>NC_136073.1:823467059-824667059 GCF_964261635.1 Lissotriton helveticus
AAAGTAAAAAAAGTCTACAAACTGGATCAAAAACTGATAATTAACCTATCTGACTATAAACTAACAACTATTGAAGAGTCCATTTTGAGCAAAGGCCTGACGTTCTGCCCTGACAAACACCATGATGAAGTGGAGACTAGAATCGACATCTATAAATACGTGCGGAAGCTTAAATTAAAGAAACATTTCTCGCGGAAAAAACAGGGAGAAGCACCGCCAATATCTAACACCGGTGCACAAATCATGTTGCCAGCAACCCTTGCAGTCGCCGATGCGACAAGCCTACAAACAGCACTGGAACTAGCCCACGAAGTGGAACAAACAGACCTAACCAACACTCAATTTCTATCTCAAATGGGCAATGTGATAGGAACACATCCTAAGACCAATTTGAAAAATAAGTCAAAGTTTTGTCCTGTTCTTCACCCTGGCAATCGTATTGATGTATTTCATGACTTGGTAGTGGCGGAATTGGAGACAATGAAAAACACAAACAACAAGAAAGAAAATGTAACCAAGAACGAACGCATTGCTCTAAAAAATCTCCAGTAAAATCCAATGATTGAAATAAAACCCGCAGACAAGGGTGGAAACATTGTTGTTCTCAACAAAAATGACTACCTAGAGGAAGCACATCGCCAATTGAACAACAGAATCAATTACCAACTACTGGAGCACAATCCGTCAATGGATAGGACAAGGACGTTGCATAAGAAAATCGACACATGGCAAGCAAGTGGCCTAATAAGTAAAGAAGAAAAGAACTTTCTAACGGTCACTCATCCCATTATGCCAACATTATATTTCCTTCCCAAGGTTCATAAGACCTTGATTAAACCACCAGGACGTCCGATAATATCGAGTTGCGGTTCTCTATGCGAAAATGTATCCTCCTATGTGGATTATTTTATAGCTCCTTTAGTTCCAACTTTGAGTTCATTCATTAAAGACACTGGTGACTTCCTACGAATCATCATGGGAGTGGAATGGCAACCAGAGTATTGGCTAGCAACCATAGAGGTCGTGTCATTGTACACATCGATCCAGCATGACATAGGCATGAATGCAATAAAATACTTCCTCAACCAGAGACCGATATCCGAGCTAAGACATACTAACATGCTAACCGACATGATGTCGTTCTGCTTGGAGAACAATGTTTTCACCTTCGACAAGAACATCTATAAACAAGTCTGTGGCTGTGCCATGGGAGTTTCCTTCTCTCCAAGCTATGCCAACCTCACCATGGGTTGGTGGGAAAAAAACATAGCTTGGAGAGAGGAAAATGAGCCATATACCACGGATGTGGTTGTCTGGCTCAGATTTATAGACGATCTGTTCCTCCTGTGGAAAGGGACCAAACTAAAACTAGTGGAATATATTGATATTCTGAATGTGAACAATGTAGGATTACAGTTCACATTTAACATCCAAAAGAAAGAAATAGAATTTCTCGACACCAAGATCTACATTAACAACAACAAATTGGAGACTACAGTATTCCGAAAAAAACCATCCACGAACAGCGTGCTTTATGGAACGAGTTTCCATCCCACCTCACTGAAACAAAGCATTCCCTACGGGGAATTTCTCCGAATGAAACGGAACTGCTCGGAAGAAACTGAACTGGAAAACAAACTCACAGAAACTAGAGACCGTTTCATTCAGCGTGGATACAAACAGGCGGATATAACCAAGGGCGAGCAAAAAGCAAGAGCCAAAACAAGAGCAGAAACCTTGATACCCAAAGGTAAACCCACAGAGAACAATGGGGATGAAAAACCACGACTAATCTTGACATATTCAAAAGAGAGTTATAAAATCCGTCAAATTCTGATTAAGTTCTGGAATGTACTGAAAAAGGACAACGAGATAGGATCGCTAATAGGTGACAGACCTTTAATCACTTATCGAAAAGCGCCCTCTCTACAGGACACCCTAGTAAATAGCCACTTTAAAAAGGAAATCAAAACTTTGAGTTGGCTAGAAAAACGACAACTGGGTTTCAGCAAATGCACAACATGCAAAGCTTGCAGAATCGGCCAGAACATTAAAACCTTGAAAGATCCAAAAGGAAGAATTTTTGACATAAAGGACAAGATAACTTGTGATTCATCTTTCGTGGTTTACCAAATTGTTTGCTTCTGTGGTAAAAAATACATCGGTTCTACTATCTGCCCACTCAAAAAACGAATACTTGAACATACCAGAGCGATCCAGAACAATGACATGAGTTACGCAACGGCAAAACATCTGAAGACACACCCTGGCAAAACATGGAAAAACATGAAATACTCGGGAATTGCCATGGTGGGAGAAAATGAAAGAGGAGGCGATCGAGTAACAAGACTGAGACGCCTCGAATCTAAACTAATCATCAGGTTTAAAACTAGACAGCCGTGGGGTCTGAACATGGACGAGGAACTGAGCGTACATTTATAAAAAATTGTTGTTCTGGAAGCCTTCTGAACACTCCCTCACAAATATTTAAAATATTTCTTGTAAATATTTTTGTTGGTTTGAACACTGCTTATGTAGATAACTAATCTTCTGATTCTAAATCCTACTAGTTGGACAAAGCGAATTGATATGACCTATTGTAACTGATAGCTTTTTAACTTTGCGCGAACCCGACTGTTGATCAAAGTTTATAATGACATTATCGAACGGCAGGCACTCAGCCTCACATACGCCATGAGTAATGGAGGACTTGGGTATTTAGCTAACTAATTCCCACATGGACACTCAGTCCCTGACTCCCCCGTGGTCCTATATCGTCTGGTATTATGTGACAACACAAAATAGACGACAATGATTAATAATAACCCTATGTTCAAGGAATGCCATTATAATACCGCGATCCGGTTGGGTATTAGCGCATTGCAAGATAAAAAAATGCATTAAAACTACGGCACCCACAATGCACCTTAATTGCCAGGTGGAGTTAGTCGGTATAAATGGTAGAAATCAATGATGGACACGTGTTTGTTAACCGTGATCAAGGACAGTGTATCTGTCTGAAACGCGTAGGTGGGGAACCTACAAGAAATAAACAACTTGTCATATAACTGAGGTGGTGTGCGGCGTCTTCCTTTGAAGAAAACTTTGCTGTAATTACAAATTTGCGAGGGTGTCCCGAACCTCGCCGCCTGCACCAGCTTTTGGCCGCTCCTCTCATATTGGGACGTTTGCTGGAAAAAAAAAAAAAAAAATATATATATATATATATATATATATATATATATATATATATATATATACATACATACATACATATACATATATATATATATATATATACACACACATACATACATATACACATATATATACATATACACAGGGGACGCCACTAACTTTCTAAAAGCGCTTGTACCTGAAGGCGCTTGCTTGAGACACCACCACCGCTGCTGTAGCTCGCCGCACCCGCTACGCGGGTGCCGGTTCGTCCTCTCTGTCAGGGGCTGGACTTGGACGCTGCAACCGGCGCTGCGGAGCACTTGGGCTTGGGTGTGAGGCTTCAGCGGGGCTGCGAGCGTTAGCAGGGACTCCATTGCCCAGGAGTCCCTGCGTGACCGTGGGAGACCTTCCGGTCCGCTCTCCCCGTTGGCCCGCCCACCGCCCACTGGAGGGTTTTTAAACACCTGAATCCCCTTTCTCCCTGGGACGCGACTAACTTTCTAAAAGCGCTTGTACCTGAAGGCGCTTGCTTGGGACACCACCACCGCTGCTGTAGCTCGCCGCACCCGCTACGCGGGTGCCGCTTCGTCCTCTCTGTCAGGGGCTGGACTTGGATGCTGCAACCGGCGCTGAGGAGCATTTGGGCTTGGGTGTGAGGCTTCAGCGCGGCTGCGAGCGTTAGCAGGGACTCCATTGCCCAGGAGTCCCTGCGTGACCTTGGGAGACCTTCCGGTCCGCTCTCCCTGTTGGCCCGCCCACCGCCTACTGGAGGGTTTTTTAAACACCTGAATCCCCTTTCTCCCTGGGACGCCACTAACTTTCTAAAAGCGCTTGTACCTGAAGGCGCTTGCTTGGGACACCACCACCGCTGCTGTAGCTCGCCGCACCCGCTACGCGGGTGCCGCTTCGTCCTCTCTGTCAGGGGCTGGACTTGGACGCTGCAACCGGCGCGGAGGAGCACTTGGGCTTGGGTGTGAGGCTTCAGCGGGGCTGCGAGCGTTAGCAGGGACTCCATTGCCCAGGAGTCCCTGCGTGACCGTGGGAGACCTTCCGGTCCGCTCTCCCTGTTGGCCGGCCCATCGCCCTCCACGCTCACTATATCTCGGACCAGCACTCCCGCAGCGCGGGACGCATCCCGGAGCGAAGACCGGGCAAAGAGCGGGCCGTTTGAGGTCGAGGAGGTCTGGTCTGGGCCCCTTCTCTTTCGCCCTCTGCTCTGCCATCAGCACAGCCCATATTGCTCCCACTTATTGTTTATGCTGGTTGCTTATTCTTCTACACATGTGCACACGGGCTAGCCGCAGCAGGGCTGCGAAGGGGGGGTTGGCACAAATTGGTCCCATGGATGACTTTATCACATGCACAAACATTGCCATAGACAAAGATTACCAAATTACAAACTCGAGTTTCCTTAGATTTGGCTGCTGCTAGGAAACTGTCGCTGGAGTTTGCTAATTCTAAAAAAATCCTCCTTGGGACACATAGCATCTGCCATTACTCCGAAGCGTCTGGACAATCAGCACTGCGTAACAACGCTGGCGGATGTCCATCACACTCCGGTATTGTCTATCTCACCATTACCCCTGTGCCCCACACCCCTGTTGGAAAGCCAGTCCCTACCCGTGGTTATCCCCGACCATCAACCTATCACCTTTCCCCACTCCCCAGATATTTCCGATGTGTCCACATGTAATAGCACATGTAATACTACCAAGGGCAATATATACAAAAGGAAACTTACCCCAAGGTCGGCTTTCGCTCGCAAGAAGGCCAAACTTGTTGGGGCACACCTATTCAATGTTGTTAACATCCCCCTGAATAGCGGTATAGGAGGACACGCTACCCCGATACAGGCCCCCCGGGGTACAGATAGTGATGGCACAGCCCCCGCAGCCACTTCAGATAACACAATTGAAGAAGAAGCTGCCCTCCACTCACAAGATCAGGAAGGGAGGGAAGGGGAGTTTATTGGAGTAGTTTGGGAAACCCTAAAAAAACTCCTATCTCCCCTGGACTTAAGACTCTCCCGCATTGAGAACCATCTATTAGAGATGGAAAAAAGAGTATTATAGCTTTGGCTACTCTTGGCTTGCGAGGTCTTGAAAACCAAGGTTTCCTAGAGAATAATATAGCCCCACATATTCCAATCCTTTCCCCTGCAGCCCCGCAGACTCCAACTCTTCCCCCCACAGCACCAGGTACAACACAGCCTATTCCCAAACCTCGTACCAAGGGAGTCGATCATAAAATCCCTGTACCCCAGTCCAGGGCACTTAATTCAAAGGTATCCATTCTACAAACTCATACACATACTAATGTCGGCGCTCCTTCGAGGCAGAATGCTAGCAACACTACCCATCGCCCCACCCAGGGCTCACACAACAAGAGCAATTTTCGAGGGGGGTATATCGATCTCCCTCCAGAGGCCAATGACTACGCGGTGGTATTAACGGGTGTGCCGGAGGCTGGGAACGGCCATCGCGAAAACCACTGGTCTTTAAAGAACAAGGTCATGCATTGGCTCAATAGGCATAGACCGATCCCAAATGGCCGGATAAGTAGAGTCAAAATGGTGCGTAGAGTTCCATGGGTGGGTCCCACACGGAAATCTATACCTGGCGACTGTATAGTCGTGACGTTTGAAGATCCACACACGGCAAATTATATCTGCTCATGGGATGCTGATGGTGAGGGCCCATCCATTGCACCTAGGCCACTAACTTTCTTTTACCCACCTCGAAATACACGCACACATGGGGGCAACTGGTCCACGGTACACCATCAACCCGGGAGGGGGTATCTTACGAATGAGCAATTTGCAACTAGACGCTGGTTCGGGGTAACAACCTCGAACAGGTACAACTGTCTCGAAGATATAGATTGACTGCTCAAGCCCCCTGATCTCTCATTGCCTCCAACGATTTCCTCACCCTATGGGGAATCTGATTCTCTTCCCCTGTTAACTACCCCTGTTGGGACTAGTTCTGCCCCCCCTGTCCAACCAAGGGCACAGGCCCTGATTGTACAGGGAGCACTGTACACTTCTAACACCCATAGTGCTAATGCAATTGTGCATGAGACAGTTGCACTACCGACGAGTTTCACAATACCCCTCCAGCAGTCCCAGCCTGCTGGCTCTAACATTGACCCCCCTGCTTTTGCCCCTCTGACCTGCCAGAGAACCATAGGAAACCCCCAGCTGAAGATCTTAAGTTGGAATGTGGCAGGGCTTGCACGAAATGTTGACAACCCAGATTGGATCTCCTTTGTTGATCCTTTCGGGATTTGTCTCCTGCAAGAAACTTGGTGTATGGAACCCTGTCACAGGGTAGGGTTCACAACCTACTCTGTGCCAGCATCAAAACCACAGGGCAGCAAAGGCCGCCCATCGGGGGGGCCTTCTTATTTGGGTCAGCATTGCACTGGGATTAATCATAAGGCACATAAACACCCAATCTCCTGACCTCTTGAGACTCACAATACAGTGTCAGGGGGGTAGGAAGCTAGAAGTGTTTAACCTCTACTTAAGGGGGGCTAGGGGGGGGAACTCATTGTTATCTTCAACCGGAGTTGAAGAGGAGCTTAGAGCCTGCAAAATCGACTCCCTTGTTGTCCTAGCTGGAGACCTCAACTGCTGCTTTGAACCGTTAGCCAACGAGGACATCTTGGACACCTGGGAAGACTATGCTAGGAGAGGCATTCCTCTGCTCTCTCTGGATCCGATTAAAAAATGGACCCAGAGTGCCATAGACATCAACTCACTCTGTTTAGAACACGATCTTAGAGCTACCAATGGTCGCTCGAAGTCAGATTCTAGGGGAGTGCATACCTATAACAGGGTGGGACACACCTCTAGAATTGATTATATACTGCTGAACCATGACCTATGGCCGTATTTTCGTGACATGGAAGTCTTACCGACATCCGACAGTGATCACAATCCTTTGGCCCTAACCCTTACCCTCCCGTGGCAAGACGGGAATCCAACTACGTCTTTATCCATCTGGAAATCATCCCACGAAGTTGTTCCTTCAAATTGCGGCAGGCGACTAAAATGGGCTAAAGTTGCTGCTGACGAGGGGAGGATGGCCCAAGCGAAGATCATAATGACAAGTGTGAAGCACCGTTTAGACACATCGGATTCTATCAATCACGATGTCCTTACGGCGTTCACAGAAACCGTCTCAGCCTTGAGTGACTTGTTCTTAATCCCACAGTGTAGGGCAAGGGCTGTAAGGAGAACTGCAACCAAGGGTAGAGACAAATGGTATTCTTCTGCTTGTCGTGCTGCCAAAAGTGAACTGATCCTAGCCGTAGAAATCAAAGATCCAGTTCGAATTAGACTTGCTAGGAAAAGTTACAAAAAAGTCCAATCTGTAGCAAGGGAAACATATGAAACCAATTTTTGGAGAGACCTAATGGACGCTAGCTCCAAAAAGGACACAAAGGGTTTCTGGGATTTGCTCAGAGGTAGGGATAGGCCCGTCGACACACAACTGACTTGTAATATCACAGGGGATGCTTGGTTTGCACATTTTTCCAAGCTCTACTCCATGCCACCTGGTGTACTAGGAAAAAACAGGGGTCTCTTGCATAGAGTGTTTGTCGCTAACACAAACAGCGACAACCGCTTTTCTCCTAAAGAAGTAGAAGGGGCAATTAGGTTCATTGTGGCCAACAAAGCAGCAGGCCCAGATGGCGTCCCGGGTGATTTGTTGCGGGGCAATATAGAGGTCTGGAGCGAACTCATTGCCCTACTTCTGAATCAGGCCATGATGGGAGGTTCCCTTCCGGACTCTTGGAAGGGTGCAGAGGTCGTCCCGGTTTTTAAGAAAGGCTGTCGGGACGACCCTGCTAATTACCGTCCAATTAGCCTGCTCGATTCTACCCAGAAGGTAGCAGGCAAAGTAGTTTTAGGAAGGATTCTGCACTGGGCTGAAGAAAATCAGGTTCTGTCTGACTTCCAGGCCGGTTTTAGACCAGGAACTGGTACCATTGAACAGACATTCCGCTTTCTAATGCTCTATTGGAAAGTGGTCGTACTGGGCAAAGGCAGTCTGTATCTCGTTTTATAGACTTACGGACTGCCTTTGACCTGGTCCCGCGTGACCAATTGTGGGATGTTTTAGAGGGTTTGGGTATCCCTCCGTATTTGCTGGCTTTGCTTATTAAGTTCCATGAAAGCAACTTTGCACAAATCAGATGGGGCGAACAGGGCCAAAAAACATCTCGCATCTCTGTAGATAGGGGCGTCCGCCAGGGGTGTGTGTTAGCCCCCACTCTGTTTTCACTTTATGTTAACGGAGTGGTGGAGCACCTTCTTAAACATCCAGCAGACGCACCCTCCCTGGCGGGCAGGAAAATACCTACTTTCCTATTTGCAGATGACACCCTTCTGATTTCAAAAACCCCGATAGGCCTTCAAACGTTGCTCTCCAGATTCAAGGACTTTTGTGATTCCAGGGGCTTAGTCATCAATATAAGCAAAACCAAATTCATGGTCATAAACCCCCCTAGGAAGACAGTCATTCCCCCATCCCTAGACACAGTCCCCCTTGAAAGGGTAAGGGAATTTGATTACTTAGGCATTCGACTCTGTGACTCTATGAGTTGGAAGGCTCACCATCAAAAAATCCTGCTGACTCACAAGAGGGTCACAGGGGCATTGCTAAAAGAACATCGTGCCTCACCTCTCAAACCCATTGGGGTGATATTGGATATTTATAGGGCAAAAGTGGTGAGCGCGGCGCTGTATGGGTCGGAATTGTGGGGCACTCAGAGAGCTGATACCTTGGCCCATCTCGAAAATAAATTTCATAAAGAGCTCATGAGGCTACCACACAGCACTCCCACACTCCCCCTTTTATTAGATGCAGGTACACGCCCTATATCCGAGCAAGCAAGGTTACGTCCCCTCCTATTGTGGGCTAGAATATGGAACGTACCAGAACTGACGAGTTATGCAGAAGCACTGACTGAACTCCTGTCATCCCCAGGTTGGCATAAGGTTGGTTGGCTCACGGAAGTAAAGCGGCTTCTTCATGATTTGGGCCTTGGAGACGCTTGGGCTAATAGAACAGCTCCACCCAAACAGATGCTAAAGAAAATATACTGGTCTTGGGTGGCAAACGAGAGAGTGAGTAATTCTAAACTATGCAGGTCTGCTGTTGAGTTCCTGCTAATCAAGGACCTCCCCTTTAGAGAACCTTATCTGGACTTGATCTCCAATCCGATGGATAGGTCTTTGTACTTTAAATTTAGGGTGGGAGTTCTGCCGCTAGGGCAGTGGACAGCAAGCTGGAAACCACCTTTGCAAACTATTCCGTATTGCCCTTTTTGTGTAAACAGGGATGAATCCATTGCCCATCTAATGTTTGAGTGCCCAGCCTATGTAGCACCTCGATGCAGATGGCTGAAACCACTTTGCATGAGCCTAGGCACTCGATCGCATTCGGAGGCCCTACTCATCTTAAGATCTGATGCTCGTCCTCTGTTCGCCTGTGGCCTGGCAAAATTTCTGGGATGGGTATGGCGGATAAGATCCGCGAGGAAATTGCTTCTCCTTAATATTATCCGCATTGATCTAGCTTGTTTTTAACTATTTTACGGTATGAATTCCTTCCAATATCACTTCATTGATGACCATATAATACTGTATATTGTACAAAGTGTATAGAGGGATGAATTGTCAAATTGTATTATATTTTTATCTGTTTTTGTATTGTAATGCTTTTATGATATGACAAATATATCGAAATAAAGCTATTCAACAACAATATATATTCACACACATACATATATATATACACACACATATATATACACACACACATATATATATACACACACACACACATATATATATACACACATATATATACACACACACATATATATATATATACACACACATATATATATATATATATATACACACACATATATATATATATACACACACACATATATATATATATATACACACACACACACATATATATATACATATACATATATATATATACATATACATATATATATAATATATATATATATATATATATATATATATATATATATATTCACTGAAAAAACCATAGGTTATAGACCATATATAGTTAGGAATTTGCATTTACAAAACCTTGAAAATTCACTGAAAAAACCATAGGTTAGAGACCATATATAGTTAGCTGGACATTTTATTGACATAAAACCAATGAAATTCCATATATAGTTAGTTGCACTAACTATATATCGCGCACCCGCAATCCACTGCTGATGATGTCACATATTACATCATTCATGACATGGTCAGTGACATCACTGATGACATCACTGATGACATCTCAAATGACATCACTGATGACATCTCAAATGACATCACTGATGACATCATCTAGTGTCTGTGTGTTTTTGTAAAGTTTAAATATGTTTTACATATTGAAGAATGAGTGGATGTATGGAAGACTGAGTGTGTGTGTGGCTGGCTGGGAGGTGTGTGACTCTGTGCATATCAATGTGTACTTGTATCAGTGATTGTATAAGAGAGTAAGTATGTGTTAGTATATGTGTGAAAAGTATGGTGTTCTGTGTTTAACTGTATAGATGAGGAAATCGAAGTGTGATTGATTCTTCACAGGACTGACTAGGTGTATGAGTGCATATGATAGTGTTGTAATAATGAGTGACTGTATGTATGAGTGATTGTATGGGTGAATGAGTGAATGTGTGTGTAGACGTAGGAATCAGTGAGTGCGTATGTAGTAACTGGTATTGGTGTGTCATGATGTCATCAGTGATGTCATTTGAGATGTCATTTGAGATGTCATCAGTGATGTCATCAGTGATGTCACTGACCATGTCATGAATGATGTAATATGTGACATCATCAGCAGTGGATTGCGGGTGCGCGATATATAGTTAGTGCAACTAACTATATATGGAATTTCATTGGTTTTATGTCAATAAAATGTCCAGCTAACTATATATGGTCTCTAACCTATGGTTTTTTCAGTGAATTTTCAAGGTTTTGTAAATGCAAATTCCTAACTATATATGGTCTATAACCTATGGTTTTTTCAGTGAATTTCATTGGTTTTTTAAAAGCTAATATCTATAGCTGTAAAATATATTCTTTATTACGTGACGTATCACGTAGCCACGTGAGACGCCTCATGACGCGTCGCATAACCGTGACGTATCGGCTCTGCAGCGCAAACAAAACCCGTAACGTAAGCGTGCCGGAGCACGCTTACAGATATATATATTTTTTTTAACCTTAATTAGACAAAATCCACACGTGCACATATCTTGAGGCCTTGCAAAGGCACATCAAACAAACAGTCCCTACAATTTTGCCAAGTTTGCTGGAAATCTATTCCCTTAATTTTTTTTTTACTGTTTCTCTTGGTTTTCCCCTTGTTACGCTTACCGGGACGCTACCCGGTACGCGAACCGGACGCTCCAAAAACACAAGATGGCGGACTCCCGCTACGCTGCCGGTTAGCTGCCCGGTTCGCGTACCGGGAAGCGCCTCTACCGCGAAAAATCGCGGGGGACTTTAATATCCCCCTCATCAATCCTAGGGGGTCAGGAGGGGTTTACCTTGCCCCCTTTCCTTCATTTCCCCCTTCTTTTTTCACCACATCTTGTCTCAGGAACCTACCGAGAGACAAGATGGCGGCCGCTCCGGACTGTTTACAATGTTGGCCGGTTAGCTGCCCGGTGAGCTGCCCGGTGAGCTGCCCGGTTCGCGTACCGGGACGCGCCTCTACGGCGTAAAATCGCAAAAATTTTTTTTTTATTATTTTTTGCCCCGCGGGGCACTTTAATATCCCCCTCATCAATCCTAGGGGGTCAGGAGTGGTCTACCTTGCCCCCTTTCCTTCATTTCCCCCTTCGTTTTTCACCACATCTTGTCTCTCGATCGTACCGAGAGACAAGATGGCGGCCGCTCCGGACTGTTTAGAATGTTGACAGACACCGGAGAGCCAATCAGCTTCGCTTCGCGAAGTTCCGTTACGCGTCAGGTACGCGAACCGGGGCGCTAACCGGAGCGCTGTCACAGATATATATATTTTTTTAAACGTTCATTTCTCAAAATCTACTGGAGCACATATATTGAGACATAGCAAAGGCACGTCGGGCAAACCATATCTACAATTTTGCCAAGTTTCATGTAAATCTATTCAGCCGTTCGAGCTAAAAGTGAGTCCAACCGCCCTATGGAAAAATGAATGGGAAAAACGCGTTTTGGGACCCCCCTTTTTTCTCGGCCCCCCCTTGACGAAACCCCCCCAAATTTTCAGGGGCTGCTCAGAAACAAAATGTGCCATTTCCCTGAAAATTTCAGCCAATTCCGTCCACAAACGCCAAAGTTATTAGACATAGAATTTTCAGAAATCCCATAGAGAAAAAATCCTAACTATATATACCCACTGGCTATCGCCAGTAGGTAATATACATATATAAACATATATAATCTGCATATCTATATAAATATAAATGCATGCATACATATACATATATGCATACATATGCATGTTATTTACATGAGTTTTAAAAACACTAATAAAAGCAAAGCTAAAAAGCCACCTCATTACAAACAGAATGGCTTTAACTTAAACGAGGGCGAGATCTATTGCATTTTCAATGCTTGTTTACTTTGGTTCTATCAAGAAGGCATTCAGATGTGTCACACATTTGCCATAAATTCTAAATGTTAGCACTCTAGTTGCTCATTAGATCACTGTAGTAAAGCTAGTGCTCACCAGGGAAGTCTGCTGCTAATCATGGTTTGCAGCCATTTTCCCGCATTTTTTATCCCGCAGACTTTCAGTCCGCATACCATTATCCCGCAAGGTCATTGACCTCGCATACCATTATCCCGCATTTTTTCAAAACGCATGTGCATTTATCGCGCATGCCTTTACAAAGAATTACGTTTTAAAGGCATGTATGGTAAATGCATTTGCGTTGTGAAAACCACGATGACGAGAGAGGTAAGTGGGTTTGTGTTAATTTTTTGTGGGTTAGTGATTGTGTAGTGTAGTGTAGTGTTGTGTAGTGTTGTTTTAGTGTAGTGTAGAGTTGTGGTGGTTGTTTAGTGTAGGGTCATGCTGGGGGTAGTGTTTTAGGGTTTAGGGTTGTGTTGTAGTGTTTGCGTAGTGTAGGGTCATGCTGGGGGTAGTGTTTTAGGGTTTAGGGTAGTGTTGTAGTGTTTGCGTAGTGTAGGGTCATGCTGGGGGTAGTGTTTTAGGGTTTAGGGTTGTGTTGTAGTGTTTGCGTAGTGTAGGGTCATGCTGGGGCTAGTGTTTTAGGGTTTAGGGTAGTGTTGTAGTGTTTGCGTAGTGTAGGGTCATGCTGGGCGTAGTGTTTTAGGGTTTAGGATAGTGTTGTAGTGTTTGCGTAGTGTAGGGTCATGCTGGGGGTAGTGTTTTAGGGTTTTGGGTAGTGTTGTAGTGTTTGCGTAGTGTAGGGTCATGCTGGGGTGTAGTATTTTAGGGTTTAGGGTAGTGTTGTAGTGTTTGCGTAGTGTAGGGTCATGCTGGGGGTAGTGTTTTAGGGTTTAGGGTAGTGTTGTAGTGTTTGCGTAGTGTAGGGTCATGCTGGGGGTAGTGTTTTAGGGTTTTGGGTAGTGTTGTAGTGTTTGCGTAGTGTAGGGTCATGCTGGGGTGTAGTGTTTTAGGGTTTTGGGTAGTGTTGTAGTGTTTGCGTAGTGTAGGGTCATGCTGGGGGTAGTGTTTTAGGGTTTTGGGTAGTGTTGTAGTGTTTGCGTAGTGTAGGGTCATGCTGGGGGGTAGTGTTTTAGGGTTTTGGGTAGTGTTGTAGTGTTTGCGTAGTGTAGGGTCATGCTGGGGGTAGTGTTTTAGGGTTTTGGTTAGTGTTGTAGTGTTTGCGTAGTGTAGGGTCATGCTGGGGGTAGTGTTTTAGGGTTTAGGGTAGTGTTGTAGTGTTTGCGTAGTGTAGGGTCATGCTGGGGGTAGTGTTTTAGGGTTTAGGGTAGTGTTGTAGTGTTTGCGTAGTGTAGGGTCATGCTGGGGGTAGTGTTTTGGGGTTTAGGGTAGTGTTGTAGTGTTTGCGTAGTGTAGGGTCATGCTGGGGGTAGTGTTTTAGCGTTTAGGGTAGTGTTGTAGTGTTTGCGTAGTGTAGGGTCATGCTGGGGTGTAGTGTTTTAGGGTTTTGGGTAGTGTTGTAGTGTTTGGGTAGTGTAGGGTCATGCTGGGGGTAGTGTTTTAGGGTTTAGGGTAGTGTTGTAGTGTTTGCGTAGTGTAGGGTCATGCTGGGGTGTAGTGTTTTAGGGTTTTGGGTAGTGTTGTAGTGTTTGCGTAGTGTAGGGTCATGCTGGGGGTAGTGTTTTAGGGTTTAGGGTAGTGTTGTAGTGTTTGCGTAGTGTAGGGTCATGCTGGGGGTAGTGTTTTAGGGTTTAGGGTTGTGTTGTAGTGTTTGCGTAGTGTAGGGTCATGCTGGGGGTAGTGTTTTAGGGTTTAGGGTTCTGTTGTAGTGTTTGTGTAGTGTAGGGTCATGCTGGGGGTAGTGTTTTATGGTTTAGGGTAGTGTTGTAGTGTTTGCGTAGTGTATGGTCATGCTGGGGTGTAGTGTTTTAGGGTTTTGGGTAGTGTTGTAGTGTTTGCGTAGTGTAGGGTCATGCTGGGGGTAGTGTTTTAGGGTTTAGGGTAGTGTTGTAGTGTTTGTGTAGTGTAGGGTCATGCTGGGGGTAGTGTTTTAGGGTAGTTTAGTTGTTTAGTGTATGCTAAAGGCATATTCGTTCTAAAAGTTTTCGTTATTTTAATTTGCGGCCTAATGAACAAGTTACTTACCTTCGGTAACGATATATCTGTAAGAAACAGTAGTTAGTATTAGATTCCTTACCTTAGAATATCCCCAGGCGTCAGTCTGGATCCGGAAACTTTTGCGTAGCAGTACCCCTGCGCGTCGGTAGGCGTCGTCTGCAGGCGTCCCCTGCGGCTCCGCGTCGTCGGCGTCGTGCGCCGTGATGACGTCGCTGGAGTATATAGACGCCGCCTCCGCGCGCTGACGTCAGTTCTTTGCACACAGCTTTTCCGCGCCAGAACACGCAGAGCCATGTGAGAACCAACACTGGTGCCATTTGAAACTAGGGCCCTGAAAGGGATGTCCTTAACCCTAGGTATCAGTTCGCAGAACGGGGAGGATGGGCGGGGCGGTAAGGAATCTAATACTAACTACTGTTTCTTACAGATATATCGTTACCGAAGGTAAGTAACTTGTTCATCTGAAAGAAACAGGTTAGTATTAGATTCCTTACCTTAGAATAGATACCCCAGCAATACCAACCCCGGTGGTGGGTCTGCGAACCAATACAACCTACACCAGAAAGTCCTGGAGGACCGAACGGCCAAAGAAGCCATCCCTCCGGACTTGACTGTCCAGGCAGTAGTGCCTCGCAAAGGTGTGCAGCGAGGCCCACGTGGCCGCCTGGCAAATGTCCTGCAAAGGGACTCCCCGGCCCAGGGCAGTAGTAGCCGCCGTGGCCCGAGTGGAATGGGCCCTCAGCCCAACAGGAGGCTCCTTCCGAGCCAAAGAGTAGCATGCTTTGATGCACAGGACGACCCACCGAGAGATGGTCCGTTTCTGTACCGCCCTTCCCTTCTTCTCACCCACGTAGCCAACAAACAGTTGGTCATCCACCCGGAACTGGCGTGTGCGATCCATATAGAATGAAAGCGCACGTTTTGGGTCCAGACGATGGAGCCGCTCTTCATCCTTTGAAGGATGCGGAGGCGGGAAGAAAGAGGGCAAGGTGATGGACTGCCCAATGTGAAAAGCAGAGACTACCTTGGGCAGGAAAGAAGGTCTAGTCCGAAGAACCACCTTATCAGGATGAACAGACAAGAAAGGAGGTTGAATAGAAAGAGCCTGGAGCTCACTCACTCTCCTGGCAGAGGTGATGGCTACCAGGAAGGCCGTCTTTAAGGTGAGAAGACGGAGAGGACAGGAATGAAGGGGCTCAAAGGGAGCGCACATCAGGAAAGTCAAAACCAGGTTCAAGTCCCACTGAGGCATCACGAACGGAGTTGGAGGATACATGTGCGTGATGCCCTTCAAGAATCTCAACACAATAGGGGACTTGAACAAAGATGGCTGATCAGGTAGCCTCAAGAAGGCGGAAAGGGCAGAAAGATAGCCCTTGATAGTGCCCAGAGCAGAGCCCTGCTGGGCAAGGGAAAGGAGGAAGAGGAGAACCTCAGACAGAGGGGCAGAAAGGGGATCCACAGCCTTCGCTGTGCACCATGCCACAAATCTGTTCCACCGGCAGGCGTATACCGACTTTGTGGAGGGACGCCTGGCTGCCAGAATGACATCACAGACTTCAGGAGGCAAGTCAAATGGCCTCAACTGTCGCCGCTCAATCTCCACGCATGGAGGTGGAGACTGGACAGGTTCGGGTGGAGGACCGTCCCCTGCTGCTGCGACAGAAGGTCCTCCTGAAGGGGCAGGCGGATCGAGGGACCGACTGTCATGCTGAGTAGCTCGGGATACCAGTACCTTCGAGCCCAGTCCGGAGCCACAAGAATAACTTGGGCCCGGTCGCGCCTGATCTTCTTCAGCACTCTGGGCAGAAGTGGTATAGGCGGAAAGGCGTACAACAGACCGCAACTCCACTCGCGCCGAAAGGCGTCGCCGAGCGAGTGCCGTCTTGGAAACTCCAACGCGCAGAACTGATGACATTGCGCGTTCTCTTCTGTGGCGAATAGATCTAACCAAGGCTCTCCCCATTGCTGAAAGAGGCCTCTCGCCACATCCGAGTTCAGACGCCATTCGTGATCCACCGAGCACCGACGGCTGAGTTCGTCCGCCCTGGCGTTCAGAGAACCTGCCAGGTGTTGAACCGTCAGAGTCACGCCCTGACGTTCCAGCCATTGCCAGAGGCGCAGAGCCTCTTGGCAAAGGGTCCACGACCCCACACCGCCCTGTTTGTTGCAGTACCACATGGCGGTGGTGTTGTCCGTGAACACCTGCACTACACTCCCGTTGACAAAGGGGAGGAATGCCTTCAGTGCTAGGCGAATCGCCCGCAGCTCCAACATGTTGATATGGAGCCGGGACTCCGCCGGAGACCAGAGGCCTCTGATCTCCGCCTCTCCCAAGTGGCCACCCCAGCCTTGGAGGGACGCGTCCGTCACAACCACGTGCTCCGGTTGGGGAAGGGAGAGGGATCTGCCCCTGACCCAATCGCGGTCCGTAAGCCACCACTGCAACTGTCTCGCAGTGCCCTCCGAGATCAGGACATGGTCGGATAGGTTGCCCTGATGCTGGGCCCACTGAAACTTCAGGTCCCACTGCAGAGCCCGCATCCGCCATCTGGCGTGATGCACCAGAAGGATGCAGGAGGCCATCAGCCCCAGAAGCCGCAGCGTCAACCTGACCGAAACCCGGGATAACGGCTGAAAGATGGGAATCAGAGCCTGAATATCCCGGACCCGCCGTTCCGGAGGATAAACCCGAAACTGCGCCGAGTCGAGAACCGCTCCGATGAAAAGGAGCTTTTGAGAGGGACACAGGTGTGATTTCGGCACATTGATGGAAAACCCCAGCTCGTGCAGGAGGTCTGCCGTCATCTGAAGGTGGTGGACGACTGTCTGGGGCGAGCCCGCCTTCAACAGCCAGTCGTCGAGGTAGGGGAAGACTGAAACCCCTAACCGGCGCAGATGAGCTGCGACCACCGCCATCACTTTCGTGAACACCCGTGGGGCGCTGGTAAGGCCGAATGGGAGCACGATAAACTGAAAGTGCTCGTGGCCTACCGTGAACCGCAGGTAACGCCGGTGGGCCGGCAGGACGGGGATGTGAAAATACGCATCCTGCAAGTCCAACGCTACCATCCAGTCTTGTGGGTCTAGAGCAGCCAAGACCTGAGCCAAAGTCAACATCTTGAACTTCTCCTTCCGGAGGAAGCCGTTGACGTTCCGTAGATCCAAGATAGGACGCAGGCCTCCCTTGTCCTTCTTGGGTACCAGAAAGTAGTGGGAGTAGCAGCCACACCCTACTTCTGGCCCAGGAACGCGCTCGATGGCCCCCTTGGCCAAGAGGGCCGTAACTTCCTCCTGCAGAAGTGTCAAGTGGTCCCCCGACACACGGTGGTTCTGCGGTGGCATGGCTGGAGGAGTGGACTCGAAGGGGAGGGCATAGCCCCTTCGGACAAGCTGCAGCACCCACCTGTCCGATGTTATCGCGCGCCAGCGGGAGTGGTGATGGCGAACCCTGCCACCCACTGGCGTCACGTGAGCCCGAAAGCTCGGACTAGGAAGGCTTGGATGCCGCAGCGGAGGGAGGCGTGGACTGACCACGACGCTGGCCTCTACCGCCACCACGGCGGAAACCACGGGCGCCACCGCGCTGGGGAGCGCTCTGCGCCGCGTGGCTGGCAGCACGTGTGGGACCTCCCCTCCCTTGGCCACGAAAGGGCCGAAACGAACCCGTCTGCTGGCGCTGGGTCGAGAGACCCAAGGACTTGGCCGTGACCCTGGAGTCCTTGAAGCGCTCCAGCGCGCGGTCCGCTTTGTCACCAAATAGGCGACTGCCATCAAATGGCATGTCCATAAGTGTATTTTGGACGTCTGGTGAGAAGTTGGCAGATCTCAGCCAGGCATGGCGACGAATCGCCACCGTAGTGGACATGGCCCGTCCCAGTGAGTCTGTGGTGTCCAGACCACAACGGATCGAGTACCGCGCCGCATCCCGGCCTTCAACCAAGGCCCGGGTGAGCTTGTCCCGCACTTCCTGGGGGCATTGCGGCAAACACTCCTCGACCGTATCCCACAGGGAGTGGGTGTAGCGGCCCAAGAGGCACGCGGTGTTACAAGACCGCAGTCCAGCGCTCAAAGAGGAAAACACTTTTTTACCAAATTGGTCGTACCTCTTTGATTCCCGGTCGGGCGGAGCCGACGGAAATGCGGACTGTGAAGTGGAGGCCTGGATCACCAGACTCTCCGGGGAGGGATGGGTGGACAGGAAGGCAGGGTCGTCCGAGCATGGACGGTGACGCCTGGCAACGTTCCGGTCAACCGGCGCACCAGAAGCGGGCCTAGACCAGGTGCCCAGAAGGACATCCGTCAGGGCCTCATTAAACGGCAGCAGAGGCTCCTGGGGGCATGACTGCGGTTTAAAAACTTCCGTCAGAATATTCGGTTTGACCTTCGCGACGGGGAGCTCAAGGTGTAAGGCCTTGGCAGCCCTCATCAGGACCACCGAATAGGCAGCACCTGCCTCGGACGCCACAGGGGACGGAGAGACAAACCCAGGGTTGGGCGACTCGTCCAGGCCACTGGCATCACCCAGATCACCTACCCAGTCCACATCATACTGGCAGGCACGGGATAGAGGGTCCTCAGACCCCTCCCAACCCTCTCCATACTCCTCCTCATCATACCCATATTCTGGATCGACGATATAGACATCGGGGTCAACGGGCCCCATCGGCGTCGGATCCGGCGTCGGCCGACGCCGGTCCGGCTCCGAGTCCGGAGTCGGGGAGGAAAGGGGGGTGGCGCCGCGCGGCGTCGGTGCCGGGGACCCGACGCCGGCCGGAGCCGACGGCGGAGTCGCTGCACCACGCGGGGGCGGTACCACGGGTTGGCCCACAGGAACCGACGCCGGAGAGGCCGGGAGACCAGCCGGCGACGAACCAGAGGGAACCAGCGGCGCCGGGGCCGGAGCCACCGGCGGCGCCGGGGCAGGAGCACCCGAACCGCTCGGGCCCCCAGACGGGACCGACGGGCCCGCAGGCGCCGAAGGCCCCGCCGGAGAAGACCTCGCCCTCATAGCAATGAGGAAGGCCTCGATCTCCTCACGCGACGCGCCTTCCCCAGGGACCGACAGGTGTGGGGTAGACGGCGTCGGCGACCCATGCGGGACCGCGGGGGTGGGGTCACCCGAGCCCCCGGCCGCAGCACGCGGGCGTCGGGGGGAGTCGGGGGTGCGATGGCGACGCCCCGACTTCTTGTGCTTACCTGACGAGCCGGAGGAATGGTGGCGACTCCCGGAGCGCCCATGGCGGCTCCGCGACCGTTCCCTCGACCGCTCCCTCGACCTCCGACCGGACCGGGACCGCTCTCGACGCGGGGCCGACACCCGGAGCTCGAGAAGCTTGCGGGACCGCTCCCGCCTAGCTTTTCCAGTCAAGGCCCGACAGTCGACGCAGGACTCCACGTCGTGGTCCGCGCCCAGACACCGGAGGCAGAGTCGATGGTGGTCGGTGACCGACATCAGGCGGTCGCACTCGTCACAACTCTTGAAACCGGGCATCCTACCGGCACCGTAAAGATCAATTAGTTAACAAAAAACTTGGTCAAAAGACCGGAGTACTGCTCTTCGGATCTGCGCTAACTGGCGCGGAAAAAAGAACTGACGTCAGCGCGCGGAGGCGGCGTCTATATACTCCAGCGACGTCATCACGGCGCACGACGCCGACGACGCGGAGCCGCAGGGGACGCCTGCAGACGACGCCTACCGACGCGCAGGGGTACTGCTACGCAAAAGTTTCCGGATCCAGACTGACGCCTGGGGATATTCTAAGGTAAGGAATCTAATACTAACCTGTTTCTTTCAGATAGTACATGCAGGATTTTTTGGGCGGACTGATGGTATGCGGGATTTCGTCATATATTCGCTAATCATACTTTCTATGGCAAAATGAACCCCCTCATTTTGTTCCTTTTTAAATTAAATGTTTTAAGAGTTACCACTTTATTCCAATCAAGATGGCTTCAGGTGTGCCATACCTTTGTAATAAGTAGGACTGTTAGCACTCTAGTTGTTCTTTAGAACACTCTGGGACATTCTGTCATTGGGCTATAGTTGGGCTACATCTGGCTGATATTTGGGCTACATTTGTTTTTTTTTGTCTCTGGTGGCCATCTTTGGGCTACATTGGGCTACATTGGGCTCCAACATATATATAGCCCAATGTAGCCCAATATATATTTTTCAAAGTTAATTTTCGTAAAAACCACTGGAGCCTATATCTTGAGACATAGCAAAGGCACATCGGGCTACCAGTCCCTACAATTTTGCCAAGTTTGGTGTAAATCCATTCAGCCGTTCAGGCTAAAAGTGAGGCCAACCGCCCTATGGAAAATTGCATGGGAAAAACACGTTTTGGGACCCCCCTTTTTCTCGGCCCCCCCTTGACGAAACCCCCCCAAAATTTCAGGGGCTGCTCAGAAACAAAATGTTCCATTTTCCTGAAAATTTCAGCCAATTCTGTCCTCAAACGCCAAAGTTATTCGACATAGAATTTTCAAAAATCCCATAGGAAAAAAATCCTAACTATATATACCTACTGGCTATCGCCAGTAGGTAATATACACACACACACACACACACACATATATATATATATACACACATATACATACACATATACATATATATATCCCCTGGAAACTCGAACCACTTCCTGATTCCACCACGGCGGATTTAGGCGAGGAAAGAGACAGACCTCCGAGGTTTTCTTATGGGCGAAAAATCTTGTTTATTTCGAGTGACCCAACACAACGCGTTTCAAGCCCGTAAGCCCTTGTTCACGTGTCAAAGTGGAAAAAACACCATCTACTATTTAAAGTGAATGCTCCCACTCCCAGTTTGACATCATAGGTCACATGGTAATGGGCATGCACAACAGACTGAGGTTACCACAAAAAATCGTTTTGTAGTTTTAAACCAAATAGGCAGAATGATATTTTATGACACTTAATATATATGTACACATGTTTAAAAAAACATCTAAAAACATGTAAAGTGCTTAAATGTCATAATCTTCATAAAATAATAAATACAATTCATTTTAAGATTCTCATTGGATAAATCCAAGATTGCCTATGTTGCTACAGCGCCCATACAATGTTATTTCCAGATAAATCCGATTATTCTCATCTCAATCAATGTGGCCTATTGGTCTTATATGCCTAACAGCACATATATATATTTTTTATATCATGATTTCATGATCATTCATATTTTCTTTATTATTTTTCTTTTTTTTTTTTTAATCAGTGCAAGCACGAGTGGGAGAGAATCTGTGCAAAAGTGCATGTATAAATATAAAGTGCTAGTGTAAACTGAATTAACTTCTCAATTAATCAAATGCTGATGTAGGGCAAAACCATCCATTCCTAGAATACAAATGAATCTAATTTCTATAGATGGGTACACAATTGGAAAAAAGCCACATTTATCAAAGCATATGATTCTATATATACTAAATACTGTAGAGAAATCAACGCCGAGAAAAAGAAAAAAAAATTATATAATACAATAATTTGTAGAATCAGAGAATTAATATGTTGTTGCATATAGGACAATAATATTTTATGCTATTTACAAGAGTAAAACCTTAGTTCCAGATGAAAACCACAATATTGCAGCCAAAGTATGTTTTTACAGAAAGCTGCGCATATCTTCTGTAGTATTTAAACCGTTAGGCCATTTACAATCAAGCTCGAGAATGTATTTCGTTTCGAGCTGACGGAGTTGCCGCTCTCTATTGCCACCCCTTCTTTTCTTTGCCACAGCATCTATTACATAGTAAGACAAGCAATTGATGTTATTTGCATGCACCTTCTTAAAATGTCTCGCAACAGGATATGTTGCGTCGCTGTGGAGAATGGCCCTTATATGCTGCAAGATCCTGACGTGCACCTGCAGCTTCGTGCTAGCCACGTAGCTCAGCCCACAGGTGCACGTCAGGACATATACTGCATATTCGGTCTTGCAATTGTAGTTGCCCGAAATCAATGTAGGGGTTGAACTAAAGGGTGTAGAGTATTTAGACATGTTGCAACCAAAATTGCAAGCACGACAAGACATGCATTTTGTGAAACCCCTCTTCGGTGCTAGCCACGTAGTGACTTTTTTTGACCTCCGGTGATACTCGGTCCAATACCGTGCCCATAGTGCTACTTCTTCTGAACGTGACAACAGGTCTATCTGCTATTCTGTTTCGAAGAATATTATCGGTTAGCACTACAGGCCAATGTTTGTTAAGTATTGTCCTTATCTGCCGTTCTTCTCTATTGTAGGTGGTAATCAATCTTGGAGTATTAATACTCCTGGAGATTGCAGCAGTATTGGGGACCGATGAGGTATCAACCTCAGGAATAAATAAGCTCATTCTAGATTTAGTTTTGGCTTTATTTATTGCATCACACAAGATTGTTTGTGAATACCCCCTCGCTTTAAGTCTATCAACCAGCTCCAGTTGACACTTATTAAACTCTTCCTCATTGCTGCAAATACGTTTTAACCTTAAGATTTCTCCATACGGAATGCTAGCAATGAGGTGTTTAGGATGAGAGCTGGTTGCGTGTAGGGTGATATTACCGGAAGTCGATTTTCTATGCAGGGTACTTTCAAATTTCTCATTACTTACAAAGACTTTCACATCAAGGAATTCAATTTCATTTTTGTGAATATGGGAGGTGAATTTTAGATTGTAGATTTTATCATTAATCGTATTTATAAAGCAAGCAGCTTCTTCTTCACTACCCTGCCACAGGATGAACACATCGTCTATATACCTCAGATATGATCGGACATGTGTCTGGTATTCCACCTGAAAGGCGGTTTTGAGAACCTGCTCCCACCAGCCAACATGTAAACATGCTTAGCTGGGGGAGAAGCAGGCTCCCATCGCCACTCCTCTCACCTGCTTGTATAGGTCTCTGTCAAACAGGAAATAATTATTGTTTAGACACCATTTGATGAGTTCCAGCACAACTTTGTTGTGCTCATATAATGTGCTGGACCTAGTTTCCAAAAAGTATTTAACCGAAGTCAATCCCTGATCATGGTCTATACTCGTGTATAATGCCTCTATATCAAGAGTGATAAGAAGCAAATCATTTGACCATTCCAATTTGTTTAGTTTTTGTAGGAAGTCTCCAGTATCTTTTACATAGCTTGGCAACGCCGTTACCAAGCTTTGCAGAAAAAAATCTATGTACTGGCCCACATGCTCACCTAAACTGTTTATGGCCGATATAATCGGTCTCCCTGGAATTGGAAAAATATTTTTATGGATTTTTGGAATTAGGTAAAGAACCGGCAATACCGGGAACTCAAACAAACTTTTGTTCTTCCATTGAAATGAGACCTAGTCTTTTCCATGATGCCAACAATTTTTGTAATACATGTTTAGCTTTGTCATACTCTTTAGCATTGGATTTCAAATAACACTTTACATCGCTTAGCTGGCGTAGTGCTTCCGCTATGTAATCTTTCCTTGGCCACAATACAAGGTCCCCCCCCCCCCCCCCGTGTCAGATTTTTTGACAATCACCTCCTGATTGCTTTCCAGTTTCTTTACCAAATTATTATATGCCTTTCTCTTGAAAAACAGACTTCGTTCTTTTCTGTTTTTATGAACAGTATGATTTAATTGCT
Organism: Lissotriton helveticus; assembly: GCF_964261635.1. Taxonomy (NCBI): domain Eukaryota; kingdom Metazoa; phylum Chordata; class Amphibia; order Caudata; family Salamandridae; genus Lissotriton; species Lissotriton helveticus. The sequence goes on from NC_136073.1 coordinate 823,491,663, forward strand.
TTAGGTCATTCACAACAAGCTCATGAATAACATCAATACTGTCCTTTGGCATAAATAGAACGAAATTGGATTTGGGTTTTAAGGGGCTGATCCCAGCACCCTCCTGAACATGATTAATTTTTCTTAACCGTTCTTGTGTAGCCAAGTTAGTATTTTCTTCCAAATCAGATGTTATATCCGACTCTTCAGCTAAGTCGTGTACCATAAGTAAATTAGGAACATCGGACGCTGCCAGGTTGGTCATTGTGTCTTCATCTTCTCTATCGTTGCTGCCACATTCTTCTTTCAGGGCTTTAAGTGCAAAGAACTTTTTCAGTTTCAGTTTTCTGATGTAACAATATACATCAATGCGTGTTCTTGCGTAATTGAAACTGTCTCCGGGACAAAAGTTGAGACCCAAGGCCAACAGTTGTTCTTCAGCCTTCGAAAGTGTGATAGTTGATAAATTTATGACACTGTTGTCCCTTACTGTTGTTGCTTTTTCCATGTCCCTTTTGTATTTTTCTTTGTGTTTTTCTTTGCCTCTTTTGCATTGGTCACGTCCTTTTTGTTCGCTTGTATTTTTTGCTATTTTCTGCCGAGGCCTCAAAGTTTGCAGTCTCGCCTCGACTAAAAAATCAATTTCTTGTCCTACATTCAGAATGGTTTTACTTTTCACTATGGGTGCCGATTCTGTGCTGGACTCACTGGTTAGCGAAATAGTGTCCAAGCTATCTGCATCTTCATTGCCCTGAACTTCATTACATATTTCCTTGCTTTTGGTTTTTTCATTGTATTGTTGGCACTTTATCGGATCACATTTACGAGAAAAAGTAAAGATTCGACCATTTTCATAGTCCTCCAAATCACGATTAAATTTGGTTGCTTTTCTTACTTTAATTTTATCTTCATGTTTTTTCAAACGTTCTTGCATTGTTTCCTTCATTTTGATGGTTTGATCCGTTACTTCCAAAGCGTTGATTTTTTCCAAAATAGCGTCTATTTCTTTTAGAATTTCTTCCCGATCAATGTGAGCATACTTGATTAATAATTTGACCAAATTCATGGAGGCTATAAGGTTGCATTCCCCCCATTCAAGCAGCATTTTGGGGTTCGGTCTGTCGAAGCTGGGTGCTAGGAGGACTCGCAGCCCCCTCCCCACCTCCGCGTATTTAGAGAGAGACCGATGTTCCCACCACTTAGTGATTTCCAATTTACGCTTTTTTTCGAGTTCTTTGTACAACATAGCAATATCAGTGTCCTTATTGTTCTCCGTGCTGGCAGTCGGTACGCTATCTTTCGGAGTCTTAGTCAGTTTACAAAATAGTTCCTCAGACGCCAACTCTCTTTCTCTCATTTCTTCCATAGACATTGTTGGGGTCACTCCGATTAGTATAACATATGCGTGCAGACTAGCAAAGACGCTACTTTCATGCACCACACTGCCCTGATAACCACTTCTCCCCTCCTACGTGCCTCCCGACTTTCAAGACTCACCGGGTCGCGTTGCTTTCTGCAGATCAGCCGACCTGGAAACTAGAGTTGTGAAAACCGTTTTTTCGTCTTTGACGATTCTTCACGGGCCGTAGGGGGCAGCTGTTGATAATCCACCACGGATCCTTGTACTGCTCCGGTTAAGCTCAGCCGCCAGCTTCTGGGGTGGAGGTCTGGAGACGAAGGTAACCACCCTTCGTAATTAACTCCTGGAAACTCGAACCACTTCCTGATTCCACCACAGCGGATTTAGGAGAGGAAAGAGACACAGACCTCCGAGGTTTTCTTATGGGCGAAAAATCTTGTTTATTACGAGTGACCCAACACAACGCGTTTCAAGCGCGTAAGCCCTTGTTCATGTGTCAAAGTGCGCACCCACCCCATACCATCCAAAGCATTCCACTAGGCGAATTTATTCGCATCAAAAGAATATGCAGTGACCTGGAGGTAGCTAACCAATGTCTAGCGGAGTCCATGCAAAGATTTTTGAGGCGTGGATATAAACAAGATGTATTAAATCGTGCTCTCTCTAGAGCTCCTGGCCGCCCAAGGGATCAACTTTTGACCCCCAGTTCTAAATCTATCTCAGAATCCATTCCAGGGGGTTCAATTCGATTTATTACTACCTATTGCTCTCAAGTACACAAACTAAGACACATCATTAAAACACAGTGGCCCATTGTATTAACAGATGTTATTCTGAGCCCCATGTTACCTAGAACACCAGCCATTACTTTTAGGAGGGCTCCCTCCATGAAAGATGCTTTGGATAAAAGACAACCTGAACTCTCCTCGAAAAACTCTTGATTAACTAAACCAGGTTTTTTCAGATGCACATCCTGCCGCTGTAAACGGTACTCACTACAAATCAGCTTTTAGTGAGCTACCTATACCAATAAATGAACATCTCACTTGTCGAAGTGATTTTGTAGTTTACCAACTTACCTGCACTTGTTCACTTTCCTACATTGGGAGCACAAAGTTGCCTGGTAATCAGCGCATTTTGCAGCATATACGGGCAATGGTAAATTCAGATATGAACTATCCTGTGGCTCGCCACTTTAAGGTGGTTCATGATAAAAAACTGAAAGATGTGAAATATACTTTACTATGCTCTGTACCCAATCCAGGGAGAGGTGGTGACCGAGAAAGATTGCTTAGGCAGAGAGAAGCATACTTTATTCTGTTACTCGACACAAGGTCCCCTAATGGTTTGAATGCTTTTGATGAATGTAGGAGAGTGGGGTCTGCAATCCCATGGCCACCCCAGATTTTTGCTTTTTGCTTCACTGATTTACGACTTTCCCTGGCTGTGGGCCTGCTAATCAGACCCACAGCCTAGCTGTTCTCTCTCTAAATTTCAACCATGTACCCTAGGTGCATTTACCAATTGGTACTGGGCCACCTTATCAGTCCCTGTACAGCATACCTTAGGTATCCAGGGCATAGGTGTACCCAGGGCCTGCCAGGGGCTGAAGCATGTATTATGCCACCCCTGGCTGGCCACCCAAACAGACACAACTGGCTGCACGACAGCTGGGGCAAGGTGGTGTAATCACCCTTTGCTTTAGATATAGTATACCTATATCTAAACCTAAAATGGACACATATACTCCTATCAGTCACTCCTATGGCAGGCCTTATCAATCCTGAAGGCAGAGTGCTTGGAATTATGCGAGATGGTTCTCTGGCATGAGCTGAGCCCGTTTGCAGCTTGCGGAACCAAGTCCAAATAGCTGTTCCATGATAACGCTATACCATATACTCTTAAGTGCATTATAATCCTCGCGGTTAAATGCTAACTTTGGTATAGCATTATCAAAACATGTGGATTAAGGTGTCATACAAATTGGAATACTAACCCCTCGCCAATTCTGGCGACGGGGTTAGCATTCCACCCTTCTAGAGGGACACGACATGTATGTAACTGTGAACCCCGGTTAAAGTCAGACATAGCCTCAGCTCCACAAAATGGATGCTGCCACCGAGACACAAGTCTGCCCTCCTGCTGCTGGGAGTCCTTCCAGCAACGGAGGCATGGACAAAGGGTTTCCTGTCAGGGGTGGTGCTAGCACCATCCCAGACAGGATTTTGTGTATCCCAGGTAGGCAGGGCTGAAAGGAAGGTGACTGCAAGTGGCACCCCGGTGCTCACTGTGCATATGTCGCCTCAAACCAGTTCCTGGGGCACCCCAGCCCCTGAGCTGGGGAGAGACCGGACAAAGGAGAGGGGTGTAACCACCCCCCTCCTGGTCCCACCCATAGGGCAGGACCTAGTCGCGTGCCAGCCCCTTTTCTTAGGATAAAGGTATGAGCAGGCCCCCTTCCCAAATTAGATCATTCTGAATCTTTAACTACTTTCCCCGAAAGGAACTCTTGACTTTTCTGAAGACTCTCCCTTGTGGCTAAGGAGTAGCCACCCTGCACCAGCAGGCACCATCGAAGCTCTTGCGGTTTGCTGCACGTCCATCCTCCGGATCAAGACTGCCCAGCTCGACGAGACCCGGATTCCCTGCCATCTCTGACCTCTACCTACATCATCCAGCCCAGCTGAGATTCGTGGGTGTGACGAGACCCGTGGGACGGCCATCTTCAAGACCTGCACGACGCTTCACCAGCACGACCCCCGAGAGACCCTCGAGTAAGTGCACTAGGGTTTGAGAAGCCCTAACCCTAAGCAGCTCCAGCACCGAAGTCCAGCCTCCCAGCATCCACGAGATCTGCGTAGGGCCCTCTGCTTCTTTGCTGCTTGCCACGTTGTCCGGTCACTTGCCCGTTGGCTAGTGACCCTCTTGACGACGTACCACAAAGTTTTCACCGCTGGTCTAGGTCCCCTACACTGGCCCTTGCTTCTTGTCCAACAAGAAGTGCTCTGGACCCTCCTGGTCCATTCCAGACGCCATCTTGACTCCACCGCGTGGGCTTGCCTTTGCCAAGGTTTGTTGCTCAAATCCTGAGTCCAGCATCGCCGACAGCCGACAGCCTCGTGGGACAGCTCGCACCTCCAGCCTGGACGCCGACAGCGCCTCCTGGCCCGTGTGACTGCAGAGTCCAGCGTCGCCCACTCACCTGGTCGAGGTGACTTCATCCGGTGCCCACATAATCAATGGCTAGTGATTAAGAACTAAGTCCCCTCTGCTTTCAGGTCGTCTCCTTCACTGATCCAGCCTTGGATCATACCGAACTTCTTCACTGGTCGCCTGCCAGCAACTTCTTCTTTCAGGCTCCATAGACTACAACGAGGATTCCCGACGTCACTTGAACCCTATGCAGCCGCAGCCCCTGGGCTAGGTAACTCGAGCATTTCGGTGCTCCAGCACAGGTTCACTCTCCTAGTGTCCAGATCCTTTTTCGTTTTTAGTCTACCTAGTCGGATTCGTCCGGAAACAGTAACTTTAGAAACGCTAGCATCCATAGACTTCTTCCCGCATCCCGCGTGAGAGTGCACACTCTGCACCCGATCTCCCTAGGCCTCCTGCTCCTAACCTTAGGGTTCAGTAGTGTAGTCCTAGCGATCCTGAAGCCTCTGGATCTTGTTACTTACCCTGCTAGTATTTCGCATTCCACTTTTTGTGTATATGGTTTTTCGTGCCCCTCGGGCATTTGTGTAAATTGTGCAACTTGAAGTATTTTCTTAAGAGTTTTGTATTGTGCTTAGCTCCCTGACTCATAAAGAGTTCAGGGTAGACTTGTTATTAATAAATATCCTATATTTTTATAACAACTTGTGTGGTGTCCTTTCACTTGGTGTTCAAGGGGTATATGTGATGGTAAAACAGCTGGCTTAACACGCCCTCTAGAGTTTAGCCTGAAGACTGCTCTTGTCCATGCTACTAGGATAGCTGGTCTAATAAGGTTGACTTACAACCAATCATCAATAAGGGTTGTTTGGTATGATACACAGTGATCACTAGAATAGTGAGCACTATATATCAGGCCAACTTCTCACAATGAATTACACCATTTCCTATAAAGTGACAATACACTGAACTGCTTTGGCTAGGGGTTAATTTCTGATTTTCTGTAAATATTGCTGATGAATAGACTTTGCATAATAATGATGAAATTATATGCAGGATGATGTGATAAAACTAAAAAGTCATATAGGTTCCATAAAGGGTTTTTCAGCGGGCTGATTTTTTTAATTGAAACATTAATTTTTAAATTTTTAATATGATTTTTTCTGCACGTTTGATAGCACTTACTATATTCATAACCTAGTATTGTTAACCCCTTGGACGCTCATGACGAGCTCAGCTCGTCATGGAGTTTCCATTGATTTCAATGGAAATTACATTACCATCCTTGAGATGCCTCAGCAGCCAAGTGGTTAAAGAGAATTTAATATAGGGACATGGACGATTTGAATTGTTAATTTCAGAAGCAACTCAATATTACTTTTAATGCACTTGCATTGAATTAGTAATGATTTTTTATCAATGTGATAATATCATTAACATTAATGTTGGAGCACCATGCTCTCTTTATTTAATTCCTAAATTTCGTATTTAGTAGTACTATGTACTTATACCTAACTGAATTAATGAAGTTATCTAGAATTTGAGATTGATTGATTTTTCTATCTCATGGGTTGCTGTGAGCACTATGCTACAATTCTTTCTTTTTTGTTGTTCCATTACTGCAATGTATTGCGTTAAACCTTTTATTTAAATGCTAGGTCTGCATTATTGTGCACCCATGCGTCCTGTTTCTTTAGGCGTATGGGCTTTTATTCACAACAAATGTATCTGCCTACTCCTGACGCGTCATGTGACCAAGCTCCGTCCGCGGAACGAAACACGTCAGGGAGGGCACTTGCTCTGGCATCATCGAAAATAAATTTCTGCACTGCTTACACTATACTGGTGTATTGGCGTTTGATATCTGACCAAGGTTCATCGGAGTAAGAGGAGAGGAGGTCCGCGCCCGTTCAAGACCGCAGCGCAAGGCGGTCGGGATCTTACATATATATATATATATATATATCAACGAAAACTCCTTACAAAGCACAGGAGACAGACCACAGGACCAGGACAAATGCTGAAATCTTTTTATTATTTGCTCATCACCGTGAGAGTGCATAACGCGTTTCGGGCTCCCTGAGCCCTTGTTCACATGCAAATTACTTTTTGTACATTTTCTATTTTTATAGTGCCCAATGCTTCCCAATGTAGCCACACCTCCCAATATCACGTGGCTATAAACATAGAAAACATATTTATGTTTAAAATGTCTGAATCTCTGTATAAATACACAATAGATCACATAGGAAACTTGATCCAATTCAGTGGTTTCTGGATAAATCCATCCAACATTATGTATCTAGAAGGGGGCAAGAAAGAAAAGGGGAGGATAAAGCCAATATAGGCAATCCCTCTTCACTATTTACAATATATATCTACCAATTCAAAAATTGGTTATAAAAGATTTCAATATCGTTTGAGAAACATTTAGATATTTTACAATCATTTCAAAAAAGTTCAAGCAGTGCATGTCCATAAAAGTGCAAGAAACTATTGTGACCACTATTTTGTCAAAGAGAAGAAAGGAAAGATAAAGTGCTAGAGTGCAATTTGTAATCCACTTGTATGTGTAATACTTCAATCATATAATATCAACAATTAGGTTATCTACCTCATTTTGTTCCATATAATATATTAGATAAAAAGCATTTCCAAAACCAAGTAAAGATACATTTCAATTATTAAAATTCATAAAAACACCCTGTGTATGCAAAAGTTAATAGAGAAATAGAAAAGTATCAAATTTAAATATAAGCAATAAATTACATATATTTACTAAAAAAGGAGAGTAGATCAAGACAAATACAAATATTCCGCCTAACAGGGATCCTGACTAGACGGAATTAAATATATAATCATATATGGTGGAAACTGATTAGACTCCAACACTAGATTATGTAGAACCTCCAGGCAACAAGGAACTTGACTGCCTGGGGGAAGGAGTAGTAAGTATTGCTGTGAGTTCAGGTTAGGTATCATCAAAATATTGAAACAAGAGGATTATTAAAGAAAAGTATGCAAATCCTATGTGTTATTAAGGCCATTCGGGCTTTTGCTATCAAATTCCAATATCATATTTGATTCAAGCTGTCTCAGTTTGAGATTCCTGTCACCTCCTCTTCTTAATTTTGGTACAGCTGCAATCACATAGTACGTTAAACAATTCAGATCTCTATTGTGTACTAACTCAAAGTGACGTGCAACCGGATAACTTGAGTCATGATGCAAAATGGCCCGTAGGTGCTGAAGGATCCTGACGTGCACCTGTTTGCCAGTACTTCCAATGTAGTTTAGGCCACAGGTGCACGTCAGAACATACACCGCAATGTCAGTCTTACAGGTATGCTGACCTACAATTGGGATTGCAGTCTCACTAAAAGGGGTAAAATAGAGTGTTTTGTTCACACCAAATTTACAGGCCCTGCAACTAGAGCATTTACGGAATCCCCCAACTGTCTGCAACCAATTGGGTTTTTGTTTTAATTCCGGACATGGTCGATCCAAAATGGCTCCCATGTTGCGCGCTCTCCGAAAAGTAATTGTGGGCTTAGGGGGCAACAGAACTCCCAAAACCGAGTCAGACATTATAATTGGCCAATTCTTAGTGATGATTTTCCTGATTAGGTTCTCCTGGTCACTAAACGCTGTAATGAACCTAGGGCATGATTTATCTTTGACATCAGCAGATACTGATTCTACTCTTTCGACAAAATTAGAATAGACTTTCTCGTGGTCTTAAGTCCGCTTTGCTGAGGGCTTGGTTAAAGGTTTTCTTTGAGTAACCTCTTTCCCGTAATCTAATTTCAAGATCCTTTACACATTTAGTGTAATCCTCATTTGTGCTACAGATTCTTTTGAGTCTGAGGATCTCTCCATAAGGGATACTCTGAATGGTGTGTCCAGGATGAAGACTTGTGGCATGGAGGGTGGTGTTCCCTGCGGTAGGTTTCCTAAATAGTGTAGTTTGTATCCTATTAGCACTATCAATGTATATCTTATATATATATATATATATATATATATATATATATATATATATATATATATATATATATATATATATACACACACACACACACACACACACACACATACATAATTCTCTTCCAGGGATACTCATTAATAGTCATAAGCACTGAATAATCTCCGCCCATGAGCAGGAACCCGGAACATATAATATATATATATGTAAATATATATCATGGTAGTACATAGTACTAAACAAATTATACACATATGTATAACCAATAAAATGCAGCCCAACATAAACCATAGACTAATACAGCCATAATTACATATTTTCTGCAGTATGAAAATAAATCATAAATAATGCAATAAAAAAGGCATGAGCCTCAAAAGCATTCCATAATCAGCAAAAAAACTTATTTTCATCAAAGAATTTGTAATAAAAGGCAATTAGCCTAAGAAGGCTGCATACAGAAAAACTATCCCTGCACAGAAAATCAGACTGACACCTCGCCTTTAAGGCATAAGAGAATCTGAACACTTTGCCTTTAAGGCCTCCAGGGGAACTCTGTTCCCATCATGCACCACAGGTGACAGTTAGATCAGTTCTTTTTTCCGGCTTGTTCTGTGAGGAACCTGGAACTTGAGCTCGGCTGAATTGGACTGTTTTCAGTCCGAATTTGTTTTTTTCCTATCTTTTTTGACAGTATTGTCTTTTGGTGGTGCTTTTCTACCTTTTCTGACTAACTTTTTAGAAAATTTTTGGTCAGTTATGCCACCATTATTCTATAAGTGTCCTTCCGGTGGGAAGAAGATATCCAAAACATCCTCGCTCTGTGTGGTTTGTCTACCTTCCACACATGATGTGGAAAAATGTTACCATTGCCTCAAGCTTTCTAGCAGAACTTTGAAAGAGAGAAAAGGTTCGAATTTTGGGGCTTATGGAGGGAGGACGACGCCGTGAAAAGGGGGCACGGAGTGTTTTGTCGCCTGGAAGGTCCCCTTCTCATTCAAAACGTCGAAGATCGGCTTCTCCTGAAGGTAAAAGCAAGAAAAAAACGACATCAAGAAGAGTCGACGTTGAAGAAAGTAAGTGCGGCGTCGAAATCAAGATCACCGTCGACATCGAGACCAGAGAAAACTGCATCGATGTCGAAGACATCGCCGGTGAGGCATAAGTCGGGCGTCGAAGCGAAGATCAAGGTCGCTGTCGAGAAGTGTATCGACGTCGAGACATCTGGTGTCGATTGCTGTAAGGACGACGTCGAGAGCAAGGCGTTCGACGTCGAGAGAGAGAGATAGTCGTCGAGAGGAAGAATTAGATCGACGTCAAGAGAAAAGTTCAGATCGACATCGAGAGATGAAGGTACGACGTCGAGACCTGAAAAGAGAAGACAATCCAGATCGCCGTCGAGACATGGTTCGACGTCGAGGCATGCCTCGGGCTCGAGGCATGAGATGGTCCAGTCGGCGTCGAGAAAATGTCCGACGTCGAGGTCTCCGCTGCATGTCTCACGTTAGACGTCGAGACATTCTAGATCAGCTTCTCGGACCTCTCATAGGTCTTTGTCGAGGTCTGAATCAGCGTCGAGGGTGTTGGATGACCCTCCATGGTCTGCTTCACACGACCTACAGTCAAGGGTATCGGTGAACAGATCTCCAGTGGTCGGAGCCTCTCAACACCAAGATTCTTCAATGGTGGCTCATTCTGACTAGATGTCAAGAAAGTCAGCGTCAGGAGAAAGACAGTTGGTCCCCAGAGAGCTGCAGGCTCCAGCTTCTGGGTCTCCACATTCAATTGGGTGTTCTTCCTCATCTGCTTCTTCTTCGTTGGGAATGCAGATTGTGCAGGTTTCCCTGGAGGGCTCTCCGGTGCGTAAAACACCACCTGCAGGTATGTCTCCAAGATGGCTAGAGAGCATCCGTCATTGGAAGATGCAGCCAAGACCTAATCAAAGACCATTGACTATGGGGGCTTCGAGACCATCGGCTGGTGGTTCTCCAAGGAGATCCAGATCTCCAATGCGAAGGCGTTCACACTCTAGGGAACGCAGTAGGCATCGATCTACTACTCCTGAGAGAACACATAGATCTCCTGCTTCTTCGTCTCCAACAAGGTCTTCTTACAGAGACTATTCGCCCACGATTTCATCAACACCACCCTCCAGGGTTTAGCCTGTAGATGACTTGGGAACCTTCAATGAAGTTTTGTGTCGTGGGGCGAGTAAGTTCAATATTACTATGACAGTGCCTCAGGTGAAATCTTCTGTCATTTTTGAGACTTTACATCAAAAGTCCTCTGCTAGGCCTCTTCTTCCACTGGTGCCTGGTTTGTTGGAACCAGCGATGAAGACTTTTTTACGCCAGCGACTGTAGGATCAGGTCCCTCAAGGATTGCGAAAAAGTATAAGGCACCTGATCAAGACCCCATGTTCCTGCGCACCCATCGCCACCAGATTCTCTCATAGTGGCTGCAGCCAGGAAGGCCCATTCGGCTACGTCTGTCTCGTCTGCCCCACCTGAGAAAGACAGTAAAAATATGGATTCCTTGGGCCGAAGGATGTGTAACACAGCTGGTTCGATCATGAGTGGCCAGTGCTGCGGCTTTGCTGGGTCGCTATGATCGCCTCTTATGGGACTCTACGGCGAGGTTTGCAGACAAACTTCCAAAGGAAGATCAGAAAGATTTCCTGGAGATTGTGGAAGAAGGTGGTTTGGTGGCAAACCAAAGTATAAGGGCGGCTGCGGTTTCAGCTGATCTGGCAGCTCACGGTTATGCCCACGGCATATGCTCCAGAAGATCGGCTTGGCTGCGTCTCATGGGTCTAAAGCCGGATGCCCAAAGAAAGATAGTTAACCTACCCTTCAACGGGTCGACATTATTTGGATCTCATGCGGATGATGAGATGACCAAGATGAAGTCGGAGCTGGACACTCTGAAGGCAGTGCGCCTGGAGAAGAAGAAAGACTTCCGCCGGCGTAATTTTCGTCCTTATGACAAGAGGTCGTTCCAGCAACGTGGGCAATCGTCAAACTGGTCGTCGCAAAATCAAGGCCAGAACCAACAGAGGTCTCAATTTCAACAGCACAGACCTGGGCGAGGCAGAGGAGGAAACAGACAACAGTCCTCTGCTGCAAAACAGCCTCAGAAGCAATGAGAAGAGACTTCCTCCGCAGCTGTTGTCAACTCCTGTAGGAGGAAGCATTGAGTTATACTTGGACGAGTGGAGAAGATTAACAAAGGACAAGTGGGTCAACGGCATTATCCAAAATGGCTACCTCCTAAAATTCAAGAAACCTCCTCCCATTATCAACCCAAAGGTACTTTTTCATCAAAATCTAAAGCTTTTGCAAAAAGAAGCAAACATCCTTCTGTGCAAGAAAGAAATAGAGAAAGTTCCTAGTCCACAGCGAAACCAAAGTCTGTAATCCCGTTTTTTCCTGGTGAAAAAGAAAGGTCCCAAAGCAGAATTCAGGCCCATACTGGATCTGAGACTGTTGAACAGGTTCATTCGAAAAGAAAAGTTTTGAATGTTAGCGCTCCATCAAATATTCCCTCAGTTACATCAAGGGGACTGGATGTGTTCCATCGACCTGAAGGATGCATATTTTCATGTTCCAATCTCCAAAAGACATCGCAGATTTCTCAGGTTTCAAGTGTCTGTTCATCACTACCAGTATGCAGTACTTCCATTCGGGCTAAAGTCAGCTCCCCGAACGTTTTCCAAGTGTATGGTGGTGGTTGCTGCCTTCCTTCGAAAGCAGAGAATTTTCATTTATCCTTACTTGGACGACTGGCTCCTAAAGAGTTCGTCCCCATCTCTGTTGGAAGATCAACTGTCCATGTGTCTTCATCTCATGCACAGGTTGGGTCTCCAGGTCAACTTCAAAAAATCATTTATGAATCCTACTCAGCGGATCCACTACCTGGGACACAGAAAGAGAAAACGTGTGTCCTTCGGAGGAGAGGTAGTTATCAATCAGGTCGAAGTGTCTACTGCTTCGTCTATCCACTTATCCGACAGTTGGTCAAGTATCTTCTCTTCTGGGATCCATGGCATCGTGCATCTTCATAGTTTCAAACGCAAGGTTGCACATGCATCCTCTACAATAGTGTCTAGAGGATCAGTGGAGTCAGAGGACGGGATGTTGGGAGGATCGAGTTCTTCATCAGTCCGCCAAGGATTCCATCAGGTGGTGGATGAAGAGATCACACTTGATGAGGTGTTCCGTTTCATCAAGACCCTCCGGTGCAGACTCTGAGCACGGACGCTTCACTCCAGGGTTGGGGTGCTCATATGGGCCCTCTGCAAGTACAAGGGCTATGGTCCGACTCAGAGAAGGGCTATCACATCAACCGGCTGGAGCTGCGGGCTGTACATCTAGCCCGCAAGTCTCTCTCTGTTTCCATCATTCCAGTCTCGGTCCCTCCTGGTGCAAACAGACAATACAACGACAATGTATTATTTAAACAAGCAGGGGGGTACTCGGTCCAGGACTCTGTCCATAGAAGCTCAGACCATCTGGAATTGGTTTCTGGCGAGAGACTTGTCGTTAACAGCTGTACATCTGCCGGGAGTTCTCAACTCGCAAGCAGATTTCCTAAGCAGGGACTTAGTCGAGGCTCACGATTGGGTCCTCAACGAGGAAGTCACAAACAGTATTTTTCAGGCATGGGGAACACCAGATATCGATCTGTTCGCAGACGCGGAAAACGCAAAATGCCCCGTCTTTGCGTCCAGGTGTCCCCAGAGCGGGTCTCAGGGGAATGCCCTTTTGATGGACCGGTGTCAGAACTTACTGTACGCTTTTCCACCGACCCCGTTGATACCAACAGTAATCAACAGGATGTACAGAACCGACTCCAGGATGATTTTGATTGCCCCAGAGTGGCCACGCCAATGGTGGTTTCCAGATCTCCTTCAGTTATCGGAAGTACCACACAGGAGATTGCCGTGTCGCCTGGATCTTCTGTCCAAACAGAAGGGGAGAGTGTTCCACCCCAATCTGTCCTCCCTGCGCCTGGCAGCATGGCTCCTGAAGTCATCCAGTATGGACACTTGCAGTTGAATTCTGACTGTATGCACATCCTTAAGGAGGCGAAACGGCCTTCTACAAGGAAATCATATGGATTTAAGTGGAAACTATTTTACCTGTGGTGTGAGAGTAATGGGTTTGATCCTATCCATCCATGGTCAGGAACAGGTGATTTTGCCCTACCTCTTACATTTAGCAAGATCTGGTCTTCAATTTAATTCTATTAAAGTCCATCTTGCTGCGATCACAGCCTACAGAAAATCACCTACTCAGGCCTCCTTTTTTAGGATGCCTGTAGTAAAGGATTTTCTGGAAGGTTTGAGAAAGGTGTATCCGCCAGTCAGGTCTCCTTCTCCACCGTAGGAGCTTAATGTGGTGTTAACTAAGTTAATGGGTGCTCCTTTTGAGATGATACATAAGTCTTCCTTGCAACACTTAACTTGGAAAGTAGCATTCCTGGTGGCTATTACTTCTGCTCGTAGAGTGAGCGAGATTCAGGCTCTGTGTTGCAAAGAACCGTTTAGTGTGTTCCATTCTAATAGAGTGGTACTCAGGACGCATCCTGCTTTTCTACCCAAGGTAGTGTCAGATTTTCATATTAATCAAGCCATAGCCTTGCCTACCTTTTTTCCAAATCCTACTGGTCTTGCTGAAAGGACTCTTCATTCCTTAGATTTGAAGAGTCCTTAAGTTTTATTTAGATAGAACAAAGACTTTGAGACATTCAGACCGTTTGTTCATTAACTATGGTCCTATTAATACAGGCTCTGCAGCATCTAAGAGGTCCATTGCTAGATGGATTGTTTCTTGTATCCTTCTAACTTATCAGTTGTCAAATTGTCAGGAAGACCAAAGGCATATTCTACAAGAGGGAAAGCTCCTACCATAGCTCTCATTAGAAATGTTTCTATGGCAGAAATTTGTACGGCAGCTACTTGGCGTTCAGTGCATACGTTTACTCACCATTATTGCCTTGACTCAGACACACAGGCAGATGCACAGGTTGGGCAAGCATCTCTTAGAAATGTATTTGCTAATGCTACCTGAGAACTGTGTGTTACAGCTGTTATTTTTCCTGTTCGCCCGCGTTTTGCGGGTATGAGGTTGCTACTCTATTCAGTGCTTATGACTATTAATGAGTATCCCCTGGAAGAGAATGATTAGTTACTTACCTGTAATCCTAGTTCTCTTCCAGGGGTATACTCATCAAAGTCATAAGCACCCTCCCACCTCCACGGGCAAGCAGTAGCTTTATGATGGTACTATTGTGTTTCTAGATGCAGATTCCTGCTAAGTTTATTGTACCGTACAAAAGAACTGACCTAACTGTCACCTGTGGTGCATGATGGGAACAGAGTTCCCCTGGAGGCCTTAAAGGCAAAGTGTTCAGATTCTCTGTTGCCTTAAAGGCGAGGTTGTCAGTCTGATTTTCTGTGCAGGGATAGTTTTTTTGTATGCAGCCTTCTAAGGCTAATTGCCTTTTATTACAAATTCTTTGATGAAAATAAAAGTTTTTTTTGCTGATTATGAAATGCTTGAGGCTCGTGCCTTTTTATTGCATTATTTATATGATTTATTTTCATACTGCAGAAAATATGTAATTATGGCTGTATTAGCCTATGGTTTGTTGGGCTGCATTTTATTGGTTATACATATATATGTGTATAATTTGTTAAGTACTATGTACTACTATTATATATATTTACACATATATATGTCTATATATTATTATATGTTCCGGGTTCCCGCTCATGGGCGGAGATTATTCAGTGCTTATGACTTTAATGAGTATACCCCTGGAAGAGAACTAGGATTACAGGTAAGTAACTAATCCATATACACATTTACATACATATACATATATACACACACATATATATATACATATACATACAAGCAATCTAGTGGGACCCCGGAAACACTAGATATGTGCCCAATATATATATATACATATATATATATATATATATATATATATATATATATACACATATACATACATATATATATATATATACATATACATATACATATACATATATATATACATATACATATACATATATATATATATATATATATACACACATACATATACACATATACATATACACACATACATACACACATATATACATACAAGCAATCACAGCCTAATAAAATTCAGAGCTGAATCATGCTGTAAAGAATTTCCACCAAACCTGAATGACATGCATTAGAAACATGAGAAACAACAACAAAGTTTGGTTAGAAACTGTTTTAATGCTTAGAAAGCAGTAGAAATTCTCATAAAACACTAAAAGCATACAAAGCTCCCAGGCTGCATTGCAAATACACAGTCTAAAAAGACTGAAAAGCTAACCTGTAGCTGCATAGCAATAAACTGACACCGTGCCTTTAAAGGCACTTATGGGTGGCCAAGATGGCGGGGTAGGAAGACGTGTCTGCCGGAGCTCCCGACCCCATCCAAGGCCCCAAGCCCTGATTGCAGCTAAATCTCCCCCCCGGAGCCACACGGAGTAGCTGCGCTGTCGGGGGACTGGTCACCGCCTGGTCACCACCGCCGGCGCCCCGCAGAGCAAAACTCACCGAGTTCGCGGAGACGGACTGCGGACCGGTGTAGGAGCCGAACCCGGGTCCCGACGGATCGGTGGCCACGAGACGGCGGGGAGGCGCTGGACTGGCCGACTGGGGTGTGCGGAGCTTCTTGAGGCCTGCAGACTGCGGGGCCCCCATAGCGGTGTGGTGCGGCGCAGTGTCCGAGGCGCCTCCACTCTCCTCTCTGCGCTCCAAGATGGCGGCGCGCCGAGACCGGGGATCTCCGCCCGGACCTGAGGTCAGCCCTGGGACTGCGCAGTGAGTGCGCTGACTGGAGTGGTTGCTCCCCGCTGCTAGGCGGGACCTCCCAGGCGGCGAAGCAGACGAAGTGCCGGACACAGCGGGCCCTCCGACCGGGGCCTGGAGATCTCCCCACCCGAGGTGCGGGTGTGACCGGGGTGAGAACTACGCGAGTGCCCGGCTTGGAGGCCTTCCCAATCTTTGCGAGACGCCGGGCGCTACGTCCAGCGGGGTTGCGGCCCTATTGAGCGCGGTCTGAGACCGACTGGACGCGGGCGCCTGACCAACCTGTGGCGCCCCCACGCCCCCGGCACCGACCCTCTTGTGCGCAGAGCCGCCAGGGAAGCCCGCAGAGATTTGAGGCAGACGGGGGAGCACCCTTAACGGAGCTTTCACCCCCGCAGATGCCTCGGAGCGCACAGGGGGGAGACGTCGGAGATCTGGCTGCCCTTCTCCACAATTGCCACGACTGAAGTCGGACCCAGGGAGGTACGGGGACACGACCGTGCTGAGGTGGTGCGTCATTTGGCCGCGTGTCCCGGCCGGCCGTCAGTTAAGGCGTCGGAGCCCCTGCGCCCCTGTTCACCCCGGAAACGCAGCACCGGTGACCCCCTGGGGACTGCGGGCGCAACTTTCTCCAACTCGGCCTGGGGTGCGGCGACTCCCCTGACCAGCCGTGGTTTTTTGGGGTTGCCGTGGACTTCCGCCCGCCCGCCCTGGCCTGGCGGTGGACTCTTAGGGGTGCAGGAGTGGACGCGAGAAGGAGCTGAGACGGGCACCTGGTCTTGTGGAGGAGCCTACATCATGGCTGGTCAGCGAGGGGGTAAACGCAATGACCGCACGCTTCCAGGGAGACGCTCAACAGACAGCCAAACAAGGGGGACAAGACCTCATCTTCGCCTGGAGCCGCTGGGAGCTCGCACTCAGGTGCGGCGGCGGAACCTCCGGTCACCAGATCCTTTTTGGAGTCTATTTAGCACGCTGAGGGACGACTTCCAGGCCTTGAAGCAGGAAGTAGCAGGAGAGGTGAGAGAAGTCCGCAGGGAGGTGGAAGGTTGTGCGTGGAGTTCTCCACAGTGTCCACTCTCTCACCCAAGACAGGATGAAGAGATCACTCTTTTGCAGCAGGAAGTGCTGACTCTCAGGGAACAGCACTTGGATCTCCAATTGCACAACGAGGACTTGGAGAATAGGTCACGAAGGAACAACATTAGGGTCCGGGGTGTGCCATCATCGGAAGAGAACCCTGATATAGTCCGGTACCTGCAGGAACTCTTTCGCATGGTCTTGGGAGAAGGGGACGATTTCCTCATTAGAATCGACAGAGCACACAGGGTGGGACCCCGCAGAAGGGCTAATGGCCCCCCCCCGGACATCCTGGCGTTCCTTCCGGACTTCCCGCTGAAGGAAAGGATCATGGCGGAGGCACGATAAGCGCGCTCGCTCACCTTCCGAGATCACCCTGTGGCGCTATATCAGGACCTGTCTACTCTCACGCTTCAGAGGCGTAAATCATTTAAGATCGTAACGGATTTCCTCAAGCAACACGACACGCCCTACTCCTGGGGGCACCCCTTCCGTATTATCTTTCAGTGGCAGGGAGAGACTCACCACTTGCGGAACCTGCAGGACACCTGCGGAATCCTGGGCATCACCGCGGAGGAGGAAGAGTCCAACACGCCGAGAAGACTGCGCACGACTGACGGAGAATGGCAACGAGTTGCACGAAGACGAAGGACAGCGGAGGAGTCGCGGAGGCCGGGATCTCCAACTATTAGAGCGGAACGTGAAGCTGCTGATCGGATAGCGTCCGAGGAACTTGGAGGTTCAGTGGTTGCTGCTTTGACCGCTTAATCGTGCTCCGGGGGGAGTTCATTACAGCACTGTTCCAACAGCCGGCTGAAATGGGGGTGGGGGCGAAGGTTGGACCACGTGTGGCTGGACGTCCACTAAGGTAACATTCCACGGACTGGTCCGTTAGGGCCTGTCTGGGACTATTTCAGGAAGTTTTGGGTAGTTTGGGGCGGAGGGGGTGGGTTATGCGGCTGGGGGAGGTGCGGGAGAATGGGGGGGGGAGGTTGGGGATGTTGTGGTGTGAGTTGAGGGACAGGGAGGGAAGGGGGTGTTGGGAGTTGGGGAACGGGAAAGTTGAAGGGGGAGAGTTGGGGTTGGCCCTGTCCAGTGCTTCTTCGGTATCTGCGAGTATTCAGTTAGAGGCATACGTTCACTTGGAAGTCATTGTGTTGCCACGCACTCTGGCCCGCACACATAGACAATGTAGTCCTGACCGTCCATGGCTGAGTTAAAGATAGTCACCCTGAATGTTAAGGGTCTGAACAATCCCACGAAGAGGAGGGCTGTCCTCTCGTTACTGGAAAACTCCCAGGCTGACATCTGTCTGCTTCAGGAAACCCACCTATTGGCCGGGGATTGTCACAGGTTGAGGTCTCGCCACTTCCCTACACAGTTCTTCTCCTCCAACACGACCAAAACGGCTGGGGTGGCCATTCTTTTGTCCAAATCATTCAGGGGGGAGGTGCTGCACAAACTTGTGGAACAAAAGGGGAGACTTCTAGCCTACAGATTTAAACTGGGAACCCTGGTATTCACGGTGGGCACAGTTTATGGCCCGAACGAACAGCAAGATAGATTTTTACGCCAGGCATTGGAGGATATCACAGCATCACCTGATATATATGTAATACTGGGAGGGGACATTAATTTAGTCTTTGATTCCTCAAAAGATAGATCAGCGCAGCGACACCCGCAGACTGGGGAACTCTCACAGGCGGTGAAGGCGCAGTTAGTTGCTTCTGACCTGCACGACCTCTGGCGCGAGCACCACCCAACCGACAGGGACTTTTCCTATTACTCGCACGCACACAAGACATATGCCAGGCTGGATTACCTGCTGGTCTCTGGACCGGTTCGTGACTTAGCTACCGCCTCGGAAATGGGAGTTCTATCCCTTTCGGACCACGCACCGGTCTCGGGGACCTTCCTTCTCCCGCCGGGCTCGGCCCGGAGGGGGGTCTGGCGGCTTCGAGACACGCTTCTGCACAAGAAAGAAGTAGTGCAGAGTATTGTGGACTCTGTTAGGGATTTTCAGCTACACAATTCTAACCCTGACACCTCGCTATCGACTCAATGGGGGGCCCTTAAGGCGGTCATACGGGGAGAGTTCATTGCGATTTCCGCCGCGGACAATCGAGATAGGAAAATAAAGCGAGACGAGCTCACTCTGAGGGTTAGGGAGCTGGAGCACGTACACCGTCGCACCGGAGCTCCGAGAGTCTGGAAGCAGTTGAAGGTAGCTAGGAAACTCTTGTCCTCCTTAGACTTAGATAGGGCTGAGTATGCTGCGCTGCGCCTAAAACACGCCTATTACACGGGGGGGGATCGATGTGGCCGCCTCCTTGCGGCCAAACTGAGAGTGGCACACCAGAGTCGCCAGGTGAAGGAATTGACGGGGAGCGCGGGACAGGGGATCTCGGGCGATGCTGACATTGCCGAGGCCTTCCGTCGATTCTATGCCGACCTGTATGCAGCTGAGGCCGCACAAATGGGGAACCCGGAGGATTACCTTGATTCGGTATCATTGTCCTCCCTAACCCCTGAGCAGGCAGACTACCTGGAGAGAGAGATTAGGGTGGAGGAGGTGGTAGCAGCGATTTCTAGGCTTAAATTAGGGAAGGCCCCAGGTCCGGACGGTTATACCGCCCTCTTCTACAGGACGTTCTGCACAAAGCTAGCCCCAGTCTTGACCAGGCTGTTTAACTCTTTCTCTGACCTAGGGGCTATTCCTCCAGATCTCCTACAGGCGACGGTGTCGGTGATTCCCAAACCGGGGAAAGACAGGACACAATGCGGCTCCTATAGACCGATCTCCTTGCTGAACGTAGATCTGAAAATCTACACGGGTATCCTGGCGACGAGACTGGCACAGTACCTTCCCGGCCTGATTGACCCTGATCAGGCTGGCTTCGTGCCCGGAAGGCAGACTGTGGACAACACTAAGAGGATAGCACACATCTTAGAAAAGGCCTCCCGTATTCCCGGGGAGAGGATGCTGCTTTCGGTTGACGCCGAGAAGGCGTTTGACCGGGTGCATTGGCCCTACCTCGAAAGGGTGATGGCGCGGTTGGGTATGGGAGAGAAATTCCGGAACATGGTGTTTAACTGCTATAAATTCCCCTCTGCGACTGTGCGAGTGAATGGCTGTGGTTCCCGGCGGTTTGCTATCGAACGCGGTACGAGACAGGGGTGCCCCCTCTCCCCCCTCCTCTTCGCGGTCTACATGGAGCCCTTCGCTCAGCGGGTTCGGCAGAATGTAGCAGTTACTGGGGTACGAATGGGTGGTTTCACCCATGCAGTAAGCCTGTACGCAGACGATGTACTTTTTATGTTGGAGAATCCGGGGCAAGCCCTGCCCGCATGTATGGCTGAACTTAAGGCTTTTGAGAGGGTAGCTGGCTTTCGGATGAATGTGGAGAAATCCACGGCCTTGGACATTTCCCTGTCTCCGGCAACCAGAATTGACCTGCAGAGACTCTTTCCCCTGCGTTGGTCACGGACCCAGGTACAATACCTGGGGATTGCGCTAGCCCCGACATTGCAGGCAATGGTTTCCATTAAGTATGAGGCGATGGGTGTGAAGGTGAGGGAGGAACTTGGAAGATGGAGCAAGGGGACGATTTCCTGGCTAGGCAGGGTAGCAGCGGTCAAAATGACCGTTTTACCCCAAATATTGTACTTATTCCGAGCACTACCTCTACAGCCCCCCAAGGGTTGGATTCAACAGATGCAAACTGAAGTGTCCCGCTTTGTGTGGCAGGGCCGTAAGCCCCGAATGCGCCGCGCCCTCACGACTCTGGCACCGGAGGCTGGGGGGCTGGGAGTCCCCGACCTCCGCAAATACTTCCAAGCGTCCCAATTGCGTTACTTGGTGGAGTGGAGTAGGTGGGAGTCCGACAAACACTGGCTCTTCCAGGACCAAGCAGTAGCCGGGCGCCCTTTACAGGAAATACCATTCCTTAGCAGGCCACACCGCCCCCCGAATCTCTATGCTTCTTATATCACGCGAGTTCCGCTGAAAGTGTGGGACTCTACCTATCGCACATTCGATCTCACCACCTTTCCCTCGCCCTTCACACCGATTGTGGACAATCCTGATTTCACACCGGGGACAGAGCAGGGGGCCTTCTCACACTGGAGGGACAGGGGCTGTAGGGCACTTTTCCACATGTACACCGCGGAGGGGGTTATTCCCTTCCAGAGCTTTAAAGATGAATATCAGATGGCCGAGACGGACCGCATGCGATACTGGCAAGTACGACACTGGGCCTTGCAGCCGAGCGTTAGAGAGTCAGCGGATAGGAAGTTGCTGCCGTATGAAAAGTGGCTCATAACCCGCACCTCGGACGCCAAACTCATAACTGACCTGTACAGGATGCTCCAGCTCCCATCTTCCCACTTCCACATTCCTGGTCGGGAGCACTGGAACAGGGAGCAGGGGAGGACACTTAGCCCTAAGGAGTGGGATCATATTTCGTATAGGGCGAGACACTCAGCTTATCACGTGGGCCTCACGGAAACCTTCACCAAGATTTCCACATATTGGTATCACACCCCTGAACGATTGCATGAAATGAACAGGCTCCTTAGTGACAAATGCTGGCGGGAGTGTGGGCAGGTTGGTACATTAACACACATCCTCTGGGTCTGCCCCGTACTGCAAGCCTACTGGTCGGCGGTGATAGATGAGATTGATGCAAGCTTTGAGATTGAACTGCCCCGGTTTCCAGCGTATGCCCTGCTGGGTCTCCCAAATGGCTTGATGTACCCGCTGAAATCTAGGAGGGGACGGCAGATTGCTATTATGCTGGGTTCGGCAGTCCAAAACATACTAATACACTGGCGCACGCCTACCATTCCATCACACACAGGTTGGCTGCACAGGTTGTGGCATGTTCTGGGGATGGAAAAGCGGTCTCTCACATTAGCGGGAGACGTGACCGGTTTTGAGGAGCTGTGGCAACCCTTTCACTCGCTATTGGCCACCGAATTTAAGGAAATTACATGCCCCAGATACCTGAGACTGCTGCGGCTTACGCCCCCGTTGTGAAGCACTGTTCCGTTGAGGGGGGGGGGGAAGCAGGGCCACTCAGGAGCGGAGGGATTCGGGGTGGGTGATAAGGATGACGTTTTACCTCCACGATACGCAGCACTGGACAGGGAGGGTGGTGGGAGGAGAGGAAGTTTGTGGGGGGGGGTGTTGTTTACTTAAAGAGGTATAGGATTTTGGGACGATGCTCCTTCTTCCTTTTTTGCACATTTCCATGCCAGCCGCAGGATATTGAGGCAGCCCCCAGGGCTGGGACATTTGAACTCTCATCATGGGACAGTTCCTGCCGTGTATTTGGCATATCTGTATGTCTGTTCTACTATGCAACTGTACCTTTCTAATAAAATACTTTAAACCTAAAGGCACTTATGACGCCCAGCTTCCCATCATGCCTCAGGGGTGACTGTTAGGTCAGTTGTTCTTTGCGAAGACTGAAAAAAACCATGGAACAAGGAGGTTAACAATCTCTCCAAATGAAAATAGTCCTTTGCCCAGGGAGGCGGGAGGGTTGCTTATGACTTTATGAGGATACCCCTGGAAGAGAACTAGGATTACAGGTAAGTAACTAATAATTCTCTTCCATGGGATCCTCAATAGTCATAAGCATTAGAATAGAATAGCGAGCCTCACCTCATCTAATCTCCCTGCGGGCAAAGGAGAACACAGAAAACCGTGATCAGTAAGCTCAGAAAAAAACAAGCTAGGATAGAGCAAACCACTATCCGAAAAGATTCCTCAAGGAGGCCTGGCCTACTTGAGCATCAGCCCTGGAATCCGATTCTAGGCAGTAGTGCCTTGTAAAAGTATGAACTGATTTCCAGGTTGCGGCCTTGCAAATCTCTGACATAAGGACGTCGTGTAAGAAAGCAACAATGGCCCCTTTCCCCCTGGTGGAATGTGCCTTAGGAGGTAAAGGCAAGGGCCTCTTCGCCAGCTGGTAAGCTAAGGCAATGCAGGACAAAATCCATCTCGGAATGGATCTCTAAGCAGCTGGGAAGCCTGTTCTCATGGCGCCATATTTGACAAATAATTGATCTGTCTTCCTAATGCCTTTGGTACTTTCCAGGTAGTACTTAAGCACCCTCTTAAGGTCTAAGGAATGAAGCGACCGCTCAGCCGGGGTCGCTGGATTAGGGAAAAAAGATGGCAGGGAAATAGACTGATTAATATGGAAATCAGACACCACCTTAGGGAGAAAAGAAGGATGCGCCCTCAAGACTACTCTGTTATGGTGGAAAACAGTGTAAGGCTCATTGGTACACAGTGCTTGGATCTCGCTTACTCTGCACGCAGATGTAATGGCTACCAGAAAAGCGGCCTTCCAAAACAAATGCTGCAAGGAAGTTCTGTGGATTGGC
Organism: Lissotriton helveticus; assembly: GCF_964261635.1. Taxonomy (NCBI): domain Eukaryota; kingdom Metazoa; phylum Chordata; class Amphibia; order Caudata; family Salamandridae; genus Lissotriton; species Lissotriton helveticus. The sequence continues at coordinate 823,515,481 of NC_136073.1, forward strand.
TCAAAAGGAGGTCCCATCAACTTTGATAACACCAGGTTCAACTCCCACGGAGGAGAAGGGTTTCGCACAGGGGGATAGACTATCTTCAACCCCTGTAAGAAGTCCTTGACCACCTGCATCTGGAAAAACGAGGGCTGACTAGGCGACTTGCTGTATGCTGTAATGGCAGATAAATGCACTCTGATAGAAGCATACTTTAGACCAGATCTTGCTAAGCATAGAAGGTAAGGGAGAATGACATCCTCCTGCCCCTTCGTAGGATCAAAGTGATGCTCTCTACACCACAGAAAAAACCTCTTCCATTTAAAATGCGTAAGACGTTCTTGTGGAGGGTCTCTTCGCTTCTTTCGAAATATGCATGCAATCAGGAGGCAGTTTTAAATGTCCGTATTGCAGGACCTCAGGAGCCATGCTGTCAAGTTCAGTGAGGGAAGGTTGGGATGAAGAATCCTTCCTCCCATCTTGGTCAGCAGGTCCCGCCTGCAAGGTAGTCTCCTGTGTGGAAGTACCGACAGATGAAGGTCCGGGTACCACCACTGCCTTGTCCAGTCTGAAGCTATCAGAATCATGGTCATGCTGATCTGAGTAGCTTGGCCACCACCTTCGGGATCAGGGGCAGAGGAGGAAAGGCGTAGGCAAATGTCCCTGACCAGTCCATCAAAAGAGCATTCCCCTTGTCCCTGGACGGTGGAATCTGGATGCGAAGATGTGGCATTTCGTGTTGTCTTCGTCCGCAAATAAATCTATATCCGGACGACCCCAACGATGGAAAAGATCTGCCACCAACTTGTCGTGTAGCACCCAGTCTGGCTGATCTTCGATGTGCCTGCTGAGTGCGTCTGCCTCGACATTTATCTCTCCTGGGAGATGCACCACCACCACCGAGAGGTTCCGGGCGAGCACCCAGTGCCAGATCGCTTGTGACTCCAGGGAGAGAGGACGCGACAGAGTCCCACCCTGCTTGTTCAGGTAGAACATGGTTGTCGTATTGTCGGTTAGGACCAGGACCGAATCAGACTATTGCGGCAGGAAAGCCTTTAGAGCTAGATGGACTGCTCGTAGCTCCAGCATGTTGATGTGGTAGGTCTGTTCTTTTGCCAACCACCGCCCTTGTATCTGAAGGCACCCCATGTGTGCCCCCCGGCCTTGCAGAGACACGTCTGTCACCACCGATTGTGCTGGTAGTGGCTGGTGAAAAGGGACTCCCACCATCAGATTCCGCTGCTGAGTCCACCATGAGAGGGAGGATCTCGCCGCCTGGGAGAGAGAGAGATCTGATCCTCCCTGCGACCTGTTGACTGATCCCACTGGTCCTCCAGCGTCTGCTGCAAAGGACGCATCCTCAGCCTGGCGTTGGCAATGAGAAAGATGCAGGAAGCCATCAATCCTATCAGGGATGCCACCTGTCAGACTGTCGGATTTTGCACCTGGAGCAGAAACCTGCACCTCTGTCTCATGGAAGACAGTCTCTCCTCCGAAGGATACGCTCTTCCAAGGCTTGTGTCCAGAACGGAGCAGAGGTAGTGGATAGACTGGGTGGGTTGCTGCACTGACTTCTCCATGTTGACGTGCAGCCCGAGGTCGTGCAGCTGTTGCAGACAAAACTGAAAGTTGTGCCTCACTTGCAGTGGGGATGGACCTTTCAGCAGCCAGTCGTCCAAGTATGGATAGACGAAGAGACCTTTTCTGTGAAGAAAAGCTGCCACCACCGCCATGCATTTGGTAAAGATTTGCGGAGCCGACTTCAGTCCGAAGGGCAAGACCTTGTATTGATAATGTTTGTGGCCGACCACAAACCGCAGGTACTTCCGATGACGTTTTGCAATGGAGATGTGGAAGTACGCATCTTGGAGGTCCACCGAACACATCCAATCGCCTGCTTGTAGATGTCGACATATTTGGTGAAGGGCCAACATGCAAAGCTTCTCTTTGATTATGACCTTGTTCAGAAGCCGAAGGTCTAGGATTGGTCGAAACTTGCCCTCCTGATCTTTTTTGGGGGACAAGAAAATATCTGGAGTAAATCTCTATCGCTTGCTTTTGGAGAAGAGCTCTCGCCTCTTTTCAATGCTGCTTTAACTGAGGAGGACGAGACTTCTTTAGTGGAATGTCCTTTGGAAGCGCACGGAAACGTATCGCATATCCATCGCGTAGTATATTTAGCACCCAGCAATCTCCTGTGATGCTGGCCCACTCTGCTAGATGTGGGAAGCACTTCCTCCCACTGGAGTGGGCAACGGCAGCGGAGGAAGACACTGTTCAGGACTTTCCTCCTCTCGCCGTGGTAGAGGACTGCTGTTGGTGACCACCTCTACCTCTGTTAGATTTTCCTCCTCGAAACTGGGACTTGCCCTGATTCTTGTTCTGGGACCAATGAGTGGTTTGAACCCTCTGTTGAGCCCCCTTGCGCTATTTGGTCTTGTATCAGCGCTTGAACTCCTTTTTCTTCTCCAAGCCGACCGCTTTGAGAGTGTCCAGCTCGGTTTTCATTCTACTCATCTCATCGTCAGTGTGGGAGCCAAAGAGAGAGGAACCAGAGAATGGAAGGTTTAAGATGCGTTGCTGTGCATCGGGTTTGAGGCCTGTCAAGCGTAACCAATACGACCTTCTGGCGCATATTCCATGCGCATACGAATGCGCCGAAAGCACTCCGCCGTCCGCCGCCGTGCTAATCATCTGGTTCGCCACCAGACAGCCCTCTGTCAGTGTCTCTTCAAAGTCTTTCTGGTCTTCTTTTGGCAGTTTGGATTTGAAGTGCTCCATGGAATCCTATAAGGCTCTATCATATCTGCCCAAAAGCGCAACCTCCCTGGAGACCTTCAGTGTAGAAGCGGCAGAGTTGCAGACCTTGCGACCCCACGAGTCCTGGGATCTGCTGTCCTTATCTGGAGGAACTGAAGAGGTAGCAGTGACCGCTTGTGTCTTACGTGCTGCTGCTACGATCACAGAGTCTGCAGGGGGATCAGTCTTAAAGACGGGGTCAGAGGAAGCTGGCTTGTCTTTCTTTTGGATGCGAGCCGGCACCGCCTTAATGGTCGCTGGAGACAGGAATATGTCCATGACAGGTTCCACAATCCCTGGAACCAATGGAAGTAATGGACGAGACACAGACTTCTGGTGAAGTGTCTCAAAAATCACTGTTGTGGTGACCAGGGGAACAGACATTGCAATGTTGAGTTTGAGCTCCCCTCTGCAGGACATCATGGTACGTATTAATGTCATCAATCGGTGAGATCCTAGAGATAGGGCTATCCGTAAGTGTGGGGGAATAATCCCTCTTTGAAGAGTGGGTAGAGGAGGTAGAAGTAGACTGTGTTCTCCTACTCCTGTGACGAGCATTGTGCCTCCTATCCCGTGATCTGCTTGAGCGGTCCTCCCTACTGGGGGAACGAGACCTAGCAGGCCTCCTCACAGGTGATCTCTCAGCTTGGAGTCTGTGCCTGGGAGGGCTGTGTCTGTCCGCTTCTTCAACCAGTCTTTGAAGAGGAGACCTGTGCATAGGACTGGCGTACTCCTGCATCCGCCTCGTAGCCCCTTAATCCCGCCAGTGATATAATGGCAGATTCCAAACCGGGGACAACCGCACCAACCTCTGGAGAGGCTGACCTTGAAGAAGCTCGCCTGGACAAACACGAGGATGAGTGGCGGGATGCAGACTCAGTCACCAGAATCACCGATCCTTCTCTGGATCTCTCAGAAGCAGGCCTCGAAGTCGGTCGGAAGTCCCTCAACGTCGATCCTTGCTTCCTCGATTCTTGTCATTTCGGCGTCGGGTGCTCCGACGTCGAATGCCTCGACAGCGAGCGATGCTGGTGAGAGGCTGATGAAGATCGGTGATGTCTCGACGTCGAACGGCGACGTACAGCCGACGGAGCATTTCTCTCTCTCGACGCCGAACAGCGCTGGGACGACGGCGGAGCCGTCAATCTCGACGTCAAGTGTCTACGCGACGACGGCAGAGGGGTATTTGGCACCCTCGACGCCGAAGACGGGGATCTCATCCTCAACGCCGAGCGACGGCTGGTTGTCGACGGCGGAGGACTCTGGGCTCTTGACGTAGATCGCTGTATCTGCGACGACGGAGGTGAGCCTGCTCTCGACGCTGAACGTAGTGTCGACAGCGGAGGGTCTCTGCTCCTCGACGCCGATCGTCGCCAGGTTGACGACGGTGGAAGTGTCACACTTCTTGACGCCGTTCGTCGCCTGGTTGACGACGGCGGAGGTGTGATGCTCCTCGATGCCGATCATGACGGCGGAGGGCTCTTGTTCCTCTACACTGATCGTCACCGGGTTGACGACTGTGGAGGGGTCTCAGTCCTCGATGCCGATCGTCGTCGAGTTGACGACGGCGGAGGGTCTTGAATTCAACGTCAACGACGTACCTGAATCTCTTCTTCTCGACGGCGAGCCCGCTGTCGAAGATCGTTTTTTAGATAAATGACCCACCGGTAGTTCTTCTCAGCGCCGAGCCCGACGCTGAAGCTATAGGGTGTGAAGTCTTGTCCTTAGAAGGTGTTCTAGACCTCTTGGAGCCTTTCTTTACCGGAGACCTTCTTCTAGATGACCTATGTGCTAGGCCATAGATGCGAATTCTCTCCCTGTCCTTCAGAGTTCCTCCCGACAGGGTTTTGCAGTGAGGACAGGTCCTTGGATCATGTTCTTAAGGTAGACAAAGTATACAGACTTCATGGTTGTCTGTCTTGGCCTTCTTTTTAGCACAAGAAGGGCAGGCATCAAAAAGAGAAGGCATTGTAAGAGGGAAAATGCCAAAAAAACTGTCAATAAAAGACAGATTCTTACTTGACAAGTCAGTAAGTCAAAAAAGTTGTGAAAAATGAAGTGAATTTCTGACAGAACTCAGAAATAAGTGGAGCTGTGTTACCAGGATCCTTCCTGAAGGAGCCGGAAAGAACAACTGACCTGTCACCCCTGAGGCATGATGGGAAGCTGGGGGTCATGAGTGCCTTAAAGGCACGGTGTAAGTTTCTTGCTATGCAGATACAGGTTAGCATTTCAGTCTTTTTGGACTGTGTATTTGCAATGCAGCCTGGGAGCTTTCTATGCTTTGTGTTTTATGAGAATTTCTACTGTTATCTAAGCATTAAAACAGTTTCTAAACAAACTTTGTTGTTGTTTTTCATGTTATATATATATATATCCATAACAGGTAGCACAGTATGATAGAGGCCACAGGAAGCAAATAAAGTTCATTTTTTCTTTCTTTAATTGATCAGCAGCTTGTAAGCAGTACCCCACCAGGATTAGGCATCAAACATCATTGCCAGACCCGTTTCAGGATTTATGTCCTTTCTTCAGTGGCTCAGCAGGAGAAGTGAAAAGCCGCGCTACTCGCGCACATTTGCATATTCTGAACCCCTGCCCTGATGGGCGCGGCTGTCAGCACAGCCTCCTGGTGTTGGTAGTTCAATTAGGTAATACCACAGTGAGTGCGTGTAGGAGAGTGGGGTCTGCAATCCTATGGTCACCCTAGATTTTTGCTTTTTGCTTCACTGGTTTACGACTTTCCCTGGCTGTGGGCCTGCTAATCAGACCCACAGCCTAGCTGTTCTCTCTAAATTGACAAACAAGTACTTTAGGTGCATTTACCAATTGGTACTGGGCCACCTTATCAGTCCCTGTACCCAGGGCATAGGTGTACCCAGGGGCTGAAGCATGTATTATGCCACCCCTGGCTGGCCATCTAAATCTAACACAACTGGTTGCATGACAGCTGGGGCAAGGTGGTGTAAACACCCTTTGCTGTAGATATAGTATACCTATATCTAACCCTAAAATGGACACATATATTCCTATCAGTCACTCCTATGGAAGGCCTTATCAATCCTGAAGGCAGAGTGCTTGGAATTATGTGAGATGGTGCTCTGGCATGAGCTGAGCCCGTTTGCAGCTTGCGGAACCAAGTCCTAATAGCTGTTCCATGATAACGCGATACCATATACTCTTAAGTGCATTATAAACCTCGCGGTCAAATACTAACTCTGGTATAACATTATCAAAACATGTCGAGTAAGGTGTCATACGATTTGGAATACTACCCCCTCGCCAATTCTGGCTACGGGGGTAGCATTCCACCCTTTTAGAGGGACACAACATATATGTAACTGTGACCCCGGTTAAAGTTAACTCGAGCCTCACCATCACAAAATGGATGCTGCCACCACAGACACAAGTCTGACCTCCTGCTACTGGGAGTCCTTCCAGCTAGGATGGCTTGGACAAAGGGTTTCCTGCCTTGTGAGGTGCTAACACCACCCCAAACAGGATTTTGTGTATTGAGGTAGGGAGGCCTGAAAGGAATGAGACATGCCTGGGGCAAACAAGGTGCCCTGTGCATACACCGGTTCAAACCAGTTGCTGGGGCATCCCAGCCCCAGCTCTGGCGGGAAACCGGACAAAGGATAGGGGGTGTAGCCACCCCCCTTCCTGGTCCCACCCAGGGGAGGGACCTAGTCAGTAGTGCAGCCCCCTTTAGGAGAATAAAGGTAGGAGCTGGTCCCATTCCAAATTAGATTATCCTGAACTATTCAACAAGAAGAAACTCTGGCCTTCGACGTTCTGCTCCACAGAAGACTGAAGAATCTCCCTTGTGGGCAAGGAGTGTCCACCCTGCAACAGCAGGCACCATCAAGCGTCCAGCGGCTTCACTTTGTCGTCTTCCCTCGAGGATCCGGACTTCAGAGCCCGACGAGACCCGGATTCCCAGACCTCTCCGACCTTAACCTACATCTACAGCAAAGCTGAGACCCGTGGGTGCGACGAGACACGTGGGACTGGCCATCTTGAACGAACCTGCACTTCGCTTCCAGCACGACTCCCGAGGTAAACTCGACCAAGTGCTTTGGGGACTGAGAAGCCCCAGCCCCGAGCAGCCCCTGCACCGAAGATCAGCCCTCCAGCATCCACGAGATCTGCGTGGGGCCCTTCTGCTTGTTTGCTGCTCAACACGTTGTCTGGTCACTTGCCGGCTGGCTAGTGGCCTCCTAGACGACAAACCTTTGAATCTTTGCTGCTGGTCTGGTTGCTCCAGACTGGCCCTTGCTCCCTTCCAAAAGAGGGGCACCCCGGACTCTCCTAGTCCGCACCAGACGCTTTCTTCACTCACCGCGTGGGTTGCCTTTGCCAAGGCCTGTTGAGACCAATCCCAGATCAGACACCGCCGACAGCGAGAGCCTGCGTGGGACAGCTCGTGCCTCCATCCTGGTTGTCGAAGACACCTCCTGGTCCACGTGGCTGCAGAGTCAAGCGTCCACTCTTCACCTGATCGCGACGACAACATCTGGTTCCTTCCTGGTTCCACTCCAGTCACTGGCTAGTGACTGTGAACATTGTCCCCTCTGCTTTCAGGTCTTCTTCAACAATCCATCCTTGGATTGCACCGGACATCTTCCTCCTGGTCACCTGCAGCATCTTTTCTTTCAGGCTTCATTCACTTCAACGCGAGAACCCGACGCACTTTGACACCTATGCACCCGCAGCCCGTGGGTGAGGTAACGAGAGCATTTGGGTGCTCAAGGGTAGTTTAACTGTCCTAGTGTCCAGTTCCACAGTCGTTTTAGTCCTACCTAGTCAGGATTGTCCGTACTCACCTTTAACTTGAACTGTACTGTCCATAGACGTTACGCATCTCGCGTGTGAGTTCACACTCTGCACACGCGTTCCGTGGGCCTCCTATTACTTACCTGAAGTTAGTATAGCGTGGTCCCATCGATCCTACAGCCTCTGGACAGCTCCATTCCTTTTATTGACTTTCACATTCCACTTACTTACTATATGGTTTGTCGTGCCCCTAGGGCACCATTGTAATTTCGTGCAACTTGTAGTATTTTTCGTAAGAGATTGTCATGTGCTTAGCCCTCTGACCTCATAAAGAGTTCAGAGGTGTTGTTATTAATAAATATACTGTTTATTTTCATAACAACCTGTGCGGTGTCCTTTCATCTGGTATTCAAGGGGTTATATTGTGGTAAAACAGCTGGCTTCACATGCCAAAAGAGTTTAGCTTAAGACTGCTTTGTCCATGCTACCATTAGGATAGCTGGTCTATAAGGTTGACTTACAACCAATCACCATAAAGGTTGTTTGGACTGATACAAGGTGATCACTAGAACTAGTGAGCATCACATATCAGGCCAACTTCTCACAGTGCGCATTACACTTCCCAATTTTGCAAAAGTTTAAACCCCATGTGGGTAGGTGCATAATACATGGCGTTGTAACTGCCCTGCTTTTCAGCCGTTGATCGAGCTTAAATGCAAGTTGCAGCCCTGAACTGTACCTTGCATACCTTCAAGCTCCCGTTTGAGGCCAGACCAGACCCGCAATTCAGAAGTGAGCCCCTCTCGACGGCCGTGCCAGACCGTAAATTAATCCGACTTAAACCGACTCACATATAATATAGTGTTTCCGGGATCCCGTGCATGGGCGGGAATATTCTAATGCTTATGACTATTGATGAGGATCCCCTGGAAGAGAATCTATCACTAACTAATGTCTCTTGAAGATATATCTTACACAAGTAGTAACTTGTGTATCTGAAAGACACATTGGTGATGGATTCCTTACCATAGAATAGATACCCCAGCAATACCAACTCCGGTGGTGGGTCTGCGAACAAGATTACACCAGAAAGCCACGGAGAAAAGAACAGCCAAAGAAGCAGTCTCTCCGGACTGGACTGTCAAGGCAATAATGTTTGGTAAACGTGTGCAGCGAATCCCACATAGCTGCCTGACAAATGTCCTGCAAGGGAACGCCGTATCCCAAGGCAGTAGTGGCTGCTGTTGCCCTGGTGGAATGGGCACACAGCCCCACAGGAGGCTCCTTCTTAGCCAAGAAATAACATGCTTTTATGCACATAACAACCTACCCAGAGAAGGTCCGTTTGTGCATGCCCCAACCTTTTTTGGCACCCATGTAGACAACAGAGAGCTGGTCATCCACCCGGAACTGCTGTGTGCGCTTCAGATAGAATGAGAGCGCACGTTTTGGGTCCAGATGGTGGAGTCTCTCCCTCTTTTGAAGGATACGGAGTCGGAAAGAAGGTTCGGAAAGAAGGTGGGCAAAGTGATGGTCTGCCCGATGTGGAAGGGCGTAACAACCTTTGGCAGAAAAGAAGGACAGGTCCTCAAAACCACCTTGGCCGTATGAAAGGAAAGGGGGTTTAGCAGATAGTGTCTGGAGCTCGCTCACTCACTCTTCTGGCAGAGGTGATAGCTACCAGGAAAGCAGTCTTGAGAGTGAGACAATGCAAAGGACAGTTATGTTGAGGCTCAAACGGAGCGCATATCTGGTATGTCAAGACAAGGTTTAAGTCCCACTGATGCATTTTGAACGGCACAAGAGGAAACGTTTGCGTAATTCCTTTTAGGAAGCGGTTAACAATCGAGGACTTAAAAAGAGGAGGCAGATCTGCCCAATCCCGAGCCACAAGGATGACTTGGGCCCGGACGCGCCAAATCTTCTTCAGCACTCTGGGTAGAAGTGGTATAGGTGAAAAGACCGCAACTCCACTCGCGACGAAAAGCATCGCAGAGCGAGAACCGCCTTGGAAATTCCAATGCGCAGAAGTGATGACATTGCGCGTTCTCTTCGGTGGCAAATAGATCTAACTAAGACTCTCCACACTGCAGAAAGAGACCTTGCGCCACGTCAGAGTTCAGACGCCATTCGTTATCCATCAAGCACCGGCGGCTGAGTTCGTCCGCCCTGGTGTTCAGAGAACCTGACAGGTGTTGAACCACCAAGGTAATGCCTTGATGTTCCAGCCATATCCAGAGGCGGAGAGACTCCAGGCGGTGGGTGCTGCAGATTGTCCAAGGGGTTACTCCCTCCCCTTAGAGTCTGCCCAACCAGCCATGCCACCTCAGTTCCACCACATGTCAGGGGATCACTTTGCGCTTCTTCAACAGGGAGTTACGGCCCTCCTGGCCAAGGGGGCCATCAAGCGCGTTCCTGGGCCAAAAGTAGAGTGTGGTTATTGTTCCCACTACTTACTGGTCCCAAAGAAGGACAAAGGGGGCCTGCGCTCTATCTTGGACCACAGGAACGTCAATCGCTTCCTCCGGAAGGAGAAGTTCAAGATGTTGTCTCTGGCTCAGGTCTTGGCTGCCCACGAACTTTGAAGACTGGATGGTAGCGTTGGACTTGCAGGACGCATATTTTCACAACCCTGTCCTGCAGGCCCACCGGCGTTACCTGCGATTCATGGTAGACCAGGAGCATTTTCAGTTTGCTGTGCTTCCCATCGTCCTTACAAGCGCCCCATGGGTGGTCACGAAAGTGATGGCGGTGGGCGCAGCTCATCTGCACAGGTCAGGGGTGTCCGTCTTCCCCCTACCTCGACCTGGCTGTTGAAGGCAGTCTTGCCCCAGACAGTCGTCACCCATTTTCAGATTACAGCCAACCTCCTGCATTTGCTGGGGTTCTCCATCAACGTGCTGAAGTAGAACCTGAGTCCCTCTCGGAAGCTCCCCTTCTTTGGAGCGGTTCTGGATTCTATGCAGTTTTGGGTTTATCCTCCCGAGCAGCGAGTCTGGGATATTAAAGCTATGATACCGATCTTTCAGCCTCTATCCTGGGTTTCAGTCACAATGACTCTCCGGCTCGTGGGCCTGATGTCTTCCTGCATCCTGATAGTGCAACATGCCAGATGGCATATGCAGGCTCTGCAGTGGGACCTGAAGTTACAGTGGGCACAGCATCAGGGCAACCTGTCCGATCACGTCCAGATCTCGGAGGGCACTGCACGTCAATTACAGTGGTGGCTCACGAATCACGATTGGGTCAATGGCAGATCCCTCTCCCTTCCTCAACCGGAGCACAGTGGTGAAGGATGCGTCCCTCCTGGGATGGGGGGCCACTTAGGAGAGGCGGAGATCAGAGGCCTCTGGTCTCCGGCGGAGTCCCGGCTACATATCAATCTTTTGGAGCTTTGGGCAATCCGACTCGCACTGAAGGCATTCCTTCCCTCTGTCTGGGGAAGAGTAGTGTAGGTGTTCACGGACCACACCACTGCCATGTGGTATTGCAACAAACAGTGCGGGGTGGGGTCGTGGACCCTAGTCCGAAGTGACAGAACGCCAGTGGGGGAGGTGATGTTGAATCCTGCCGCCCACAGGCGTGGTGTGCACCCCAAAGCTCGGACTAGGAAGGCTTTGAGGCGGATGCCGCGGGAGCGGAGGTGGAGGTGGACTGACCAGCCCGCTGGCCCCCTGTGCCGCCACAGTGGCCTCTACGCCCGCGCTTATTTTGGTTCTATGCAGGCTTCTGGATGAACGAACGTGCAGGGGCGCCCCTTCCGTGGCAACGAATGGAACGAAAGGTTGATGTGGCCAGGCGCGTGGTGGAGAGACCTAAGGACTTGGCCGTAGCCCGAGAGTCCTTGAAACGCTCCAGCGCACTGTCAGCCTTATCGCTAAACAGGCGAGTACCATCAAAGGGCATGTCCATGAGGGTGCTCTGGACATCTCCTAAAAACCCAGTGGACAGCAGCCAGGCATAAACACCGTAGTGGAGATCGCTCTCCCTAAAGAGTCTGCGGTGTCCAGCCCACACCTAGTGGCAAACTTAGCAGCATCCTTACCCTGAGCAACATCTTGGGAAAGGACAGCCCGAACCTCTTCTGGGCACTGGGGCAGTGTCTGCGCCACTGTGTCCCCCACAGTGTGAGAGTAGCGGCCCAAAAGGCATGCGATGTTGACTGATTGCAGCCCCAGGCTGGCAGAGGAAAATAGCCTCTTGCAAAATTGCTCCAACTTTTTCGATTCCTTAACCGGCGGGGCGATAGGGAACGCAGTTTGAAGTGGAGGCCTGAAGGACCAGGCTCTCCGGAGTCGGATGATTGGTTAAAAAGGCAGGGTCACCCGGTGCAGGGCGATGATGCAGGGCTAAGTTTTTGTCCACAGGAACCCCCGTGGCTGGTCTGGACCAGGTGCCCATCAAAACATCCGTCAAGGCCTCATTTAATGGGAGCAGAGGTTCCGTAGAACGTGTCGCCGGCTGAAGCACTTCAGTAAGAAGGTTGGTTTTATGAGGGATGGTAGGCAGAGTAAGGTCAAGGGCCTTAGCTGCTCTACGGAGCACCACAGAATAAGTGAAGCCTTCCACCATGCCAGCGGGAGGAGACAAAAAGCCTGGATCAGAGGAGAGGTGAAGGCCACCTGCATCCTCCGAGCCCTCTGCCCATTGTGGTCGGACTCGCACTGCCGGGCGCCGATCCTGCTGCAAGTCCCAATTTGGGTCCCAAGCAAGGGCGGAGGTGGAACAAACTGAATCCACGCCGACGACGGAGCCACAGGGGGCGCCGGGTCCAGAGCTGCTGGCTGAGGGCCTTGGGGCCACTGGATGAGGATCTTGCGGCACCGGCGCCGAATGCGGGCACGGGCCCTTCATAGGGACCGCGGGGCCCGAAGGTGCACCGGCGGGAGCCCTAAGACTGAAAAGGCAGTCCATGGCAGCAAGAAACTCTTACTCTTGCACCTGGGCCGGAGTCGCAGACGGACCCGGATAAGGTGGGTAGGCCGGTGGGACTCTCTGGCTCCAACGGAGCCGCAGGGGAAGAACCCCTGATCCCCTCGTCCGCATCCGGAGAGCGACGCGGGATGTCGCAGAGCGAACGCGCTTCTTCGACATATTTTTGTGACGTCTTACCCGATTCCGAGAGCGAAGACTTAGACACCGAGGAGCAATGATGATGGCTCCGCGGACGGTACCTTAAGCAACCCATGGACCTCAAACGGCGCAGAGATGACTGCAGGGTCTCCAGCAGCTTTCGGGACCGCTCCCGCAAAGCCTTCGGGCCATGGCCATACAGTCAGGACATGACTGAGAGTCATGGTCGCGCTCCAGACAGTAGGACAAACGTCATGGGGGTCCACCACCGACATCGTACGGCGGCAGGACCCACAGGATTTAAATCCAGGCATCCCTACTTGGCACCAGGAGTACAAGACTCAAAAAGATGAGACATGAGACTCAAAAAAAGTTTAGTTTAACAGTGACTAGGGTACATGCTCTAAATGGATCTGCGCTTTCGGGGCAGAAAAAGAAAGAACCAACGTCAGCGCGCATGGGTGGTGCCTAAGTAGCCTCCGTGACGTCATCTCAGCGCTTACGACGCCAGCGACGGACGCTGAGCCGCACGAAGCCACCTACCGACGCGCAGGGGTACTGCGGACGAAAAAACTTTCTGGATCCAGTCTGACGCCTGGGGATATTCTAAGGTAGGGAATCTATCACTAACGTGTCTCTTTCAGATATGCAAAAACGTAGCTAAAATTAACACAAAGTAGTTATGACATTTCTGCTTTCGTAAGGAGTTGCTAGAAGTGCAAATTGGGATGTAGGAAAGGCAACATATTCCATATGTGAAACCAGGATCCTGCAGAAAGCAACAAGGTGGAAGCTGCGTAGAGGATGTGAAGGGAAGCCCAAGATGAAGCAGAAACTTCACAGCCTTGTCAAAATTAACAGCTTTGTAGTGACCTAAGGAGATGCGAGAGGGAATTAGTAAGACTTTTACATCAGCATGAAGGAACCAATAGACACCTGCCAAAGTGAACAGGTCCAATTTTTTTTCCCTGAGAGTCTTACTTTCAAATTTGGGCACATCATCTGTGGTGACCGCTAGGTTTGCACTGCAAGAGTCGCCAGAATTCATCTGCTCTGCATCTGGTCTTTTCTGAACAAGCATTACTTTACTTTGGTCTGCTTGGTCTCCATGTCCTTTGAACTCTTCTGCTGTGATAGCATCCCCATCATTGGTGACGTGTGTGGCTGCAGCTGATGCCCATTCATCCTTATTGTCTGTCACTTTCTTTACAGCAATAGGCTGCTTGCGCTGGCAACGTGAAGCTGCAGACTGTGCTACTTTCTTCTTGAACTCCTCATCCTCCAGAACCTTTTCTTCAATCAGTCGCTATGATGAAGAAAGCAGAGAAAGGCTGAACTTTAACTATGAGCACTGCAAATGATATTTACATCATAAGGTAGAAAGAAAAGGCTAGAAATACAGAAAAACTAAACACACCAAAGAAGCTGGTTTGAATTTGCAGAGACAAAATTCAATGAGGGGTAAACTTGCAGCAGATACACTAGCATATCAAGTAACATAAGAAGCATCTCGGACAGCATTTTTCTAACACAGCAAGTCACCAATATGTTATCAAGTCCATAAAAAGCATAAATAAATCACATTATCAATTGTTGACTTTTGCGCTCACACACATTCATTGTGCTCCAGTAAATCTAGAAAACACCCTCATAAGAATAATATGAATATATTAGATAATTTAAGGTTAATTGTACAACAAGTATCGTTAACCATAAACAGTAAGCTCTTTTACTAAGAAAAGTGTCATACAGAGTTAAGCTGGCTTTGAAGGACTGAACACCACAAGAAAAAAGAAGCATACTCTGCCGCTTTGTATGGGTCCTGCAATAGGATCCCGAATACATATACACCGTAATTGACCAACACTCAGAGCCAAAGTAGCATTCAACAATATAGATTATATTCAAATCATTTTATGTATTCATTTTTTGTCTTTTTTCAAGTACATGTGATTTTTCTCAGTAGAAAGCTTTACATAAATTATTTCATACAAAAGTGCATATCTAGTTATATAACATTATAAACAGTGATGTTGTCCCGCACACACCGCACTCTCCTCATCAACACTCCATTCTCATACATATCCTTTTTACTTCACATCATTCATACTATCTTTCTTACATTTAAAAACAGCAACAAGGTACATGAGTGCCTATAAATGAAATCAAGATGGAGATCGCTTCATTTGACGAAATACGGTGTAGGGCAAATCAAGTTGGAAATTGACCCACCAAGATGGAAAAAGATTTCTGCCTCAAACACAAATAACGCCAACGCGTGTTTCGGTGAATGGCCAGGTCATGCCGCACCTTCGTCAGGGCGAAGAGGTACCGCGGTGTCCAGGACAACACCACAAAAAGCACTAAAGGTCCACAATCGAGTTTATTTTAATAGAGGGTCCCCTCGGTGATCGAGTAGGGGGTGGAGCACAGCTTATGAGGTTCCAAATATGACTAACACCGTCTGCTGGGTAGAATAGTCAGGATATCTCAGCGATCATGTAAGGGAGGGAGCACAGCCTGCGGGATTCCACAACCGACGAACGCCATCTGTTAGGTGTGGGTTATCACGAAGAAAGTAGTTTTAATTCTTCTAGGACTCAGTAGGCCAGGAGATATAGAGGCGCAATAAAGCGCCGTCCCAAGTTTTGTCGATGTATCTAGGGAGGGACCCACCCGTTATTAGGGATGCCGAGTTCGTCCCCAATGTAGTAGGGGAGGCGAAGTTCCTCGGTTTCGGTTCCTCTCCGCTTGCACCTCCAGGGTCACAATTGCGGGTGTTTTAAGATAGGGGCTTTACAGGGTCACCATGCCGTAAGGGACGTTCCAGGAAGGATGCCAGGGATTGAAGGATTGAACAGCCTGCTTGAGGTAGTTCAGTCATTTTACTGTAATTCAATCTCTTACAGTGGAATGATACTTTTAGCCCAAGAGCTTGAGCAGTCTTGATACGGCCTTTAGGTTGAAGTGAAAATTCCAAATTGCGTATAAAGCTTCAAAAGTCCATTTTGAAGCAAGTGTACACACAACTAAAAGAGTAAATCAACGTTAAAAGATGGCAACTCCTTCCCACTGGAATTCTGACAAGTGGAATACTCTGAAGCTTGGCGGCAGCTAGGAAAAGACCATAGGTAGGCTGTAACAAAACTGTCCGTCAATGATAAAATCCTCACGTAGTGGACATCCCTTGACCGATTGGTTTACCCAAATAAATACATAAATAAGTGCTTTCGTTCTGCCCACTGTTTTTCCACTGTAATCATAAGGACTGATGTGTCCTGTGTACGAGAGGCATCCTGGATCATTCAACAAAATAAAAATCTTTTCCTGCAGAAAAGCTGTGTGTCTTTTTTAATTAAAGTAGTTGTCAGAACCAGTTGTTGACTATATTAGACAATTTTAGTTGGTCTTTAAATGAGAAAAAAGTCATTAAAGAAAAGGGAAACAAACTTTCACAAACCATTAAAAAAAATAGCCCAAGAGGTACTGAAAATGTTCCTGACCCACCCTCAACTGCAGGTAATGCCTGTGGGGCGCAGGACTGTAATTTAACCCCTTCGACGCTCATGACGAGCCCAGCTCGTCATGGAGTTTCCATTGACTTCAATGGAAATTACATTGAAGAGCCAGAGGTGGCCTTAGCATCCAAGTGGTTAAAAAGGAATATGCTACTTACCAGTATGCATCTGTTCTTGGCATGTAGGGCTGCTGACATTCATATCTGTGCATAGATCGCCGCCTAGTGTTGGGTCCGGATGATTGCACTTTGTTGTCCAGGAAGAGTCCTCGAAGTATCACGAGGTAGGTGACTCCTCCCCTGGACTACAGTGCGCATGGGCATCCTTTCCATGCTCAGATTGTTTTTGCCATTGTGGCAGAGGTAGAGATAGGAAAGTAAGAGATGTCCATGCTATAGGTAATGCTGCAGCTGCGACAGGCGCCGGGGAGGAGGGCGGGCGATATGAATGTCAGTAGCCCTACATGCCAAGAACAGATGCATACTGGTAAGTAGAATATTCCGTTCGAGGCATGTAGGCTGCTGAATTCATATCGGTGCATAGACTGAATAGCAGTATCTCCTCTAGCGGTGGCCACCTGTGCCAGCTGCAGCAGTTTGGAAAAGAGTTTTGAGGACAGCCTGTCCTACAGCAGCTTGCTGTTTTTCTTGCACGTCTACACAGTAGTGTTTAGTGAAAGTGTGTATGGTGGACATGTGGCTGCCTTACAGATGTCTTCAAGTGGAATATATCCTAGGAAAGCCATGGATGCCCCCATCTTCAGTGTAGAGTGCGCTCTAGGGGGGACTGCTAAAGTGCGTTTAGCTTTTAGATAACATATTTGAATGCACAACTATCCATCTGGCTATTCCTGACTTTGAAATAGGATTTCCCTTGCGTTGTGGTGCAAAGGCAACAAACAGCTGTTTTGTCTTCCTGAATGATTTAGTTCTGTCCACATAGTATAGTAGAGCTCTCCGGACGTCTAGCGTGTGCAGGTCTCTTTCAGCTCCTGATTGTGGATTCTGAAAGAATACCGGCAGTTCAATTGCTTGATTGATATGGAAGTTGGATACGACTTTAGGCATGAATTTAGGGTTTGCACGAAGGACTACCCTATAAGCATGTACCTGCATGAATGGCTCTTCAATTGTCAGTGCTTGCAATTTGCTCAGTCTTCTGAGTGAGGTGATGGCAACTAAGAATGCGACTTTCCACGTTAGGAATTGCAATTCGCATGAGTGTAGAGGTTCGAAAGGAGGTCCCATGAGTCTGGTAAGCACTATGTTTAGATTCCAGACTGGGTATGGATGGTGTCTTGGAGGGATCATTCTTTTCAAGCCCTCCATAAATGCTTTAATAGCTGGTACCCTGAAGAGTGAAAGGTGTTGCCTGTTCTGAAGGTACGCTGCTATAGCAGCGAGGTGTAGTCGAATGGAAGAGTATGCTAAGTTACATCTTTGTAAATGCAACAGGTAGCATATAATGTTCTGTATGGAAGCGTCTAATGGGTTGATTTGGTTATTGTTGCAGTAAATAACAAATCTTTTCCATTTGGCTGCATAGCACGCGCGCGTGGTAGGTGTGAGAAGTTGGCCTGATATATAGTGCTCACTATTCTAGTGATCACTTTGTATCATACCAAACAACCCTTATTGATGATTGGTTGTAAGTCAACCTTATTAGACCAGCTATCCTAGTAGCGTGGACAAGAGCAGTCTTTAGGCTAAACTCTAGAGGGCGTGTTAAGCCAGCTGTTTTACCATCACATATACCCCTTGAACACCAAGTGAAAGGACACCACACAAGTTGTTATAAAAATATAGGATATTTATTAATAACAAGTCTACCCTAAACTCTTTATGCATCAGGGAGCTAAGCACAATACAAAACTCTTAAGAAAATACTTTAAGTTGCACAATTTACACAAATGCCCGAGGGGCACGAAAAACCATATACACAAAAAGTGGAATGCGAAATACTAGCAGGTAAGTAACAAGATCCAGAGGCTTCAGGATCGCTAGGACTACACTACTGGACCCTAAGGTTAGGAGCAGGAGGCCTAGGGAGATCGGGTGCAGAGTGTGCACTCTCACGCGGGATGCGGAAAGAAGTCTATGGATGCTAGCGTTTCTAAAGTTACTGTTTCCGGACGAATCCGACTAGGTAGACTAAAAACGACAAAGGATCTGGACACTTGGATAGTGAACCTGTGCTGGAGTACCGAAATACTCAAGTTACCTAGCCCAGGGGCCGCGGCTGCATAGGGTTCAAAAGACGTCGGGAATCCTCGTTGAAGTCTATGGAGCCTGAAAGAAGAAGTTGCTGGCAGGCGACCAGTGAAGAAGTTCGGTGTGATCCAAGGCTGGATCAGTGAAGGAGACGACCTGAAAGCAGAGGGGACTTAGTTCTTAATCACTAGCCAGTGATTATGTGGGCACCAGGATGGCACCGGATGAAGTCACCTCGACCAGGTGCGTGGGCGTCGCTGGACTCTGCAGTCACACGGGCCAGGAGGCGTTGTCGGCGTCCAGGCTGGAGGTGCGAGCTGTCCCACGAGGCTGTTGGCGATGCTGGACTCAGGATTTGAGCAACAAACCTTGGCAAAGGCAAGCCCACGCGGTGGAGTCAAGATGGCGTCTGGAGTGGACCAGGAGGGTCCAGGGCACTTCTTGTTGGACAAGAAGCAAGGGCCAGTCTAGGGGACCTAGACCAGCGGTGAAAACGTCGTGGTAAGTCGTCAAAAGGGTCACTAGCCAACGGGCAAGTGACCGGACAACGTGGCAAGCAGCAAAGAAGCAGAAGGGCCCCACGCAGATCTCGTGGATGCTGGGAGGCTGGACTTCGGTGCTGGAGCTGCTTAGGGTTAGGGCTTCTCAAACCCCAATGCACTTACTCGAGGGTCGTGCTGGTGAAGCGTCGTGCAGGTCTTGAAGATGGCCGGTCCCTCGGGTCTCGTCACACCCACGAATCTCAGCTGGGCTGATGATGCAGGTAGAGGTCAGAGATGGCATGGAATCCGGGTCTCGTCGAGCTGGGCAGTCTTGATCCGGAGGATGGACGTGCAGCAAACCGCAAGAGCTTCGATGGTGCCTGCTGGTGCAGGGTGGCTACTCCTTAGCCACAAAGGAGAGTCTTCAGAAAAGTCAAGAGTTCCTTTCGTGGAAAGTAGTTCAAGATTCAGAATGATCTAATTTGGGAAGGGGGCCTGCTCCTACCTTTATCCTAAGAAAAGGGGCTGGCACGCGACTAGGTCCTGCCCTATGGGTGGGACCAGGAGGGAGGTGGTTACACCCCTCTCCTTTGTCCGGTCTCTCCCCAGCTCAGGGGCTGGTGTGCCCCAGGAACTGGTTTGAGCCGGCATATGCACAGTGAGCACCGGGGTGCCACTTGCAGTCACCTTCCTTTCAGCCCTGCCTACCTGGGATACACAAAATCCTGTCTGGGATGGTGCTAGCACCGCCCCTGACAGGAAACCCTTTGTCCAGGCCTCCGTTGCTGGAAGGACTCCCAGCAGCAGGAGGGCAGACTTGTGTCTCGGTGGCAGCATCCATTTTGTGGAGCTGAGGCTGTGTCTGACTTTAACCGGGGTTCACAGTTACATACATGTCGTGCCCCTCTAGAAGGGTGGAATGCTAACCCCGTCGCCAGAATTGGCGAGGGGTTAGTATTCCAATTCGTATGACACCTTACTCGACATGTTTTGATAATGCTATACCCAAGTTAGCATTCAACCGCGAGGATTATAATGCACTTAAGAGTATATGGTATAGCGTTATCATGGAACAGCTATTTGGACTTGGTTCCGCAAGCTGCAAACGGGCTCAGCTCATGCCAGAGAACCATCTCACATAATTCCAAGCCCTCTGCCTTCAGGATTGATAAGGCCTGCCATAGGAGTGACTGATAGGAATATATGTGTCCATTTTAGGTTTAGATATAGGTATACTATATCTAAAGCAAAGGGTGATTACACCACCTTGCCCCAGCTGTCGTGCAGCCAGTTGTGTCTGTTTGAGTGGCCAGCCAGGGGTGGCATAATACATGCTTCAGCCCCTGGTAGGCCCTGGGTACACCTATGCCCTGGATACCTAAGGTATGCTGTACAGTGACTGATTAGGTGGCCCAGTACCAATTGGTAAAATGCACCTAAGGTACATGGTTGTAATTTAGAGAGAGAACAGCTAGGCTGTGGGTCTGATTAGCAGGCCCACAGCCAGGGAAAGTCGCAAATCAGTGAAGCAAAAAGCAAAATTCTGGGGTGGCCATGGGATTGCAGACCCCACTCTCCTACAGTAGGCTTCCTTGCCTCTCGAATGATGTTCATGCAGTCTGGGGGCAAGTTGAGGTATCCGAACTCTAGGACCTCAGGAGCCAGATCGCTAGGTTCATCTGATTGGGATCTGGGTGTCTTATTTCTCCATGGTTCTGAGTCAGAAGATGGGGTGCTAGGCATAGTCTTTGATGAGGAACCACTGAAAGTTCTAGGAACGTTGTGTACCATGGTTGTCTCGCCCATGTGGGAGCAACTAGGATCAAGGTGAGCGAGTGTTGCCGCAGTTTGCGTGCCACCAGCGGGATTAGCGGTGCTGGGGGAAAAGCATACGCAAATCTGCCTGACCAGTTCATCCATATCGCATTGCCCAGTGACTGCGGATGTGGGAACCTGGCGGCAAAGTACTGGCATTTGGAGTTTTCTTTTGTGGCAAACAGGTCTACCTCTGGGTGACCCCATTCCTCGAAGAATGGTTGGAGAACCTGGGGGTGAATCTCCCATTCATGTATTTGCTGGCGGTGTCTGCTGAGCAGGACGGCAATTTGATTGTCCTTCCCTGGAAGGTGTTCTGCGAGGAGAAAGATGTTCTTTGGGATCGCCCACCTCCATATGCTCTGCGCCAGATGGGACAGCTGTGGAGAGTGCGTCCCCCCTGTTTTTGGATTTAGTACATTGCGGTCATGTTGTCCGTCCGGATCAACACCGTCTTGTTGTACACGTATTTTTTAAAAGGCTTTTAGGGCTAGGAATATCGCTAGCACCTCTAGTCGGTTGATATGCCATTTTTTCTGTTTGTTTGTCCAGAGCCCTTGTACTGTGTATTGGAGGAAATGGGCTCCCCAGCCTGTCAGTGATGCGTCCGCTGTTAGTACTAGGTGTGGAACTGGCTCTTGGAACAGTCGCCCGTTGGAAAGGTCTTCTGGGTTCCACAACTGCATAGAGTTGTGAGAGCGACTGTCCACCAACACTAGGTCTTTTAGTTGTCCACGAGCCTGGTTCCATTGCCTTGTTAGGCATTCCTGTAATGGGCGCATCTGAAGTCTGGCATGGGGGACAATGAATATGCAGGAGGCCATCATGCCATGAGCTGCATGAAGACTTGAGCTGGCAGGGAGTGTTCTGGCTGGAATTTGCGAATGAGTGTCTGCATGCTGGCTATCCTTGCCGTGTTTGGATATGCCTTTGCCACTGAGGTATTTATAGTGGCTCCCAGGTATTGCTGTACATGGGAAGGTTGCAGATGCGATTTTGTGTAGTTGGCTGAAAAGCTGAGGCTGTGCAGCAACTGGATTGTCTGTGACGTGTGTGCTGCACACTCTTGGTATGACTTTGCTTGTATGAGCCAATCGTCCAGATAAGGGTACACATGGACGTGTTGCCTCCTGAGATGCACTGCTACTGTGGCTAAGCATTTTGTAAAGACTCTTGGAGCCGTGGTAACACCGAAGGGCAAAACCTTGAATTGGTAGGGTTGCCCTTTTATTGTGAATCTGAGCTATTTTCTGTGTGCTGGATGGATGGGTATGTGGAAGTACGCATCCTTGAGGTCCAGTGTTGCTAGGAAGTCTCCTTGTTGTAGCAACGGGAGCACTTGTTGTAGTGTGATCATATGGAAGGGCTCCGACAGTATTTATTGATTTAGGGGTCTGAGGTCCAGTATTGGTCTGAGGGAAGCGTCCTTCTTGGGAATAAGGAAGTATAGGGAGTATAGTCTTGTCCCCTGCTGGTGGGAAGAAACTGGCTCTATGGCCCCCTTTTCCAGCATGCTTTTCACCTCTTGTTGAAGCAGGGTGATGTGTTCTATGGACATAGGACGGTGTCTGGGTGGTATGTTTGGTGGCGTAGAAGTCAGTTCTAGGAAATACCAGACTGGATCATTTCTCTCACCCACCTGTCTGTGGTGATAGCGTGGCAGACAGGTAGGAACTGTTGTAGCCTGCCTCCGACTGGTGTTAAGTATTCCTGAGGCAGCGTAAGGAAGTCACTGTTTTGTGGAGGCGGAGGCTCTGGTGTTATTGCCTCCCTGCCCCTCAGGATTGTTACCTCTGTAACCACCTGTTTGTGTTCTTTGTGAAGCTACCTTGTGTGTTACCTTTGTAGGAGGCAGATGTTTGTGAGGCATGTCCTTGTGTGTTTGCTCTGTATGAGGAGCGCCGAAAGGAGCCCCTATGTTGCAGATATTGCAGTGCACCCATGGATTTCGCTGTTTGTGTCCTTTTTCATTTTGTCCAAGATGGTGTCCACCGCTGGACCAAATAAAAAGTCTGGGTTAACAGGTTGGTTTAGAATGGTGGACTGGACTTCATTCTTGAAGCCGGAAACCCTCAGCCATGCATGTCTGCGGAGAAGGACACTAGTATTAATGGACCGGGCTGCGGTGTCTGCAGCGTCCAGTGCACATTTAATGGAGGCGTTGGAAATAAACTTCCCCTCCTGGATGAGATCATTTGCTTGTGCTTTAAACAGCTCGGGCAAATGTTGCATAAGGGTTTCGAGCTGATCGTAATGTGCTCTATCGTAACGAGCCAGTAGTGCCGGTGTGTTAGCGATTCTCCAAGAATTGGATGCCTGTGCCACTACTCTTTTGCCTGAAGCCTCTAGGATTTTGGACTCATCAGGGGGAGGTGCTTCCCCTGTAGTTTGGGAGTTGGCCCTTTTTCGTGCGTTAGCAACCACCAGGGAGTCTAGTGGCAGCTGACCCTTGATATAGGTGGGGTCAGTAGGAGCCGTTCTATACTTTTTCTCTATTCTGGGATTGATTACCCATGTCCTTTAAGATGTCAGGGGCATGTTTGAGAACGCCCTTTAGCATTGGAAGTGTTTTGACACTCTTCTCTGCAGTAGTGGAAGTGTCAAAGAGGAAGTCCTCTTCTACAGGGTCACTGTGCATGTCCACGTTGTGGTACTGTGCTGCCCTGTCTAGGAGTTGGTTAAACACTACTGTGTCATCAGTGGGTGATTCTTTAGTAGGGTAAGTGGGCACATCAGGGATAGGATGTGTATCATAAGGGTCTGTTGGCTCCTCCCAGGGTTCCTCTTGATCTGGATCTTGAGGAAAGTCATATAGGGGCTGTGGTTCATACCCTGTGTCCCCCTCATCCTCATCGTGGTTAGAAGGTGAGGTAGGTGCAAGTTGTGTGGAGGGCATGATAGGTTGAAAAGGGAGTGATGGTCTAGTGGGAGAAGTGCCAAAGTCCTGTTTCTTGAATGGTATAGGTGAATCAGGAGCAAAGTCCAAAGGTCTCTTTTTCCTATGCAGGATGGCAACTTTACCAGTGTCTGGGTTAATGTAAATCTTTGCTTGGTCCTCGGATGGATCTGGGTGGAATAGTTCTTCCTCTACAGTCCTGGGCTTAGGCTTGGACCTTTTCGGGGTCGACAGAGGCAGGTTCGTCGACGACCTTTGGTGTTTTGCTTGATTTCTTCGGCTCGGGCCCCGATTTGGGCTCGACTCGTTTCGGGTCGACGGGAACTTTCGGGTCGACACGTCGTTTGTGTTCAGTAGGCTTTTTCGGGTGCGAGCCTTTCACCGGATCAACGGTCCTTTTCGGATCAACCGGTGTCTTTGGAGCTGTTACTTTTGGATCGACTGATTTGACCGGCTTCGATGGCTTCGGTACGGCACCGGATGCCGGGTCGGCGGTTTTTGGAACCGCAGTCTTGTTTGGGTCGGCGACCTTCTTTGGTTCGACGCCCTTGGGTTGCGTGTCCTTTTTTAAGTCGACTGATTTTTTGGGGTCGACGGATTTTGGCTGATCGGCCTTTGCGGGGTCGACAGTCTTCTTCGGCTCGACAGTCTTTGGCTGTGCGGCCTTTTTTTGGATCAACGCCCTTTGGATTGACGTTCTTTTGGTCGGTAACCTTCTTAGGCTCTGGAACCTTCTTCGGGGAGACTGTACTTGGCCCTGGGGTTTCAGAAGGTTAGGGTGTCGAGCCGGAAGGCGGGGCTGTCGAAAGTCTTTTTTGATCTTGGCTAAGGCCTGTTGGCGATGCCTCGACCGGAGCCTTTGGCGAGGGGTCAATTGGCGTCGGGGGTAGTGTACTCACGATTTGGCCCGACGGTAGTTCGTCGTCTGAGTAGTCCTCGACTGTGACGATCTCTAGGTCCGAGTCTGGAGCGTCCAGTAGATCCTTGTCATCATCGAAGATGTTGTCGGGTTCCGGTGCCTGTCGCTGCATTTCTTGCCTGGCGGCCCTTCGGATCCGTATAGTCTTTTTCGATCGGAACTGGGCACAGGCCGGGCAGGTTTCTTCCCTATGGTCTGGGGAAAGGCACTTGTTGCATACTGAGTGTTTATCAGTATGGGGGAACTTTGAATTGCATTGGGGGCACCTTTTGAAAGGGCTTCTTTCCATCGACGGTTGGCTCGCGTGCCGTCAAAAAGGTCCAACAGCCCGCGTCGACGACCGATTCGAGATGGAAGGTTGGATCGAGTAGAGAGGTACCGAACGGAACAATACTGACGAAGCCAAAGGCCTTTTCGCCTTTAGAAAAGTTTTGTTTCGATTCCGAGTTGGAGTATAGGAGTTTGCATCCGAACCCAATGGCGGAAAAAAACAATCTGAGCATGGAAAGGATGCCCATGAGCACCGTAGTCCAGGGGAGGAGTCACCTACCTCGTGATACTTCGAAGACTCTTCCAGGACAACAAAGTGCAATCATCCGGACCCAACACTATGCGGCGATCTATGCACAGATATGACATCAGCAGCCCACATGCCTCGAACAAATTGATCTACAACTCCAAGGACACCATCCAGTCACCCTTGTCCAAATGGATAATATTTGGGCCAATGTGAGCATCTTGGATCTGTCCCTCCAGAGGAAGGCACTGGGCAGAAGGATGTTCTAGATGGGACTTAGGCCGCCCATCCTTTTTGGAATAAGGACATGCCAAGCCTAACACCTGCCTCTTTTCTCAGAGTTAATGACCTTCTCTAAAGCATCGTTGGAAAGTGTAGGAAGGTAGATCCCTGACTATGGTTGCCCCCAACTTTTTTGCCTGGTGTTTTGCTGGTTTTCTGACTTAGTTGACCTGGGACCCTGCTATTCAGGGCCCCAGGCCTACTGCTCTCTCTGTAAAATGGATTCCATGTACCTTAGGTACATATCTAAATTGGATACTGAGTCACCTTATCAGTCCCTGTACAGTGTACCTTAGGTACCCAGGGCATAGGTGTACCCAGGGCCTACCAGGGGCTGCAGCATGTATTATGCCACCCCTGGCTGGCCATCCAAATCTGACACAACTGGCTGCTTGACAGCTGGGGCAAGGTGGTGTAATCACCCTTTGCTTTAGATATAGTATACCTATATCTAACCCTAAAATGGACACACAGATCTCCTATCAGTCACTCCTATGGCAGGCCTTAACAATCCTGAAGTCAGAGTGCTTGGAATCGTGTGAGATGGTGCTCTGGCATGAGCTGAGCCTGTCTGCGGCTTTCGGGATCTATCCCTTAGCCGTTTCCATGATATCGCATACCATATACTCTTAAGTGCCTTATAATCCTCGCGGTTATATGCCAACTCTGGTATCGCTTTATCAAAACATGTCGAGTAAGGTGTCATACGAATTGGAATACTAACCCCTCGCCAATTCTGGCGACGGGGTTAGCATTCCACCCTTCTAGAGGGACACGACATGTATGTAACCCCTAACCCCGGTTAAAGTCAAACAGAGCCTCAGCTCCACAAAATGGATGCTGCCACCGAGACACAAGTCTGCCCTCCTGCTGCTGGGAGTCCTCCCAGAGCAGGAGATAAGGACAAAGGGTTTCCTGCCAGGGGCGGTGCCAGCACCGTCCCAGACAGGGTTTTGTGTATTGTAGGTAGGCAGGGCTTTAGAGGAAGGTGACTGCACGTGGCACCCCGGTGCTCACTGTGCATAGGCTGGCTGGAACCAGTTCCAGGGTCACTCCAGACCCTGTGCTGGGGAAAAGCCCGCCAAGGAAGTGGGTGTAACCACCCCCCTCCTAGTCCCACCCCTAGGGCAGGACTTAGTCGCGTGCCAGCCCCTTTTTACAGGATAAAGGTAGGAACTGGCCCCCTTCCAAATCAGATCATCTTTGAATCCTGAAACTACTTTCCACGAAAGGAACTCAAGACTTCTTCCTAAGATTTCTCCCTTGTGACTAAAGGAGTAGTCACCCTGCATCCGCAGGCACCATCTTAAGAACACTGCGGTCTGCTGCAAGTCTCTCCTCCGGATCAAGACTGCCCAGCTCGACGAGAACCGGCTTCCCTGGCACCTCTGACCTCTACCTGCATCATCAGTCACGCTGAGATTCGTGGGTGTGACGAGACCTCGAGGGACCGGCCATCTTCAAGACTGCACGACTTCTTTCCAGCAAGCCCGCCGAGTAATTTCCTGGTGAGTGCTTTGGGGTCCGAGAAGCCCCGACCCTGAGCAGCTCCAGCACCGAAGTGCAGCCTCCCAGCATCTCCACGATCTGCGTGGGGCCCTTCTGCTTTTTGCTGCTCACCGCGTTGTTTGGCTACTAGCCCGCTGGCTTGTGGCCTTCTGAACGACGCCCGACGACATTTCTGCTGCTGGTCTGGTTGCTCCAGGCTGGCCCTTGCTCCCTTCCAAAAGAGGAGCCCCCCGGACCCTCCTGGTCCACTCAAGACGCCATTTTGAGTCCACCGCGTGGGCTTGAATTAGCCAAGGCTTGTTGCCCAATCCGGGGTAACTTCGACGCCGACAGCTTCATCCATCGTGGGACAGCTCGCCTCTCCATCCTGGTCGCCGACAACGCCTCCTGGTCCGTGAGATCTGCAGAGCCAGCGTCGCCCACTCACCTAGTCGAGGTGACTTCGCCCGGTGCCATCCTGGTGCCCACTTAATCACTGGCTAGTGATTCAAGAACTTGGTCCCCTCTGCTTTCAGGTTTTCTTCTTCCTTGATCCAGGCTTGGATCCATCGAACTTTTCTTCACTGGTCGCCTGCCAGCAACTTCCTTCTTCCAGGCTCCTGGTCCGGCAACGAGATTCCCGACGTCTTTTCAGACCTATGCAGCTGCAGCCCCTGGGCTAGGTAACTTCGGCACTTCGGTGTCCCAGCATAGCCTCACTATCCTAGGGTCAGGATCCACTGTCGTTTTCTCCCTACCAGGTCGGGTTCGCCCGTGAACACTAACTTTGCCTTTACTAGCTTCCATAGACTTTGTCCCGCATCCCGCGTGAGAGTGCACACTCTGCACCCGAGTCCCCTAGGTCTCCTAGAAGTAATCTAACGATTCTATAGTCAAGTCCTAGCGATTCCAAAGCCTATTAGTACTGTACTTACCTGCTAGTAATTTCGCATTCCACTTTTAAAGTATATGGTTTTTCGTGCCCCTCGGGCATTTGTGTATACCGTGCTAACTTAAGTATTTTCGTAAGAGTTTTGTTGTGTGCTTAGCACCCTGTCCTCATAAAGAGTACAGGGTTGTTGTGATTCTAATAAATACATTGTTTATTTTCATAACACTTGTGTGGTGTCCTTTCACTGGGTGTTCAAGGGGTAATGTGATGGTAAAACAGCTGGCTTAACACGCCCTCTAGAGTCTTAGCCTTAGACTGCTCGTATCCATGCTACTAGGATAGCTGGTCTATAAGGTTGACTTACAACCAATCATCAATAAGGGTTGTTTGGACTGATATATAGTGATCACTAGAATAGTGAACACTGCACATCAGGCCAACTTCTCACAGAAAGCAACAGACGCACCTCATTTAGGAGAATGGGACAATGCTCCTCTGAAATATTTTCCAACAAGGAGGAAAGAAAGGGTAAGGCATAACCATGTTCAATAATTTGGAAGACTTATCCATCAGATGTGCTGCTGATAACCAACCTGAGAGATACATAGCACTGAGTGAACATGAGCAACTGAGTACAAACTTAAGTGGTTAGTTGGATGCTAAAGCAGGTGCGGAGGAGCTGGAAGACTCGTGCCTCTGCTGGCCAGCATATTGCCTTCCGTTCCCATGTCTGTGGCCCCGAAAGGGCTCAGATGTCTGCTGCATTGCCTCACTATTTGATAAGGCTATCTTCATGTATACGCCAGCCCTTATCCTAAATCCTCATCTTTCAATCCCAAAGCGGATGAGAGATCACAAGAGATACCAATAACAATTGTACAGGAGCCACTGAAGTAGTTGATGAAGTGGCAAACGCTGATGACACATTGACAACTAGCAGTGAAAGCCACAGACAATGCAGAAATAAAGGTTGTAACATTCTGACATAGTTGAAGATGTAGACATAAAGGACAAAGCAAAAGAGGCCCCGACGTCACTAGTGAACCATAATCTGTAACACATGTAAACAAGGGAGTCGACTGTTTAGTACACAGAATGCTGGCACGGGGGGGGGGGTCAACTCCATATTCAGTGGGTGTTGCTGCCTTTTTGATCTGGCTTTCATCAACAGCACCACAATTGACAAACCAGAGGTGATGACGCGATGACTGACTTAACAGCGATGTCAACGATTTTGAGACAGCTAGATCTTGGCTTTCCTGCGTGTTCGTGCGGGCCCTGAGGTGGAATGCTTAGTCTTCTGGGCATGTGTATGAGGACTGCAGCTTTTGACCAATTTTGGTAGAGGACAGAGGTTCTTCATTAAGTCAGTCAAGCCTCTTTTCTCTTGTGCCTTTCATATACCCCCATGCAGGCAGTCAGGGTTTCTGACCCTTCGCAGTAGGCAAATAGGGTCTAAGCTCTGTAGTAATGACCATCTCTGAAGGCTTTTTCTGTAGAACTAATAAGAATTCAAAAAGGTTCTTTCTTCTAAAGCTGTGCTAGACTAGCCGGAATGCAGATTCGTCACATGGGAACTCCCCTACTGGAATCATTAAAAGTACATGGAACAGTCTCGGTGGAAGAGACCTTGCCAAGCTGTGCATTTGCACTCTGCTTTTCTCATTGGATTTGGAATGTTCAAGTTTCCCTGAGTGAGATGGCCTACTGTTACTTTTGTGTCTTTTTTTGCCATTTGCTACCAAAATACAATTCTTTGTCGATAGAGCTGGAACTAAACTACACACAGGCAGTGTGGGGCTGAAGCAGCTTTCTTTCGCTACAGGAGGTACACTTCACAAAAATGAAGTATTATATGTGAAAAAAACACCACCTTCTGAATGAGTAACAGGAAGGAAAAATGAAGAGGGACATTAAAAACCTTAAATAAGTCAATTTGTCCAATTCGGAGAGCGGGAAAAAAACCTTTATGCCAGGGTGACTAAATCCCTCCAGTGTTGAGAGAACCTAGTCAACTGAAGGGGGGGGGGGAGAACCGACTAAGAGTTACAAGCATTATTTGATACTGAACCGAATGTCTTCCATATTTTTTTTAAACCAGTGTTTTTCACTTCTACCATACAGATTAAGTGTTCCTTTATTTAGCCAGTTAGTGAGTTTATGTGGAATTTTTCTAAAAATCTGGAAACTATGTCCTGTGATACACTACAGATAGGACTTTTTGCAAAATTGTCCATTTGCCATTTAAAAATAAATGGAGTATTTTTGTTTTTTAACATTGGGAGTGTTCAAGATTCCTCTGGAGACTGGAATATTCTAAACTTTATGGTTATTCATCACGACCTATAGTGCAGGGCCTTTGGTGTCTGATAATGGGAGCTTTGGAAGTTGTAAAGGTTGCGCATTTATAGTCCTGGTTCTGAATCTTAAGGACCTTCATTGAAGTCATACCTTCAAATAATTCCCTGCTGCGTGAGTGGGCCCCGAAACACTTTTTTATAATGTTTGACCATGGAATTAACATCACCAAGAGCATTTATTCATATGTCCATGTAATGGGTCTTTCAATGGAAGCCTAGCCATGGCAACATTTGTCCTGAATGTGGTTTGCAGATCTTTAAAATGTCTATTTCTACTGCACTGCAACATCTTCGCTGCAAAGGGTCCACATGACAGTAAAAATGGAGTGTGATAACATCAAGAATAGTGAAAAAAAAAACTTGCCATTTTCAGAGTGTGGGAGTTTCCCCCCACCGAAAATGCCCTGTGCTTTCAGTTGCTGCCCAAGGCCAGGATTTTTTTTTATTAAAAAGAGTGGCAATGATGTATATTTATTTATGCTACACGGGTCAAACCTAGACCTGCAAGTTCAAGACCATAGTCTAAAGCAGCTATTAGGCAGTAGTAGTAAGTGTTAAAAAAAACTTTACCAGGGGTCATGAAACCCTCGAATGAGAGTACATCCTATTTAAAAACATTCCTACGTTTCTCCTATCCCACTCTAGCCTTCACTTGAATGTCTGAGTCCAGACAGTATAGTTTGTAAAATTATGAACAGCTCTCCATGTTGCAGCCCTGCAAATGTCCCCTTTTTGGGATATTCCCAACTCATACTGTAGTTGCAGCTTTCCTTCTGGTAGAAGGAGATTTAGGTCTACCAGAAAGAGATTTCTTTGGTAGCATAACTGGTTACATGCTACTGTCCACCTCACAATTATCTAATATGACCATAGTTAAACAATGGTTTTGTTTTCTTTAGGTCATTCGACTTGTCAACCTAGAAATGCAACATTCACCCGACATATAACGAGCAAAATAACCTTTCTGCTGGCGTGGTTGTGATTATCTGATTAATAGGAACATTTGAAGCTATTTTGGGTAAAAAGGACAGTTAAACCCTAATGGCTGCTCTATTTGAATGGAAAATAGAACATTGCTGACAATGCCTGTATCTCACCAACTCTTCTTGAGGATAGAAAAGCCATCAAGGCCGTTTTCCATGAGATGATGTGGCAATGTATCTACAGGCTGAACCAGAAGGCCCATCAGTTTCAATAGCACAGAATTTCTTTTGAATGACAGTCTTAATATATATATATTCACTGAAAAAACCATAGGTTTGACACCAGTTATAGTTAGCTGGAAATTTTACTGACATAAAACCAATGAAATTCCCACGTTATAGTTAGTTGGACTCACTATAACTCGCGCCCCCGCAATGCACTGCTGATGATGTCACATATTACATCATTCATGACATGGTTAGTGACATCACTGATGACATTTCAAATGACATCACTGATGACATCACTGATGACATCATCCAGTGTGTTTCTGTAAAGTTAAAATATGTTTTACATATTGAAGAGTGAGTGTATGTATGAGTGTCTGGATGAAGGATTTAGTAGGTGCGTGACTGACTGTATGAGTGAGTGATTAAATGTGTCTTAGTGAATGCATGGATTAGTGACTAAACTGTCTGAATGTGTCCATCATGTTTGTTGTTGTGTAAGCTGCTGCATGTGAGAGGTGTCATATATAAATGACTATATATAACAGCCTGTGATTGCATAAGTGACTGTATCTATCAATTTGTACTTGTATCAGTGATTGTATAAGACAGTAAGTATGTGTTAGTCTATGTTTAAATAAGCAAGGTTTTGTGTGTATAACTGTATAGTTGTGGAAATGGGAGTGTGATTGATTCTTTACATGACTGACTAGGTGTATGAGTAACTCCATGGATGAGTGGCAGTGTGTGAGTCTCTGTATAGGTGTACGAGTGCATATGTTGGTCTTGTATTGATGAGTGACTGCCTGTTTGAAAAATTGTATGGGTGAATGAGTGGATGTGTGTGTAGACCTAGAAATCAGTGAGTGCGTATGTGGTAAGTGGTTTTACTGTGTCAATGGTTTCAGGAATGGTAGTTTGGATTTAACACTAGGTGTATCATGTGTTAGATTAGAGTGTGAGGAGGTGTATTGTATTATCACATGGATGATATCAGTGATGTCATCAGTGATGTCATTTGAGATGTCATCAGTGATGTCACTAACCATGTCATGAATGATATAATATGTGACATCAGCAGTGCATTGCGGGCACGCGAGTAATAGTGAGTCCAACTAACTATAACGTGGGAATTTCATTGGTTTTATGTCAGTAAAATTTCCAGCTAACTATAACTGGTGTCAAACCTATGGTTTTTTCAGTGAATTTGAAAGGTTTTTTAAATGCTAATTCCTAACTATAACTGGTGTGAAACCTATGGTTTTTTCAGTGAATTTCATAGATTTTTTAATAGCTAATTTCTATAGCTATGAAATATAATATTTTTTATAATGAATCCTATATTGTATATTTATGTAATACTATTTTTGTAATGTATATTCATGTTTTTTTGTTGTTGTCTTTTTTTGCCCTAGAGCGCTCCCAGTGCGCGTACCGGTGAGCGCAACGGTAAGCGCAGTGTTGCGGCGCGCCCCGGTGCGTGTCCCGTTAGCGCTATTTCCGCGAACGAAAACATCATTGTGACGTATCGCGTAGCCGCGTGATGAGTCTTATGACGCACGGCGTAAGCGCCCCCGGGCGCGCCGGAGGAGGAGAGGCACATCCTGCCTGAAGATAATACCCCATATAAACCGAAGGAGCACTATGTGTGGGAGTTTTTTATAATCCCTAAGTGTGAGAAGTTGGTTTGATATATGATGCTCACTAGTTCTAGTGATCACCTTGTATCAGTCCAAACAACCCTTATGGTGATTGGTTGTAAGTCAACCCTATAGACCAGCTATCCTAATGGTAGCATGGACAAAGCAGTCTTAAGCTAAACTCTTTTGGCATGGGAAGCCAGCTGTTTTACCACAATATAACCCCTTGAATACCAGATGAAAGGACACCACACAGGTTGTTATGAAAATAAACAGTATATTTATTAATAACAAACACCTCTGAACTCTTTATGAGGTCAGAGGGCTAAGCACATGACAATCTCTTACGAAAAATACAAGTTGCACAAAATTACAATTGTGCCCTAGGGGCACGACAAACCATATACTAAGTTAGTGGAATGTGAAAGTCGATAAAAGGAATGGAGCTGTCCAGAGGCTGTAGGATCGATGGGACCACGCTACACTAACTCTAGGTAAGTAATAGGAGGCCCACGGAACGCGTGTGCAGAGTGTGAACTCACACGCGAGATGTGTAACAACGTCTATGGACAGTACAGTTCAAGTTAAAGGTAAGTACGGACAATCCTGACTAGTTAGGACAACAACGACTATGGAACTGGGCACTAGGACAGTTAGACTACCCTTGAGCACCAAAATGTTCTCGTTACCTCACCCACGTGCTGCGGGTGCATATTTGCCAAAGTGTCGGGTTCACGCGTTGAAGTCAATGGAGCCTGAAAGAAAAGATGCTGCAGGCGACCAGGAGGAAGATGTCCGGTGCGATCCAAGGGTGGATCGGTGAAGAAGAGGACCTGAAAGCAGAGGGGACAGTGTTCAAAGTCACTAGCCAGTGACCGGTGTGGAACCAGGAAGGAATCAGGTGCATGACTCTGCAGCCACGTGGACCAGGAGGTGTCTTCGACGACCAGGATGGAGGCACGAGCTGTCCCACGCAGGCTTTCGCGGTCGTCGGTGTTGGATCCCGGATTGGAGTCAACAGGCCTTGGCAAAGGCAACCCACGCGGTGAAGGGAAAAGACATCTGGTGCGGACTAGGAGAGTCCGGGGTGCCCCTCTTTTGGAAGGGAGCAAGGGCCAGTCTGGAGCAACCAGACCAGCAGCAAAGATTCGAAGGTTCGTCGTCTAGGAGGCCACTAGCCAGCCGGCAAGTGACCAGACAACCCGTCGAGCAGCAAACAAGCAGAAGGGCCCCACGCAGATCTCGTGGAGGCTGGAGGGCTGATCTTCGGTGCAGGAGCTGCTCGGGCTGGGGCTTCTCAGCTCCCAAAGCACTTGGTCGAGTTTACCTCGGGAGTCGTGCTGGAAGCGAAGTGCAGGTTCGTTCAAGATGGCCGGTCCCACGTGTCTCGTCGCACCCACGGGTCTCAGCTTTGCTGTAGATGTAGGTTGAGGTCGGAGAGGTCTGGGAATCCGGGTCTCGTCGGGCTCTGAAGTCTGGATCCTCGAGGGAAGGCGACAAAGTGAAGCCGCTGGACGCTTGATGGTGCCTGCAGTTGCAGGGTGGACACTCCTTGTCCACCAGGGAGATCCTTCAGTCTTCTGTGGAGCAGAACGTCGAAGTCCAGAGTTTCTTCTTGTAGAATTGTTCAGGATAATCTAATTTGGAATGGGACCAGCTCCTACCTTTATTCTCCTAAAGGGGGCTGCACTACTGACTAGGTCCCTCCCCTGGGTGGGACCAGGAAGGGGGGTGGCTACACCCTCTATCCTTTGTCCGGTTTCGCGCCAGAGCTGGAGCAGGGATGCCCCAGCAACTGGTTTGAACAGGTGTATGCACAGGACACCTTGTGTGCCCCAGGCATGTCTCATTCCTTTCAGGCCTGTCCTATCCAATACACAAAATCCTGTCTGGGGTGGTGCTAGCACCTCCCAAGGCAGGAACCCCTTTGTCCAATTCTCCCTCGCTGGAAGGACTCCCAGCAGCAGGAGGTCAGACTTGTGTCTGTGGTGGCAGCATCCATTTTGTGATGTTGAGGCTCGAGTTAACTTTAACCGGGATTCACAGTTACATACATGTCATGCCCCTCTAGAAGGGTGGAATGCTACCCCCCTCGCCAGAATTGGCGAGGGGGTAGTATTCCAATTCGTATGACACCTTACTCAACATGTTTTGATAATGTTATACCAGAGTTAGCATTTGACCGCGAGGTTTATAATGCACTTAAGAGTATATGGTATAGCGTTATCATGGAACAGCTATTAGGACTTGGTTCCGCAAGCTGCAGACGGGCTCAGCTCATGCCAGAGCACCATCTCACATAATTCCAAGCACTCTGCCTTCAGGATTGATAAGGCCTGCCGTAGGAGTGACTGATAGGAATATATGTGTCCATTTTTAGGGTTAGATATAGGTATACTATATCTACAGCAAAGGGTGATAACACCACCTTGCCCCAGCTGTCATGCAGCCAGTTGTGTCAGTTTTAGATGGCCAGCCAGGGGTGACATAATACATGCTGCAGCCCCTGGTAGGCCCTGGGTACACCTATGCCCTGGATACCCAAGGTACTCTGTACAGGGACTGATAAGGTGACTCAGTATCCAATTAGATATGTACCTAAGGTACATGGAGTCCATTTTAACAGAGAGAGCAGGAAGCCTGGGGTCCTGAATAGCAGGATCCCAGGCCAACTAAGTCAAAAACCAGCAAAACACTAGGCAAAAAGTTGGGGGTAACCATAGTCAGATATCCACCTTCCTACATAACCCCCCCCCCCCAAACGAAAGGAGGTAAGGCTATGCTTGACCAGGTAAGCCTATATTGCCTGAGTGGCCATATGAGGAGGTGTATGCACTGGCATGGTTACCCCCTATCTCATGGTCCACTAAGCAATCCCTCACCCTAAGGGTATCTGAGGGTCTCCACCATAGGGAATCTCTACCTGTGGTGTGTTTTGGCAAAGTAAAAGGCCGGTGCTGGGATGGAGTACTGAAGTGAGGTTCCACTAATGTTGGGCTCAACTTCCTCCAATCACTATCCACCATATATGCCTTTCTTTCCAGGACTGAGTTGCTGTATGCTCTCAGGGTCAACCTCTGGCTACCTAAAGCTGGAGGCTGGGTCCCTCTGTTTGGCTTACTGGAGGAACAGGTCAGGTTTGGGGCCCTTAGGTCCCAGGTTCGGATGTGCCCAACAGTGTCCATCTGTGGGAGGTCCCTAACTAATTTTAAGGGGGATCCCTCAGGAGTTTGTTTTATTTTCACTTTGCTAGGACCACTAGCTTCAGTGCCCTTAATCTGCCGATTGGGGGGTTCTTTTGGACAGGGGGCCCTTTTGGGTCCACCCCTGGCCTCCCTGACCTCTACAGCCCTGGGCTGACTGAGGCAGGGTAGAGAGGGGCAGGTTACCTGCTCCAGACTGGGTCCCACCTTGGAAGGGTCCACTGACATCAGGGGTTCTGCCAGGCTAGGCCTGACTACCTCTGGGGCAGTTTCTTCACAAGGGGTAAGACCAGTTCCCTGAGGAGGCGGATCCTTTCCTAAAGTCTGGTGGGAGGGAGATTTCTCTTCCTCCTCAATGCTCTCTGAGTGGAGTGATCCATAGTTTCAGGCTTCACAACACTATTATCAGTCTGAGTTTGGGCTGTTACCATCACAGCCCTGCTAACCTTTTCAGGGAAGGAATTTATTTGAGATTTCTGCTTAGACTGGCACAGCCCTCCTAACCTGTTCAGGGAGATTTACCATTTTAGAATGGGTTTCTTGTTCTACCTCAGCCCAGGCTGAGATCTCTAAATCATTCCCCAGTAGGCAATCTACAGGCAAGTTTGATGACACTGCCACTCTCTTGGGCCCAGGGACACCTCCCCAGCTGAGATTTACCACTGCCATGGGATGATATGTCTGCACTCCATCAATGTTGGTCATCTGGTATGTGGCACCAGGTATAAGTTGCCTTGAGGGGACTAGGCTCTCAGTCACAATGGTGATGTTAGCCCCTGTGTCTCTATAGGCCTCAACTTTCAGACCATTGATGAGGGGCTCCTGTCTGTATTTGCCCAAAGTGTTGGGACAATCAGTGAAGTTGGCAAACCCCATGCCAGTCTCACAGACAAGAGTATCTGAGTTAGGGGACCTAGTTAGGCCAGAGTCCCCAGGAACTCCCAAAGTAAAACCACCCAAATTCTTGGGGGCACTCCCACCACCTGGGGGATTACTACTAGTAGTAACAGGAGGCTTGGAAGTGTTACTTGGGGGTATGTTCTCCTTATTGTTGTTGGCCCTTGGGCAACTGCTGTCAGTTTTCCAATGGCCTACCTGTTTGCAGGTATAGCAATAAGGTTTTTTCTGGGCATTGGAAGGATTCTGGGACCCACCCCCCTCAGAGGATTTTTGGGGCCCTGATGTGGTTTGATCTGTAGATTTATTCCCATCCTTCTCTTGAGGCTTGGTTGATTCCTTCTTTTGGTCACCACCTTGGTTCTTAGGCCTAATCCTGGTTCTGACCCATTTGTCTGCCCTCTTACCCAATTCTTGTGGAGAGGTCAGATCAGAGTCTACCAGGTGCTGGTGTAATAACTGGTTCTGACAATTATTTAAGACTTGCTCTCTCATAATTAGATTATACAATCCTGTGTAATCAGTAACCTTACTTCCCAGTAGCCAGCCTTCCAAAGCCTTAGTGGCACAATCAACAAAGTCAGTCCAATCTTGAGCCTGAGTTTTCTGGGTGTCTCTGAACATTAACCTGTACTGTTCAGTGGTTAAGCCAAACCCATCAATCAGTGCATTTTTCAAGACTTGGTAATCATTAGCATCCTCATCTCTAACAGTGAGGAGCTTATCTCTACCTTTACCTTCAAAGGAGAGCCACAATATAGCTGCCCACTGACTCTGGGGTACCTGCTGTAATTTGCAGGCTCTCTCCAAAGCAGTTATCCACTTGTGGATATCATCTCCTGTCTTATAGGAGGGCACTATTTTACTCAGGTTTCTAGTATCAAAACCACTTTCTCTATCCCTAGGGATACTGCTGCCACCAGTGGGGACTACCCCACTCAACTATTGCTCTCTAGCAAAGGCAAGCTTCTCTTTGGCCAGGGCAAGTTCTTCCCTTTGGATCCTCAGATTAGCCTCCTTCATCTTTGCCTCATGCTCTCTCCTCTGAGGGGAAGTCATCCTCCTCTGAGCAGATGCATGAGAGGCACGAGAGTGCACAGATCTATTGGAGTCCCTAGAAGGAGATCTATCTCTCCTAACCCCAAAGTTAGGCCTGCTAAGGGTCAGCACTGGGGGTCCCCCAGTTCCTTCCCTATGTAGGTCTAAGTTGGCCCTTGTGAGTCTGCTGACTATCACAGAACCTTTGTCTGCCTCATCCCTAGAGGGTTCCTAATCCTCCTCCTCCTCCTCTACATTCTCTGTTTCAGGGAGATCTGGATCACCACGAGTACCTTCTAAGGCTGGCATGCTCCTATCTGGATTAGAGGGGTCTGTATTAGCAGCCCTTCTGGCATCATATGTCTCTAAGAGACCTAACAGAAAAGGAGTGGTAGGGTTAGAACCCTGTTTCAATTTCCTGGAGGTACACAATTGTCTCATCTCCTGGAAACTGAGAGCTGCATATCTGGAAAGGACCTGTGGATGGTCACTAACCACTAGGGGAGTCTCTGAAGACTCTCCATGGGTAGACATGCTTTCTAGTGAGGTGTAAGTGATGCACCTACCTACACTATGGGTTTTCCTACTGATCCCTTGCTAAGAGTTGTAGTCAGGGTGTGCTAGGCCCTTTCTACTACAACAGCTGGTTCAGTAGAACTCAGAGTATTTCTAAGCTTGTTATATGTACCTAGAGTACTTTATGTGATCTTTCAAATGATATTTCAAGATTATTTGTGGTAGAAACAACAGCAAGCTCAAATCCCAACAGCTGCACACCAATGTGAGAAGTTGGCCTGATATATGATGCTCACTAGTTCTAGTGATCACCTTGTATCAGTCCAAACAACCCTTATGGTGATTGGTTGTAAGTCAACCTTATAGACCAGCTATCCTAATGGTAGCATGGACAAAGCAGTCTTAGGCTAAACTCTTTTGGCATGGGAAGCCAGCTGTTTTACCACAATATAACCCCTTGAATACCAGATGAAAGGACACCACACAGGTTGTTATGAAAATAAACAGTATATTTATTAATAACAAACACCTCTGAACTCTTTATGAGGTCAGAGGGCTAAGCACATGACAATCTCTTACGAAATATACGACAAGTTGCACAAAATTACAATGGTGCCCTAGGGGCACGACAAACCATATACTAAGTAAGTGGAATGTGAAAGTCAATAAAAGGAATGGAGCTGTCCAGAGGCTGTAGGATGGATGGGACCACGCTACACTAACTTCAGGTAAGTAATAGGAGGCCCACGGAATGCGTGTGCAGAGTGTGAACTCACACGCGAGATGCGTAACAACGTCCATGGACAGTACAGTTCAAGTTAAAGGTAAGTACGGACAATCCGGACTAGTTAGGAAAACAACGACTATGGAACTGGGCACTAGGACAGTTATACTACCCTTGAGCACCGAAATGCTCTCGTTACCTCACCCACGGGCTGCGGGTGCATAGGTGCCAAAGTGTGTCAGGTTCTCGCGTTGAAGTCAATGGAGCCTGAAAGAAAAGATGCTGCAGGCGACCAGGAGGAAGATCCCGGTGCGATCCAAGGGTGGATCGGTGAAGAAGAGGACCTGAAAGCAGAGGGGACAGTGTTCAAAGTCACTAGCCAGTGACCGTGTGGAACCAGGAAGGAACCAGGTGCTGTCGTAGCGATCAGGTGAAGAGTGGACGCTTGACTCTGCAGCCACATGGACCAGGAGGTGTCTTCGACGACCAGGATGGAGGCAAGAGGTGTCTTCGACGACCAGGATGGAGGCACGAGCTGTCCCATGCAGGCTCTCGCTGTCGGCGGTGTTGGATCCGGGATTGGAGTCAACAGGCCTTGGCAAAGGCAACCC
The DNA here is from genome assembly GCF_964261635.1 of Lissotriton helveticus. Classification (NCBI taxonomy): domain Eukaryota; kingdom Metazoa; phylum Chordata; class Amphibia; order Caudata; family Salamandridae; genus Lissotriton; species Lissotriton helveticus. The sequence goes on from NC_136073.1 coordinate 823,555,270, forward strand.
ACGCGGTGAAGGGAAAAGACGTCTGGTGCGGACTAGGAGAGTCCGGGGTGCCCCTCTTTTGGAGGGGAGAAAGGGCCAGTCTGGAGCAACCAGACCAGCAGCAAAGATTCGAAGGTTCGTCGTCTAGGAGGCCACTAGCTAGCCGGCAAGTGACCAGACAACGCGTCGAGCAGCAAACAAGCAGAAGGGCCCCACGCAGATCTCGTGGAGGCTGGAGGGCTGATCTTCGGTGCAGGAGCTGCTCGGGGCTGGGGCTTCTCAGTCCCCTAAGCACATGGTCGAGTTCACCTCGGGAGTCGTGCTGGAAGCGAAGTGCAGGTTCGTTCAAGATGGCCGGTCCCACGTGTCTCGTCGCACCCACGGGTCTCAGCTTTGCTGTAGATGTAGGTTGAGGTCGGAGAAATCTGGGAATCCGGGTCTCGTCGGGCTCTGAAGTCTGGATCCTCGAGGGAAGACGACAAAGTGAAGCCGCTGGACGCTTGATGGTGCCTGCAGTTGCAGGGTGGACACTCCTTGTCCACCAGGGAGATCCTTCAGTCTTCTGTGGAGCAGAACGTCGAAGTCCAGAGTTTCTTCTTGTAGAATTGTTCATGATAATCTAATTTGGAATGGGACCAGCTCCTACCTTTATTCTCCTAAAGGGGGCTGCACTACTGACTAGGTCCCTCCCCTGGGTGGGACCAGGAAGGGGGGTGGCTACACCCCCTATCCTTTGTCCAGTTTCGCGCCAGAGCTGGGGCAGGGATGCCCCAGCAACTGGTCTTAATTGGTGTATGCACAGGACACCTTGTGTGCCCCAGGCATGTCTCATTCCTTTCAGGCCTGTCCTACCCAATACACAAAATCCTGTCTGGGGTGGTGCTAGCACCTCCCAAGGCAGGAAACCCTTTGTCCAAGCCTCCCTCGCTGGAAGGACTCCCAGCAGCAGGAGGTCAGACTTGTGTCTGTGGTGGCAGCATCCATTTTGTGATGCTGAGGCTCGAGTTAACTTTAACAGGGGTTCACAGTTACATACATGTCGTGCCCCTCTAGAAGGGTGGAATGCTACCCCCCTCGCCAGAATTGGCGAGGGGGTAGTATTCCAATTCGTATGACACCTTACTCGACATGTTTTGATAATGTTATACCAGAGTTAGCATTTAACCGCGAGGTTTATAATGCACTTAAGAGTATATGTATAGCGTTATCATGGAACAGCTATTAGGACTTGGTTCCGCAAGCTGCAGACAGGCTCAGCTCATGCCAGAGCACCATCTCACATAATTCCAAGCACTCTGCCTTCAGGATGGATAAGGCCTGCCATAGGAGTGACTGATAGGAATATATGTGTCCATTTTTAGGGTTAGATCTAGGTATACTAAATCTACAGCAAAGGTTGATTACACCACCTTGCCCCAGCTGTCATGCAGCCAGTTGTGTCAGTTTCAGATGGCCAGCCAGGGGTGGCATAATACATGCTGCAGCCCCTGGTAGGCCCTGGGTACACCTATGCCCTGGATACCCAAGGTACTCTGTACAGGGACTGATAAGGTGACCCAGTATCCAATTAGATATGTACCTAAGGTACATGGAGTCCATTTTAACAGAGAGAGCAGGAAGCCTGGGGTCCTGAATAGCAGGATCTCAGGCCAACTAAGTCAAAGACCAGCAAAACACTAGGCAAAAAGTTGGGGGTAACCATAGTCAGATATCCACCTTCCTACACAAAGGACCAAAAGAAAGTCAATGCGCCAAAGGTGACATGTCTCATCTGTGGCACTGTACTTTCCAAGGGGAACCCTACCAAAAAATATTCATTTGGGAACCATACAATGCTTCACCACATGCAACGCAGGCACCCTAACAACTATGCTGCGGCAGAGGTCAGAGAACTGACCAGAAACCCTCCCCAATCTTTTCCGAGCACCTCCAAAAGCAAACAACCCACTCCATCGGGTCCAGAGACAAGGGAGATGGTCCCAAACATCCAACGCCAGTTTGGAGATTACAAAATAGTTTGTATATTTTGCGGGACTACAATTTCCTATGATGAGCAAAGCATCAAACTCATCAACCGTGCTGGAGACAACCACAACTGCAGAAAGAAACCTTAATTTTTTTTCTGATTTTTTTAGCTCCAGTTGAGCCGTTTACAATATCCTGTTTTTTGTTTGTCCCCATAAAAGCTACAAAAAAAATATAAAATTGTTCATAAAAGCCAAAAAAAGTAAAAAATGTTCCCAAAATTAAAAAAAATATATATATATAAAACGACAAAAATAATTTAAAAAAAAAACCAGTTCTTTTTAGAACTACCTCCAATTTATAAAAAAATGCTACATTCGTCTTTTTTCTCCATGGTACGCTCCCCGGTACGCTCCCCGGTGCGCGTACCGGGCGCTCCCCCCACGTAAATTGAAAAAAAACCCATTTGTTTTTGCCCCGCGGGGCCCTTTTATGGCCCCCACATCAAACCTAGAGGGTATGGGGGGGGGGGGGTCTACCCTGCCCCCTTTTGGTAATTTCCCCCTTTGTTTTTGCCACCTCTTGTGTCTCGATCCTACCGAGACACAAGATGGCGGCCGCTCCGGACTGTTTGGAATGTTCACAGACACCCGAGAGCCAATCAGCTTTCCGCTCGCGAACTCGCGTAGCGCGCGCACCGGGGCGCGCTTATAGATATATATATTTTTTTGAACCTAAATTACTCAAAATCCACTGGAGCACATATCTTGAGACATAGCAAAGGCACATCGGGCTACCAGTCCCTACAATTTTGCCAAGTTTGGTGGAAATCCATTCAGTCGTTCGGGATAAAAGTGAAACTTGGCAAAATTGTAGATATGGTTTGCCCGACGTGCCTTTGCTATGTCTCAATATATGTGCTCCAGTGGATTTTGAGAAATTAACGTTTAAAAAAATATATATATCTGTAACAGCGCTCCGGTTAGCGCCCCGGTTCGCGTACCTGACGCGTAACGGAACTTCGCGAAGCGAAGCTGATTGGCTCTCCGGTGGCTGTCAACATTCTAAACAGTCCGGAGCGGCCGCCATCTTGTCTCTCTGTAGGATCGAGAGACAAGATGTGGTGAAAAACGAAGGGGGAAATGAAGGAAAGGGGGCAAGGTAGACCCCTCCTGACCCCCTAGGATTGATGAGAGGGATATTAAAGTGCCCCGCGGGGCAAATAAAAAAAAAGAAAGGTAGAGGCGCGTCCCGGTACGCGAACCGGGCAGCTCACCGGGCAGCTAACCGGGCAGCGTAGCTGTCAACATTGTAAACAGTCCGGAGCGGCCGCCATCTTGTTTCTCGGTAGGTTCGAGAGACAAGATGTGGGGGAAATGAAGGAAAGGGGGCAAGGTAAACCCCTCCTGACCCCCTAGGATTGATGAGGGGGATATTAAAGTCCCCCGCGGGGCAAAAAAAAAAAAAAAAAAAAAAAAAAAAAAAAAAAGGTAGAGGCGCTTCCTGGTACGCGAACCGGGCAGCTAACCGGCAGCGTAACGGGAGTCCGCCATCTTGTGTTTTTGGAGCATCCGGTTCGCGTCCCGGTAAGCGTAACAAGGGGAAAACCAAGAGAAACAGTAAAAAAAAAAAAAATTAAGGGAATAGTTTTCCAGCAAACTTTGAAAAATTGTAGGGACTGTTTGTTTGATGTGCCTTTGCAAGGCCTCAAGATATGTGCACGTGTGGATTTTGTCTAATTAAGGTTAAAAAATATATATATATCTGTAAGCATGCTCCGGCGCGCTTACGTTACGGGTTTTGTTTGCGCTGCAGAGCAGATACGTCACGGTTATGCGACGCGTCATGAGGCGTCTCACGTGGCTACGTGATACGTCACATAATAAAGAATATATTTTACAGATATAGATATTAGCTTTTAAAAAACCAATGAAATTCACTGAAAAAACCATAGGTTATAGACCATATATAGTTAGGAATTTGCATTTACAAAACCTTGAAAATTCACTGAAAAAACCATAGGTTAGAGACCATATATAGTTAGCTGGACATTTTATTGACAAAATTTGAGATGTCATCAGTGATGTCACTGACCATGTCATGAATGATGTAATATGTGACATCAGCAGTGGATTGCGGGTGCGCGATATATAGTTAGTGCAACTAACTATATATGGAATTTCCTTGGTTTTATGTCAATAAAATGTCCAGCTAACTATATATGGTCTATAACCTATGGTTTTTTCAGTGAAATATATATATAGTGAACAAGGCGGCAACGCCGAAACGCGTCTAAGCAGATACTGATCGAATAAATCGAGTTTGGATTCAGATTCATGGTGTCAGCGCCTTCTTTAAACCGGACAAGTTTGGCAAGATTGAATATATATATATATATATATATATATATATATATATATATATATATATATATATATATATATATATATATATATATATTTTTGCAGCTCAGTTCCACCAGGAATCTCGGGGCACTCGTTTGGCGGGTGCTATGTCGCACTGGCAGTCGCGTTCAAGATACAGGCTCGTCGCTCAGTTTTCTTTTTACGAAAAAAGAGATTTTAAGCTGTCCGGGTTGGTAGCAGGATTTTATTTCGCCAAAGACAACAGTAAAGTAGACAAACGCGTTTCAGACAGAAAGTCCTTCTTCAGTGTCTATGGTATGCTGTGCGCAGCTCATTTTGTATACGTGCTCACATAGGTCGAAAGTGAGGACGGATTACGATTTCAATGCATATTGTAGCGCTGGTAAAACGTGGCGGCCATTATTTAGCGTGCGAATCATCTAAGATTACATATATTACATGAAATGCATGGGATGGAGTGTACATATACGGAACAGTCCATTTTATATTACATCAACCACCCACCGCACCGAAATTTTAGCCACTGCCAGTAAAAGGTTTAAGATCTCGCCGTGTATCGGCATATTACTGGCATAGTTACCGAGTAAGCGCTCATAAGGCTACCCTTTTGTATCAACAATGCCCAATACAGTTTTAAAAGTACCATATCAAATCATGAAAACTGAGCAACGAGCCTGTATCTTGAACGCGACTGCCAGCGCGACATAGCACCCGCCAAACAAGTTCCCAGAGATTCCTGGTGGAACTGAGCTGCAATTATCTGTTTATCGGGAGCACCGCTATACAGGGACCAGAGAAGGAAGGAGCAAGCTGACGTGCGCCCGGCTGATGCAACGGAAACGCCGGTTAGTCGCCATCATTGCCTGTACGCATCTGCGAGGGTCCATTCAATATAGCCAGGCGAGGGAATAGTGGTGGCAGAACCCGGAGAGGCTTCTCCGTGGTTTTTCAAAGCCAGCCGGCATGTGTGACGAAGAGGAACGCCGCGCTGCGGCATTAGACGTCTTTAAAAAACGCGCGCCCAATTCTTCGACAGTGCCAGATACTGGAGGTGGAGGAAGCGCACCACGCAGTTCATTACAAAATCTTTTTACCAAACTGGAACGTTGCAGTGAGAGGGAGATAAGAAAGTGGTGGGAGGCAACATCACTACAAAATTACATTGATGTTGACCGAGTACCCAGGGGGCCCCGTATCTACACGGTACCTGCTTATGAAAGCCCCGATCCCATGCTATTGGAACAATGGGCAGATTTAACTGCGGCATCGTGCAAAGCCATGCTCGATCTACTTGTAAAATTTGCATGGAGCAATAGAGCCAAAGTGATGGATGAAATAGCCTCCCTGGAAAATGAAATAGCAAAAGAAACTGATTCTAGCAAACAATCACAATTACGCGATGACATGAAAAAACGTCTGATCAAATATGAGCTGAAAATTCGACAGCGTAAACAGGAAAAATTTTAGAGGGATGAGCGGGATTACGCTCAGGGAAGGATTCTCACCTTCTCAAAGAAATGTGATGGTCCTCGTAAAGCCTTGAATAAAATGAAAAATACAGGACCAATAGTCGAACCAGCCACCTCAGAGTCATCAGCCACGGAAGAAGAACCATCAGGTGATGAGACCAGTATCAAAAAATGAAGGGAAGAGGAATCCTTTTCACTTGGAATTCAACCTGATCCGTCAAACCTGGCTGAGGGGTGGAAAAACCAAACCACCAGAAAGCGAAGGAGAACCCGACGAGGCGGCTGGCAGAGGAAGAGGCAAATCTGTGGCTCAAAACACCAGGAAGAAGAGGACAAACAGATGGTAGACCCTAATGCTAATCTAACTATTGTTAACCTCACTAACCAAGTGTTAACAAAAGATGAAGAAGACACCTTACAATTTGGCCTCAGTTACTGTCCTAACAATAGACTTGAATATACCCAAACACGGATTGACCTTTTCAAACTAACAAGAAAAATCAAGTTACACAAATTTCATAAAATGAAACCCTCCATTGGCGATACTAGGAAAACGAAAAAGAACACTGCGACACATCCGACGGATGTACTTACCATCAAGGATCTAAAAACTGTACGGCTGTTGGAGGGTATGAGAACTGAACAAAGTCAAGGTATCTCTGAAGGAGCCATTGGAATAACCAGGGCCCAAGATATTGAACAAAAATCGCCACTAACTGACTTCAAAGCACCTTCACAGTTCAACCCTCAAATGCCATATGACGCCATAGATACTTTTACTGATGCAGTTGTACAAGAACTTATGAGTTACAGGCTTTCTACAACTAATAAAAAAAAGAAAAAACAACTTAACGATGGCACAAAGTAATGCACTGTGCACACTAAGGAAAAAGGATGAGGTTATTGTCAAACCCTCGGACAAGGGGGGGAATGTGGTGCTATTGACACGAGATCAGTATTGTGAGGAGTCATTGAATCAGCTCCATGATACGAAATAATATGTAAAAACAAATAAAGAAGAGCATCTAGCAAGCATACAAGCCTACCATGACCTGTTGAACAAATGGCATAACAAACTCATGCTTGACATAAATGAATTCCTTTTTCTGAGAAATCCTGAACCCATAATTCCTACGTTCTACCAATTACCTAAGGTGCACAAAGACCTTCAGCACCCACCGGGGAGACCAATTGTTTCCTCTAAGGGGGGATTAACGGAGAATCTGTCTATTTATATCGACTCTTTTCTTTCCTGTTTTGTTGTGAATCTAAAATCATATGTAAAAGACACTAAAGATTTCATGGGCCATATAGATCAAATTACTTGGGATCCCACATATGTGCTCATTACTTTGGATATCACCAGCTTCTACACAAGTATAGAACACACTTTGGGGATAGAGGCGGTAAAACACTTTCTGGATAAAAGACCAGCTAAATATATGGAACATAGTAATATGCTGATTGAATGTATAGACTTCTGTTTAAGAAATAACATCTTTTTGTTCCAAAATGATTTTAGACAGACTAAATGGGACTGCGATGGGAACCTGCTTCGCCCCCAGCTACGCAAATCTTTTCGTGGGCTGGTGGGAGGAGCAGGTGGCTCTAGCAGATGACAACCGGAAATGGACTGAGCACATTGTAGTTTGGCGTCGATATATCGACGACCTCTTCTTAGTGTGGAGGGGCTCCACCACACAAGCAGAGGAATTGGAACGGGATCTCAATAAAAATCACATTAATCTTAAATTCACCGCTGACATAAGTAAAACTGAGGTACATTACCTTGACCTGAGGGTATTTGTCAATGAAGGAGCTTTAGAAACTGCCCTTTATAGAAAGCCGACAGCCGGCAATAGTGTTCTACACGCAGGGAGTAGCCATCCACCAACTTTGATTCGTAGCATCCCTTTTGGTGAAATGCTGAGATTAAGACGTAATTGTTCCATGGAATCAGACTTTATCTCAGCAGCTAGAGACTGCATTATCAGATTTAAAAATAGGGGCTATGATCAAGCACTCTTAGATAAAACCTTAAAAAGGGTGCTAAAAATTACGAGGAAACACCTTCTCGAACAAACTCCTAAGAAAGTAAACATTCTGAACTAACTAATAAGTTTCGCATGATCACCACATACTCGGATGAGGCAAATAAATTGAGAAATATGCTTGCTAAAAACTGGCATATATTACGTACTGATCCTATTATAGGAAAGGATGTCCCAGCGAAACCTTTACTTACATTCAGAAAACTCAAATCAATTAAAGACAGTCTAGTTCAAAGCCATCGGATGCCTGCCAAATCGAAAACTAGCGGTACCCTAAGAGAGATGAAGGGATTTTGTCCCTGTGGCAAATGCAGAGCATGTGAAAACAGTAGACCTACATTGACATATACTATTCCAGGCCTAGGGAAACCAAAAATGATCAGTAAATTCATCACATGTACAACACCCTATGTAGTGTATTGCCTGGTCTGTCCTTGCAGGCTCAAATACATCGGAAGTACCATCAATAATGTAAAATTAAGGATACTAGAACATCAACGTGCCATCACGAGTAAGGATACAACTTATCCGGTGGCTCGGCACTTTGCCGAAGAAGGACTTTGTCTGAAACGTGTTTGTCTACTTTACTGTTGTCTTTGGCGAAATAAAATCCTGCTACCTACCCGGAGTGCTTAAAATCTTTTTCGTAAAAAGAAAACAGATATATATATATACTCCAATTTCCAAAAATACCCAGCCGGGTTTACAGGAAAAACAGCACTCACACGGGCAGCAGCAGTATTTTCAGCAGATCGGTTTATTCAACAAAGGCAAACAGACGCGTTTCGGGAGTAAAATCCCTTCGTCAGTGCAATGACAGAATTGCTGAGGATACATCCAGAGGCTCCTTTCCATGCCCCGTGTAGTCGCTACATTCTGTGATGGTGCTGTCTCCCGGCTGGCGACCGAACAAATTGGGATTCACAACTCTGCCACAGAGAAACAGAGACGCACTCTCCTTCCAAGCACATTTTAATTCTGTCAAGCAGTCATTGCAGAGACAATTTGTGTAAATATGCCTATGGACTAAAGCACTATATTTTTCTATTTCAGAATGATTGAAAGTGATATTTCTGCCGCAGACTCATGGTCCCAGAAGGCATCACGACACTCACATGAGCAAGATATGCTAATGAAGGACTATAAAGCGCGGCATGCACACAGTGTTTTAAAATGGCCCGTGATCAAGGACTATGATGTTTGAAACGCGTTGGGCCTCCATTGATTATTTCTTACCCGGATTGCTGCTTGACAGAATTAAAATGTGCTTGGAAGGAGAGTGCGTCTCCGTTTCTCTGTGGCAGAGTTGTGAATCCCAATTTGTTTGGTCGCCAGCCGGTAGACAGCACCATCGCAGAATGTAGCGACTACACGGGCATGGAAAGGAACCTCTGGATTTATCCTCAGCAATTCTGTCATTGCAGAGACAATTTGGGTAAATATGCCTATGGACTAAAGCACTATATTTTTCTATTTCAGAATGATTGAAAGTGATATTTCTGCCGCAGACTCGTGGTCCCAGAAGGCATCACGACGCTCACATGAGCAAGATATGCTAATGAAGGACTATAAAGCGCGGCATGCACACAGTGTTTTAAAATGGCCCGTGATCAAGGACTATGATGTTTGAAACACGTTGGGCCTGCATTGATTATTTCTTACCCGGATTGCTGCTTGACAGAATTAAAATGTGCTTGGAAGGAGAGTGCGTCTCCGTTTCTCTGTGGCAGAGTTGTGAATATATATATATATATATATATATATATATATATATATATATATATATATATATATATCCTACTGGCGATAGCCAGTAGGTATATATAGTTAGGATTTTTTCTCTATGGGATTTCTGAAAATTCTATGTCTAATAACTTTGGCGTTTGTGGACGGAATTGGCTGAAATTTTCAGGACAATGGCACATTCTGTTTCTGAGCAGCCCCCAAAAATTTGGGGGGGGTTCGTCAAGGGGGGGCCGAGAAAAAAGGGGGGTCCCAAAACGCGTTTTTCCCATTCATTTTTCCATAGGGCGGTTGGACTCACTTTTAGCTCGAACGGCTGAATGGATTTACATGAAACTTGGCAAAATTGTAGATATGTTTTGCCCGACTTGCCTTTGCTATGTCTCAATATATGTGCTCCATTGGATTTTGAGAAATTAACGTTTAAAAAAATATATATATCTGTGACAGCGCTCCGGTTAGCGCCCCGGTTCGCGTACCGGACGCGTCACGGAACTTCGCGAAGCGAAGCTGATTAGCTCTCCGGTGTCTGTCAACATTCTAAACAGTCCGGAGCGGCCGCCATCTTGTCTCTCGGTAGGATCGAGAGACAAGATGTGGTGAAAAACGAAGGGGAAAATGAAGGAAAGGGGGCAAGGTAGATCCCTCCTGACCCCCTAGGATTGATGAGGGGGATATTAAAGTGCCCCGCGGGGCAAAAAATAAAAAAAGACATTTTTTTTTTGCGATTTTTCGCCGTAGAGGCGCGTCCCGGTACGCGAACCGGGCAGCTCACCAGGCAGCTAACCGGCAGCGTAACGGGAGTCTGAGGAGAAGCTGATTGGCTGTCAACATTGTAAACAGTCCGGAGCGGCCGCCATCTTGTCTCTCGGTAGGTTCGAGAGACAAGATGTGGTGAAAAACGAAGGGGGAAACGAAGGAAAGGGGACAAGGTAAACCCCTCCTGACCCCCTAGGATTGATGAGGGGCATATTAAAGTCCCCAGCGGGGCAAAAAATAAGCGCGGTAGAGGCGCTTCCCGGTACGCGAACCGGGCAGCTAACCGGCAGCGTAACGGGAGTCCGCCATCTTGTGTTTTTGGAGCGTCGGGTTCGCGTACCGGGTAGCGTCCCGGTAAGCGTAACAAGGGGAAAACCAAGAGAAACAGTAAAAAAAAAATTAAGGGAATAGATTTCCAGCAAACTTGGCAAAATTGTAGGGACTGTTTGTTTGATGTGCCTTTGCAAGGCCTCAAGATATGTGCACGTGTGGATTTTGTCTAATTAAGGTTAAACAAATATATATATCTGTAAGCGTGCTCCTGCGCGCTTACGTTACGGGTTTTGTTTGCGCTGCAGAGCCGATACGTCACGGTTATGCGACGCGTCATGAGGCGTCTCACGTGGCTACGTGATACGTCACGTAATAAAGAATATATTTTACAGCTATAGATATTAGCTTTTAAAAAAACCAATGAAATTCACTGAAAAAACCATAGGTTATAGACCATATATAGTTAGGAATTTGCATTTACTGACCATGTCATGAATGATGTAATATGTGACATCATCAGCAGTGGATTGCGGGTGCGCGATATATAGTTAGTTCAACTAACTATATATGGAATTTCATTGGTTTTATGTCAATAAAATGTCCAGCTAACTATATATGGTCCCTAACCTATGTTTTTTTCAGTATATATATATATATATATATATATATATATATATATATATATATAAAGAATGGTTTTCCTATACACTAGTCTAGTAGCCAAATTAATTATTTTACATTAAGTTTTTAGCTTAGACTTAGTTAAATCTTGTAGCATAACGTCTGACACAAAACTGGGATGTGTTCTCTATTCTAACCCCAGAGGCAGATTTACTCCAATTTTAAGACTTAACAGGTTCTACTTCAGGGATGTTGTGAACGTTCAAGATTTCCATACAATCAATTGGTAAATCCAAATGTCCGTACTGTGCGATTTTAGGAGTCGTACAGTCAAATTCAAAGACTGTAGCTTCGGCTGTTGAACCGGGCACTGAAGTCTAGTAAGGAATTTGGTTTGTATGGTAACCTGCAGCGTTCTATGGATAGTTGAATACCACCATTGCCTTAGCCAGTATGGCTCTTTGAGTCATTTTGTTTATGACCTGCAAAACTAAACTATCACTGTTGATGCAAGTGGGATAGGGAGAAAAGCATTAACCATTAGTGTCGACCAGTTGATCAAAACAGCATTGCCCACTGATGCCCTTGAAGCAATGTCTCTCCATTTTTTGTTGAGCTGTTGCAAAGAACTATTGAAGGGGTTCCACATACTCTGAAGATGTTTCTACGCAGTCTAGGTCCCATTCATGATTTTCCTCTTTATGTCAACAGGGGTTTCAAACTCACGCCTCCCTGTTTGTCCGCATTTTGATTTTTCTCACTTTCAGTGAAGGGAGGCAGGCCTGCGAGCCAGCTAGACCTCCATCAGCTCCAGATTGTTGATGTGGCAAGCAGAGTCACTGTCTAACCAAAGTCCCAGAACAGCCAGATAATCTAGGTGCGTTCCCCATCCTGAAAGTGAGGCATCCATTGAATTTTCAACATTATCTTCTTTAGAAAAGGTACCCAAATAGCAAGTTTCTGCCTGTTGCACCACCATGCAAGCAATTGTTCTGCAAAAGGAGACAGGTAGTTTGTGATTCCACTTTTCTTTTTTGTGATCACTTATCTACCAGACATTACAACATTGGTCTCATATGCAGCCTTCGGGACTATGTAGATGCATGATACTACTGAAACTAGAAGACAGAAGATTTGCCAAGCTGTCATTGTTGGTATTCTGTAGTGTCTAGTATTTGGATATACACTTCCTTCAAATGGTACCTATGTTTTCTGTCATAGAAAGGACAGACACTGTACAGGTCTTGAAACTGAGTTTTCTAGGTTGTCTTAGGCTACATTTAAACAGGCTATGTACCTTTATAAGCCAGGCATCCAAAAAAGGGAAAGACAAATAATCCTTTCCATTTTAGATGGGTTCCTACTACCGCACCCTGCATTTTGAAACAGCACATGGAGTGGACTTTGAGCCCAACAGTAGTTCTGTGTATTAATAGGGATTGCTCCTTACCACAAACCTGAGATATAGTCTGTGGTGACTTCCTGCAGAAATGCAAAAGTAAGCATCTTTTAGATCTATTGCACACATCCAATCCTCCTTTCAGTGAGGACAGATTTGGTGTAAGGCATGCATTATGAACATTTCATTTTCTGATGGAAAAAATCTGAGCGTCTTCTTTTCCTGGGCTTTCTTTTGTATTAGAAATTATTTCAAGTAAAGTCCTTGGCGACTGTATGGTACCAGCTCTACTGCATGCTTTTCTAGTGGCACTAGCATTTACGTTCCTCAAGATAAAAATCTGATGTTTTACAGTTGGTTTTGGAGGAACTGGAGGTGGGACAGCCTTGAATTGTATCTAGTATCCCTTACTTCTGATGTTGAACACCTATTTGTCCATTGTTATCAGAGTTCAATGCTCCTCTGTGGGCGGGCTGGTCAGTCAGTTTCTATTCCTAAAGGAGCCTTTTCCTCTGGAATGTGACATTTATGGAGGAGTGGTCTTTGATTTCAAGTACTTCCTCTGCTATTGCGGTCTTTGGCCATATCGTTAGAGTGAGATTAGAGAGGGGATTGAATCCTTTAATGGAAGCACTTTCTCCATTTGCTTGGACTGGTGCTTGAAGATGGTTTTCTGTTCTTCCAAGCACACTGCATTTGTGTATCCACTTCGCTCTTCATGTGCAGCATTTCTTACACCTTAGGCTTCCGAAATTATGCTGATCCTAAATAAGACTGGTTAGCAATCTTAAATTTGGCTTCAAGGTGGGCAGTCCAAACCAGTATGATCTCCTCAGGGACACAGCATTGCTGCAGCTCATTGCGGAATGTTCTCGAATCCACAGCTGCACTTATAACGTGGTTAGACACCAGGGCGCCTCCACTGACTAACTCTAAACAGTTTATCGACTTTCTACCCAACGGATACAGGACTCTCACATTCCCTACCAAATCACTCTAATACCTACCAGGAAGCACGGCATTATTTACCTTTTTTATTAATGGGTGAAAGCATCGTAGCACATTTCTCAGCCAGTATCATCCGGTCTCGTACTTTTCCTCTCTGGAGGGGAAATTAACTCCAGTGATGACTCACAGATGTTATTACAATAACAGAGTCCACTTTCAGAAATTCCGGGTCTTGTTGTGACAGCCTTTACCTTTTCAAACGATGAAGTGTTGCCACTTTTACTGCCACCAGTGTAATAAACTTCTCTTCAGCTATATCCAGCAGCCCTAGAACTAAAGATAGCAGTGGATTGGTCTATCGAATGATCATCACTGATGGCGGACTAATCTCCATTTTAATATGTAATTTTGCAGTTCGCCTAGAGAGCACTGAAATGTGAATGTCGTCCACCGGTGATACACAGCACATTAAGTTAGCTAGAGATATCTGAGCGAATGATGACTGCATACCATCTGAGTCTGAACACAGGAATCTTGGCATTAAAAAAGTTTTATGTCTTTGTCTTTTCAAGAGTGCTTGGTGATGTCACAACTCCTTGATAATCCTGGGGATTTTTGAGATGGCATACTTTTGTAAAGGTGACTTAAGTTGTCCTTAACACAGCCTTTCGAGAAGATAGCATAAGTGGTTCCAGAGGGGTTTGTACATGGTCCTCATAAAAAATGAGCAGCCTTAATGGAAACAAAGGTAGAGATGCTAATCTGGGGAAATAAACTGTCCTACTCTGAAAAGAAAGCCTCGTAGTACTCTCCTCTTAGGTTCTTCCTCGTTAATGGTGATATGGAGGAAGATGAAAAAAACTGATGTTATTTTGGGTAAGGTTAGTTACTGAGCAGGTATCTTTGTTGAAAGTAGAATCGATGTCAATGGCACCGACTGGAGTCAAGGTGATGCAGTAGAGAACATAGTCTCTGGAGACAGGGACAAGGTCAATTGAGAGTTCTTTGTCATAGTTGAATGTGTCAGAGGATTGGCGGTCACTGACAGCCAAGCAGTTCTGGTCGGCATTGTTCTCGAGAGCCTTTTTGACATAAAAGAGTTGCGAAGCACGTTTTGAGACGATGTGCCAATGATCCATCCTTCAACAGTGAGCACGAGGTTACTCTAGGAGGCAACTGGCAGTATAATGCCCTACGGGAAGGAGATCCTCCCAGTCTCATAAATAGACAGGCTGCATTTTCACCCTCATGTAGACAGACTTTAAACAGTTTTGAATTTCAGATACTGCATTGCAGTAAAAAAAATAAAAAAAAAAAACATTTTGAAATCATACAATCCACATTCAGGAAAAGAACAATTGTTACTTACCTGTAAACTGTGGTTCTCCAATATTGGTGTCTTTCATAGATTCACATGCTTGAATAATTCCCCGTCGAAGTGTGAGTCCCACGGTACATATCCATGTCATTATAATAGTCCACATTCCAGCCAATCAGGCTGCAGCACCCTCTAGAACCTTCTCCTCAGAAGCTCAAGCCCTCAGATTTTCGTAGCACCAAAGTGACCAAGAGTGCATGAGGAGAGGAAGGGTGGGTCGCATGTGAATCTATGAAAGACATAACTTTTGTTCTTCTCCAGTATTAAAGTGTCTTTCATAGATTCACATGCTTGAATAAGAATAGAAAGCAGTACGCCAACACATGAGTCATAAAAGGCAATAAGAACAAATGCAAGCAAATAAATGCACATATGAACATTGCATATATAGGAAAGAACCTTTTATGAAAGGAGGCGGGAAGCAACAGAGGCTCACCTTCATCTGAAGAGATTTCGTAGCACCGCTTGAAACACAGCAGTGTCTGCAGCGTAAGCTGCCTCCAGACAGTAGTGCCTCAAACGTGTGCCTGCTGGACCACGTTGCCTCCCTGCAGATTTGATATAGAGGCACTGCAGCAAAGAGGGCGGTAGAGGATGCAACTGCCCTCGTCGAGTGCGCTCGCACCTGAGCAGAATGAGGCTTGCCAGCCCGTTGATGGCAAAAGGAGATGGCAGAAGAAATCCATTGAGTTATGGATTGTTTAGTGACCGGATGTCCCTTGCGCATCCGTCCATAGGCCACAAAGAGCTGGTCTGATTTACGAAAGGCAGCAGTGCGTTGGACGTAGAATTTAAGGCAGCGCTTCAAGTCCAAAGAATGAAGAGACCGGGAGACTGAGGGTCTGGGGAAAAAAGTCTGGAGAATGACAGGTTCATTAAGGTGGAAGTCAGAAGGAACCTTAGGATTAAATGTAGGATTCGTACGAAGTGTAACAGCATCCCTTGAGAATTGAAAAAAGGAGACTGAATGGTGAAAGCTTGGATGTCGCTCACTCGCCTGGAGGATGTAAGTGCGAGGAGGAGGGCAACTTTCCAAGTAAGGAATTTTAATTCCGCTGAATGAATAGGCTCGAAAGGAGGTCAGAGGAGCTGTGATAAGACCAGATTCAAACGCCAAGCAGGTGGTGGACGCCGGATAGGTGGAAACATCCGGAACAGGCCCTTAAAGAACTGACAAATGATCCGAGAGGAGTACAGTGACGTGGAACCGTCGTGGCGAAAGCGGGAAATCGCAGCCAGGAAGACTTTAAGAGTGGAATGCGAAAGTCCAGAATTTGCCAAAAGGAGGAAAAAAGGCAGGATTTGCTCAGGTGTGGCGAGCAGAGGATCGACCTTCTCCTTGTGGCACCAGACACAAAACCGTTTCCATTTCAGTTTATTGGTCTTGACTGTGGAAGGAGCGCGTGCATGAACAAGAACTTCTCTGCACTCAGGAGCAATAGTCAGATGTGCAAATTCATTGTGCTCAGGTTCTAAGCGTGAAGCTGGAGAGACGCCGGATCCGGATGGCAAATCTGGCCCTGGCTCATGGTGAGAAGATGAGGCAGGGGACGAAGAAGAATCGGATCGCACTGGGAAAACAGTAGAAGATTCGTGAACCACGGGCGACGTGGCCACTTGAGCGCAATCAAGAGGATGTGACACAGCTGAAGTCTCATCTTGCGTAGTAGGCATGGAATCCGAGGGATCGGCGGAAAAGCGTAAACGAATTTGTTCGACCAGTTGATTGAAAACGCATTCCCGCTCGATCCGCTGTTGGGATGCAGACTTGCAAAGCGTAGGCATTTGCGGTTGAGTGGAGTCGCAAACAGATCCAGCTCCGGCTGGTCCCACAAGCGAAACACATACTCCAGAGTCGGTTGATGGGAGTTCCCACTCGTGATTGTCCGTAGCCGATCTGCTGAGAGAGTCGGCAAGGGCGTTGGAGGCACCCGGCACGTGAACTGCTGTTAGCTGGACACAATGATGAATCGCACATTCCCAGATTTGTTGTGCCTGTCTGGATAGCAGAAGAGATCTCGTACCTCCTTGCTTGTTGAGGTAGTGCATACTGGTGGTGTTGTCCGTACGCACCAGCAGCGACTTCCCTTCCACCAGTAGCCGGAAAGATTTCAGGGCAAGGAAGATAGCAAAGAGTTCCAGGCGATTTATGTGCCACGTGCATTGAACTGGCGTCCATTTGCCCTTGACTGACAACTCTTCGATGTGTGCACCCCAACCCTCTAAGGAAGCGTCTGTCGTAAGGGTAAGCAATGGGGTCTGCGTCCTGGAACGGCCGCCCAGTTGTAATGTTTGGAAGGTGAGCCCACCATTCCAATGCGCCCTCAATGCGGGGGGGGGGGGGTCAGGCAGACTTTGTCGTTGAACGACCCTGAGACTTGCCGCCATTGTTTGTCCAATTCCTCTTTGAGGACTCGCATGTGTAGCCTGCAATTGGGGATCAGCTGTATGCAGGACGATGCCATGCCTAGAAAAGATTTTAACATCCGGACAGAAGCGGACCTTCTTGAGCGTCGAAGAGCCACCATCTTGACAATGTGATCTTGTCGTTCCTGCGAAACAAACACCTGCGCCAGACGAGAGTCAATTAATGCCCCCAGAAAGATACTTTGCTGTGCTGGACGGACATGTGATTTCTCGTGATTGATGGACAGACCCAAGGCGTGAAATACGGATAGGCAAGTCTGAGTGTGTTGTCTTGCTGCAAGAAAGGTTTGAGCCTTTATCAGGCAGTCATCCAAATAAGGGTAGAACTGTATGCCCTGTAATCGTAGAAAAGCCGCAACCGGAGCCATGATCTTTGTGAAGACTCTCGGAGCGGAACGAAGGCCGAAAGGTAAAACTGTGAATTGGAAGTGTTTCGATCCCACTGTGAAGCGAAGGTACTTCCTGTGTCTGATGGATTGGCACATGAAAGTATGCATCTTGGAGGTCGATTGTGGAGAGGAACTTTCCGGGATTCAGGAACTGTAAAATTTCCAGCAAGGTCAGCATACGAAATGTTTGGGATTTGATGAACTTGTTGAGGGCTCCGAGGTCTAAGATAGGGCGCCACTCTCCTGATTTTTTCCCGATAAGGAAAAAGCGGGAATAAAAGCCCTTGTCTTGTTGGAAGCGAAGAACCACTTCGACAGCCCCTTTCTTTATCATAACTGCGACTTGCACAAACAGTTCCTTCTAATGTGCTGGTGGAAGGCCAAAGGGTGGGAAGAAATTTGAGAAATTCGAGAGCGTGGCCCTTTAAGATGACATCCAAGACCCAACGATCTGAAGTTATTTTTGACCAATTGTAGAAGTGTTGGGAGATTCGCCCTCCAATTTTCCGAGCAGGAGAACACTTGACTCGTGGAAAGTCACTTTTTTTTTTTGAGGTGGCACCTCCTCTGTAGGTGTTTTTCCGTCGATAAGGCCCGGAATCGGATTGCCTATTCTGATTTTTGATAGGAGTAGCGCTGCTTGTTTTCACCATAGGAGCGGTACTGGGAGGAGCCACGAAAATTGGAGGAAGTACCTCTGCCACGTGCTCCACGAAAGGGCCGCTTCCGGTACTGGAGAGAACCCAGGGCACGAGCAGTGTCCGTGTCTTTCTTGATGGACTCTAAGGCGTCGTCCACATGCTTGCCGAAGAGGGACTCTCCATCAAAAGGCAAGACGAGCACTCTTGCCTGCACTTCAGGCCGAAAAGCCGTAGCCTTAAGCCAGCCCTGCCTCCGTAAGACTGCAGCACCTGCGAGCTGCCTGAAACCCGTAGAAGAAATATCAATTGCACAGTCTATAATTTCAGCTGAGATTTTCTCTCCCTCTTGCACGATCTTAAGGGCTTCGGCCCTGGAGGAGCCTGGAAGCAGGTCAACCAAAGCCGCGATCTGAGACCACATCTGACGGTCATATCGTCCGAGGATGGCCAAGGAGTTTGCCGCCCTGACCGTCGTGGCAGCCATAGTGGTGAATTTCTGTCCAATGGTATCCAGGCGGCGACCCTTCTGATCCAGTGGCGAAGTTAACGGAGTTGCCGGGTTACGCGACCGCTTTTGGGCGGCTTGCGTAATGACTGAGTCAGCTTTTGGTTGTGACACAAGACATGCCGGTGAATCCGCAGGCGCCTTATACTTTGTCAAGGCGCGGAAGCACGGCCGGGATGGAGTTAGGCAGTTCCATTAGTTTAAGTCCCTCCTGCCATATAAAGTCAATTATTGGGATAGTATGTACTTGCTTCAGAGGTTGATACTTGAAGTCATAAAGGAAAATTCTTGTTGCTTGACGTCCAAGGGCAAATGAACACGCTTCGCAGCTCTCACCATCAAGTTGTGGAAACCCCCAATGTCCACTGGAGGAGAAGCCAGGGGAGAAGTAGGAGGAAGAGACGGGATCTGGGCCAGATAGTTGTTTCAATCTGCAAGGACAGCGTCGTCGTCCTGGTCCGTATCATTGCAGACATCATCGTCAGTATCTGGATCAGGAAGAACTGGTGATTTTGGCTGAGCAACTGTAAATGGCTCCTGTGTTGGGAGGAGGCGGAGCAGGAGAATTTTGCGCAGAAGGTGGGAAACGACGATTATAATCGTCTAACGTGCTGAAGGTGTGATATCAAAGACACCGGTATTTGTGCCATAGGAACCTCGTGGTCAACATCCAGCTGATCGTGAACTGGGAAGAGTGAACCCCTGTCTTCATTGTCCTCAGTCATAGTCCTGATATTTTATATTGAGCTCCGAAGGACTTGCAGCAGGACGAAAGGTGTCATCAACATAAGACCCATCCGAAGATTCCTCTTCTGCAGATGCAAAGAGTTCAGCAGGGGCGTCAGAACCACCTTGAAGAGTACTCAAAACCAGTGGAGCGGGACGTTTAACAAGAGAAGCTGTCACCACAGTAAAGGTTGTTGCAGTTGCCAGAGAATAGTGTCCCGTCGACGAGCTCGTGGTCGAAACCGTCGTCGAGGGATTCACCAATGTAGAACAAGGCGTCGACGAAGAAGCGGAAGCCGCCGACGGAGCCAGGACTTTTCCCGTCAACAAGGTCTTCTCTTAGTCGTCGCCGGAGCAGTCGACGAGGAGGTGGTCGTCGACGAGGAACTCTACGTCGACGAGGCTACCGTCGACGAAGGTGGTACCGTCGACGAGCGGCGCGTCGATGAAGCAGTCGTCGACGAATGCTTCTTTGGCAAGGTCGTCAACGAGACGGATTTCTTCACCGTCGACGAGATCTTCACAATGGAGGATAAGGGCCTAACCTCTTGGCTCGTCGTCGATGATGCGGACGTTGTCGTCGTCATCTTCGTCGACATAGAGCATGTCGTCGTCATCGTAGGCTCAACGTCGACGGATTTTGTAGTCGTCGACGGGCGCGTCGACTAGCTGGCACTCGTTTTGGACAACGAGGGCACAGAATGGGACTGCGACACCAGAGAACCAGGTCCCGTAGGCGTAGAGGCCGGCAGATCCCTTGGTCAGACAGACCTTGGAGCATCCACCAACTTCTTCCTTTTTAAAAAAGGAGAAGGCATCCTCATGGAACGGGCGAAGTTTTCCAAAAGCAGAACAAGGCCTGCATAAGATTTCTTTTTTGAAGACATTGTAGAAGAAGATGAAAAGGTTTGAAGATTGAACTGAGCAGAGCTCAGGGAGACTCCCTTCACACAACGTGCGGTAGAAAATCTGAGGGCTTGAGCTTCTGAGGAGAAGGTTCTAGAGGGTGCTGCAGGCTGATTGGCTAGGATGTGGACTATTATAATGACATGGATATGTTACTAAAGTGAATTCTCCCTTTAGGCTTCTATGGGCCTATATTGTTTTATGGTACTTTAAAATTTCTTATTTATATCTATATCTATCTATCTATCTATCTATCTATCTATCTATCTATCTATATCTATATAGATATATCTATATAGATATATCTATATATCTCTAATATATATATATCTATATATCTCTAATAGATATATATATAGATATATATATAGATATATATATATATATATATATATATATATATCTATATATATATCTATATATCTATATATCTATATCTATCTATCTATCTATATCTATATATAACGAAACCGTTATTCACGAATCCTTCTTCCTCAGAAAAGAATAACGCCGAGTAAGCCCAAATTTCGTGATAATTCTTCAGTGATTTATTTGTGCAAGTTGTTGCCAGCCATCCGCCATGACGCGTTTCGCCTCCAAAACGAGGCTTGATCCCATGACGTGCCAGTGAAACAGACAAGGGTATAAATATTCCAAATAGGGGCATGACATATAAGGCTTCATTTAAAGTGAACAGTGCATATTTAGGTCATTCCACCTTATTTTGAATTACTACTACTTTATGTACCGTGGGACTCCCACTTCGACGACGGGGAATTATTCAAGCATGTGAATCTATGAAAGACACCCTAATACTGGAGAACTATTGCCATGGATAGGCTACATAACATGAACAGATGGATAAAAGCACTTTCTGCTGTTAATTTCATGGATAAAAAAAAAAAAAAATAGAAAAACATATTCCAGGGTACATGCATGTAGTGGGGAACTGGCCTAATTTTTATGATTATTAATGAAGATCCTACGATATAGAAGCAATTTTTATGGATAAAAAATAAATCTGGGTAGACTAGAAATACATATCCTTGGCTCAATCATCTGGAGGTCTTATACATACACTTATACCGTTGGTGCCAACACACCAAGTGCCACAGACCTGTGAAGTCACAGACCTCTTTACCCCATATCTAGACCTCCTGGAAAGGGCTCAGTGTTCAATATAAGTACTAAGCTGAACTATTTAAAACCACAGTCACCACTAACATTTATTTGGAAACCGGTTACAGTGATGTCAGAACACATCTCAAACAGAACCTTGCAATCAATGGAGAGCACGGCCAACTTGTGGCAAGCTTCATGGGAGAGGAACGTAGACACCACTTAGGTATTTCTGACCGTTAACTCCTATGGTTGCTTTAAGGTCTATCAAAATGAAATTGCATGTAAATATTGCTCTCTTCTGCCATACTAAACAGAGGCGTTCAGGAATATATTTGGATTCACATGATCTTGACAACTTTAATACATTGAGGGGTCTAGTCAACTGATTTAACCCGAACTAGATAAAATCGAGGTAAGAGTGATTTAAAACAACAAACCAAAGGAAAGAAAATGGAATAAATCAATGTGTAGAAATGTGCACACATTCTTTTCCAACAGCATTTGTTGTACATTTGTTGTAGGTTGAAACAGAGCAGCACACAAAGCGAATCCTTACAAGGAGAACTTCATCACATATTGAAAAAAATACCCATCCTTCCTTCAATACCAAACCCACCTTTGCCAACTTCACTTCCTTTTCAGATCCTGTCACGGTGATCAGCCTGGTGAGGGCCAGCTTGCAGTCTCCAGGTTCACGGTCACAAACTATTTTAGCTCCTGAACTCTTACAAATGCTTTTCACTGTGTCTCCACCTCGACCTGCAACAGAGTGCATTTAACACAAATCACTCATATTTTCTCGAAGTCTCAACCATGTAACCCTCCTCAGAGTTTAACAACTAGGACTGATTCAAGCATGCAACTATGAAAGATCCAATGCTGGAGTACTAGGCTCACTGGTACGCAATCCTTTCCTACTCCATTTTGATATAGTCTAATTTTCATAAATGGTATAATAGAATAGCAATCTTAAACCAATCTTAGAAGTAGCAGAATTATGCAAGCACATGAAACAGGAAACCCTGACCAAGTATAACATCTGTGAAGGAGTTAAGAGTCTCCAAAGCATTTAGAAAAAAGTTGGCCCGATTACCAGTTGACGTTCCTGAAAATACAAGGAATGGGGACATTTCTCCGTAGAGCAGAGGTGGCCACTTTCACTTTGGGAAAGTGGGCCCTGTGCTGACCTGGATGAGTATGTGAACATTCTAAAAGCAGGTTATGATGCAAGATCATATCCACATGAACGATAACTTCTGCAAATAGCTCCAAAATTCACAAAGAGCGGTTTGTCTTTGCAGGGCTTTTGTATAGTCATAATAATGGTGGCACCTTTTAAAATTGAAGGTTTGAAGAGTCTTAGTGCTTTAAAAGAAGGACCCGAAAGAATCCAGTCATTTAGAAATAGAGTTACCCCAGATGAGAAAAAAAAAAGTCTGTAGTGTAGCAAACTGTTCAGTGCTCCTAAGAGCAAAGAGCTTGAAGGTGACTTATCCTCCTACCCAATTCTATAGCTACTAAATAGGCAAATGTACAATTAAAATGTTGAAGGTTCACTCAATGCACAGACACAAAGTGTATTATCATTAAAATAGAAAGGATTTTGTTCAAAGTCCATGGAGTTGATTTGGTTTCCTAATTGAGATACAGCCTTGAAACCCTTCTAGGAAATCCTAAATAAATGTAATTGTAAACATAAAATATGCTGGAGAAAGATATTACCGATAAGTTATAATGGAGGTCCAATCAACCTTACTGGAAGGAAAAAAAAACTTTAATTTAGCCAGGTAAAGAAGGTAAGCCAGTATACAGTTTCTTCCTAGCAAGTTATAAGGTCCACCTGCCCCACTAGACAATAAATGAAGAATCTTTCACCTGAGGGGTATGTTTATTTTTTGGAGGATTGATTGGTTTCCTTCATGAAAGAATCGCTCTCACCTGTGAAGTGGAAATGTTTTGTTATTGAACTACCAAAGAGTCAGAAAATCAAGATGGAAGGGATGGAAAATTTGGGTAAATGGCATAGTGAGAAGGCCTCACTTTGTTTAAGTGGAAAAGTGCAGGATAGCTGGGTCACATCGATTGGGTCAATCTGGAGGAGAGTGGATAATTTCATTTTGCCCGTCTTCGCTTGCTAATCACTGTTGGGAGCAAGGAAAGGAACAGAAAAAGCTCTGCCCAACTTCTAGTTAAAACAAGTTACTTACATGTACACTGTGGTTCTCCAGTATGGATATCCTTTATAGATTCGCATGCTTGAATTTCCCATTGTCATGGTGAAAGTCCTGCGGTAACAGTAATAAGTGTGAAAGTATTACCATTAGACTCCTTTGAAAAACACTAGCAGTTAGTAGCCAATTCACATTGATTTAATTTACCCAAACTTCAGCTAATCAGAACAGAGACCCCGAAGCAGGCATCCCCTGCAGAGTCTCTATACCTCGGATTTCTAGCACATGTGTAAATATAATGGAGGTATGCAATTGGTGAGCCCGAAAGGGGAGTAGGGAGGGTCTCATGTGTATCTATAAAAGAGATCAATACTGGATAACCACAGAGAACAGGTAAGTAACTTGTTTTTTTCTCCAGTAATTTCTTTTATATATTCACATGCTTTAAATGAGAATAGCAAGCAGTATCCAAAAGGCAAAGGCGGCGGGTAAGGCGAACCATCCCACTTAAAACGATGGTTGAAAGAAGAGATTGGAATTGCAGAAAATCAAAAGGCACTTAGCATTGCATTCATTCATTGAAATGAAAGTACAAAAATGATTAACTATAAAATATTATAACATCGAAAGAAAAGAAATTAGTAGGTGCATACCTTATGCGAACAGTCTTCGCAGGGCAGCCTGGCCGACTGCTACATCTGCCTTACTCCAGGCAGTAATATGTGAAGGTATGGACATTCGCCCATGCCGCTGCGCTGCAGATGTTGGGTAGAGAAACTCCGGCAAACAGGGCTGAGGACGCTGCCACCTTCCGAGTTGAGTGAGCCTTCACTTTTGCGTCTAGCGGACACCCAGCCTTCTCATGACAGAATATTATAGTTGAGGAGACCCAGCGAGCTATTCTAGCCTGCGTTAAGGCCTGACTTTTTCTGGGAGCAGAGAAAGAAATGAGCAACAGAGTAGATTTACGGAAAGCCTTTGTCCTTCGCCAGTAGAATTTAAAACATTTAATGTCCAGCAAGTGTAAAGCTCTCTGCAGGCAAAAGACTGGAAAACAAATTATGGTAGAATCACTGGTTCGTGGAGATGAAATGCTGCAGGCACCTTGGGAACGAAAAAAGGATTGGTCTGTAGGACTACTTGGTCGTCAAGCAACTTCTGTAGTACTTAAAATTCTGGACCTGTGTTATAAACATAATCGTATCATGACTATTTTTATATCAGAAGACCGAGAATGACTAGTACACCATGTACAAGCATTTTCGTCATTCAAGTGACGATTTCACCTTGAAATCGTAGTTTTCGTCCTAAACCCTTGGGTTCCATTTTGTGTACGGCAGCCATTTTGAGAGTTGCCCTCACATAGGCCAATGAACTAAGGCCAAACACTGTTCCTGAAGGACACGTACACCTTCTTTGACTTCTCTTTGACCTGGGCAAGCTGACTCCACTGCCCAAGGCCAAACCTGTTCGGTCAGTTCCTCTCCCAGTGGCCGAACGAGATAGCATCAAGGCACAACATGCCATAAACCTTTCATCACACACAAACCAAGCCTAATCTTGCACACACCTGTCCCTGTTTCCTACTTTATGACTTGCTTTACGAGGAGGAGGTGCCCGTTTTTATTGGGGGTTCACCGATATCTGATGAAAATGTTGGGCCTTGCCGGGTAATTTGTTGTGGGCTGGACGAACTGAAATATGGGCTTGTCATCATGACTCTGCTTTTTCTTTGTAGTGAAAATATGTGAATGTCAACTGTAAACCTGAGAATGTTTGCCTGAAGCGTAATATTTTGTATAAAAAGAGAAGGCTGGCTTTGTAAGATTGAGCAGTCTCCTGAGAATATACACCGTGTTGTACTTCTAGGATACCTGTTACTTGGTTGCAGCCAATAAATTCGATCTTTGACTTCACCTAGAAGACTGAGTTTCTGTGGTCTAATCAGGAAGAATCCAAAGTCTTAGGGTGTACCCTGACACCGCTGGGTTACCGGTTCAGTACCGGTTCTGAAAAACCCAGTACTTCAGTTGTCGCCCAAGTGGGGCGATACCAGCGGTACCGGTGCAAGCCAGAGGTTCGTGAGGAGCTTCGTGTGAAAATTCTGGAGGAAGGCTGCCACTTCATCGACCCCTGCATGTCGACGTGGTCCGAAAGTCTTTGCTGCGAGGTTCTCCGCTTCCCGACGGATACAAAGGACTGCTGCCCTGGCTATCGCCCTGATTTGGACCCTTGATGTTTGGTAGAGCGAAACGATAGACGAGTCTTCTGGTGACGTCATCGATACCTCAGTTAAGTATAAGTGGAGCGTCTCCCAGTCCTTAGTTTTGGGTATCCCCTTGGGATCTTTGATTTGGAACTTGCAAGTGCCAAAGCCGAAGGACTCGTGTATTCACGAGAATATCGTATTCGATAATTCTTTGAAGTTTGAAGCAAGACTAGTGAGCGAAGATGCCTGGTCTTAGCAGACTTGGAAATTTTTTTGTCTTGGTTGTAATAGGGATTCCCAATTGGAGGACTCGTGTCCGGTTCCTCCGATTGGAACTCCAACATATGAACTTTATGTGAAACATGGAGTAGGGCCCCATCACATATAACGAAGTGTGGCTCAAATACACCAGAAAAGATGGTGTTTTAAAATGGCCCCAATATGGTAGCTTTGACACTGAGGTTTTAGATAATCGAGATTAAACTTTTCAAAAAGAAAGCCCGGCCGGCGATGTTTGACTCTTTCCGCCTATGGCGTAAGGAAGCCAAACAGAGAGAAATTAAATTAGAGAAGAAAAATAAGAGAGAAAGGGGTATCTCGATAATGCAAGCTGCTATGCAGTATAAAGACAACGAAGAGGAACAGATGAGCGAGCAGTTGCATAGGCAACGTAAAATGGGAATCGATAAATGTTATCCGGTTTTGCCGCCTCTTCAGCAAGATGCAGCAAAAGATCTTGAAAAAGACCCCCTAATGTCGCATTTATTGAGTTCGCCAACCCCTTATGCGCAGAATGCTACGGCACCTCCGCAGCCTTTAGCTGCGCAACCTTTAGTCGTATTGCCTCCTGGTCCTCCACAGCCACCAGCTGCTCTTCAGTTGGCCACTACTCTTCCGGTGCAGTCTCCTCAAGGGCCGCCGCCTTTGACATCTGCTCTGCCTTTACTTCCTACAACTTTGACCACTATATCGACTCCCACTCCTGGTATTCCTTCTGACACTGCCTCTGCATCTGCCTTGCCTCCCCCTGCTTTTCCGCTTGTCTTTTCATCGAATTCTCCCTCTGTTCGACAAAGAGTGACTAGCACGGTCACTAGCCTTCTATATCCCTTCTTTGGGGCAACAAGCATGACCCCCACCTCAGAGCATACACAGTTGCGTAGCCAACTGCCTGATTCTAGGGAGAAGGACACGCTGAATTATTTGGCGCATAAATGGGTTACTGAACCAACGAGATATGAATTAGAATCGGTTATGGATGTCTTCCATCAGTGGGAAGCACCGAAACAGAGATACGTTTTTGAGCAAATGTGTACTTTCCTGAGTGAGGATTTAGCGGAAAATGATTTGGAGCCCAATCCACCTGAGTTATGTCATATACGGTTCGAGTTTGGAAAAGGCCCAATTGTGGGTTCAGATGTTAAGAAAGCAGTTGCGACGTTGTCGTTGAGAAGTGAGGGTGTTTCTCGGTCATTGTTTGAGTCTGATTCCTCTGTTAAAAAGAAGGTAAGACAGTACCCAATGAGAGAAGTACCTCCAGTATGGAAGGAAGAAGTAGCGGCTGGTCCAAATAATGTTCCCCCAGCTATACCGGCACACTTTCAGCATGTTTGGGTACATGTTCCTTGGAAGCGAGCTGAAGTATTGGCCCTTAAGCAGACATTGCCTGATCCTCGTAAGAATCCTGCAGGGTATTACAAGGAATCGTCACAGACTGCAGGTTCTTGCATTATGAATTTAGCCGACATAGACATGTTGTTTGGAAATGTTGTTCCACAGCCTTTATGGGGAAAGATTCGTCATGCGGATCATGATCAAGAGTTAGGTGACTCATGGGCTAATATTGCTGCTGCAGATGCCCGACAAATTGGTGGTGCTAAACCAGAGCCTTTAGTAGCAGATCTCCCTGGTAGGATCATTAATTACATGAAGACTTTAATGCCTGCGATGCGTGTGAATTGGGATAAATTGTCTGCGTGTAAGCAGAAGAAAGATGAAACGGTGTCTGATTTCTTCACCAGGTTTGAAGAAACATTTATCGACCACAGTGGTCAAGATTTGAGTACAGAAGGTGGTCAACGGTTGTTCGTTGTCAAGTTCGTGCACAATTTGCTTCCCGAGTTGTGTAAGAAATTGAAAGATTCAGAAAGTTTGTGGGCTGTATCCTCTTCTGCACAGATATTGGCTACTTCACAGTATTATGAAAATAGAGATAAAGATGAGAAATATAGAGCAGACAAGAAAACGAAAGAGTTAAAAACGAAGATCCTTTTACAGCAGGCGTACCCGCCTCGTGATGTTCAGAGTAACTATCAGCAACCTCAGCAGTTTCAGAGAGACACGCAAAGGACCGAATATCCTCAACAACGTTTTCCTGTAGGCCCTAATCAGTGTGCATATTGTAAAGAGGAGGGTCATTTTAAAAGTAGTTGTCCTGCTTTATTACAGCGCATGAATGGTGTTTCCAGCGCAAGAGGTCGAGGTATTTCACAAGCACCTAGAGGTAGAGGACGTGGAAATTTCCCCCAGAACGCCCGTTCCTTTCCACCTCAAAATTCAATGAACAGGTTTGATCAGCAGAATAACGCGTCCGGTAGGACAGCTCAGTACTATGCTGATGACTACTATGCAGAGGATGAGCACATGGAAGGTAATGATTGCTAGGACAGCCGTAGACAAAGAGAGGGAGTTGTTTCAGTTCCAGTAGATCAGAGTGGACCTTATGTTGAGGTGATTACATCAGGTGTGTCAGAGCCTTTTCTGTTGGATACTGGTGCTACAAAGAGCTCTATTATGCACTCTAAACTCCCTGGCGCACCTTTGTCTGGCGAAACGAATGTTTCAGTAGGTTTTTCTGGCGCCCCGGTTAGAAACCCAGTTTCTAGTCCTATGTCCCTTTCTGTTGGACCTTGTGAATTTGAAGCACCCCTTATTCTGACGACAGGTTGTGGTGAAAACTTGTTAGGATTGGACTTGTTGAAAAGATTGTATGCGACGTTATATTGTTCTCCTTCAGGAGTACAACTTACACTGGGTAAGAAAGTGATTTCTTCAATGTATTTGTCAAAGGACAAACTTCCAACAGAATTGTCATCTCTCCCTAATATCCTTTGGGCTACTGGTCTTAATGATGTAGGTCTTTTGGAAATACCGCCATATGTTGCAACATTGAAAGCCAATGTTAAAATGCCACGTATTCCACAATACAAAATCTCTAGTGAAGGTGAGAAAGCGTTGCTAGCGATCATTTATGATTTGATTGAAAAAGATGTAATTGAAGCGACACGAGGCAACGTTTGCAATAGTCCTGTTCTGCCTGTCTTGAAGCGTACTGATCCTTCCCAGCCACCTGTTTACAGATTCGTGATTTATCTTAGAGAGGTCAATAAAATAGTTGTGCCACAATTTCCAGTTGTTCCTGATATCACTGCCCTATTGACTATGATTCCAGCTTCCGCGACATGGTTTTCGGTGATTGACTTGAAGAATGCTTTCTTCAGCATCCCGATTGCCGAGGAGAGTAGGGATATTTTCGGCTTCAGTTTAGGAGGTCGAAGCTTCCGCTTTAAACGCGCTCCCCAGGGCTACTGTGAAAGTCCATCGATATATAGTCAAGCCTTAAAAACACAGCTTGATACGATTGTTTTACCTGATGGTGCTACCCTTGTCCAGTACGTCGACGATTTACTTGTCGCTGCAGATACTGAGGAAATATGTATAGAAGCCACGTTGTCATTGATGCGTCATTTGTGTGATTTGCATCACAAAGTGTCTCTCTCAAAATTGCAATATTGTCAACAAGAAGTGACCTACTTAGGTCATCTCTTATCGAAGGAGGGAAGGAAACTGACCCCAGAAAGAATTCAGGCAATAGCAAAGTTGAGTGTGCCAAGAACGCAGAGAGAAGTGCGCGCTTTCCTAGGCATTACATCATATTGCAGGCAATGGATACCAAATTTTTCCTTGCTGGCCAAACCTTTGGTGGCATTAACTTGTAAAGATACACCGAATCCCGTCCCATGGTCTGAAGAGTGTCAAACGTTTTTCCGAATTGCGTGATGCATTATGTTCGGCTCCTGTGTTGGGTACCCCCGACTACAGTAAGCCCTTTACATTGTATGTCCATGAGAAAGAAGGTTGTGCATTGTCAGTGTTGACACAGTTGTTCGGAGACAAGCAGCGTCCATGTGCGTATTTTTCGTCGACTTTGGACCCGGTAGCTAAAGCATTGCCAAGTTGTTTAAGAGCCACAGCAGCAGCAGCTGTTTCTATTCGACAGTCTGCTGGTTTAGTGATGAATAATACATTGATTGTGATGGTTCCACATGCAGTGGACACATTGTTAAACAGGACCAAGACACAGCACTTAACTAGTGCTCGATTGTCAGGTTACGAGTTGACACTGTTAGCGAGTCATGTACACATAAAAAGATGCAACACGCTTAATCCAGCTACGTTGTTGCCAATTGTAGCAGAGCTAGATGCTTCTGAAAAGCATGATTGTTTTCTCAGAACAGAAGAAGAAACGAAAGGGAGAATAGACCTCCAAGATACTCCTCTTGTAAAGTGTGATGGTACATTATGGGTGGATGGTTCATGCTTCAGGCTTCCGAATGGTGATACAACTGCGGCATATGCTGTCACAACTTTGCATACGATCGTTGAAGCTGCACGTATCCCACATAATTCAGCTCAAGCAGCAGAGTTGATTGCACTTACACGAGCGTGTGTGTTGTCGAAAGGAATGAAAGTGACCATATATACCGACAGCCAGTATGCATTTGGTGTGGCTCACAGTTGGACGATTGTGGAAAGAACGTGGGTTCCTGACTTCGCATGGAGCTAAGATTCAGCATGGTCAGTTGGTGAATGAGCTTCTTGAATCACTTACTTTGCCCTTGCATGTTGCGATTGTGAAATGTAGCACACACAAAAAGATGACTGATGATGTTGGTCGTGGAAATGCATTTGCTGACGAAATCGCAAAAGAAACAGCAAGGAATGTGATGAGTCGAATGTATGTTGCAGGCCCAGCAAGATGGATTGGTGACGTGGGAATGTGTGAAGACACGATAGAGAGTGTGAAGTCTATTCAAGCTGAAGCTAGAGAGGAAGAGTGGAGTACATGGAGAGAGATTAAGGGGAAAATGGATGCGAATGGTTGTTGGGTTGAATTGTCAGAGCATCAGAGATGGTTGTTACCCAATGCGTATGTGCTTGCAGTTGTTGCAATGGCTCATGGAATGGCTCACATCAGTGTGAAAGGGATTTGTAAGTTGTTGGCTCCAGTATGGCAAAATGCTGGAATTCCCAAGTGTGCAGAGAATGTGGTCAAGAATTGCATGGTGTGTCTGAAACACAATCCTGGTAGGGGAACCCCAACTCCAGCTGGTCATTTTGCGCCTCCAACGTATCCGTTCGAGGTTTTGCAGCTAGATTTCATCCACATGGAGAGGTGCAACAATCTGAAATACGTACTCGTTGTGGTTTGTGCCTTTTCAAGATGGATAAAAGCGTACCCCCTAAAAGACAACACTGCCCTATCTACAGCTAAAGCCCTCGTGAAAGAGTTCTTCCCTAGATTTGGAATGCCGAGAATGGTCTGGAGTGACAATGGGAGTAAATTTGTGGGTCGAGTGATGAAGAAAGTATGTGAAGGGCTAGGCATCCAACAGAAATTCCACGCTGCCAATCACCCCCAATCAGCTGGACTGGTAGAATGCTATAATGGCACGCTTAAGCTTAAACTGGCCACAATTCAAGCGAGCTCTGGTCTTAAATGGTCTGACGCTCTGCCTTTGGCACTCCTATCAACAAGAATGACTGTGCATTCACGAGTGGGACTTAGTCCATACGAAATAGTTTTCGGCCGCCCGGCCAACATATGGGGAGTGCCAAGGCCCACAAAATTTAGTGAAATCGAACACCCAGTTTTGCTTGACTATTTGTACAAATTGACGGCTAAATTGCGTGTTTTACACCAACAGGTTCACGATACTCTGCCTCAAGCCTCTGAAGCTCCAGGTCATCACATCGATCCTGGGTGCTGGTGAAAAATTTTCAGCGCACAAAGAATGACCAGCCCAGGTGGACCGGCCCTCACCTAGTACTTCTCTCAACAAGATCAGCCGTTCGAGTAGAAGGGAAGAAGCACTGGATCCACGGTGTACATTGCAAGAGGGTGCCTTTGCCTCTGCCGTATGACCAGTGGGTCCAGGAGGGTGTCCCTGACTCAGAGACTGAAACTGTGCCTCGTTTTTCACCTTTCAGTGATGCACGTATAAAAGGAACAATTTCTGAGAAAGAAAGTGACACTCTTGCAAGCAGCTGTGCCACCGTCAATTCGATTGGACACCACAGAACCTGAACTCCTTTTCCGGGACCAGACAATACCGGGAAAACAACGATATAATCTGAGGCCGAGAACTATGGACAAATAAAGATATTCCTTTTCTTTGCTATTTTTGAAAGTGCAGCTCTCCCATCTGAGAAACTTTTTTTATTTTTGTTTTTCGAACCACCATCCGGGTTCCGCTGTAGGGTCGCGGTTGCCCAAAGTCTTTGGGGTGCAGCTGAATACGTTAGGTCGACAGTTCTGGTTGGTCTAAGGGAGTTGCCCTGGACTGACAGAAGCATTCCTTAGCATAGAACACCCAACCATCGTGAGCAGCATATTAGAGAGGATGGAGTTTTTCGAGATGGAGAGACCTGCCAAGGAAATGAACTTTAAAAGCAGAATATGTAAAATGATGACCAAGAAAAACTTTTTGATATTGTGCACTCTCATGTTATTCAGTATAATGATATTTTTAATAGGATATGTTTTATTCTTTTTTCGAATGACATTTGCACCCACTACATCGCCCATACCTCCTCCTTCTACTGTTTCCCCACACTCTTTTCAACCCCTTCCTGAACATGAATCCACTAGGAGATTAGAGTTTATTAATAACTCCTTCGTTCAGCTTTTGCACCAACACCAAATAGTAATGAACACGACTAACTGTTGGGTGTGTGGTCTTATGCCTCACACAACGGATAAAGGTATTCCCTATCTGGTCCTGCCATTCAGCCACATTGGTTCTGTGTGGGCATACAGAACAATGTTCATCTACGCACATGAAATCTATCCCCTACGTTCTGTAACAAACAATCCTAAGAATAGTGCTCTAGTTAAGGGTATAGTAGACATGATTAAGGAAGATATCTCCTACGAGACTATCCCGAGAGATGACACTAGTATACATAGGATGGAACGTGACCGGATATGGAGCTACTCTGAGTGAGAAACAGCAAGCTAAGAGATCTTCCCCGATTTGGATTGTACCCCAGCAGGGTCACCTGCGTCTGCAAGGTACTGGCAAGAATCCCAGAGCTCAGTTAGGGAAGAGTATCTGTCTTGAAACGTATGTTTTTGCATCTCAGACTTCCCCTTCGTTTTTAGCAGCTAAGGGTACCTATTTCATCTGCCACGATAGAGCCTATACATGGTTGCCCCCTGACTTTTCGGGCACATGTTTTGTTTCGTTCCTGCTGCCTCCCACCTACACAGCTGCGGCAGATTACCATAAGACAAGGATAGTTAGAGGTGTCTTCAGTAAAGAGGACACTGCAGAACAAGAATTTGGAGAGTTCGTGAGGGGTTTTCTGCCGTTCTGGGGACCCATGGTTAACAGCAGGAAAATTAGGCAATTGACAAGGGTGGTTGAATCCACCGTAGTTGAAACTGCCGGTGCCCTTAGTAACATGACTGCTGAGCTCCAGTCGGATCGTCTTATGACCCTTCAGAACAGGGTCGCGTTAGACGTCATACTTGCAGACCGAGGTGGGGTATATAAATTGATCCAATCGAGTTGCTGTGTTTTCATTCCAGATAACGCTCCAACAGTGTACCAGGCCATCTCCAAACTGCATAAGATTTCTGAATCTATTCATGTGGATAAAGGAGATTGGTCATTTATGGGATTGTTCTGGGAACTGATATCCGCCTGGGGATGGAAAATTCTTATGGTCGTTGGGATGATTTTAGCCATTCTTTTCCTGTTCTGTCTGTGCGTGCAATGTGCTCCTGCAATATGTGGCCTATGTGCTACATCATGTGTAAGGAAACCTGTATCAAGGGACGAGCTAAGTAATAGGATGATGCTACAGCAACATCTCAATGACTTTAGGAATATAGACCTGGACTCAGATTAGCATGAGTATAGGTTATTGCCTATGTAAGGGCAAAAGGAGGGTTTGTAGTTCTTAAAATTCTGGACCAGTGTTATAAACCTAATCCTATCATGACGATTTTTATATCAGAAGACCGAGAATGACTAGTACACCATGTACAAGCATTTTTGTCATTCAAGTGACGATTTCACCTTGAAATCGTAGTTTTCGTCCTAAACCCTTGGGTTCCATTTTGTGTACGGCAGCCATTTTGTGAGTTGCCCTCACATAGGCCAATGAACTAAGGCCAAACACTGTTCCTGAAGGACACGTACACCTTCTTTGACTTCTTTGACCTGGGCAAGCTGACTCCACTGCCCAAGGCCAAACCTGTTCGGTCAGTTCCTCTCCCAGTGGCCAAACGAGATAGCATCAAGGCACAACATGCCATAAACCTTTCATCACACACAAACCAAGCCTAATCTTGCACACACCTGTCCCTGTTTCCTACTTTATGACTTGCTTTACGAGGAGGAGGTGCCAGTTTTTAATGGGGGTCCACCGATATCTGATGAAAATGTTGGGCCTTGCCGGGTAATTTTTGTTTGTGGGCTGGACGAACTGAAATATGGGCTTGTCATCATGACTGCTTTTTCTTTGTAGTGAAAATATGTGAATGGTCAACTGTAAACCTGAGAATGTTTGCCTGAAGCGTAATATTTTGTATAAAAAGAGAAGGCTGGCTTTGTAAGATTGAGCAGTCTCCTGAGAATATACACAGTGTTGTACTTCTAGGATACCTGTTACTTGGTTGCAGCCAATAAATTCGATCTTTGACTTCACCTAGAAGACTGAGTTTCTGTGTCTGAATCAGGAAGAATCCGAAGTCTTAGGGTGTACCCTGACACCGCTGGGTTACCGGCTCAGTACCGGTTCTGAAAAACCCAGTACTTCACTTCCGGTAAGTTTATGTTGTAGTAAAAGCCGGAGTCTCACTAATACGTCTAGCAGATGTAACAGCCAACAGAATTGCCACCTTCCACGAAAGGAATTTTAAGAGGCATTTGTGGCTCGGCTCGAAAGGAGACCTCATGAGCTGCGATAAGACCGTATTTAGCAGCCAGAGCACTGGAGGAGGCTTACCAGGTGGGTAAGCTCTGAATAGACCTTTCATAAACTCCTTCACAGGTCTGGTAAACCACAAGGATAATTGACCCGAACATAGTCTGTATCTGGAGTTGGACGCTAGGTGTAGCCTAGTCGATGAATAGCGAAGCCCTGATTTGGCGAGATGTAGAAGGCAGTGTAGCATCTCTTCAGGCTTAGTGGAGAAAGGATAATAAAATTGAGGAGCACCATCACCAGAATCTCTTCCATTTTGCTGAGTAGCACTTGAGTATAGAAGTAGCTCGGGCTTTCTGAAGTACCGACCTACATTCGGCATCAATTGTTAAAGCTCCAAATTCTGCGTGGTGAGGAGCCAGGATGACAAATGGGGAGAGTGAATCTGTGGCTGAACCACTTGGCCCAGGTTCAGCGAAAGGAGATCCTCTGTTGGCCAGAACGGAATTGGAGAGCACGCTAATAGGGGATGCAGCCTGGTGTACTAGTATTGCCACAGGCACACAGGATGATTAGGTTGAGCCAGCATTTGTAAATCTTTTAGGTGGGCTCCCCATCCCTCCATGTAAGAGCCTGTTGTCATCACCACCTTTGGTTTTGTCAGGAGGAAAGATAGAACCCAGAGAGGTTGTCTTTGACCATCCACCAGGACATTGCCGAGGTAATTTCTGTGGTTATCAAAATGATGTTGCAGAAAGAGCGCAAGCCCACTACGCTTAGAGCTACTCTTCAAGAAGCCTAATTTGTAAACCGTAATTTGGGATTATCGGGATGCAGGATGACATCATGCCTCGCATGGATTTGTAGGTCCTTACAGAAACACACACTTTTGAAGACCGTGACTGCTATCTGTTGTAGGCGTAAAATCCTTTTTTCTGTCAGAAAAGCTTTTGAAAGTATGATTGCTCCTAGAAACATTAGCGTCCTGGAAGGGATTAAAGACGATTTCTTCCTGTTAGGATCGAGACCTGGAGATTCTGGCCACCTGGAAGGATTGAGCTTTGACTAACCAGTCCAGGTAGGGAATGCCTTGTGACCGGACCGTCGGATGGAGGCTGCCATTGGCGCCATGCACATGGTGAAGACCCTGCATGCCGACTTCAGTCCGAAGGGAAGCACCTTTAATTGGTAATGGCACCCTGCCACCTTGAACCAGAGTAACCTTTGGAGCTTTGGATGTATGGGGATGTGAAAATATGCATCCAGAAGATCAAGGGAGGACATACATATCTCCTGTCTCCATGAGTAGCAAAATCTCCAGGAGAGAGAATCGTGAAGTGTTTATTTTTGATGAATTTGTTCAGTAACCTGAGGTACATTATTTGCCTCGATTTTCCTGTTCTTTTCTGGATTAGAAAGTTGGAGTAGAAGCCCAGTTTGCGCAGATTGTGCGGCACCTCTTCGATTGATTGTCTAGGGAGGAGTAATTGGATTTCTTTTTTGAGAACTAGAAGATGACGGTGTGATGTCTTCAGTGGAGGGAAATGTGGTCTGACCGTGCTGGAATAAGTCCATGAGCTGGAAGATATGTGCTTCAATTGATTAAAGAATTTTGATAAGGTTGAACCGAATTGTTATGGGACTGCGGTGACATGGGCCTGTGATTACTCATGGTCTCCTGTTGGTATCCTGAGACCTTCCTCCTGATGCTGCACCACATAGACATCCTGACGCTTTAGAATAAGCAGGCGTTGAGTTTGGTCGGTAAGCCAGAGTCAAATACTGAAATGATCACCTCTGCTGGTAATAGAGTTGAAAACGCTGATGCATTTGTGGTGAAGAGAGGTACTGTCCTCTTCCTCTGCCCCAAAAGAACAAAAATTTACTCTGCTGTAACTTCCCCTGCGATTTAGCTGTGTCAGTATCCGAATATGATTGACTGTAGTGCGTTATCAACAAGCTTTACAAAAAGATATTTCACCGAAAAACGGCATATCTAGCACTTAGGCCTGGCCTTCTGGGCAGAATGTTGTTGCCTTAAGCCAACCTCGTCACCTCAATACCGCTGCTCCAGCCATCTGCCTGAAGGTGTGTAGTGTGGGCAAGGCATGGTTTGCGCACATTGTGATGTTAGCATGGCTTATTAGAAGTTCAAACACCATTTTGCCTTTTGCACACGGCACTGCATATAGCTGTTTTTGTAAGTTAGGCTGCGCAAAAGTCTTCACATGAGACAGGCTTGTTTTCGACATCCCTAGACTTCCATCGTGACCCTAGTCTGCACAGTGAGTGCCCAAGCCTATCATAACAAGGTAGCTGTTCGAACTGATCGGCTAACGTCTTTAGACATAACACATAGCAGCTGCGAGCCAACTGAAATTCTGGCACCTTTATTATTGCACTGTTGCCATGATTTCAGAAACTTGGAAGATTTCCGTTTCCAGTGATGCAAATAGCTTTTGCTGATCCTGATGTGATTCACTACAGCTGATCTTAGAGGTATGGGGGTCCCCCAAACAAGCCTAAGAGACCTTCTTTAGTTTATAAAACATAGTTCCTAGATAGGGAGGGTGTTATAACTAGGCGCTATAAGAACTGTTTTCACCATCATTGTAATATGATTTCTCCTTTTGTGTTTTATGGAATTGTAACAATGCTGACCATATTATTTCTAATCATATGCCTGCTCATGTTGGCAAAGATACTGCACCTGAGAGCACGTTGTTAAATATTTTAACCATTCCCCTGTCTTTTTTTTACTCCTGTTTTGGACTGGTAGGAGAGTATAACGAAAGTGTTCTCACTTCCCTCTATTCCTGATTTTATCCTAAGTTGCATGTACTAGGTTGTCTAATCATTGGTTGCTTTGCTATAGGACGAAGAGCTAATGTGACACTGATGCTAGCTAGTTGTTGTTTTCTAGGCACTGAGGTGAGTTTGTGGTACACCACAATTCACTGAGGTCCTGGGTTTCTGTGCACAGTTCTGTGTAGGAGCAGAATCCTTGCAACATGGAGCCCAACGTAGTGGTCTTAATTTGAGACTCTGGACTAGTTCTTATATCAGTCCACGACCCCCTCACTATTGTTTCTGGATGACAGTGGTGACGGATAAACCTAACTATAGTCAAATAGGTCTCTTCAAGCTTGATATTTTAAAACTGTTGCTATTGAATTACTACCCAGTTGTGCTTAATTTCTTTGCTTTGTACTAATCTTTTTCTGTGTCGTTATGGCCCATTTGCAGACTTATAATGTCTCCTTGGAAGGTATGGCGGTTGTTTTTGTTGTATGTGCAGACGCAGCATACCCGTTTGAGTTGTTTTACTCATGGGTTACGTTTCCTGCGGTCGATGCAAATACTAATGTGTTTCAATCTTACACCCCCACTGCCGTGCCTAGGGAGTACACTCCATGTAGGACACAGGAGGTTCCGATTTTTGCTTGGAAGCACAGCGTTTGGTTTAAAGGCGCCCTCCCCCACACTATAACGGCGGTTAGATTAGGACCGTTGTCCATTCCAGCGCTTCATGGCCTGTTTTAGCTGGTTTTACCCCACACCGTGATGCGGGGCGAAGCACAGCTATTGAATTGAGGCCCCTTTATGCTTCTGCTGTAGCAGTTGTAAGAGCTTTGGTTCATTACATTTCCCTCAACCTCCCGGTGGGACACCTGGAGGTGCGGCGCATCCAGTTGGACCGAATGGGCTGAAGCTTAGTCCCGTTCTGGTTAATGCAGTTATGGGCGAGCGTTCCCTGGATAAGGATAAGATGCCTTTCTGGCTTGCCGAGAAATTTGACCAACTGGAGGCTGTCTTTCTTAATACCACTCCTGTGGAAAAACACAGGATCCTTACCACAAGTTTGCAGAAAGACTTAAGTGCCAGACGTAACTGACTACGACTTGGGGGGGGGGGATTTTTGCAGTGGTCTATACTAGGTGCTTCAGCACACAGTCTATGGCTGTCCTACCCTCAGTCATGAAACGCGTTCAAGATGAACACGGGACGGAGGCGGCTGTTGAATTGGGAATGCGCCTTGTGGGAGCGTTTGACATTGTTCGCTATCTCGTCCTTGCTAATGTTAAGGGAGATGCAGTAAGCTTCCAGGTGTCTAATGCTTTGCGCGATGTTCCAGATGCAGAGATGCCCCGCCAGTTACCCAAAATTATTACGGAGGCTTATAAGACCATTGGTCGTAATAGTTTGGGTGTTAAGCCTTTTGCTAAAAAACAAGCACAGCAGCAAACTCAGTCTGCGAATTCTAATAAGGATGATCACCAAAAAGTTCTGAAACAAAACTGCAGTAAGAATAAGAAACAGGGGAAGCGGCAACAAAAATGGGGGTCCAGTCCTGCTTCACCAATACCTGCGCCTACTGAGCATACATATGAGTTGCGCTACAGCACTACGATTAAGTCACCTGATAGATTTCAGGTTCCAGATCAACGTTCTCCTCGCTCTTTGCAGGAAACAACGGTCTCACCAACCGGTGGAGGAGGCCGCGGAGAGGACAGGGTGCCCAACTGAGCTGTGAGCAGTCTTGCCTAAGGAAAAGGCAAGCAGGACGACTCACCGCGACAAATACCTTCGTTTCAGAAGAAGTAAGTTGCTGCCTTAACAGCGAGATATGCCACAGATAGAGAGAGCGCAGCTTCGTAATCTGGCGCGGACGCTGTTGAGACAGTGCAGCAGAGATAACCATAGTACAAGAGGCGCTGGGTCTACTACTGAAGGTGACAGCGACTGATACCTTTGTTGTAGTCGAGACAGCCGACACTAGAGTGGCTCCCCTGAAAAGCTTTTTGAAATTGACCTATTAATTGAAGGGGACATACAACGTACTATAAAAGGTTTTTTTTGGGAGACTGACTACAACTTATGACATATTACTGGCGGAGATAGATTGGCCCCCTCCTTTTGTTTTAGCTATTCCACAAGGGGAGGAGGTAATCCTCCCCTGTTTTGCGCACACCGTGCCGAAGGAGCAGGCTCTGCGTTTTGCAGAAAATTGGGCTAAGGCGCTTGCGCCGGCTTTGTACCGTACTCATTGTGGCTGGGATAAATTCTCCCCCAGACATGAGATATACTAACGGTCTGTCACAGCCTCAACCCAAATACCCCATGCGACGTGAAGCAAAGACGCCCGTTGCAGAAATCCTTGAACAGTTGGAATATCAAGGTGTGATTGTATTGTGTGCGTCTCCGATGAATAACCCTCTTTTTACTGTGACTAAGCCGGACGGCTCATACCGTTTGGTATTGGATTACCGCCACTTAAATTCACATTGTCGTACGTGTGCGGTCCAGAATACTCACAGTTCCGTTCTTGTTGATAGTCTCGTGCGCAAAAGGTTTAAAACCACATTTGACATATCCAATGGCTTTTTTGCCCACAACCTGTCCTCTATTAGAGGACAATGGACAGCTTTTACCAGGTGGCAAACAGCGCCAATTCCGTTGTTTGGCTATGGGCTACAAGAACAGTCCAGGCGTGTTTGCTGCTCGCATAGTCTTTCTTTTAGAGAGGCTCGACCCGGATGCATGTTCTTGTGGATGACATCTATCTCACAGACGAATTATGGCCGCATCTGTGTCACGTTGACCACATAATTTGTCAGTTCGCGGACTTCGGTTACAAATTCAACTTTGGAAAGTCACACATTGCAGAGTTTACAGTGTCGTTCCTGGACTATGAGCTCAACAATGAAGGTTGAGGTTTGGCTCGTCACTTTCTGGAGAAGTGCGCACGACTGCGCACTCCTACAACGCTGAAGAAACTACAGTCTTTACTGGGCTTTTTGAATTTCGGGCGTTCTTACATTCCCGAATTTGCCCAGCATATTAAGCCTCTATGCTTTGGTACAACCTACTTTCTCCAAATCTTGCTGGCTGCTGACACATTCAGCCACTTTGCAATCTTTGCAGGCTAATCTTATTTATTCTAAATTCTTGTTGATAACCACACCAACCTGGTGATAAGAATCGTCCCTGGGGCGGTGGGTTTCACTTACCTGACTTAATGAGGGTGACAGTCCCCATCGCTTACAAGTCACAACTGTACACATCGGCTGAGCTGCGGTTTTCCACTGTGGAAAAAGTCTTGACAGCAGTGCAGATGGCGATTCTAAAGGAACATGCACTGTCGCAGGGAAAACGCATTTTGGTTGTTACCCCTTATCCTGCCCTGGAGGCAGTGACGAAAGCCACTGTACCAAATTCAAAAGCTTTGCACCCAAGGTGGATACAATGGGCTACGTCCTTGACATTCTCGGATATCATGTTCATTTTACGCCTCTTTACAGACACATGAGTTTCTTCAGTACGAATGTGTTCATCCGGCTCCTCTGACCATGCGCCTGCTGGAGAATTTCCATTGTATCATTTACACGGATGGGTCAGCGCAGCCCGCGACAGGGTCAAAGCACGCTTTTTTTGCGGTCTCCGCAATTGTGGTTGGTACTATGGTGAACGGAGGGTTCAAGTCCGATGTCGTGCATACACAGACATTAGGGGACTGTACCGCCCAGTTGGCAGAGTTTTGCGCTCTGATGCTTGCATTGGAGTACGCAGATCCTGGTGTGACTACTCTGGTCATAAGTGACTCTTACTACTGTGTTCAATCATACAATGACAATTTGTTCTTTTGGACTCAAATTGACTACCGTGATTCCAAAGGTCGCGCAATAAAACATAAAATGATCTGGCTTCAAGTGGCTGAACTTAAAGAAAGGCTCCCTCTCGTGTTTGTAATTCATACTCTTGGTCACCAGCGTTTCGGAGTTCACGCTGTTGGCAATAGTCTTGCCGATGAAGCAGCGAAGACAGCAGTTGAAACATATTCAGTAGCAGCAGTTACACATTCCAAAAGTAAGATTGATGATGACATCTTGGCAGCTATTGCAGCGACAAAAGGGAGGTAATTACCCGAAAGGTTTCCCTTCTAAATACTCTTATGATTTAAGTCCTGATAAAGTTCCTTATGTGAGAATTAACGACGTTGGTGACAGGTTGATTCCCAACGCGGACCGCAGGCAGACTGATTACAGCGGCTCACGCGGGCATAGTGTCTGCACATGCCGGCGTGTCAGCTACTGTATCTCTCCTTCAACAGCGTTGTTGGTGGCGTGGATTGCACAAACAAACGCGTGATTATGTCTATTGTGACATTTGCCAGCAGATTAAACCTTCTACTGCTGCACGCCCGCCCCAGACACAGTTGTACATATCTAACAGACCACTTGGTTGTGTTTACTTAGATCACTGCGGTCATTTCTCCTTCATATTCATTGCAGTGGATTCTTGCACGCGCTTGGTGTGGGTGTGGCCCCAACGCAGTGCTGATTCCAGAACTGTCGTAAGGGATTTGCAGGTCTTTGTGGGAATTTTTGCATCTTCCATTGGGACCAAGGTCCAGCGTTTGCCTCTAAGGCATACAAGGATGCCATGCGTTCATTGGGGGGTCCAGGTCAAATTTTTGTCTCCATATCGGCCTGAGAGCAACAGTGTTGTGGAGCGGATGAACCGTGACTTTAAGCAATCCTTGACAGCAAAGGTATTAGGTACAGGCCAGAACTGGCTAGCCCACCTCAATAACATTCAGCATGCACTTAATCTCCCTAGAAGGTCTCTGGGTGGGCGGACCTCCTACGAAATGCTCTTTGGTATCAAAATGTTTGTTCCGGACCTTGAGGGTCTAGACCAAGCAGCATCAGCCGCTCCCTTTGACGTAGATGAACATTGTACTGTTTTCCAGAATCTAAAAAAGACCCGAGACAGTCTTGCAAAGGAACATTTGCCCTACACATCTGATGCTGCATTGCAGATTCCCAAGTTGGTGAACTGGTCCGAGAGAAGATCGAGAACAAGAAGGAATTTGGCCACTCCTATCGAGCCCCAGTTCCTGTACTTGGCGTGCAGGGTACAAGAACAGTTATGTTGCCTCCTCTTACTGGACGTGAGGTGGACAGGTACATCTCCATTGACAATGGCAAACTACAGTGGCTGATTCTTCTTAGTATGACACCTGCGGTCTATTGTCCAGCTATGCTGAGAAACTCTGTTTTGTCTCCCGTTCCTTCCGCCAGGTCATAGGTTGCCATCTAGATGCCTACAGTTACAAACGCTTTATTGAGTTCACCAGTTGCTGATGGTCTTAATGATACTGAGTACACTTATCCCACAGACTTATCCATGCCTGATTTAGAGACCTGTGTGGCTAACCAATCATGTTTTTCATTTGACACTTACTCTGTTGCATCGAAGTCCACCTCCAAAGTTTCTGCCGTTTAGTTTAGAATTTTTTTTTTTATTTCCCCCTTGAACTTACATTTGGATGGTGCTTTTTTCAATCTTTTTGTTCATGTCTATTGG
Organism: Lissotriton helveticus; assembly: GCF_964261635.1. NCBI lineage: Eukaryota > Metazoa > Chordata > Amphibia > Caudata > Salamandridae > Lissotriton > Lissotriton helveticus. The sequence continues at coordinate 823,598,924 of NC_136073.1, forward strand.
ATTTGTGGTGTACTCTTTTCGTCTTGTGAACGGACACTATGTTAAAGAAAGATCTACAAGTAGACTAATTGATGGAACTTTGGCACCCCACTCCTCCTCACACAGAATGAAGAGGGACCAGACATTCGTGAATATCACTGCTTGGCCTGTCTTAAATGGGATTGTGCGGCATGCTAATAAATTTCAAATCCATGGTCCCACAGAGGTTATTACTGTCCCTAATGTACTTTGTGTTTCTATGGGGGATGTGATGAAACAAAATATTCGCTCGGATGATTGGGACGTCCAAGCCGTAGAGGCTCTATTTTCTGATTTGACATTTTATGCTGCCTTTGATGCTGAAGATTTGTATTCAGATTCTGCTAATTATGGTGATTTGTTCTGTTTCCAACACTATGGCAATCACTTTCTGCACAAGGCAAACACATTTAGAAATGTGGTTAATTACACACAATGGGAACATTGTCCTGCTTCTGTTGAAGGCAGCTCTAAAACTCTTTAAAAAGTTTTCCTACTTTCCTGATTTTGATCAGGAAAACCCTAATGCATTGTATTTTAAGATGACTGAGATCCTCTTCCAAAGTGAGACTTGCACAGACAAAATTGCTGTATTCGAAGTCCTTTATTGACCAATTAGCTGTAGGGGGCTATGAATTGTGGAAATATACTATTGATCTTAAATCTGTTTGGGGTTCTAAAAAGTGGCAAATGCAAGGCACTGAGGCTTTGCACCGTGCATGTCTCATCCCAAACCAAATGTTGTTTCTGAATTAGACTATTTCTCAAACCACCTGCTTTGGATTGGCTACGTCTAAAATGCTCCTTTTCCTGATTTGGGTGAATACCCCCAATGGTATAATTACACCAGTACTTCCCTTAGTGATTTACAGACCCTGTTGCAAAACTCATCCTTTAACGTTTCCAGTCTGAATCCAGAGGGCTGGCTGATGTGGCAAAAAAGTGCAGATTCCTGCCAGCACTGTTTTCTAGGTCTGACCCCTGGCTATACAGCAGTTAGAGTAGGTTCACGTTTTAAGAATGGCCATTCTGTCACTACCTATTCTGTAGGCAAGCTGCGCCAGAGCTGGCTTAAGCACTCCACCTTGGCGTCAGTTAAAATTACATTTCTCCAAATTGACTGACACGGTTGACTTAAATGACTTTGTGAAAGGTCCTGCAGCTGGCAGGTCCAAAAGATGGATTTACGCTGTTTACAATGAAGTTTGGAAACTGTCCCAAATTGAAGATTCTTCCAGGCTTAGGGCTATCGATCAAGCTAATTTAGAAAAAGTGCTTGCCGTTGTAGATAATAGCATTAATAAGCTTTCATTCCAAATTTATACTTTAGATAATATGGTGTCTTCTGTTGTTGATGTTGCAATTCTGTACCATGGTCAAAATCAATTACGTTCTATTATGCAATTTGCATGGACTCTTCAGACGTTAAAGGCTGGGAAGGTGCCTTGGGATTACATGAACACAACTTCTCTATTTTTGCCTTTTAATTGAACTGTTAAACAATTTATGTTAATGAAAGATGCCATGTTTTCTCTGTTACACATTGAAAAGTTAGAACCATTACCGTTTTCTGTGGCCGAATCCAATTCTGCTGTTTGGCTTATCCATGGGTTAATAACTCTACCTTTCCAGCTGTTTAAATTTGAAGCATGTATGAAACATTATGCTATAGGCAGATTTGAGCCTTTAGGTAGCGCTTTTCTCCATGAAGTCTGGAATCTCCCATTTACATATAGGTGCTTGAGGGAAGGAAAGGAGGTTTATTTAAAAAGTGAAGATTGCATTTCTACCCCCAATCACTCATTGGTCTGTCGGAATCTGCAATTGCACGGTTCCTGTAACATGACAGCCCCGAATTTAGCGTGCGTTTTTAAAGGGTACACCCGCCCCAGCTATTACATCTACTTTCACGTTGTTAGCAAACGGTAATTATTGGTAATTAAATAATGAAAATTGCTGTGGTATGCTTGCGGGAATTCCCTACATAGTGACTGTTTCCCAATGTGTTGTATGCTGTAAGAATGTTCTGTTTCCTCCTCCACATGGGAAGCTCGATGTATCCATCTGGCCTTCAATTTCCGATCTTGAAAGCAGAGTTCAACAAAATGAGTCGAATAAGAGCTCTATTATCCCAGAAAGAAGTCGCCCCTACATCTGCGCGTGAAACATTAGTCCTTCACGTTGCTAACACCCGTACTGAGGTGCATGCCTTATTAAATACAGATCTGCGCCCCTGCATTTTGGTGCTTTGATTCACACAATATCCAATGCCTCTTCCACTACAGGCTTGGCACACTTTTTTTAAAGTAGTACATTCTGGCCTTGTGGCTTCATTCCAAACTATATTTGGTGTGATACCAGCATTTTTTCATTCTCTTTATTCCACCCTCTTTGGCAGTTTCCCGTTAATTCTCACCTTAGGGGCCAGTGTACTACTGTTGATTTTCTTGCTGAAAAATGGCTGCACATCCTGTGCCCCTCGACAACTTGCCCCGGCTGCTCCAGCTTCGTAATCGGATGCTTGAATACTATGGATCGCTACCTCTGGCTACTTTGAGCGTGGCTTATGGTTTATCCTTCTGGTTTTCATACTTTACATGCGTGCAGCCAGTTTTCCACTGATTGCAATTTTGAATGGGCTCTGGATTTGTGTCTCTGCAACCCGATTAGGATTTACTAATGAGTCCCTTAGTTGCTCATGAACTAGATTGTTCTGGAGTCGGGATTATGGCCTGCACAGCGGCTCATGGAGTCCTAGGCAATTGGAATATATGGACTGCTGCCCATGACTTCTTGGCACGCAGTTATCTCGACGAACACCCGAGTTGCCCTCCGATGGTGCTAGAGGCACCAGCTGTTGAACGTGTGTTCTTTTTCGTTAATGAGTTGGATGCCTGAAATGTTCAATGATGAGAACAACTACTTTCTATTGGAGGCAGTTGCAACGTACTGCGCCTATACGCTGTTGGATTGAAGAGATTTTTTTTCTGCTTCCTAGACTCGTACTAGATTCATGATTTTTTCACTCATCATTTTTTCTTTTGGTCTTTACACTTGTGTCTTGACACCAAGCTCCTCGTACATCTACTGTTCTTACTGCTATTAATTCGGATTTTACTCCCAAATTTCATGTTTGGTGATTTTTTTAACTTGGTTCTGTCTCATTTGAACTTTAACTCTGCGTTCTATAACATTGCCCCCTTTGTTGTGCGTTCCACGATCAAGGGAGGGTGGGCTAGGAATGGTTTGCGCACATTGTTATGTTAGCATGGCTTGTTAGAAGTTTAAACGCCATTTTGCTGCTTTTGCACACAACACTGCATATAGCTGTTTTTGCAGGAATGTCTTCACATGAGAAAGGCTAGTTTTCAACATCCCTAGACTTACATCGCGACCCTAGTCTGCACAGTGAGTGCCCAAGCCTCCAAGGTTATCTTAACAAGGTAGCTTTTCGAACTGATCGGCTAATGTCTTTAGACATAACACATGGCAGCTGCGAGCCAACTGATATTCTGGCACCTTTATTATTGCACTGTTGCCATGATTTCAGAAACTTGGAAGATTTCCGTTTCCAGTGATGCAAAGAGCTTTTGCTGATCCGGATGTGATTCACTACAGCTGATCTTACTGGTATGGGGGTCTAAGAGACCTTCTTTAGTTTATAAAACATAGTTCCTAGATAGGCAGGGTGTTATAACTAGGCGCTATCAGACCTGTTTTCACCATCATTGTGATAGGATTTCTCCTATTGTGTTTTATGGAATTGTAACAATGCTGACCATATTATTTCTAATCATAGGTCTGCTTATGTTGGCAAAGATACTGCAACCGAGAGCACGTCGTTAAAATAAATATTTTAACCTTTCCCGTGATTTTGTACTCCTGTTGTGGACTGGTATGAGAGTATAACAAAAGAGTGTTCTCACTTTCCACCATTCCTGAGTTTGTCGCATGTTCTAGGTTGTCTAATCATTGGTTCCTTTGCTATAGGACGATGAGCTAATGTGACACCGATGCTAGCTGGTTGGGGTTTTCTAAGCACTGAGGTGAGTTTTTGGTACACCACAATTCACTGAGGTCCTGGGTCTCTGTGCACAGCTCTGTGTAGGAGCAGAATCCTTGCAACAGGTGGTGGATTAAATATCCATTGCTATATCAATTATCTCAGAAGAGTCTCTCACCTTCGGATGAAATGTCCTTTGCCTCCTTCTCCGCAGTGAGATATTCCAACAGAGACGAGATGTCAGACCATATCTGATGCTCATATTTCCCAAGGATAGCCAGACGTTGGAGGCTCTGATGGAAGGAGCAGCCAGCATGGAGAACCTCTAGCCAATGTTATAGAGCCAGCATCCTTCTTTGTCCGGCAGGGCTGTACATGGCAAGGAAGGATTCTTCGATATCCTATGAGCAGTCTGCATGATGATGGAGTCAGGTCGAGGATGACCAATGAGGCATGTTGGGGAACTCTTAGGTGCTTTGTATTTTTTGTCCAGGTTTGGAAAAAAATCAGCAGGAATTAAGGCTGGCATTTTCATTAATTTGAGGCGTTCCTGCCATAAAAAAATCCACAATAGGAATGGCTCATGTGTGGATTTGTTTTCCAGCGTTAAAATAGTAAATGAAGCACACTGCTACGGGTGGAATTGGAGAGGATGGCATAGGCGCAACATAATCATACTATTCGTCATGGGTGTCAGGGTCTAAATGCAGTTTCCCTTCCTCTAATTGTTTGTCATTGCCGTGCTGTACATTATCTGAGATTGATAATGGGGTGGTATATTTTTATTCTTAGATAGTGAAGGAGCGCTTTGTGGTGCAGGAATGACAATAGGGATTTCCTGTGTAGTAGAAGGTTGCTGAGCAGAGTTATCAGGGAAGCATTTGTACTAATCATTTAGCATTAAACGCAAATCTGTGACTAAAGAAATCAGCACATTGATGGAAGGCCCCTGGGGGTGGTGGAGCTCATTCTCCTGATCCTCGTTAGCGTAATGGTCCTGGAAGGTACCCAATTGTTGCCCCCTATCAGAGATCATCCAGCACCTAATCTTCCTCGGAGTCCTGGTATTGGGCTCAGCTGCGAGGGGCTGTATGCCTGGCCACATGGACCTTCATCCTCCACTTCCTGGAAATCCAGTAGGAGAGTTGGAGGCAATGGAGAGATTTTTGAGAAATCTTGAAGCAGAGGCTTTTGAAAGTGTAACATCCCCCCCTCCCTCGTCAAAGGATTGCTTATGTGATAGTCAACAGCAACGCCGATGAGGTGTGAAGAGGACACTTTCTCGACGGAACAGCTGTAAGCACAGTCCGTCATCGACAGCGATGTGGTTGACAAGGAAATCTTTGTTGGCAAAGATGGTTTCAACGACGACACTACCAGTCTTCAAAGATCCAGCTGCCGCCGACATGACCATCAACGTGGTGGAAGTAGCCTACGAGACAGTCGACGGTGCGCCTGATCCTGAAGAGATGGAGGCCATAGACTGCGAGTGCTTCGTCGACTGACTGTATTTTCTTGAAGAGGGCTCCTTGAAGGGAGTGTGAGGTGCAGTTGGTGGAGCTGAACCAGGTCTTTGATATGATGCAGAAGGGCCATGCAGTTCTTTTTGCCCTCTTTTCCTCAGACGTTTGTCTTGAGACCTACATTTTTTTTTGGAGTCTAAGAGACGAGGTTGGTTCTTGCTCCTTACCTTTTCTAGCAGAAGTATGAGGCTTCTCCTCACATTCAGAGCCTGCTTTCTTGGCAGCCTTCCTTCTCTGCAGATAGAGAAGCAGTCTACCCTCTCGATCCTTGAGGATTTTTGCAGAAAATGTACAGCAGTACTTGCAATCCCTGGGCTTATTGTCTGTATAAAGGCAATATAGATACTCTTTGTGTGGATCCTGATAGTAAAGTAGATTTTTCACAAGTCTTGCAGGGCCTAACCAACCCTTTTTGAGACTTAGAAATTCTGCGGAAAAAAACAGGCAAACACTTCCCAACTGTACTTCAGATGAAGCTTCGCAGTGAAGAGATGAACTTTAAAATCTACAAATTCAAGAGGGTGACAAATGAAACACTGTGACTAAGCAGAGCTCAGGGAGACTCCCTAACATACGATGTGCTGTAAGAAATCTGAGGTATGGTGGCTCTGCAGAGGATGAGTGCTCCAGGGTCACTGCTCTGATTGGCAGAAGTTTGGGCGTATTAAATCAATGTGAATTTGATAACTGACAGTTTTTTCCCCAATGGAGTCTAATGTTAATGCTTTTGACAGTGCTTTATTAAGGTTACGGTGGGACTACCACCATAAAAACGGGGAAGATTCAAGCATGTGAATCTAAGATACAATACTGGAGAACTACAATTATACAAAATAGTGCTGAATGGAATGCTTGAATTAATCTCAGCCACGGGTAATCACTCGGGGTAGCATCCCAATCCATCGTTAGTTTGCACACCATGACATCAATACTGGAGAACCACCATTTACAGGTAAGTAACAATTGTTCTTCTCCAGTACTGGGGTGTCTCTCATAGATTCACATGCTTAAATAGAATAGTGAGCTGTAATACCTGGCCGCCAGACAAATTGGCAGTGCATTAGCATGAAAAATGCAAGGAAATGACAAAATGCTGCCAGACAGATAATAGTAAAAACCATACAGGCGGAGGGAAGGAAAGAGGCTCACCTTATTTAAAAAGATTGCGAAGCACAACTTGGCCCACAGCTGTGTCAGCTTCGTTGATCCTCAAGGCAGTAGTGCTTTGTGAAAGTGTGCCTGCTAGACCACGTGTCTGCTAGACATGTGGTGAATCGGCACACCAGCAAACAGGGCAGTAGAGGATGACATTGCCCTGGTGGAATGAGCTCTCACTGTAGATTGAAGAGGCTTGCCAGCCTTCTGATGACGGAATGAAATTGCAGAGGATATCCAACGTGCAATAGCTGACTTGGTAACAGAACGCCTCTTGCGTATGCGTCCGTAAGCAACGTAGAGTTGATCAGACATACGAAAAGGCACTGTTCTGTCGCTATAGAATTTAAGGCATCTTTTAACATCCAATGAATGCAAACATTGCTCCGGCGGAGATTGGGGATTAGCAAAGAAAGTCTTTAAGAACACTGGTTAATTGAGGTGAAAATCAGTTGGCACCTTAGGCATGAATGCCGAAGTACAACACAGTCCGATTTGAATCGAAGGAAAGGAGGTGGAATGGTAAAGGCGTGGATATCACTCACACGACGTGAGGAGGTTAAGGAAAGAGGAGCCACCATCCAGGTTAAAAAGTGTAAATCCGCTTAGTGGATGGGCTCAAAAAGGCGCCTTCATCAATTGTGCCAAAACAACATTGAGATGCCAGGTAGGAGGAGGCCGCCGAATGGGCGGGAACATCCTGTACAGCCCCTTGAAGAATTGTCGAATGATTCTGGAAGAGCAGAGAGAGGAAGACCCATCCTGCCGAAAACGAAATATTGCCGCTAGGAAGACCTTCAAAGTGGAGTGGGAAAGTCCTGATTGAGCCAGCTGCAGAAACAACGGCCGAAGCGGAGCAGGAGAAGAGTGCACCGGATGGATGTTGGCAGACGCACACCAGTGACAGAACCCTTTCCACTTTAGCTTGTAAGTCTTTACTGTGGACAGAGCTCTCGCATTGGCAAGAACGTCTCTACATTCTGGTGAAATATTTAAGTGAGCAAATTCAAGGTGCTCAGGTTCCAGGCCGACAATTTGAGAGAGGAGGGTTCCGGATTACATATCTGAACGTCGTCCATTGTGAGGAGATCCGCTCGAGGACGAAGGAGGATGGGTTCGCACTGTGAGAGGAGCAGCAGTTCCAAAAACCACGCATGTCGAGGCCATCTGGGAGTGATTAGGAGAATGTGGCACGGCTGTCTCCGCATTTTCCACAACACTCGAGGAACCAGCGGAATCGGCGGAAAAGCGTAGGCAAATAGATGGCACCAGTCCATCAAAAGGGCATTCCCGCAAAACTCTGGATTGGGAAGCCAGCTTGCATAAGACGGGCATTTTCGGTTCACAGGGCTCGCAAAAAGATCCATTTTTGGGCAACCCCATAGCTGAAAGAATAAGTCCAGAGTCGGCTGATACAACGCCGACTCGTGGGTCTAGGACGCGGACCTGCTGAGGGAATCCGCTAGGATGTTGGAGATGCCCTGCAGGTGAACCGCTGTCAGGGTAATTTGGTGACGGAGTGCCCAGTCCCAGATGCTCTGTGCCCTGAGAAAGGAGCGGCAATTTGGTGCCGCCCTGTTTGTTTACATAGTGCATACTGGTGGTGTTGTCGGTTTGAATGAGCACTGATTCTCCCTGGAGCAGAAGATGGAAAGACTGGAGCGCTAGGAAGATGGCCATTAGTTCCAGTTTGTTGATGTGCCAAGAACGTTGCAACAGGGTCCACTTGCCTTTTATGGATAGGCCCTGAAGATGTGCGCCCCAGCCTTCCAGGGAGGAATCCGTGGTAAGGACGAGCTCTGGAGTGATGGTTAAGAAAGAAGCACCGGCAGCGATGTTAGACGGTTGAGCCCACCATTGGAGAGCGGACCTCATCCAAGCGGTCACTAGGACCAGATCGTTGAAAGAGCCAGTGACCTGACGCCACTGTTTGTCCAGTTCCTCCCGAATTGAGCGACTCTTGAGCCTGCAGTTTGGGATCAGGGAGATGCAGGACGACGCCATCCCAAGAAAGGATTTCAATACACGAACTGAAACGGACCCTTTTGAACCGATGAGATCCACTAGGCGTAGAATCCGCAGCGGACGCTCGTGAGACACGAATGCCTTTGCCAGCGAAGTATTCAGAGTGGCGCCTAGAAAGGTCCTGCAGAGAGCTAGATCGACCCAAGACTTCTGTGTTGATGGAGAGACCGAAATAGAGTGACAGAATCAAGTGTCCAGAGACGCCTGATGGCGAGATTGCGACTTGATGAGACAGTCGTCCAGGCAGGCAAGGATTTGAACGCCCTTCAAACGTAGATATGCCACCACCGGAGCCAAGACTTTCGTGAAGACGCAAGGGGCGGAGCGAAGGCCTAAAGGCAGAACCTTGAATTTAAAGTCTCTGCGCCCTACCCGTGAAACGCAAGTACTTCCGGTGTTGTGGAAGTATTGGCACGTGGAAATGCGCATCCTGGAGATCGATGGTGGTCATGAAGTCCAGCAACATACCGGCAGGAAGCAGCCAGCCGTGAGGGGAACGGCCATTTCTTCTCCCGACTTCTGCCGTGAGGGGAACGGCTCAAGGGGCTCAGGGACTTCATCCCCCAGCTGCCCCAGCACACCCGTGACGCTCCCGCTGCGCCTGCTGGCGCCATAAGATCGCAGAGCGTCGAGCGGGCAGCCCAGCAACATGCCGGCAGTCAGCAGCCAGCTGTGAGGGGAACGGCCATTTCTTCTCCCGAATCCTGCCGTGAGGGGAACGGCTCAAGGGGCTCAGGGACTTCATCCCCCAGCTGCCCCGGCACACCCGTGACGCTCCCGCTGCGCCTGCTGGTGCCATAAGATCGCAGAGCGTCGAGCGAGCAGCGGGGAGCCCAGCAACATACCGGCAGTAAGCAGCCAGCCGTGAAGGGAACGGCCATTTCTTCTCCCGAATCCTGCCGTGAGGGGAACGGCTCAAGGGGCTCAGGGACTTCATCCCCCAGCTGCCCCGGCACACCCGTGACGCTCCCGCTGCTCCTGCTGGCGCCATAAGATCGCGGAACGTCTATCGCACCGCGGGACGCGTGCGGGCGGCCGCCGGGCTAAGCCCGGGGAAAGGGCGGGCCGTCTGTGGACGTCCGGGGCAGGAGGAGGCAGGGCCGGGCCAGCCCTCCAACAACTACCTATGGGTAAGCGCAAGATACTAACAAATGCTGAGGAGGGGGGGGAGAAGGCCAAAGTGCCGAGACATTCGGGGACAATCATTTCCTACCTTTCTTCAGCCGTGGGGGCTCTCACAAAGGAAATTGCTAACGCCGAACAGGAGCTGGGCTTGGCAACCCCCCACCCCCCCATTTAAATCGATCACATGTTACTGACACTGCTCAAGCAGCGCATATCCCATTAGAGCCGGAGGTGGTTGTGCTGAACTCTATTCCAATCGTAGCCACTACTGCTCGTCTCTCCCCTGGTAATTCTCCTGTTCCGCCTTTGTTACAGCAGTCTCAGGTGACTGGTCACGTGCCAAAGACGAACACAAAAAGGAGAAAAAAGGCAGAACGTGTTTCAAACATTGTATCGCGTCGAAGGAGAACCTTGGTGACCAGTTAGAGGCCTTGTTTATTGCCCGCATTGAACCCCTGTTATTGGGTTTAGCAAAAGACATTGTGGAGACATTGAACACTTGCCTCGCTGGCCTATTAAAGAAATGTGCCCTTATCGATACATTGTTCAACAAACGGGCCCTATTCCAGGAACCCCACAAGGTGGTCGTGGATTCCTCAGGCAATAGAGTAAACGATGTAGCTAGACCCTCTGAACCAATGCGGACAAGTAATGGGGCGGCCTTAGATAACTTCAGGATCCGGGACCCTTGCATAGCTCCTTGCAACTTAGATACTACTCATTCCAATCTAGGCCCCTTAGACAGTCCTGCACATTCACATTGTCCAGCTATCAGTACACGGGTAAGGGGATGCCAACTAAAATTAGACCTGCCCCTGGAGGCCGCCCCCTCAGTTGCCATATTCACTGGAGCCACCCCACTTGAAATGGGAGAGTCCAAACCCGTGTGTGACCTTATATACAAGGCTAGACAATGGTGCGCTGACTCTTGCAGTGGAGGAACGAACATTTCTAACGGGGTTATCATGGCAAGAAGGGTGGGCTGGATTGGAAATCGCACTAAGATCATAGCGGGGGGACTGCGACATAGTAAATTTTCACAGCTCCGATTTGGCGGACAGATTGTTCTGGGATGGCTCGGAGATCTCAGAATCAGATAAAATGAGACCGGTTCCCCTGGGTTTTCTCTACCCGCCTCTAGACATACACTACCCGCCCCCAGACATACATTATGGGGCACGTCGCCCAAGCATGGCAGGGAGGGGCCGGAGCTCAGCACCAGGAGGTGTAAGTTCAGGTGGGAACTCATGCCCGCATCCTACAAGGGAGGGGTTTCAACTCGTCCAGACGGCATTCCACCCCAGACAGCTCACACATCTGGCGTGGGGCTCGGGCCGGTTCTGAGCTACCGATTCTCCCCTCTCTCAGAGGAAATTGACTGACAGCTAGCCACAATGACGCTTGCCACGCATGGGGTTTCCAACCCCGATGTGACAGCGGCCTGCAAAATCATTAGCTGGAATGTAGCCGGCATCAGAGCAAAAAGGGCAGACACAGCTTCGGTTGATTTCATTGCCAGCTACGATATTATTGCCATTCAAGAATCGTGGGACCCTTCCCCTAGTTTCTGGCTGGATGGCTTTACTAGCTTTGCCGTTCCGGCCACCCCAAGCATTGCGGGCAGAGCAAAGGGGGACTTCATGTCCCTTTTTTCGTTAAAACTCATGGGGGCACTAAACATGATTGAGACAGGTTCACCAAATCTTTTAATTGTGGAATGGACAGTTTCCACTAACCCGCATACTTATTCTAATTAATTTTTATAACTCCTGGGATAGGATCGATGGTAACGAACACATTGTCTCCCTGGAAATTTCTTTATCTAATCTCAGTCTAAATAATCAATCTAACTTTTAGCTCATTTTAATGGGCGATTTTAATATTCACCCCTGTAGCGATTTATGCTACACAGGAGAGCAAGAGGGACCATCAGGCGCGATGTTCCCCCATTTTGAGCATACAAAGTCAGGAGAGGCCCTTGAAGAGTTGCTGGCCAATTTTAATATATTTGAACCGATTAACACAGAGGGGGGGGCAAGATTAAGTACTTATAAGGGTACCGACCATGGCTCAGTATTAGACTTTCTTTTTGACCCCTGGTATCTTACATAGGGTTGTGACGTACAAAGTAATTGTCTCGATAAATTTAGTGATCACAACCCGGTGTTCCTCGAGTTGTTTTGGGGCAACCCCATGGGTAATAAGTCTTGTCTCTCCCAATTGGGGTCTGCTGCAGTACCTACTGACCAAGGGAGAAGGCTTAAGTGGGCTAAGGTGGTCCCCGAAGGCTTTATTGAAAAATTACTCCCCAAAATCGAGGGTAACTTAGCGATCTGTCAGGATCAAAAAGCCACCAACTCAGAAATCATGGGGGCCTTTGAGTTAATATGCGCACAAATCTCAAATGATTTGACAACCTATTCTAGCCAAAGAGGTAAAAAGCCCCATAAATGGTTTGACTCTAATTGTTCAAAAGCCCATAGGGCTTTAAAACAAGCATTGATATCCACCCCGAGAGACAAGGTTGTTATCGCTAATTTGAGGAAGGATTACAAGCTAACCATCAGCGGCAGGAAATCGCCGTAAAAAATGAAGCATGGGAAAAACTACTTTCAATAGACGTACTGCGTGACAGCAGTCACTTCTGGGCCACAATTAATCAGCCCTTTTTCTCAGACCTAGATAACGCGGTCATGGACTGCGTTATCCCGGATGATAAATGGCTTCTTCACTTTAAAGAAGTTTATGGTGACACAGATTTTGGCTCCCAATGCTGTTCACCGGTGGCCCCCGTGTCTGCTCCTCTACTCTTCAGTCCTGACGAAGTGGAGAAAGCAATCCTAGAGACTTCGAAAAACAAGGCGCCGGGGCCGGATGGCGTACCGGCAGACCTTTACAGATCCTCACCGAAACGTTGGGCAAAGGTGTTAATAAATGTCTTTTGCGCCGTCAATGGTAACACTTTTCCTACCACCTGGGCCACCTCAATCATTGTGCCCATCTTTAAAAAGGGGCAGCATGATGACCCGGTGTGCTATATATAGGAGAGTAGGGTCTGCAATCCTATGATCACCCAGATTTTTGCTTTTTGCTTCACTGGTTTACGACTTTCCCTGGCTGTGGGCCTGCTAATCAGACCCACAGCCTAGCTGTTCTCTCTATTCCAAATTGTACCCAGGTACTGAATTGGCACTGGGCCCTTTCCAAGTCCCTGTACCCAGGGCTGAGGTGTACCCAGAAGTCTCCCAGGGGCTGCAGCATGTATTATGCCACCCCTGGACTGACTAACCAAACAGACACAACTGGCTGCTTGACAGCTGGGGGCAAGGTGGTGTACTCACCCTTTGCTTTAGATATAGTATCCCTATATCTAAACCTAAATGGACACACAGATCTCCTATCAGTCACTCCTATGGCAGGCCTTAACAATCCTGAAGGCAGAGTGCTCGGAATCGTGTGAGATAGTGCTCTGGCATGAGCTGAGCCTGTCTGCGGCTTTCGGGATCCATCCCTTAGCCGTTTCCATGATATCGCATACCATATACTCTTAAGTGCATTATAATCCTCGCGGTTATATGCCAACTCTGGTATCGCTTTATCAAAACATGTCGAGTAAGGTGTCATACGAATTGGAATACTAACCTCTCGCCAATTCTGGCGACGGGGGTAGCATTCCACCCTTCTAGAGGGACACGACATGTATGTAACCTGTAACCCCGGTTAAAGTCAGACATAGCCTTAGCTCCACAAAATGGATGCTGCCACCGAGACACAAGTCTGCCCTCCTGCTGCTGGGAGTCCTCCCAGAGCAGGAGGCAAGGACAAAGGGTTTCCTGTCAGGGGCGGTGCCAGCACCGTCCCAGACAGGATTTTGTGTATCCTAGGTAGGCAGGGCTTTAGAGGAAGGTGACTGCAAGTGGCACCCCGGTGCTCACTGTGCATAGGCCGACTGGAACCAGTTCCAGGGGCACTCCAGCTCCTGGCCTGGGGAAAGCCCGCCAAAGGAGAGGGGTGTAACCACCCCCCTCCTGGTCCCACCCATAGGGAAGGACTTAGTCGCGTGCCAGCCCCCTTTTTCAGGATAAAGGTAGAAACTGGCCCCCTTCCAAATCAGATCAATCTTTGAATCCTGAACCGACCTTCTACACGAAGAACTCAAGACTCTTCTCAAGATTTCTCCCTTGTGACTAAGGAGTAGTCACCCTGCAGCAGCAGGCACCAACCAAGCATCGCGGTTTGTTGCCAGTCTCTCCTCCGGATCAAGACTGCTCCAGCACGACGAGAACCGGCTTCCCTGGCACCTCTGACCTCAACCTACATCATCAGCCCAGCTGTGATCCGTGGGTGCGACGAGACCGAGGGACCGGCCATCTTCAGAACTGCAAGACGCTTGTCCAGCACGACCACCGAGTGACCCTCGACTGAGTGCTTTGGGGTAAGAGAAGCCCCGACCCTGAGCAGCTCCAGCACCGAAGTTTAGCCCCCCTGCATCCACGAGATCTGCGTGGGGCCCTTCTGCTCTTTGCTGCCGCGTTGTCCAGGTCACTTGCCCGTTGGCTAGTGGCCCCCTCACGACGCTCCACAACGACAAACACCGCTGGTCTGGTTGCTCCAGACTGGCCCTTGCTTCCCTCCTTCAGAGAAGCACCCTGGACCCTCCTGGTCCACTCAAGACGCCATTTTAGGTCCACCGCGTGGGCCTTGCATTTGCCAAGACTTGTTGCCCAATCCTGGGTCCAGCGACGTCATCAGCAGATACCTTCGTGGGACAGCTCGCACCTCCATCCTGGTCGCCGACAACGCCTCCTGGTCCGAGAGACTGCAGAGCCCAGCAGCGCCCACTCACCTGGTCGAGGTGACTTCGTCCGGTGCCACTCTGGTGCCCACCTAAATCACTGGCTAGTGATTCAGAACTTGGTCCCCTCTGCTTTCAGGTCTTCTTCTTCCCTGATCCAGGCTTGGATCACCACGAACTCTCTTCACTGGCCGCCTGCCAGCAACTCTTTCTTCAGGCTCCTGGTTCTTCAACGTGGGTTTCCGACGCAACTTCAACCCTATGCAGCCGCAGCCCCTGGGCTAGGTAAATCAAGTACTCCGGTGCTCCAGCATAGTCCAACACTCCTAGTGTTCGGATCCACTCTTGTTTTCGACCCACCTAGACGGGTTCGCCCGAGAACAGTAACTTTGCAACTGCTAGCCTCCATAGACTTTTTCCCGCCTTACGCGTGAGAGTTCCCACTCTGCACACAACGTCCACAGGCCTCCTGCATCTAATCCCAGTGTTTAGAATTGTAGGCCTAGCGATTCCTGAGTCTAGAAAAGTATTACTTACCTGCTAGCAAGTTCGCATTCCACTTACTGTGTATATGGTTTTTCGTGCCCCTAGGGCATTTGTGTATAACGTGCTAACTTAAGTATTTTCGTAAGAGTTTTGTTGTGTGCTTAGCACCCTGTCCTCATAAAGAGTACAGGGTTGTTGTGATTCTAATAAATACATTGTTTATTTTCATAACACTTGTGTGGTGTCCTTTCACTGGGTGTTCAAGGGGTAATGTGATGGTAAAACAGCTGGCTTAACACGCCCTCTAGAGTCTTAGCCTTAGACTGCTCGTATCCATGCTACTAGGATAGCTGGTCTATAAGGTTGACTTACAACCAATCATCAATAAGGGTTGTTTGGACTGATACAAAGTGCTCACTAGAATAGTGAACATTATATATCAGGCCAACTTCTCACATTGGTGAGCAGCGGTTGGGATTTGAGCTTGCTGTTTTACCACACATATCCTAAGAATATCATTTGAAAGATCACATAAGTA
Source organism: Lissotriton helveticus (assembly GCF_964261635.1). Classification (NCBI taxonomy): domain Eukaryota; kingdom Metazoa; phylum Chordata; class Amphibia; order Caudata; family Salamandridae; genus Lissotriton; species Lissotriton helveticus. The sequence goes on from NC_136073.1 coordinate 823,614,592, forward strand.
CTAAAGGTACATATAACTTAGCTTAGAATACTCTGAGTTCTACTGAACCAGCTGTTGTAGCTCCTAGGGCCTAGCACACCCTAAACTACAACTCTAGCAAGGGATCAGTAGGCAAACAAATAGTGTAGGTAAGTGCACCACTTACACCTCACTAGAAAAGCATGTCTACCCATGGAGAGTCTTCAGAGACTCCCCTTGTGGTTATTGACCCTCCACAGGTCACTTCAAGATATGCAGCTCTCAGTTTCCAGGAGATGAGACAAGTGTGTACCTCCAGGAAACGGAAACAGGGGTCTAACCCCACCATTCCCTTTCTGATAGGTCTCTTAGAGACATATGATGCGAGAAAGATTTCTCAGCTAGATGGGAATATGCCAGCCTTAGAGGGTACCACTGGGGATCCAGACCTCCACAACACTGTAAATGCAGTTGAGGAGGAGGATCCTGAGGAACTCTCTGGGGATGAGGCAGACAAAGGTCTTGAGGTAGTCAGAGGGCCAACTTAGACTTGCTTGGGCTAGGATCTGGGGGACCCCAGTACTGACCCTAAGTAGGCCTAACCTTGGAGTTAGGAGAGATAGATCTCTTTCTAGGGACTCCAATAGATCTCTGCACTCTAATGCCTCTTCTCAGAGGAGGAGGAACTCTCCCCAGAGGAGATTGACTTCCCCCTCAGAGAACGGAGCATGAAGCTAGGATGAGACAGGCTACTCTGAGGATTGAAAGGGAAGAACTTGCCCTGGCCAAAGAGAAGCTTGCCTTTGCAAGAGAGCAGAAGATGAGTGGGTTAGCTCCCACTGGTGGCAGCAATCTCCCAAGAGAAAAAGAGAAGGGTTTAGATACTAAACACCTGACAAAAATAGTGCCCCCCATTAAGCAAGGGGATGACATCCAGAAATGGATGGCTGCTTTGGAGAGGGCCTGCACTGTGCAGGGCATTCCCCAGAGTCAGTGGGCAGCTATACTGTGGCTCTCCTTTGATGGCAAAGGTAGAGATAAGCTCCTCACTACAAGAGTGGAGGATGCTAACAATTACCAGGTCCTGAAGAATACACTGGTTGATGGGTTTGGTTTAACCACTGAGCAGTACAGGTTGCTGTTCAGAGACACCCAGAAAACTCAGTCTCAGGACTGGTCTGACTTTGTGGATAGTGCCACTAAGGCTTTGGAGGGCTGGTTGCTGGGTAGCAAGGTTACGGATTACACAGGATTGTATAATCTGATGATGAGAGAACAAATTTTAAATAACTGTCAGAACCAGTTGTTGCACCAGCACCTTGTTGATTCAGATCTGACCTCTCCCCAAGAATTGGGAAAGAAGGCAGACAAATGGGTCAGAACAAGGATCAAGCAGAACCAGAACCAGGGTGGTCAGAAGAAAGCAGACCAAAAGGGTAATACCAAGAGTGAACAAAATGACCAGAAGTCTTCAACAGGTCCCCAACAAACCAAAGAGGGTGGGGGTCAGGCTTCACAGCAGAAAAAGAAGACTCAAGAAGGCCAGTCAAAAAGGTGGTGCCAGTACTGTAAAAGTAAGTCTCACTGGTTTAGTGAGTGCACCAAAAGAGGAGGGCAAACTTCTACCACTACAGCCCCTAAGGCAACTGCACCCCCTAGTACAGTCAGTAGTGGTAGTGCACCTCCCAAGGGATTAGTTGGGTTAACCTTGGAAACTGAGGAGTCTGACAACTTAGTTGGCACACTCACTCAGGCTGTCCTTGTCTGTACAGGGGATATGGATATGTCCCCTGATGTAAGTCCCAATACTTTGGGCAAATACAGGCAGACACCTTTGATAAATGGCAAAATGGCTCAGGCCTATAGGGACACTTGTGCCAGTGTCACCATGGTGACACCTAACTTTGTGGACCCTGGACAGATCATGCCAGGTACAGATTTCTGGTGACCAATGCCAGCAACGTCACTACCAGTCATAGTATGGCGATTGTTGCTTTCTCCTGGGGAGGGGTAAGTGGCCAAAAGAAAGTTGTGGTTAGTTCAGACCTCCCAGTGGATTGTTTGTTGGGCAATGATTTGGAGTCATCACTATGGTCAGAAGTGGAGCAGAGGACTCACATGGAAATGTTAGGCTTGCCAGCACATGTGCTTGCTGTGACTAGGTCACAGCCCAGAAGATGCCCCACTGAACAGGTGCTGGATCCTGGAAGAATGGACCAGACACCTTCCAAGAAGAAGAGCAGTAGGGTTAAGGCTTTGCCTTCCCCCTTGCCCCAGGTTGAGGATCAAGTTTCTGAGGAGGCTGATCTGAGAGAGCTGAGGGAAACTGAGCCTAAAGAGCTTGAACTTGATCAAGTTGAGTTTCTGGGCTCAGGGGGACCCTCCAGAGAAGACCTGGGGAAGGCACAGTTAGACTGTCCTTCCCTTTAACCCCTCAGACAGCAGGCTGCTGCTGAGGCTGCAGGGAATGCCACAGGTGCCCACAGGGTATACTGGGAAGATGGACTCCTGTACTCTGAGGCAAGAGACCCCAAGCCTGGTGCAACCAGGAGGCTGGTCATCCCCTTGTCTCTGAGAGGTTTCCTTCTCACCTTGGCCCATGAGATTCCCCTTGCAGGTCACTTAGGCCAGACAAAGACTTGGGACAGGCTTGTCTCACACTTTCACTGGCCTCACATGAGTGAGAATACCAAGGAGTTTTGTCGCTCCTGTGTCACTTGCCAAGCCAGTGGTAAGTCAGGTGGCACAACAAAGGCCCCCCTCATACCACTACCTGTGGTGGGGGTTCCCTTTGAAAGAGTGGGGATTGACATTGTTGGCCCAATGGAACCCCAGACAGCATCAGGGCACAGGTTTATACTGGTGGTGGTGGACCATGCCACCAGGTATCCTGAAGCTATTCCACTTAGGACCACTACAGCACCTGTAGTGGCTAGGGCCCTAGTTGGAGTGTTCTCCAGAGTGGGCTTCCCTAAGGAGGTTGTTTCTGACAGAGGTGCAAACTTCATGTCAGGATATCTGACTGCAATGTGGAAGGAATGTGGTGTCAACTACAAGTTCACCACACCCCATCATCCACAGTGCAATGGGCTTGTTGAGAGATTCAACAGGACCCTCAAAGGGATGATTCATGGACTACCTGAAAAGCTCAGGCGTAGATGGGATGTCCTGATCCCCTGCCTCTTGTTTGCTTACAGAGAGGTCCCACAGAAGGGGGTTGGCTACAGCCCGTTTGAACTTCTGTATGGGCATCCTGTAAGAGGACCCCTGTGTTTGGTGAAGGAAGGATGGGAGAGACCTCTCAAAAAGCCTGCAACCAACATAGTGGACTATGTACTTGGTCTCTGCTCCAGGATGGCTGAATACATGGAAAAGGCAACTAAAAACCTAGAGGCCAGCCAAGAACTCCAAAAAGCTTGGCATGACCAGAAGGCTGTCCTGACTGTGTACCAGCCTGGACAGAAGGTGTGGGTACTGGAGCCAGTGGACCCAGCAGCCCTCAAAGACAAATGGTCTGGGCCCCACACCATCATTGAGCAAAAGGGAGAGGTCACCTACCTGGTGGACCTTGGAACCCCCAGGAGCCCCCTCAGGGTGCTCCATGTGAACAGGCTCAAGGCATATGTCGACAGGAAGGACATGAGCTTGCTCATGGCCACAGATGAGGGACAGGAGGAAGAGAGTGACCCTCTCCCAGACCTGCTCACTCAGAATCCTGATGATGGATCAGTAGATGGTGTTGTCTTTTGTGGCAGCCTCTCTGAACATCAGCAACAGGATTGCAGACAAGTTCTGCAATCCTTCAGACATATGTTCTCTCTGACACCCAGTCAAACTGATTGGTGTACCCATGAAGTGGACACTGGAGACAGTCTGCCTGTCAAGAGTAAAATCTACAGACAGCCTGATCATGTCAGAGACTGCATCAAGACAGAAGTGCAGAAAATGTTGGAGCTGGGAGTCATTGAGCCCTCAGATAGCCCTTGGGCTAGCCCAGTAGTTCTAGTGCCAAAGCCTCACACCCAGGGTGGTAAGAGAGAGATGAGGTTTTGCGTAGACTACAGAGGCCTCAATGCAGTCACTAAGACTGATGCCCACCCAATACCAAGGGCAGATGAACTTATAGATAGATTGGCTTCTGCCAACTACTTAAGCACATTTGACCTGACAGCTGGGTATTGGCAAATCAGGTTAGCTGAGGAAGCCAGGCCCAAGACAGCATTTTCTACCCCTGGTGGGCATTATCAGTTTGTGGTAATGCCCTTTGGTTTGAAAAATGCACCTGCCACCTTCCAAAGGCTGGTGAATCAAGTTCTCACTGGGATGGATGACTTCTGTGCAGCATATCTGGATGATATTGCTGTCTTTAGCTCCACCTGGGAGGATCACCTGGTCCACCTGGGGAAAGTGTTAGAGGCCCTGCAAAAGGCAGGCCTCACTATCAAGGCCACTAAGTGCCAGATAGGGAAGACACAGGTTGTATACCTGGGCCACCTTGTAGGTGGAGGCCAGGTTCAGCCATTGGAGAGTAAGATACAGGCCATCAAGGACTGCGCTCCTCCAATCACCCAGACTCAGGTTCGAGCTTTCTTGGGCCTGACTGGGTACTATAGGAAATTTGTCAGAAATTATGGGTCCATAGTGACCCCCCTTAATGACCTGACAAGTAAAAAGATGCCAAAGAAAGTTCAGTGGACAGCAAGCTGTCAGAAAGCATTCGATGACCTAAAGCAGGCCATGTGCACAGCACCTATCCTAAAGAGTCCAGACTTCTCCAAACCATTCATTGTCCAAACAGATGCTTCTGAGTTGGGTGTGGGAGCTATCTCAGCTGAATTTTGATGGCAACGACCAGCCTATTGCTTTTATTAGCAGAAGGCTTACCCCCCAGAGAGAAAAATTGGTCAGCTATTGAGAGGGAGGCCTTTGCTGTGGTATGGGCCCTGAAGAAGTTGAGGTCCTACTTGTTTGGAACTCACTTCACAGTTCAGACCGACCATAAGCCCCTCTTATGGCTAAGTCAGATGAAGGGTGAAAACCCCAAACTACTTAGGTGGTCCATTTCCCTACAGGGGATGGATTTTACAGTGGAGCATAGACCTGGTACTGATCATGGCAATGCTGATGGGCTCTCCAGGTATTTCCACTTAGAGCAAGAAGACTCACCTGGTCAAGGTTAGCTTATTGTCCCAAAGTTTGGGGGGGGGTCATGTAGGAGAGTAGGGTCTGCAATCCTATGATCACCCAGATTTTTGCTTTTTGCTTCCCTGGTTTACGACTTTCCCTGGCTGTGGGCCTGCTAATCAGACCCACAGGCTAGCTGTTCTCTCTATTCCAAATTGTACCCAGGTACTGAATTGGCACTGGGCCCTTTCCAAGTCCCTGTACCCAGGGCTGAGGTGTACCCAGAAGTCTCCCAGGGGCTGCAGCATGTATTATGCCACCCCTGGACTGACTAACCAAACAGACACAACTGGCTGCTTGACAGCTGGGGGCAAGGTGGTGTACTCACCCTTTGCTTTAGATATAGTATCCCTATATCTAAACCTAAATGGACACAGATCTCCTAGTCACTCCTATGGCAGGCCTTAACAATCCTGAAGGCAGAGTGCTTGGAATCGTGTGAGATAGTGCTCTGGCATGAGCTGAGCCTGTCTGCGGCTTTCGGGATCCATCCCTTAGCCGTTTCCATGATATCGCATACCATATACTCTAAGTGCATTATAATCCTCGCGGTTATATGCCAACTCTGGTATCGCTTTATCAAAACATGTCGAGTAAGGTGTCATACGAATTGGAATACTAACCCCTCGCCAATTCTGGCGACGGGGTTAGCATTCCACCCTTCTAGAGGGACACGACATGTATGTAACCTGTAACCCCGGTTAAAGTCAGACATAGCCTTAGCTCCACAAAATGGATGCTGCCACCGAGACACAAGTCTGCCCTCCTGCTGCTGGGAGTCCTCCCAGAGCAGGAGGCAAGGACAAAGGGTTTCCTGTCAGGGGCGGTGCCAGCACCGTCCCAGACAGGATTTTGTGTATCCTAGGTAGGCAGGGCTTTAGAGGAAGGTGACTGCAAGTGGCACCCCGGTGCTCACTGTGCATAGGCCGGCTGGAACCAGTTCCAGGGGCACTCCAGCCCCTGGCCTGGGGAAAGCCCGCCAAAGGAGAGGGGGGTAACCACCCCCCTCCTGGTCCCACCCATAGGGCAGGACTTAGTCGTGTGCCAGCCCCCTTTTTCAGGATAAAGGTAGGAACTGGCCCCCTTCCAAATCAGATCAATCTTTGAATCCTGAACCGACCTTCTACACGAAGAACTCAAGACTCTTCAAGATTTCTACCTTGCGACTAAGGAGTAGTCACCCTGCAGCAGCAGGCACCAACCAAGCATCGCGGTTTGTTGCCAGTCTCTCCTCCGGATCAAGACTGCTCCAGCACGACGAGAACCGGCTTCCCTGGCACCTCTGACCTCAACCTACATCATCAGCCCAGCTGTGATCCGTGGGTGCGACGAGACCGAGGGACCGGCCATCTTCAGAACTGCACGACGCTTGTCCAGCACGACCACCGAGTGACCCTCGACTGAGTGCTTTGGGGTAAGAGAAGCCCCGAGCCTGAGCAGCTCCAGCACCGAAGTTCAGCCCCCCTGCATCCACGAGATCTGCGTGGGGCCCTTCTGCTCTTTGCTGCTCACCGCGTTGTCCAGGTCACTTGCCCGTTGGCTAGTGGCCCCCTCACGACGCTCCACAACGACAAACACCGCTGGTCTGGTTGCTCCAGACTGGCCCTTGCTTCCCTCCTTCAGAGAAGCACCCTGGACCCTCCTGGTCCACTCAAGACGCCATTTTAGGTCCACCGCGTGGGCCTTGCATTTGCCAAGACTTGTTGCCCAATCCTGGGTCCAGCGACGTCATCAGCAGATACCTTCGTGGGACAGCTCGCACCTCCATCCTGGTCGCCGACAACGCCTCCTGGTCCGAGAGACTGCAGAGCCCAGCAGCGCCCACTCACCTGGTCGAGGTGACTTCGTCCGGTGCCACTCTGGTGCCCACCTAAATCACTGGCTAGTGATTCAGAACTTGGTCCCCTCTGCTTTCAGGTCTTCTTCTTCCCTGATCCAGGCTTGGATCACCACGAACTCTCTTCACTGGCCGCCTGCCAGCAACTCTTTCTTCAGGCTCCTGGTTCTTCAACGTGGGTTTCCGACGCAACTTTAACCCTATGCAGCCGCAGCCCCTGGGCTAGGTAAACCAAGTACTCCGGTGCTCCAGCATAGTCCAACACTCCTAGTGTTCGGATCCACTCTTGTTTTCGACCCACCTAGACGGGTTCGCCCGAGAACAGTAACTTTGCAACTGCTAGCCTCCATAGACTTTTTCCCGCCTTACGCGTGAGAGTTCCCACTCTGCACACGACGTCCACAGGCCTCCTGCATCTAATCCCAGTGTTTAGAATTGTAGGCCTAGCGATTCCTGAGTCTAGAAAAGTATTACTTACCTGCTAGCAAGTTCGCATTCCACTTACTGTGTATATGGTTTTTCGTGCCCCTAGGGCATTTGTGTAAATTGTGCGACTTAAAGTATTTTCGTAAGAGTTTTGTTGTGTGCTTAGCTCCCTGACTCATAAAGAGTTCAGGGTAGTCTTGTTATAAATAAATATCTGTTTATTTTCATAACAACTTGTGTGGTGTCCTTTCACTTGGTGTTCAAGGGGTAATGTGATGGTAAAACAGCTGGCTTAACACGCCCTCTAGAGTCTTAGCCTTAGACTGCTCGTATCCATGCTACTAGGATAGCTGGTCTATAAGGTTGACTTACAACCAATCATCAATAAGGGTTGTTTGGACTGATACAAAGTGCTCACTAGAATAGTGAACATTATATATCAGGCCAACTTCTCACACTATAGGCCCTTCTCCCTCCTAGACTCTGCGTTTAAGATACTAGGCAGAGTCTTATTGCTCAAGCTAAGGGCCAGTATAGAGAGTAGTGGGGGTCTTTCAAACATACAATATGGGTTTAGAGAGAAAAGAGGCACCCTGGACCAATGTTCTAACCTGCACCTTTTAATTTCTAAATACACTGTAGCCAAGGAGGGGTCGTTATTTTTGGCCTTTATGGACCTCTCCTCGGCTTTCGATTTAGTAAACAGGGCTAAGTTGTGGTCAATCCTATTGGAGATCGGGATTGCCTCGTCACTTGTCAATTTCATGGCGTCCCTTCACCAGGAGCTGTTTGCCACGGTTTAGGGTCACCAGGGAGGGTAGGTGTACGAGCAGTTTTAAATCAGAGAAAGGAGTGCGCCTGGGCTGCATTTTGGCCCCCCTTCTCTTCACCATTTATATTAATGGCTTGGGAAAGTATCTAGAGGCAGCGGGGGCAGACGTTCCGCGTGTAGGAGATGCCAAAATACCGGCTCTACTATACGCGAACGACGCAGTACTATTAGCGCGTACCGGCATCGGACTCCAGAGACTGTTGGACCTATTTGGAGCTTTTATGGATCGGCTAGATTTAAAGATTAATGCTAAAAAATCCCATTCGATGGTGGTTGGCCACCATAGAAGTAAGTCCAAATCTAAAACCTTTGTTTGCATGGGCGAGGTGGTTTCCAGGGTTGCAGCTTTTCCTTATTTGGGGGTCCTTTTCAATGAGAGGGGGTCGTGGGCCCCCCAAATTAAGGCTAAGAGCATATCTGTGGCTCGATCCACGTCAGCCCTTATGGGTTTTTCAAATAGGCTAGGGGCCAGGCCCATGGAGGCTCTCTTAAAAAAATACAAGACCAAATGTATCCCAATCACAACTTATGGCTCATCTCTGTGGGGTTATGTAACTCAAGATAAGATCCAAAGAGTGGAAAACGGATTTTTGAGATCCCTTTTGTCTGTTCCAAAGTCCACCCCCACCTTTTCGATCCATTCTGAGGTGGGCCTGGACTACATTACAGATAGGCTGACACTGGCCCCACTAACATTCTGGGCAAAAACATGGCTCAATCCAGAATGAACTCTGAACCACGCTATCCTGACTGATGTCATGGCACTGGATTACGCAAAAAAAATACCCTGGTTGGAATATCTGAGAAATGCCTTTACACAGTTAGGACGCCGGGAACTTTTTCTGTCACCATCTAGCATTAAGAGGGAGGATGTTAACTGGATCAAGAATCATTTTCTAGATAGGGCTAGATTGGCTCGTGAGGAGCAGGAATTTGTGAAACCAACAGTTAGACTGCACTTCATGTTAATAATTTCCCCCTCATTCGAGCCACATCTTAAAATTGTAATCAAACCCTTTCACAGATTTTTATTGACCAAATTTAGATTCAATCTGATCCATTTTTCCCTGGGTAATTACCAATCATGGGCTAAACCAGAAGGGGGCCCACCTTGTAACTGCGATAAATTTTCCCAACAAGATACCATGCATTTCATCATTGTAGGAAGGTAGATCCCTGACTATGGTTGCCCCCAACTTTTTGCCTGGTGTTTTGCTGGTTTTCTGACTTAGTTGACCTGAGGCCCTGCTATTCAGGACCTCAGGCCCACTGCTCTCTCTGTAAAATGGATTCCATGTACCTTAGGTACATATCTAAATTGGATACTGAGCCACCTTATCAGTCCCTGTACAGTGTACCTTAGGTACCCAGGGCATAGGTGTACCCAGGGCCTACCAGGGGCTGCAGCATGTATTATGCCACCCCTGGCTGGCCATCCAAATCTGACACAACTGGCTGCTTGACAGCTGGGGCAAGGTGGTGTAATCACCCTTTGCTTTAGATATAGTATACCTATATCTAACCCTAAAATGGACACACAGATCTCCTATGTATGTATGTATGTATGTATAGGCATTTATATAGCGCACTACTCACCCGTAGGGTCCCAAGGCGCTTCGACCGCTGCGAAACCCTTCCTGGCTTCCCTGAGAGATGGTCCCTTAATGGGTATCTCCAGGGTGAGACCAGGCATCCCCGGCGGTCTGGTGGGGCCGTTAGTGAAGATGAGGCAAGCTAATGCCCAGAGTTGCCGAGTGTGATCGCTGATCAGAGTGGGCACCGAGGCGAGAGAATTATCGAGTCCGCTGACCCTGATCCAGAAACCTGCCGCGCCGGGAATCGAACCCTGGTCCCGGGCCGTCCTCTGCTCTCGGGTCTGCCGCCTCTAACCAGTGAGCCACACTACTTCACCTATCAGTCACTCCTATGGCAGGCCTTAACAATCCTGAAGGCAGAGTGCTTGGAATCGTGTGAGATGGTGCTCTGGCATGAGCTGAGCCTGTCTGCGGCTTTCGGGATCCATCCCTTAGCCGTTTCCATGATATCGCATACCATATACTCTTAAGTGCATTATAATCCTCGCGGTTATATGCCAACTCTAGTATCGCTTTATCAAAACATGTCGAGTAAGGTGTCATACGAATTGGAATACTAACCCCTCGCCAATTCTGGCGACGGGGTTAGCATTCCACCCTTCTAGAGGGACACGACATGTATGTAACCCCTAACCCCGGTTAAAGTCAGACAGAGCCTTAGCATCCACAAAATGGATGCTGCCACCGAGACACAAGTCTGCCCTCCTGCTGCTGGGAGTCCTCCCAGAGCAGGAGATAAGGACAAAGGGTTTCCTGCCAGGGGCGGTGCCAGCACCGTCCCAGACAGGATTTTGTGTATTGTAAGTAGGCAGGGCTTTAGAGGAAGGTGACCGCACGTGGCACCCCGGTGCTCACTGTGCATAGGCTGGCTGGAACCAGTTCCAGGGTCACTCCAGACCCTGTGCTGGGGAAAAGCCCGCCAAGGAAGTGGGTGTAACCACCCCCCTCCTAGTCCCACCCATAGGGCAGGACTTAGTCGCGTGCCAGCCCCTTTTTACAGGATAAAAGGTAGAGACTGGCCCCCTTCCAAATCAGATCATCTTTGAATCCTGAAACTACTTTCTGCGAAAGGAACTCAAGACTTCTTCCTAAGATTTCTCCCTTGTGACTAAGGAGTAGTCACCCTGCACCCGCAGGCACCATCTAAGAACACTGCGGTCTGCTGCAAGTCCTTCCTCCGGAATCCGACTGCCCAGCTCGACGAGAACCGGCGTCCCTGGCACCTCTGACCTCTACCTGCATCATCAGTCACGCTGAGATTCGTGGGTGTGACGAGACCTCGAGGGACCGGCCATCTTCAAGACTGCACGACTTCTTTCCAGCAAGCCCGCCGAGTGAATTCCTGGTGAGTGCTTTGGGGTCCGAGAAGCCCCCACCCTGAGCAGCTCCAGCACCGAAGAGCAGCCCCCCAGCATCTCCACGATCTGCGTGGGGCCCTTCTGCTTTTTACTGCTCACTGCGTTGTTTGGCTACTAGCCCGCTGGCTTGTGGCCTTCCTGACGACGCCCGACGACATTTCTGCTGCTGGTCTGGTTGCTCCAGACTGGCCCTTGCTTCCCTCCATCGGAGAAGTACCCTGGACCCTCCTGGTCCACCCAAGACGCCATTTTAGGTCCACCGCGTGGGCCTTGCATTTGCCAAGACTTGTTGCCCAATCCTGGGTCCAGCGACGTCGACAGCAAGAACCTTCGTGGGACAGCTCGCACCTCCATCCTGGTCGCCGACAACGCCTCCTGGTCCGAGAGACTGCAGAGCCCAACAGCGCCCACTCACCTGACTGCGGTGACTTCGCCCGGTGCCATCCTGGTGCCCACTTAATCACTGGCTAGTGATTCAAGAACTTGGTCCCCTCTGCTTTCAGGTTTTCTTCCTTGATCCAGGCTTGGATCCATCGAACTTTTCTTCACTGGTCGCCTGCCAGCAACTTCTTCCTTCCAGGCTCCTGGTCCGGCAACGAGATCCCCGACGTCTTTTCAGACCTATGCAGCTGCAGCCCCTGGGCTAGGTAACTTCGGCACTTCGGTGTCCCAGCATAGCCTCACTATCCTAGGGTCAGGATCCACTGTAGTTTTCTTCCTACCAGGTCGGGTTCGCCCGTGAACACTAACTTTGCCTTTACTAGCTCCCATAGACTTTGTCCCGCATCCCGCGTGAGAGTGCACACTCTGCACCCGAGTCCCCTGGGCCTCCTAGTAGTAATCTAACGATTCCCTAGTCAAGTCCTAGCGATTCCAAAGCCTATTAGTACTGTACTTACCTGCTAGTAATTTCGCATTCCACTTTTTAAGTATATGGTTTTTCGTGCCCCTCGGGCATTTGTGTATAACGTGCTAACTTAAGTATTTTCGTAAGAGTTTTGTTGTGTGCCTAGCACCCTGTCCTCATAAAGAGTACAGGGTTGTTGTGATTCTAATAAATACACTGTTTATTTTCATAACACTTGTGTGGTGTCCTTTCACTGGGTGTTCAAGGGGTAATGTGATGGTAAAACAGCTGGCTTAACACGCCCTCTAGAGTCTTAGCCTTAGACTGCTCGTATCCATGCTACTAGGATAGCTGGTCTATAAGGTTGACTTACAACCAATCATCAATAAGGGTTGTTTGGACTGATATATAGTGATCACTAGAATAGTGAGCACTGCACATCAGGCCAACTTCTCACAATCATGTTTTGCGGGTTTTACGCGGGCATACGGAAAAAATATCTCTTACCAATTCTGAGAGAGGCCGGCTTTATTCAAGTCAGGCCCGCATTAACTTACCTCCAGTTGTTGAATAACACCCGCACCATTTATTGCGTGGCCAGTTTTCTAGTCGCGGCAATTAGAATCAAGACAAAACATGCGCCACTTAATGTATCATCTTAATCAACTGTATTTTCTATGCTGATTTTATCTTTACTAACTGCAGCGTATCTGTTTACAAGGGCCTTGCACTGAGTTTGTAAATTTATGAATTGCTCGTTTTTATCCATGTATGTACATTTTATGCCTTTTATGATTTTAACAAATCGAATAAAGTGTATTTGACTGACTGGTCATGAAGTCGTCCTTCGCGAGAAGGCGGAGAACCTCCGCGAGCGTGAGCATGCAGAAGGATTGACACTTCAGATACTTGTTCAGGGCTAGTAAATCGAGGATCGGACGCCAGTCGCTGGACTTCTTGAGGGCGAGGAAAAACCGGGAATAGAATCCCATCCCCTTCTGAGACTTGGGAACCACATCGATGGCACCTTTCTGAATCATGAGTCGAATCTGCTGAAAGATCCTTGAGGTGAGCCGGAGGTGGACCAGTTGGAGGAGTGTTTGGCGGGAACTTGACAAACTCCAAAGCATGGCCTTTTGATACAATGTCCAGCACCCAACGGTCCGAGGCGATTGAAGAACAATTGCAAAAGAAAAGGGAGATTCAACCTCCAACTTTGAGCGGGGAAGGCTAGTCATTGCTTTTTGGAAGCGGAGTCTCTGTAGGAAGATTTTCCTCTGTAAGATTTGGGAGACTGTTGCCGATAGGACTGCTGGGACTGAGAGGAATATCTCTGATTTCCTTCGCCGTAGGAGTGGTATTGGTTGGACCCGCCGCGAAAAGAAGAGGAGGTGCCGCGTCCGCGCGCACCACGAAAAGGCTGTTTGCGAAACTGCAAAGTGCTTGGGCACGAGCCGTCTCGGTGTCCTTTTTGATGGTTTGCAGCGCATCGTCCACATGCTGGCCAAAGAACAATTTGCCGTCATAGGGCATAGAGGATTTTCGCCTGAACCTCCTGGCGAAAAGAGGTAGAACGAAGCCAGCCTTGACGACGCAAGACGGCAGCCCCAGCAAGCTGACGAAAACCAGTGCACGCAATGTCCACAGAGCGGTCGATAATCTCTGATGACGATCTCTCCCCCTCCTGAAGAATATTGAGAGCCTCTGCTCTGGAGGGCTCAGGAATGAGGTCAATAAAAGAAGACATATCCAACCACATCTGGCGGTAGAAGCGCCCCAGAATGGCCAGAGAATTCGCAGCCCTCACGGTGGTAGAAGCCATAGGGGAAAATTTACGGCCAATGGCATCAAGACGACGTCCCTCACTGTCAGAAGGAGCGGTAAGAGGAGAAGACGGATTCCTGGGACGGCGCTGCATGGCCTGGGTGATCACGGAATCGGGCTTAGGCTGCGCTACCAAGCAAGCTAGAGAACCCTGGGGCGCCCTATATTTCTTTTCCAAACGAGGAAGTAGCGCTGGTATAGAATTTGGCATCTGCATCAGTTTGACACCCTCGTTCCAAATGAAGTCAATAATGGGCACTGCCCGGACCGGTTTGAAAGGTTGACTTTTGAAGTCACAAAGAAAACAGTCCTCGTTCTTCGTAACCATAGGAAGCTTAAAGCGCAGCTCGCTCCATAAGCCGGTGAAAACCAGCCACATCCACAGGAGGTGAATCTCCTGGATTCGAAGGTGACGGAGACGGTGTCTGGATCTGATAATCGTCCCAATCCGCCATGTTCCCATCATCATCATCAACTTCGCTGTCTTCTTGATCTGGGCGAACGTCATCATCCTCAGACGGTTGCATGGACTTGAATAGATGTTGCAGATGGGGCAGAAGGCGCAATAGGCTCTGGCAGTGTAGTAGTGGGAGGGGGCCGCTGTACTTACAGGCACCGTTGGTTGAGGAGACCCCTGGTGAGACGGTGGAAAACGTCTATTATAATCCTCCAACATGTATTGAAGATTAGAAATGAAGGAAAGTGGTATTTGTGCTGTGGGAACCTGAACAAAAGGTTCCTCCTCATGGAAGTAAGGATCTTCCTGATCATCCTAACAGTCCTGACATTTAATGACCAGCTCCGAGAAAGGATGGTTGGATGAAAAGAAGGCTCACCTCTATCGAAATAGATGACAAAGTACTGCTTGTCCCACTGCCGCATCATTCAGGAGTTCAGTATCCAGGCATTAATGCTTGGTGAATGTATGCTGCGTTTTCCATGTTGCCGCTCTGCAAATGTCTATGATATGCACACCTGCGAAGAGAGCCATGGATGTGGAGATCGCTCTAGTGGAATGGGCCCGAACTTTAGATTGCAGGGGTTGCCCCGCCTGCTCGTAACAGAATGAAATAGCTGCAGAGATCCAGCGAGAAATACTTTTAGTGAGTGGAAGGCCTTTTCTAGGTCTACTGTAGGCCACAAAGACCTGGTTGGATTTACGGAAGGTTTTTGTCTTTTCAATATAAAACTTTAGGCATCGTTTAGCCCCTTCCATGCTCATGACGAGCTCGGCTCGTCATGCAGTACAGTGCTCCTTACGAGCTGAGCTAGTCATGACCACACCCGTTTTTATTGCTGTCCAGCACAGCAGGGGAAAATCTCTAGCAGGGATGTGGTTAAGATCCAGAGAATGTAGAGTACTCTCTGCCATAGTGTGAGGATTTGGAAAGAAAGAGCGTAAGACTACAGGTTCGTTGAGATGGAAGTCCGACGGGACCTTTGGTACAAATTTTGGGTTTGTTCGTAATATCACTCTGTCTTGTTTGAATTGCAGAAAAGGCTCTTGAATTGAGAAAGCCTGGAGCTCACTTACTCGTCTTGTTGAAGTAAGTGCAAGAAGGAGTGCCGTTTTCCAAGAGAGGTACTTAAGAGCAGCCCTGTGTATCGGCTCAAAGGGATGTTTCATGAGCTGATGAAGGACTGTGTTGAGCTGCCAAGTAGGAGGTAAAGTCTTCACAGGAGGAAAAGTCCTGAAGAGGCCTTTAAGAAATTGTTTGATCAATCTGTGAGACCAGAGAGAAGGGCCAGTAGAAGATCTTCTGTAACAGGATATTGACGCCAAATGAACCCTGATGGAGGCATGAGCAAGGCCTGAGTTTGCCAAATGGAGACGGAAAGGCAATATTTGTACTAGAGAAGAAGAAAAAGGATATATTTTCTGAGTTTTACACCAAATGCAAAACCTCTTCCATTTTAAAGAGTATGTCTTGTTAGTACTATCTGTCCGAGTCAGAGCCAGAATGGCCTTACAATCAGGCGGAATATTTAGATTCTGAAATTCTTAGAACTCAGGAGCCAAGTGGATAACCGGAGAGATGCCAGATTCGGATGCTGGACTTGCTGGTTGTTCATCATGAGGAGAGAAGGAAACTGCTTCAACCGTATTGGCGATTTCAGAGAAAGAAGGTGAAGCTCTGTGAACCAATGTTGGCGTGGTCAAGCTGGGGCTATTAGAATGAGCGTGCAAGGCTCCGCTTTCAATTTCTTGAGGACTCTGGGAATCATTGGAAACGGTGGAAAAGTGTATGCAAAGACGTTGCACAATGCGATCGAAAATGCATTCCCTAGAGATCCCTTCTGGGGATGCCAGCTTGCGAAGTGTTGGCATTTGGCGTTGTGCTTTGTGGCGAATACATCGATTAGAGGAGTGCCCCATTGCGAGAATATTTGATTGAGGATCCCCCTGGTTCAATTCCCACTCGTGAGACGTTGTGTGTTGCCTGCTTAGTGAATCGGCTAGAACGTTGTCCGTGCCTGGGGCATATTCCGCCCGAAGGGAGATATTGTGCAGGATCAACCAGTTCCAGATTTTTTGCGACTCGCGAGAGAGTGTTCGAGAGCGAGTCCCTCCCTGCTTGTTGAGATCATGCATTGTCGTGGTATTGTCTGTACATACAAGCACCAGAGAATTCTTGATTCTTGGAAGAAAAGTTTGAAGGGCGAGGAAGACCGCCTGTAGTTCGAGGAGATTTATATGAAGCTCTTTTTCTAAGGGGGACCACTTTCCACTTATCTGAAGTTCTTGGAGGAAAGCTCCACATACTCCCACTGAGGCGTCTGTTGTGATGATATGCGGCGAAGCTGGAAGCAAGAAAGGCATGCCTTGGGAAAGGTTCTGAGGACAAATCCACCATTGCAGAGTCTGGACCATCTAAGGGGTAATTCGTATGAGGTTGTCGAATGAATCTGTGCATTGGATCAATTGCGCTGAGAGCGCCTCCTGGAGAGCGTGCATGCAAAGACGGCAGTGTGGAACCAGTAAGATACATGATGACATCATTCCGAGTAGGGACTTGAAGAGGCGAACTGTCAAGGACCTCTTGGAAGTTATGAGAATAGCCAGTGACAAATGCTTTTTCTTTCTTTCCTGCGATGAACAAGCTTTCTTTTGTTTTGTGTCGAGGGTAGCGCCTAGGACATTTATACGCTGAGAAGGCCGAAGGACTGATTTGTCTCGATTGAGTGCGAGTCCCAAACGACTGAAACGCTGTAGACAAGCGTTGGAAGACCTGGACGCGTCTAAGGATGGTGCCTTGATCAGCCAGTGGTCCAGATATGGAAAAACTTGATGGTGTTGTCGTGAGATATGCAGCCACCGGAGAAAGGCATTTTGTAAAGATGCGTGGGGCAGAGTTTAGCCCGAAAGGCAGGACGCGAAATTGAAAGTGTCTGCCCGCTACTGCAAATCTTAAGAACCTCTTGTGATTTCTGTGAATAGGGATATGAAAATAAGCACCCTGAAGATCCAGAGACACCATGTAATCTTCCACATCTATAAGTTGTAAAACCTCCTGGATTGTCACCATACGAAACAACTGCTTTTTCAGGAATTTGTTGAGGGCTCAGAGGTGTAAAATTGGTCTCCATTTCTCTCCTTTTTCTGTACTAGGAAGAAACAGGAGTAAAATCCTTTCCCCCATTGAGACAGAGGAACTCTTTCTATAGCTCCCTTCTGGAGAAGTATACGTAGATTTTTGTGAAGCATAGGTCAGGGAGGGATGTGAATAAATTCGAGTGAATGACCGAATTGAACTAATTGCAGAACCAAACGGTCCGTTGTAATTTGCTTCCAATTTGCAAGAAAATGGGAAATTCTTCCTCCAATTTTTGAGGTTGGAGATGAACTGGAGACTGGCTGGAGTGAAGGGTCATTGCCATCGAGCGTTGCCTTTTTGTTGACCCTGACCACGAAAGGATGATTTTCCTTAAGAGGATTGCTGCTGCTGGCGCTGTTGATATTGTGGTCTATGTTGTTTACCAGAAGAGTATGACTACCAATATTGGTAAAACCCTCTAAAAGAGAACTGCCCTCTTCCCCTTGATCCACAAAAGGACAAACTTTTGAATTGGAGAGTTCCCAAAGCTCTGGCTGTGTCTGTATCTTTCTATATACTTTGGAGAGCCTCATCAATTTGAGGCCCAAAAAGAAACTGGCCATCATAGGGCATATCTAAGATCTTAGTCTGTATTTCAGGTCAAAAAGAAGTTGCCTTTAACCAACCTTGTCGTCTTAATACTGCTGCGTCAGCCAGCTGACGAAATCCAGTCTACGCGATATCCATACGCAGTCTATTATTTCGGATGCGGAGCGTTCACCTTTAAGCAATATTTTCTTTGCCTCCTCTTTTGAGTCTTCACGCAAGGCTGCCAGATATGGAGCTAGGTCTGTCCATAACTGCCTATTGTTTCGCACCAATAGCGCAAATACATTGGACGCTCTTACTGTCAACGCAGACATTGAAGAAAAACGCTTTCCGATGTTATCCACGCCTCGGCCTTACTTAGCCGGCGGAGCGGTTAATGAGGCAGAAGGATTCTTGGACTTTCTTTGAGCCACCTGTGTTATAACTGAGTCTGGCATGGGATGTCCCATTAAACAAGCTGGAGCAGTATCAGGCGCCTTGTATTTTCTATCCAGGCGAGGCAACACTGGAGGCACCGAGGAAGGATTTTGCATAATTTTCATACCCTGACCCCATAAGTATTCTATTATGGGTATAGATCTTACGGACTTCTTGAAAGGCTCATTAAAATCATACAAGAAGCAGTCTTGCTGGTGGGAAGTCATGGGAATTTGAAAACGTTGAGCTGCTCTCTCAACAACATTATGGAACCCCCCGATGTCTTCAGGTGGTGAGTCAGCCGGTGCAGGCAAAGGAGAAGCAGGACTGGGAATGACGTAGTCGTCCCATTCATCATGTTTAGACTGGGTGTCTTGAAGTTGCCCCTCATGCTGATCTTCCTCCACGTCATCATCAGTAGATGGAGGAAACGGCAAAAGAACAATAGTTACTTACCTGTAAACAGGTGGTTCTCCAGTATTGGTGTCTTTCATAGATTCACATGCCTGAATCATTCCCAGTCGTCGGAGTGGGAGTCCCACGGTACATAAAAAAAGCAATAAAATGCCATAATATATATAGCAAATATCAGAAGTACCCAACCAGGAAGTAAAGTAGTACCAGCTACAGTAGAAAAAACCTCCACACTCGTGACTATTTTAGTCATTATGTGTTCGTCCAAACTGCAGCCAATCAGGCGACAGCACCCACCAGAATGTCCTCCCCAGAGGCTCAGGCTCTCAGATTTTCTCGCACAGGAGTGAAACCCCATAATGCCTGAGTGAGTCTCTGGGGGGAGGCGGGCGGGTTGCATGTGAATCTATGAAAGACACCAATACCGGAGAACTACCTGTTTACAGGTAAGTAACTATTGTTCTTCTCCAGTATTAGGGGTGTCTTTCATAGATTCACATGCCTGAATCAGAATAGTAAGCAGTACTCCCAGCATAACGCTCGTAGACGTCAGAGTATCAAATATATACATATACAGTATACATGTATAACAATAATCATCAACATCTGACCAAACGTCTAAAGAGCATAGATGAGGAGGTGGAAACAGAGGCTCACCTTATTTGAAAAGATTGCGCAGCACTGCTCTTCCAACCGAAGCATCTGCGTCGTCTGCTGAATCTAGACAGTAGTGTCTAGTAAAGGTGTGCCTGCTAGACCACGTAGCAGCTCTGCAGATCTGTCGAAGAGGCACACCAGCAAAAAGGGCAGTGGAAGAGCTAACCGCCCTTGTAGAATGTGCTCTTGGCAAGGCCTGTAAGGGTCTACCGGCCTGCTGATGACAAAGTCCAATTGTAGAGGAGACCCATCTAGCAATGGTCTGTTTTGAAACTGCACAGCCCTGGCGTTGCCGCCCATAAGCCACGAACAGCTGGTCTGTCTTGCGGATGGTAGAGGTTCTTGATAGGTAAAACTTGAGGCATCTCTTAATATCCAACGAATGCAGTGCTCGTTCAGCCGGAGACTGTGGGGTTGGAAAGAATGTCTTGAGAACAACCGGCTCATTCAGATGAAAATCCAAATGCACTTTCGGCATGTACGTTGGATTAGTACGTAGTACTACCGAGTCAGTGGTAAATTGGATGAAAGGCGATTTAGATGTGAATGCCTGAACATCGCTAACCCTTCTAGCAGATGTTAAAGCTAGTAACAATGACACTTTCCATGTTACAAATTTCAAGTCCACCTTATGGATCGGCTCGAAAGGGTGACGCATGAGCTGAGTTAGTACGACATTCAGATGCCATGTAGGAGGAGGTTTCCGCACCGGCGGAAACATACGAAACAATCCTTTGAAGAATTGCTGTATAATCCGCACAGAAAACAAAGAATTTGATACATCCTGACGAAATCTGGAAATGGCAGCCAGGAAGACCTTAAGAGTAGAATGCGCCAAACCCAATCTGGCCAAGTGAAAAAAAGAAGGGTAGAATTTGCTCTGGCTTGGCATGAATGGGATGAAGACCATTAGACTGGCACCATGCACAGAAACGCCTCCACTTAAGTTTGTAGGTTTTGATCGTAGATGGAGCCCTGGCCCTCGCCAGTACCTCCTGGCAATCCTGCGGAATGTTTAAGTGTGCAAATTCCATGTGCTGAGGAGCCAAGCCGACAATTTCAGCGAGTTCAGGTCCGGATGATACACCTTGCCCTTGTGGGTTGAGAGAAGATTCGGAATGTGAGGAAGTTGGATCGGGTTTGCATTCCGAGAGAAGGAGCAGCTCGGTGAACCAGTATTGGGGCCATCGTGGAGCAATCGGGATCAACCGGCATGGTTGCTTCTTCATCTTCTTGATGACTTTCGGGATCAGTGGTATCGGTGGAAAAGCGTAAGTGAATATTTGATACCAACTCATCGAAAGGGCATCCCCGCATGAGTCCTTGTGGGGCACCCAGCTTGCAAAGTATGGGCATTTCCGGTTCTGATGCGTCGCAAACAAGTCCAGATCCGGATGCCCCCATGTCTGAAAGATGCGGTCTAGAGATGGTTGATGTAGTTCCCACTCGTGAGTGCAACCTGAGGATCTGCTGAGAGAGTCCGCCAACACATTCGCGATTCCCGGGACATGGACAGCTGACAGATGGATATTGTGAGTCAGGGCCCAACTCCAAATCTCTTGTGCCTGGTGCGACAGCCGGGCTGATCTTGTGCCCCCCTGCTTGTTTAGGTAATGCATGCAGGTGGTGTTGTCTGTCCGGATCAAGACTGTGGCACCTTCTAGGGTCGCCTGAAAGGACTTCAGGGCTAGAAAGATGGCGTGCAATTCGAGCCGGTTTATGTGCCATTTCATTTGGATTTTGTCCCATTTCCCACTGACCATCATGCCTTAGAGGTGTGCACCCCAGCCTGTCATTGAAGCGTCTGTCGTCACTATGAACCTGGGCACTTCCGTGAGGAAAGAGCATCCCACTTGTATGTTGCAACCTTGACTCCACCATTGAATCGCTTCTCGCATTCGTGGTGTTATTTTTATGATGTCCTCGAAGGACCCAGACACCTGTATCCACTGGTGACTGAGCTCCTCTTGCAAGGGCCTCATCCGAAGACAACAGTTGGGGGTGAGAAGAATACAGGAAGAAATCATCCCTATGAAGGACTTGAACATGCGTACTGAAACGCAGCTTTTTAACAACAGTGCAGCAGCCAGCCGTTGTATCTTTTCCTGTCTCTCCTTTGAGATAAATACTTGGGCGAGCTTGGTGTCTAGTGTCGCTCCCAAGAAAGTCTCTCGTTGCTGGCGTTAGGTGCGATTTCTGGAAGTTCACTGTGAAACCCAGGCTTTGCATCAGTGACAGAGTTTTTTGAATGTGAGTTTTTACCATGTTGAAAGAACTGGCCTTGATAAGGCAATCGTCTAGATATGGATATATCTGTATTGACTGCAACCGAAGGTGGGCTGCCACCGGGGCCAGCATCTTTGTGAACACTCTGGGGGCTGAGCGCAGTCCAAAGGGAAGAACTTTGAACTGGAAGTCCCTGCCAGCCACTCTGAACCTTAGAAACTTCCGGTGCCTGGGAAAAATTGGAACATGGAAGTATGCATCCTGAAGGTCGAGTGTCGCCATATACTCTCCCACCGAAAGAAAATGGAGGA
Organism: Lissotriton helveticus; assembly: GCF_964261635.1. NCBI lineage: Eukaryota > Metazoa > Chordata > Amphibia > Caudata > Salamandridae > Lissotriton > Lissotriton helveticus. Next base: position 823,636,623 of record NC_136073.1, read on the forward strand.
TTTCTTGAAGGGTCAGCATCCTGAATGACAGTTTTGTGAGGAATTTGTTGAGGGCAAGCAGGTCGAGGATGGGTCGCCATTCCCCCGACTTCTTGCGAATAAGGAAAAATCTTGAGTAAAAGCCTTTTCCTTTCTGATGATGAGGTACCCTTTCTATTGCTCCTTTTCGAATCATAATGTTGATCTGGGCAAACAGCTCCTTGAGATGTGCTGGAGGTGGTCCTCTTGGGGGGGGGGGGGGGGGGGGAGTTTGGAGGAGTTTTTACGAATTCCAAAATGTGACCTCTGGCCACCACATCCAGAACCCATTTGTCCGTGGTAATCTTGGACCAATTTAAGTAATTTTGGGATATTTTTCCTCCAATTTGGTTCGGGTTGGGGCAAAGTGGCGGCAGGATGCGTTTCTCACTTTTTATTGTCTCTTCCGCGATAGTTGGATTTTCCTCGAGACTGAGAAAAATTTCCTCTTCTCTGCCCGTAAGTCTGTTGACGATATGGCTGGTATCTTTGGTTTCCCTGGGCGGAAGTATAGGAGCGCTGTTGGTTATAGCCTCCTCTATTAGAGAAATTCCCTCTTCCTCTTGCTCCACGAAAGGAAGACTTCCTGTATTGCAAAGTGCCCAGCGAACGTGCTGTCTCAGTATCCTTCTTAATGGCTTCCAGAGCATCGTCTACATGCTTTCCAAATAAATACTCTCCATCATAAGCCATCTCTATAATCCTTGTTTGGACCTCCTGTCGAAAGGATGTTGCCTTCAACCATCCTTGCCTCCTGAGGACAGCTGCACCCGCTAGCTGCCGAAAACCTGTGGCAGCAACGTCCACTGCAGCATCAATCATCTCAGATGAGACGCACTCTCCTTCTTGAAGAATCTTCTTTGCTTCCGCCCGATCTGGCTCGGGAAGTTTGTCCACATACGGCAAGATGTCCGACCACATCTGCCTATCGTATCTCCCTAATATGGCTAGGGAGTTAGCGACTCTAATAGTTGTAGCTGCAATTGTAGAATTTTTTTTCCCTGATTGAATCAAGACGTCTCCCATCTTTATCTGGCGGAACAGAGACCTGAACTGATGGGTTAGTAGATCTCTTTTGCGCTGCCTGCGCTACCACAGAGTCTGCTTTCGCTTGTCCAATGAGGCACGCTGGAGATGAATTTGGCGCCCTATATTTTTTATCCACTCTCGGGAGCACTGCTGGCAAAGAATTTGGTTTGGACATGATCTTCAGTCTTCCTTCCATATGAATTCTATGATTGGAATGGTCCAACTCTGTTTCTGTGGCGAAGACTTGAAGTCATACAAGAAGCAGTCTTCTTGTTTTGACTCCATAGTTATCAGGAACCTCCTTGTTGCTCTATCCTTGATCTTGTGGAATGAGGCAATGTCCGCAGGAGGTGACTGATGTTGTATGCTTTGCCGGAGAGGGTGTGTTTGCATTGTAATCCTCATACTCCGACGATTCTGATCTATTGTCTAATTATCCTTCCTCCTGCTCCTCATTACCAGAGTACCCATCATCCTCTGTTTGAGGAGCTATGACTTGTGATGCAGCCAATGCTGTATGTCCTTCCTCCAACGTCACACAAACAACTGGCTGTGCCTGCTTTGAAAGCGGCGTCGCTGTTTTAGGTCTTGGCGTAGATACATGAGAGTCACCTGACTCTGAAGGCGGAAAACGCCTATAGTAGTCACTGAGCATGTATTGTAAATTGCGAAACAATTCCTCAGGCATTTGCATGCCGGGAGCAGACCTGTCCTCATGTGACAAGGGCTCCGTTTCTTGCATATCTTCTTCCGTATCACCGTCTTGAATCTTAATTTGGAGGTCAGACGGACTTCTGGCCAATCCAAAATTCTCATCCTCGTAGGATCCCTCCTCATCAGAATCCAAAAGCTTCTCTGGCACTACCAGCATAGAAGGAATCGCCTCATTAGTAGCCAGTTTCTTTAACAGCGTAGCTGTAGTTGCAGGTGAGGGCAACGGTATCCCAAATGGCTGTGCTGACCATACTTGTAAGGCAGTGCCAGCTTGACAGTGGTGGCGTCGATGGGTTCACCTCAGTCGCCGACGAACCTGCTTTTTGATGCTGAATCTTTTGCTTCGTCGACTGTACCATCGTCGACGATTGATCTATCTTCGTCGACGACGACTTTTTAGATGATACCTTCGTCGACGAGGTCGTCGACGATAACTTCGTCGACGGGGACGTCGTCAAGGACGTCGACGGTAGCTATGTCGACGTGGATTTCATCGTCTGCGAGGATTTTGTCGTCGACGGCAACGTCGTCGACGAGAGCTTCGTCGACGAGAGCTTCGTCGACGAGAGCATCGTCGACGGCACAATTTTCATCGTCGACGGGGAGCCAACCGTCGACATTAGATTCGTAGACGAGGAGCTAAACAACAGTACTTTAGCCATCGTCGACGGGACTATATTCGACGACGAGATAGGCCTGATCTGCACATGGACCAGCGTAGGCGATGAGGCCAAAGACATCACTAGAGCTGGCTTAGGTGAGGAGAAAGTCATCATGCAGGTGGTAGACGTGGCCACATAAGCGGAAACAATCCTTTTTTGACGTTGAAATTGTCAAAGGTAGCAACTGAGGAGGCACAGACTGCGAAGATTTCTTGGGAACTGCAGATTTCCCCAGACTTCTTAGAGGGCGTACTATCCATCTTAACAGGTGGAAGAGGCTTTTTTGAAACACCAGGCCCAGAAGAATCCAGAGAGGATTGGACCTCTTTTGCCACCTTCGCCCTTGGAGATGAATCTTTAGTTTCAGCCTTCCTCTTAATGGAAATCCGTGAAGAACTAGAGGCAATGCTTCCTACCTCAGACAAAGGGTACTCCTTGTCCTTGAGTCTGTTAAGCCACAACAGCAGTCGTCCTTCCCTGTCCCTGATAGTCTTAGGGGGGAAAGTCCGGCAGATCTTGCACTCCTTTGCCTTATGGTCAGGATAAAGGCAATATAAACATTTTTTGAGGGGATCTTCTTTGAATAGCCTAAGCTTCCCACAAGAATCACAGGCCCTGAACAGGGATTTAGAAGTAGACATCTGAAAAACTTGAAGAAACTAACTAATCTTAAAGAAAACTGAGCAGAGCTCAGGGAGACTCCCTTTACACGACGTGCGGTAGAAAATCTGAGAGCCTGAGCCTCTGGGGAGGACATTCTGGTGGGTGCTGTCGCCTGATTGGCTGCAGTTTGGACTAACACATAATGACTAAGATAGTCACGAGTGTGGAGGTTTTTTCTACTGTAGCTGGTACTACTTTACTTCCTGGTTGGGTACTTCTGATATTTGCTATATATATTATGGCATTTTATTGCTTTTTTATGTACCGTGGGACTCCCACTCCGACGACGGGGAATGATTCAGGCATGTGAATCTATGAAAGACACCCCTAATACTGGAGAATAAGTTCAGCTGTAAATTTAAAAGGTGGAGGTCGTGGTCTTGGTGGTGGAGACACCGCCGTGGGTTGAGGTTTAGGAGATGTTGGAAACCTCTGTTTGTAGACTGTAATGAGGTATTGTAAGTCCGAGACCAAGGAGTCTGGAAGACAAACCATTGGGGGAGGAGGTGGTTGATATTCTTCCTCCTGATCATGGTCTTCCTCATCTGAACTCTTTATATTTTACATTAAGTTCAGAGGGGCTTGTCGCCGTTTGTAACATGCTACCCTCATCCAAATCCTCCTCTTCCAGAAGACATGCTGGAGGCAGTGGTTGGACCCTACTTGGCGATGTTAGGGCCGGCGTCAATGTCTTCTTTGTAATTTTTAGATGCACATATGTGCTTTTCAGATTTGGATCAGTCGTCGAGCAAGTAGACGGTGAGGTCGTCAATAGTGAAACGTCGACAGGCGTCGTAGTCGATGGAGTTATCGTCGACTGAGCCGTCGTCGACAATATTGTCATCACAGGTGGAGATCTCTTAAACAGAGCTTTCGTCGACGATGGCCTGGACGTCGACGGGGATGTCTTAGTCGTCGAGCTAGTCGACAACCCAGTCGTCGGCGATCGCAGTGTTGGCGATTGCTTCAACGTCTTTTTGATCTTTAACGTAGACGACACGGTTTTACATGCCGTCGACTAGGTCAATGACGATGTTGCCACCGACGTGGAGACAGTTGTCATCGACGAAGTGACACATAAGGCTGTAGAGACCGATCTGGTCGCTGAAGTCGTCGTCAACGATGTCGTCGACGGAGTGGAAGTAGGCTTTTTGAAGGTCGGAACTTCCTGAAAGGACACCTTCGATGGTAGGCCTTAGAATGGACCCCTGAAGACTTTAAGTGTCTTCTTTTGAGAAGGCTGTGACGAAGGGCCCGGAGAAGCCACCCTTGGTCTTTTTTGAGAGGATTTAGAGGATACTGAAGAGCGCTCACTCTCCCAGAAGACTCCAGTTGGTCCCTGTCTTTCAGCCTTTGTAGCCAAATTAAAAGGCGCCTCTCCTGATCTTTGAGGGTTTTTGTGGAGAAGGTACGACATACCTTGCAATCCTTGGACGAATGGTCCGGATAAAGGCAATATAGACAATCTTGATGTTGGTCATCTATATGTAGTCTCTTCTTTCCACAGGAACCACAGGGCCTAAAAAGATCCCTTATTAGGTGTCCTAGCCATGAAGATACCAGGAACTTCAGTTCAGAATATGAAATATAACACCAGAGAACACTGGAAAACCAGTTAGCACGATGTGCGGTAGAAAATCTGAGGGACAGGAGCTCCTTCCAGGAGGGTTCTAGAGGGAGGTGATAGCGGATTGGCTCTTCTCTAGAGTCTGGTCCTTTTTCCAAAAAGACATGGATATGTTACTAACGTGGGACCTTTGGCCTATTACTCTATGTGACTAATGGGACATAACTTTATTTATGTACCGGGGACTCCCATCCCAACGACGGGGAATGATTCAGGCATGTGAATCTATGAAAGATACCCTAATACTGGATAACCTAATTGTGAGAAGTTGGCCTGATGTGCAGTGTTCACTATTCCAGTGATCACTATATATCAGTCCAAACAACCCTTATTGATGATTGGTTGTAAGTCAACCTTATAGACCAGCTATCCTAGTAGCATGGATACGAGCAGTCTAAGGCTAAGACTCTAGAGGGCGTGTTAAGCCAGCTGTTTTACCATCACATTACCCCTTGAACACCCAGTGAAAGGACACCACACAAGTTGTTATGAAAATAAACAGTGTATTTATTTATAACAAGACTACCCTGGCTCTTTATGAGACAGGGAGCTAAGCACACAACAAAACTATTACGAAAATACTTAAGTTAGCACGTTATACACAAATGCCCGAGGGGCACGAAAAACCATATACTCTAAAAGTGGAATGCGAATTACTAGCAGGTAAGTAACAGTTCTAATAGGCTTTGGAATCGCTAGGACTGGACTAGGGAATCGTTAGATTACTACTAGGAGGCCCAAGGGACTCGGGTGCAGAGTGTGCACTCTCACGCGGGATGCGGGACAAAGTCTATGGAAGCTAGAATTCACAAAGTTAGTGTTCACGGGCGAACCCGACCTGGTAGGGAGAAAACGGCAGTGGATCCTGACCCTTGGATAGTGAGGCTATGCTGGGACACCGGAGTGCCGAAGTTACCTAGCCCAGGGGCTGCAGCTGCATAGGTCTGAAAAGACGTCGGGGATCTCGTTGCCGGACCAGGAGCCTGGAAGGAAGAAGTTGCTGGCAGGCGACCAGTGAAGAAAAGTTCGATGGATCCAAGCCTGGATCAAGGAAGAAGAAACCTGAAAGCAGAGGGGACCAAGTTCTTGAATCACTAGCCAGTGATTAAGTGGGCACCAGGATGGCACCGGGCGAAGTCACCGCAGTCAGGTGAGTGGGCGCTGCTGGGCTCTGCAGTCTCTCGGACCAGGAGGCGTTGTCGGCGACCAGGATGGAGGTGCGAGCTGTCCCACGAAGGTTCTTGCTGTCGACGTCGCTGGACCCAGGATTGGGCAACAAGTCTTGGCAAATGCAAGGCCCACGCGGTGGACCTAAAATGGCGTCTTGGGCGGACCAGGAGGGTCCAGGGTACTTCTCCGATGGAGGGAAGCAAGGGCCAGTCTGGAGCAACCAGACCAGCAGCAGAAATGTCGTCGGGCGTCGTCAGGAAGGCCACAAGCCAGCGGGCTAGTAGCCAAACAACGCGGTGAGCAGCAAAAAGCAGAAGGGCCCCACGCAGATCGTGGAGATGCTGGGGGGCTGCACTTCGGTGCTGGAGCTGCTCAGGGTGGGGGCTTCTCGGACCCCAAAGCACTCACCAGGAATTCACTCGGCGGGCTTGCTGGAAAGAAGTCGTGCAGTCTTGAAGATGGCCGGTCCCTCGAGGTCTCGTCACACCCACGAATCTCAGCGTGACTGATGATGTAGGTAGAGGTCAGAGGTGCCAGGGAAGCCGGTTCTCGTCGAGCTGGGCAGTCGGATTCCGGAGGAAGGACTTGCAGCAGACCGCAGTGTTCTTTAGATGGTGCCTGCGGATGCAGGGTGACTACTCCTTAGTCACAAGGGAGAAATCTTAGGAAGAAGTCTTGAGTTCCTTTCGTGGAAAGTAGTTTCAGGATTCAAAGATGATCTGATTTGGAAGGGGGCCAGTTCCTACCTTTATCCTGTAAAAAGGGGCTGGCACGCGACTAAGTCCTGCCCTAGGGGTGGGACTAGGAGGGGGGTGGTTACACCCACTTCCTTGGCGGGCTTTTCCCCAGCACAGGGTCTGGAGTGACCCTGGAACTGGTTCCAGCCTGCCTATGCACAGTGAGCACCGGGGTGCCACGTGCAGTGACCTTCCTCTAAAGCCCTGCCTACCTACAATACACAAAACCCTGTCTGGGACGGTGCTGGCACCGCCCCTGGCAGGAAACCCTTTGTCCTTATCTCCTGCTCTGGGAGGACTCCCAGCAGCAGGAGGGCAGACTTGTGTCTCGGTGGCAGCATCCATTTTGTGGATGCTAAGGCTCTGTCTGACTTTTAACCGGGTTATAGGTTACATACATGTCGTGTCCCTCTAGAAGGGTGGAATGCTAACCCCGTCGCCAGAATTGGCGAGGGGTTAGTATTCCAATTCGTATGACACCTTACTCGACATGTTTTGATAAAGCGATACCAGAGTTGGCATTTAACCGCGAGGATTATAATGCACTTAAGAGTATATGGTATGCGATATCATGGAAACGGCTAAGGGATGGGTCCCGAAAGCCGCAGACAGGCTCAGCTCATGCCAGAGCACCATCTCACACGATTCCAAGCACTCTGCCTTCAGGATTGTTAAGGCCTGCCATAGGAGTGACTGATAGGAGATCTGTGTGTCCATTTTAGGGTTAGATATAGGTATACTATATCTAAAGCAAAGGGTGAGTACACCACCTTGCCCCAGCTGTCGTGCAGCCAGTTGTGTCAGTTTTAGTTAGTCAATCCAGGGGTGGCACAATACATGCTTCAGCCCCTGGGAGACTTCTGGGTGCACCTCAGCCCTGGGTACAGGGACTTGGAGGGCCCAGTGCCAATTCAGTACCTGAGTACAATTTGGATAGAGAGAACAGCTAGGCTGTGGGTCTGATTAGCAGGCCCACAGCCAGGGAAAGTCGTAAACCAGTGCAGCAAAAAGCAAAAATCTGGGTGATCATAGGATTGCAGACCCTACTCTCCTACACTAATCTTCTATCCCTTGGAAGACTTATTAGGTGTTGTCATGTAAAGAATTAGAGGAAATTGGAGTATAGGTTCTTTTCCCTCAGGATCTTCTGAACAGGTTTACCTGTAATCTTAATAAAATGCACAATTCCTGAAACAGCCAGTTCACAAGACATTTCAATCTGATTTGATATCCATTTCTCACAATATCTAGCCCCCATCTGCCTCTCGTTATCTGGCAATCTAGGAAAGGTTTTGTAATGCTGCCCACCAATAGGAGGTGTAGGTGCAACTGTGGGGCAGGATGAAGGGGTTTTGAGGTCGCTGAAGCATTTCAAGCAAGAGCGGAGGGTTGCTTCCCTAGATGGCTTCTAATTATGGCAGTAGAGTTTCCAGTCTTGCTGCTGCTTCTGTTGTAGTCTTTGGCAGCATGGTGTATGGCAACTGGGTGCTAGACTGTGTTATACCCTTGAAAAGAAAAGCTAAACTATTAGAGAAAAAAAATGAATTCCTCAGATCTAGTTTAATCTGCTGTATCTTTATCGGTAGGGGATTAAACAGTAGACCCCCCTAGTGAAAGAGGGAATGAGAGTGAAGCAGTGACTCAATACGCGCATTTGGTGTGAGGCCCTAAAGAAAAACAAGCATTGCATAGCCAATAGGTCTCGCCTTTGGGACCTTAGAAGTGTTTAGCCATGCAACTGTTGATGTTGTTGCACGAAGGATATTGTGCTGGACAACTAAACACTTATAAGGTCCCAAAGGCGAGACCTATAGGCTATGCCAATGCTTGTTAAACTAGCGTGCTTCATGTATAACGCCTTCTTTGTGCACCCTGCGTAGGTGTCTTGTCCATAAAAAAAGTCTTCTTGGGCACTGGGCCTTTGGAGCACTGCTAACCTGCTAAAAATCCAGCAAGAAACCAAGAAGACTAGATCCCTAAAGCAACCCTTCTCAGAGTGTGTACCATGAGTGTGGAACTTAACAAACATACCTAAAATTCACTCAAATATGTGTTTCAATGGACAGTTTCACGGTTGTTTGCTTTTTTTGTTTTCTTACCACAGGGACACTCCTTTCCAATGCTCGCCGCTGCCAAGAACGAATGCAGACCCAATGACATGTACTTGAAGCTGTTTATTTCACCCGCACCACCGCCACAACGCGGTTTCACCCTGCTCCCAGGGCTTGATCACATAATATATATAAATTCTGTACTGTTTTTGTACAAAATTTTACGTCAGGTTAATTCCTTCTTGTTTCGAGCAAGTGTTTGGTGTAAATTAGACATCAAAAGGCCGGATTTGCATTGCAATAGGTCTCGCATTAAATAAGTTTGAGCTTTTGGCATTGCTAAATATTGCAACACCAATTGCAACAAAAGTCTATAAATTGTAGGCCAAAAAAATGTGTATTTATTTTTGTAGCAATGGTGTCATGCTGAGCTTTAGATGAACATGTTTAAAAGTAAAGTGGGCCATACTGCGATTGCTACAATAGTTAATTGTGGATGCGTTCACAATCGTGTGCACTGATGGCTGGTGGTGTGTGTGCCTGTAGAAATTGTGCACTGCCGGCTGGTGGTGTGTGTGCCTGGTGAAAGTGTGAAATGCCGGCTGGTGGTGTGTGTGCCTGGTGGAAGCGTGCACTGCTGGCTGGTGGTGTGTGTGCCTGGTGGAAGCGTGCACTGACGGATGGTGGCGTGTGTGCCTGGTGAAAGTGTGCACTGACGGATGGTGGTGTGTGTGCCTGGTGGAAGCGTGCACTGCTGGCTGGTGGTTTGCCTGGTGGAAGCGTGCACTGACGGATGGTGGGGTGTGCCTAGTGGAAGCGTGCACTGACGGATGGTGGTGTGTGGGTGCCTGGTGAAAGTGTGCACTGATGACTGATGGGGTCTGTGCCTGGTGGAAGCGTGCACTGCTGGCTGGTGGTGTGTGCGCCTGGTGGAAGCGTGCACTGCTGGCTGGTGGTGTGTGCCTGGTGGAAGCGTGCACTGACGGATGGTGGGGTGTGCCTAGTGGAAGCGTGCACTAACGGCTGGTGGTGTTTGTGCCCGGTGAAAGCGTGCACTGATGACTGATGGGGTCTGTGCCTGGTGAAAGTGTGCACTGGCTGTGTGGTTGTGTGTGCCCGGTGAAAGCGTGCACTGGCGGCTGGTGGCGTGTGTGTGTGCCTGGTGAAAGCGTGCACTGAAGGCTGGTGGTGTGTGTGTGTGTGCCTGGTGAAAGCGTGCACTGACGGCTGGTGGTGTGTGTGTGTGCCTGGTGAAAGCGTGCACTGACGGCTGGTGGTGTGTGTGTGTGTGTGTGTGTGCGCTTGGTGAAAGCGTGCACTGATGGCTGGTGGTGTGTGTATGTATGTGTGCCTGGTGAAAGCGTGCACTGACGGCTGGTGGTGTTTGTGCCCGGTGAAAGTGTGCACTGACAGCTGGTGTTGTTTGTGCCCAGTAAAAAAGCGTGCACGGACGGCTGGTGGTGTTTGTGCCCGGTGAAAGCGTGCACTGACGGCTGGTGGTGTGTGTGTGTGCCTGGTGAAAGCGTGCACGGACGGCTGGTGTTTGTGCCCGGTGAAAACGTGCACTGACGATGTCTGTGCCTGGTGAAAGTGTTCACTGACGGTGTGGTTGTGTGTTTGTATGTATGTATGTATGTATGTATGTATGTGTGGTTGTGTGTGTGACAGGAATCCACTGTAATGCTTAAATATGGGGGATTCCTGCCTTTTCCCTTTGGCGTAGGGGCAGCGCAGCAGGGTGCCTTGCTGTGCTGCCCTCCGCCAAAATGCCATAATGAGGCGCATAGTTTGAGCCTGTAGTTGGAGGTGAGGTTCAGCGGAAATCATTCTTGTGGACTGGCACTTACATTCCCTCATCAGAGTTTATATCAGAGCAAGAAAATTAACCAGATGTGCCGATCGTGTAGTAGTGATGGGGGGGGAGTGGGAGGGGTCGGCAGGGGGACGGGTGGGTCACGAGTGCGGCAAAGGAGGGTGTGGCTGGAGGAAAGTCGGGGGTGATCTGATGAATGAAAGGTGGTGGCAATGAGAAGGGGGATGGAGTATGGAGTTACGTAGGTTGAGTTGTGTTGGGGCGGAAGTGGGTACTATAGAAGAACGAGGAGTGACGGAAGCAGAGTGAGAGAAAGGAGGGGAGCAGAGGATTGGAGAAACGTGGCAGGGGATATGGAAAGATGAAGGAAATGAGACGTTAGATAAAGCGTTAGAGGTGGTGATGAGGGCGGGGTTTCAGTCACAAGGAGCAAGAAACAGTCAAATATGTCCCGCGCATTACTTCGAAGAACATATTTTGTAGTTCTATGCCCATTTTGCAAACTCCTTCCTGATTTTCTCTAGATGTGAATTTCCACGTACAGAGGAGTTGGACGGAATAATGACTAATAAACAGGCCGCAGCAGTCGACCCTACCCAGCAAAGCTGCTGGCCATGACTAAGTGCCTCATTTTATCACGAAGGAAAGCCAGCCCGCGCCGGGGCCACAAGGGGCCGGAGAATTAACCTACCGAGGGCCCTGGTGCCAGAAGATTCACGGATGTGCTGTAGTGGGGAAAAACGTGCCATGAAGGTCAAGGAAGGGCCTGGGAGAGGCCAGAAAAAGGATGGTCAATAGGCCTGGGAAAGTGTGTATTTGAAATGTGTTTCCTGTGTCATGATCTAGTCTTGTAACTTAAAAGATTCCTTTGAGGGGGCTGTGTCATGCAATTAACTATGCAGTCGTTCAGTTCAAGAGCTATATGAAACAGACAATGGCGTTTTTATGCTGCGCAGTCCACTCAGCGTGCCCAGGAAAGGGGAAACAAGAGGCAGTAAAACTAGCTCTCCATAGTGCAGAGTCATGCGGTACAGCAGAATAAGTGACTGTGTCAGAGGTCATTATCTTGAAGTAATTGGCCTTGTCACTTCTGATGCACCTTTGGCTTAAACCCTGCAATAGGTGGCGGGCAAATATCTCACGATAAAGCTATCTAGAATGAATTAATGGTATAGAAATGCAGTCGTGTGTTTGGTTTTTCATGGTTTTTATTGCTTAGAAACTGACGCATTTGCGATACAAAAAGACATCAATAAGACAAGTCAAGACCCCATTAACAGTAAACACTGAAAATACAACTATCTCCGTTTCATGCATAGTAACATGAAGGAAATTTGAGAAGCCCTCCAAGGGCCTTAGAGTGGGAGGCAGGGGGGTCAGGGTTGTAGGGAGAACGGTGCCCGCCAGCTGCTGCTGTGGTTGTTGAAAGGGATGGGCTAAAAGGGAGGGGGGAATGCAAGGAGCACAGCTGTACCAGTTTGTGATCACTTTCGCGGCCGCTTTGATGTTCTCAGTGGCCGCGCGGCTCACTGAACATCAAAGCGGCCGCGAAAGTGCTCCCAAAGGCAGCAGGCTGACAAATGGTGCGCGCGCCTGGCGCACATGCACTGTACCTCATCTGGCTGCAGCCATTGGGAGCACTTTTAAAAAACCCTTAATCAATATCTCGCCAAAGCATCGCTTACACGATAGCGACGGGTGAGACCTAAAAAGTTAATTACCTATAACTACTGTTCTCCAGCATTGGCATCTTTCATAGATTTACATGCTAAAATAATTCCCAGTGGCCAGACTGGGAACCCCACTGAAGCACTGATAGCATAAAGTGTGGGCCTTACACTCAATAAGACTGAACTTTCCAATAGACTTTAGTAAGCAATCCACATCATTATAAGAGCCAAACTACAGCCAGAGACCAGCAGCCTCAGGCATTTCCTTGCCAGTGGCTTTAAAAGCTCAGGCTTTCTAGCTTGCAACATGTTCATATAGCAACTTCTCGAAGCCGCATGACATGGGGAGGAGGGCGAGTCGTAAGTGAATCTATGAAATATAGCAATACAGTAGAACCCAAGCTACAGGTATGTAACTTTTTTCCTTCCCCAGCACTGGATCTTTCATAGATTTACTTGTTTGAATAAGATCATCACTGCAGTTTATAAAATAGCAATGTAAAATGTAAATGGTTTTCTGAGCACTGCCCTTCCCACCGCAACATCCTTATTGGAATTCACATCGATGAAGTAATGCTTCGCGAAAACATCAGTTTTTCCATGTCCCAGCCCTGCAAATTTCTTTAAGACAGTTCAACAAAGAGGGCCTGCTATAGCTCTCGTGGAATGTGCTTTAACTAATCTTGTCAAAGTCTTGTTTATAAGATCATATGACTTTGTAACACGACACAACCAATCTTTCTAAATTCTACAAATAAGTTGGGTTTTCTGAAGACCTTTGTTGCACTTAAGGAAATCCATTCAATCTTTCTGCTGCTGATGTCTGATCAGCAAAAAAGTTGCCAAAAATATTCTTGGTTTCATATGGAATGAAGGCAGGATCTTTGGGATGAATTTTGGGTTCGTTATAAAAAATCACCTTATCCTTCATGAAATGTAAAAAAGGTCTCTTTAAATGATAATGCTCTTCTCTTCTGGAGGTGAAGGCTATCAGGAAAGTTACTTACCTGTAAACTGTGGTTCTCCAGTATTGGTGTCTTTCATAGATTCACATGCTTGAATATCCCCCGAAGTGGGAGTCCCACGGTACATAAAATAGCAGTAACATATGCATGTATACATGAAAATATCATAAATAAAAATATACATACATATAATGTAATAAATTGTAAATTCAAAAAAGTACCATAGAACATAATAGACCCATTGAAAAGCCTAAGGGAGAACTCACTTTAGTAGCATATCAGTGTCATTATGTGTTGGTCCACATTCCAGCCAATCAGGCTGTAGCCTCCTCTAGAACCTTCTCCTCAGAAGCCCAAGTCCTCAGATTTTCGTAGCACAAAGTAAGTAAAAGTGCCTGAGGAGAAGAGAGCCTCTGAGGGGAGGATGGGAGGGTCGCATGTGAATCTATGAAAGACACCAATACTGGAGAACCACAGTTTACAGGTGTGAGAAGTTGGCCTGATGTGCAGTGCTCACTATTCTAGTGATCACTATATATCAGTCCAAACAACCCTTATTGATGATTGGTTGTAAGTCAACCTTATAGACCAGCTATCCTAGTAGCATGGATACGAGCAGTCTAAGGCTAAGACTCTAGAGGGCGTGTTAAGCCAGCTGTTTTACCATCACATTACCCCTTGAACACCCAGTGAAAGGACACCACACAAGTGTTATGAAAATAAACAGTGTATTTATTAGAATCACAACAACCCTGTACTCTTTATGAGGACAGGGTGCTAAGCACACAACAAAACTCTTACGAAAATACTTTTAAGTTAGCACGTTACACAAATGCCCGAGGGGCACGAAAAACCATATACTTTCAAAGTGGAATGCGAATTACTAGCAGGTAAGTAACAGTTCTAATAGGCTTTGGAATCGCTAGGACTGGACTAGGGAATCGTTAGATTACTACTAGGAGGCCCAGGGGACTCGGGTGCAGAGTGTGCACTCTCACGCGGGATGCGGGACAAAGTCTATGGAAGCTAGAATTCACAAAGTTAGTGTTCACGGGCGAACCCGACCTGGTAGGAAGAAAACGACAGTGGATCCTGACCCTAGGATAGTGAGGCTATGCTGGGACACCGAAGTGCCGAAGTTACCTAGCCCAGGGGCTGCAGCTGCATAGGTCTGAAAAGACGTCGGGGATCTCGTTGCCGGACCAGGAGCCTGGAAGAAGGAAGTTGCTGGCAGGCGACCAGTGAAGGAAAGTTCGATGGATCCAAGCCAGGATCAAGGAAGAAGAAAACCTGTAAGCAGAGGGGACCAAGTTCTTGAATCACTAGCCAGTGATTAAGTGGGCACCAGGATGGCACCGGGCGAAGTCACCGCAGTCAGGTGAGTGGGCGCTGCTGGGCTCTGCAGTCTCTCGGACCAGGAGGCGTTGTCGGCGACCAGGATGGAGGTGCGAGCTGTCCCACGAAGGATGAAGTCGTTGGCGTCGAAGTTACCCAGGATTGGGCAACAAGCCTTGGCTAATTCAAGCCCACGCGGTGGACTCAAAATGGCGTCTTGAGTGGACCAGGAGGGTCCAGGGTGCTCCTCTTCTGGGAGGGAGCAAGGGCCAGTCTGGAGCAACCAGACCAGCAGCAGAAATGTCGTCGGGCGTCGTCAGGAAGGCCACAAGCCAACGGGCTAGTAGCCAAACAACGCGGTGAGCAGCGGAAAGCAGAAGGGCCCCACGCAGATCGTGGAGATGCTGGGGGGCTGCACTTCGGAGCTGGAGCTGCTCAGAGTCGGGGCTTCTCGGACCCCACAGCACTCACCAGTAGATTACTCGGCGGGCTTGCTGGAAAGAAGTCGTGCAGTCTTGCAGATGGCCGGTCCCTTGAGGTCTCGTCGCACCCACGGTTCTCAGCTGGGCTGTAGAGGTGGGTAGAGGTCAGAGGTGCCAGGGAAGCCGGTTCTCGTCGAGCTGGGCAGTCGGATTCCGGAGGAAGGACTTGCAGCAGACCGCAGTGTTCTTAGATGGTGCCTGCGGATGCAGGGTGACTACTCCTTAGTCACAAGGGAGAAATCTTAGGAAGAAGTCTTGAGTTCCTTTCGCAGAAAGTAGTTTCAGGATTCAAAGATGATCTGATTTGGAAGGGGGCCAGTCTCTACCTTTATCCTGTAAAAAGGGGCTGGCACGCGACTAGGTCCTGCCCTATGGGTGGGACCAGGAGGGGGGTGGTTACACCCACTTCCTTGGCGGGCTTTTCCCCAGCACAGGGTCTGGAGTGACCCTGGAACTGGTTCCAGCCAGCCTATGCACAGTGAGCACCGGGGTGCCACGTGCAGTCACCTTCCTCTAAAGCCCTGCCTACCTACAATACACAAAAACCCTGTCTGGGACGGTGCTGGCACCGCCCCTGGCAGGAAACCCTTTGTCCTTATCTCCTGCTCTGGGAGGACTCCCAGCAGCAGGAGGGCAGACTTGTGTCTCGGTGGCAGCATCCATTTTGTGGATGCTAAGGCTCTGTCTGACTTTTAACCGGGTTATAGGTTACAGGCATGTCGTGTCCCTCTAGAAGGGTGGAATGCTAACCCCGTCGCCAGAATTGGCGAGGGGTTAGTATTCCAATTCGTATGACACCTTACTCGACATGTTTTGATAAAGCGATACCAGAGTTGGCACATAACCGCGAGGATTATAATGCACTTAAGAGTATATGGTATGCGATATCATGGAAACGGCTAAGGGATGGATCCCGAAAGCCGCAGACAGGCTCAGCTCATGCCAGAGCACCATCTCACACGATTCCAAGCACTCTGCCTTCAGGATTGTTAAGGCCTGCCATAGGAGTGACTGATAGGAGATCTGTGTGTCCATTTTAGGGTTAGATATAGGTATACTATATCTAAAGCAAAGGGTGAGTACACCACCTTGCCCCAGCTGTCGTGCAGCCAGTTGTGTCAGTTTTAGTTAGTCAATCCAGGGGTGGCATAATACATGCTTCAGCCCCTGGGAGACTTCTGGGTGCACCTCAGCCCTGGGTACAGGGACTTGGAGAGGGCCCAGTGCCAATTCAGTACCTAAGTACAATTTGGATAGAGAGAACAGCTAGGCTGTGGGTCTGATTAGCAGGCCCACAGCCAGGGAAAGTCGTAAACCAGTGCAGCAAAAAGCAAAAATCTGGGTGATCATAGGATTGCAGACCCTACTCTCCTACATGACCCCCCCCCAAACTTTGGGACAATAAACTAACCTTGACCAGGTGAGTCTTCTTGCTCTAAGTGGAAATACCTGGAGAGCCCATCAGCATTGCTGTGATCAGTCCCAGGTCTATGCTCCACTGTAAAATCCATCCCCTGTAGGGAAATGGACCACCTAAGCAGTTTGGGGTTTTCACCCTTCATCTGATTTAGCCACAAGAGGGGCTTATGGTCTGTCTGAATGGTGAAGTGAGTGCCAAACAAGTAGGCCCTCAGCTTCTTCAGGGCCCAGACCACAGCAAAGGCCTCCCTCTCAATAGCTGACCAATTTTTCTCTCTGGGTGTCAGCCTCCTACTAATGAAAGCAATAGGCTGATCATTACCATCAAAATTCAGTTGAGACAGAACAGCTCCCACACCCAACTCAGAAGCATCTGTTTGGACAATGAATGGCTTGGAGTAATCTGGACTCTTGAGGATAGGTGCTGTGCACATGGCCTGCTTTAGGTCATTGAATGCTTTCTGACAGCTTGCTGTCCACTGAACTTTCTTTGGCATCTTCTTGCTTGTCAGGTCATTAAGGGGGGTCACTATGGACCCATAATTTCTGACAAACTTCCTATAGTACCCAGTCAGGCCCAAGAAAGCTCGAACCTGAGTCTGGGTGATTGGAGGAGTCCAGTCCTTGATGGCCTGTATCTTACTCTCCAGTGGCTGAACCTGGCCTCCACCTACAAGGTGGCCCAGGTATACAACCTGTGACTGCCCTATCTGGCACTTTGTGGCCTTGATAGTGAGGCCTGCCTTTTGCAGGGCCTCTAACACTTTCCTCAGGTGGACCAGGTGATCCTCCCAGGTGGAGCTAAAGACAGCAATATCGTCAAGATAAGCTGCACAGAAGTCATCCAGCCCAGTGAGGACTTGATTCACCAACCTTTGGAAGGTGGCAGGTGCATTTTTCAGTCCAAAGGGCATTACCACAAATTGATAATGCCCTCCAGGGGTAGAAAATGCTGTCTTAGGTTTGGCTTCCTCAGCTAACCTGATTTGCCAATACCCAGCTGTCAAATCAAATGTGCTTAAGAAGTTGGCAGAAGCCAATCTATCTATAAGCTCATCTGCTCTTGGTATTGGGTGGGCATCAGTCTTAGTGACTGCATTGAGGCCTCTGTAGTCTACGCAAAACCTCATCTCTCTCTTACCACCCTGGGTGTGAGGCTTTGGCACTAGAACTACTGGGCTAGCCCAAGGGCTATCTGAGGGCTCAATGACTCCCAGTTCCAACATTTTCTGCACTTCAGTTTTTATGCAGTCTCTAACATGATCAGGCTGTCTGTAGATTTTACTCTTGACAGGCAGACTGTCTCCAGTGTCAACATCATGGGTACACCAATCAGTTTGGCTGGGTGTCAGAGAGAACATATGTCGAAAGGATTGCAGAACTTGCCTGCAATCCTGTTGCTGATGTTCAGTGAGGCTGCCACAAAAGACAACACCATCAACTGATCCATCATCAGGATTCTGAGTGAGCAGGTCTGGGAGAGGGTCACTCTCTTCCTCCTGTCCCTCATCTGTGGCCATGAGCAAGCTCATGTCCTTCCTGTCAACATATGCTTTGAGCCTGTTAACATGGAGCACTCTGAGAGGGCTCCTGGGAGTTCCAAGGTCCACCAAGTAGGTAACCTCTCCCTTTTGCTCAATGATGGTGTGGGGCCCAGACCATTTGTCTTTTAGAGCTGCTGGGGCCACTGGCTCCAGCACCCACACCTTCTGTCCTGGCTGGTACACAGTCAGTACAGCCTTTTGGTCATGCCAAGCTTTTTGAAGTTCCTGGCTGGCCTCAAGGTTTTTAGATGCCTTCTCCATATACTCAGCCATCCTGGAGCGGAGACCAAGTACATAGTCCACTATGTTGGTTGCAGGCTTTTTGAGAGGTCTCTCCCATCCTTCCTTCACCAAACACAGGGGTCCTCTTACAGGATGCCCATACAGAAGCTCAAAAGGGCTGTAGCCAACCCCCTTCTGTGGGACCTCTCTGTAAGCAAACAAGAGGCAGGGGATCAGGACATCCCATCTTCTCCTAAGAGGTTCAGGTAGTCCATGAATCATCCCTTTCAGGGTCCTGTTGAATCTCTCAACAAGCCCATTGCATTGTGGATGATAGGGTGTGGTGAACTTGTAGTTCACACCACACTCTTTCCACATGGCAGTCAGATATCCTGACATGAAGTTTGTACCTCTGTCAGAAACGACCTCCTTAGGGAAACCCACTCTGGAGAACACTCCAACTAGGGCTCTTGCCACTACAGGGGCTGTAGTGGTCCTAAGGGGAATAGCCTCAGGATACCTGGTGGCATGGTCCACCACCACCAGTATAAACTTGTGTCCTGATGCTGTCTGGGGTTCCATTGGACCAACAATGTCAATCCCCACTCTTTCAAAGGGAATCCCCACCACAGGTAGTGGTATAAGGGGGGCCTTTGTTGTGCCACCTGACTTACCACTGGCTTGGCAAGTGACACATGAGCGACAAAACTCCTTGGTATTCTCATTCATATGGGGCCAGTGAAAGTGTGAGACAAGCCTGTCCCAAGTCTTTGTCTGACCTAAATGACCTGCAAGGGGAATCTCGTGGGCCAAGGTGAGAAGGAAACCTCTCAGAGACAAGGGGATGACCAGCCTCCTGGTTGCACCAGGCTTGGGGTCTCTTGACTCAGAGTACAGGAGTCCATCTTCCCAGTATACCCTGTGGGCACCTGTGGCATTCCCTGCAGCCTCAGCAGCAGCCTGCTGTCTGAGGGGTTCAAGGGAAGGGCAGCTCAACTGTTCCTTCCCCAGGTCTGCTCTGGAGGGTCCCCCTGAGCCCAGAAACTCAACTTGATCAAGTTCAAGCTCTTTAGGCTCAGTTTCCCTCAGCTCTGCTAGATCAGCCTCCTCAGAGACTTGATCCTCAACCTGGGGCAAGGGGGAAGGCAAAGCCTTACCCTTACTGCTCTTCTTCTTGGGAGGTGTCTGGTCCATAATTTCAGGATCCAGCACCTGTTCAGTGGGGCATCTTCTGGCCTGTGACCTAGTCACAGCAAGCACATGTGCTGGCAAGCCTAACATCTCCATGTGAGTCCTCTGCTCCACTTCTGACCATTGTGATGACTCCAAATCATTGCCCAACAAACAATCAACTGGGAGGTCCGAACTGACTACAACTTTCTTTTGTCCCTTCACTCCACCCCAGGAGAAAGCTACAATTGCCACACTATGACTAGTAGTGACATTGCTGGCATTGGTCACCAGGAAATCAGTACCTGGCATGATCTGTCCAGGGTCCACAAAGTTAGGTGTCACCATGGTGACACTGGCACAAGTGTCCCTATAGGCCTGAGCCATTTTGCCATTAATCAAAGGTGTCTGCCTGTATTTGCCCAAAGTATTGGGACTTATTTCAGGGGACATATCCACATCCCCTGTACAGACAAGGACAGCCTGAGTGAGTGTGCCAACTAAGTTGTCAGACCCCTCAGTACCCAAGGTTAACCCAACTAATGCCTTGGGAGTGACACTACCACTACTGACTGTACTAGGGGGTGCAGTTGCTTTAGGAGCTGTAGTGGTAGGAGTTTGTCCTCCTCCTCTTTTGGTGCACTCACTAAACCAGTGAGATTTACTTTTGCAGTACTGGCACCACCTTTTGGACTGGCCTTCTTGAGCCTTCTTCTTCTGGGAAGCCTGACCCCCACCCTCTTTGGTTTGTTGGGGACCTGGTGAAGACTTCTGGTCATTTTGCTCATTCTTGACATTACCCTTCTGGTCTGCTTTCTTCTGACCACCCTGGTTCTGGTTCTGGTTCTGCTTGATCCTTGTCCTGACCCATTTGTCTGCCTTCTTTCCCAATTCTTGGGGAGAGGTCAGATCTGAATCAACAAGGTGCTGGTGCAGCAACTGGTTCTGACAATTGTTCAAAATGTGTTCTCTCATCATTAGATTATACAATCCTGTGTAATCTGTAACCTTGCTACCCAGCAACCAGCCCTCCAAAGCCTTAGTGGCACAATCCACAAAATCAGACCAGTCCTGAGACTGAGTTTTCTGGGTGTCTCTGAACAGCAACCTGTACTGCTCAGTGGTTAAACCAAACCCATCAACCAGTGTATTCTTCAGGACCTGGTAATTGTTAGCATCCTCCACTCTTGTAGTGAGGAGCTTATCTCTACCTTTACCATCAAAGGAGAGCCACAGTATAGCTGCCCACTGACTCTGGGGAATGTTCTGCACAGTGCAGGCCCTCTCCAGAGCAGCCATCCATTTCTGGATGTCATCCCCTTGCTTAAAGGGGGGCACTATTTTAGTCAGGTGTTTAGTATCTAAACCCTTCTCTCTATCTCTTGGGAGATTGCTGCCACCAGTGGGAGCTAGCCCACTCATCTGCTGCTCTCTTGCCAGGGCAAGCTTCTCTTTGGCCAGGGCAATTTCTTCCCTTTCAATCCTCAGTTCAGCTTGTCTCATCCTAGCTTCATGCTCCTTTCTCTGAGGGGAAGTAAACCTCCTCTGTGGAGGATTCCTTCTCCCCTGAGAAGAGGCATTAGAGTGCAGAGATCTATTGGGAGTCCCTAGAAAGAGATCTATCTCTCCTAACTCCAAGGTTAGGCCCACTTCGGGTTAGTACTGGGGGGCCCCCAGATCCTAGCCCAAGTAAGTCTAAGTTGGTCCTAGTTAGCCTTCTGACTACCTCAAGACCCTTGTCTACCTCATCCCCAGAGAGTACCTCCTCATCCTCCTCCTCAACTGCTGAATCAGTGTTGGGGAGGTCTGGATCCCCAGAGGTTCCCTCTAAGGCTGGCATGCTCTCATGTAACTGAGAGAGCTTTCTGGCATCATATGTCTCTAAGAGACCTATCAGAAAGGGAAGGGTGGGGTTAGACCCCTGCTTCAGTTTCCTGGAGACACAGAGTTGCCTCATCTCCTGAAAATTGAGAGCTGCATATCTTGAAGTGACCTGTGGAGGGTCAACACTGACCAGGGGAGTCTCAGTAGAGTCCCCCTGAGTCGACATGCTTTTCTAGTGAGGTGTAAGTGGTGCACTTACCTACACTATATGTTTGCCTACTGATCCCTTGCTAGAGTTGTAGTTTAGGGTGTGCTAGGCCCTAGGAGCTACAACAGCTGGTTCAGTAGAACTCAGAGTATTCTAAGCTAAGTTATATGTACCTTTAGTACTTATGTGATCTTTCACAAGATATTCTTAGGGCATGTGTGGTAAAACAACAGCAAGCTCAAATCCCAACCGCTGCTCACCAATGTGAGAAGTTGGCCTGATGTGCAGTGCTCACTATTCTAGTGATCACTATATATCAGTCCAAACAACCCTTATTGATGATTGGTTGTAAGTCAACCTTATAGACCAGCTATCCTAGTAGCATGGATACGAGCAGTCTAAGGCTAAGACTCTAGAGGGCGTGTTAAGCCAGCTGTTTTACCATCACATTACCCCTTGAACACCCAGTGAAAGGACACCACACAAGTGTTATGAAAATAAACAGTGTATTTATTAGAATCACAACAACCCTGTACTCTTTATGAGGACAGGGTGCTAAGCACACAACAAAACTCTTACGAAAATACTTTTAAGTTAGCACGTTACACAAATGCCCGAGGGGCACGAAAAACCATATACTTTCAAAGTGGAATGCGAATTACTAGCAGGTAAGTAACAGTTCTAATAGGCTTTGGAATCGCTAGGACTGGACTAGGGAATCGTTAGATTACTACTAGGAGGCCCAGGGGACTCGGGTGCAGAGTGTGCACTCTCACGCGGGATGCGGGACAAAGTCTATGGAAGCTAGAATTCACAAAGTTAGTGTTCACGGGCGAACCCGACCTGGTAGGAAGAAAACGACAGTGGATCCTGACCCTAGGATAGTGAGGCTATGCTGGGACACCGAAGTGCCGAAGTTACCTAGCCCAGGGGCTGCAGCTGCATAGGTCTGAAAAGACGTCGGGGATCTCGTTGCCGGACCAGGAGCCTGGAAGAAGGAAGTTGCTGGCAGGCGACCAGTGAAGGAAAGTTCGATGGATCCAAGCCTGGATCAAGGAAGAAGAAAACCTGTAAGCAGAGGGGACCAAGTTCTTGAATCACTAGCCAGTGATTAAGTGGGCACCAGGATGGCACCGGGCGAAGTCACCGCAGTCAGGTGAGTGGGCGCTGCTGGGCTCTGCAGTCTCTCGGACCAGGAGGCGTTGTCGGCGACCAGGATGGAGGTGCGAGCTGTCCCACGAAGGATGAAGTCGTTGGCGTCGAAGTTACCCAGGATTGGGCAACAAGCCTTGGCTAATTCAAGCCCACGCGGTGGACTCAAAATGGCGTCTTGAGTGGACCAGGAGGGTCCAGGGTGCTCCTCTTCTGGGAGGGAGCAAGGGCCAGTCTGGAGCAACCAGACCAGCAGCAGAAATGTCGTCGGGCGTCGTCAGGAAGGCCACAAGCCAACGGGCTAGTAGCCAAACAACGCGGTGAGCAGCGGAAAGCAGAAGGGCCCCACGCAGATCGTGGAGATGCTGGGGGGCTGCACTTCGGAGCTGGAGCTGCTCAGAGTCGGGGCTTCTCGGACCCCAAAGCACTCACCAGTAGATTACTCGGCGGGCTTGCTGGAAAGAAGTCGTGCAGTCTTGCAGATGGCCGGTCCCTTGAGGTCTCGTCGCACCCACGGTTCTCAGCTGGGCTGTAGAGGTGGGTAGAGGTCAGAGGTGCCAGGGAAGCCGGTTCTCGTCGAGCTGGGCAGTCGGATTCCGGAGGAAGGACTTGCAGCAGACCGCAGTGTTCTTAGATGGTGCCTGCGGATGCAGGGTGACTACTCCTTAGTCACAAGGGAGAAATCTTAGGAAGAAGTCTTGAGTTCCTTTCGCAGAAAGTAGTTTCAGGATTCAAAGATGATCTGATTTGGAAGGGGGCCAGTCTCTACCTTTATCCTGTAAAAAGGGGCTGGCACGCGACTAGGTCCTGCCCTATGGGTGGGACCAGGAGGGGGGTGGTTACACCCACTTCCTTGGCGGGCTTTTCCCCAGCACAGGGTCTGGAGTGACCCTGGAACTGGTTCCAGCCAGCCTATGCACAGTGAGCACCGGGGTGCCACGTGCAGTCACCTTCCTCTAAAGCCCTGCCTACCTACAATACACAAAAACCCTGTCTGGGACGGTGCTGGCACCGCCCCTGGCAGGAAACCCTTTGTCCTTATCTCCTGCTCTGGGAGGACTCCCAGCAGCAGGAGGGCAGACTTGTGTCTCGGTGGCAGCATCCATTTTGTGGATGCTAAGGCTCTGTCTGACTTTTAACCGGGTTATGGGTTACAGGCATGTCGTGTCCCTCTAGAAGGGTGGAATGCTAACCCCGTCGCCAGAATTGGCGAGGGGTTAGTATTCCAATTCGTATGACACCTTACTCGACATGTTTTGATAGCGATACCAGAGTTGGCACATAACCGCGAGGATTATAATGCACTTAAGAGTATATGGTATGCGATATCATGGAAACGGCTAAGGGATGGATCCCGAAAGCCGCAGACAGGCTCAGCTCATGCCAGAGCACCATCTCACACGATTCCAAGCACTCTGCCTTCAGGATTGTTAAGGCCTGCCATAGGAGTGACTGATAGGAGATCTGTGTGTCCATTTTAGGGTTAGATATAGGTATACTATATCTAAAGCAAAGGGTGAGTACACCACCTTGCCCCAGCTGTCGTGCAGCCAGTTGTGTCAGTTTTAGTTAGTCAATCCAGGGGTGGCATAATACATGCTTCAGCCCCTGGGAGACTTCTGGGTGCACCTCAGCCCTGGGTACAGGGACTTGGAGAGGGCCCAGTGCCAATTCAGTACCTAAGTACAATTTGGATAGAGAGAACAGCTAGGCTGTGGGTCTGATTAGCAGGCCCACAGCCAGGGAAAGTCGTAAACCAGTGCAGCAAAAAGCAAAAATCTGGGTGATCATAGGATTGCAGACCCTACTCTCCTACAACAGGTAAGTAACTTTTGTTCTTCTCCAGTATTAGGGGTGTCTTTCATAGATTCACATGCTTGAATAAGAGTAGAAAGCAGTAAATCATCACACAAGTCATAAAGGTGACATAGCAAGCAAAAGGTAAACATATTAGACAATATGCAATAAATACTAAAGCATTATTAGCAAAAAACCTTTATGACTGGAGGCGGGTAGCAACAGAGGCTCACCTTTATTGGAAAAGATTCTGCAGCACCGCTTGACCTACTGCCGCATCCGCGGCGTCTGTTGATTGCAGGCAGTAGTGCTTAGTAAAAGTATGGCTGCTCGACCAAGTAGCAGCTCTGCAGATCTGTTGTAGGGGTACCCCTGCAAAAAGCGCAGCCGAAGTAGACACAGCTCTAGTTGAATGAGCACGAACCGGAGCAGGAAGGGGCTTCGCAGCCCGTTGGTGGCAGAAGGATATGGTAGAAGATATCCAGCTGGTTATGGTCTGTTTGGTAACAGGTTGTCCTTTGCAAGTTGGACCATATGCCACAAACAATTGATCCGATTTTCTGATAGTTGCAGTTCATTGAATGTAGAATTTGAGACAACGTTTGACATCTAATGAATGCAAGGACCGCTCAGCTGGAGTTTGCGGAGCAGGAAAGAAAGTTTTCAGGATTACAGGTTCGTTGAGATGAAAGTCACTGGGAACCTTCGGGATGAACTTAGGATTAGTTCGCAATGTCACGGCCTTATTGGAGAATTGCAGGAAAGGAGGCTGTATGGTAAACGCCTGGATGTCACGGACACGTCTTGAGGATGTCAAGGCGAGCAAGAGAGCAACTTTCCATGTGAGAAATTTCATAGTTGCAGAGTGAATAGGCTCAAATGGTGGTAAAAGCAGTTGAGACAAGACCAAATTTAAGCGCCAAGCAGGCGGAGGGCGACGGATAGGTGGAAACATCCTAAAAAGGCCCTTGTAAAATTGCTTAATAATCCTTGAGGAACATAGAGATGTGGAACCATCATGGCGGAAACGGGAAATCGCCGCCAGGAACACCTTAAGAGACGAGTGTGACAATCCCGATCTTGCCAGGGATAAAAAGAAAGGCAAAATTTGTTCAGGTTTTGCAGTCATTGGGTCCAAATCTTGAGTGCGGAACCAGACACCGAAACGCTTCCATTTTAATTGGTACGTTTTTATGGTGGAGGGAGCGCGAGCACGCGCTAACACCACCCTGCAGTCCTTGTCGATATTTAAACGTGCAAATTCGTTGTACTCAGGTTCCAGGCATGGAGTTGGAGGTATGCTGGATCCGGGTGACAGATTTGTCCCTGCTGCATCGTGAGGAGGTGCGGTAGAGGATGAAGCGGCAATGGGTCGGACTGCGAGAAGAGGAGCAGGTCCTGGAACCATGGACGTCTCGGCCATTTGGGTGCAATCAGGATGATGTGACAAGGTTGTAACCTCATCCTGTGTAACAGGCGAGGGATCAGAGGAAGCGGAGGGAAAGCATAGATGAAGTCGTTCGACCAATTGATCGAAAATGCATTTCCGCTCGACTCTGTGGGGATGCCGACTTGCAAAGCGTTGGCATTTCCTGTTGGCAGCAGTCGCGAAAAGATCCATCTGCGGTCGGCCCCACCGCTGGAAGATGAACTCTACCGTTGGCTGGTTGAGCTCCCACTCGTGATTGCCCGACGATGCCCGGCTGAGTGAGTCTGCCAGAACATTGGCCACACCCGGCACATGAATGGCTGTGAGATGAATTTGACGCTGGATCGCCCAATCCCATATTTCCTGTGCCAGTTGTGAAAGCGGGAGAGACTTCGTTCCACCCTGCTTGTTGAGGTAGTGCATGCTGGTGGTGTTGTCCGTCTTTACCAGCAACGTGTGTCCCTGCACTAACCTCTGGAAGGATTTTAGGGGACAAGAAAATCGCCAAGAGTTCCAGGCGATTGATGTGCCAAGTTCGTTGGGTTGCTGTCCACTTTCCTTTCACAGACATGCCGTCGAGATGCGCTCCCCATCCCTCGAGAGATGCGTCTGTGGTAAGCGTCAGATTTGGAGGTTCGTCTTGGAATGAACGGCCCGCAGATATGTTTGGAGGGTGCGCCCACCACTCCAGCGCTCTCTGAATGCGAGATGTCAGAAGGACCTTGTCCTCAAATGACCCTGACACCTGTTTCCACTGCTTGTCCAATTCCTCCTATAGAGCCCTCATGTGCAATCTGCAATTTGGAATAAGTTGGATGCACGAGGAAGCCAAGCCAAGGAATGATTTGAACATTCGGACAGAAACGTACAGTTTTGATTGGAGGAACCGCACCATCTTCACCATGCGGTCCTGTCTTTCCTGGGAAACGAACACTTTTCCCTGCCGAGAATCTAGCGAGGCTCCGAGAAAATCTCGACTTTGCGACGGCTGAAAGTGTGATTTCTGGCAATTGATTGAAAGCCCCAAGGTGTGGAAGAGGGAGACACAGACTTGAGTGTGCTGCTCCGTTAGGTGAAACGTTTTGGCCTTGATGAGGCAGTCGTCCAGGTATGGGTAAAATTGGACACCTTGGAGACGCAGGAAGGCAGCTACCGGGGCTAAGATCTTGGTAAAGACCCTCGGTGCTGAGCGAAGGCCGAATGGTAGGACTTTGAATTGAAAGTGCAGCTGTCCGACTGTGAAGCGTAAATACTTCCTGTGTCTGGGGTGGATAGGCACATGGAAATATGCGTCCTGGAGGTCGATGGTTGAATAGAATTCCCCTGGATTGAGAAAATTCAGAATTTGAAGCAGAGTTAACATCTGAAAAGTTTTCGAAATGATAAATTTGTTAAGGGCTCGTAAATCCAAAATTGGACGCCATTCCCCGACTTCTTCTTGACTAAGAAAAAGCGGGAATAAAACCCCTTGGCGCGTTGACCTTGCGGCACGAGTTAGATGGCTCCTTTCTTGATCATCAGTTTCACCTGGGCCAGAAGCTCCTTGAAATGGGGAGAGGGCGGCCCCGAAGGTGGACGAGTGGGAGGAAATTTTGTGAATTCCAGGGTATGTCCTTTGGATATAACGTCGAGGACCCATTGGTCGGAGGTGATTTCGGACCATTTGCAAAAGTTTTTTGAGATGCGACCTCTAAGATGTACAGTCGGCAGAAGAAAGGAACTGAGACTGTCAATGCTTTTTGTTGTTTGAGCCACCTCTATATGTAGTTTTCCGTTGGTATGGTCTGGTGTTGAACTGACGATTTTGGGATTGGTAAGAACCCCTCTGTCGGTTATCGTTATAGGTGTTATAGGAACGATATTGATTGGATCCTCGAAAAGTAGAGGAACCTCCGCCTCTACCTCGCGCACCCCGAAAGGGCCGCTTCTTGTACTGTAGGGTAGCCAAGGACTTTGCAGTGTCGGTGTCCTTTTTTATCGCCTCAAGGACATCATCAACATGTTTACCAAACAATAATTCTCCGTCGTACGGCAAATCCAGGACTCTTGCTTGTACCTCTGGACGGAAGGTGGTAGACTTTAACCAGCCTTGACGCCTCAAGACTGCAGCCCCAGCCAATTGACGACACCCCGTTGAGGAAATGTCAAGTGCACAATCAATGATTTCGGATGAAATCAACTCCCCCTCTTGTATAATAGCTTGCGCTTCTGCCCGGATTGCATCAGGTAATTGAGGAATCAGTGCAGCAACTTCGGACCACATCTGGCAGTCGTAACGGCCCAGAATAGCCAAAGTATTAGCCGCCCTCACCGTAGTAGCCGCCATGGTTGTGAATTTCTTTCCTATAGAATCCAACTTGCGGCCTTCCTGATCAGGAGGAGACGTGAGTGGCGTAGCAGGATTGCGCGATCTTTTCTGTGCAGCCTGAGTGATAACTGAATCTGCTTTTGGTTGAGACACCAAACAGGCCGGGGAAGACGGTGGAGCCTTGTATTTCCTGTCTAATCTGGGCAAAACTGCAGGTACGGAATTTGGACGTTCCATTAATTTAAGGCCCTCCTGCCAAATATAATCAACTATACGTATAGTGTGAGATTGCCTTTGAGATAGGTCCTTAAAATCATATAAGAAGTATTCACTTTCGTGCTGGTGTTTTTCGACTGTGAGGTGAAAACGTTTAGCAGCACGGATCATCAAATTGTGGAAATTTGCAATGTCCACAGGAGGCGATGCTAGAGGGGAGGTGGGCGGAGTGGATGGTGTTTGAGCCCTGTAATTGTCCCACTCATTCATATCAACGTCATTGTCGTCATCAGTAGTGTGAGGATCCGGATCCTCGTCGCCAGTGTCAGGATGAGTACCACCCGGTGACGCGGGTGAAATTGGTGCAGGTGCCTGAGGAAGTTGAGGTTGAGGCTGCGGAGGAGGTGGTGGTGCTGGAGAAGCAGGTGTAGAAGGAGGAAACCTGCGGTTATAGTCATCCAGCATGTGTTGTAGGTTCATGACCAGAGATAGAGGTATCTGTGTAATTGGTTCCGAAGACACTGGTTCTGACGAATCAACAGGAAACAATTCATTCCCATCTTCGACATTGTCAATCACATCACCCTCATCGCTATACTCCTTGATGTGTAAATCAGAAGGGCTGGTTGCCTGTTTGAAGAGTCCTTCCACCTCCGAATCGTTTCCAGATTCTTCCTCACCAGATTGGAACAAATGGTCTGGGAGAGGAGTGCCACTTCTCACTTGACTCAGTTGGATGAGAGGTACTCTCCTCAAAGAAGAAGCTGTAACCACTGTGTAGACGGCAGCTGTCTTCGGCACAGGTTGATGAGACGTCAAC
Organism: Lissotriton helveticus; assembly: GCF_964261635.1. NCBI lineage: Eukaryota > Metazoa > Chordata > Amphibia > Caudata > Salamandridae > Lissotriton > Lissotriton helveticus. The sequence continues at coordinate 823,665,668 of NC_136073.1, forward strand.
GAGCCCGTTGACGTAAATGTGACTGTGTTAGAATCCACCTGAGGCGTCTGCGTCGTCACTACAGAGGTTTTTAGCGCTGAAATGGAAGGTTTTTTCGTCGTCGACGAGGATTTCTTGTCCGTCGACGGAGTCATCGACGGAGTCGTCGACGAGATTGGAACCTTGGTAGTCGACGATGACGTGGACGGGGTGACAACCGTCGACGAGGTCGTCGACGATGTGAAGGTGGTCGGCAGAGGCGCCGTCGACGAGACAACCGTCGACGAGCTGCTTCTAGAAGGCTTGATCTTCGTCGACGGTGCTCGCGTCGACGACGGCAACGTCGACGATGACTTCGTCGTCGACGGTTTCTCTTTGACGGTCGTCGACGAGATCTTCACAATAGAAGAGATGGGTCTCACCTTGTAGGTCGCCGTCGTCGACGTAGCGCTGGTCGACATAGTACATGTCGTCGACGTAGAGATGGCAGACACTGATTTCGTCGACGCTGAAGACGTCGACGGACGCGTCGACGAGCCAAAACCAGATTTTTTAATGGAAGGTAAGGCTTTGGGCGCAGACGTCAGAGAACCAGGTCCCGTAGACGTGCGCTGAAGCAAATCCTGTGGGGAGACAATCCTGGAGGACTCCAACAGTCTACTCTTCTTAAGAAAAGGAGATGGGACCTCAGTCTCAGACCCACGCTTCTGAGAGGATTTAGAAACAATAGATGACAGGCTTTCCACGTCAGAAACCACAGACTCTGAAGTCTTCAACTTCTGTAGCCACAGAAGGAGACGGGCCTCTCTATCCCTCAGAGTCTTGGGAGGGAAAGTGCGACAGTACTTAGTTTTTCACCTCGTGGTCTGGGTAGAGACAGTAAATGCATTTACTGTGTGGATCCTCGTGGAAAAGGCGTAGTTTACCACAAGAAGGGCAGGCTTTAAACAAAGATTTCTTGTTAGAAGACATTTTCTGAAGAAAAAACAGCTAGAATTGAAGAAAACTGAGCAGAGCTCAGGGAGACTCCCTTCACACGACGTGCGGTAGAAAATCTGAGGACTTGGGCTTCTGAGGAGAAGGTTCTAGAGGAGGCTACAGCCTGATTGGCTGGAATGTGGACCAACACATAATGACACTGATATGCTACTAAAGTGAGTTCTCCCTTAGGCTTTTCAATGGGCCTATTATGTTCTATGGTACTTTTTTGAATTTACAATTTATTACATTATATGTATGTATATTTTTATTTATGATATTTTCATGTATACATGCATATGTTACTGCTATTTTATGTACCGTGGGACTCCCACTTCGACGACTGGGGATATTCAAGCATGTGAATCTATGAAAGACTCCCCTAATACTGGAGAATCTGCTTACCAAGATACATACCCAATAGTTGCCTTATGAATGTACTAAAATGATGGCCAATATGGTTTTCAGTTTCCTTTCAGAAGTCAAATTTGGCACTGGCAGAAAGATCCTAAAAAGTCCCACAATGAATTGTTTGATTTTCTGTGAAAATTAAAATAACTTGACAGGTTCTCTTAAATATCGTGAAATCGCATCCAGGTGTACTTTAATTGAGGCAATGGAAAGACTAGCATTCGCAAAGATTAAAGGGTATGGTAGTAACGCATGAGATAAAATATCACATGGATTCAGTTTTTGGCTTTTAGATTATAAAACTAAAACGTTTCCATTTTGAATTATATGTTTTGATTGTCAACTGTACTTATCCTGCTTTCAAAAGAGTTTTCTGGGATCTGCAGGTGCCCACATTGTACATCCTGGTGAGCCATACTGCAAACTCTAAGGACTGTGGCTTGTGTTGCACTATCTTTCAGCTGTTTGACCGTATAAGTGGATCCATCTTAAACTGGATTTGTGTTTGAAACATGTTCCATAGATCTGCATACCAGTGTTGCCTGGCCCATGCTGGGGCTATCAGGATCATTATGCAGTTCTACACTTTTGCTTTGCAAATAACCCCGGTTATTAGATGAGCTGTCCATTATACTGCAAATGCATTCCCTTTTGTATCTGGGCAGGGCCACCCGCTTGTAAAAGTTTATGCATTTTCACTTTTTCCTCTGTTCCAAACATGTCCTAAATGGGGTGTGCCCCATCGTTGAAATAGTAGGCATAGTTGGATGTTGTCCTTTACCATTCGTGGACATCTGAGTAACGTCTGCTCAATCGATCCACAACATTGTTGTGTACTCCTGGAACATGTTCCGCTGATAGTTTGCCTGTGTAATGAATACACAATTTCCACAATCTTTGGGCTTCATGCGATGATAGCAAGCTGGTTCCTCCATGTTTAAAAATGTAGAACATGGTGGCTGCATTGTTAGTGCCCACCCGGATGTGCATATTTTGTACTACAGGCAGGAATGCTTTCAAGGCCAGTTTCGCTGCCCTTAGCTCCAGGATATTTATATTAGTTTTGCTTACTTCTTCCGTCCATAATCCATTATTTTGCATACCGTTTAGATATGCAATCCATCCTGTGAGTAATGCATCTGTTGTACGAAACAACTGAGGTTTTACTGGATTTAGCGGTTGCCCTTTGAAGAGGTTTGTGTTCCATCAACCACCATTTGAGTTTGCTTTCTAGGTTTGGATATCTGCCCAAAGTTGGCCCAATCTCCTGATATCGGTTGCCAATGGTTGCTCTTGTATAATCCTTATGCATAAGAACACTGAGGTATCAGAAGTATGCACAATAACATTGTTTGTAGGATTGCTTTCACCTTTCTTACAGAGGCGCTTTTGACAAAAGATTGACTGGCGAAACAATTTGTCTCCCCCTTCCTTGAGTTGGTATGCTAAACCCTATCCCGTTGAATATTTCCCCCTGGGAATAAGAGTTCCTTAATTGGTATTAAATGTGATTTGTCAATAATAGGTCCTCTCTTACTTCTGTTCGTTTAGCGCCGGGAAACCTACGGGTAGCTGAGCGCTCTACAAAATCAGATATAATAATAATAATAATAATAATAGGTAATCCTAAATTTAACAGGACTTTTCTAGTTAAGTTGGTTATACATTTTGTTTGATTGTATGGCTTTGCCAGCCGTCTAGATGAACAAGTTACTTACCATTGGTAAAACAATATATAGCCACAGATTCTTTATATTTAAATTTCCCCAGGCGTAAGACTGGATATGGAAGATTTTTTTTGTGAGCAGTACCCCAGCACACTGTTAGGTGGCATTGATCGCTCCGTGTAGCGTCGTCCAGGTCACCTATATAGGCGCCACCTCGACGGACTGATGTCAGTTACTTTTTATGACTTTCCAAGACAGAAGAGTGAAACCATGAAGTGCACAGACACTGGTATGTTCAAATTAGGGCCCTAAAAAGGCTCATTCCTGACCCTAGAAATCGGTCTGCAGAACGGGCCGGATGGGTCGGGAAGGAATCCGCGGCTAGATATGGTCTCTACAGATATGGCATTACCAAAAGGTAAATAACTTGTTAAATCGGATAGAGACTTCTAGCCGCAGATTCCAACCCCTTGAATATACCCACGCAATTCCATCCCTGGTGGTAGGTCTGTAGACAAATTTAAACTAGGAAATCCTGCAGGACCGAAAGGGCAAAATGCCCGTCCTCGCAGACCTGACTGTGCAGGCAAAAATGCTAGGTAAATGTGTGCAGGGAAGGTCACTGTGAGAAGTTGGCCTGATGTGCAGTGTTCACTATTCTAGTGATCACTATATATCAGTCCAAACAACCCTTATTGATGATTGGTTGTAAGTCAACCTTATAGACCAGCTATCCTAGTAGCATGGATACGAGCAGTCTAAGGCTAAGACTCTAGAGGGCGTGTTAAGCCAGCTGTTTTACCATCACATTACCCCTTGAACACCCAGTGAAAGGACACCACACAAGTGTTATGAAAATAAACAATGTATTTATTAGAATCACAACAACCCTGTACTCTTTATGAGGACAGGGTGCTAGGCACACAACAAAACTCTTACGAAAATACTTAAGTTAGCACGTTATACACAAATGCCCGAGGGGCACGAAAAACCATATATTTCTAAAAGTGGAATGCGAAATTACTAGCAGGTAAGTACAGTACTAATAGGCTTTGGAATCGCTAGGACTTAACTAGGGAATCGTTAGATTACTTCTAGGAGACCTAGGGGACTCGGGTGCAGAGTGTGCACTCTCACGCGGGATGCGGGACAAAGTCTATGGAAGCTAGTAAAGGCAAAGTTAGTGTTCACGAGCGAACCCGACCTGGTAGGAAGAAAACGACAGTGGATCCTGACCCTAGGATAGTGAGGCTATGCTGGGACACCGAAGTGCCGAAGTTACCTAGCCCAGGGGCTGCAGCTGCATAGGTCTGAAAAGACGTCGGGGATCTCGTTGCCGGACCAGGAGCCTGGAAGAAGGAAGTTGCTGGCAGGCGACCAGTGAAGGAAAGTTCGTTGGATCCAAGCCTGGATCGAGGAAGAAGAAACCTGAAAGCAGAGGGGACCAAGTTCTTGAATCACTAGCCAGTGATTAAGTGGGCACCAGGATGGCACCGGGCGAAGTCACCTCGACTAGGTGAGTGGGCGACGCTGGCTCTGCAGATCTCACGGACCAGGAGGCGTTGTCGGCGACCAGGATGGAGAGGCGAGCTGTCCCACGATGGATGAAGCTGTCGGCGTCGAAGTTACCCAGGATTGGGCAACAAGCCTTGGCTAATTCAAGCCCACGCGGTGGACTCAAAATGGCGTCTTGAGTGGACCAGGAGGGTCCGGGGTGCTCCTCTTTTGGAAGGGAGCAAGGGCCAGCCTGGAGCAACCAGACCAGCAGCAGAAATGTCGTCGGGCGTCGTTCAGAAGGCCACAAGCCAGCGGGCTAGTAGCCAAACAACGCGGTGAGCAGCAAAAAGCAGAAGGGCCCCACGCAGATCGTGGAGATGCTGGGAGGCTGCACTTCGGTGCTGGAGCTGCTCAGGGTCGGGGCTTCTCGGACCCCAAAGCACTCACCAGGAAATTACTCGGCGGGCTTGCTGGAAAGAAGTCGTGCAGTCTTGAAGATGGCCGGTCCCTCGAGGTCTCGTCACACCCACGAATCTCAGCGTGACTGATGATGCAGGTAGAGGTCAGAGGTGCCAGGGAAGCCGGTTCTCGTCGAGCTGGGCAGTCTTGATTCGGAGGAGAGACTTGCAGCAGACCGCAGTGTTCTTAAGGTGGTGCCTGCGGATGCAGGGTGACTACTCCTTAGTCACAAGGGAGAAATCTTAGGAAGAAGTCTTGAGTTCCTTTCGTGGAAAGTAGTTTCAGGATTCAAAGATGATCTGATTTGGAAGGGGGCCAGTTCCTACCTTTATCCTGTAAAAAGGGGCTGGCACGCGACTAAGTCCTGCCCTAGGGGTGGGACTAGGAGGGGGGTGGTTACACCCACTTCCTTGGCGGGCTTTTCCCCAGCACAGGGTCTGGAGTGACCCTGGAACTGGTTCCAGCCAGCCTATGCACAGTGAGCACCGGGGTGCCACGTGCAGTCACCTTCCTCTAAAGCCCTGCCTACCTACAATACACAAAACCCTGTCTGGGACGGTGCTGGCACCGCCCCTGGCAGGAAACCCTTTGTCCTTATCTCCTGCTCTGGGAGGACTCCCAGCAGCAGGAGGGCAGACTTGTGTCTCGGTGGCAGCATCCATTTTGTGGAGCTGAGGCTCTGTTTGACTTTAACCGGGGTTAGGGGTTACATACATGTCGTGTCCCTCTAGAAGGGTGGAATGCTAACCCCGTCGCCAGAATTGGCGAGGGGTTAGTATTCCAATTCGTATGACACCTTACTCGACATGTTTTGATAAAGCGATACCAGAGTTGGCATATAACCGCGAGGATTATAAGGCACTTAAGAGTATATGGTATGCGATATCATGGAAACGGCTAAGGGATGGATCCCGAAAGCCGCAGACAGGCTCAGCTCATGCCAGAGCACCATCTGACACGATTCCAAGCACTCTGCCTTCAGGATTGTTAAGGCCTGCCATAGGAGTGACTGATAGGAGATCTGTGTGTCCATTTTAGGGTTAGATATAGGTATACTATATCTAAAGCAAGGGGTGAGTACACCACCTTGCCCCAGCTGTCGTGCAGCCAGTTGTGTCAGTTTAGATAGTCAGCCCAGGGGTGGCATAATACATGCTTCAGCCCCTGGGAGACTTCTGGGTACACCTCAGCCCTGGGTACAGGGACTTGGAGAGGGCCCAGTGCCAATTCAGTACCTGAATACAATTTGGATAGAGAGAACAGCTAGGCTGTGGGTCTGATTAGCAGGCCCACAGCCAGGGAAAGTCGTAAACCAGTGCAGCAAAAAGCAAAAATCTGGGTGATCATAGGATTGCAGACCCTACTCTCCTACAGTCACGTTGCTGCCTAGCAGATGTCTAGGACTGTGACTACATGTACTAACGCAGTGGTCGCAGCTTTAGCTCTGGTGGAGTGCGGCATTAATCCTTCGAGAGGCTGCTTCTTCACCAGTGCATAGCAGATCTTGATGCAGAGAATGACCTATTGAAAGATGGCCCAACATACCTCATGAAGAGTTGGTCGTCCACTTTAAACTTGTGTGCGGTCAAGGTAGAATGACAATGCCCTTTTTGGGTCCAGACGGAGTCGCACCTTTAGTTAGAGGGATGTTGACAAGTGTAGAAGGTGGGCAAGGGGACTCATTTTCCCACATTAAATGGTGTCACCACTTTGGCAGCAAAGAGCTCAAGTGCTTCACCAGTTTGTCCAAATAAACGGAGACGAATGGAGGCAGGGAAGATAAAACCTGTAGCTCACTCACGATCCAGGCCAATGTAACGGCCACAAGAAAGGCTATTGTGAAGGTGAGCAGCCTGAGGGGACATTTGTGAAGAGGCTCAAAAAGGAGCACACCACGAATGTGAGGGCCAAATTAGGGCCCCACTAAGGTATAATAAAAAGAGAAGGCGGAAACATATCTACAAGGCCCTTAAAAAAATCTATTAACAATAGGGAACTTAAATAAAGAGGGTTGGTCAGGCAGCTACACCAAGGCAGACAGAGCAGAAAGATAACCCTTCAGAGTGCCCAAAGAAGAGACCTGCTGGGCAAGGGAAAGAATAAAAAGTAAAATATCAGAAGGGGAGGCAGAAAGTGGGTCAATGGGCTTTTCAGTACAATATGATACAAATCGCTTCCAACGGCAGGCATAAACTGTCTTGGTGGAGGGACGCCTGGCTGGCAGGCAGAATATAATTGCAGACTTTAGGAGGAAGGTCAAAAGCCATCACTGCCACAGCTCAATCTCCATGCAAGAAGGTGGAGAATTGACAGGTTCGGGTGGAGGACCCTCCTCTGGTACTGCAACAGAAGATCCTCCCAAAGGGGGGAAGCCTGATCGTAGGATTGACACTCCTGTTCAGAAACTTGTGATACCAGACTCTCCACGCCCAGTCCGGAGCCATAAAGAGGACTTGGGCCGGGTGTTCCTGATCTTCTTGGGAAACCTCGGCAGGAGTGGTATGGGCAGAAAGGCGTAGAGGAGGCCTCATCTCCACTCGAGACGAAAGGCGTCTCAGAGCGAGAGCCGCCCTGTAAACTCCAGAGCACAAAACTGATGACATTGCACATTCTCGGAAGAGGCGTACAGATCTAACCAAGGCCATCTCCACTGTGGACAGAGAACGTGTGCCACCTTTGGGTAGAGATGCTATTAGTGATCCGCTAGGCATCGACAGCTGAGTTTGTCCACTCTGGCATTCCGAGAACCTGCCAGGCGTGGAACCACCAGGGATATGCCCTGCTGTTCAAAGCATGTTCAGAGACGCAGGGCCTGTTAACCGAGGGTCCACAACACGACCCAGTTGGCTGCAGTACCACGTTAGTAGTGTTCGTGAAAACCTGCACAAGCCTTCCACTGACAGAGGGTAGAAAGGCTTTCAGTGCCAGTCAGATCGCACGGAACTCCAGCATGTTGACGAGGAGTCCAGATTCCATTGGAGACAAGAGTCCTTTGAGCTCCACCGTTCACATGTGGCCGCCCCATCCCAGGAATGATGCATCGGTCACTACTGTGAGATCTGGTTGGGTAAGGGAGAGTGGTCTGCCTCTGACCCAATCCCAGTTAGTTAGCCACCACTGCAGGTCCTTTGCAGTTCCCTCCGAGATCTGGACCATGTTGGAGAGATTCCCTTGATGCTGCGCCCATTGGAACTTCAGGTCCCATTGATTAGCCCGCATGTTATACGGCCATTAGGGTCATTGTCGACATTGCTAAGTTAGCATGAGCTTTGCTGCCATGATGTTGCTTTTGCGCACATTACTACAGGACTTTATTTTGCAAGACTCTGTTTATGCCTTTCACATGAGAACTGTCTGCATTTTGTGTTCTGCTAGATCCTGGAGTTTAGTCTGAACACGATGTGTAAGGTCGATAAACAAGGCCCTTTGTTATTCTGTTCTGGTCCGTCCCTAGCACCTAGACAAAACATGCTAAACAGCTGCATTGCTGGGGACTCGTGCTTTGATACTACGGGGATGCATGTTCACACACACGTGAAAAGAGTCCTTTCCATGGAGAAGAGCTATGCAGTACCTATGATATAAACCTTCCATCTAGGCTTTAAGGTATGGAGGTCTGCTGACAAAGCCCAGAGATTTTCATTTATATAATAAAACTTCTTCCAACCAAGGGGAGGGTGGTTAGGCCTCATAGTCCTTTTTTCACTGGCAGCATATGATGACATCACCATTCATAATCTATGGATTTGTAACAATGCTAATTGTTCTGAGTTTTTGCATTTCATTGCTGGTAATGGCTAGTATACTACATCAGAGCACAATAGCTAAAATAAATATTTGGAACTATTACAGTGACTCTGCCAATTCTTATTGTGGACAAGTAAGAGTGTGTAAGCGAAAGGGTGGGTCTTGCTACCACAATTCCTGAGAGAGTTGGGAGTGTTGTGTTCTTGGTTGTCTAATCATTTGCAGCGTCATGATTATGTAGAACAAATGAGACACGATAGCTAGTCGGTTTTTGGGTACTAAAGGTAGAAGGAAGGTACAACCCCTATACACAGAGCTCCTGTTTTCCTGCGCTTAGTTTTGTGTATGTGTAGAATCCTCGCAACATGGCACCGCCAACGTTTGGTCTGGTTCTTATCTGCGAGACTCCTGAGTAGTGCTTGTGCTTGTCCATGATCCCCTCTCTTCTGTTTCAGGAGACAGCTGTGATGGTGTAGCCCCCTTTCTTGTGACATTTTATAGGTTTTTCAAACTTGGATTTTAAAAAGGCTCTTCTCTTTATTTACCTGTTATTGCACTGCCACGCCTAGGTTGGTGTTCTCGATTATTAATTATGGCAGTTGCATGTTAACTCAGCCCTCTCTGTATTTTTGAAGACCCACAGCTCTCTTCATCCTTCACAGACTGCTTTCAGACCCCAACAAGATAATGCAACCGCCCTCTTGGCAGTGGTGGAAGAAGCTAGGAAAATTTTAAACGGCAGAACATGTGCTGCTATTATTCTCTAGGATCTCAGTGCTGCGTTTGACACTGTTAAATCACCCTACACCAGAGGTCTTCAAACCTCCTGATGCCGAAACCCCCTTGTCAAAGGTTTTTAGGCGTAAGGACCCCCTTCTGACGAAAATTTCCAGAACCTGTTACTCCTCATCATAGACAACTGACAACCATATCCCCCCCCCGCCCAATTCCCACAGCAAATAATTTTACGGTGGGGAAATAATATTAAAGTGTTTAGCAAACCAAAGGTCAGTGAGCATGGGGGTGTATTCAAAAGGTTTAGCTAAATACAAAGGGCCTCGTTTAGGAGGAATTGGTGTAGGGCAGCTCCACAAGTCTTCTTGCTGCTCTTTCCTATGCCAATGTGACAGGGCAGGAATGCACAGTATTTATGAAACCCAGTGCATTCCTGTCCTTTTCCTTTGCGTTGCCGCATAAATTGCTTCCTAGCACCAACATAGACAGGATTGTTTTTGTACAGGAAGGGGCACCTTCCTTCCTTCAAAAAAAAAAAACCCAATCCAGAGAGGTTTTCCTCTTTTGATGTGAGCTGCAGAATGCAACACACATGGAAAGAGGAAACAAGCATTTGCAATGCAATAGGTCTCGCATCAGGAAAGTTTGAGCTATTGGTATTGTAAATGACTAATATTTTATTTATGTGTTGGTTTTGAAAATAGCTAAATTAATAGCTTTGTCATTCACAATGACAATAGTTTTAACTTTCGCAAACGTGACACCTATAGCATTTGTAATGCAATATGTGTTGTATTTACTTGACTTAAATGTACTGATATTACAAATAATGTCTTAATTTTTTTAATAATTAATACTTAAATGAAAGTTATTGTGATTTATAATGGCAATACGTTAAACTTTTGTAAATAACTTTTGTGAAGATTATGTTCAGTGTATTTTATTGTGATGAAAATCCAAGAACAGAAGTGAAATATTAACATCTTTTTGTGACATTTGTAATAAAGCATGAAACATTGAGAGAACATATTTGAACTAGTTGTTGTTGAATGGTTGCACAGATTGATGTTGTGGTGGCGACGAGTGAGGCATCTCCGGATCCCATCTGACCACATGCTCATAATTGTATATCCACTGAATATTGAAAAAATTAAGGCTATAAAAAACATTTAAGAAAAAAAAAAAAACATTTTCCTGCTGGCCTAGAAGGTACCAGAGACCTTTCTAGACCCTCTCCCCCTCAAACAATGATGTTCCTTAAAGGGACACTTACTAGCAATGGCGGCTTGTACAGAAGACTTAGCCCAGTAATGAAGGTGCCCACAACCCATGGGAGGGGCAGAGACCACAAATCCAGAGTTAATTAAATGTAGAGGTTTGCGGTCACTGCAACTGAATCTCCACACAGCGTGGCAATTAGGTTGCAACGGGTCCGTAGACATTCCCCTAAAAACCCCACGCTAGGTCCAGTAAACTCCCATTAATATTCCAAAGCTGTGAAGGAGCTACTTCTACATGCCGAGGGTTTAACTCTACACGCATCACAAGCCTGGTTGATGCAGATTAATGCCTTCGAGAGCCATCACCTGTCACCTGATCCAGCAATCAGCGTCCCACAAAAGCACATCAAAGAGACCAGCCCAACAAGCGTTAAATGTTATTAAAAGTATTTGTGAATGTAACACATGTAAACTGCTTTAGTGAACGCGATGTTTACATGTGTTGGCACGTTAAAGCCAGACCTATTGGCTTTACCAATGCTTGTCGATTCTTGTAGTGGGACCATGGTTCATGAACAGATACAAAATGGAAAACTCCAGTTGTTTTCGATAAAAATGCATTCTCTTTGTTGCAGCCTGCTGTATGGGCCCCCGAAATACATTCCGCGCCATCGGGTGTATTTTCTGCTTTTGAAGACCTGTAATAAAGTAATGTAAAACGTGCAGAGATTGTATATTCTGTGAGTTGTGTGAGCGGCACAGATCCCGCCTCAGGTGGGAGGGAGTCAGCAATCTGAGGTGTTCGAGGGAAGCGCAGAGGAAATGGAAGCTGATTTGCAAGTGAAGGAATTCGAAATGAGGCCCGGGCGCCGTCCGCAGCTGCGAGGAGTCTGGGCTTGGAAATCACAGAGGTGATGGGATCAGTCTGTGATGTGTATTGGGGCTGCTTGTTGCTACGCGTGACGCATTCCGCTCGCAACTGGCATTCTAAGCCTCCCTCATCATGGAGGTGAGGGGCTCACTGAAAGAGGGAAACAGAATCTATTCTGTTTAACATTTAGAGTGCGCAGTTTTTATTCCGATCGACAGTGCGACGCTGTACAGGCTTCAGAAAAATAATAAGAAAGCAGACTAAAATATAATAATCCATAAAATAAACAAACAGAAAGCAAATGATAAAAACACGCCGCTGGAGCACAGGAAGTCCAGCGAGGGCCGGCAGTCCAGGAGCAGCGGCCGCCGTCCGGCCCCACGCGCAGCGGCCGCCGGAGACGGCTAGCGTCCACTGAGGTCACCATCACATATACACTTGACGTGCTCGTGATGCCTTGGCGGGGCTTGCTGGCCTTGCTTGTGTGCTTCCCAGAGAGACAGGAGATTGGGAACGCGCGCGGCCGGATCGCTTTTCTGAGCGTGCGCGTGACAGTCTCCTGTCTCCTGGGAAGCAGACCAGGCAACAATAGTATCGCGACTGCGCGATGGCATATGGCTTCGCCATATGCATCGCAGGCGCGAGACCTAAAAAGGAGGAGAAACTAAAACATTTCTCCTTGTTACGCCTCCGCTGGGGAGGCGTCCGTTTTTGGAACTGGCCCAGGTTCACGTGATTTTGTAACTATGGGGCCAAAAACCCAAAAAGAAAGGGGATAAACGGTGTGCAAGAAAATCAAAAACCATATGTGTAACAAAGTGTTGGATGACCCTCTAAAATTAAAAAGAGCTGTGCTAAACTGGCAACTGTGTCTTAATTCTGTGCTGTTTGCTCGCTCTATTAAAAACCATAAACCGACATGTTTCATCACCCTCAATACTTTACCGGTGATTTCTTCAGGGTTTAGTTCGGGTCAGCGTGAAACTTGCACCTCTGGATTCTCCCTTTATTGTACCTGAATTCAAAAACAGGAGAACAAACCCACACACACACAATGTACTCGTTGTGTCTCTTTATGTCAATTAAAAATTGGAACTGAAGATTTCAACTTAAAAAGCTGACTGTTTCACTAGTAGGTTATGCTAGCTGTCTTCATACATTACCAGGTGGCCTCTCTTTTCCAGCCTACCGGCCCCCGTAGAAGAATCTGTGTCTGGAGGGTACCCCTATACCATTAGCGGGTCCCCTGTACCGCCAGCTGGTCGGTCTCTACGGAGGAAAGAGCAGAGAAGTGACCCGTGTACAAGTAGTATTCATGTAATTTGCCTTGGGTGCTAGCGGCATCGTCGCTTATCTAATCAGCGCCTAGCGGTCTCTGATTGTTAAGGAGGTAGAGCGTGCTACCGCGCTCACACCTCTCTTCCTAAGCAACCACCCTCGTTCCTGCTAAAGTAAGATGTGGCCCGATCCCCGACTCGGAGCATGCCGACACGCGTTTTCTACTTCGCGCAGCGCCCTCGTGGCCCAAACCTCGAGTTGTATAACGACCAGGTGCAATCTACCTCCCTTCAGAGGTTAAGCCTAACCCCGTGATTCTCTCCTTACCGTGAGTGTACAAAGGTCTGGCTTCCGCTCACCCTGCATGTGCATACGGGTCGCCATAGGGCAAGTCTTAACGTCGTGTTGGCGGTCATGTGATCGCTACGTTTAGTAGCGTGCGTGTAAAGCGTGACCCCGTTGACTGTCTATATGGCCGCCATCTTAGAGAGGGTAGGGTTTTATTCAAATACGTTCTACTTCACCTTCTCTATCAACGTGCCTTTGTACTCTAAAAGGGTTACCGCGACTGCTACCTTTATTTATCGAGGCTCGAATACTAGACACAGCAAGTGGGTTATGCCAGAGACTCGAATCTTTACTGATCTCAAGTTGCCCTGTAATTTGGATGTGCTCAGCAGACTGTTAATAAACACATTATATCGCCGCCTCAAATGACGGTTGGGAAATGTTCAGGTATGTATGCAACAAGCTACCACACTTCATAACCTTTATGCTGAAGTGCCTGCCATCTCATTGGTCGACGCTGCCCATTTGCAGATCTTCCGTGATGACATGGTGGCAGTGTCCAGCTATGGCCCTTGTGGTGTGATACATAGATCAGCTGGTTGTCTACTAATATATCAGACACTGCAGAATAGAATTGAATATGCTACTTACCAGTATGCATCTGTTCTTGGCATGTAGGGCTGCTAACATTCATATCTGTAGCATAGATCGCCGCCAAGTGTTGGGTCCGGATGATTGCACATTGTTGTCCTGGAAGAGTCTTCGAAGTATCACGAGATAGGTGGCTCCTCCCCTGGACTACAGTGCGCATGGGCATCGACTCCATCCCCAGATAGTTTTTAGCCATTGTGGCAAAGATGGAGTTTAACAGTGAAAGTGATGGCCATGCTAGAGATAAAGTGTAAGAAAAGTCTGCAGCTGCTACGGGCGCCTGGGAGGAGGGCGGGCGATATGAACGTTAGCAGCCCTACATGCCAAGAACAGATGCATACTGGTAAGTAGCATATTCAGTTCGAGGCATGTGGGCTGCTAAATTCATATCTGTAGCATAGAATACATAGCAGTCCCTCCATTAACGGCGGCCGCCCGTGCCAGCTTCAGAAGTCTGAAAAAGTGTTTTAAGAACAGCCTGTCCTACAGCTGCCTGCTGTTTAGAATGCACATCTACACAGTAATGTTTGGTAAACGTATGTGGTGTAGACCATGTGGCTGCCCTACAAATGTCTTCCAAAGGAATGTTACCCAGGAATGCCATGGAGGCCCCCAACTTGCGTGTGGAGTGTGCCCTGGGGGGGACCGTTAAAGTGCGCTTAGCCTTCTGATAGCAAATCTGAATACACTTAACGATCCACCTGGCTATTCCTGCTTTGGAAATGGGGTTGCCTTTGTGCTGGGCTGCGAAGGCAACAAAGAGTTGCTGTGTCTTTCTAAAAGGTTGTGTTCTGTCAATGTAGTACATAAGCGCTCTTTTGACATCAAGCGTATGGAGCATCCTTTCTGCTACCGTTACTGGGTTGGGAAAGAATGGGGGCAGTTCGATAGTTTGATTGACATGAAACTGCGACACCACTTTAGGGAGAAATTTGGGGTTAGTGCGCAGCACCACCCTGTTTGAATGAATCTGTGTAAATGGCTCTTGGATGGTGAGCGCCTGTAGCTCACTAACACGTCGTAGAGACGTTATGGCAATGAGAAAAGCCACTTTCCATGTGAGGAACTGAAGCTCACATGAATGCAGAGGTTCAAATGGGGGACCCATCAATCTGGTGAGCACCACATTGAGGTTCCACACATGAGCTGGCGGGGTCCTGGGAGGGATGACCCGCTTCAGCCCTTCCAGGAATGCCTTAATGGCAGGCACCCTGAAGACAGAGATGCTGCCTGTTTTGGAGATAAGCCGCTATGGCGGATAAGTGTATCCTAATGGAAGCGTATGCTAGATTGCATTTGTAAAGATGCAACAGATAGCAGATGATATTAGGAATGGAGGCATCGAGCGGGTTGATAGCGTGCTCGGTACAGTAGATGACAAACCGCTTCCATTTTGCTGCATAGCAAGCTCTGGTAGTGGGCTTCCTTGCCTCCCGAATGATGTCCATGCATTCAGGGGGCAAATCAAGGTAGCCAAACTCTAAGACTTCAGGAGCCAGATCGCCAGATTGAGCTGCTGCGGATCCGGGTGCTGAATGTCTCTACGGTTCAGCGTCAAGAGCCGGGGTGTGAGGTGCAGTCTTTGATGCGGTACCACAGAGAGTTCGAGGAACGTGGTGTACCATGGTTGTCGCGCCCACGTTGGAGCAACTAGGATGAGCATCATCGAGTGTTGCTTTAGCTTTCTTGCCACCAGCGGAATGAGAGGCGCTGGGGGAAAAGCGTACGCAAATCTGCCGGACCAGTTCATCCATATCGCATTGCCCTGCGATAGTGGGTGAGGGAACCTGGCGACAAAGCTTTGGCATTTTGCCTTTTCCTCCGTGGCAAACAGGTCTATCTCTGGATGACCCCACTGCTGGAAGTACGGGCGGAGTACTGATGGATGTAACTCCCACTCGTGCATCTGGTGGCTGTACCTGCTGAGCAGATCCGCCATCTGATTGTCCGTGCCCGGGAGGTGTTCCGCCATGAGGAAGATGTTCCTCTGAATGGCCCACTTCCACATGCTCTGAGCCAGATGAGACAACTGTGGAGAGTGCGTACCTCCCTGATTTTGGATGTAGTACATGGTGATTGGTGATTGGTGGGGGTATTTATAAAGCGCAGCGTTCGCTCCGGAAGGAGCATCTTGGCGCTGAAATTCCTGGTGGACCAGTCATAGTAGCAGTACGAGTTTAGATGGCTGCTTTAGTGTAGTTATCGGGAAGGTTAAAGATCCAAGTCTTTAGAAGTTTTCTGAAAGGTTTTTCAAGAGTTTGTTGTCTCAGATTTTTGGGCAAGTTGTTCCAGGCTTTGGTGGCCAGGAAGCTTAGGGTTTTACCACCCTTAGTCTTCAAGTTGTACCTAGAGGGGAGGATGAGGTTGTCCTGGGACGAACGGAGGGATCGACTAGGGTTGTAGTGGGGGAAGCGCCTAATGAGATATTTTGGACCAGATTTGTTAAAGGCTCGAAAGGCAACAATCACTATTTTAAAAAGTATTCTTTTATGGAGGGGGAGCCAATGCAAGGATCTTAGAGCTGCGGAGATGGATGATTTTCGGGCAGCTTTAGGACCAGTCGTGCAGCCGTGTGAAGAACACTTTGAAGCTTGGTCAGAGTGGTCTTTTTCGCCCCCGCAAGGAGACCGTTACAGTAATCTAAGCTTGAGATAATGAGGGCTACTGTTACTGTTTTTCTGGCGTCAAGTGGAAGAAAGTCGAAATTTTTTTTTAGCGATTTTATTATTCCAAAACATCGACCAGCTACAGTCCTAGCATGTTGGTCGAATGATAGATCTGAGTCGAATAGGACGCCGAGATTCCTAGCTGTTACAGTCTGGGGAGGTGCAGCTGAGTCATCCGGCCACCAGAGGGCTGGGCAGAAGGAGGTGTTCTTTCCGATAGGGAGGATCTCCGTTTTGTTGGAGTTACATTTGAGATGGTTAGTGTCCATCCATTGGAAGACTGCAGTCAAGCAATATTTGAGGTTGAGCTCAGCATTGGTTGAATTATCCTCTAGGGGTACAATGAGTTGTGTATCATCGGCATACGATGTTACCGGTATGCCGAATGATTCAATCAGGGAAATGAGTGGAATAAGGTAGATATTAAAAAGAAGGGGACTTAATATGGACCCCTGAGGAACCCCGGAGGAAACCTTCTTTTGTTTGGAGTGGAAGGGGCCAAGGGCGACAGTTTGGGACCTGTCGGTAAGAAATGATTTTATCCAGGAGAGGGCGGTTTCTGAAATTCCTATGTTCATCAATCTGCTGATTAGGATGGAGTGGGAGATGGTATTGAACGCCGCAGTGAGGTCGAGAAGAATGAGAATTGCGTTCTTCCTCTGATCTTGTAACGTCTTGATTGTGTCTGACAGTTCCATCAGAGCCGTTTCAGTTGAGTGATTGGGGCGAAAACCAGATTGTTGTGGATGGAGTATATTATGAGTTTCCAGATAACATTTGAGTTCTCTGTATACCATCTGTTCGGTTATTTTTCCCAGAGCCGGGAGAAGTGAAATCGGCCGAAGGTTGGTCAGGTCCGACGGCGATTTGTTGATCTTTTTCATGAGGGGTTTGACTGTACCCTTTTTCCACAGGCGGGGGACAGATCCGGTGCGAAGCGACGAGTTGACTATAGCGTTGATGATAGGGTTCACCACGTCGATGAGTTGGTGGAGGATTTTGAGAGGACAGGGGTCAGACGGAGAGCCAGACTTGCACGCCAGGATAACTTCTCTGGTTTGAGCCAGGGTGACAGGGGAAAAGTTCTTAAGGCTACCTGCTAGGGAATCCAGTTGAGAGGGGATAGGAACACCAGGAGTTGTTTGTGAAAGGGGGAAATTTCTTTGGATGGAGACAATTTTGTCCTCAAAGTAGTCTGATATTTTGTCGCAAAGGTCTTGGGATGGGGGGGATTTCGGGTTGAAGTGCTTTGGGCTGGGTGAACGATTTTACTATTGAGAACAATGTTTTTTGTTTTTGACTGGACTCCTTGATGGCGTTGACATAGAAATTTTTTTTGGCAGATTTAATGTTGGAGAGGTAATTTTTCCTTTGTTGGATGTAAAAGAGACGATCGTTATTGTCATATGTTCTGCGCCATTTTCGTTCTGCTTTTCTGCACAGTAGATGAGAAGTAGCGAGATCAGGGGTGAACCAAGGGGAGTTGTTTTTAGTTTGTTTACGAGTTGTGCAGGGGCGTTTGGAGGGGTTCCGAGTTCTGATTTCTTGTGAAATCCAGTTATGAAAAAGGTTAACGTCCAGTTCGATGTTACCAGATAGGGTGGGGGACTGCGATTGGAGGATGGGGTTAAGAGTAAGATTTTCTTGAACCTTTTTCCAGTTGACTGGGTTGTCACGGTGAGGGTTCGTTTTACTGAAGGTTAGTGGACGTACGTTTGATATGGAACGGGATCAAGCTATGATCTGTCCATATTTGGGGCACAGGAGGTAGGGTGGTTAGGGAGGGGAAATTGGTACAGACGCCGTCGAGGGTATGACCTAGCGAATGAGTAGGCAGTAGGATACTTTGCTGGAGGTTGAATATTTCGAGGGTCTGAAGAAAGTTGTTGGTTTGAGAGTCAGATTTGGATTCAAGGTGAAGGTTGAGATCCCAGAGAAGGGTGAAATGTGGATATCTGAGTAAAAAGTGACCCAGAGAGTCGCACAATGAGTCTAGGAACTTGGAAGCATTACCAGGTGGGCGGTAGATCAGACTCCCTGAGAAGGAGGAGGACTCGCTGATTTTAATAGAGAAGCCTAGGCCTTCTGTGTCTTTTAGGGGGTCTAAATTGAACGTGTGACAAGTAAAAGTATTTTTCAGTATAATGGCAACTCCTCCGCCTCTCCCTTTCAGTCTGTCTTGTCTGAAGAGGGAAAAACCTTGGGGGAGGGCAATGGCTATATCCGGATTGCTGTCTTCCGTTAGCCAGGTTTCAGTTATCATGAGACAGTCAAGGTCAGAGTCAAGGATGAGGTCGTGTATGTCTTGGCTATGCTTGCACATAGAGCGGGCATTGATCAGGCCACCTTTAAAGGGCGGCGGGGAGCTACTGGGAGGGGACAGGGGAGTGAGTACATGGGCTGGGTTTTCGATGGAGGGCCAGCGGCAATGCTTGCAGCTGAACGAGCCAGAGAGGTTAGATAAGTCGAGTTTGCAGGAGCAATAGTTGGTACCCCGTAATAGGTGAAGGTCGCTAGGAAGGTACCTGATGCATGGTAAGGTTTGGGCAGAGTTTCCTGCGCCTGTCGCGGTCTTGTCGCGGTCTTGGCGCAGACGGGCTTGCCTTCGGCGCGCAAACGGCGCTCCCGCTGCGCTCGTCTGCTGCGCTTCTTGTGCATGCACATTTCTAGCGTGGGGGGGCGTGGCCTATAGTGGGCGTGGTCAGCGAGCACGCCTGGTCTGATGGCGGCCGCTCAACAAAGAGAATAGCGCGACAACGTTTACATCGGCTGTGTGCTAGATGAGGAATTGCTGTTTGGCAGGTAATAGTTTTTAAAATAACACAATAATTACAGGTCGAGTGACACCACACAAAAGTTAAAAATACAAGAGTTTAGCAAAGGTATTTCATTCCTCCAGCACCCGGCATCCGCCTCAGTACTGGGTCAGGGCTTTCTGCAGAACGCTAGTAATCAGTGCGGGTGGGGGGGCGTGGCCTATAGTGGGCGTCATGTTGTCCGTCCGGATCAACACGACTTTGTTGCACAGGTGTACTTTGAAGGACTTGAGTGCCATGAAGATTGCCATCAGCTCCAAGTAGTTGATGTGCATCTTCCTTTGTTGCGTTGTCCATAGTCCCTGCACCGTATAGTGGAGCACATGAACCCCCCATCCCAGGAGAGACGCGTCCGTTGTTAGTGTAATCTGTGGTACAGGCTCCTGGAACGGTCGGCCCTTGCAAAGGTTGTGTGGATTCCACCAATGCAGAGAGTTGTATGCCCGACCCGTCACCAACACTAGGTCGTTTAGTTGTCCTTGAGCCTGAGTCCACTGATGCGCTAAGCATTCTTGGAGCGGACGCATATGGAGTCTCGCGTGCGGGACTATGAAGATGCAGGAGGCCATCATGCCTATCAACTGCATGAACACTCTCGCTGGGAGTGAGTGTTGTGGTCTGAACTTTTGGATCAGCGACTGGATGTTGGCGATCCTCGCTGGGTTTTGCCTGAGCTGTGGCAGCCAGAGTATTGATCGTCGCGCCTAAATACTGCAGCACATGGGCTGGCTGAAGGTGTGACTTCGGGTAGTTCAGTGTAAATCCTAGACTGTGAAGGAGGTGAATGGTGTGGGACATGTCTGCGGCGCACTGCTGGGCTGACTTTGCCTGCACGAGCCAGTCGTCCAGATAAGGGTAAACATGTATACTCTGTCTCCGAAGGTGTGCCGCCACTGTCGCCAGACATTTTGTGAACACTCTGGGAGCAGTGGTCACTCCGAAGGGGAGTACCTTGAACTGGTAATGCCTGTTTTGGATGGTGAACCTGAGGTACTTTCTGTGGGAGGGGTGGAGTGGTATGTGAAAGTAAGCATCTTTGAGGTCCAAGGTTGCGAGGAAGTCTCCCTGTTGTAACAAGGGAAGAACCTGCTGCAGTGTCAACATGTGGAAGTGTTCTGAAAGAATGTACTGGTTTAAGGGGCGTAGGTCTAGAATCGGTCTGAGCGAGCCGTCCTTTTTTGGGATTAAGAAGTACAGGGAATAAACCCCTGTGCCTTCCTCCTCCACCGGCACGAGCTCTATTGCGCCTTTTTGCAGCATCACGAGAACCTCCTGCTGCAATAAGTGCAAGTGCTCTGCTGACATAGGACGGTGTTTTGGGGGCATGGGTGGTGGGGTGGATGTCAGTTCTAAACAATAGCCGAACTGGATAAGTTTCCTGACCCACCTGTCTGTGGTGATGGACTTCCAGACGGGCAGGAACTGTTGGAGTCTCCCCCCGACAGGTGGTGGATGGTCGGGGGGCAGTGACAGGGAGTCACTGTTTGTTGGCGGCAGAGGAACGGGAACTGTTGTTGCCTCTGCCTCTACCCTTGGCACTGTTTCCTCTGTATCCACCTCTGCCCTGCTTGCTGTAGGAGGATTGCGCACCACTTTTATTGAATGGCGGCTGCTGGGACATGTGCCCTCTGTTAACACCTCGATTGCCTGAGCG
This sequence comes from Lissotriton helveticus, assembly GCF_964261635.1. Classification (NCBI taxonomy): domain Eukaryota; kingdom Metazoa; phylum Chordata; class Amphibia; order Caudata; family Salamandridae; genus Lissotriton; species Lissotriton helveticus. Next base: position 823,686,585 of record NC_136073.1, read on the forward strand.
ACGAAAAGTGTTCCCTCTAAATTGTTGTGACTGGAGAGCTCCCATGGACTTGGCAGTCTCGGTATCCTTTTTGATCTTCTCTAGGGTGGTGTCCACCTCTGGGCCAAACAACCTGTCCGGATTAACGGGTTGGTTGAGGATAGTAGTTTGTATCTCTGGCTTGAATCCCGAGATGCGGAGCCATGCCTGACGTCTCAGAATCCCACTAGTGTTGATCGCTCTCGCTGCTGTGTCCGCAACATCTAGCGCACACTTTATAGCAGCGTTGGAGATGAGCTTCCCCTCCTGAATAAGCATTTCAGCTCCCTCTTTAAACTGGTCTGGGAGGTGTTGTAACAGCTGCTCTAGGGTGTCGTAGTGCGCCCTATCGTATCTGGCCAACAGAGCTTGCGTGTTTGAGATGCGCCATATGTTGGCCGCCTGAGCCGCTACCCGCTTCCCAGATGCTTCCAGCACTTTTGACTCTTTGTCTGGGGGAGGAGCTTCACCCGTCGTTTGGGAGTTTGCCCTCTTGCGGGCATTAGAGACCACCAAAGAGTCCAAAGGCAACTGGCCCGGAATGTAAGTGGGGTCGCCAGGCGCCGGTCTGTATTTCTTCTCAATGCGTGGGTTTACCACCCGGGATCTTGTGGGTTCCTTGAAAATGTCTGCCGCATGCTTAAGGACCCCTTTCAACATTGGGAGAGTCTTGACAGTTTTTTCAGCTGTAGAGAAAGTGTCAAAAAGGAAGTCCACTTCCACGGGGTCAGCATGCATCTCCACCTTATGGTTTGTAGCTGCCCTTTCGATTAAGGCATTAAATGCCGCAGAGTCCTCAGTGGGGGACGGCTTTACGTTATAGACCTGTGGATCCTGGACCGTCTGCTGGTCCCCTTGATCACCAGTATCCATCCATGATTCATGCTGCTCATCAGGCTCTGTATGAGCAGGGAAGTTGTACTCCTCATCTTGGTCCCCTCCATCCCCATCCATGATTCATGCTGCTCATCAGGCTCTGTATGAGCAGGGAAGTTGTACTCCTCATCTTGGTCCCCTCCATCCCCATCTGAGTATGTGGGTGAAGGTGTTGCACTCCGCCTATGCTGAGGAAGAATCTGCTCCACCAGAACTGGGGTGTCTGCTGCAGGCTTTTTACGTTTCAGAGGAATGGTAAAGGACTGCAAAGGTTGTGAAGTAATCTTCCTTTTGTATAGCGTGAGTTTGCCGGTGTCGGCATCGATGAAATGCTCCGACCGTTCTTCAACCAAAGGTTGTCGAGGACCCACGGTCCCAGCCGGTGGAGTGGATGTCGACACGGTGTCCTTGGGCACCGACCGCGGTGCAAAGGCTCTCGGCGCCACCTTAGGCGGCAACGTGTAGACGAGCGGTGCCGATGTGGTCTTCGGTGCGTCTGTTAGCTTCGGTGCGGAAGGAGTCTTCAGTTCCGATGCCGAAGCCTTGTCTTTAAGGCGCTTGAGGGAGTCCGCGACCTGCTTCGTAAAGGAAGCTGACGGTTTCGTCGATCCGACTGATGTCTGTGGTCCGCCCCCTGGGGAAGACCCGAGCGTGGCTGACTTGTGTTTGTCCGGTCGAGGAGCACTCGTGACTGGTGCGCTTCGATCACTGTCCACTACCGTAGATGTCTATGCCGATGGCTTCGGATCTATCGGTTTTCCTTTAGGGGTCACAGCCCCAGACCTCGGCTCTGCGGCTTTCACCGACTTCGCGTCAACAGGCCCCTTGGTCTTCGGCGCAACAGACTTTCCCGATGAAGGCTCGGCCGTCTTCTTGGGCGTCGGTTTGTCTCCCTTGGTAGACTCCGACCCGATGGGCTTCTTCAGCTTGGCTCCTTAACCACCTTCGGCACCTTAGCCTGGTCGGCAGCTTGCGCCTGTTTGGGGGCCCCCGAAGACGACGGCGTCGGCACCGGAGCGGACGTTTTCGGTGGCGTGTCGACCATCTTTGTTTTCACCGGTACCGAGGGTTTCGGTTTCAGTAATGGCGGCTCCGCGGAGGTGTCCGTAGCCGAGCTGGAAGGCGGGGCCGTGGATCGAGGTGTAAGGTCGTGGGTAAGGCCGCGTGGCGATCCCGTGACCCGAGCCATCGTAAGAGTACGAACGGGGCATAGCTCTTCCTCCGAGCTATCTTCCATGGCCCCATACGCTTCGTCGTCGTCCCCTACCTTCGACGATTTCCTCAATGTCGGGACTGTGGTCGTCAGCTCCGTCTTCGGACTCGACCTCCACTGGGGTAGGGGAAATCTGCAGGTGACGCACTTGCTCGCCTTCCACGGGGTCGTCAAAGATGTCCACCGGTGCTGGAGCCGATCGCTGGGCCTCAAGGCGCGCCACGCGCCGAAGCTTGATCGTCTTTTTCGATCGAAATCTGGAGCAGGCCATACAGTTGGCCTCGTCGTGGTCCGGCACCAGGCACTTGTTGCACACAAGATGGACGTCGATGTGTGGGTGCTTGGATCCACACACGGGACATTTCTTGAATGGACTCCGCTCCATGCCGTCGAAGTCTTGCTGCGTCGACTAGGCCCCGATCACCGAAGAGTCTCACGACCCCTCGGATATCCGACTCTACGAGCTGGAAGATAGACGGGACCGAAAGCGAACAATACAGACGGTGCCAATAAGGCCTTTTGGCCTAGATAAAGTACTTTTACGATTCCGAACAGGAGACGTCGAAATCACATCCGAACCCAATGGCGGAAAAAAACAATCTGGGGATGGAGTCGATGCCCATGCGCACTGTAGTCCAGGGGAGGAGCCACCTATCTCGTGATACTTCGAAGACTCTTCCAGGACAACAATGTGCAATCATCCGGACCCAACACTAGGCGGCGATCTATGCTACAGATATGAATTTAGCAGCCCACATGCCTCGAACACACTAAGTTCAAACGAAGCATCTACATTAGTGACAGTCGATTCCACTCAATTTCGTTGAGGCCTTTTTGATCTGTTCCCTCTTCGAAAATCCAACGGGCCTCTTTTCTGAGTAGCCTGTTGCCCATATTGTGTTGATCACCTTTTACACTTTCCATTACCACCCAGCGAAGGTCCCTGGGCTGGTGTTTCAAGTCACTGAAATATTGCACCAGTTTGGTTGTAAGTTTCGCTGTTTTTAAGGTGCTAAGATGTTCTTGGATTCTGGTTTTTATTTTTCTAGTTGTTAATCCAATGTAATGCAACTGGCATGGGCACAAAAGCCTATATATCACATTGCGTGTGTTGCAATTACTAAAGCTATTCAGGTACCAAGTGTTCCCGTTTGTCCTGACTATCGAGCCAGTCTTTTTCGTAAGGGCACAGACGTTACAACCCCCACATGGGTAATGACCCGGGGGGACTGTGGTATCGGTTGGTGTTGGTTGCGAACGTGAATGGACCAGCCGGTCCTTCAAACTCGACGATCGCTTGAATGCGAATCGCGGTTGAGGCATTCGCATGGAGCTGGTGCTTAGTAGGTGCCAGTGTTTTCGGATTATTTGGCGGATCTTGGTGGAGTGGGGGCCAAAGGTGGTGACCACTGGGATGCAGTCCTTGTGTTCTTTTATCCTCCGGTCCAAGAGGGCTTCCCTGGGGGTGTTAAGTGCCCGCTTTTTAGCTTGTTTCACAATTCTTTGCGGGTAAGCCCTGGCGATAAGTTTATCCGTCAAGTCCTCAGTCTGTTCTAGAAAGGTTTCTACTGTGGAGCAATTCCTACGATATCTCAAATTGCCTCACGGGGAGATTGTCCCGCAAGGCCCTTGGGTAGAACGATTCGTAGTGTAATAGTGAATTCTTATCCGTGGGCTTTTGATGGACTGTGGTGACGAGTCTGTTATCTCTCGCCTGTATATCCAGGTCTAGGTATGTGGCCTTGTTTCGATCCACCGCCCATGTGAATTTAAGGCACTGGTCTAAGTTGTTAAGCCAGGCCAAAAATTGATTCAGTCGCTCTGCGGACCCTCTCCAGATGCACACAATGTCATCTATATATCTCTTCCAGAGGACAATATTCCCCTGGAAGAGATTAGATGCATGGTAAATGTAGTTGGTCTCAAACTGCCCAACGTATATACATGCCAGGCTCGGGGCAAAGGTTGCCCCCATCGAGGTCCCCGATGTCTGCAAGTATAGTTCTTTGTAGGCAAAGAAATTCCGTGTCAACGCTATTTCAATGCATTGTAACACAAAAGTCATTGCTGAGTCGTAGAACCACTCACATTCCCCCAGGGAGCGAGCTGCTGCCACCAGCGTCGCCTCCTGGGGTATGTTTGTGTAAAGTGACTATGTCAATTGTCACTATAAATTGCTCAGCCGGGTCATATGTTACTGACTGTAGCTGTCTCAAAATGTCAGTGGTATCTTGCACAAAGGAGGGTTGTGTGACCACACATTCTCGTAGGAAGAAATCGGAAAATTGTGACAGAGGTTCAAGTAAGGAGTTAATACCTGAGACTATCGGCCGTCCAGGAGGAGGCCGTTGTGCCTTGTGAATTTTGGGCACAATGTAGAAAGCTGGTACCCTAGGTGTAGGATTTATCAAAAATTCAGCTTCCTTGATGGAGAGCCACTTCTTTTCCCGTGCTTCTGCGACCATGGTTTGTATAATGGTCTTCAACTCATCTGTCGGGTCTCTAGCGAGAGGTTGGTAGTGTTCCCTCACACCCAATAGTCTTTGTATTTCGTTTTCATAATCGGTGGTGTTCATCACCACCACCGCCCCGCCCTTATCGGCCGGTTTGATGGTGATGGATCCATTATCTTGGAGGGCCTTCACGGCCATCCAGTCCGCTTTGGACATATTACTGTGCTTAGGGGGATGTTGTTTATGTTCTAAATCCATGATGTCCTGCAGGACCCTTTGTTCAAACACCCCCACCTCCGGGCCCACTTGATGGTTGAGGGGCGTGAAGGTGGAGGGACGGCGTAAATCCGTGCAGAACACCATGTCGGTGGATGTTTTCTCTTTACCCTCGAAGAATTTACACAGTTTAATTTTTCTGAAGACACCATTGAGTTCTCCTCTCAATTGAAAGCTGTCATGCTTGGGGGTGGGAACAAATCCCAGGCCTTTGTTCAACACTGAATTCTCTTTAGGCGCGAGGGGGTGGTCAGATAAATTCACCACTATGTTATTCGTTGGGTTTATATTGGCATACGTCCTCTGCTGCGGGTGATTCTGGGGGAGTAGGCTTGCTGGTTTGTGTTTGTGAAGTGCCGAACCCGGCCCCTGCCTCTGCCCCTCGTGTTGGCCCCTCTCTGGTCTGGTTGGTGTTCTAATCTCTTCCAGGGGAATATTGTCCTCTGGAAGAGATATATAGATGACATTCTGTGCATCTGGAGAGGGTCCGCAGAGCGACTAAATCAATTTTTGGCCTGGCTTAACAACTTAGACCGGTGCCTTAAATTCACATGGGCGGTGGATCGAAACAAGGCCACATCCCTAGACCTGGATATACAGGCGAGAGATAACAGACTCGTCACCACAGTCCATCAAAAGCCCACGGATAAGAATTCACTATTACACTACGAATCTTCTACCCAAGGGCCTTGCGGGACAATCTCCCCGTGGGGCAATTTATGAGATATCGTAGGAATTGCTCCACAGTAGAAACCTTTCTAGAACAGACTGAGGACTTGACGGATAAACTTATCGCCAGGGCTTACCCGCAATGAATTGTGAAACAAGCTAAAAAGCGTGCACTTAACACCCCCAGGGAAGCCCTCCTGGACCGGAGGATAAAAGAACACAAGAACTGCATCCCAGTGGTCACCACCTTTGGCCCCCACTCCACCAAGATCCGCCAAATAATCCGAAAACACTGGCACCTACTAAGCACCAGCTCCATGCGAATGCCTCAACCGTGATTCGCATTCAAGCGATCGTCGAGTTTGAAGGACCGGCTGGTCCATTCACGCTCGCAACCAACACCAACCGATACCACAGTCCCCCCGGGTCATTACCCATGTGGGGGTTGTAACGTCTGTGCCCTTACGAAAAAGACTGGCTCGATAGTCAGGACAAACAGGAACACTTGGTACCTGATTAGCTTTAGTAATTGCAACACACGCAATGTGATATATAGGCTTTCGTGCACATGCGAGTTGCATTACATTGGATTAACAACAAGAAAAATAAAAACCAGAATCCAAGAACATCTTAGCACCTTAAAAACAGCAAAACTTACGACCAAACTGGTCCAACATTTCAGTGACTTGAAACACCAGCCCAGGGACCTTCGCTGGGTGGTAATGGAAAGTGTAAAAGGTGATCAACACAATATGGGCAACAGGCTACTCAGAAAAGAGGCCCGTTGGATTTTCGAAGAGGGAACAGATCAAAAAGGCCTCAACGAAATTGAGTGGAATCGACTGTCACTAATGTAGATGCTTCGTGTGAACTTCGTGTATTCTATTCTGCAGTGTCTGATATATTAGTAGACAACCAGCTGATCTATGCACCACACCACAAGGGCCATAGCTGGACACTGCCACCATGTCATCACGGAAGATCTGCAAATGGGCAGCGTCGACCAATGAGATGGCAGGCACTTCAGCATAAAGGTTATGAAGTGTGGTAGCTTGTTGCATACATACCTGAACATTTCCCAACCGTCATTTGAGGCGGCGATATAATGTGTTTATTAACAGTCTGCTGAGCACATCCAAATTACAGGGCAACTTGAGATCAGTAAAGATTCGAGTCTCTGGCATAACCCACTTGCTGTGTCTAGTATTCGAGCCTCGATAAATAAAGGTAGCAGTCGCGGTAACCCTTTTAGAGTACAAAGGCACGTTGATAGAGAAGGTGAAGTAGAACGTATTTGAATAAAACTCTACCCTCTCTAAGATGGCGGCCATATAGACAGTCAACGGGGTCACGCTTTACACGCACGCTACTAAACGTAGCGATCACATGACCGCCAACACGACGTTAAGACCCGCCCTATGGCGACCCGTATGCACACGCAGGGTGAGCGGAAGCCAGACCTTTGTACACTCACGGTAAGGAGAGAATCACGGGGTTAGGCTTAACCTCTGAAGGGAGGTAGATTGCACCTGGTCGTTATACAACTCGAGGTTTGGGCCACGAGGGCGCTGCGCGAAGTAGAAAACGCGTGTCGGCATGTTCAGAGTCGGGGATCGGGCCACATCTTACTTTAGCAGGAACGAGGGTGGTTGCTTAGGAAGAGGTGTGAGCGCGGGAGCACGCTCTACCTCCTTAACAATCAGAGACCGCTAGGCGCTGATTAGATAAGCGACGATGCCGCTAGCACCCAAGGCAAATTACATGAATACTACTTGTACACGGGTCACTTCTCTGCTCTTTCCTCCGTAGAGACCGACCAGCTGGCGGTACAGGGGACCCGCTAATGGTATAGGGGTACCCTCCAGACACAGATTCTTACGGGGGCCGGTAGGCTGGAAAAGAGAGGCCACCTGGTAATGTATGAAGACAGCTAGCATAACCTACTAGTGAAACAGTCAGCTTTTTAAGTTGAAATCTTATCAGTTCCAATTTTTAATTGACAAAGAGACACAGCGAGTACATTGTGTGTGTGGGTTTGTTCTCCTGTTTTTGAATTCAGGTACAATAAAGGGAGAATCCAGAGGTGCAAGTTTCACGCTGACCCGAACTAAACCCTGAAGAAATCACCGGTAAAGTATTGATGGTGATGAAACATGTCGGTTTATGGTTTTTAATAGAGTGAGCAAACAGCACAGAATAAAGACACAGTTGCCAGTTTAGCACAGCTCTTTTTTTAATTTTAGAGGGTCATCCAACACTTTGTTACACATATGGTTTTTGATTTTCTTGCACACCGTTTATCCCCTTTCTTTTTGGGTTGACATATGCTGATGATGATAAGTGGGGATTCAGGCGAGTACCAGCCTGTCAAATCCTCCCCTGGGTGTTGCACCCGTGAGGCTTTGTCAACCTTCCCTTCCCTTCACAGCAGGAGAGTGGAGGAAGTAGATAGTACCAACCGGGAGGCATACACACATACACGTTTTTAGAGATGCGGCAGCAAAATTAAGCGACTACAAGTAGCGGACCGGGCTTGAAGGGTGATCTTGACCCTCAGTCTGTTATTAGCAATAGAGAAACAATCTATCTAGGGATATACATCCCATAGCATTCTAGGGAAGGCCATTGTTGTTGGTAATTGGTTCTAAGCATCACAAAGTCTCTAGAGAATTGTAAGAAAGGCTGTGCAATCGTGAAGGCCTGTATCTGACTCTGCGGGCTGAAGTGAGAGCCAGTAAGATAGCCACTTTCCAAATTAGAAACTTTAGTTCCGCCTTGTGAATAGGTTCAAAAGGCCTTTTTAGAAGTTTGGACAGAACAATATTGAGATCCCACTCAGGAGGAGGAGGCCGAACTGGAGGAAAAGCTCGGAATAGCCCTTTAAGGAATTGTTTGATCAAAGATGATTAACAATTATGGTTTGTTGGAACTCTTTCTGAATCTGGATATTGCCGCCAGATGTACCTTAATGGACGAACAAAACAGTCCTGCCCTAGCTAAGGACAGTAGATAAGGAAGGATGTCTTCAGGTGGAGCTTGAATTGGATGAACCTTATTTTCTCCACACCAGGAACAGAATCGCTTCCACTTAAAACGATATGTCTTGATGGTACTTTGCGCACGGGCCGGTGATAAAATCGCCCTGCAGTCTGAGGAGATGTTAAGATCCTTGAACTCTAAGAAGTCAGGAGCCAGGCGTGCAAGTGCAGTGATTGAGGATCCGGGTGTCGGATCTGGCCCCCCTCTCTTGTTAACATTGACACTGTCGGCTTGAGACGAAGTGGAGGCTGCTGAGAGAGTAGAAGGAGTTCCTGAAACCAATACTGTCTTGGCCAACGGGGAGCAATGAGGATGAGAGTGCAATGTTCCCTCTTCATCTTTTGCAGTACTTTCGGAATGAGCAGGATCAGAGGATAAGCGTATGCAAATATTCCGGACCATCTCATCAAAAGGGCATTTCCCCTTGACCCCTTGTGACGGTTTGGCCGGGGAAGTAAGGACTCTACGACCTGAGGTTCTCATATACCCTTTTATTGACAGGTAAGCAGTGAGCTAAGATATATAGAGTTCGAGAAATAGTCCTCCCAGTGTTGGTTCTTCTGGCCTTGGGCTTTGTTCTCTAGGATCCCCGTCTTCTCCCTCTGGGGTTTCTCGGCTCCGGTTGCATTCAGGGAAGAAAGAAATACAAACAGCCGCGTTAGTGGCTGACCTGGGGTCAAGGCATGAGAGGGGGAAGGGGGAGTGAGGGTTCACCAGGTTTCCACCACCTCTTAGTGTCGGGTCGGTTATAGAGTGACGCCGGGGAACGTGATACTTCCTGTGACCACCCTCGTACTACCCCGTCCCACCCCGTGTGTTAATTGCCCTTGAAAACGCCCTTGTACCTTGTTTAGCCACACTTCTCCCCTGGAAGTGTGGCAGGGCGGCTCGTGGGACCGTGGGCCTCCTGGCTTGTCGAGACTCTCCTCAGGCAATCCTTGCAGTAGTGCGTCTTTCCTTCCGTCTTCTTCGGTGTTGGCGTTCTCCTCGTGGGTCGGCCCTTGTTTAGCCACACTTCTCCCCTGGAAGTGTGGCAGGGCGGCTCGTGGGACCGTGGGCCTCCTGGCTTGTCGAGACTCTCCTCAGGCAATCCTTGCAGTAGTGCGTCTTTCCTTCCGTCTTCTTCGGTGTTGGCGTTCTCCTCGTGGGTCGGCGTCTTCCCTGGAGGTTCCGCGCTGGTAGATCCACACGGGACTTCCTTAAACGCCCCCGGCTCCACTGATAGGTCAGCGTCAGATGACGAGGCCTCTCCTGATTGGCGGGACCTCGGGAATGCCAGGGAACTCCCCCCTGACGTCACGGCAGGAAGGGCCAGCAGCGGAGTCAGCGAAGGCAGCGCTGAAGCACTCCAGGAAACGTCAAAGGAATCCTGCGGACGGGGCGGAAATGGACACATGTTAGCAGGTACGCCCCGTCCGTCCGCGACAGGGACCATGTCCTCGTGACACCCCTGTTTAGGAAACCTGCTGGCATAAAATAGGCATTTGCTATTCTGCTGCGTGGCAAACAGATCCAGTGTTGGTGTTCCCCATGTTTGAAAGATCCTCTCCACTTGATGTTGCTCGAGTTCCCATTCGTGACAGCTTGTGAAAGCCCTGCTGAGGTTGTCGGCTAGAGAGTTCTGGACACCTTGGCACATGTTCTGCTCTGAGGGATATGCCGTGGTGTATGACCCATTCCCACATTTCTTGAGCTTCCTGCGACAGGGTAAGAGATTACGTTCCGCCTTGTTTGTTTATATAATACATGCTGGTGGTACTGTCCGTGCACACCAGCACTGACTAATTCGCAATCCTTGGAAGGAAGGCCTGCAGGGACAGAAAAATGGCTCTCAGCTCCAGGCTGTTGATGTGCTTCTGCCGGTACTGAGGAGACCACCGCCCTTGAATCTGAAGGTCCTGGAGGTGACCTCCCCCAACCTTCCATGGAAGCGTCCGTTGTCAGGGTGAACTCTGGTATGTCGTGGAGAAATGTGAGGCCCGGTGACAAATTGTGCGCCTTCGACCACCAAAGAAGGGCTTGCTTATCTTGGATGTTACCTTGATGCGGTCGTCGAACGATCCGTCGACTTGCCTCCACTTTCGAAGTAATTCCTCCTGCAGCGGCCTCATCCTGAGTCTCGCCATAGGGATGAGGCTGATTGCAGACGAGCACATCCCTAGAAGGGAAGCAAATGTTCGAACCGAAACTTGCAAATATTTGTTTTGCCAGATTTAGCAGTCAGTTTTGCCGCTCTTGAGTCAAGAACGCTTTGCACTGGCATGTGTCCAACACCGCTCCCAGAAAGGTCAACTCCTGGCGAGGTTGAAGCTGAGATTTGTTCGAATTGAGGGTCAGTCCCAGATTTGAGACTAGGGAGAGGGAACTCTTGATCGCTTTCATCATGGAGTTTCTTGATGGTCCCAGTCGTCGAGGTATGGGAAAACTTGTATTCCCTGTGACCTCAGCATGGCCGCCACCGGGGCTAAACATTTGGTAAATATTCTTGGGGACGATTTCAGGCCGAATGGAAGCACTTTGAATTGAAAGTGGACGCCAGCCACTGCAAATCTTAGGTATTTGCAGTGTTTTGGGTGAATAGGGATGTGGAAGTAGGCGTCTTCCAGATCCAGAGAGCCCATAAAGTCCCCTTTGTTGAGACAATTCAGAATGTCTGTTAGCGTTACCATGCGAAAACTCGGTTTCTTCCGATATTTGTTGAGCTTGCGCAGATCTAATATTGGACGCCACTCTCCTGAATGTTTCTCTACGAGGAAGAAGCGAGAATAAAATCCTTTCCCTTTGAGAGGCAGGAACTCGTTCTATCACATTCTTGTGTAGCATCTTTAAGGCCTCTTTGAATAGTAAGTGAAGACGAGGGGGAGGGGGACCCCTGGGCATCGCTGTTGGTGGTTTCTGCAAAACCTCCAGAGTGTGTCCATTCCTGACAGGAACCAGGACCCACTGATCCGAAGTTATTTTCCGCCACTGTTGGTAAAAGGTGGAAATTTTGGCGCCCACGGGAAGGGGAGGATGAATGACTGACGACCGGCAAAGCTCATTGGCGCTGGTTGGAATCACGCCCTTGATTGTTTGAGCGCCGTTTCCCTCCCTGACGAGAGAAACTACCAGAGGCAGGCTGTCTGTAGGAAGATTGATAGTACGGTTGTTTGTACCGAGACTGGTACTGTCGATTTTGCTGGTTGGAATAATTTCCTCTGGAGGAGTAACCACGGCCTCTTGCTCCTCTAAAGGACCCTCTCTTGTATTGTAGGGTACCTAGTGATTTTGCAGTGTCCGTATCCGTTTTTATTGCCAGCAAAGCATCATCGATATGTTTACCAAAAAGCGAATCCCCATCGTACGCCATGTCCAAGATCTTCGTTTGGACCTCAGGTCTGAAGGTGGTAGCCCTGAGCCAACCTTGACGCCTGAGGACTGCTGCTCCCGCCAATTGCCCAAAGTTGGTGTTCGAAATATCAAGGGCGCAATCAATGATTTCCGATGCCGCCCTTTCTCCCTCAAGCTCGATCCTGCGTACCTCCTGTTGACGATCCTCAGGCATCAGATCAAGGAACTCAGACAGATCTGACCACATCTGTCTATCATAACGGGCCAAAATTGCTAGCGAATTAGCTGCCTTAATGGAGGCTGCTGTATTTGCAGAGAACTTCTTCCCTATTGCATCTAGTCTCCTGCCTTCCTTGTCAGGTGGCGTTGAAATAGGAGCTGAAGGGTTCTTGGACCTCTGTTGTGCTGCCTGAGATATGACCGAGTCCGGTCGAGGGTGTCCTATTAAGCAAGATGGAGTATCAGGTGGCGCTCGATACTTCTTCTCAATTCTTGGAAGGACCGCCGGAATGGAAGCAGGTGTTTTCATGATGTTAAGCCGCTTTCCATATGTAATCAATAATAGGGATAGCTCTGGTAATTCGGCGATACCCCTCCTTAAAGTCATGCAAAAAGCAGTCAGACTGCTCAATTGCGACAGACAATTCAAATCCATTAGCCGCAAGTTGCATAATATTATGAAATCCGCCAATATCCTCAGGCGGAGAATCTGACGGGCGTGGCGCAGGTGGTGAAGGCATAGGAATGACAATCATCCCACAGATCCGTAGGTGTATGATCTGGCAACTCGCCCTCTTCCCTGCCATCATCCTCATCATGAGAAGAGGTATCCGTGTCACCTTGGGGTGTAGGGCCAGTATCCTGCCTTGGTGACAATGAAGCTCGCGGCGAAGGAGGCCTTGGCATGTCAACTGGGACAGGCGGCACAAAAGGTGCAACTGGAGTTGGAGGAAATCTCTGGCGATAGTCTGCCAACATAGCTTGCAAGTCTTGAATGAAAGTAGATGGCAGATGACTTGTGTCCTCTGGACGAAGAGGTCTGGTATGGAGCGAATGATATGGCGTTGACAAGTCTTCATTCGCATAATGCTCTTGGTCATCGTCCTCATCTTCCTCCTGATACTTGATGTTCAATTGTGAAGGGTGACAGGCAACCCCAAAAGGTCCCTCATCCTCTTCGCCGTCATCCGAACCATCCTTAACACATATGTCTCCAAAAGGTGTGATGGTAAGAGTGGAGAAATGTGAGAGTACTCTTGCCTCTGATAAGTTTTTATTTGGAAACGGGTATATTGCACCCTCGTCGGAGGTGTGCTGTGCAGCAGATGAGCTGATGCCATTGCTTTTGTAGAAGTCAATGATGACGAACCGGTTGTCATTGGAATTGTCGTTGACGGGACTGTCGATGGCATTCCCGTCGACGGAGCGGTCGTCGACGGTATTGATGTTGCCGTCGACGAGACAGTCGATGTTATCTTCGTCGACGAGGCAGTCGATGGTGCAAACTTTGTCGACGAGGTCGTCGATGGTGTCTTAGTCGATGATTCCTTCGTCAACGAGGCCGTCGATGAAGTCTTCATCGACAAGTCCTTCGTCGACGAGGCCGTCGATGAGGTCTTCGTCGACGGAACTGTCGTCGACGGGCCTGTTTTCGTCGTCGGGGCCTTCGTCGACATTGCTGAAGGTATCTTCGTCGACAGTGCCATCGTCGACATGGCTGAAGGGATCTTCGTCGACGGAGCTGTCGTCGACGGGACAGTCTACGATGATTTCGACGGCAACTGGCCCTTAGTCGAGCAAGGCTTCACAGGCGACGACAACATTTTAGCAGACACCAGAGGAGAAGTAATAGCCGAAGTGGTGAACGTAGCAGAAGAAGTTGAAGAGGTAGAAGTCAAAGTAGCAGTATGAATAGACACCAGAGAAACAGTCTTAGTCTGGGCTGTATTCACAGTGGACGGTCTTGAAGGAGACGATGCACTCTTTGAGGGTTCTGAGACTCTTTGAGAGGGTTGAAGTTTTTTCTTCCTCTCAGGAGAAGAGCTCTCTCTGGATCTGGCTCTCTTGCTGGAGGTAGAGGCCTTGTCCTCATCATCTGTGAAAGATGATTTTAACCACAAAAGAACCCTTGTCTCTCTATCCCTGATAGTTTTTGAAGGGAAGGTATGGCAAATTCTACAATCCTTCACAACATGTGAGGGGTGCAGACAATAGATGCAGTCAGAGTGCTGGTCGTCCACATGGACCCTCTTCTTATTGCAGGTTCCACAAGCCTTGAAAAGAGCCTTCTTTTCAGACATTTTGAAGAAAAAGAGACAAAATCTGAGTAGGCACTCAGGGAGACTCCCTTACACACGGAAGTGCGGTGAAAATCTGAGGAGAACTGCCTGAGCTAGGAAGGTTCTAGAGGGCGAGGTCAGCTGATTGGCTGAGGCTACTATTTCAGGTCTTTTTACATAATGAGGTAGATAGGCTGCTAAGTTTTGGGCCTAGCTAGGCCTTTAGGCTTTTCCAGCCTACTACAAGAAATTTGTAGGCACCGCTATTGTATATATTTTTACCGTGGGACTCCGGCCTCGACGACGGGGAATGATTCAGGCATGTGAATCCATGAAAGATACCCCAATACTGGATAATTTTCTTTTTTACTGAACTGTCCAGTCACCAAACCTTTACGGGTACTAAGGGCTGTGATCGAAGAGTAGCATGCTCCACCAGGCCTACCTGGACCAGCCATCTCAATTGCCACAACCGCTTATCGTAAGATCAAAGAATAGCATGCCTTACCAGGCCTGCGTGGACCAGCCATCCTAATCACCACAACAACCACTTATCGTAAGAGATCGACGGGTAGTGTGCCTCACCAGGCTTACATCTCTCATGCCACTGGTGAGCCTATTAGATCAAGGCCGGCGTTTGTGTCCTCTTATCTCTCCCTTCCCTCCATCCTGGGAGGTGCAGCTGGATAGTGTACTTAACTCTCCTTCAAAAGCTTGTGTTGATTTATTCGTTTCCTACACTGAGAAGGTACTTTAAATGAGCCATATGCACGTTTATCTACGAGCATATCCTGTAACGAGGAAGCACGCCCTATGCGGCTCTGGGGTCTCGGTTTTATTGCTTTCATTTTGCTACTGGGAATTTGAAGCCTGTGTGTCTATTGTACTCTGTGCTTGGATGCATGTGTGTTAGTCTGTGTGCATCGGTGTCTGTATGTCTATTTACTCTGTGTTTGGATAGCTGTGTGTTAGTCTGTGTGCATTGGTGCCTCTGTCTATTGTGCTCCGTGCTTGAATGCCTGTGTGTTAGTTTGTGTGCATTGAAGCCTGTGTGTATATTGTTCTCTGTGCTTGGATACCTGTGTGGTGGTCTGCATGGATTGCAGTTTGTATGTCTGTTGTTCACTCTGCTTGGTGATTGTATGGGTAACAGGTGAAATGTTGATATTATAGAGGTTTCTAGCGCTGGGAGGGCTTTGGGTAACCACGATCCGTGTGCATCGGTATCCATCTGTTAGTGTGTGTGCATTGGAACGTGTGTGTCTCTAGGACTATGGTCGGGGAGGTGCGTGTGTGTGTGTTTGTATATGCCTACTGATCTGTGTGCATGGAGTATGTGCTGGTCTGTCATGGGTGTCTGTATGTGGACTGTGTATATGAGTGTGTGTGTATTTCTTTGGGTGCTTGCATTCATTTTGGTCGCTTATTTACCTGTGCTTGTGTGTGCCTAAATGCCCATTGTCCTGTGTGCACCTTAGTCTGTATGTATGCTGGTTAATGTGCAAGGGTACTGGTATGTTTGGCTGCATCTATGCTTGTGTGTGTTGGTCTCAGTGTATGGGTGCCCGTTTGTTTCTGTGTGTACGTGTGTGTGTGATCAATGTGGGCAACGAAGGTGGGAACACACCGCGTACAGGAAGTGGGAGGCCAGATCTGTGTATACTGGGAGAACCTTACAGATGGGCAGATCGGAGATTCTTCAATTAATCAATTAACGTAAGCTTTAATCGGCTATAACAACCGTGAGCCAATGTATTTGAACATTTATAACACCCTAGAAGCTAGGATATTACAAGTGAAGCTGGGGAATGAGCGACCCCCTTCCTAGGCCTCCACGGCCCCCCTGGGTGTCGCGCCCCACAGATTGAAGACCTCTGCCATACGCTGATTGAGACTTAGGGATATGGGAGTGACCGGGGGCCCTAAAGTGGCTGCAATCATTTCTGGAGAGTAGATCTTTTCAAGTTTTTGAAGAAGACATCTCAGAACATATGCCCCTAAGATGTGGTGTCCCACAAGGGTCTTCCCTGAGCCCCACTCTATTTAATGTCTATATGACCCCTTTGGCAGAGATAATGAAGCCTTTGAGTCCAGATTGTCACCTACACCTATGAGACACAACTTGTTTCTCTCAATCATCTCTACAACCCGTAGTCTGGTTTAGGCCTGTGCCTGTAGAAGGTGGCAATCTGGATGAAGCGTTCATATTTGAAATTAAATGGGGCTAAGACACAGCTGGTGCTCCTTGGTACATCTATTCTTAATGCGGGATCATTGTGGCCAATCTGCCTTGGTCCGGCCCCTATTTCCAAGGGCCAGATTAAGAGCCTGGGCATTTGGCTGGACCGCAATCTTGATTTTAAGGAGCAAGGAAGGTTGAAGCTAGCTGTTATGGAATTCTCAGAATGCTGCAGAAAATTCTCCCTCTCCTTCCATTTTCAGCCAGAAGACTTATGGTCCAGGCACTGATTCTCGCTCGGCTGGACTATGCTAATGCCCTCTACTTAGGAGCTCCATGCGATACCATTAGTAAACTACAGATTGTTCAAAACTGTGCAGCACGTATGCTCCTGAGGATTCCCAACCGCCAATTGGCAAAGCTTGCTCTCGCTACTCTCCACTGGCTTCCCATATAGGAGAGAATTGAGTTTAAGGCGCTGTGTATCGTACATAACAGATTAGCAGGGAAGGGACTGCCCATTAATTGCTCTATTATTTTGCCTTATTGTTCGAACAGGGACCTGCTCTCTGACAATCGTCGTCTGGCCACAGTCCCTAGAATAAGAAAGTCAAGAAGTGGAGGCAGTCTTTTTTCCTATAATGCCGCCAGGTTATGGGATTCTCTCCCCCTCCATGTTCGCCTTGAGGCTAACCACCTTACCTTCTGGAAATTGCTTAAAACCGTATTCTTTCCTCGATACCGCGCACAGGTGTTTTTTAATGTACTGCTGTCAGCGCTGGGATGCATTCGGGAAGCTACGCTCTCAACAAATGTTTTATTCATTCATTCATTCATAACACCTCCTAACCTCGCACCGCTCAGGGTTTATTTGACTCAATATGGAGTCCCTGATGATGGTTTTGCGCTTATCTTTGTTGCTGAAGCGGATCCACCATACAGCTGCGACGTATTTTATTCTTGGGTCACCTTTTCGGCAGTCGATGGGACAGATAATTTGTTTCACGAGTATACTGCCACTACGACTCCGCTGGACTATAGACCATAAAGAACTCTGGAGGTTCCGCTCACGTCTTGGCAACACCAAATCTGGTTTAATGGCGCCCTTCCTCACCCAATGACACCGGTCCGTTAAGGCCCCTTGTCAATATATGGGGCCACCTGGCCCGTTTTGGCCGGATGCACCCTGCACCCAACTTAACTGATACAGTTGTAGAATTATGCATATTGCATACTTCATTAATACGCATACATAGAGAGGTTATAGAGCTCATGTCGCGCAACTTCCAGGTGGGACCATGTGGTACTGCTGCGCAACCTCCTGCCTGCACCTGGTGGTGCAACCATCAGTCCGTTAATGGTTAATTCAGTGATGGGCAAGCGTCCCCAAAATAAGGATAAGATCTCTTATTGGCTTGCCAAGAAATTTGGGCAACTCGAAGAGGTTTTTGCAAATACCATTCCTGTGGAGAAACACAGGATTTTGACCATAAGCCTTCCCAAAAACCTAGCTCCCGAGTTAGCGGATTGTAACACTTGGGGTAAACTGGTTGCAGCGGTATATTTTATGTGTTTCAGCACCCCCTCAATGACCAAGCTCTCTTCCGTGATTAGACGTGTTCAGGACAAACATGGGGCCGAGGCGGCCCTAGAGTTGGGAATGAGACTGGTGAGGTTGTTCGATATGGTTTGCGACATGATCCTTGCTAATGTGAAGGGTGATGCTGTGAGCTCACAGGTGGCAAAATGCTTGGAGGCTGTGGCAGATGCCCACAAGCAACGCGAATTACCAAAGATTATTGCAAACGCTTATAAAACCATAGGGCGCAATAATCTGGGAGTTAATCCTTTTACGCAAACACAGACTCCAGTTCAAACTCAACAAAAAGCCAAGATTGAAAAAGATGAGTGCCCGTTCTTTCCTAAAAAGAACTTGGAAAAAACAAAAACAGGGGCAGCAGCAACAGAAGCAGGGTTCGCGAGCTGGTTCACTGAAACCAGAGTCTTCTGAGTGTACTTATGACTTGCGCGTCACACATCGGACTCTCAAGTCGGTGTTGGGGAACGCCAGGATTGTAGCAAAGGTTCGACCACACAACAAGGACGGGATAAACCTCGCCAGTTTGACATTAAAGCCAAACAAGATGATCTGCCTAGTTTTAGACCACCGTATCAGAAGAAGAAAGTTGCTGCTTTAACAGCAAACTATGCCTCAGATGGTGAGAACTCTGCTTCTAGATTGGACTCTGTTCGACAGCGCAGCGGAGGTTACGGTACAAAAAGCAAACACGAGTTTCTCCCCCAAACTCCCCCCCCCCCGCGGATAGACTATGAAATTGTCTTCCAGATTGAAGGTGATATACAGCGTACAATCAAGGGGATTTTTGGGGGAAATCTCATCTCTTCAAATGACATTTTATAGACAGAGGCAGATTGGCCTCTACCATTTGTGCTAGCAGCTTCTAGAGGGGAGGACGTGATACTTCCCAGTTTTTCGCTTTACGTCCCTAAGGAACATGCAAAGGCTTATGCATCGGAGTGGGCTTTGGTCCTTGTCCTAGCGGTGTACCTTAATCAGGTGGGCTGGGATAGAGATTCACCGGCACATGAGCTACTATTACGATCTATGCCACAGCCACACCTTCAATATCCGATCAGACGAAAAGCTAAGGCTCCTGTGTGTGATATTCTAACAGTGGGAGTATCAAGGAGTGACTGAATCCTGTACATCCCCGATGAATAATCCTCTCTTCACGGTTTCAAAACCTGATGGGTCATATCGCATATTGAATTATCGAAATTTGAATAGTCATTGTCGCACATTTGCAGTACAGAACGCAGATAGGGCTATGCTAGTGAACAATCTTATTCCTAAGAAATACAAAACTACACTGGATATTTCCAATGGTTTCTATAGTCACAATTTAGCTCCTGAGAGCAGTGAATTGACAGCATTAACCGCCGTTGGGAATCAGAAAAAATGTACGCGTTTGCCTATGGGGTATAAGGATAGCCCCGAGGCTTTCGCTGCACGTGTTGTCTCTTTGATGGACAGCATAGGCTGATGCGTTCTCATATGTTGATGATATTTATCTGACAGATGATGAACTGATGCCACATCTAGTCAGAGTAGACCGCATTATCCTGTTTGCAGACTATGGATACAGATTCAATTTTGCAAAAATCGCTTCTTGCGCTGCTTATTTTGGACTACAAGCTCAACAATGAAGGTAGGGGGTTGCCCTCCCCACTTTCTTGAGAAATGTGCACACTTGCGACCTTCCTCTACACTGAAACTGCTTCTTTGCTGGGATTTTTGAATTTCGGAGGACTCACATCCCGATTATGCCCAGTGTATTAAACTGCTTTATGCTTTGATTCCACCAACATATTCTTCTGCCAGGTGGCTTCTGGAACATACCTCTATTCTGCAATCAGATCTGCTGGTGACTAACTTCTTGTTGACACGTGAAAATACCACAAAACCTGGTGATACGCACTATTATACAGTTTATAGAGCGCATTGTTACTCCAACGGAGTGTCCTGGCGCTAAAAGACCAGTTCGAACATAGCAACTGCACCCCAAACCACCATCCCAACATGCAGCCAAGGCTCTACAATGGGACAACTACCTATGGCCTATTTCCGGCCATCCGAAGGCAGGCGGAATAGCCACGTCTTAAGTTTTTTTTCGAAACACAGTCTCTGAAGGGCACTTCTTTAGGTCAACAGGGAGGTTACTGCCTGATATGAATACATATTTAGATGCCTTGTATGAGTTCATCAGAACAGGACGGAACCATGAATGCGTAGCTCAAGCTATGGAAAATAGAAAAGTAAAAGCTAAGAACAACATCATCCGTTTTATTGTCAACTGTCTGATCAGGGAACGTGATGAGGGTGATGGGGACGTGGAGGTTAGTTTAATAGAGTGGAGCAACAGCATCAATGACGGTAAACATGATAAGGTAGCGCAGACAGAAGCAATGACGAATAAGATTAAAAAGAAAATACTAGCAATACGTAACGCCGAGAAGGAAGGCAGGGATAGTGTGTCAGAGGAAGGGGATAATAACGAGACGCCAGACAAAATGAATTTTCTGGGCATAGCACGGCACTGTAATGGCGCCAAACACCATCGACCTCAGAAAACAAGGGTTAACAAGGAAACAAAGATCTCTCCTGAGGATTTGTTCCAAACAACTGAAAAAGCCCTAGACCATTGGATGGACGACGAGCCACCCCTCACGCCACATGAGAGGGAGTTGGCTCGGTCGGCCACCCAGTGGGTGTCCCAACATCATGTATATAATCCCGACATAGTGGCCCAGATGTTCCTGAGACTCCCACCACTCGAACAACGCCTGGCCAGCATCTATATGGTCCAACACTTGATCACGTTGTATGAGAGGCAATATCACCACCCTGGCAAATTATATAAAATACTGGAAAAGGTAATACTAGATAGATGGATGGAACAGGGCCCAGAACTGATTAACACCATTTTAGACTTGCGTCTCCAATATGAGCAATTCCTGTCCGCCTCAATGACACCAGACCCTCGCCCCAGAGGACAGTACCCTCTGCGAGAGGTCCACCCCATAACAAAACAAGATGGCTCTGTCCAGCGGGTATATGTCTATACCTCTCTCACCAAGCTAGAAATACTGGAAATGAAGAGGTTGTTACCTTCCCATGATAAAGACCCGGGGGGGGGGGTTTCACAGAGAAATAAAAGATATACTACGTATAGGAGACTATACTTACCCTGATATCCTAAGGTTACTAAAGGTCTTGTTACCAGCAGGCATTTACGAGAAACTTAAAGAGAAAGACTGGGATGTGGGAGATAAAATGTTGAAGTGGGCAGAGTTGCAAGCTGAAGATGCAGGTAGGGCCCCGGGGGATGGCCTTGGTAAAAAAATTAAGGAGCTCCCCGAACTCCTTATACAAATTTTACCAAGACTATTGACGACCAAAAAGGAAGACTGGGATGAAATTTCAGCATGTAAACAGAAACCAGAGGAAGACACAAGCGATTACTACACTAGGTTGGAGAAATGTTTCGCTGTCAACAGTGGTTTAAAACACAGTAGTGAGGCCTATCCCCACCTTTTTGTGACCAAACTGGTAGATAACGCCCTTCCTCAGATTAGGAATAGGGTGCTGAAGGTTGAGAGTACTTGGCAAGCAAATAGCCCCTCACAAATGTTACAGATGTTGCAATACCACCAAAATAAAATAAGGGAAGAACAAGAACAAGAAAAGAAGCGCATGAAGGATACAAAAATGAAGGTGCTAGTTGCCCAAACAGTACCTGCAAACACGAACAAGAATGGTACTGCACCCACTAAAGGGACCTGCAATTATTGTAAACAACAGGGTCACTTTGTAAGGGAACGCCCCGTCCTAAAGCACAATATAGCCACAGGTAAAACAAAGGAACGGCCCTATACACCTAGACAGTACAACACTCAGCAGACACAAGCCCCCACCCCGCAGCAGGTCCAGACGCCCGCTGCCGCTGCACCTCAAATGTATCAGCACACGCAGTCAGACTACCCAGAATACCAATCTTTTTCATGAAACAGCCTCGAGGGGGAAGATCGCTTGCCCCTTATCCCAGTTCCTGTGGACCAAGAGGGTCCTTATGTACATGCTCGTTTGCTGGGGCAAGATAGAAAGTTTCTGATTGACACAGGGGCAAGCAGGACTACCATCAGTCATGACGAGGTCCCAGGGGCACCTCTCTCGGGCTCACAGAATATATCCCTGGGATTTTCTGGAAAGCCAATTGTCAACAAAGTATCAGAACCAGTCTCTTTAGGGGTGGGTCCACTGACACGCACCACAGACCTACTACTCACTAAGACATGTCCAGAAAATTTACTAGGTATAAAGACCCTAAAAGAACTGGGAGCAGTTATCTGTTGCTCACCAGAAGGAGTAAGACTGTTTTTGCGTGATTTCAAAGGGCATTTCACGGTTAGAGATTTTGATCCCAGACTTCAGGATGTCCCACAGTATCTATGGGCACGCGGTTCGACTGACGTAGGTTACATGGATATAACACCACACGAGGTCACTCTTAAGGAAGGAGTAGTCCTACCCCGAATACGACAGTACAGGATTCCACCTGATGCTGAAACAGCCTTATTAAAAATAATTCAAGAACTCATTGAACAGGGGGTGGTGGTGGAGACAGACTCGAATGTGTGTAACTCCCCCGTCCTCCCTGTTCTTAAACGCACAGACCCTCAAGCACCCCCAGTTTACAGACTAGTAGTTGACCTTCGAGAACTGAACAAATGTGTGGTCCCACAATACCCAGTGGTCCCAGACATTTCCTCATTATTTACTGCCATTGATTCTGAGGCAACATTTTTCACGGTCATTGACCTGAAGAATGCATTCTTCAGCATTCCAATACATCCTGACAGTCAATATCTTTTTGGATTCAGTTTAAAAGGACGCAGCTTTAAATTTACAAGAGCTCCCCAAGGCTTTACAGAAAGCCCAAGTGTTTACAGTCAGGCATTAAAGAGACAACTTGACAGTATTAGTATGCCTACTAACACAGCATTAATACAGTACGTGGATGACATTCTCATCACAGCAAGATCAGAAACTGACTGTGAAGAGGCTTCCCTCACGGTCCTTCATTTTCTGGCGGACAAGGGGCACAAGGTGTCCCCTTCGAAGTTACAGTTCTGTGAACAGCAAGTGGCTTACTTAGGGCACTTGCTGTCCAAGGAGGGTAGGCAGCTGACGCAAGAACGAATTAAATTGATTTCCAACATTTCACAACCCAAAACACAGAAAGAAGTACGTGCATTCATTGGCCTTACTTCCTATTGCAGACAATGGATTCCCCAGTATGCCCACATAGTCAAGCCACTCATACAATTGACTACATTGGAGGCAGCCACCTCTAACGTCCTCCCTTGGACATCAGAGCACACCTTAGCATTTGAGGAACTAAAACGGGCATTATGTCAAGCGCCAGTTTTAGCCACTCCTGATTACAAGAAACACTTCACCCTGTTCGTGACAGAGCGGGATGGAACAGCACGATCTGTCCTCACACAAGACCAAGCAGGGAAACACAAGCCATGTGCTTATTTTTCTAGTACACTGGACCCTGTAGCACAGGCTCTGCCAGCATGCTTGAAATCTGTTGCGGCCACAGCTTTGGCCATAAGACAAAGTGACTCGATAGTGCTGGGACACTCCCTGACAGTACAAGTACCACACGCAGTGGAAGTTCTCCTGAATCGGACACAGACGCAACACCTGACTGTAGCAAGATTGACAGGATACGAGCTGACACTATTTCAACCCCACATAGAGATTAGAAGATGTAACATACTCAACCCTGCCACTCTTTTACCCTCAAGCACAGATGACACCACACCCCATGACTGTGTGGAAGTAATAAATGTAGTGACGAAGCCAAGACAAGACTTGACAGATGTTGCACTCCCAGACCCTGACATAACGTTTTATGTAGATGGATCATGCATGAGAACAGGGGCAGGAGAATTAGTGGCAGCATACGCCGTAACTACTGACCATGAGATCATAGAGACACAAAGAATAGATATCCTGACACAAAGAATAGATATCCTGTCAGCACAAGCAGCAGAGCTCATTGCTTTGACGCAAGCCTGTAAACGAGCAAAACAGTTAAGGGTTAACATCTACACTGATTCACAATATGCGTTTGGGGTAGTTCATGACTTTGGGGTACTATGGAGGGAGAGAGGTTTTCTGACCTCACACGGGGCCAAGATACAGCATGGCCCTCTCATACAGGCCTTGTTAGAAGCAATACACCTACCTACAGCCATAGCGATCCTGAAATGCAAAGCACACACCAAGGCCACAGATGTCATTTCCCAAGGTAATGACCTGGCAGACCGAACTGCTAAACAGACAGCTCAGACTCCAATTGACATAACAAACTCACAGGTATTACCACTGACAAGGACTATGACAGTCAGGGATCCCTCCAAAGATGTACAAGATATACAGACCCATGCCACTCCAGATGAAATAAAGAAATGGACTGAACAAGGAGGGGTCCAGACTGACCAAGGTTGGATGACTAAAAACAAAAAGACATGGTTCCTCCCAGACTCTATGGTACAGGTGATAATAGAGACAGCACATAGCCCGGCACACTTGGGAGAGAAGGGAATGTTGGATGGCCTGCAGAATATCTAGTTTAACAAACACTTGCGAGCGGCAGCAAAGCAGAAAGTGAAGACTTGCATGATTTGTTGCCAATTTAACCCTGGAAAAGGCATCTCAGTGGAACAGGGTGGATTCCATCCCCCTGATCACCCTTTTGAAGTTCTCCAAATGGATTATATTCAAATGGACAGATGTAGAGGTCACAAGTACGTCCTGGTAGTGGTGTGTGCCCTAACCAGATGGACAGAAGCTTACCCAGTCCCAGATTATACTGCAGTTACAACAGCCAAACAGTTAGTGAGGGAGTTCTTCCCTAGATACGGGTTGCCACGTGTCATTTACTCAGACAATGGCCAGCCCTTCTCCTCTGAGCTCATGAAACAGGTGTCCCTTCTGTTGGTATATACCTGGAAGTTCCATTGTGTAAGGCATCCCCAAGCAGCAGGTCTAGTAGAGAGACATAACCAGACCCTCAAAACAAAATTAGCTAAAGTCTGTGCAGAAAAGGGCGTGGATTGGATGGTAGCCTTACCGGTTGCCCTCTTTTACATGCGCATGGTAGCTCATTCTAGAACCGGCCTATCCCCATATGAGGTGGTCTTTGGAAGACCACCGAATATGTGGGGTACACCAATACCTAAAAGAATAACTGATGTTGACAGTACTATGCTCACAGATTACCTGGCTTCCTTGATGTCTGCACTACTCTCTTGCCGTTCGCAGGTTGCCGCTGCCTTCCCTGACAACACCCAGGTCGAGGACCATGCCATACCCACAGGGGACTGGGTGCTGATAAGAAATTTCGACCGGACGAGCCCTCTGGACCCCAAGTGGAAGGCACCAAAATTAGTCCTGCTGACGACGAGGACGGCCATCAAAGTCGAGGGAAGAAAGGGGTGGCTGCATGCCAGTCACTGTAAAAAATACTTTGGGACTACCGGAACATTTGCTAAAAACAAAGACAGTACAGACTTTGAGCCCCCTTTTTTGGAAAAGACTCCCCAGCAAGAGTACACTTCCAAACTGAGATCTAGAAGGTCAGTCGACGTTTGATTGTCTAAGTCCACCCGGTGGTGAAGCGGTTGAACATGATGTCTGACTTGAATAAACTAGTGAACAGTAAAGAAAAAAGGACTAATATGAGAAAGAAATACTGCAAGCTATTACACAGCAGATGTATAGTGTCTCTGATTATTGTACTTTTTATGAGCATTGTGGTAATAAGTATTGGCTGGTTCTTACATGTTCTCTATCCACCTGCTGTCTCACAGAACGCCACCATAGTACACTCACATGTTGAGCTCCCAGTACACTTAGAGAACAGAAGAAATGAATTTAAGAACAATACTTTCATCCCCCTTTTACAACAGCATCAACTGGCCATAAACACATCCAACTGCTGGGTGTGCGGTCTTCTTCCCCATACAGTTGCCAAAGGCATGCCTTTCATCACTCTCCCTTTTTCTTATGAAGGCTCTTGTACCGGTTGGTGGGAAACAAACAAAGCTTCCTATATGGCCAATACGGATACAAAAGAGCAGTCTCAGCTCAGATATCACCTATACATTTTATGTTGGCGAGGTGAAAAGAACAGGGCATGTGGTACCCCACTAGAGCAGGAAGCCTATGCTGACCACGGTAACAGATCTAAGTTATATTATCAGTATATGGACAGGAGAAAAAGATCAGTTTCACCTGTTTTTGTGGCATCAACGAAAGCCCCTTTTTGTGTCCAAAGTAAAGGAAAGATACGTATGGGTGATTGCAGATGCAATCACACAGTCAATTTGAATGGAACAAACAATACACGGCTTATAGCCGCACAGGGCACCTACTTCATATGTGGGGATAAAGGTTATACATGGCTCCCACAGGGCTGGTCCGGCACTTGTTACATTGCTTTTCTCCTTCCCCCCCCACCTACACTGCCCCTGCGGACTATCATGAAATTGAGCCTCTGACTGTCTATAACAGACGGCGAAGGGGGGTCATAGATACAGAAGATACAGCAGGGCAGGAGGCGGGAGACTTCTTTGCCGGAGTCATTCCATTTTGGGGTCCCATGGTAAACAGCAGGAACATCCGCCACCTCACACGAGTGGTGCAAAACACGATAGATGCAACAGCAGGTGCCCTCTCTAATCTCACAGCCGAGGTGGTCGCAGATAGACTCATGACCCTACAAAATCGCATTGTTTTAGACATCGTTCTGGCTGACCGTGGTGGTGTATGCAGATTGATCTCCACGAGTTGTTGTGTGTTTATTCCAAATAACGCACCTACGGTATACCAAGCCATTGCCAAGCTACACAAGATGTCAAGTCAGCTAGACATGGATAAAGGAGAATGGTCCTTAAGCAGCTGGTTGTGGGGATTAGTAGCAACATGGGGATGGAAAGTGTTGACTGTAGTAGGATCAATACTGTTTATCATCTTCAGTTGTTGCCTCTGCATCCAATGCGGCCCGGCCATCTGCGGTCTGTGCGCCACTGCCTGCATTCCCCGTCCACATGTGCAGAGCAGAAAAAATGAAAAGATCATGTTGCAAGAACACATTAACGGCCTGAAAATAGAGGTGTATTAGAGGGGTGCGCTTGGGGACAAGGAGGGAATGAAGAAAATTACATATTTATATGTATTTGTGCCCCCAAGCGCTACCCTCTCACCATCTGCCATGTTGAATAAAAACCCCTGCATTACTTCACATTCAGAGGCCTTATTTCTCTGTCACCAGGCCCCTCAATGCCAGACCCTGAAAAAGGCACAAGTTACATTTCTCTGCAGCACATTAGATATTTTTTTGAGCAGTAACGGAGAAAAGGCCCAGCCCGGGGTGTCTTAACGGTGTCAAACAAGGGTCGACCTGATAAAGCTGCATTCCGGCCCGAGCAGGAGGCGAGCAGAAGCCCCTCTGCAGAGATAAGGCCCAGTTTTGCTGTCGGCTCTCAGAGATAAGTGGGGCCCATGTCAAGGGAAACCTCCAAGACAGTTACACAAGGGGTGGACAGGAAGGGCCAAACCAACTGCTAGTATGAAGCAGCAACACTTCTACAGATGAGAGCAATCTGCATGCTGCCCCGAGCTAGAGATAAGACCAGACATGCTAGTCACTCTGACACCCAGGGCCCTCAGAAAGGAAACAGCCTTCATGGAGAAGTCTGATAAAGTTACGCAAACAGGCATTGCAAGTTTTAGCTGACCTTGCTGCCCCCTCTATGCACCCACCCACCTATGACTCATTACAGTGAACGCCTACATGCTCATATCTTTTTCTTTCCTTCTGCTTGGAGGGCTCCTCCCTATGTATGCAAAGAATGTATAAATATTGTACTCTGTGAATAAAGCTCAGAACTCTCCTGAACCTGCTTGGTGAAAGGAGCTCTCCCTTAACTCGAGTTAATGCAATAAAGCCCATTGACTAATACCACGGACTCTGCTCCTCATTTATGCTTGACCCTTTTGATATTTATTTATTTATAGAAATTATGATAGCGTAAATAATTTATTTACGACAGGAATAGCCACGTCTTAAGTTTTTTTTCGAAACACAGTCTCTGAAGGGCACTTCTTTAGGTCAACAGGGAGGTTATTCCAAGCTTTGGCCGCAAGGAATTCAAAGGAACTCCCACCTGCCCATACCTTCCGCACCCTAGGCACGATCAACTTTGCCCTGCCCAGGGACCTTAGGCGGCGTTCAGGTCTATAGGCTGTAAGAAGGGGGTGCAAAAAGCTAGGACCTTGCTTATTGAAGATCCTGTAAGTGAAACACAGGGCCTTAAAAGTAACTCTGGCCTGTATGGGGAGCCAGTGTAATTTCCTCAAAGCCTCTCCAACCGGGGCCCGCCTAGGAATGTTCAGAATTAGGCGGGCTGCCGCATTCTGAACCTTCTGCAAGATGTACACATTTTTTTGGGTCACCCCCAGGTACACAATGTTGCAATAGTCTAGGCGCTACGTAACAAGAACCTGTATAATCGTCCGTCTAGCCTCTACTGGGAGAAGATACAAAATCTTTCGCAACATCCTCAGAGTACCAAAACAGGCACCAGCCACTGCTAATATCTGTTGAGAGAATGAGAGGGAGTCATTAAACCACACTCCTAGGTTCTTAACCTTGGCCTTAGTGGTCGGGGGTGGGCCCATCTCCTCCGGAACCACAAGTGTGTCCAAAGGGAGGGTTGCTTACCTACCACCATCACCTCAGTCTTTCCCACATTCAGCTGCAAGCAGCTGAGCTTCATCCAGTTGCAACAGTCTCTATATTACAGCAACATTACTGGGGACATATAGTACCAGGGACAGTGGGTTTCACTTCCCGGACGTTCTATGAGGGGGACAGAGTCCCTATGGCATACAAATCACATTTGTACACTTCAGCTGAGATGCACTTCTCAAATGTTGAGAAAGTTTTGACAGCTGACCAGATGACAATTCTGGAAAAAACGCTCGCTGGCCCAGGGAAACGCATTCTTATGGTCGCGCCTCTCCCTGCTTTAGAAGCAGTGACTATGGATAGTGTGCCAAACTCTAAAGCCTTACATCCCCGTTGGATTCAATGGGCTACTTCTTTGACATCGGCTGACGTCACGTTTATCTTTGATCCTGCTCTTCAGACACAGGAGTTTTTACAGTATGAACATGTTCTTTCTACTCCATTGTCGTTGCTTCCACTACATAAGTACAAATGTATCATTTATCCGATGGCTCGGCCCAACCGGTCACCGGTTCTAAACACGCTCATTTGGCAGGTTGAGAGGTTGCGGTATTGTGGCTGGTTCAATTGTCAATAAAGATTTTAAGTCTTCCATAGTGTATACACAAGCACTTGGGAGACTTTACAGTGCAATTGGCGGAGCTGCGTGCTCTTGTTCTCGAGTTTGATGATCCTAATGTGAATACTCTTATTGTATGCAATTCTTATTACGGTGTTCAGAATTTTAATGACAACTTATTCTTTTGGTCACAAAAGGACTATCGAGAGTCTAAAGGCAGCGCAATAAAGCATAAAATGCTTTGAGTTCGAGTGGCGAAACTTGAAAATCTCCCACTCACACAGGTTATCCATACTCTTGGCCATCAGCGTGTGGGAGCGCATGCTGTTGGTAATTCTTTGGCTGACGAAGCGGCAAAATCTGCAGTAGCCATGTGTTTCATAGTAGCAGTTACAAGGTCCATGACTAAAATAGATAATGAAATTTTGGCAGCAATTGCTGCTATGAAGGATGTAACAGCTTATCCTCAGGGCTTCCCTTCGAGGTATTCTTATCATTCATCACCCAAACAAGTTCCTTATGCTAAAATTCTATCTGCTGGGGATCGGCTGATTCCTAAAAAAGGACCGCAAGCTTTCTTTGGTCATTGCGACACACTAGGGCATGGCTTCTGCACATGTCGGGGTGTCTGCAACAGTCCATCACAGCAACATTACTGGTGGCATGGTTTATATAAACAGACCTGTAATTATGTACTTTATGACATTTGTTAACAAATGAAACCGTCTACGGTCTCACGTCCACCACAAACACAGCTTTGTACTTCCAATCAGCCCTTCGGCTGTGTGTATCTTGATCACTGCGGTCCATTCTCTTCTGATACTGCATATAAATCCATTTTTGTTGCAGTTGATTTGTGCACTAGATTCCTTTGGGTTTGGCCACAACGCAGTGCTGACGCTCGAAATGTCATTATAGATTTGCATGTCTTAGTCGGGATGTTTGTCTGTGTTAGATCAGGGTCCAGCGTTCGCCTTTATGGCGTACAAGGACGTCGATGGGGGTGCTGGTGCAGTTCTTGTCTCCATAAAGGCATGAGGGCAATTCTATAGAGGAGCGAATGAACTGTGACTTAAAGCAATCGTTGACAGCTAGGGTATTAGGTACAGACAGGAACTGGTTAGCCCATTTGTATGGAGTTCAACGTGCCATAAATAATTTCCTTAGAAGATCTCTGGGTGGGCGGACCCCATATGAAATGCTCTTTGGCATTAAAATGTTTGTGCCGGACCATGATGGTCTAGAAGTTGTGGCGGCTACCGCAACCTTTGACGTAGATAATCATTCTACTAGGTTACAGGATCTACAAAAGACCAGTGACAGCTAAGCTACTGAACATTTACCCACTCCCAATGATGCAGCATTGCCGATTCGGGTTGCAGACGGCTTCCTAAAATTGGGAAATCTGGTACAAGAAAAGCTGGAGAACAAAAAAGAATTTTGCCCCTCTTTCCGAGCACCAGTTCCAGTACTTGGATTGAAGGGTACTCGTACAGTCATTTTACCACCTTTACCTGGTTGCAAAGACAAACCGATACATCTCAGTGGACAATCAAGTTACACCGTCTGGCCGATTCTGAATAGTGTAACACCAGCAGTTTCGTGCAACGCTAGCTCTTTGAATCCGGTAACCTCAACCTCTACGACTAATGCCCGGGTTGGTGAAGGTAAGGTGGAAACTACTTTTGACATTTTACCTGTTCTGCCTCCATCCTCTTCTACCGCAGAGGTCTAGTATACTTAACCTACAGAGGAGTCCCAAAGGGAAGTGCCAAACAGCCCTCAACAACATCACGCTGATACATCCCATCCACCTCGAATGCCCATAGGTGTAAGCGGTTATTTTGTGGACCATACCAGCTTCTCTTGTGACTCCTCCTAGTCTTTCAGTTTGGCACTTCCTCCAACAAAGTTAAGTATTTTCATCTCTTGGTTCAAAAAGACTTAACTGGTCCCCGCATGGACCTACAAATGGTTGGATCTTATCCTGACTTTTGTCTTCATGTCGACTGGATTTGTGACGGTATCCTTCTTACTCATCAATGGTCATTATTTGCCAGAACGCTCTGCTGTGAACTTGGTCGATGGAATTCTGGCCCCTCATACTTCGTCCCATATCATGAAACCTGATCAAGCTCTTGTGAACATTTCAGCTTTACCGGTTGCAGATGGCATCATTTGGGATAAAGTAGCTTTCGAACTTCACAACCCGACAGAGGTGATCAAGATACAAAACGTGTTTTGCTTCTCATTAGGAGATGTGGTAACAGGACATACATTCTGATGATTGGGATGTGCAAGCGGTACATTCCCTGTTTTCAGATTTAAAGCATTACGCTGCTTTTGATGCTGAAGATTTGTATTTAAATTCGGCCAATTATGCGGATTTATTCTGTTATCAACACTATGGGCATCATTTCCTGCATAAAACTAACATGTTAAGACCTGTTTTTAATTACACTCAATGGGAACATTGTCCTACTCCCATACAAGGGAGTTCTAAAACGCTTGGAGATAAGTTCAGCTATTTCACAGATATGACACGTCCAATCCAGAATCCTATTTGTTTAAACTGCAATTTTCATCTCAATCTAAGTTCATCTTGACCCACACTAAATTGATTTATTCCAATTCTTTTAGGACTAAATTGGCCGCACAGGGTTATGTTCACTGGAAAGATACCATTGATTTGAAATCAATTGTGGCAGGTTCAGGGAACTAAAGCTTTGCATTGTGCCTGCCTAATCCTAACTCAAATTGTATTTATAAATGATACAGTGCATCAATCCACTTGCTTTACAACTGCAAAAAATGTGAACATCCCATCCATTCTATCATTAGCGAAATATGACAATTTGCGTGCTCAAAGGAAATATATGATCAATATATTAAAGGCTTTGCTTCAAAATGACACTTTCAATGTCTCTGAAATAGATTCATCTGGTAGGTTGGTGTGGTAAACAAATCCGACTGCATGTCAACTACGCTTTTATAATGTAACACCTGGTTTCACACAGACCAGATCGGATCCTCGTTATCCACATTCGGTCACCACATACTCGGTAGGTAAATTGTGCCAACGATGGTTGGAACATTCCACTTTGTCAGTAAAACAACACTTGCCGCTTTTGTCGAGTGACATCAATTTGGCTCATTTTCTCTTGGGTCCTAGAATTCCTAGAACTAAGAGGTTCATCTATGCAGCTTACAATGAGGTTTGGAAACTCTCAGATTAAGGCAGCGCTTAGTCTGCGCCAAATTGATCAAGCCAATTTAGAAAAAGTCCTTGCTGTGGTTGACAATAGCATCAATACACTTTCTTCACGCATTTACACATTGGATAGTATCGTTTCATCTGTTAGTGATATTGTTCAGAATGATGTGTGTTATATCGTGGTCAAAATCAATTGCGATCAGTTATGCAGTTTGCATGGATGTTACAGACCTTCAAAATGGGAAAAGTCCGTTGGGATTATTTGAATGCTTCCGCTTCGTTTTTACCATTCAATCTGACTGATGAACAGATTTATGTCCATGAAAGATGCTACATATACACTGTTGCACATTGAACAATTGGCACTCTTGCCATTCTCTGTGACAGACTAATTCAGCTGTTTGGTTAATTCATAGGGTTCTCTCTCCCATTCTCGCGGTTTCGATTTAAACCATGTATGCAGCATTTTCCGATTGGCCGCTTTGAACCACTGGGTAGTGCATTTCCCTACCTGATGGGCGTGGCTACGGAGGCGACCAAGATGGCCGCATCTGCATAGAGCCGCGCCGGTCGGGCATTTCCAGCAGCCCTCCCATGGCGTAGAGCGAGCGAAACCACTAGATCTCCTTTCCCCCGCCGGCGCGTAGAACGCGGCTACCGGATGATGTGAGTTTGGGACGGCTGCAGCACTCCTGGCGACGGCGATCGTGCCTGAAGACACCGGGCCTTCATTGAGGCGTTGCAGTCATCGCGTTGGAGCCGTCGGAGCTGGGGTAAGCCTTCGCCCGTCTCCCTGCCTGTGGTGTGCGCCTGGCCCTCCGCCGCTCTGGGGATAGTCCCTGCGCCCCCTCTCCTGGTTGCCCCCCCAGTTGGGCCCTCGCGGCCGTTCCGGCCCTCGGGCCTTCATCGTTCGGTCGGCACCGGGGCCCACAGTAGTTGTGGGGGCCGGCCGAGAGCGCGTGTGGAGCGGGCTTGACGCCCTGGGGGGGGGGGTTGGGTGGTGGCTTTGGGCCGGTGGGGCGACTGTGCGTCCCCCCCTTGACGCCGAGGGGGCGCTCCTGGACCGGTTGGGGTGATCTTCCCTCATTTACCCCCCGGTCCCTCCCTTGGCAGAGCTCGCTCGCCTGGTGGTGCATTCGGCGACCTCCTGCCTCCCATACCAGCTACACCTGGGGGGGGGGACCCGCCGTGGACTCCTCCTTGGTCAATGGCTGGCCGGAAGAGACCCACGCCTACCTTGCTTTTGGTTATCCTTTCTGGCGCAGTAACCTCTCCTTGGCGTTGTGCGACCCGCATCGGCCCCCTTCCTTTTTGGTGGCGCCCGGCTGATGCTGGCGCGTTGGTCGCCCTGCAGTTGAGGTTATTCCACGGGATCTGCCCTACTACATCCTTCCTTCGACCATTGGGATTGCCTTAGCCCCAGTTGACCGGATCATTATTACTCCTGCAAGCCACGGACCGCGTCACCCCCCTGGGCCCCAGCTCACTTTCCATAATGGTTAGAAAGGACCCAAGACAGCCTAAACTCCAATTCGAAAAGCCGCCGGAGGCCTCGGCAGATCCTGCCGCAGACTCTGCTGCCGCGGCTGCGCCCCTGACGGAGGAGTCTGACTGAAACTCACTGGCTGCCGCTATGATTGCCGAAATGAGATCTGGCTTCAAGACCCTGGACGCCCACTTTGGCGACCTAGATAAAAAAACTGGCCAACATGAACGCTAAAATCCAAGGTCACGACCGCAGGCTTGATGTGGTGGAGTCCAGGGTTTCGGACCTCGAAGATGGCGCCTCTTCTTCCTTGAAACGGCTAGAGAGAGTAGAGAAGATCCTTAAAGAAGTGGCTGTGAAGAACGAAGATTTGGAGGCGAGGGGACGCCGCAACAACATACGCCTTCTAGGCGTTCCAGAGACGACCCCCACTGGTCGAATGGACATATTTGTGGAACAGCTCTTGTCGGACCTTTTTGGTAGAGATTTCTTTTCCCAAGGCTTTGTGGTTGAACGAGCACATCTGTCCCTGGGCCCCCGCCCTAGGCCGGGCCAACCCCCTAGACCGATTATTGCAAGGCTTCTAAACTTTCGTGACCGGGACACGGCCCTCCGTGCGGCCCGTGAGAAGGGCGACATTCAATGGCAAGGTAATAGCCTGTCCTTCTTCCCGGACTTCACAATCATGGTGCAGGAAGCTAGGCGGAAATATCAGAGCGTCAAGGCCATACTAAAGAATCTGGGACTTCGTTACGGTATGCTCTACCCGGCCCGACTCAGGGTGGACATTGATGGCAAACCAAGAATTTTTGACACCCCACAATCCGCACAGGAATTCTTCCGCAACTTCAAGCACAACAAGACTGGTTCGCCCTGCGGCACACATCCGCACTCCCCTTCACAGCTGTCCTCGCAATCTAGCGCAGACCTTTTTCCCAGTCTGGAAGTGGCTGAATGACTTTTGTTCTATTCATTGGTTTCCAATAGGACTAGTGGTTGTGGCTCGTTTAAATGCATATTAACCATTCTACTGATTTATACATTTGAATGCTGGTTGCCTGACTGGCGTGGCGTCGCCACGCCCCATGGGGAATACCTTCATGGTTTGTTTTTGTGGGAACGTTACTTGGGTATACCTCTTTCTGGATAGGGAGAGGGTGGGTGGCGGGGAGGGGGGGGGGAGGGGGGTTTATGTGTTTTTTATTGATTATCGAAGATTGCAAAGTATGAAGATATCTCCAAGTGCTATGACTTACCGCTGTATTGATGCCATTTCTAAAATGCTATTGATATGGTTGTGCTAGGAAATGTGCCTGGTCCATCCGGACTGTCATTGTTAACTTGGAATGTACGGGGCATGAACGATAATAGAAAACGGAGACGGGTCCTGAATTATGTGGCACGTCATAAGGTAGGCATACTTTTTATGCAAGAAACTCATTGGGCAGGCGCCACAGCGGGTGGTCTGGTGTCAGGGTGGGGCTTGCACAGGTAATTCTCCAGCTTTAGCTCATATTCGAGAGGGGTGGCTATCCTAGTTCATAAACGCATCCAGTTCACACACTTTGCCACGAAGTGCGACCCCGAAGGTCGTTTACGGATAGTCACTGGTCAACTACTGGGACATAGGGTATCATTGGTCTGTGTCTACGGCCCGAATACCGACACTCCCTCCTTTTATCAATCCCTGTCTGCCCACCTCCTTGCGATTGACACTGGTCTCTTGATTATTGGCGGGGATTTTAACCTCCTCATGGATCATGACAGAGACAGTACCGCTTCCACCCCTGACTCCAAGCCCCATTCCCGCAGGGCCCTTCGAGAACTATGCACACATTACTCCCTTGTGGACGATGAGGCACATTTACATTCTGTCAACCCTGACTTTACTCACTACTTTGGATACCACGACACATGGACCAGACTGGATTACTGGCTAGTCTCTCTGGTAATTGCTAGCTGGCTGGGGTCAGTCCGCACTCTCTCCGATCACTGCCCGGTTGTTCTCCAATTGTCTGTCCCAAGGGAGGGGGGGATACGAGAAGTGTTGGAATTTCCCTGGACGGGTGTTACTTGACCCGGTCTTCACCGAGGAGGTGCGACGAGCCATCGAGGATTACTTTGATTTAAACACCGGCTCTGTTGACACATGGGCAGTCCTATAGGAGGGCTTTAAGGCATACATTAGAGGGGTGTGTTTTTCGAAACACGCAGGTATCCTTTGTGACTTACGCGCCACTTTAGACGAGATCGAAAACGAAATTGCTGCCACTGACCGCGAACTACGCGTGGGCCCCTCAGACGCCCTGACCGCCACTCGACTGGCACTTGGTTAGGTTCCGGGACGTGGCGGATAGGGAACTGTCCTTCCTCAATAAGCATTGCATGGCACGGCGTTACGGAGAGGGCGAACGGCCTGGTCGCCTGTTGGCAAACACTCTGCGCCCCCCTAGGAGGCCCAACTTGCATCATTTCCATGACCGGTCCAGACGGCTCTCCGTTCAGTCTGCTCCGGCGGTCTGTGAACTTTTCCTCCGGTACTATAAGAACCTGTACTCCTCGTGCCTCCCCGGAAATCAGTCCGACCAGGAGGACTACTTATCGGAGGTAGCCCTGGTATATCTGGAGCGTTACATGCAAGAGTTCCTGTTGGCCCCTATTACCGCAGACAGTATCGTGGAGGCTATTGACGCCTTGTGAGGTTCCTCAGCCCCCGGACTCGACGGCTTCTCTGCCGACTTTTATCAAACATATAAGGGCCTCCTGGTGCCTCGTCTGGTTGAGGTCTATGCAGAGGCCTTGGACGTGGGTATCCTCCCCCCGACGTTCCGTGAAGCGGTGATGATTCTATTGCCTAAACCCGGGAAGGACCCCATGCTTTGTGGTTCATATAGGCTGCTGTCACTACTAAACACAGACTACAAAATTCTAGCCAAGGTAATAGCAATCAGACTGTTGCTTCTGATGGAATTGATCATCTCTCCCGTGCAATCAGGCTTTGTCCCACATAGGTCGACTTCCCTTAACCTCCGCACCCTATTTACGGTCTTACGGCTCCGATACTCCTGCCGCAGCGATTTTATTGGATGCAGAGAAGGCATTCGACTCCCTGGAGAGGCCCTTTTTCCTTTCTGTCATGCGCCGTATGGGCATGCCAGAGTGCTCTATTGCAACTGTTGCTCTGTTGTATACCAGGCCCTCCGCCCGGCTGCAGCTCAATGGTATATTATCTGATCCTTTCCCTTTGTCACGGGGAACTAGACAGGGTTGCCCCCTTTCCCCTCTATTGTTTATTTTACCTCTCGACCCAATGGCCCGGCAGTTTCAGGAGAAGCACCTGCATCGAGTGTTGCAGTTTCGTACCGGTTCTTTATTGATGTCCATGTATGCAGATGACATGATACTGTGGGTCAGGCACCCCCACTGTAACCTATCCCCATTGATTCAGGAAATTATACGCTTCGGAGCGTTCTCGGGACTGAATATTAACTGGCACAAATCTGTCATTTTTCCACTTACGACCAGCACTACGCCCTGGTCTTTGGAATTTCCACTTGAATGGTGCTACGACTCCGTTAAATATTTAGGAATACACATTCACCTAGACATGGCGTCTATGATTCGCCTCAACTATGGCACTACGGTCTCCAAACTGGAAACAGATTACACGCTGGATCAGTCTACCCCTCTCCATGGCCGGGAGAGTTGCGATTATTAAAATGGTGGTGCTTCCTCGTTTTTTGTATTATTTCAATAACATTCCGGTTCCCCTAACCAAAGTCTTCTTCAAACACCTGCGCTCACTCCTTCTCCGGTTGGTCTGGGGTGACCGTACACCGCGTGTTAGCTGGAAAGTCTTGACCATGCCGACTGACAAAGGCGGGCTTGGGGTGCCGGACTTCTACTTGTATTATATAGTTGCCCAATGTGCCTATGCATATCCGTGGTTAAACCCAGACGCACGGATTCCATACTTACGCCCCGAGGCAGACTTGGCTCTTCCTAGACAGCTTAGCACGCTGCTCCCCACTGGTTTCTCTCGAGACCCGCACGATATACAAACCATTTTTACCACATGCTGGGCCTGGGTTAAACTACATAAACTTTTGGGATTCGATGTGCTCTACTCCCCGGTGCTGCCCCTCCCCAACCCCTCTCTCCTTCCCATTACTGAAGAGACGTTAGTACATTTCTGCAAGGTGTGTTTTACCATCTCCACCCTCGGAGATCTCTTCCCCGATGGTCACGCATTCTCTGTGACGGAGGACACCCGATTCTCTGACCGCTCATTTATGGACGCTTTTATCCTCACCCGGCTTCGCTCTGCGTTGAGGGCGTGCTTTCCCTCTATCCCCAGAGGAGGTTCCCCCTCTGACGTTGGTGATACAGTCCCCATCCAACACTCACCTGATTTCCAAGTTATACAAACAATGCATTGCACTTAAACCTAGTGATGACTCCAAGCTCTGGGCGGAATGGGAGAGAGACCTTGGTGGTCCCATTTCGGATGACCAATGGACATATTGCTGTAGGGCCACAACAGACATCTCCTTGAATAACCGACACAAGTTACTACAGTTTAAATTCCTCCGACGGATGTATTTCACCCCAGCTCGCGCACACAGATTAGACGACACCACTACCTGAAATGTCTTTCCCCCTTTGCAGACTTCGCACATTTAACATTGCCCCAAGATACATCAATACTGGTTAGATGTTTACTCTACGTTGGGAGATATACTCTCTACACCACTCCTGCCTACCCCTGAAATTGCACTGCTCGGATATGTCGTGAACTTCTCTAGGAACATTCGTAAATTGGCAGCGCTTTCCTTTATGTTGGCCAAGAGAGAAATAGCGCTACTCTGGGGTAGCAGAAGGGTCCCCACTCTTCAATCATGGTTAAACAGCGTAGCATTTTGTAACACTAACTGCGAGGAATTCAGCACTTTACTCCCCCCTTCCTCCAGACCCACAGATACATGGGAACCCTATCGAGCCTACACCTACCGGCAGCGACTGGCCCAGGAGGCCCTAACACAATCAGGCATTACCCCAACCGGGGTGGGTTGAACCCCTTCAATCTCTATGTTAAGACTGAACGGTACTGGTGTCAGTAGCTATACTGAGTTGTTATCTTTCTGTAGGCATTCCTTTACTGTAGATAACTGTCGGAGGAGGGATAACCGCTGGGCAGGTGGTCGTGGGTACTAGTCAGTGGGAAATGTAGTGGCATTCTTCTATCGGATCTTTCTTTGGTATCTGTCTTTTTGTTCATATTTCAGGGATATACTTTGCTGCATCTCGATTACTGTCATCATTCGATATTATTTTGTATTGTTATTGTCCGATTATGTTTTTATTATTTCTATGATGCTTCGTTTATTATGTTCCTGGGTTGATTTTACCGTTTTTTGTCTTCTTTCTTTTGCCAATTTGTAATCCTGTAAAACTTTAAATAAAGGATTAAAAAAAATAATAATTATGGTCCCTACCTTTCACTTACAGAGGTTGTCAACAGGAGGATAAGGAAGTTTTCCGAACAGGGGAGGACTGCGTTTCCACAGAAGGACATTCCCTGGTTTGTAAACACGTTAAATTGCATGGCGCTTGTACTGTATCTTTGCCTAATCTTGCTTGGTTTTTTTTAAAGGAACTCCAGCTTTCACATTGCTTACTAACGGCAGTGATCTGATTTTGAACAACCACGACTGCTGTGGTCCACGGGCAGTATTCCCGTATTTAGTAACAGTTTCACAACGGGTTACTTCTTGTAGCAATGTGATTTTTCCATTCCCGCATGGGAAGTTAGATAGTTCCATTTGGCCTTCCAGTCTGACTTTGAAAACAGATTTCAACAAATTAAGCAGGCTCAAAGCACTATTGTTTCAACAAGTGGCTCTCACTTCAACTCGAGAGACCTTCGAGTTGCAAGTGGCTAGAACATTGAGCAAAATTCAGTCACTTCTGAACACGAACCTCACACTTCACTTTGGGGAGCTTAAACATCAAATATTTAATGCGTCTGACACTAAAGGCCTTGCACAATTTGTTTTAAACCGGTTGGATCCGGCCTTGCGACTTCTTTTCAGACTATATTTGGAGTAATACCGCCTTTTATTCATTCAATATTTTCCAGCGTCTTCGGTGGATTCCCTTTATTACTGGTGCTAGCTGGTGGAATCCTGCTTCATCGGTTACTGCAGCACAATGGCTGCTCATCTTGCGGTAATGCACAGACCGGGCCAACTGCAACTGTACTGTGATCGAATGCAAAAAGTTTTTGGGTGCTTGACACTAGCGACGCTTACCGGGAGTTATGGACTGACCTTTCACTTTGCCTACTGCACTGAGTGCAACCTGTATTCTACTGTCAGCGGTGGCCCTACTATTGGGCTAGGGTTTTATGCTTCTCCAATACATCACGTCCAGTCCCGGATTTTAACCAGTTAATGGGTCCCTTAGAGGGCCCATGACCAGGCTTGTTCTGGGAATGGCCAAATGGTACGTGCTGATGTACTTGGAGACTTGGCTGAATGGGATATATGTGCGGCTGCGCAGAGCCTCTTGCAACTGAGTTTCATCGTATATCACGCAAGTTGCCCGGTTATACTCTTAGAAGCATCAGATTACGAGAAGCATGTCTGTTCCTTTGACCTACTTGATTGGGCAGCATCCCTTTTTTCTACCAACGATAGGGATGACCTTTTGGAGGGAATTGCAATTTTTAGGCTCATGTACTTTGATGGATTTACCACCTCCTTCATAATAACATTTTCCCAGAGACAACTCTCTATAAGTAGTCACTATAAATATATTTTTGGGGGGGTTCGGATTTTTCCAATTTGGTATTTTCAAACGCCTTTGAACTCAGCTTGGCTTTTGA
Source organism: Lissotriton helveticus (assembly GCF_964261635.1). NCBI lineage: Eukaryota > Metazoa > Chordata > Amphibia > Caudata > Salamandridae > Lissotriton > Lissotriton helveticus. The sequence goes on from NC_136073.1 coordinate 823,727,472, forward strand.
ACTCTGTTTTGGTCCTTTGTCTATATACTATGACCTTACTAAGGGGAGAGCGTTATATGGCCATTAGGGCCATTGCCGACATTGCTAAGTTAGCATGAGCTTTGCTACCGTGATGCTGCTTTTGCGAATGTTACTACATGACTTTATTTTGCAAGACTCAGTTCATGCCTTTCACATGAGAAGTCTGCTTCACACATTCTGCTAGTTCCTGGAGTTGTCAGAACACGATGTGAAAGGTCGATAAACAATGCCCCTATTTAGTTTGTTCAGGTTAGCCCCTAGCATCTAGACAAAACTAGCTAAACACAGCAGCATTGCTGGAGACTCGTGCTTTGATATTACAGGGATGCATGTTCACATATACTTGGAGAGAGCCCTTTCCATGGAGAAGAGCTATGCTGTACCTATAATGTAAACCTTCCATCTAGGCTTTAAGGTATGGGGTCTGCTGACAAAGCCCAGAGATCTTTTATATACTCAAACTTTTTCCAGCCAAGGGGAGGGTGGTTAGGCCTTATAGTCCTTTTTCCACTGCTGGTAAATGATTACAACCCCCCTTCATATTCTATGGAATTGTAACAATGCTAATTGTTCGGAGTTTATGCATTTCGCTGCTGTTAGTGGCTCGTTAATTGCATCATAGAGCACGATAGTTAAAAGAATTTTTTTTTTAACTATTACAGTGACTCTGCCAATTCTTATTGTGGACAAGTAAGAGTGTGTGAGTGAATGGGTGGGTAGGTCTTGCTACCGCGATTCCTGAGAGAGTCGGGAGTGTTGTGTTCTGGGTTGTCTAATCATTTGTAGCGTCGTGATTAAGTTGGGGAACGAATGAGACTATAGCTAGTCGGTTTTGGAATTTTGGGTACTAAGGTGGTAGGAAGGTACAACCCCTATACACCGAGGTCCTGTTTTCCTGCGCATAGTTCTTTGTATGCGCAGAATCCCCGCAACACTATCTGGCATGCGTCACCAGCAGGATGCAGGAGGCCAGGAGGCCCTGCAGCCTCAGAATCAATCTCATCGAAACCCAGGATAGAGGCTGAAACATTGGTATCATAGCCTGAATATCCTGGACTTGCCACTCTAGAGAATAAGCCAGAAACTGCATTGTATCCAGAACAGCCCTGATGAAAGGGAGCGTCTGGTGTCCGGTGTAACTTTGGCATGTTGATAGTTAACCCCGTCAAATGCAGGAGGTTTGTCATAGCCTGGAGGTGGGTGAAGACAGCCTGCCTTTAGCAGACAGACAGTCGTCAAGATTGGGGAAGACTGGCACCCCTAACCTGCGCATATGATCTGCAACCACCGCCATTACCTTGGTGAACACCTGAGGGGAGCTGGTAAGGCCAAAAGGCGACCAGTGTGAACTGGAAATGCTCGTGGCCTACTGTAAACCGCAGGTAGTGCTGATGTGCAGGCAGGAAGTGGATGTGAAAATAACCATCCTGCAAGTCCAATGCTACCAGTCAGTCTCCTGGGTCGGTGGCAGACAAGACCTGAGCCAATGTGAGCATCTTTAACTCCTTCTTGAGGAAGTAGTTGAGGGTTCGGAGATCTAGAATAGGAAGAAGTTCCTGGTCCTTCTTCAGCACCAGAAAGTAGCGGGAATAGCAACCACAGCCTACGTCTGGCACCAGAACCCTTTCTATGGCTCCCTTGTCCAAGAGAGCTAGGATTTTCTCTTGGAGCAGGGACAGCAAGTTGCAAAATTAAGGCATGTAGGAGGGGTAGTTTTGAAGAGGAGGTAGTAACGCCTTTGGACGATCTGGAGAACCCACCTGTCGGATGTTCTGGCCTGACTGCCACCGAGGCCAACTGAAGGTAGAGGACCTCAGCCACCCTTTGCACCACCACTGCGTATGCAGCTCCCTTTTCCATAGCCATGGTAGGGGGAGAAAGCATGCAAGCATCTGAAGACTTACCAAGTCTGCTGGCATCACCCAGTTCCTCACAGCAGTCCATCAGTGATCAAATTGGTATTCTAAAGGGTCAAGCGACCCTTTGCATTCCTCCCCAATGCCTAGCCTTTAAGAATAGGTCTCAGTCTCCGACCTAGGACACAGAGTTCCTGTCGGTGCCGGAATCTGGGATCAGGCAACATGACTGGCTTCTCATGGATCACAAGGGGGCTGGTACTGCCAGTTGACACCAGCAGCATCGAAGTCCAGGGTGGCGCAGGTCGTAGCGGCACGACCGTCGCCGACCCAGATCCATGGGGAACCACTGGAGCCGGAGCCGCTAGTGTGGAACTAGAAGGGGCCCCCTCCGACCCCACGGGGTCCAAAGGCACACCAGAGGGGTCGGGCGGCTCAAAATAAGACACATGGGCTCAGAGAACTCCTTAATTTGAGCGGGGGTCGCTCCGGCTCCCGGAAACTGGGAAGGCTTGGTGTTGGCCCAGGATTAGGTTCCAAAGAACCAGGCTTCAAACCTAGATGTTTCTTCATCATGTCACCAGGCAGATAAGAAGTCGAAGCGTGCTTCTTACCAGAGTTAACTGACAATTTTGAGTGGGATGAAGAGGAGTTTGCATAAGTCACGGTCCCACTCGAGAGGAAGGTCCCAGGACCATTCCAGGAGTCCAGAGTCATATGCCGGGTCGCTAGAAGCTTAAGGGACCGCTCCCTCAAAGCCTTCAGCACCATGGCCTGGCAGCTAGAGCACAACTTGGAGTCGTGGTTGCACTCCACAACCACAAACACAAACACACAAGGTGTAGGTCCGTCCTCAACATGGTGCCATGACAGATGCCACAGGGTTTAAAACCGGTATTCCTCAATGACATCCTCAACACACCATGAGGGAAAACATCCAAATGTCAACAAAATGTTATAAAATCCTGTCAAAAGCTGATTGAGCGGTAGCTCTCCTCTCGGGTCAATGGAAAGAAAAGAAACCACATCAGCACGCAGAGGTGGTGCCGAGCCTATATAGGTGACGCAGACATTACTTCTGGCGTGGACCAAGCCACCTACCAGCATTAAAGGGTACTACTCACAAAAAATCTTCCAGGATCCAGTCCGAGTAGGTATGGTATATCCATATCGGATTAAGACTTCTAGCCACAGTTTCCTTACCTTTTGGTAAGGAATCTGTGGCTAGAAATCTTAATCAGATATGGATATACCATACCTAATTTTCATCTCATAAATGAGACAACCAGTACTAAGCACTTGGTGAAGGCGTGTGGTGCTTGTTCCAGATCAAAACACAGGGCTTTGAACGGATAGTGGCAACCAGCCATTATAAAAGAAAGGAATTGCCTGTGCTTAACATGTATTGGGATAATGTAATATGCATCCTATAGGCCTCTAGATGTTTAGCTTTCTCCCTTCGAAAAGCTATGACCTCCTGTAAAGTTGCCATGCAAAAACTTTACTCTTGAAGAATTTGTGGATATTCCTCAGGTTCAGGATTGGTCGCCATTCCCCATCCACCCCCCAGCATTCCAAAAGAATCTTGAGTAAAAGCCTCAACATCTCTCTCTTGTTCTACTTCTATGGCTTTGTGGATTAGTATTAATATCTTTAGTAGTAATTGCTGAAAAGTTAGTGGTTTTTCCACGAATTCTAAGGTGTGTCCTTGATTGATGATGTCCAACACCCCATCAGTCCATTGCTATGTGTTGCAGTTTTTCCTGCAAAAACACAGTTCTGCCCCCAACTGGCAAATCTAACAGGGGTCAGATTTGATCAGGAGATCCGGTACATCATCCTTTTGACACATTTTGGGACAAACTCTTTCCTCTTTGTATCTGTACTTAGCTGTTTATATGATACCCTTGTCCCTCTGGTCTTCAGTACCGCCTATAAGGATAAGAAAAAAACATCCTTTATTGTAAGATCTTAGTCTTTGACGTCTGTAGCAGTTATATTGATATTTATTTTGCAGTAGACCAAGCCTCTGGCAGTTTCAGTATCTCGTTTTATGTCCTGTAGCGTGCCATCTACCTTTTTCCTCAAAGAAGTTAGAGTCATCACAAAGGCAGATCCATAACTCTGGACATGACCTCCGGACTAAAAGATCTACCTTTTAGTCATCCACATCTTTTCATTGCCGTTGGCTTTCCCATTTGTCAGAAAAAATGCGTGGGAGAACTGTAAAGCATCAATTAGTGAAATAGATACCTCTTCTCCATCCTTAATGATTGCTCTTGCTTTGAGTTGATCTTGCTCAGGCAACTTTTCTAGCAACGTCACTAGAACATACCTGTCTTTCATCTCTCCACTATGGCTGATGCACTCAAGATTTTCACTGCACTTGCAGCCCCCCCCCCCCCACTGATTCACACGTATGCCCCTCTTTTTTAGTGGGTGCAGTAGGGTTTCTTGATCTTTGGACAGCAAAGGATATAGGCAAAGAGGTTTAAACTTTGTTTAAAACAAGCTGGTGCCATGGATATGGATTTGCACTTCTTTTCAATTCTTGAAAGGTTTACTGTTGCTGGGTTCTGCATTGTTGCTCGACCTATCCAGATCTGGCGCTTCTTTGCACTTTTCGTTGAATTCAATGAAGAAACAGGCTCCCTCTATCCTTAAAGTTGGGAGGCTAGTGCCATGAGATGCCTTCACAACAAGGGCATAACAACTTACAATGTCATTAGTGGGAGCACCTCTAGGTTTAAGCTCATGGCTGGCATGCTCCAGGATCACAAAATCATTCAAATGTGAGTCTCTTGCAGATGTAGCTGGACTGCTGTGGGGAGATGCATTAGCATAATCTTCACTTTTGTCTAAAAAATGTGGTGGGTGCTCACCATCTGGATTGTTTGCATCATCTTGTGGCCCTGTTGGTTCTTGGGCTCTTCTGAGGATGTTATTTCACCATCCATGTCAGAAGACACTCTTATGGGAGAGGTAAAATCTTTTGTTGCTTTTATTTCCTCTTTTGTCTGTGCTTTAGGTATGTTAATGGGTTTTGGGTACACTGGTACACAGTTTGATTATTGGGGTGTAGAAAATCCCTATGATTGTGTTGCTAGATTTGATGGTGGTGGAAATCTGCAGTAAATATTTCGCCATGTCTTGCAAGCTTTTTAACATGGCCAAGGGAATTTGTAATATTTATGTTGTAGGGTGCGGTTCCGTTCTTTAACTATTTGTTTGGTAATCCAAAATTCTTGGCGAGAGAAGATCTTATAACTTATGAAGCTGCTGGTCATAAGTCTCCTTCATCTGAATCAACATAATGGTTGTTGAGCTCAGATGGCTTTATTGTTTCTTGCTCACTTCCATTGAGAAAGGCCTCTGTTATTTGAATTTGATTACTCCAGGCCTTTCTCCCCTTCCACACTTGGCCATGCATCCTGAATCAGCTTCGTTGGCAGAAGTAGTGGTATTAGGGAAATTGTTTGTAAAAGTGGCATTACTCATTCTACCAACAGTCATTCTGCATTATTTGTCAGTGCATTTTTGGATGTTTAAGTTTATTGCGGTCAAGAGTCTCTCGTTGTCAACTGGGAGGGACTTGCCATGGAGAAGAGGTTTCTCATCATCAATGGTGTCAGACAGCTTTAGGGTTTTCCCAGCTTTTACAAAATGTTGTCAACTGAATTATGGTCTGAATCATAGTCTGATCTGTCGCCATCGACCGCATCATCAATGTCACGGAGCATGTGACGTTAATATTTTAATTTTCTGTACAGTCAACGAAGACTGTGCAGTCGTCAACAAGGTTATCTTCTCAGGTGACATTATAACCTGTTTTTTGTTTTATATATATATATATTTATTTTGTTAGGGGTGGGAATAACTCGTGTAACTGTGCAGCGTCACCAATCAGAGCTACCCATGATTTCCTTAAGATTATGTGGAATTACCCGAGAAGAGCAAGTCTTTGTTTAGCGCCAGTTCTTAGTGCAAAAAGATGCCCCCTTCCGTCCATCTTGGATGTAAGGATGCATTTTGCACTAAGGAATAGAGCTATAGAAACAGAAGATGAATAGCGAGCAGCCACTTGCACTCGCTAAATATGCTTTTGCAATTGGATTTTCACCCCTAAAAATTACTTCCAACTACGCGAGCAGCAGCAATCTTGTAACTATCGGTAATTACGTATCAGAGAGCAACGCATACTTACCGAAGTTACTCCAATTACTCCGGTGCAATAGAAATTCTGCCCAGGCCCAATTTTTTTCACAAGTGAGGTCATATTCCCAGTCCGATTTGTGAGAACGTTTTTTTAGGCATCTCACTTTCTCCTGACGAGGTAATGGACGGACCACAGACCTGATCTACAAAAAAAGTTTGACCAGAAAAAATTCAGAATGTCTTCTTGAGGGCGCTTCTACAGGGGGTTCCTCACTGTGAGATACGATAGAAAATTTTACAATTGGAAGCCTCTGGCAAGGGAACACCTGAAGATGCTGGTCCCTGAGTGGCAGTAGTAAGTATCATCTATAATGATTTGGATGGGTTTATAAAGTCTATTATAAAGTTCAATGTTATGGAGTGTAAGGCCTGCCCTGCTGTGCTAACATTTGTACTGTGGTCTGTCAGGCTGGTGAAGGGAATGATTCAAGCATTTGATTCTGTGAACAATTCAATTCTGGAGAGCAAGTACAGGCATACAGAAAGAAGTGTTAGCAGTCATAGTAGCAAGACTGGGTTTCTCCTTAACAGAAGACCAGAACAGATAATCCTGGGCTTGAGAATAGGGGGAAGGAGAGGAGTTAAAAGGAGATGGAGGTTCGTATTGCAATTATTGGGGTGTGTCAAGTTGGCGATAGCATATTTTGGCAATATGTAGCAGTGGTCTTGGTTAACATCCTCTTAATCAAACTATAGGACTGAAGAGACTTTTGAACCACTTAATGAGTACAGAAACAGTTTCCTGATGGTCTGTCAACTCTTACTTGACTGTACACAATAATAATGCAGAAAGGTTATGACCACCCAGAGTAAGGGCACTATTCCTGTTCGATTTAAAGTAGAGGGTCAAATGCAGAGCCATATCAGGGGCAGCTACATAGCAAAAAGAGAACAATCAGAATTTAAACAGACCCGAAAAAGATGCAAGACATCTCCTGGAGGTAAGAAGTCAGATTTGTGAAATGGGGTTATTTAATTCTGTCAGGGGTTAAAAGTCAGTGCTCAACAAAGGCACAGATGTGTTGGGAGAAGTCTCATGATTTTATATGGAATAGATACATGTAGGATGGAATTCTACCAATAAAAAGTATTTGCAAAAAATAGGTGGATCCTGATAATGCAGGCCGTATATTTTCTGGTGTTTTCAGCATTAAAGAAGCCAGTCATAGTCTAGAGGTTCCAATTAGAAGAGTAATCCTCTTCTGAAAGTTCACCAATCTGTTTCCTGAACTTAAAACCTTCTAAGAACTGATTTTTCGTCCCTTCGTTTTAAGGAAGTCTTTTTTTAAGGTAGTTACTAAACTGTCTCTCTTGGGCTAGATCATAGCAACCCAACATGGAGGTAGAATTTTAAGCTCTTATAGTCACAGAAAATGTCTTCACCACAAGATATGTTCTCCAACTCTCCTTCTCTGGTTTGAGCTGAACCAGTTACATTACTTGGTGCTTAATGCAGCCCGTAAGAGGAAGACAGAACTATCACAGAGAAATGTGGGATCTATAGCATCAGCCCCGGTTTCTTCTCATCTGATTTTGCAAAGTCTCTGTGAAAAGGGTCTTAGAAAAGTGCCAATGATTGATTTTGGGAGGGCTAGGAACAAAAACAATGGATAGTCTTGCTTGCTACTTTATATTTAGTGGTAAAAATATCAAATAAATTATGTTTGTACAATATAAGTAATTCTATCATTATCTAATTTTCCCATAGCCTCTTCGGGGACTTTAAAAAACTCCCTCCAACATTTATTGCTTAAATCTAAGATGGAGTCCAGAGTAAGCATATTTCCAATTTGTAGAGGCTTCAGTTTCAGGAGTATTTTACAATCTTCAGTGGCACTCCTCTACGATGTTCTCACTGATGAGATCTGCAGGTCTGCTCTGCTGTAGGAAAATCTTCTTCCAAAAGTCTTCTCTATAGATGTCGTATCCCTTGAGCACAACTCAGCAGAGTAGTTGCAGGTGAAATCATGAGTACTCAAATGAATCACTATAAACCACTCCCTTCACAAAGGATATCTTGATAACATGTGGGTCATTTATTGACCTGGTTTTATATAGCGCTGACTGGACGCAGGGGTATCAGAGCGCTTTACAGTAATAGCAGAGGGAAAAACAGATAGTGTGCTGTAACAGTTAGCCCAAACAGGAGCAATCAAAACAACAGGAGCAATCAAAACAAAAGGAACATCAAGGGGCTGTTATAGATAATGCATGGGCTTGTTCGATCATTTTAAAACATAGGTTAAAGGTGTGAGAGTAGGGAAAAGAGAAAGGGACGAAGTTAAGGAGGCGGGAGAGTGTAGATGGGTAAGATAGGGATAAGCTCCAGTAGGAAAAGTAAGGGGGGAGGGGACAGAACATGAGGTCCGAGGAAGGGAAACCTGAGTAGGAGGTAGCTTGAGAGAGTGTCTGAGAGGGGAAGGATTACTGGCCCCAATATTTGTTAAGGAGATGTAGCTTAAGAGTTAGTTTGGCACCAAGCTGTAGAAGAGCTTACTTCGGTCCTGGTCTCATGTGCCCATGTCTTCCACTTTGTCTACTCGGCAATTGAAAAAAATTGCAACTCCTTTCCATCCTTTGCACATCCCAAGGATAGGTTAATGATTAGGCCTGGGCGGTGTTCACAGAGTTCTGCTACACAGAGCTCCGCGTAGTGACCAAAAAATTACTCCCCACTATGCTGAGTTACGCAAGCAGCGCAGTGCATTAAGTCACACCATGTGCACAGATTTTTAGCGCTGGGTGTTTGTCCGGTGCTGGAAAATCAGCAAGAATGACAACATGCGCAGCACAATAGGGCACAGTTTCTTTTTGCCGCTTGAGTAGAGATTATACTCATACAGCAGCTTCCTCAATACAAACAGAAGGTTTCTCAGCGCAAGGGGCAGTGGCCATCCGCGATCGCCCGTGTTGAAAAATCTGAGGTGGTCTGGAGGAAGCTTTTCCTTGCTGGCCAACTTCACGTTGGTGAGCGCGAGCGAGGAAAAAACTCTGCTCCGCTATGCGCAGCTGCATTTTTTGCAACTCTGCGTGCTACGCGAAGTAGGAAAAACTCTGCAAGCGGAGCGGAATTTCACATCTATGCCTATTAATGAAAGGAAAGCCTTGGCATATGTGCGAGTTGATGGCTCATCAGGGTCTAGTGCCAAGTATCAAGGACCTTCGATTGACTTTAGATACGATTCTTCATTTGGGAATAGACACTGGGCTGGTCAGGCGATTTCAGATGTAGAAGGCCACCTTAACCACCTATGCCCCAAACCAACATCAGATTGAGATTTAGATTCAGTTAGTGGCAATTGGTGATTCTTCTGGTAATGGTTGCCTTGGCAGTTGTTCTAGAGACAATGTTCTCTCCAAGTTCACAAATACCTGTTCTGATGAACGCAAATCCATTTCAGTCCAGATGAAAGTGCAAGATGTGCTTCACATTCAAACAGTGCAAGATGTGCTTTGCATTCAAATAGGGCAAAACATCCATAAACGATGAGGCAAGGGAGTACTGGGGGTGGGGAGGGAGTCAGGAGAACAATGTTGATCAGATGTAACTCCAACAGTAATTTTGGAATGAAGAAAGCAGGGACTACAGGAACCGAGCAATTTTAAGGAATCCAAGCACAATCTTCTTCAAGTTAACTCTCTCCAGGAGGGAAGGCCTTTGCTACATTGGAGTCCACCATCACTCAGAAACCTGAATCTTTTAAAGAAGAAACCAATAAGTATTTGTAGTAGTTCACGCAAGACTGAACTTCATAAATGGTATCTAGCATTATAGCGAATGCAGAATCTGCACTCTCCTCTGACGCATCTCGAATGAAACAGGACCTCCTGTGGCAGAAAGGCACCCATACGGACTGAAATTTTGGTAAAGATGAAAGAGGGGGTACGAGGGACAAAGGGGGTATGAGGGACAAAGACAGTACCCACTCCTGGTAGTGCTCATTTCCTCAGAGTAAACCAGAGGTACACTGTGCATCTTCGGGTTGGAGACATGAAAGGCATTAGGAATATCTATTGAGCAAAATCATTGCTCTGCACTGCTTCAAATCATGTTTTGATTCTGAAAGAAAATGGTTTTGCTCAAAAGCCTAGAAGTGGGGATTACGCCTTCCTGCCTTTTTACCCTACAAGTAAGCATTGATAGTAGTAACTATTCCCCTTCCTAAAGATGGTATCAGGTTGAGTACTCTGAAAAAAGACATTTCTCTACCTCAGTAGCTTTTAGGATGCGAACTGGGACTGAAGTCCTAATGGCAGTGTCCAAGACTACCCTCGAGAACAGAATTTCTGTTCCACTGACAGGACACGAGCCTTTTTCACCTGAATCCAGCTGGTCAGGAGAGGGGAAACCATTCCCACAGATGCAGTGACTCCACTGAGTTGGCAAAAAAGGGGGAACAGGATTTTTCTTCACCCTGAAGATTCTCCTCTTATCGATTGGTAGTTTTATTATAATGCATACATGACCTAGACACAGCGACGCACTTTACACAGTACAGAAATTTAGAATAGGTGGAGTTGCCTATACCCAGCTTGATTTAAAGTGATGATGCTAGGGGAAGGAAATTACAAATAGTCCTGTCAGTAGAAAACCGGTGGGGTAGACCAGTGGCGGGGGTGCTAGCACCAATCAGAATTGAGAGCATCAAGGATTAATTATTCTAGTAGCTATCTGGTGACTAAAACATTAAGTTCTTTTTGAAGGTTACACAAGAGGGTGCCACGCAGATATCCAGAAGGATAGAATTCCATTACCCGAGAACGACTGGGATGAAGTTCTGTGTTTTTAAGATTTTGGTGGCTCGAGGAACAGCGTGTTTGAGGGAAGGGAACACCTCCGGATATCATAAGTTTCAAACAAGTTACTGTGCCAGATATTCCATTTTACTTACCTAATATCCAAGGAAGGATGGGGCTCCGGCTGAGGAGTTCTGTCAGTAGGACTCCATAGTATTGAACTACAATGCATTTGCAAGCTGGGAGGGGGTTGTGAGAAATAAAAGGTAATCTGGCGGGTCCCGCTTCGGCCATGGTTTCACGCGGTTTTTGAGCCTCTAGCTTCACACTTGCGGACTTCACTCAAGGATACGGAAAAATGTCTAGACCAGTGTTCATGGTTCTGGGAACTGTTTCAATGAGCTCGATTGGCATCTGCTATGCACCTCCATTGTTAAGGTCGAGCACAAGTTGGTAGTCTTCCTGAGAGTCGTACACAAGCAGGACGCCCACTAACTGATAGGAGGCACAAACGTTGGAGGCACAAACGTTGGATCAATGAAAGAATTTTTAACATATTTTTTTTTTAATTCGATTTTCTATAGCGCGAACTTTACCCGAAGGTGTCAGAGCGCTTTACAGAAAAACCAGTTGCAAAACATAAGGACTAAGGATTACTTGCTTTACATAAGAGATACACACAGAAAAAAATTGCAAATGTACAAGATGTAAAGTCACACAAAGAAGAGACTGGTGATTAGAGTGCTCTATATACATAGGGAAGGGATATGAATGGATATACTCTAAGAGTCACATAGGAGTGGTAGAGAGTACTATATACAGAAAAGAGTTCCATTTAGTGGGGTCGGAGGGGGATGCAGTCACAGCACCAAGGGAGGGACAGAGAAGGACAGGAAAGTGAGACAAACGAGAGAGGGAAGCAGATAGTAACGAGTAAGACAGCGAGGAGTGTGTCAGAGGCAACAGGAGAGACAATAGAAAGGTCGCTAGGACAGAGGGGGAGGTCAGAGATCGATAAAATGGCAGAAGAGATAGATAGAAGTAGAAGCGAGTCATAAATAGAAAATGTCGAGAGCATAAAGGTCCAGGTACGAAAGTCCAGGAAGAGGGCTGCCATAGCCAGCAAGTCCAGGGGAGAAAGGCAGTCTGCAGCAAAGTCACAGCCTCATCGTCCATGAGGAGCTGGGGCTCGCAAACATGTTTAGGACCAATTAGGAGCACATACCTTGATTGGGTCTGTAGTACCGATTTGGTCAGGAGACTGGTGTCAGTCAGATTTTCTGCTTTAAAGTCTGCAGTGGAGACAGTGGAAACTCCTTTGGGACCTGGGACTGAGGCACAGTATAGACACTCTGGCCTTTGAGCTTTAATCAGTGCAGTCAGAAAAGAGAACAGGCAGAGCATCCAAGACAGACCGGAGACAAATCTTGCAGTTCGATCCAAAGAAGGCTTGTTAGAGTGACAACTCCTGGTTTAGCTACTTCTCATATGAAGAATGGTACAAATTCAATTTGTCAATCACTGAGACAACAATTTATGAAAGACAAACATACTGGGGAGAATCCACAAGTAACGTATCTGGAGAAGACCCAGCTCCGGTACGGAAGTAGACTTCTTGAAGGAAAAAGGCTGTGTCAAGAATATAAGTGCCAACTCTTCCTCCCGCATTGGCAGTGCGATTGGTTGAATCACATTACAGTATGGAGCACCTCGAGTCAGGCAGTTCTCCACAGATGACTAGTGAGGTTGAATGTCCAAGAGAGGAAGTCAGCAACAGTCAGTGCTTCTGCTTTTTTTTAGCCGGGTCTGGTGGCTCAGTGGACTAATGCATCCACTGCAGGGGCTGGTGTTCGCCCTCATGGTCACAGGTTCAAATCCCGGTGGATCCACTCAACCTTTCATCCATCTGAGGTCGATAAAATGAGTACCATTGAGTTGGGTAACAATAAACATCTGTTATTCAGCGCCAAGATACCCAAGGGTGAACGTGCGCTTTACAAATAAACATGTTATGTTATACGTCATGTTACAGAGAGGCCTCAGGGTGATTTTTTTACATCAGAGTTTTCCTCCTTTGATGGGGCGCTAGAGGGCGCACGAGCTGAATGGCCGCACTCTAGTGTGGCTCCGGCTGCCTGGCATTCTTATCCTTCCTGATATCCTTTAAAACTGCGCCCACCCGCCCGAAAACGGTCTGGGGGATTGAGATATATCTAAAGCATACTCTGTCGGAGTTTGGAGATCCTACGACCTTCGAGGACGAAGCTAGATTGAGATAAGTCTGGAGCGGGAGAGACCGAGAGCTGAGACCTCGCTGTAAGCGGCGTGGTGCCGCACGCAACGCCCAGGACGGCCACGAGGCGAATAGGCCGCACTACGGCTCACGTACCTCCGTCTGGCGGGCCTGGCCCTTCAACCTCGCAGAGGGACCCTACCCCGGAAGCTTGCTTCCTGCACTGAAGACATCCTGTTGTACAACTGCAAGGCATCGACCTATCTTCGACTGTAGACGTCGGAACCGACCTGCTGCCGAGATTGCCCACGCGTGTGCTCTCTAGTAGAGCGGATTGACACAGCGGTGCACTTGTTTGCTTGCCTGGCATGGGGAAACCAGATGCCCGGCAGCCCAGGCTGCAATTTGAACCGGCGACGCACAGAAAGGGGTCGAAGCAGACGGGGGATGGTGCGCCGCCGAGAAGCCCGGCGGCAGAGGCTACCCCCCTGGTCCCGGAGATGGCCACTATGCTGCAGGAGATGCGGCAGGGTTTCGCCACAGTCGTGGACAAGGTGGACCAGCTCTCCGCCCGGATGGATGGCATCGTCCAACGAATAGATGTACACAACGAGCGGCTGACGGAGGCCGAACGCCGCATTTCCGAAACGGAGGATGCCGCAACATCGCAGGCCGCGCGACTATCCCGCATGGATAACATTTTACGGGTGATCGCCGCCAAGAACGAAGAATTGGAAGCGAGGGGCAGGCGGAACAACGTCCGGATTACGGGAATTCCGGAATCCACAAACACGGGACGTATGGAGTTGTATGTAGAACGTTTGCTCATGGCCACCGTGGGAGAGGAGGCTCTCTCCAGCCAATTTATAGTAGAGCGGGCCCATCGTTCCCTTGGACCTCAACCTCAACCTGGCACTCCACCGAGGCCCATAATAGCGCGCCTGCTGAACTATCGGGATCGTGACGCGGCGTTGAAAGCGGCGAGGGCGAATCAAAACCTGAACTTTGAGGGAGTGTCCTTCTCCATTTATCCGGATTTTACTCCGCTTGTTCAGGAACAGCGCAGGAAGTTTCTGGCAGTGAAACGAAAACTGAGGGGACTGAACGTTGACTATGCTTTGCTTTATCCTGCCAAGCTCCGCGTAACGCACCAGGGCACGCAACATTTTTTCTTGAACCCGCAACAGGTCGAGGAGTACATCAAAACTCTGCCGAAAGGAGGCAAAAGAGCTGCGCTGGCTGATGGCGGCCATGATTCTGGTGCGGAATGAACTGGGTTAGGCGCCTTCGTTCTTGCTGACTCGTTGACATATGTTTTTCTTTTTCTCTTTGGATAACTGCTCCTGATATGGCCCCCAGGAGTGTAGGGCTGGGTGGTGCTGCAGATTCTGTAGCGTGCCGGGCCCCCACCCCCCCCATGCTGACTCACTCGCCCGGACAAAGACGGTAAGAATGGCGGCGACGGCAATGAGGAAAGGCGGGGGTGGACGACGGTGCACCTCTAGAACCCCGAATGGGTGTACCCCACTGGACTTGCTTAATGCACTGTTACTGTTGGGTTGTTGCGGGATTAATCGGGGAGGGGGGTGGGCACAGGGTACTGGCGAGTTGGGGGCGCTTCAGTGGGTGGGGGAGGGGGGAAGTTTTTTAAGGGGTCAGTTAGTGCTGATCTGGTCCATGTTTTCCACTTTCCTCTTACTGGGCCTGTGGCCCCGGATTATTACTCTGTGGGTACCGGCTCCTCTCTCTCTGTGTCGCTACTCGAGAGGGGCCACCTGGGAAGCCTCATGGGTGGCACTGTTCAGGGGCCTGTTTGCTGACTGGCAACGGTTACGTTTTCTAATATTCGATGCCTGGGTTTGCACTGGGTTTATGTTTTCGTCATGTAGTCAAGCGTGTGCACGTTTACCTCTTCGAACTTCCACTTGTCCTGGGGTGGGTTGGTCTCCTGTCTTTGCTATGTGGGGGGGATTAGGGGACTGCCATCTGCGGTGGCCGGAGTTGCTGCTGGCCGCTCGTAATTTTAACTGTGTGGACTGTTGGTGCAGTCGGGCTGCTCTATTATATGAAAAGATGTTGGGATGGGGGATACTTGTCTGAATGTACTTACTTGGAATGTGCGGGGCCTAGGGGATCATCGGAAGAGGCGCCATGTTCTGGGGTATTTAGACAGACATAATGTTCACATAGCGTTTCTGCAGGAGACGCACTTTGCACCCCACAGGTTGCCAGCCTTTGGTGGCAGATGGGCCTCAAATACTGTGTTCTCCTCGTATTCCTCCTATGCCCGTGGTACTGCAATCCTGATTAAAAAGTCAACACCCTTCACCATGGCTGGCATGAAATCAGATGTACAAGGGAGATATTGCCTGCTTTGGGGCAGATTGGGCCGTGTGACGGTCACCCTTGCGTGTTGTTATGGCCCTAATGTGGACGACCCGCAGTACTTTGAGTCACTCTGGGCTGCTATACTGGAGGCGGGGTCACAACACATAATATGGGGGGGGGACTTCAATGTCACTGTGAACCCGACCCTGGACCGCTCACACCCGGCCCCACATCACTACACGAAAGGGCGGGAGGTGCTGCGCGCCATTTTGGAGGATAATCACCTAGTGGATGCTTGGCGAGCGCGCTGCGGGCCGAAGGGGGAGGGAACGCATTTTACGGCGCAGGCCAGGTCCTGGGCCAGGCTTGATTATTTTTTTCTTTCCACGCGCATGTATGCCACTGTCACGTATGCCAGACACCTCCCCCGGACTTATTCGGACCATGCCCCGGTTCTAGTTGCTATGCGCGGTGCTGAACTGGGCCCTCCTATTACCGCATGGCGCATGCAGGCGGCAATGCTGTTGGATGAGGAATTTAGAGAGACGCTGCGTGATGAATGCTTAGATTTTTTTGCGAGAAATAAGGGGTCTGTGGATGATGTGGAGACAGTCTGGGAGGCCTTCAAGGTCACACTGCGGGGTTTCTGCATTGCGAAGGGCTCGGGGGTACTGAAAGCTATCCTGAACCGTTTAAAGGCGCTGGAAATGAAACTAGGCCGGGCGGAAGAGACCCTCCGGGCGCGCCCCACTAGCGCCACTCTGGCAGAGATTCGAGATTTGATTACTGAATATTCCGAGGAGGCTGCACGTGAGGCAAGATTTAGACATAAATACTGGGTAGCGCGGAAATATGGAGAAGGAGATAGGCCTGGGAAGGTGTTGGCGGCTACGGTCCGGCTTGCGAGGGCGCCTACTACTATCCTAGAGTTAGAAACAGCCGAGGGGCTACTGCTCCGCGACTCCACGCACATCCTTAACGAGTTCGTGGGCCATTACAGTAAGCTGTACACCTCTAGGGGACTGGGGGGCCCGCCGTTGGACGACTACCTCGCGGATGTCGCGCTTGGTTGGCTGAGTGACGCTCAACAGGCGTTTTTGAGTGCCCCATTTGAGCTGGACGAGGTGAAAGAGGCGATTATGAGCATGCAATCAGGCAAAGCTACAGGCCTAGATGGCATCCCTATTGAATTCTACAAGACGTACATTGAATTCATGGCCCCAGTACTGCGAGAGGTCTATGAGGACGCTCTGGAGGTAGGGCACCTTCCCGCATCAATGAGAACTGCGCTTATCATTTCTTTACTCAAGCCCGGGAAATCTGCATCGCACTGCGACTCCTATAGACCCCTCTCTTTGTTGACATGTGATGTGAAAATTCTCGCGAAGCTCATTGCCACCCGCATCAGCCTACTGCTGCCTAACCTGATCCTTCCGGATCAGGCGGGCTTTGTTCCGGGGCGGGCTACATCCCACAATCTACGCACCTTTTTTTCTGTGTACGACTCTGTGCATGAAGACCTGCCCATGGCGGCCATCTTTTTGGATGCCACCAAGGCGTTTGATTCCCTGGAGTGGGATTACATTGTTGGGGTACTGAGCCGCATGGGATTCCCGGCTATATTTGTTTCCTGGATCAAACTGCTCTACACACGACCCACGGCCAAAGTCCTTATTAATGGGCAGCTTTCCCCTGAATTTGAGATCTCTAGGGGTACGAGGCAGGGGTGCCCTCTATCCCCCCTGCTCTTTGCAATCGCCACGGAACCCCTTGCTGCCAAACTGCGGCAACATTATAAGGATAGCGCGCTGCGCTGTTTCCAGCGACAAATACTCATCTCCATGTACGCGGACGATATCACACTGTATGTCCGGCACCCTCGGGACAACCTACACCCCATACTTAGGGAATTCATTAGATTCGGGACTCTCTCGGGAGTGCAGATAAATTGGGCCAAGTCGTGCATATTCCCACTCACGGCGGCCACACAGGCCTTCCCATTGGAGTATCCGCTCACTTGGACTGAGGGTGATTTTAAGTACCTTGGGGTTCACATTGAGAGGGACCGGGAAGCGCTTATGAGAGCGAATTATGGCACTGCCATTAGTAAGATTGAAGACCAGGTCACGAGGTGGGTGTCACTTCCCCTGTCAATGGCGGGCAGGGCTTCTTTGCTTAAAATGGTCGTACTGCCGCAGCTGCTTTACCTGTTTCTCAACATACCCTTTCATCCTGGTCCATACTTCTTTAAGAAACTGAGGTCTGCAATGCTCAAATTAGTGTGGGGTGGAAAGCAAGCTAGGCTCCAATGGGAGATTTTGACACGGCCCTATGTGCGGGGAGGGTTCGGTGTCCCTGATTTTGAACTGTACTTCAGGGCAGCGCAGGCGCACTATGCTTACTTCTGGGTCAGACAGCCGAGATACATGCCGCAACTGGCTGCGGAGCACTGGCTGGCGCACCCCACGCCTATCGAGGGAGCTCTATATGCCGTTGTGGGAGGGAGGGATAAGACCCCGAACACTTTATCTAGCACTATCACGGCCTGGTTACGCATTTGTGCCTCCCTAGGGCTGCAGTTCCTCTACGCTCCATGTATGCCCCTGGCTTATCACCCACAATTGCAGCTGCTGCAGGAAACTGGTTTCCAGCGCTTACTGTCTAAAATCCATGTCCGAACGTGGGGGGACCTATATCATGATGGCGAGTTCCGCACGAGGGATCACTTGTTTGGTACCATACTCCCTACCTCACTAGAGGTGTTTTACTACATGCGCCTGCGACATGGGCTGCAGGCCCTTACACCTGACTTTCCGCGCGAGCCACCGATCCTCATACCCCTGCAACACATGATGCAACTTGCGAATCCGTGCAAGCTTGTGTCTACGTTGTACAGATCTGTTAGAACACACACTGACTTCACCGCACTTCCTGCCAAAGCGAAATGGGATCAAGACCTGCCTGCCCCACTCACCGATCAACAATGGGAATTTAGCTTACTGCAGACAGAGCGTATCTCCTCCAGTAGCAGGTATAGGATTATTCACTACAAATTTGTGCACCGATTGTATTATACCCCGGCTCGATTACACAGGTTTGGGTTGCGAGACACTGATAAATGTGATAGGTGTGGAGCCCCTGGAGCTGACTTTCTACATCTTGCCTGGGACTGTGCCACTGTACGGCAGTATTGGGATCTGGTATTTCAGGCCCTTTCTACAATGATCAATGCTACGGTGCTACCGACTCCTGAGATGGCACTGTTGGGTTGGGTCATACCCCTGCAGGCGGCACACCGCAAGTATGTCGCGTTAGCCTTGTTGCTGGCCAAGCGGAGGGTGGCCTGTAGATGGGGCAGAGGAAGGGCGCCCAAATTTAAGGAATGGATACGGGACCTGGTGTATTGTCAGGAACAACTGCACACATATGCGGAGTTGCTGCCACTGTCATCCAGGCCGACTGATATCTGGGCCCCGCTGCAGTGCTATCTGATAACGGAGGCACCGAGTAATGATGAATTGTGATCTGTAACGTTGTTCTAGGTGTGATGAAGACAATGTGTTGAACTGCTTTGGACCTACCTGCAACTTTGTATGCCGTGTGACTGCACTATGCACTTTACCCCCATTGCCGTATCTCTGAACAGACCTTGTTGTTTAACTCACCTGTGTGCCTTACCCACCCATGGTCCACCGGGTTGATGCGGGATGCTGATCCCCCCCCCCCCCCCCCCCCCCCCCCACCCCCCCTCCGAAATCTGCTCGTTTGTGGTACGCACACTCATGACGATGTTGTTTTGTTTGTATTCTTTGTTCTCTTTGTTAACCAAACAACGATAAAAGTAAGACGCATTTATATGCTTCCTTTACATGTACTGTTACTGCTGCCTTTTGTTTTTCTGTATACAGCCCTGCAACACAATCTTGATTTTTTGCTGATGTTTATTCGTAATTACTGATATGTGCTATAGCAGCCGGCCTCCGGGTTGTGGCAGTCTGCTGTGTATACTTAACGGTACTAAATAAACGTCTTGCACAAAAAAAAAAAAAAAAAAAAAAAAAGAGTTTTCCTCCTTTGATGCTTCTTACACTGAGTTGGTCACCGACTTGGCATCGCTACACTGGTCAACAGGCATCTGCACAGTACAGCAGCATGGCTCAGAGAAGGAGTAAGGAGAAGTGAAGACTGGGACCTAGCCTATGAGACTGGAATCGAGACAACACACAGGAGTGCAAGTTCCCCCTAGTCACCGGAGCAGATGTAAACTGCACCTTACTGAAGATACCGGAATATTATCATGGAATTAGATTGGTAACCAACTAGTGATCACCCTAGATGTTGAAGCCCTAGATATAAGCATTCCACAACTAGCAACAGTAACAGCATAGAAGAACTACTTAATATGATGGAATGGGTGATACCACACTCAGTTTGTGATTAATTGTGCAAAAATTGTACAAATACCAAGCATACAGAATACCAAATCCGGCGGTCGAGCCTTCTCCCACATCACACCTAAAGCATGGAATGCCCTGCCGCTACACACAAGAGCAGCCTCCTCACTTTTTTTAAAATCAAGATTTTAGCCCTTTTAAGGGCAATATTAAAAAATGGAAGAGGTATATAGACAACATCTTGATTATTTGGGAAGGAGATAAAGAAAAGGCGTATGAGTTCACAGCATGAGTGAGTGGAATATATGAGCAGATGAGATTGTCAACAGAATGGAAAATTCCTTTCTAGATTTGAAAAGGATGGCCACCAATGGTAACCGAACAACAATAGTGTACACAAAACCTCTTAATCATTAAGAGCCACCATCCTTGATCACAAAGGAATTCTCCCAGTACAGGCATTCTTAAAGATTAGGAAGAAACTGCTCAGACGCAATATTATTTGACATGAGTCATTGGGTGAGAGATTAAAGGTCTGATCTTACCCGCAGAAGATCATTGAAACAGCTGAAAAAAGAACAGTGAAAACATCTTTTGAAAACTTGAGAAAAAACAAATACCCTCCTGATAATCTATTCTATCATATCCAACAGACTCAAACAAACAAATTAATAAGAAATAACCTTTGGGGGGCATACCGAAAGCCACAGGACGTTTTCAGCATGTAGGCCGCAGCATATGCAAGCAAGGAAACCCATTAAGATCCTTAATCTAGGTCAGCGTTTAATTTGAGCTGGTGGTTTCCAGCGCTCAGCACCGGCACTTAATTAGCAACAGACACTTGTGTCAGTCTGACACAATGTGGCGCGGTCTAGCTAATTTAGAGAGGACCACACAGTTAATTATGGATTCAATATGCAAATTATTACGTGTTACCCAAACCATTCTTATTGCTGTGTGGGTCCTAAAATAATCCAAATTGTCACACTTGTAGGAGTGTGATGGTTAGTACTTGTGTTGTTACTATCATTGGCGGTATAGCTGGGGCAATGTGTGGAGCTAGCTGTAGTGGCCTCTTGATGAGAGTACTGGCCCCCTTTTTTTTTTTTTTTTTACAAATTAAGCACGGACTATGTCCTAGCCCAACTTCAGAACAAGCATTTACAATGCAACGGTTTCGCCTTTGCAAAAGTTAGAGCTATTGGCATTGTAAATGGCAACCTTTTTATTTATGAGTTGATTTTGAAAACAGATAAATAAATGGCATTGTCATTTACAATGCCAATAGCTTAATCTCTCGCAAATGCCAAACACACACCGAGAGCCCCCCCACACAGAGCCCCTCCACACAGCCCCCCCACACACACAGCCCCCCCCACACACACACACCCACACCCACACAGAGCCCTCCCCACACAGAGCCCTCTCCACACACACACACACAGAGCCCCCCCACACAGAGCCCCCCCACACCATATACGTTTCCGCTCTCAGACCTATCATATGAAAGAACAGAAGTGAAGGTTGGCAACTCTATTGTTTTTAGTAAACTTATACAAGACTCAGCACTGTACATGCTGTGCGCACTTCTCTAAAGTGGAAAAGACACTGGCTTGATGTCTGTAAATGTACCGTGTGTTTTTATGCAGGGGGCGGTCTCTGCCAAATGCTGGTTACTTTGAGGCGAGGGGGGCACAAGGTATCTAGTGTGCAGCCAGAGTTGAGACTGCAGGGCGGGCGGCCCTTGACATGAAAATTAAAGTAAATAAGAAACTCAGGTGATCTGTTCGAGGGACGGCCCCGCTAACGCAAAATGCTACAACGGGGTAGTGGGGGCTCCACACAATCGTGCCAGAGGTCTCAACACAGACTGTTCCAGCCCACACAACCACCCCATCCCCAGGGCTTCATGTTATCCGGTGGGTGCAGGCGGGGCCCACCGGCACTCTTCTTTGGGGACGGAACTCATTGATAGCCATTAGTCTTTGACCCAACGGCGGAAAGAAAGAGGGAGAGCAAGACCGACAACAGTGGCAAAGGGAGAACACACAGATGAAAAGGAACCCAGGCGTGTCCAACCTAGGTGCAGGAAAGCTATACTGGTGGATAAACAGACATGGTGTGACATACAGACTAGACGGCCTTGGCATTTGGCAACCCCGTCATTCTGCAACAACGCCAGCAACATTCTTAGAAACATGTAGGCGCTAGGACGTATTCTTCTCCATAATAAAGCACTGCCCACCTCTGACTGAAGCTCCCTAAAGACCAGGCAATAAGTCTCAAAGACTGCACCGATCTTTCAGGTGATGGGCAGGAAATAAAGTGGGGCAGGAAATAAAGCGGCGCACGTTCGGCAAGCACTTGTGTAATTACTGAGCTCCCAGCAGAACATGACCGGTCCGAATGCGTGATTCTACACCTAAATCGAGCTCTAGATCGACCTGGTAAAGATGAAGGGCGCAGTCAGTTCTGCAGGTACACAACGGGTCAATGCAAGGTTCCCGAAGTAATTATTGAAAAATACACGCACGTGAACGTCGCCTTGATAGACGTCTACATAAGGCAGCTGGGTGCTTTAAATAAGTTTGGCTGGAGCCGTCTCTCTTTCTGAATACTAGTTTTTCATCCCAGCTGAGAGAACTGCACAGACCACTTACCGTCACGCGCCGCTGTCCTGCGCAGTGGCAGTCTCGTCTGTACTGCGCTGCAAGTTTCATGGCAGCGTGGGAACACCGACGGAGCCCCCCCCAACTTCCCAAACACGGGGCGACACCTACCTTGAGCGGGGTCCGGGGCCCTCCGCTTCTTCGGACCGGCATTGTGGTGGCTCCCGGCGCACTGTACACAAACGAGAGGCCAGAGGCGGCGAGAGCTACCAGCGGGGACAGGCAGCCGTCCGCCGGCTCCCTTCGCTGCCCCCGGCGGCCCCTGACAGCTCCTGCCGGACAGCAACGAAGTTTCTCCTGAGCGGCCGCCTCCATCCACCATGGAAGGGGGGAGCAGCGCTAACATCCGAGCGCCCTGAAGGCAGTATCACCTGCTAGCCCCTAACGGTACTTGTAAAGCAACATATTACACCGTGATTAAAAGCCAAGAAATGCTGAGTGTTAACAGAATGCTAGCGATGGGCGTTTTCATGCAACGTTTTTCACCGGAACCCCCATTTGGGACAGTTGGTTCGTACCAACCGTAGCTTCAATCACAGAGGAGTTTAGTATGCCCCAAGGCTCGTGTGACTTGGACAGCAGGACTTTACTACTCTTTGTACAAAAATAAACCCTGCAAGGGACAGATCATAAGGGGCAATCCTGCCGACCGTGGGAACATTAGCGCTTCCGTCTTTAAAAAAAAAAAAAAGTTTACATGATAGATCAGAGATTCAAATCACACTCCCCAGGCCAAGAAGCATGCGATTTAAGTATTTTTGTTTGCCTCTCACGCCATACCTGCCAGTTAATGATGACCTCGGATGCATATTTGCCAACACTTAAGAGCTTTCAGTCGGGACACGTAAT
Source organism: Lissotriton helveticus (assembly GCF_964261635.1). Classification (NCBI taxonomy): domain Eukaryota; kingdom Metazoa; phylum Chordata; class Amphibia; order Caudata; family Salamandridae; genus Lissotriton; species Lissotriton helveticus. Next base: position 823,750,774 of record NC_136073.1, read on the forward strand.
TATGGGCTGACTGGTATTTAGACAGTTTCAGAGGACAACAAAAGGAAACAAGAAAAATACGACATCATTGAACGAGAATACAAATAAAACAACATGCACTGGCAAAGCCAGTAGGTCTAGCTTGCATTTTGAGTGATAACTAAATTAAAAAGCCTGCTACAGTGAAAGCACAAAACACAATAAAGTATTACTTGCTGTATACAATGTATCAATGAGGCAGAAGAACTATAGTTACTTACCTGTAAACTGTGGTTCTCCAGTGTTGGTGTCTTTCATAGATTCACATGCTTGAATATCCCCCGTCGTCGAAGTGGGAGTCCCACGGTACATAAAATAGCAGTCATATATGCATGTATACATGAAAAATATAACTAATAAAAATATACATACATATAGTGCAGTAAATTGTAAATTCTAAAAGTACCATAGAACATAATAGGCCCATTGAAAAGCCTAAGGGAGAACTCACTTTAGTAGCATATCTGAGTCATTATGTGTTGGATCACATTCCAGCCAATCAGGCTGTAGCCTCCTCTAGAACCTTCTCCTCAGAAGCCCAAGTCCTCAGATTTTCGTAGCACAGAGTAAGTAAAAGTGCCTGAGGAGAAAGAGAGCCTCTGAGGGGAGGATGGGAGGGTCGCATGTGAATCTATGAAAGACACCAACACTGGAGAACCACAGTTTACAGGTAAGTAACTATAGTTCTTCTCCAGTATTAGGGGTGTGTGGTAAGTTGGCCTGATGTGCAGTGTTCACTATTCTAGTGATCACTATATATCAGTCCAAACAACCCTTATTGATGATTGGTTGTAAGTCAACCTTATAGACCCGCTATCCTAGTAGCATGGATACGAGCAGTCTAAGGCTAAGACTCTAGAGGGCGTGTTAAGCCAGCTGTTTTACCATCACATTACCCCTTGAACACCCAGTGAAAGGACACCACACAAGTGTTATGAAAATAAACAATGTATTTATTAGAATCACAACAACCCTGTACTCTTTATGAGGACAGGGTGCTAGGCACACAACAAAAACTCTTACGAAAATACTTAAGTTAGCACGGTATACACAAATGCCCGAGGGGCACGAAAAACCATATACTTTAAAAGTGGAATGCGAATTACTAGCAGGTAAGTAACAGTTCTAATAGGCTTTGGAATCGCTAGGACTTAACTAGGGAATCGTTAGATTACTACTAGGAGACCCAGGGGACTCGGGTGCAGAGTGTGCACTCTCACGCGGGATGCGGGACAAAGTCTATGGAGGCTAGTAAAGGCAAAGTTAGTGTTCACGGGCGAACCCGACCTGGTAGGAAGAAAACGACAGTGGATCCTGACCCTAGGATAGTGAGGCTATGCTGGGACACCGAAGTGCCGAAGTTACCTAGCCCAGGGGCTGCAGCTGCATAGGTCTGAAAAGACGTCGGGGATCTCGTTGCCGGACCAGGAGCCTGGAAGGAAGAAGTTGCTGGCAGGCGACCAGTGAAGGAAAGTTCGATGGATCCAAGCCTGGATCAAGGAAGAAGAAAACCTGAAAGCAGAGGGGACCAAGTTCTTGAATCACTAGCCAGTGATTAAGTGGGCACCAGGATGGCACCGGGCGAAGTCACCGCAGTCAGGTGAGTGGGCGCTGCTGGGCTCTGCAGTCTCTCGGACCAGGAGGCGTTGTCGGCGACCAGGATGGAGGTGCGAGCTGTCCCACGAAGGTTCTTGCTGTCGACGTCGCTGGACCCAGGATTGGGCAACAAGTCTTGGCAAATGCAAGGCCCACGCGGTGGACCTAAAATGGCGTCTTGGGCGGACCAGGAGGGTCCAGGGTACTTCTCCGATGGAGGGAAGCAAGGGCCAGTCTGGAGCAACCAGACCAGCAGCAGAAATGTCGTCGGGCGTCGTCAGGAAGGCCACAAGCCAGCGGGCTAGTAGCCAAACAACGCGGTGAGCAGCAAAAAGCAGAAGGGCCCCACGCAGATCGTGGAGATGCTGGGGGGCTGCTCTTCGGTGCTGGAGCTGCTCAGGGTGGGGGCTTCTCGGACCCCAAAGCACTCACCAGGAATTCACTCGGCGGGCTTGCTGGAAAGAAGTCGTGCAGTCTTGAAGATGGCCGGTCCCTCGAGGTCTCGTCACACCCACGAATCTCAGCGTGACTGATGATGCAGGTAGAGGTCAGAGGTGCCAGGGAAGCCGGTTCTCGTTGAGCTGGGCAGTCGGATTCCGGAGGAAGGACTTGCAGCAGACCGCAGTGTTCTTAGATGGTGCCTGCGGGTGCAGGGTGACTACTCCTTAGTCACAAGGGAGAAATCTTAGGAAGAAGTCTTGAGTTCCTTTCGCAGAAAGTAGTTTCAGGATTCAAAGATGATCTGATTTGGAAGGGGGCCAGTCTCTACCTTTATCCTGTAAAAAGGGGCTGGCACGCGACTAAGTCCTGCCCTATGGGTGGGACTAGGAGGGGGGTGGTTACACCCACTTCCTTGGCGGGCTTTTCCCCAGCACAGGGTCTGGAGTGACCCTGGAACTGGTTCCAGCCAGCCTATGCACAGTGAGCACCGGGGTGCCACGTGCAGTCACCTTCCTCTAAAGCCCTGCCTACCTACAATACACAAAACCCTGTCTGGGACGGTGCTGGCACCGCCCCTGGCAGGAAACCCTTTGTCCTTATCTCCTGCTCTGGGAGGACTCCCAGCAGCAGGAGGGCAGACTTGTGTCTCGGTGGCAGCATCCATTTTGTGGATGCTAAGGCTCTGTCTGACTTTAACCGGGGTTAGGGGTTACATACATGTCGTGTCCCTCTAGAAGGGTGGAATGCTAACCCCGTCGCCAGAATTGGCGAGGGGTTAGTATTCCAATTCGTATGACACCTTACTCGACATGTTTTGATAAAGCGATACCAGAGTTGGCATATAACCGCGAGGATTATAATGCACTTAAGAGTATATGGTATGCGATATCATGGAAACGGCTAAGGGATGGATCCCGAAAGCCGCAGACAGGCTCAGCTCATGCCAGAGCACCATCTCACACGATTCCAAGCACTCTGCCTTCAGGATTGTTAAGGCCTGCCATAGGAGTGACTGATAGGAGATCTGTGTGTCCATTTTTAGGGTTAGATATAGGTATACTGTAGGAAGGTTGATCCCTGACTATGGTTGCCCCCAACTTTTTGCCTGGTGTTTTGCTGGTTTTCTGACTTAGTTGACCTGGGGCCCTGCTATTCAGGACCCCAGGCCTACTGCTCTCTCTGTAAAATGGATTCCATGTACCTTAGGTACATATCTAAATTGGATACTGAGTCACCTTATCAGTCCCTGTACAGTGTACCTTAGGTACCCAGGGCATAGGTGTACCCAGGGCCTACCAGGGGCTGCAGCATGTATTATGCCACCCCTGGATGGCCATCCAAATCTGACACAACTGGTTGCTTGACAGCTGGGGCAAGGTGGTGTAATCACCCTTTGCTTTAGATATAGTATACCTATATCTAACCCTAAAAATGGACACACAGATCTCCTATCAGTCACTCCTATGGCAGGCCTTAACAATCCTGAAGGCAGAGTGCTTGGAATCGTGTGAGATGGTGCTCTGGCATGAGCTGAGCCTGTCTGCGGCTTTCGGGATCCATCCCTTAGCCGTTTCCATGATATCGCATACCATATACTCTTAAGTGCATTATAATCCTCGCGGTTATATGCCAACTCTGGTATCGCTTTATCAAAACATGTCGAGTAAGGTGTCATACGAATTGGAATACTAACCCCTCGCCAATTCTGGCGACGGGGTTAGCATTCCACCCTTCTAGAGGGACACGACATGTATGTAACCCCGGTTAAAGTCAGACAGAGCCTTAGCATCCACAAAATGGATGCTGCCACCGAGACACAAGTCTGCCCTCCTGCTGCTGGGAGTCCTCCCAGAGCAGGAGATAAGGACAAAGGGTTTCCTGCCAGGGGCGGTGCCAGCACCGTCCCAGACAGGGTTTTGTGTATTGTAGGTAGGCAGGGCTTTAGAGGAAGGTGACTGCACGTGGCACCCCGGTGCTCACTGTGCATAGGCTGGCTGGAACCAGTTCCAGGGTCACTCCAGACCCTGTGCTGGGGAAAAGCCCGCCAAGGAAGTGGGTGTAACCACCCCCCTCCTGGTCCCACCCATAGGGCAGGACCTAGTCGCGTGCCAGCCCCTTTTTCCCAGATAAAGGTAGAGGCTGGCCCCCTTCCAAATCAGATCATCTTTGAATCCTGAAACTACTTTCTGCGAAAGGAACTCAAGACTTCTTCCTAAGATTTCTCCCTTGTGACTAAGGAGTAGTCACCCTGCATCCGCAGGCACCATCTAAGAACACTGCGGTCTGCTGCAAGTCCTTCCTCCGGAATCCGACTGCCCAGCTCGACGAGAACCGGCTTCCCTGGCACCTCTGACCTCTACCCACCTCTACAGCCCAGCTGAGAACCGTGGGTGCGACGAGACCTCAAGGGACCGGCCATCTGTAAGACTGCACGACTTCTTTCCAGCAAGCCCGCCGAGTGAATTCCTGGTGAGTGCTTTGGGGTCCGAGAAGCCCCGACTCTGAGCAGCTCCAGCTCCGAAGTGCAGCCCCCCAGCATCTCCACGATCTGCGTGGGGCCCTTCTGCTTTCCGCTGTTCACCGCGTTGTTTGGCTACTAGCCCGTTGGCTTGTGGCCTTCCTGACGACGCCCGACGACATTTCTGCTGCTGGTCTGGTTGCTCCAGACTGGCCCTTGCTCCCTCCCAGAAGAGGAGCACCCCGGACCCTCCTGGTCCACTCAAGACGCCATTTTGAGTCCACCGCGTGGGCTTGAATTAGCCAAGGCTTGTTGCCCAATCCTGGGTAACTTCGACGCCAACGACTTCATCCTCCGTGGGACAGCTCGCACCTCCATCCTGGTCGCCGACAACGCCTCCTGGTCCGAGAGACTGCAGAGCCCAGCAGCGCCCACTCACCTGACTGCGGTGACTTCGCCCGGTGCCATCCTGGTGCCCACTTAATCACTAGCTAGTGATTCAAGAACTTGGTCCCCTCTGCTTTCAGGTTTCTTCTTCCTTGATCCAGGCTTGGATCCATCGAACTTTCCTTCACTGGTCGCTTGCCAGCAACTTCTTCCTTCCAGGCTCCTGGTCCGGCAACGAGATCCCCGACGTCTTTTCAGACCTATGCAGCTGCAGCCCCTGGGCTAGGTAACTTCGGCACTTCGGTGTCCCAGCATAGCCTCACTATCCTAGGGTCAGGATCCACTGTCGTTTTCTTCCTACCAGGTCGGGTTCGCCCGTGAACACTAACTTTGCCTTTTCTAGCTTCCATAGACTTTGTCCCGCATCCCGCGTGAGAGTGCACACTCTGCACCCGAGTTCCCTAGGCCTCCTGCTAGTAATCTAAAGGTTCAGTAGTCCAGTCCTAGCGATCCCAAAGCCTCTGAGAATCGTTACTTACCTGCTAGTAATTCGCATTCCACTTTGAAAGTATATGGTTTTTCGTGCCCCTCGGGCATTTGTGTAACGTGCTAACTTAAAAGTATTTTCGTAAGAGTTTTGTTGTGTGCTTAGCACCCTGTCCTCATAAAGAGTACGGGGTTGTTGTGATTCTAATAAATACATTGTTTATTTTCATAACACTTGTGTGGTGTCCTTTCACTGGGTGTTCAAGGGGTAATGTGATGGTAAAACAGCTGGCTTAACACGCCCTCTAGAGTCTTAGCCTTAGACTGCTCGTATCCATGCTACTAGGATAGCTGGTCTATAAGGTTGACTTACAACCAATCATCAATAAGGGTTGTTTGGACTGATATATAGTGATCACTAGAATAGTGAGCACTGCACATCAGGCCAACTTCTCACATTGGTGAGCAGCGGTTGGGATTTGAGCTTGCTGTTGTTTTACCACACATGCCCTAAGAATATCTTGTGAAAGATCACATAAGTACTAAAGGTACATATAACTTAGCTTAGAATACTCTGAGTTCTACTGAACCAGCTGTTGTAGCTCCTAGGGCCTAGCACACCCTAAACTACAACTCTAGCAAGGGATCAGTAGGCAAACATATAGTGTAGGTAAGTGCACCACTTACACCTCACTAGAAAAGCATGTCGACTCAGGGGGACTCTACTGAGACTCCCCTGGTCAGTGTTGACCCCCCACAGGTCACTTCAAGATATGCAGCTCTCAATTTTCAGGAGATGAGGCAACTCTGTGTCTCCAGGAAACTGAAGCAGGGGTCTAACCCCACCCTTCCCTTTCTGATAGGTCTCTTAGAGACATATGATGCCAGAAAGCTCTCTCAGTTACATGAGAGCATGCCAGCCTTAGAGGGAACCTCTGGGGATCCAGACCTCCCCAACACTGATTCAGCAGTTGAGGAAGAGGATGAGGAGGTACTCTCTGGGGATGAGGTAGACAAGGGTCTTGAGGTAGTCAGAAGGCTAACTAGGACCAACTTAGACTTACTTGGGCTAGGATCTGGGGGCCCCCCAGTACTAACCCGAAGTGGGCCTAACCTTGGAGTTAGGAGAGATAGATCTCTTTCTAGGGACTCCAATAGATCTCTGCACTCTAATGCCTCTTCTCAGGGGAGAAGGAATCCTCCACAGAGGAGATTTACTTCCCCTCAGAGAAAGGAGCATGAAGCTAGGATGAGACAAGCTGAACTGAGGATTGAAAGGGAAGAAATTGCCCTGGCCAAAGAGAAGCTTGCCCTGGCAAGAGAGCAGCAGATGAGTGGGCTAGCTCCCACTGGTGGCAGCAATCTCCCAAGAGATAGAGAGAAGGGTTTAGATACTAAACACCTGACTAAAATAGTGCCCCCCTTTAAACAAGGGGATGACATCCAGAAATGGATGGCTGCTCTGGAGAGGGCCTGCACTGTGCAGTGCATTCCCCAGAGTCAGTGGGCAGCTATACTGTGGCTCTCCTTTGATGGTAAAGGTAGAGATAAGCTCCTCACTACTAGAGTTGAGGATGCTAACAATTACCAGGTCCTGAAAAATGCACTGGTTGATGGGTTTGGTTTAACCACTGAGCAGTACAGGTTGCTGTTCAGAGACACCCAGAAAACTCAGTCTCAGGACTGGTCAGACTTTGTTGATTGTGCCACTAAGGCTTTGGAAGGCTGGCTACTGGGTAGCAAGGTTACTGACTTCACAGGATTGTATAATCTTATTATGAGAGAGCAAGTCTTAAATAATTGTCAGAACCAGTTATTACACCAGCACCTGGTAGACTCTGATCTGACCTCTCCACAAGAATTGGGTAAGAGGGCAGACAAATGGGTCAGAACCAGGATTAGGCCCAAGAACCAAGGTGGTGACCAGAAAAAGGAATCAACCAAGCCTCAAGAGAAGGGTGGGAATAAATCTCCAGATCAAACCACATCAGGGCCCCAAAAATCCTCTGAGGGGGGTGGGTCCCAGAATCCTTCCAATAACCAGAAGAAACCTTATTGTTATCCCTGTAAACAGGTGGGTCATTTAAAAACTGACAGCAGTTGCCCAAAGAATAACAATAAGGAAAACATACCCCCAAGTAACATTCCCAAACCTCCTGTTACTACTAGTAGTAATCCCCCAGGTGGTGGGAGTGCCCCCAAGAATTTGGGTGCATTTACTTTGGGAGTTCCTGGGGACTCTGGCCTAACCAGGTCCCCAAACTTAGATACTCTTGTCTGTGAGACTGGCATGGGGTTTGCCAACTTCACCACTTGTCCCAACACTTTGGGTAAGTACAGACAGGAGCCCCTCATCAATGGTATAAAAGTTGAGGCCTATAGAGATACAGGGGCTAGCATCACTATGGTGACTGAGAGTCTAGTCCCCTCCAGGCAACTTTTACCTGGTGCCACATACCAGGTGACCAATATTGATGGAGTACAGAGAGATCATCCCATGGCAGTGGTCAATCTCAGCTGGGGAGGTGTCACTGGCCACAAGAGAGTGGCAGTGTCACCAAACTTGCCTGTAGATTGCCTACTGGGGAATGATTTAGAGCTCTCAGCCTGGGCTGAAGTAGAGCAAGAAACCCATTCTAGAATGGTGAACATCCATGGTAAGGTTAGTGGGGCAGTGGTAGCCACAGCCCCAGTCCAAGATATCCTCCCTGAACAGGTCAGGAGGGTTGTGCCAGTCACAACCCAATCTCAGACAACTTCCTTCCCAGAACAGGTTGTCCAGGCTGTGATGGTCACAGCCCACACCCAAACTGAGCCCCCTCCTGAAAAGGTGGGGAGAGTTGTGATGGCCACATCTCAAACTCAGACAGATGACAGTGTTGTGAAGCCTGAAACTATGGATCACTCCACTCAGACAGAGAGTATTGAGGAGGAAGAGAAATCTCCCTCCCACCAGACTTTAGGAAAGGATCAGCCTCCTCAGGGAACTGATCTGACCCCTTGTGAAGAAACTGCCACAGAGGTAGTCAGGCCCAGCCTGGCAGAACCCCTGATGTCAGTGGACCCTTCCAAGGTGGGACCCAGTCTGGAGCAGGTAACCTGCCCCTCTCTACCCTGCCTCAGTCAGCCCAGGGCTGTAGAAGTCAGGGAGGCCAGTGGTGGACCCCCAAGGGCCCCCTGTCCAAAAGAATTTCCCAATCAGCAGATTAAGGGCACTGAAGCTAGTAATCCTAGCCAAGTGAAAATAAAACAGACTCCTGAGGGATCCCCCTTAAATTTAGTTAGGGACCTCCCACAGATGGACACTGTTGGGCACAGCCAAACTTGGGACCTGAGGGCCCCAGACCTGACCTGTCCCTCCAGTAAGCCAAACAGAGGGACCCAACCTCCAGCTGTAGGTAGCCAGAGGTTGACCCTGAGAGCCCAAAACAACTCAGTCTTGGAAAGAAAGGCCTATATGGTGGAAAATGATTGGAGGAAGCTGAGCCCAAAATTAGTGGAGCCTCACTTCAGTACTCCATTTCAGCACCAGCCTTTTTCTTTGACAAAACACACCACAGGTAGAGATTCCCTATGGTGGAGACCCTCAGACACCCTTAGGGTGAGGGATTGCTTAGTGGACCATGACATAGGGGGTAACCATGCCAGTGCTGGTACTTCCTTAAATGGCCACTTAGGCAATATAGGCTTACCTGGACAAGGATAGCCTTATCTCCTTTCGTTTGGGGGGGGGTTATGTAGGAAGGTTGATCCCTGACTATGGTTGCCCCCAACTTTTTGCCTGGTGTTTTGCTGGTTTTCTGACTTAGTTGACCTGGGGCCCTGCTATTCAGGACCCCAGGCCTACTGCTCTCTCTGTAAAATGGATTCCATGTACCTTAGGTACATATCTAAATTGGATACTGAGTCACCTTATCAGTCCCTGTACAGTGTACCTTAGGTACCCAGGGCATAGGTGTACCCAGGGCCTACCAGGGGCTGCAGCATGTATTATGCCACCCCTGGATGGCCATCCAAATCTGACACAACTGGTTGCTTGACAGCTGGGGCAAGGTGGTGTAATCACCCTTTGCTTTAGATATAGTATACCTATATCTAACCCTAAAAATGGACACACAGATCTCCTATCAGTCACTCCTATGGCAGGCCTTAACAATCCTGAAGGCAGAGTGCTTGGAATCGTGTGAGATGGTGCTCTGGCATGAGCTGAGCCTGTCTGCGGCTTTCGGGATCCATCCCTTAGCCGTTTCCATGATATCGCATACCATATACTCTTAAGTGCATTATAATCCTCGCGGTTATATGCCAACTCTGGTATCGCTTTATCAAAACATGTCGAGTAAGGTGTCATACGAATTGGAATACTAACCCCTCGCCAATTCTGGCGACGGGGTTAGCATTCCACCCTTCTAGAGGGACACGACATGTATGTAACCCCGGTTAAAGTCAGACAGAGCCTTAGCATCCACAAAATGGATGCTGCCACCGAGACACAAGTCTGCCCTCCTGCTGCTGGGAGTCCTCCCAGAGCAGGAGATAAGGACAAAGGGTTTCCTGCCAGGGGCGGTGCCAGCACCGTCCCAGACAGGGTTTTGTGTATTGTAGGTAGGCAGGGCTTTAGAGGAAGGTGACTGCACGTGGCACCCCGGTGCTCACTGTGCATAGGCTGGCTGGAACCAGTTCCAGGGTCACTCCAGACCCTGTGCTGGGGAAAAGCCCGCCAAGGAAGTGGGTGTAACCACCCCCCTCCTGGTCCCACCCATAGGGCAGGACCTAGTCGCGTGCCAGCCCCTTTTTCCCAGATAAAGGTAGAGGCTGGCCCCCTTCCAAATCAGATCATCTTTGAATCCTGAAACTACTTTCTGCGAAAGGAACTCAAGACTTCTTCCTAAGATTTCTCCCTTGTGACTAAGGAGTAGTCACCCTGCATCCGCAGGCACCATCTAAGAACACTGCGGTCTGCTGCAAGTCCTTCCTCCGGAATCCGACTGCCCAGCTCGACGAGAACCGGCTTCCCTGGCACCTCTGACCTCTACCCACCTCTACAGCCCAGCTGAGAACCGTGGGTGCGACGAGACCTCAAGGGACCGGCCATCTGTAAGACTGCACGACTTCTTTCCAGCAAGCCCGCCGAGTGAATTCCTGGTGAGTGCTTTGGGGTCCGAGAAGCCCCGACTCTGAGCAGCTCCAGCTCCGAAGTGCAGCCCCCCAGCATCTCCACGATCTGCGTGGGGCCCTTCTGCTTTCCGCTGTTCACCGTGTTGTTTGGCTACTAGCCCGTTGGCTTGTGGCCTTCCTGACGACGCCCGACGACATTTCTGCTGCTGGTCTGGTTGCTCCAGACTGGCCCTTGCTCCCTCCCAGAAGAGGAGCACCCCGGACCCTCCTGGTCCACTCAAGACGCCATTTTGAGTCCACCGCGTGGGCTTGAATTAGCCAAGGCTTGTTGCCCAATCCTGGGTAACTTCGACGCCAACGACTTCATCCTCCGTGGGACAGCTCGCACCTCCATCCTGGTCGCCGACAACGCCTCCTGGTCCGAGAGACTGCAGAGCCCAGCAGCGCCCACTCACCTGACTGCGGTGACTTCGCCCGGTGCCATCCTGGTGCCCACTTAATCACTGGCTAGTGATTCAAGAACTTGGTCCCCTCTGCTTTCAGGTTTCTTCTTCCTTGATCCAGGCTTGGATCCATCGAACTTTCCTTCACTGGTCGCTTGCCAGCAACTTCTTCCTTCCAGGCTCCTGGTCCGGCAACGAGATCCCCGACGTCTTTTCAGACCTATGCAGCTGCAGCCCCTGGGCTAGGTAACTTCGGCACTTCGGTGTCCCAGCATAGCCTCACTATCCTAGGGTCAGGATCCACTGTCGTTTTCTTCCTACCAGGTCGGGTTCGCCCGTGAACACTAACTTTGCCTTTTCTAGCTTCCATAGACTTTGTCCCGCATCCCGCGTGAGAGTGCACACTCTGCACCCGAGTTCCCTAGGCCTCCTGCTAGTAATCTAAAGGTTCAGTAGTCCAGTCCTAGCGATCCCAAAGCCTCTGAGAATCGTTACTTACCTGCTAGTAATTCGCATTCCACTTTGAAAGTATATGGTTTTTCGTGCCCCTCGGGCATTTGTGTAACGTGCTAACTTAAAAGTATTTTCGTAAGAGTTTTGTTGTGTGCTTAGCACCCTGTCCTCATAAAGAGTACGGGGTTGTTGTGATTCTAATAAATACATTGTTTATTTTCATAACACTTGTGTGGTGTCCTTTCACTGGGTGTTCAAGGGGTAATGTGATGGTAAAACAGCTGGCTTAACACGCCCTCTAGAGTCTTAGCCTTAGACTGCTCGTATCCATGCTACTAGGATAGCTGGTCTATAAGGTTGACTTACAACCAATCATCAATAAGGGTTGTTTGGACTGATATATAGTGATCACTAGAATAGTGAGCACTGCACATCAGGCCAACTTCTCACATTGGTGAGCAGCGGTTGGGATTTGAGCTTGCTGTTGTTTTACCACACATGCCCTAAGAATATCTTGTGAAAGATCACATAAGTACTAAAGGTACATATAACTTAGCTTAGAATACTCTGAGTTCTACTGAACCAGCTGTTGTAGCTCCTAGGGCCTAGCACACCCTAAACTACAACTCTAGCAAGGGATCAGTAGGCAAACATATAGTGTAGGTAAGTGCACCACTTACACCTCACTAGAAAAGCATGTCGACTCAGGGGGACTCTACTGAGACTCCCCTGGTCAGTGTTGACCCCCCACAGGTCACTTCAAGATATGCAGCTCTCAATTTTCAGGAGATGAGGCAACTCTGTGTCTCCAGGAAACTGAAGCAGGGGTCTAACCCCACCCTTCCCTTTCTGATAGGTCTCTTAGAGACATATGATGCCAGAAAGCTCTCTCAGTTACATGAGAGCATGCCAGCCTTAGAGGGAACCTCTGGGGATCCAGACCTCCCCAACACTGATTCAGCAGTTGAGGAAGAGGATGAGGAGGTACTCTCTGGGGATGAGGTAGACAAGGGTCTTGAGGTAGTCAGAAGGCTAACTAGGACCAACTTAGACTTACTTGGGCTAGGATCTGGGGGCCCCCCAGTACTAACCCGAAGTGGGCCTAACCTTGGAGTTAGGAGAGATAGATCTCTTTCTAGGGACTCCAATAGATCTCTGCACTCTAATGCCTCTTCTCAGGGGAGAAGGAATCCTCCACAGAGGAGATTTACTTCCCCTCAGAGAAAGGAGCATGAAGCTAGGATGAGACAAGCTGAACTGAGGATTGAAAGGGAAGAAATTGCCCTGGCCAAAGAGAAGCTTGCCCTGGCAAGAGAGCAGCAGATGAGTGGGCTAGCTCCCACTGGTGGCAGCAATCTCCCAAGAGATAGAGAGAAGGGTTTAGATACTAAACACCTGACTAAAATAGTGCCCCCCTTTAAACAAGGGGATGACATCCAGAAATGGATGGCTGCTCTGGAGAGGGCCTGCACTGTGCAGTGCATTCCCCAGAGTCAGTGGGCAGCTATACTGTGGCTCTCCTTTGATGGTAAAGGTAGAGATAAGCTCCTCACTACTAGAGTTGAGGATGCTAACAATTACCAGGTCCTGAAAAATGCACTGGTTGATGGGTTTGGTTTAACCACTGAGCAGTACAGGTTGCTGTTCAGAGACACCCAGAAAACTCAGTCTCAGGACTGGTCAGACTTTGTTGATTGTGCCACTAAGGCTTTGGAAGGCTGGCTACTGGGTAGCAAGGTTACTGACTTCACAGGATTGTATAATCTTATTATGAGAGAGCAAGTCTTAAATAATTGTCAGAACCAGTTATTACACCAGCACCTGGTAGACTCTGATCTGACCTCTCCACAAGAATTGGGTAAGAGGGCAGACAAATGGGTCAGAACCAGGATTAGGCCCAAGAACCAAGGTGGTGACCAGAAAAAGGAATCAACCAAGCCTCAAGAGAAGGGTGGGAATAAATCTCCAGATCAAACCACATCAGGGCCCCAAAAATCCTCTGAGGGGGGTGGGTCCCAGAATCCTTCCAATAACCAGAAGAAACCTTATTGTTATCCCTGTAAACAGGTGGGTCATTTAAAAACTGACAGCAGTTGCCCAAAGAATAACAATAAGGAAAACATACCCCCAAGTAACATTCCCAAACCTCCTGTTACTACTAGTAGTAATCCCCCAGGTGGTGGGAGTGCCCCCAAGAATTTGGGTGCATTTACTTTGGGAGTTCCTGGGGACTCTGGCCTAACCAGGTCCCCAAACTTAGATACTCTTGTCTGTGAGACTGGCATGGGGTTTGCCAACTTCACCACTTGTCCCAACACTTTGGGTAAGTACAGACAGGAGCCCCTCATCAATGGTATAAAAGTTGAGGCCTATAGAGATACAGGGGCTAGCATCACTATGGTGACTGAGAGTCTAGTCCCCTCCAGGCAACTTTTACCTGGTGCCACATACCAGGTGACCAATATTGATGGAGTACAGAGAGATCATCCCATGGCAGTGGTCAATCTCAGCTGGGGAGGTGTCACTGGCCACAAGAGAGTGGCAGTGTCACCAAACTTGCCTGTAGATTGCCTACTGGGGAATGATTTAGAGCTCTCAGCCTGGGCTGAAGTAGAGCAAGAAACCCATTCTAGAATGGTGAACATCCATGGTAAGGTTAGTGGGGCAGTGGTAGCCACAGCCCCAGTCCAAGATATCCTCCCTGAACAGGTCAGGAGGGTTGTGCCAGTCACAACCCAATCTCAGACAACTTCCTTCCCAGAACAGGTTGTCCAGGCTGTGATGGTCACAGCCCACACCCAAACTGAGCCCCCTCCTGAAAAGGTGGGGAGAGTTGTGATGGCCACATCTCAAACTCAGACAGATGACAGTGTTGTGAAGCCTGAAACTATGGATCACTCCACTCAGACAGAGAGTATTGAGGAGGAAGAGAAATCTCCCTCCCACCAGACTTTAGGAAAGGATCAGCCTCCTCAGGGAACTGATCTGACCCCTTGTGAAGAAACTGCCACAGAGGTAGTCAGGCCCAGCCTGGCAGAACCCCTGATGTCAGTGGACCCTTCCAAGGTGGGACCCAGTCTGGAGCAGGTAACCTGCCCCTCTCTACCCTGCCTCAGTCAGCCCAGGGCTGTAGAAGTCAGGGAGGCCAGTGGTGGACCCCCAAGGGCCCCCTGTCCAAAAGAATTTCCCAATCAGCAGATTAAGGGCACTGAAGCTAGTAATCCTAGCCAAGTGAAAATAAAACAGACTCCTGAGGGATCCCCCTTAAATTTAGTTAGGGACCTCCCACAGATGGACACTGTTGGGCACAGCCAAACTTGGGACCTGAGGGCCCCAGACCTGACCTGTCCCTCCAGTAAGCCAAACAGAGGGACCCAACCTCCAGCTGTAGGTAGCCAGAGGTTGACCCTGAGAGCCCAAAACAACTCAGTCTTGGAAAGAAAGGCCTATATGGTGGAAAATGATTGGAGGAAGCTGAGCCCAAAATTAGTGGAGCCTCACTTCAGTACTCCATTTCAGCACCAGCCTTTTTCTTTGACAAAACACACCACAGGTAGAGATTCCCTATGGTGGAGACCCTCAGACACCCTTAGGGTGAGGGATTGCTTAGTGGACCATGACATAGGGGGTAACCATGCCAGTGCTGGTACTTCCTTAAATGGCCACTTAGGTAATATAGGCTTACCTGGACAAGGATAGCCTTATCTCCTTTCGTTTGGGGGGGGGTTATGTAGGAAGGTTGATCCCTGACTATGGTTGCCCCCAACTTTTTGCCTGGTGTTTTGCTGGTTTTCTGACTTAGTTGACCTGGGGCCCTGCTATTCAGGACCCCAGGCCTACTGCTCTCTCTGTAAAATGGATTCCATGTACCTTAGGTACATATCTAAATTGGATACTGAGTCACCTTATCAGTCCCTGTACAGTGTACCTTAGGTACCCAGGGCATAGGTGTACCCAGGGCCTACCAGGGGCTGCAGCATGTATTATGCCACCCCTGGATGGCCATCCAAATCTGACACAACTGGTTGCTTGACAGCTGGGGCAAGGTGGTGTAATCACCCTTTGCTTTAGATATAGTATACCTATATCTAACCCTAAAAATGGACACACAGATCTCCTATCAGTCACTCCTATGGCAGGCCTTAACAATCCTGAAGGCAGAGTGCTTGGAATCGTGTGAGATGGTGCTCTGGCATGAGCTGAGCCTGTCTGCGGCTTTCGGGATCCATCCCTTAGCCGTTTCCATGATATCGCATACCATATACTCTTAAGTGCATTATAATCCTCGCGGTTATATGCCAACTCTGGTATCGCTTTATCAAAACATGTCGAGTAAGGTGTCATACGTATTGGAATACTAACCCCTCGCCAATTCTGGCGACGGGGTTAGCATTCCACCCTTCTAGAGGGACACGACATGTATGTAACCCCGGTTAAAGTCAGACAGAGCCTTAGCATCCACAAAATGGATGCTGCCACCGAGACACAAGTCTGCCCTCCTGCTGCTGGGAGTCCTCCCAGAGCAGGAGATAAGGACAAAGGGTTTCCTGCCAGGGGCGGTGCCAGCACCGTCCCAGACAGGGTTTTGTGTATTGTAGGTAGGCAGGGCTTTAGAGGAAGGTGACTGCACGTGGCACCCCGGTGCTCACTGTGCATAGGCTGGCTGGAACCAGTTCCAGGGTCACTCCAGACCCTGTGCTGGGGAAAAGCCCGCCAAGGAAGTGGGTGTAACCACCCCCCTCCTGGTCCCACCCATAGGGCAGGACCTAGTCGCGTGCCAGCCCCTTTTTCCCAGATAAAGGTAGAGGCTGGCCCCCTTCCAAATCAGATCATCTTTGAATCCTGAAACTACTTTCTGCGAAAGGAACTCAAGACTTCTTCCTAAGATTTCTCCCTTGTGACTAAGGAGTAGTCACCCTGCATCCGCAGGCACCATCTAAGAACACTGCGGTCTGCTGCAAGTCCTTCCTCCGGAATCCGACTGCCCAGCTCGACGAGAACCGGCTTCCCTGGCACCTCTGACCTCTACCCACCTCTACAGCCCAGCTGAGAACCGTGGGTGCGACGAGACCTCAAGGGACCGGCCATCTGTAAGACTGCACGACTTCTTTCCAGCAAGCCCGCCGAGTGAATTCCTGGTGAGTGCTTTGGGGTCCGAGAAGCCCCGACTCTGAGCAGCTCCAGCTCCGAAGTGCAGCCCCCCAGCATCTCCACGATCTGCGTGGGGCCCTTCTGCTTTCCGCTGTTCACCGCGTTGTTTGGCTACTAGCCCGTTGGCTTGTGGCCTTCCTGACGACGCCCGACGACATTTCTGCTGCTGGTCTGGTTGCTCCAGACTGGCCCTTGCTCCCTCCCAGAAGAGGAGCACCCCGGACCCTCCTGGTCCACTCAAGACGCCATTTTGAGTCCACCGCGTGGGCTTGAATTAGCCAAGGCTTGTTGCCCAATCCTGGGTAACTTCGACGCCAACGACTTCATCCTCCGTGGGACAGCTCGCACCTCCATCCTGGTCGCCGACAACGCCTCCTGGTCCGAGAGACTGCAGAGCCCAGCAGCGCCCACTCACCTGACTGCGGTGACTTCGCCCGGTGCCATCCTGGTGCCCACTTAATCACTGGCTAGTGATTCAAGAACTTGGTCCCCTCTGCTTTCAGGTTTCTTCTTCCTTGATCCAGGCTTGGATCCATCGAACTTTCCTTCACTGGTCGCTTGCCAGCAACTTCTTCCTTCCAGGCTCCTGGTCCGGCAACGAGATCCCCGACGTCTTTTCAGACCTATGCAGCTGCAGCCCCTGGGCTAGGTAACTTCGGCACTTCGGTGTCCCAGCATAGCCTCACTATCCTAGGGTCAGGATCCACTGTCGTTTTCTTCCTACCAGGTCGGGTTCGCCCGTGAACACTAACTTTGCCTTTTCTAGCTTCCATAGACTTTGTCCCGCATCCCGCGTGAGAGTGCACACTCTGCACCCGAGTTCCCTAGGCCTCCTGCTAGTAATCTAAAGGTTCAGTAGTCCAGTCCTAGCGATCCCAAAGCCTCTGAGAATCGTTACTTACCTGCTAGTAATTCGCATTCCACTTTGAAAGTATATGGTTTTTCGTGCCCCTCGGGCATTTGTGTAACGTGCTAACTTAAAAGTATTTTCGTAAGAGTTTTGTTGTGTGCTTAGCACCCTGTCCTCATAAAGAGTACGGGGTTGTTGTGATTCTAATAAATACATTGTTTATTTTCATAACACTTGTGTGGTGTCCTTTCACTGGGTGTTCAAGGGGTAATGTGATGGTAAAACAGCTGGCTTAACACGCCCTCTAGAGTCTTAGCCTTAGACTGCTCGTATCCATGCTACTAGGATAGCTGGTCTATAAGGTTGACTTACAACCAATCATCAATAAGGGTTGTTTGGACTGATATATAGTGATCACTAGAATAGTGAGCACTGCACATCAGGCCAACTTCTCACATATACTATATCTAAAGCAAAGGGTGATTACACCACCTTGCCCCAGCTGTCAAGCAGCCAGTTGTGTCAGATTTGGATGGCCAGCCAGGGGTGGCATAATACATGCTGCAGCCCCTGGTAGGCCCTGGGTACACCTATGCCCTGGGTACCTAAGGTACACTGTACAGGGACTGATAAGGTGACTCAGTATCCAATTTAGATATGTACCTAAGGTACATGGAATCCATTTTACAGAGAGAGCAGTAGGCCTGGGGCCCTGAATAGCAGGGTCCCAGGTCAACTAAGTCAGAAAACCAGCAAAACACCAGGCAAAAAGTTGGGGGCAACCATAGTCAGGGTTCTACCTTCCTACAGGGTGTCTTTCATAGATTCACATGCTTGAATAGAGTAGAAAGCAGTAAAAACATCACAGGAGTCATAAAGGTAATACATCAAGCAAAGAAGGTTAATATATATATATATGGTAATATGCACTAAATACCAAAACATAATTATGAAAAAACCTTTATGACTGGAGGCGGGTAGCAACAGAGGCTCACCTTTACTGGAAAAGATTCCGCAGCACCGCTTGACCCACTGCCGCATCCGCGGCGTCTGTTGATTGCAGGCAGTAGTGCTTAGTAAAAGTATGGCTGCTCGACCAAGTAGCAGCTCTGCAGATCTGGCGTAAGGGTACCCCCGCAAAAAGGGCAGCCGAAGTAGACACTGCTCTAGTTGAATGAGCTCGAACAGGAGCAGGAAGGGGCTTTCCAGCCCGTTGGTGGCAGAAGGATATGGTAGAGGAGATCCACCTGGTTATAGTCTGCTTGGTAACAGGTTGTCCTTTGCAAGTTGGACCATATGCCACAAACAATTGATCCGATTTTCTGATAGGTGCAGTTCGTTGAATGTAGAATTTGAGACAACGTTTCAAATCTAATGAATGCAATGACCGCTCAGCTGGAGTTTGCGGAGCAGGAAAGAAAGTCTTCAGAATTACAGGTTCGTTGAGATGAAAGTCACTGGGAACCTTCGGGATGAACTTAGGATTAGTTCGTAATGTCACGGCCTCGTTGGAGAATTTTAGGAAAGGAGGCTGTATGGTAAACGCCTGGATGTCACTGACACGTCTTGAGGACGTTAAGGCGAGTAAGAGAGCAACTTTCCACGTGAGAAATTTAAGAGTTGCCGAGTGAATAGGTTCAAATGGTGGTAGAAGTAGTTGAGACAAGACCAAATTCAAGCGCCAGGCAGGCGGAGGGCGACGGATAGGTGGAAACATCCTAAAAAGGCCCTTGTAAAATTGTTTAATGATCCTTGAAGAACATAAAGATGTGGAACCATCATGGCGGAAACGGGAAATCGCCGCCAGAAACACTTTAAGAGTTGAGTGGGACAGACCTGATTTTGCCAGGGATAAAAAGAAAGGTAAAATTTGTTCAGGTTTTGCAGTCATTGGGTCCAAATCCTTGGTGCGGCACCAGACACAGAAACGTTTCCACTTGAGTTGGTACGTTTTTATGGTGAAGGGTGCGCGAGCCCGCGCTAACACCTCCCTGCAGTCCTTGTCAATAGTTAAACGTGCAAATTCATTGTACTCAGGTTCCAGGCATGGAGTTGAAGGTATGCTGGATCCGGATGACAAATTAGTCCCTGCTGCATCGTGAGGAGGTGCGGCAGAGGATGGAGTGGCAACGGATCGGACTGCGAGAAGAGGAGCAGGTCCGTGAACCATGGACGTCTCGGCCACTTGGGTGCAATCAGGATGATGCGACAAGGTTGGAACCTCATCCTGTGTAACAATCGAGGGATCAGAGGAAGTGGAGGGAAAGCATAGATGAAATCGTTCGACCAATCGATCGAAAATGCATTCCCGCTCGACTCTCTGTGGGGATGCCGACTTGCAAAGCGTGGGCATTTCTTGTTGACAGCAGTCGCGAAAAGATCCATCCGTGGCTGGCCCCACCGCCGGAATATGTACTCGACCGTGGGCTGATTGAGTTCCCACTCGTGATTGTCTGATGATGCTCGGCTGAGAGAATCCGCCAGAACATTGGCCACACCTGGCACGTGAATGGCTGTGAGATGAATTTGACGTTGAATCGCCCAATCCCATATTTCTTGTGCTAGTTGAAAAAGTGGAAGAGACCTCGTGCCGCCCTGCTTGTTGAGGTAGTGCATGCTGGTGGTGTTGTCCGTCCTCACCAGCAAAGTGTGTCCCCGCACTAACCTCTGGAAAGATTTGAGGGCTAAGAAAATCGCCAAGAGTTCCAGACGATTGATGTGCCAAGTTCGTTGTATTGCCGTCCACTTCCCTTTCACAGACATGCCGTCGAGATGCGCTCCCCAGCCTTCGAGAGACGCGTCTGTCGTAAGCGTCAGAGTTGGGGGTTCGTCCTGGAATGAACGGCCCGCAGATATGTGTGGAGGGTGAGCCACCACTCCAGCGCTTTCTGTATGCGAGGTGTTAAAAGGACCTTGTCCTCGAAGGACCCCGACACCTGTTTCCACTGCCTGTCCAGTTCCTCCTGGAGAGTCCTCATGTGCAATCTGCAATTTGGAATGAGGTGGATGCACGAGGAGGCCATGCCAAGGAATGATTTGAACATTCGGACAGAAACAGACAGTTTTGATTGGAGGGAGCGCACCATCATTAACATGCGGTCCTGTCTTTCCTGGGAAACGAACACTTTTCCCTGCCGAGAATCTAGCAAGGCTCCGAGAAAATTTCTCCGTTGCGATGGTTGAAAGTGTGACTTCTGGCAATTGATTGACAGCCCCAAGGCGTGGAAAAGGGAGACGCAAACTTGAGTGTGCTGCTCCGTCTGGTGAAAAGTGCTTGCCTTGATGAGGCAGTCGTCCAGGTATGGGTAAAATTGGATACCTTGGAGACGTAGGAAGGCAGCTACGGGGGCCAAGATCTTGGTAAAAACCCTTGGTGCTGAGCGGAGGCCGAATGGCAGGACTTTGAATTGGAAGTGTAGCTGCCCGACAGTGAAGCGGAGATACTTCCTGTGTCTGGGGTGGATTGGCACATGGAAGTAAGCGTCCTGAAGGTCGATTGTGGAATAGAACTCGCTTGGATTGAGAAAATTCAGAATTTGGATCAGAGTTAACATCTGAAAAGTTTTTGAAATTAGAAATTTGTTTAGAGCTCGTAGATCCAATATTGGACGCCATTCCCCCGACTTCTTCTTGACTAAGAAAAAGCGGGAATAGAACCCCTTGCCGCGTTGACCTTGCGGCACTAGTTCGATGGCTCCTTTTTTGATCATTAAGTTCACCTGGGCCAGAAGGTCCTTGAAATGAGGGGGTGGTGGCCCCGAAGGTGGATGAGTGGGTGGAAATTTTGTGAATTCCAGGGTATGTCCTTTGGATATAACGCCCAGGACCCATTGGTCGGAGGCGATTGTGGACCATTTGTAAAAGTATTTCGAGATGCGACCTCCAAGATGTACGGTCGGCAAAAGGAAGGGTCTGAGGCAGTCACTGCTTTTTGGTGTTTGATCCACCTCTATAAGTGGATTTCCTTTGGTAAGGCCTGGAGGTGGATTGTCGAGTTTGAGATTGATAGGCACCCCGCTGTCTGTTATCGTTGTAGGTGTTGAATGAACGATATTGACTTGAGCCACGAATAGTAGAGGAGCCTCCGCCTCTACCCCGTGCACCCCGAAAAGGCCGTTTCTTGTATTGTAGGCTCGCCAAGGATTTCGCAGTGTCAGTGTCCTTTTTTATCGCCTCAAGGGCATCATCCACATGTTTGCCAAACAATAATTCTCCGTCATACGGTAAATCTAGGACTCTTGCCTGTACTTCAGGACGGAAAGTGGTAGAGCGCAGCCAGCCTTGACGCCTCAAAACTGCAGCCCCCGCCAATTGTCGAAATCCCGTGGAGGAAATATCGAGTGCACAATCAATGATTTCAGAAGAAATCAACTCCCCCTCGTGAATAATCGCCTGTGCTTCTGTCCGGATTGCCTCAGGCAGCTGAGGAATCAATGCAGCAATCTCGGACCACATCTGGCGGTCATAACGGCCCAGTATAGCCAGAGTGTTTGCCGCCCTCACTGTAGTAGCCGCCATGGTCGTGAATTTCTTTCCTATGGAATCCAATTTGCGGCCTTCCTGATCAGGAGGAGACGTGAGTGGCGTTGCAGGATTGCGCGATCTTTTTTGTGCAGCCTGAGTAATTACCGAATCTGCCTTCGGTTGAGACACCAAGTAGGCCGGAGAAGACGCCGGTGCTTTGTATTTCCTGTCCAATCTGGGTAAGACCGCAGGAACAGAATTGGGACGTTCCATCAATTTAAGGCCTTCCTTCCAAATATATTCCACGATTGGTATAGTGTGGGATTGCCTTTGTGAGATGTCTTTAAAGTCATATAGAAAGCAGTCACTTTCATGCTGTTGTTCGACTTTGAGATGAAACCGTTTTGTAGCCCGGATCATCAAATTGTGGAAATGTGCCATGTCCACTGGGGGCGAATGTAGAGGCGAGGTGGGCGGAGTGGAAGGTGTTTGAGCCCTATAATTGTCCCACTCAGCCATGTCGGCGTCATTGTCGTCGTCATCTGTGTTGTGAGGATCCGGATCCTCGTCGCCAGTGTCAGGGCGAGCACCATCCGGTGAAACTGGTGTAGGTGCCTGAGGAAGTTGCGGTTGAGGCTGCGGAGGAGGCAGTGGTGCTGGAGAAGCAGGAGTAGAAGAAGGAAACCTGCGGTTATAATCATCCAGCATGTGCTGAAGGTTCATCACCAAGGACAGAGGTATCTGGGTAATAGGCTCTGAAGGCACCGGTTCGGACGTATCAACAGGAAACAAGTCAGTCCCATCTTCGACATTGTCCACCACATCACCCTCGTCACTATATTCCTGGCACTTAATGTTCAAATCCGAAGGACTTGTTGCCTGTGTAAATAATCCTTCCACTTCCGAATCGTTTCCGGATTCTTCCTCACCAGACTGGAATAATTTGTCTGGAAGACGAGCGCCACTCCTCACAGGACTCAGTTGGATGAGTGGTATGGTCCGCAAAGAAGAAGCAGTAACCACTGTGTAGATGGAAGCCGTTTTTGGTAGAGGTTGGTGCGACGCCAACGAGCCCATTGGCGTAAATGCGGCACCGTCAGCAACACCCTGAGGCGGGTGCATTGTCGACAAAGAGGCCATCGGCGTCGACTTGGACGGAATTTTCTTCGTCGACGAGGATTCCTTGTCCGTCGACGGGCCCGTCGACGGAAGCGGGGCTTTATTCGTCGACGAGAGTGGAGCTTTGGCCGTCGACGACGAAGGCGTCGACGGTGTGAGAGTCGTCGACGAGGCCGTCAACGAGGTAGTGCTGGTCGACGGAGGCGTCGTCGACGGGGGCACCGTCGACGGGCCCGTCGACGGGGTGCTGGGTGGAGGCTTGGTCTTTGTCGACGATGTATGCGTCGACGGCTTCGTCGTCGACGGGGCGCTGAGTGGAGGCTTGGTCTTCGTCGACGGTGTATGCGCCGACGATGGATGCGCCGACGGCTTAGTCGTCGACGGTCTATCCTTGACGGTCGTCGACGAGATCTTCACCACTGAAGAGATGGGTCTCACCTTCGAGGTCGCCGTCGACGAGGTGGTCGTCGTCGACGTAGCGCCGGTGGACATGGAACATGTCGTCGTCGACGTGGTAGAAATGGATTTAGTCGACGCTGAAGACGTCGACGGGCGCGTCGACGAGCCCGTCGACGAGCCAAAACCAGATTTCTTACTGGTAGGTAAGGCTTTGGGCGCAGACGTCAGAGAACCAGGTCCCGTAGACGTGCCCTGAAGCGAATCCTGTGGGGAGACAATCCTAGAGGGATCCAACAGTCTACTCTTCTTGAGAAAAGGAGAAGGAACCTCAGTCTCAGCCCCACGCTTCTGAGAGGACTTTGAAGTAAAAGATGACAGGCTCTCTACATCAGAAACCACAGACTCCGAAGTCTTCAACTTCTGTAGCCACAGAAGGAGACGGGCCTCTATCTCTCAGAGTCTTAGGAGGGAAAGTGCGACAGTACTTACAGTTTTTCACCTCATGGTCTGGGTAGAGACAGTAAATGCATTTACTGTGTGGATCCTCGTGGAAAAGGCGCAGTTTACCACATGAAGGGCAGGCTTTAAACAGGGATTTCTTGTTTGAAGACATTTTCTTGAAGAAAAAACAGGTAAAGTTGAAGAAAACTGAGCAGAGCTCAGGGAGACTCCCTTCACACGACGTGCGGTAGAAAATCTGAGGACTTGGGCTTCTGAGGAGAAGGTTCTAGAGGAGGCTACAGCCTGATTGGCTGGAATGTGATCCAACACATAATGACTCAGATATGCTACTAAAGTGAGTTCTCCCTTAGGCTTTTCAATGGGCCTATTATGTTCTATGGTACTTTTAGAATTTACAATTTACCGCACTATATGTATGTATATTTTTATTAGTTATATTTTATGTATACATGCATATATGACTGCTATTTTATGTACCGTGGGACTCCCACTTCGACGACGGGGGATATTCAAGCATGTGAATCTATGAAAGACACCCCTAATACTGGAGAAACCTTATTGTCTTATTCATTCAGGGTTCTGTTGGGATGGAAACTAGTCCCTCATATGTTGCAATGTAAGCATTCCATATGAGGCGGAATGATGCATAAAACCTTCAATGGCATGAGATGAAAGAATTGTAGGATCACCTCTGGGTGGAGTTAACGCCCACTACATTTTAAATCATTGCAGCACAAGTCCATATTTAAAAACAAATGGCAACATGGTGTTTATATGCAGAATGAATTGCAAATACTACCCCATATGCTGAAATTTCCTTGTAGCTCGAGTTTTCTTTACAAGGAAAATAGCCGTTTAGGACACTAACATTATAGATCAAACAATGTAACGAGAAGGGGTAGGCGTCCTAGCTCATAAATGGGCCTCAACTCCATGCTGCATCATTGAATCTGCAAATTAAAGGCACAGCTCACTATTGTATCATTGCAGTATGACTTTTCAAATTCTGCCAAATACACGTAGGCGAAGCATAGGGCATTTTCCAAACCATGTATTATTAAAAAAAATGAACAGCGCAATCTATCTCGACAGCGCACCCCGCAGCATTTGCTCACTGGACAATTTTCTGTTACAAAAGCGAGAGAGACAGGATGGCACAGGAGAGTCAGTGAGTGAGTGCTGGGTGTGGAGAGGAGACACAGTAGGATGGCGTGCGAGATTAAAGAGGAGGAAGATAGAAGTGAGGGAGTGAGTGCACGAGAGAGAAAGCACAGGCAAAGAAGCAGGTGCGTGAGAAAGGTAGGAGTGCACAAGGAAGAATGAGACAAAATAGACTTCTTAAAGGGAGGCAGGATCTAGAGAGAGAGAGAGAGGACACACCCATGTCATAGGAATGTAGGGAAGGGGAGCAGGGTTTTAGAGAGAGAGAAGACACAGAGGTGACATGGGGATACTAAAGAGCAGGCAGCTGAAGGAGAACGGAGGATGAATGGGTGAGTGAGGTGAGGGAGACAGAAGGAGAATAGCGCAGAGACCCAGCCCATGCCCCTGTCTTTGTGCCGGTGAAGGAATGTCACATCCCTCGGGTGACACTGCTGTGTGAACAGGTGCCCCTCTTGCCTCTGGGGTCTCGCACGCCACCAGGCAAGAAGAGCTGTGTGTATATGCACGTGGGTCATCTCGGGCAGAGGCAGGGTATCCAGCGATGAATAGAAGTGATTAAATTAAGCGCACAGAAGCGGATGATTCCCGGCACCGTCTTTGGTGTAACCTGATTACAGCAAACAGAGACAGAGTATCTATTGGCGAAAATTAATATGGTTAAATATATAGCGCATTGGGGCTTTGATCCAATTGCTTTAATGTAATCTAACCTTACAGAAGCTGGCTTTTCAAGGCGCTTCGAAGAATGTGATCTTATGGAGCGCCAGATTTCGAAGGTTAAAAGCAGTGAAAATCACGCAAGGTAATATCGCATACAGAGGTGAAGGCTTTCAGGCACTGAACTGAAGGTTATCACATAGCGCATAGCGGCCAGTACTGTGAGGCACTGAAAGGGAGCTAATCTTAGATAGCCTCACGGACAGCGGGAGGGGGGGGGGGTGGTATGGTGCAGCTGATAGCGGGAGCTGGCATGGGAGGCAAGGCCGCAGTCTAAACAAACCCTGGAGGAGCCCGTAGGCCTCACGGACAGCGGAAGGGTGTGGGGGAGGTGGGCGGTAGCCTCACGGACAGCGGGAGGGTGGGGTAACGTCACGGACAGGCTCCTGCGCGTTTAGTGAAGCTGGCCACATTATTCCATGCTTCTATTTAGAGGAATATATACAGGGGTTACCTACAGGACGCAGCACTCCAGCAAAGCCACTTACGAGCACATGTGGAATGAAATCAGTTACCACATACAGAGACAACAGGAAGCAAAGAGCAGGCAGACAAGGAGGGAGGGGGCGGGAACGGGGCACAGGACAGCGAGGGAGGGGGCGGGAACGGGGCACAGGACAGCGAGGGGGGGGGAGGGCGGGAACGGGGCACAGGACAGCGAGGGGGGGGAGGGCGGGAACAGGGCACAGGACAGCGAGGGGGGGGGGGGGAGGGCGGGAACGGGGCACAGGACAGCGAGGGGGGGGAGGGCGGGAACGGGGCACAGGACAGCGAGGGGGGGGAGGGCGGGAACGGGGCACAGGACAGCGAGGGGGGGGGAGGGCGGGAACGGGGCACAGGACAGCGAGGGGGGGGGAGGGCGGGAACGGGGCACAGGACAGCGAGGGGGGGGGAGGGCGGGAACGGGGCAGAGGACAGCGAGGGGGGGGGGAGGGCGGGAACGGGGCAGAGGACAGCGAGGGGGGGGAGGGCGGGAACGGGGCACAGGACAGCGAGTGGGGGCGGGAACAGCACACGGTCAAAAACAAGCACTCACCCACCTGGACTTCCTCCAACGTCGGTCGGCCGCAGAATGAGAGCAACATGGCGCCGAAAAAAACAAAAACAACTCCGCCCACCGCCGCATGACTCCACAGAGGGAACGCCCAGGGGGAAAAAAAACCCCAAAAAAAAACCGAGGGAACGCCCACGAATCTGGTCCGTGAATGACGGACAGATCTCTGTTCCAATGGCTAGCCTCCATTTATGGAGCTAGCCAATGGGACAGGGGGGCGTATTCCATTTTCCTTACTGAAATTAAGAGATTTCTCTGGAGGCGGAGCTAAGAGCTCCGCCCTCCAGCGAAACCTAAAAAGGACAATAACCAACTGACAGCGAGAAAGTAGTCTAGATCCTTGCAGCCAAAGTACACTGGGATGAAAGGAAATCCAAACAAAAATACTGATCAGATGGGAAGTACCAACAAAAAAAAAATTAGTGAAACTTTAAAGAACGCTAACCTTTAGCAAAGAAATTGTTTTTTTAAAGTTTATTTTTCAGCAAAAGAACAAATATGTTAAACGAAATACCAAAGGAGGAAGAGAGCTACTGATGTTAGTTAGGAGCAACACATTTTCAAAATATTTATTTCGTAATCCGTATACTCATACAATTTTAGCATACCAGAGTGGTCGATTTAGTCCACCATATTATTTCCAGCATTTCTCCTTTTCATTCAGTGATGCCTAGGCATATTAGAATCGCATTGACATATTAACAACAATTGTAACATACTCAAATAATTCATCAATTCTTCCCCACAAGTCAACATATACTTATGTGTAACATTTTTACGTAAATCAGATATCCTCAGTCTTGAGCAGATCTGCATCTTACCTCACCTGACATTTCCATTCTCAAAATATTTGTAAAGGGGTCCATATATCCTTCTGAAATGATGTTGTGTGTAACGTCTCTTCATGCTATGGTGATAGACGTCAGGCCATGAGGACATAAACTCTCGGGAGAGACTTCTGGAAGTGCTCAGTTGGCATGTGAATGGTCCCTTGTATAGGCTGTGTGGTTTTACAAACTGCATGGCCCTGGGCTCTACATTTAGAAGCCCAGCAAAACTGGCATCAGTGAGACTATGGGTACTTGACCTTGTTGTGTCCTGAGGAGGCCTCAAGATATAGACCAAACCGGGCCGACACTTTTTTAGAAGCATAACAGTTTCAAGAACACAAAAGACAACAAGTCTGGAGGATATTGTTTGGAGTAATTTAGGCTTTTATGGACCTTCAGGACTGGGGTGCCATGATATCTAGAAGCGGACTTTTTGATAAAATTGGAAAGTTAATGCCCTGGTCTACAGAAACTTAGACCAACAAGGATAAAGTGTGATTGATCTGGTTTTGTTTTGTATGTAGTTGAGCTTATATAGCGCACAGCTACCCGCAGTGGGTTTCCCGGCGCTTGCTTAGGGAACCCTTCCTGGTATTCCCCTGTGAGATAGCAGGGTATCCACAAGGTGAAAGTCAGGCATCCCGCCGCGAGGGGCCGTTGTGGAGATTAAGCAAGCTATTGCCCAGAGTCGCAGAGTGTGAACCCGTGAGTCCAGGGGGCACCGGGGCGAGAATTATCGAGTCCGTGGAATTTTTAGCCCAAGACCCGCCGAGGCGGGGAATTGAACCCTGGTCCAGGACCGATCTCAGCTTCCGGGTCTGCTGCCTCTAACCCCTGAGCCACACTTCTCCATGTATGGAAACTTTTTATCAATAAATGCGCTATAAAACAGTATTATAACCTGGACGATGTTCTTATCTATCTGGCGGACCCGGCCCAGTCTGGGCCTCACTGCCTCCAGATTCTCCAGTCCTTCGAACTGGCTTCCGGTCTCCAGCTGAACCCTGGCAAGTCAGTCCTGGAGCCTCTACATCTATCCAGGGAATGTTATGACTGGCAGTCCACATACCAATCTGGCGCCAGTCGTTTAAATACCTAGGGATATGGGTGACCCTGCTCCCAGACTTGGCTTGGGCCCTTATCACTCCTTTGGTTAAGAAAGCCAAATTGGACCTCCAGAAATGGCAGACGTTACCTCTGAACCCCATGGGGCGAATCGCCTTGTTTAAAGTTAATTTATTTATAAAGTTTTATGGCGCAAATGTGACCCACGAGGGTATCAGAGCGCTTTACAGTATATAGTTAAAGACATAGGAAATGCGGTAGTATACATGCATTTGATATTCATCATTACTCACAAAAGAGGTAAGAAGTATGAGATAACATAGGTATAGGATAACATAGGTGACCAGTGGACGACACATGATGATCATAAAGGGCAACAGCACATTACAATTTAAGCAATTATTACGTCTTAGGTCAATATTGTGGAAATAGACAAACATGTTTTCTTACAATCCATACGAGGTAACCAGTTATAGGAGGATCGTAACGTCTTAGGATGTACATTTTTTCATTAGGAGTATTTTTACCTCCTTTTTGAAGTCGGAAAAGGAAGAGATTTCCCGAACCACTGGAGGTAATGAGTTCCAAATCTTAGGTGCAAACCCTGAAAAGGCTCTAGGCTGCTAAATCGGTTTGCTGTGGGAATATTGTACATTGGTTGCCTGGACCAATAATGGTCCACGGCAGCTTTGTTATAGCTAGAGTTTTCGTGTCTCCGACCCCACCTGTAGTGCCTTGTGTCTTGGTGATTCTTCTCAGGTTCCTCTACGTCCTTCAAAATTCCCCCCTCTGCTTCCCTAGGAACTGGTTCCGAGAGCTAGACAGTATGGCCTCTAAATTCCTATGGGGAAAGGGAGGGCTCGCCTGGCCATAAACACTTACAGGATACAATCATTTGACAGGAGTCTGGGGATGACTCATATCTTTATTACCTGGCAACACGCTTACTCTCCTTACATGATTGGTTTAATGGGGGGTGGTCTAACCAGGCCTACAGGCCTGAGCTGCACACACAGCCACTGAATGACATCCAATCCATGCTTTATGGGGACCCCATTCCATCCAGACTGCCGGACGTGACGCGCTCAGTGCTCCTTGCCTGGTGGGTGGCGCTGCAGCACACTCCGTGGACACACAAGTTGACCCGGTGCACCCCCCTCTGGTATGGCACCTGCCTTAAGGTGGTGAGTGACCTACAGGGCTTTCGCTCCTGGGATCTTATAGGGATCTCTCAGCTGGGCGACGTGTGGGCGAGTGACCATATGAGTTCCTTTGCGGACCTACGGACCCGGTATTCCCTGCACCAGTCTCAATTCTACAAATATTTGCAGCTGTGTCACGCCCTCCATGTACACCTCTCCGAGGGCACACGGATCCCTGAACACAACCCGCCTGAGGCGCAGATCATGCTTGGGGACCTGGGGGTGGGGTGGGGTGGGGGGGGACCCCTCCCCTGCATGCACCAAGTGCGCACATGATCCCGCCGACTTCTTCCACATGGTGTGGGCTTGTCCCAAATTGACGCGGTTCTGGGGTGACATTGAAGAGCTTACGGAGGTGCTGGGTTGGGTGATCCCCCATGATCCTAGACACGCACATCTGGGGATTACGGATGGGCTAGACTGGTCCAGGAACGATAAACTGTTTGTCACAACTGCATTGGCGGTGGCTAAAAGGGACATAACTGCCTCCTGGATATGTCCGGATTCTCCGAGTGTTGGACCATGGCAGGGCGGGGCAGACTGGTGCGTCGCGCAGGAGAAAACATTGTATGAAGCACGTGGGTGTCCTAAGAAATATCGCAGGGTGTGGGGGAAGAGGCTGGGGGGACTGATGGAAATGTTTACCTATACTATTTAGTAACCTGCCAGATTCGTACATCGGAAAAGTCTTACCTTTTGTATATACCTATGCTTTTATGCATTGCAATATGTGGCTGAATTTGTGTGTGAAACAATAAAAAGTGGTTTATATACAGTATTGTAACATGCCGTATTAAGGCAGATATTCTGATGTATGTGTGAGTTAGTATGTGCGTTACACATTTTGAAATAGTGCTTGGAGGAGCATTTTTCATGGACTCTCCGCTGAAGAGGAGGCATCCACCATGGCAGGAGGATATTTTTATTTCTCCAACATGTAGAGGGCCAATCTCCCAATCTGTCCTTAGGGTCCTGGTGAAAATGCACTTTAAAGATTAGTGATGCTTATGCGTAGTGTAAAGGCAATAAATCTATTTCTTACATGGGTCATCAGTATAGACTTTCAACAAGTAGTGCAGGCCTGGAAAAGAGATTTCTCCTCTGTCAGCCATGGTGATATTTAGTATCTGAAATGTTTTCCACTGCCTAGGAAACAGCAATTTTTCACCAGTAAAACTTACAGTAATCTGAAAGCTGAAGTTAGGGCTGGCTGAGGTCACTGAAAGGTTGGGACAGAATGCTGCTTTGGGACGAACTCACACGAGGTGCAGTAGAAATCAGAGCTGTTGTGGTGGCCTCCTAGGGGAAGCAGGAGAGCTGGCACAACCACCTAAAGGTGAAAAGTGGTTACTTCAAGGTAGATGAGCTATTAAACTTCTGTGGAGCCCTATGGCCATTTAAAAACGGTTTACTGCTATTTAAAGATTACCAGGGATACTCAGCCGGATGATGGTAAACTATTCAAGCATGTTAATATATGTAAGATCCAATGCTGGAGAAAGTGCATTATACAATACATAAAGAGGGAGAATATAAAATCACTTTAACATTACGTTCAAATACTAGACTGTTTGCCAAGTAGGTCAAAATAAAGACAAAGTAACCAAACTAATTATTTTAAGATACCTATGATACGTCCCACTGCCCTTTGCGGGACGTGAATCTTCTCTGTCACCTTGACATTCTCAGCCAGGATCTGGTGTATTGCAGCTTTGGCTTTGCACACCTGGACAGGATAGCCACTGATTAGCAGCACACGCTCTCCTACAGGCTCCTCTGTGTCTTCTACATCAATGCGGGCACCGGTTTCCTTTCTCAACTGTAGGCATAGAAAGGGGCACTCACTCAAACTGGAAGTCATTATGGGACGTTCATTGATGCAATGCACATGTTGATATACAATGGATAAAAACTGCCTGCAATTAAGGGGTGGGAAAAAAGTGGATCTGCTGGAAAAAATATGCATCACAATCAAATGATGGCCATGCACAAGAGGAATTAAATCCTAACCAGGCAACTGTCCAACAACGTTAAAATGGGAAGAAATAAAGCCCTTGCCATCCAGTCAACAATATAGAATACTAAGGGTGGATAGGTAGGTGTGAGAATAGAAAAGGAAAGTGGAAAATTATACTAAGACTTTGATGAGTTAATATTAAATTTAATAAAGTATCCAATGTTCCCAATCTCTTGACACATTCCGACACCTATTAACTAAAAAGACTATTGCCATGGAAACAGGCATGAATTGAGCTTCAGAATGAGAAAATTGTGTTGAACTCTGGATCACAAATATATTTCTGTTTTAGAAAGCAAGATATCAACTTCAGAGCAAGCTGGTGCTTCTCATTAAAGGGCAGACAGATCTGTGATTTCCAAAGTAATCATCCTAAAACCTCTACATTGCTGGAGATTTCAGAAGGGCATGTTACGGAGTTCGGTTTCATATTGAAGCTACATGTATAATTAACAAGTATTGGCATAACCAATAGGTCTCGCCATTGGGACCTTATAAAATAAAGGACATATCTTGGACCAAATCTGGACTTGAAATTTAGGAAGAACACAACCTCTAATCTCCCCATGTCGGTGGTCAGATCACCACATTATCACATTCTCCTTGGACTGTGTCGTCCCCCCCCCCCACCCCCCTCACAAAACCTTCACTTGCGGGACACCACCTAGCAAGAAATTGGAACCGGGCCAATATCGGCGATTTCTGTACCTTACTAAAAGCCTCCTCCCCCAGTGAGCTGGACTCTCTAGGGCATCAGGCCACAAGTATTAAGCACTAGCTTGAATCAGCCAGCAACATCGTTGCCCCTCTTAGAAGAACCAATCTTAAAAAAAAAACACGATGCTCAACGTTGGTTTTCCGACTAACTGAAAACAAAGAAGTTAGCACTAAGGCAAGCTGAAGGCAGCTGGAGACGAGATTATGCCCAGGGAAAAAAAAGCGACCTACATTACTCTGTTAAAAGACTACAAAAACTCCATCCTCCAGACAAAGAAATCATACTTCTCCCTGAAAATTACAAACTCAGCCACCAAGACAAAAGACACATTTTCGATAGTCAACAAACTCACTACCAGACAGAGTGATAGCTAAACCTGTCCCCTCACACTTTGTGACTCCCCAAATTCGTACTTTCTAGAGAAAATTGCTATCATTAAAAGTAGTATTCCCCCTCCTGCTCTTTCAACAACTTCTGCCTGCCCATGTAAGAATTCCCAGGTACTGATCAACTACCCCAGATCTCTAGAGAGGAGTTCCTGGCCCTACTAAAAAAAAAGTTGATTCAGGCTCCCCCACAGATTGCTGACCCCCCACACATTCTACGAGAAGCTTTTTCCACTTGCCCTGATCGCCCACTTACACTCCTCATTAACTCCCTCAGACTAGGCATTGTCCCAGACACCTTCAGACTTGCTGAAATAATCCCCATTTTGAAGAAGCCCAACACCGACCCCTTGATATTGAGCAATTTCCGTCCCATTTCGTTACTCCCCTACCTCACTAAGATTTTAGAAGCCCTGTAGCATACTGCCTCAGCTTTTTTATTGACCACTCACAATTTCTTGACCCCCAGCAAGCAGGATTTAGACCAGCTCACTCCACGGAACTAGTTACTTTAGCAGTCATGGACGAATTCAGGAAAGGGGCTGACCAGAATATCACCCAGGCTTTAGTACTCCTGGATTTGTCAGCAGCTTTTCGCACGGTCGATCATGATCTTCTGATCGACCGTGTCAGCAATGCGGGTATCCAGGGACTGGCCCTAAGGTGGATCTCCTTCTTGGGCAAGAGATTCCAGGCAGTCCGTCTTGCCAACTTCTCGGCTGAGAAGGTTAGGCTAACCTGCAGGGTCCCCCAGGGGTCTTCTCTATCACCCCTGCTTTTTAACTTATACATGTCTCCACTTATTCTGTTCCTGCGAACAGTAAAGTCGCCATATTCAATTACGCCGATGACCTTCAATTGGTGTTTGATACAGACTCTTCCACCACCTCAGTCTCCAACTTCCAAGCCACCATGAATCTCATTAGCGATTGGATGTATGCCAGTCAATTAAAGCTCAACCCTGATAAGACTGAGCTGATTCTGACCGGGGGCACTTCCAATCCTTGGAACTCTAACTTCTGGTCTCCTCTTCTGGGCAGTCCTCCCTGCCCAGCTGATTCCGTAAAAAGCTTGGGAGTCATAATAAGTAAAGACCTGTCTATGAAACCCCAGATTGGCGCAGTGGTATTATCCTGCTTCTTTCATTACGTAGAATCCGGAAAATCTGTAGATTTCTAACCACCGAAGCATTAACTTTAGTTCTCTT
This sequence comes from Lissotriton helveticus, assembly GCF_964261635.1. NCBI lineage: Eukaryota > Metazoa > Chordata > Amphibia > Caudata > Salamandridae > Lissotriton > Lissotriton helveticus. The sequence goes on from NC_136073.1 coordinate 823,784,979, forward strand.
GGCTCTAGTCATTTCCCGCATTGATTATGCCAACTCACTTTACATTGGTATCCCGGCATACCAGCTCCATCGTCTACAACTGGTCCAAAACCAAGCAGCTCGGCTTATTTTCATCAACCCAGGCACCAACACGTTCGTCCTCTGATGAAGAGCCTTCACTGGCTCCCGGTGGCCAAACGCTGTGTATTCAAACTGGGATGTACCATCTACAAAGCCCTGGCCGGCCATGGTCCGGCGTTTATCTCATCCTTGATACATCGTTATACCCCTTTGCGTCAACTTAGTTACTCCCATCTGAACCTACCCATTATCCCCACTCTCAAACGGAAAAAACATGGTGGCCTTATATTTTCCGTTTTGGCTCCCCAATTTTGTAATTCCCTCCCTACAGAATTTAGATCAGTAACCTCCTACACTCAGTCCAGAACTCCCTTAAAACCCTCCTGTTCTCTCAGGCATATGAGTAAGATTCCGTCACCTCCTCACTGCTGCTTCCTTTTTCTAGCGCCATGAAACCGTTTGGTGTAAGTGCGCTTTATAAGTGATTTTAACATAACATAAGTATTTAGTTATGTAGCACAACATCCTTGGTGCCACAACATCAACTGTTGCATGGCTAAACACTTATAAGGTCCCAAAGGCGAGACCTATTGGCTATGCCTACGGGATTAGCCTCGACACAGTGTGTTGTACCAATCGATCAGTGAATGCACGCTCCTTTTGTTTGTTATACACCAATACAACTTTTTATATAGCTGAAAGCAATGTCTGTTTAATCAACACACACGCTTACTATAAAACATCTAAATACAAATACATGTAGAACACCAAAACCTTAACTTCTGATTTTGCAGACATAAATGAAACTCATTGGGAAGCTGTGCGATAGCCTCATGTCTAAATATTCAAAGACACATTTAATTGGAGTCCGAACAACTTATCTATTATGGTATATTCAAAGACACATTTAATTGGAGTCTGAACAACTTCTCTATTATGGTCCTACTTGGACTATCTGATACTCGTGAATTTTCTTCTCCAGGGTAAAAAGTTATAGTAAATTTCACAGCACAAAACAAAAAAACTAATACCCAAGTTACAAATGGAAGATTGCTGCCGCAGTAGTAAGATATTAATGTTTTTGGGTGTCAAGATATCTCCAGTGAGGAAGGAAACAACATACTACCAATTTTGAAAGTACCTTTAGAAAAATGGTGAAATATCACTTGAGAAGGCGAATGTACGCAGATAATTCCAGAGGCATTTAATGGACCTATGCTTCCATGCCACTACATTCATACCACCAAAAATCTAACGGTTGCCGTTAAATTAAGTGTCAGGGCTTTGTTCTCAGATTACTTAAGATGGAGGTGTGACCTCCTGGGAGTGTCTATATTTCCATCCATCTAACATTTCTCGGCCTTGCTAGCCAAGTAGGGTGTGGAATCTGTATGTCTGGAGACGGTGGAAGTGGGTGGTGCTACTACATTTTCAGGTTTGCAAATACAGTATACTGCAGCACAGCTCTTTCAACCGTCTAAGAAAACATGAGGCGCATGACACTGTGAAGGAGGCACGGCAAAGTGCCTAGGTTGTACACATGATCATATCTCGTCAGAGAACTACGATGCCAGTCTGGGACAATAGTAGTTTTAATATTGTTTCTTCCCACACGTTGAAAGAAAGTGACAAGTGTAGATATAAACGTCATACCAGTAATTAACTTACTTACAACTCTCCCGTTTTTTTTTTTTTTTTTTTTTTTTTTTTTTTTAAGGGCAGCAAACTGTGGCAAGGGCTTTGCCAGAGATTTTGGACTAGCTTCCCTTGCAGAGGGACCATGTAAACAAATTGCTGCTCAAAACATCTTCCACCATTACACTAGCTCATTGGCAGAATGTGTCGCTGTACTGAGCGCATATTAACATTCAATGCTCTACAAAAAAGCCTATTAAACTTGAATAGCCCAGCCCGTCCATTCTCAAAAGCAACGCTATTTATACTGCCTGCAAAATATGGAGCCTCAGCAACCTATACAATAGCATGATAGATACTAGGTTCTATTATTGCTCTGGAAGCAATATGAAGTGGCTAAGCATAAGACTTGTGTAAGTATTCAGATGCATTTGGGATGTGATAAGAGTACTATTCTACCTGGCAGATTAATATTGTCATGTGTATCTTCAATTAACGGTCTGCCACAAATAAAACAATAAAACATTTACCGGGTGACCAGAAGCAACCCCCCCATCCCCCCCCAAAAAAAACACATCATGGTGAGAAAACGGTTTAAAGGTCTGTAGCAAGAAGACAAGAATGCTAATAGACAATATACAAAGCTAAGCGTCATGTGAAATACAAAAAAAAACCTGCACTTCCAGAAAAGTCCAGTCACACCGTGAATCACACAGTCGATAAACCAGTAAGGAAAGAAGAAGTGCAGAAGGATTAAGCTGAAGGTCGTTCCGTTCATCATAGAACTTTGAATTATTTTCCAAACTGTAAATCAATCAAGAAATGTGTATAGCGTGCTACTCACCCGGAGGGTCTCAAGGCGCTTTGGGGGGTGGGGGGTGGGCTTGGTCCGCTACTGCTCGAACAGCCAGGTCTTTAGTTGCTTCCTGAAGGAGAGGTGGAGTTGGGTAAGACGGAGGTGGATGGGGAGTGAATTCCAGGTCTTGGCTGCCAGGTAGGAGAAGGATCTTCCTCCCATGGTGGCTCTTCGGATGCGTGGAACGGTGGCGAGTGCGTGGCTGGTCAATCGTAGTTGGCGGGTGCGAGTGTAGAAGGTCAGGCGGTCGTTGAGGTACCTGGGGCCAAGGTTGTGGAGGGCTTTGTGTGCGTGGGTGAGGAGGCGGAAAGTGATTCTTTTGCTGATGGGGAGCCAGTGCAGGTCTTTCAGGTGTCCGAAGATGTGGCTGTGGCGTGGGATGTCCAGGATGAGTCGTGCGGAGGCGTTCTGGATGCGTTGGGAGTCTTTTCTGCAGTTTGGCTGTGGCTCCGGTGTAGAGGGTGTTTCCGTAATCTAGTCGGCTGGTGACAAGTGCCTGGGTGACCGTCTTCCTGGTTTCGGTGGGGATCCATCGGAAGATCTTTCGGAGCATGCGTAGGATGTTGAAGCATGAAGCCCAGACAGCGTTGACTTGTCTGGTCATCGACAGGGAGGGGTCCAGGATGAAGCCCAGGCTGCGTGCATGATCCGTTGGTTTGGGTGCGCTGCCTAGGGCTGGGGGCCACCAGGAGTCGTCCCAGGCCGACAGTGATGGTCCAAGGATGAGGACTTCCGTCTTGTCTGAGTTCAGTTTCAAGCGGCTGTTCTTCATCCATTCGGCTACCTCTTTCATCCCTTCGTGTAGGTTGGATCTGGCGGTGTCGTTGGTGAGGGAGAGGATCAGCTGGGTGTCGTCGGCGTAGGAGATGATGTTGAGGCTGTGTTGGCGTTCGATGGCCGCGAGGGGGCTCATGTACACGTTGAAGAGGGTGGGGCTGAGTGATGATCCTTGTGGCACGCCGCAGATGACTTCAGAGGCCTCAGATCTGAACGGGGGGAGGCGGACTCTCTGGGTTCTTCCGGCGAGGAACGAGATGATCCACTCCAGGGCCTTCCCTTGGATTCCGACGTTGCTGAGGCGTTGTACTAGGGTGCGGTGGCACACAGTATCGAACGCTGCGGAGAGGTCCAGGAGGATGAGGGCCACTGTTTCCCCGTTGTCAAGCAGGGTTCGGATGTCGTCAGTGGCTGCGATGAGGGCGGTCTCGGTGCTGTGATTGGCTCGGAAGCCGGACTGAGTGGTCGAGGGATCCGATCCGTTCGTCTCGAGGAAGGCGGCCAGCTGTCTGTTGACAGTCTTCTCGATGACTTTGGCAGGAAACGGGAGGAGCGAGATGGGGCGGTAGTTCTTGAGGTCGGTGGGGTCTGCCGATGGTTTTTTCAGGAGGGCGCCGAGTTCGGCGTGCTTCCAGCTCTCCGGGAAGGTGGCGGTGTTGAAGGAGCAGTTGATGACGTCACGGATTTGGGGTGCGATAACGGAGTCAGCCTTGTTGAAGACGTGGTGAGGGCATGGGTCGGTTGGTGAACCGGAGTGGATGGTGTTCATTGTCCGGATGGTGTCTTCTGTGTTGACTGGGGTCCAGTCGCGGAGGGGGGTGGTGGTGGGGGGCGTCGGTTCTGTGGTTGGGTGCGAGGACTGTTCGCCGAAGCTGTTGTGTATGTCTGCGATCTTGCTGTGGAAGAACGTGGCGAGTGAGTCGCAGAGGTCCTGTGAGGGAGTGATGTCGTTACCGGCGCTGAGGTTGGAGAGCTCTTTGACGATGCTGAAGAGCTCCTTGCTGTTGTGTGCGTTGTTGTCTAATCATTCCTTGAATGCTGTCTTCTTGGTGGTGTGGATCAGCTGGTGGTGTTTGCGGGTGGCTTGCTTGAGGGCGGTCATGTTGTCTGTGGTCGGGTTCTTTCGCCAGGCTCTCTCGAGGGTGCGGCAGTTCTTCTTGGAGTTCTTGAGGTAGTCGTTGAACCACGGGGCTTTCTTGCTTCCGGGCCTGTTGGGATGGGTTTTATGGGGTGCGAGATTGTCGGCGCAGTTGGTGATCCACTGTGCCAGGTTGTGGGCTGCTTGGTTGGGGTCCGTTGATCTGGCAGGAGGGTTCTGGCTCAGTGATGCAGTGAGCTGGTCGGTCGTGATCTTATTCCAGTTCCTGCGGGGAACTTGTTGCGGGAGGTGGTGGGTTGTGGTCTTTCTGAAGCTGAAGTGGACGCAGCTGTGGTCTGTTAAGTGGAGTGGCTGAAGGAGATGTACTTGCTGGAGGAGAAGATTGGGTCAAGCGTGTGTCCGGCGTAGTGGGTGAGGGTGTTCACCAGTTGCTTGAGTCAGAGGTTAGCGAGGTTGTCCAGGAGGGTGGTGGTGTTGTTGTCGTTGTTCTCCAGGTGGAAGTTAAACAGGTTTAAACCAACAATACAGCAACACAGAATTGCGTAATGAACACATATGGCGTATAAGGATATTTTTTTCCTCTTTTGTACAATTAGAACGTTATGGGCAAAGCAAGACTGTATATAACAGCAGTGTTGGAAAGTAAAATGTCCCTTCCCCATTTTTACACAGAAATGAGTCACATGCTGAAGGAGAAATGAGCAATGAGGCATGCAAGACTCTGCTAAAACAGTGAATAAGTTCAAATGAATTTAAGACAAAAGGAAACAAAAAGCGGAAGAAAAGTGAAGAACTGGCAAGAAAGCGAGCGGGAGCGGGCAAATGTAAACAAACGCGTGTGGCCACACTAATTGAAATAAATATGGCCCCTGCACGCCGTGGCTCGCTTCCGCAAGGTGGATGCCGCCACAAGCACGAGTGCTTGAAACGTGCAGACCAATTTCTAAAAAGGTCATCTCCTAGAGCAGCGCATGCGCGCTGCGCTAGGCATGACCTAAAAAATGGTATCTATTAAGAGCATCACATCAAAAGGTTAGATGAATTAATGTATCAAAGGCCACCTTCTTCCACCAGTGTTTTGAACACCTAACAAGAAATCTAGAACAGGTGTGTCAAGTGATCACCCAATGATTTTATATCCTCATTCCACCATCTCTTCCCCACTAAAATTGCCACTGTTCCTGCTCTTGATGTCCTTAATGAGAAACTGGACCGGACTTTACAGTGACACTGACTGCAGTAGGGTTGAGCTTCCAGATCTAAAGGCCTGACATTCATTTGTCGAAACCAAACTTCTCACTTCAACATGTAAAAGATGTTGTGGCCCTCAGTAAATTTCTACTTGTTCTGAAGACAATCTAAGACTCCATGAACAAAAAGGATTAGTTACTTACCTGTAATCCTAGTTCTCTTCCAGGGGTATCCTCATCAAAGTCATAAGCATTAGAATATTCCCGCCCATGCGCGGGACCCCGGAAACAATATATTATATGTGCCCCATATATATATATATATATATATATATTAAGGTTCACAGTTTGTCCCAAGTTAAGCGCACTCCTCACCAGGAAAAATAAAGCCAAACATTTCAAAGCGGCAAGTTCCTTTCATCATATTACTCAGCCCAACGCGTTTCGGAAAACAATTCCTTGGTCACGGGCCAGCAGCAATAGTTACACATCACATGAAACTGCCAGCACTGCTTAAATCTCTTTAATAAGGCTCAGGTGAGTATGGCATCAACAAGCAGTGCATGCTGGTATTCGCAGTTCTATGCATCCATATAACTTTTCAATGCCGCTGTGTTTAGTAAATTCATAGTCATTACCCCTGATAAGGTTGAAACAGAACACTGCTCCCTTTGAATGCAAAATACCGGCTCCTGGTGTACCGCATGGCCTCGACAATACGAAGCCGCAGAATTTACAAAACACAGCGGCATTGAAAAGTTATATGGATGCATAGAACTGCGAATACCAGCATGCACTGCTTGTTGATGCCATACTCACCTGAGCCTTATTAAAGAGATTTAAGCAGTGCTGGCAGTTTCATGTGATGTGTAACTATTGCTGCTGGCCCGTGACCAAGGAATTGTTTTCCGAAACGCGTTGGGCTGAGTAATATGATGAAAGGAACTTGCCGCTTTGAAATGTTTGGCTTTATTTTTCCTGGTGAGGAGTGCGCTTAACTTGGGACAAACTGTGAACCTTAATGTATACGGCCGTCCAGCCGGAAAGCGCACCGCTGCCTGTCACTCAAGGCGGGTCTGCGGCTTCGTATTGTCGAGGCCATGCGGTACACCAGGAGCCGGTATTTTGCATTCAAAGGGAGCAGTGTTCTGTTTCAACCTTATCAGGGGTAATGACTATGAATTTACAAAACACAGCGGCATTGAAAAGTTATATGGATGCATAGAACTGCGAATACCAGCATGCACTGCTTGTTGATGCCATACTCACCTGAGCCTTATTAAAGAGATTTAAGCAGTGCTGGCAGTTTCATGTGATGTGTAACTATTGCTGCTGGCCCGTGACCAAGGAATTGTTTTCCGAAACGCGTTGGGCTGAGTAATATGATGAAAGGAACTTGCCGCTTTGAAATGTTTGGCTTTATTTTTCCTGGTGAGGAGTGCGCTTAACTTGGGACAAACTGTGAACCTTAATATATATATATATATATATATATATATATATATAATATAAATAAGCAATTGCAGCCAAATAAAACAATAGAGCTGGAATATGCAGTGAAGAATTTCCACAATACAGTGTATTTTGCATTAGAAACATGAGAAACAACACCAATGCTTGTTTAGAAACTGTTTTAATGCTTAGAAAACAGTAGAAATTCTCATAACACACTGTAAGCATATACAGCTCCCAGGCTGCATTGCAAAATCCCAGTCTAAAAAGACTGAAAAGCTAACCTGTAGCTGAATGTACTAAAACTGACACTGTGCCTTTAAGGCACCTCAGCCCCTAGCTTCCCATCATGCCTCAGGGGTTACAGTTAGGTCAGTTCTTTTCGGAGACTGAAAAACAAACCATGGTAATAACAGGTTAAAAAAACCATCTCCTATGTAATAAACAAAGTCCTTTGCCCGGGGAGGCGGGAGGGTTGCTTATGACTTTGATGAGGATACCCCTGGAAGAGAACTAGGATTACAGGTAAGTAACTAATCCTTCTCTTCCAGGGGATCCTCATCAATAGTCATAAGCATTAGAATAGAGTAGCGAGCCTCACCTCATCCCTGCGGGCAAAGGAATCAACAGGTAACATTCATATCCGTAGGCCCAAAAATAGGCCTTATTTTACCCAAATAGGTTTCTCAAGGAGGCTTGCCCTACTTGAGAATCCGCTCTGGAATCAGACTCTAGGCAATAATGCCTTGTAAAGGTATGGACTGATTTCCATGTCGCAGCCTTGCATATTTCTGACATAGGAATGTCATGCAAAAAAGCTATTGTGGCTGCTTTCCCTCTAGTGGAATGAGCTTTGGGTGATTGCAACAAAGGTTTGCCAGCCAGCTGGTATGCTAGTTTGATACAAGAGACAATCCATCTGGAGATGGATCTTTTGGCTGCTGCAAACCCGGTCCTCATAGCACCATAATTGACAAAGAGTTGGTCTGTCTTTCTGGAGTCCTTAGTTTTTTCTAGGTAAAACTTTAGCACCCGTTTAAGATCTAACGAGTGCAACGACCTTTCAGCTGGGGTCGATGGGTTAGGAAAGAACGAAGGAAGGGTAATCGTTTGATTTATATGAAAATCCGATACCACCTTTGGAAGAAAAGATGGGTGAGCCCTCATTACTACTCTGTTGTGGTGAAACACAGTGTAAGGTTCCTTGGTGCAGAGTGCTTGTATCTCGCTAACCCTGCGCGCAGAGGTTATTGCCACCAAGAAGGCCGCCTTCCAAGTGAGATGCTGCAAGGAGGCCTTGTGTATAGGCTCAAACGGTGTAGACATCAGCCTGGAGAGAACCAGGTTCAACTCCCAGGGAGGAGAAGGATTTCTCACAGGGGGATAGACCTTCTTTAATCCCTGAAGGAAATCTTTCACCACTGGGACTTGAAAAAACAATGTTTGTGCAGGTGATTTTCTGTACGCTTTTATGGCGGATAGATGAACCCTAATAGAAGCGTATTTCAACCCTGATGTCGCTAAGTATAGGAGGTATGGAAGAACTACCTCTTGTCCTTTGGTGGGATCAAAGCCATGGTCCTTACACCAAATGAAAAAACGTTTCCACTTGAACGCATAAGACGCCCTTGTGGAAGGTCTCTTTGCCTCTCTTAAAATATTCATACATTCCGGAGGCAGATTAAGTGTCCATATTGCAAGACCTCAGGAGCCATGCAGTCAGGTTCAGCGACGGGAGGTTGGGATGCAGGATCCTCCCGTTCATCTTGCTCAGCAGGTCTGGCCTGCACGGAAGACGTCTGTGTGGACACAGCGACAGATGTAACAGGTCTGGATACCACCATTGTCGCAGCCAATCCGGAGCAATTAGGATCATGTCCATGCTTGATCTGATGAGCTTGGCCACCACCTTCGGAATCAGTGCCAGAGGGGGAAAAGCATAAGCGAACATTCCTGTCCACTCTAGCAGGAGAGTGTTCCCTTGCGTCCCTGGCCGGTGGAACCTGGACGCGAAGGCGTGGCATTTGGCGTTTGTCGTCCGCAAATAAGTCTATGTCTGGACGACCCCAGCAACGGAAGAGTTCTTCGACCACTTCGTCGTGTAGCACCCAGTCTGGCTGATCTTCGAAGGGCCTGCTGAGTGCGTCCGCTTTTGTGTTTAGCTCGCCTGGAAGGTGCACTGCCACCACCGACAGACCCCGAGCCAGAAGCCAGTGCCAGATTGTCTGGGCCTCCAGAGACAGAGGGCGAGATCGAGTTCCTCCCTGCTTGTTCAGATAGAACATAGCTGTAGTGTTGTCCGTCTGAACCAGGATTTTGTCCGTTGATATTGCTGGAAAGAACGCTTTGAGCGCCAGATGAACTGCTCGAAGCTCCAGCATGTTGATGTGGTATGTCTGAAGGTTGGTCGACCAGCGACCCTGAATCTGAAGATGACCCATGTGAGCACCCCAGCCTTCTAGAGATGCGTCCGTTACCACAGACAGCGAAGGAAGAGGTTGCTGAAAAGGGACTCCCTGCAGGACATTCCGAGGGCGAGTCCACCACTTTATTGAGGTCAGTGCTGATTGAGACAGGATGATTCGGTCCTCCCAATCTCCCGTCGCTTGGTCCCACTGATCCTCCACAGACTATTGTAGAGGCCGCATCCTCAACCTGGCGTTCGGTATCAGGAAGATGCAGGACGCCATGGAGCCCAAAAGAGACGCTACTTCTCGCACCTTTGGACGAGGAAACTGAAGTAACTTTTTGCATTTTTGCCCCATGGAAGACAGTCTCTCCTGCGAAGGAAACGCTCTTCCTAACTTTGTGTCTAGAACTGCACCCAGATAGTGGATAGTTTGCGTGGGCTGCAGGACTGATTTTTCTGTGTTCACGTGGAGGCCGAGCCTGTGTAGTTGTTGGAGACACAGGTGACAGTCTTTGGTGGCTTGACGAGGGGACGGACTCTTCAGGAGCCAGTCGTCTAGATATGGGTACACAAAGAGACCTTTTTTGTGTAGACACGCCGCTACCACTGCCATGCACTTGGTGAAGACCCTTGGTGCGGATTTGAGTCCGAAAGGAAGTACTTTGAACTGATAATGCTTGGATCCTACCAGGAACCTCAAGTACTTTCGATGACCTGGTGTAATAGGAATGTGGAAGTACGCGTCTTGTAAATCCACCGAACACATCCAATCTCCGATTTGTAGATGAGGACATATTTGGTGGAGTGCCAACATGCGAAACTTCTTTGACCACCACTTTGTTGAGGAGTCGAAGATCCAAAATCGGTCTGAATTTTCCTTCTTGGTCTTTTTTGGGGACAAGGAAATATCTTGAGTACACTCCTTTCCCCCTTTGGGATAGGGGTACCTCTTCGATTGCGTTTTTCTGTAAGAGGACGCTCACTTCCCTTTTGAGGAGCTCTAGTTGGTACGAGCGAGACTTTTTTGGAGGAGTCGGTTGTGGTTTCTTCCTGAAACGTAGCGCATATCCATTGCGCAGTATATTCAGCACCCACCGATCTTTCGTGATGCTGACCCACTCTGCCAGATGTTGTGCAGCATTTCCTCCCACTGGAGTGGGTAACGGTGTCAGAGGAAGCCACTGTTCAGGCCTTGCCTCCTCTAGGTGTGGTAGAGGACTGATGATGTCCGCCTCTACCTCTGCTCGACCTTCCACCTCTGTATTGTGGCTTTCCTTGTGGCTTGTTTTGAGACCATTGAGGGGTTTGAACCCTCTGTTGGCCTCCCCGGTTCTTGTTGGTCTTGAAGCGTCGTTTGAACGGTGCTTTGTTTTTCCAGACCTACTGCCTTTACTGTGTCTAACTCAGTCTTCATACGTCCATTTCCTGATCGGCATGCTCCCCGAAGAGTGAAGATCCGGAAAAAGGCAGATTGAGGATGCGTTGCTGTGCATCTGGTTTGAGCCCAGTTAAACGCAGCCAAGAGGATCTCCTCGCACATATCCCATGTGAATAGTTATGTCCAGCTAGAAGTGCGTTATCTGCTGATGAACTAATCATTTGGTTTGCCACCAAACAGCCCTCCGTCACGGTCTCCTCAAAGTCCTTCTGGTCCTCCTTGGGCAATTTCCCTTTGAATCGTTCCATGGAGTCCCATAGGGCTCTATCGTACCTTCCCAGAAGGGCTGATGCACTAGAGACTTTCAGGGATGAATCTGCTGTGCTGCATACCTTGCGTCCCCAAGAATCTTGCGTCTTGCTGTCTTTGTCAGGAGGAACTGATGAAGAAGGAGCGACTGTGTGATTCTTCCTAGCTGAGGCTACAATAACTGAGTCCGCCGCAGGCTCACCTTTAACAAAGATAGGATCTGAGTCAGCCGGCCTATATTTTTTCTTGATACGTGCCGGTACTGCCCTGATCGTTGCTGGCGTGAGGAAAACCTCTTTGATTGGGTCCAGTATTCCTGGAACTAATGGGAGCAACGGCCGTGTATATGATTTGTGATGAAGAGTCTCAAAAATCACAGTAGTGGACACCTCTGGAGTGGTCATTTCTATATTCAGCTTGTGAGCACCCCTTTGCAAAACGTCCAGATACGTGCTGACGTCGTCAAGAGGGGAAGCTCTTGAGCGAGGGCTGTCTGCCAGTGTCGGAGAGTAGTCCCCTTTAGAAGATCTAGGCGAAGATGGAGGAGAGGATGATGGAGTTCTTCTCCTGTGGTGAAAATGCTCCTTCCTCACCGGCGATCTCCTAGGTCGTTCCTCCCTTCGAGGAGAACGTGATACCCTCTGATGTACTGGAGATCTCGATCTCTCAGTCCGTACCTCCTTTCTCGGTGTTCGAGATTTGGGTTGCTCCCTCCTTGGCGATCGGGAGACCCTAGGGGCATGCGACCTGTCCGCTCTTCTCTCTCGTGAGCGTGATCGGTGAATGGCAGGACTCTGTCCATCTGCCTCTTCTGCTTGCTGAAGAGGAGACCCGTGGACTGGACTCAAGTACCTTTGAAGTCTATCTGGTGCCTTAGAATCCTTCCAATTACTCAAAGGAGCATACCATCTTGGCGAGAGTCTTATATGTGAAGTGTAACCCCGCTGGGGATTCTTCTGAACCGGACTCCTACTCCTAGAAGATGACCCCGTTGAACCCGAGGCACTTGAGGAGGAATGGAGTGAAGCAGATTGTGTCACTAGGACTGTCGAAGGCACCGAAGGAGATCTCCATCTCACCGGCGTTGGAGGACGTCTCAAAAGCCTTTCCCTCGACGTCGAACGCCTCTGCGGCGTCGACGGGGTGATAACCTTCGGCGTTGAATGCTTTGACGATGATCTGCGGTCCCTCGACGTCGATCGGCGATGATGCACCGACGACGGAGTCTTCTCCCTCGACGCCGAACGGCGTTGTCCTGCCGTCGACTGAGGTCTCGACGTCGAACGGCATAGCCCTGCCGTCGACGGAGCTCTCGACGTCGGCCGACGTTGATCTGTCGGCGACGGAGATGTCATCGACCTGGCATGCGGCGACGGCGGAGGATCGGACATCCTCGACGACGAGCGCCGACGTGCCTTCGATGATCCCTTCCTCGACGACGATCGTCCGAGGGGGCTCTTGCTCCTCGACGCCGAGCGCCTCCGTGGAGACGTCGGCGGAGGTGTCACACTCTTCGAAGCCTGTCGACGTCGAGACGACGGCGAGTGTGATCTGTCTCTCGACGCCGACCGTCGCCTGGTTGACGGCAGCGGAGTTGACTTATGTCTTGACGTCGAACCTCTCGTCGACGGCGATCTCGTGGCTTCTCGACGCCGATCGTCGCCTAGTTGACGACGGCGGAGCTTTCTTCGACGACGGCGAACCTTTTTTCGACGACGATTTCCTCATCGACGCCGATCTCGACGTCGACGGAGCTTTTTCTCTCGAACTGTCCCATCAGATGTCGTTTTTTCAGCGCCGAGCCTGGTGCTGAGGTTGATGGACGCTCTGACTTGCCTTTGGAGGGAGTTCTGGGTCTCTTTGAACTCTTCCTCTCTGCAGATCTTCCTCTCATGGATCTCTGGGCCAGACCATAGAGCCTGTTCCTCTCTCTGTCTTTAAGAGTTCTGTCAGACAGATTTTTACAATGAGAACAGTCTTTAGGATCATGATCCTCTGGCAAGCATAAAATACAGACCTCATGAGAGTCCGTTTTTGCCTTCTTGTGGCCACAAGAAGGGCAATCATCAAATAATGAGGGCATCCTGAAAGGAAAACCTCACAAAAAATTGACTGCTAAGCAGTTATTTACTTGACTCTGATGTGAAAAGTCAAAGTAAATCAAAAAATTGTTCTTTTGAAGATTTTCTGACTGAAAAAGGCAGAAAAATGTGGAGCTGAGTATCCAGGGTCCTTCCTGAAGGAGCCGGAAAGAACAACTGACCTAACTGTAACCCCTGAGGCATGATGGGAAGCTAGGGGCTGAGGTGCCTTAAAGGCACAGTGTCAGTTTTAGTACATTCAGCTACAGGTTAGCTTTTCAGTCTTTTTAGACTGGGATTTTGCAATGCAGCCTGGGAGCTGTATATGCTTACAGTGTGTTATGAGAATTTCTACTGTTTTCTAAGCATTAAAACAGTTTCTAAATAAGCATTGGTGTTGTTTCTCATGTTTCTAATGCAAAATACACTGTATTGTGGAAATTCTTCACTGCATATTCCAGCTCTATTGTTTTATTTGGCTGCAATTGCTTATATATATATATATATATATATATATATATATATATATATATGTCTATATATATGTGGGGCACATATAATATATTGTTTCCGGGGTCCCGCGCATGGGCGGGAATATTCTAATGCTTATGACTATTGATGAGGATCCCCTGGAAGAGAACTATAATAAACAATCCTGCTTCGATAGCTGGCTTGCACTGTAAGAGTTTCCATAAGAAACCCAGAGGTGGTCAGATTTACGAAATGTGGTCACACAGATGTGAAACTTTGAATGGTCCCCAAGATCCAATATATGTGTTGCTCTTTTTTAGCAGAAAAATATTGGCAAAGACCCCTTTTCATTTACTCGAAAAAGACAGCGCTTTAGTATGAATTGCAAGATCAGAGCCAGTGTCACTTTATTCTTATAAAACCTCAGGTAAAGCAGTTGGGGGGGAAAAACTTCATTTTGTTAACATGTCTAGCTAATGTTATGGGTGAGGGAAAAAACGTTTTCCATGATGAGGTTTGTGAATGGTCTAGAAAGAGGTGTCTTATAAGAACCCCTAGAGCCGTATTATGTTCCTAGTTCAGGGGGATTACATTTTTATTTTTTATTTTTTTACAGTCGGTGCAAATGTGAAAACAGGGGTTTAATGAATTCGGTAATTACTTTGGTCAAGGACAGGGTAAGAGAATAAGGTAAGTACCTTGAAACTCAGGAAATCTACCTTCTTGTGAAGATATGGAACTTTCCGGTGTTGCAAATCGATCTGGGTCAACAATTTTGATATACCAATTGTAATTGCCAGTCGTCCAACTACTATTCATGGCAGTCTTTGCTTCACCTGTTTAAAAGGTCTGCCATGTAGTTCTAGAGGCCTAGCATATTTTCTATTGCTAGTGTGATTCTATGTTTCAACAGATGTGTTGAGCTGTGCTTCCTGCAAGACCAGTTGTGACTTTGTTCTCCTTATTTCCGTATGTATTAAGTAGTCCTATAGTCTCTTCTTAAGACCAGTTGATACACATTGAGCTGTAAGAAAGACTTCCGAGCATGATAGTCTGTCCTTATCTCCAGGAATTTTAGGTGTGGGTTGCCCCAAGCAAGCAGGGAAATTGAAGAAAACTTTAAGGCTACACCCGGGACCGAGAAAGTATAGCACACACACACTCCTACCCACACATGATAGAGGGCAAGTCAATACATTTAATGGTATGCACTTTGGTTTTTAGTTTTTCTCCAAGCTTTATAAGACTTCATAGTATTAACGTTTACTGGATAATGTTTGACCGTGTTGCTAATATTAGCTCACACTGTAAAATTGAACAACATTTCAATCACACACATTTTATATATACACACACACACACACATATATAGATTAGTCCCTTCCACCCCCACGTCCTCTCCCTCAGTAACTAAATTTTCACTAGTAAATCTGTGATAGTCTGAGATTTCACTAATAAAAGCAGATATTGGGGTATAACATGTAACCGAAGATGCCCCAAATAGATCACCTTGTCCACCAATTTGACAAACTAATGATGTTATGTGCAAATATAGAACAGACTGCTTATCATTTTGAATGGTTATTTATCTACCCTTCCTTCTTAAAATCTTGTTTTGCACAGATGTTTGCCATATCTGGTTCTTATACATGCCAAATGCAACAGGTTTCCTTTGTCTCATTAAACAGGTCTTGGTTTAGTAATGCAATAACTTACTTCACAGCAAGGATGAAATACTAACAAACGACAGTGCAAAACATGTTAATGTTCGAGGAGTAAAAAAAAAGGTAGCATGTCTAAGAACGTGGAATAGTGTGTGAACACTCGTTTTTAATGGAAATGAACGGTGGATGTGTTCCCGGGAATTTAATTGGAGTGTTTAAACACCAAGACTATGGTCCAGCTGAGGGTGGAAATACATCAGCCGTCTTTACTTACTTACACAAGATGAAATAAATGAATCACAGATATTTTTACTTCTGCACTCAGATTTTTGGGAAGAGTTTGTTGAATAGATTATACACACACACACACACACACCTATATATACACACATTTTTTTTATATATTTATATATTTTTCATTAGCTAGGAAATAAGATATTGGGTGATGTTACACCATAAGTAACCACTCACTGGTATTGTATTAAATGTCATCCTTGTCATCCCTCCCAAATCGCCCTCGAACTTGCCTGTTTTATAATGGCTCCCTGACGTCCTATGATGGCTTTCACAGCATCCTGTGGTACCTTCATCTCCACTTCAATATCGTCCTCTCCCACAAATGCTGGATAATCATCTGAAGAAAAACCACACAAGAGTGAAAACCCACATTTATTTGCATTTCTACAATCGCAGCCCAATTCTACCTACGCAAGTGCAAGCAAACAGGCCACAAGAGCAGCATAAAAGACAATGGAAAATGTGTAGGTGCATGTGGAAAACAATCACCAATATTTTTTGGTACAGTCAACCAAACGTTTAATGTCCCATCGATGCAGCCGCTTGTTTACAATTTTAAGACCTCACAAGGAGAGTTGTGTGCAACGCCTCACTTTTAAATATCACTGGAAAGGTTCCAACATACAACTGCTTAACTAGAATTTCATCTCCCTTTCAATGTGATACTTTGCTAAAGACCTTCCGTAGGAAATCAGCCTTTCCTGCATGGCCATAACACATGTTTCACCTTTTTGCTGGACCGCATATTTTTGACAGTTTCAGACCTCTGTGCATTTTACCCCCTCTAATTAGGGAGTGCTTGTGCTCCCCATTTAAACGTGGTCGAATTGGCAAATTCCTAATAAGTGTATTTAACTTACACCTAAGACCCGAGTATATAGTACAAAGTGTACTTGGGGCCTAGAAATTAAAGGTCACTAGTGAACTGCAGCATCTATTGCGCCATCCACAAAGTGACAGTGTAAAACATGGTTTCAGGCCTACCAGTGTATTACAACCTGTCAAAATAAACCCTTTTGGCAGGTCAAAACATTTTAAATATTAGTAAGCCACCTTATGTAGGCCTGGTCACTCACTAAGCAGAGCGGTTTTAAAAGTAGAACACGTAAATATATAATGTTAACATGTTATTACAGTGGCTAGCACCCAAAAGTGTTTTCACTGTGGCAGGCTAGCTCTCCTATGCAAATAACCAGAGTAAAAATTAAAAATGCTTATTCTGTATTTTCGGAATTGGACTGGCTGGATTTTTTTTTTTTTAAAGTAATAAAAAATAAATTAGTCAAAATCCTATTCAATGGTGAAATTGAATTTTTAAGAGATATTCAGGCAAAGTAACTTTTGGAAAGTTACCTTTCCCTGATTGATGTCACAGAAGTCTAAATTTGCTTACCAATTTCCGCTACCCTGTAACTAGCATTTGAATAAGTGTGAAAACTGTGTGTAGTTCCTCCCAGAAGCAATAATAGGCTGACCTGAAAGGGCAGAGATGACATCTGAACCTGGCAGAATATGCAGGGTGGGGCCGAGAACATCTTTTTTGGCATTAATGTATCAAATACTGCTTGAACGCAACAAATTGTGCTCAATAGGTCTAGGTGGGTGTACACACACACACACACACACACACACCCACACACACACACACACACACACACACCCACACACACACACACCCACCCCACCCCCCCCCCCCCCCCCCAGTTTAGTGAGGCCGAAGTCTTTTGCCATCTTGCCAATCCCCAGAGAGGATAGGGATGGTCCAAGGAACTTTTACCCAATTGGTAAACAAACTTACTGTTTAATAACGGTTCCCCAAAATTATCTTTTTTCATAGATGCATACGCTTTGAACCATTTCACGTGTTTGAGGTGGGAGTCCTCAAGGTGGTTTTTCAAAAGCAGTGCTAAAATATTCTGAAACAAACAGTAACGGAACCACTCATTTAAAAACCACTGGCAAAGTCAGTGAGCCTCAGCAATGCAATAGCTATGGTCTTTGTCAATGCTAATGTCGCTTACCCATGTAGCCCAACAGCACACATTTTAAGCGAGTAAGCCGCAATTTATCCTTGTTTTCTAGTCTCACTTTGTAGAAATCAGGCAGAAAATAAGTATACATTTGTCTTTATACCAAAGGCAAAGTGTTTTATATGAGCACTAGTTATATTACATAAGCTCAAATGCATGGTTTATAGACATAGGAAGATTAAGTGATGTGCCTAGAATCACCAGATGTTAAGCCTATTCCGAGACTGTTCCGCAGTCAGAGGTTCGGACGTGATGCCACACCCTGGATAGAGGGAGGGAGAGGCAGGCAGAAGCTCAAAAATCTAAAGCACTTTACGAGCAGCTGCTCACAGGATAAACAAAGGAGCCATCAGCACTCTTCCCCCTCCCCACACTCTTCTTCCTGACCCAGAGGAGATGTTCTGTGCCCAGCTGTGAACGCCGCTGTGTCGGAGGTCTTTATACACAACCCGAGGTGCTCTCGATGAACTGGTGTCTGCTCAACATGCACATAGTTATGTGGTACATGTATGTGCATCAGAGTACATGGCCTCATTAATGCTCTGAGTAGACGCTGGAAAATTAAAAGAGGCGCAATATATGGGTGTTGTGGAGGGGAGTGATGTGGGCGAGATGGGTCATACACTCCCGGCTGTGTACTTAGCTGGAAATCTTATGTATTTATACACCTGCTATGCGTATAGTAATTATATATGTATACATCTACGTTGTGTATAAGATAGGCGCAGAAACACACAAACAGAACAGGAACAATGGCAGGTGGGAGGCGACGGTACTCAGTGTGGAGGATGGGGGTCAATTATGAAACAGGGAGTGGGTAGGAATGGGTGGAGAAGTAAAGGACTAGGGCTGAGAGGAAAATACAACCACTCGTGGAGTGCTTGCTGGAGCACAAAAAAAAAGTAGCCCCAAAAATGGAAGCAGTGTAGGGACACAAGTACTTGGTCCATCCTTCAGGGGATGGTCAAACATAAAAAGAGGATGTGACGCAGGCATGGCTTGACAAACAGGAATTACTGAAATAAGACTGACTCAGCAGCTAACCTGTGTTAAGCTAAGGATGGGCTGCAAGTCCACTGTGTGAGCGCGGTCTAGCAGAGACCAAAAAAATAATACCCAAACCTCAGCCAATGAGGTGTAACCACACAGACCTCCCATTCTTTCCCAGGCCATCAAAGTTCAGATTTTTATTGCACCATGTTCAAGCATATAAATATCTATGGTCTCCGAACAGGAAAGCGGAACAGCTGCAGGTGAATCGGTGAAAAACAAATGCAGTTACAGGTAAGTAGTTTGCTTCTTCGTCAACATTGGTTGTTTCATAGATCCACTCACTTATTGACTTACTGACAGTACTCAGCATTTTCTACAGCCAACACTCAGAATAAGACATCTGCAGCAATGAGGACACATCTAACCAGCTCCTGTAGATGCTCTTTACATCAGTGGTTCTGAATTGTGATCCAAGGACACATTGTGGTCTGCGACTGCTACGAAAATTAATTAACAGGTTAATAAAAATCATGTAGGGGCATGGCTATGAAGACCATGACACTCCCCCTCGTCCCCCGGGCCCTGGAAAAGTGGGATCTGTGGTGAAGCTTTTTACAACAGAGGCAGGGAGGAGCATAGGAGACCTTTAGCTCGGCTGCTGAGTGCACACCAAATATTGCGGCTGGACATGGGCCACGGCTGCTGTTGTCAGAAAGCTGGGACTCCAGAGTGGCTGGGCAGCACAGCTAAGCAAGACAAGGGTACGCCTCTGTTGCGACCCCTCCTCTCTTGCTCTAAATCGAGAGGTGGTGAGGTCCTCCACCTGTTGCAGCTGAAAGCCACAGAAGAGCTGCATAGGGGCAATGTTACCGCGAGGGCTCTGCAACCCAGTGGGCTTGTACTCATATTGAATGTCAAAGAGGTTGTGGGTGCCCCTCACTCAGTCGATGGTGTGATTGGCTCAGAACGTGGGCAGACCAGTCTCATCAGCCGAAGACGGCAGTGTGAACCAGGCAGCCGGGGTTGCCCTGTTGAGTGCCTTCGGGGTGGGGGGGTGGGGGGTGGTTGGGGAGGACTGAACTGTGCGCCTCTGGTGCCTGGGCCAGCAGGCAATGACTTGCTCATAAGGACGAGCGCCTCTTTCTGTCTGGATAGGACCCAGTGATCATGGACGGGACTGCTCCAGGTGGGTTTGCCACGGTTGTGACACTCTTCTGCTGCCTGCAGGGGTTTATCCTTTCATTGCCTCCTTGCCTCTCCCTTGGAGACAACCACAGTTTGAGAACTTGGACCTGGTGCTGGTATGACAACCCTGTGCACCGTGAGTTCGCCTTGCTTCTGGGTTGCTAGTGGGTTGATTCTGGTGCGCCGCCTGCTTGGCAACCACCATGTCGCCATACACTGGTACGGAGCAGGCCCAGAACAGGGAGCCCCCACCGACTGGAGGCTGCCTGCTACCTGCCTCGATTTGCAAAGGGCCAGTGGTGTGCCCCCTCCCCCCGCCCTCCTACACCAGGGAACCTGGCCAGATGAAGATCAACCAGCATGCCAGACGGGACTTAGGAGCAGTAGGTGGCTCTCAAATGCTCCAGCAGTCCCTCGCACATTCAGACTTTGCTGCGATTCTTATGGGGAGCCAAAAAAATCGAGAGAGACGGTTGAAACAAATGGTGGGCAAGGTGCAGGTGAATGTTGCGGCAAGACCTCAGATCATCGCAGGTCAGGTGAACAAGACAGAAACCAGAGTGACATTGATAGAGGAGGAGGTGGCCATCCTCAACTTCAAGGTCTCCAAGTTGCTTTCTGCGACAGCAGTGGTTGAAGAACGAGCAGAAGACACGAAAACCGATCTCATAGGAACAATCTCCATTTTGTTGGGTTTCCGGAGGGGGGTGAGACTTCTGGCACGGAGCAGTTACTGGAGGACTGACCGCAGCCCTCTGGGCTCTCAACTTGCAATACATGCTCTTTTTCCTGGCTCAGCTGAAGTTGAAAATCAACTCCAACCCCTACTTCAATGACATCCCCGAGCAGGCAACGGAGAGAAGAGAGCTTAAACATGCATCTGGGGGGCTTGGAAGAACATGCCTCCCGCCAGGGGTGGGGTGGGGCGCTGCTGCTTCCTCTAGTCTTTCCAGAAGCTGCCCAGGAGGAAGCAGACCCGATCCCTGGAGGACTCACTGCGCTCCGTTGATGGCAGGGCTTTACCGGCTCAGACCGGGCGGACGAGGTGGATGAGGATGCTGAACAGGACACTATGCAGATGTGCACGCCGGACTTATTCGGGTCCCAGGAGGAGGACCCAGGTAGCCAATTGTGAGGCCCTTCAAGAGAACAAGAGGGCTGCTCCTTGTATGGTGTGTTTGTGAGCGAGAGGGTGCGCGAGACCTTGGCAGCATTGGTTTTCATTCAGTGAAGATCGTACCCGATTTCAGGGCTGCCCAAAATGGGAGTGACATGCAAATATATTAACATGGTTGTCAGGTGCTGCAATCTTCAGGACTAGGGGTGTTCCTGGAGGTGTAGGAGTTGTTTGCCCATGGCCGTGTTTGAGTCTGCTATGAGTGCGGTTGAGGGCAACATTTTTCTGGGGTAGAAGTATAAGGTGGGGGGGGGGGGGGGGGGGGAGGGCAGGTTGTTTGTTTTGACTTGTTTGATCATGTAGTCCATACATATTCTTAGTCGTTCCCCAGTATGCATGGTCTACATTGAAGAAGCTACTGTCCCAGGCGTGTTTGCTCCTGCATTGGGTCTACCAGATCAATAGTACCTGGATTTGAGCAGAGTAACACCCTGCTCAGATGGTGGGGGTTAAGATAATGCCCTGGATCGTTTTAAAAAGATCTGCAGTCCTTCGATTTGCAAAACAATTCCAGCCAGCAGTTCTTATGTTCCAAAAAACGTACTTGCTAGGCGTACATTGCATTGCTCCTTTCTAAGTCACTCTGGCTACATCAGGGTTTATCACACAGTGTTTTCCCGGGGCTCCAGAGGGGTTGCCATTTTGATGCACAAGGAGTTCCCTCTGGCGGTGCCACTTTCCACGTAGATCCTCAGGAGCACTATGTGGGGATTGACGGCCAGCTGGAAGGTTGGCACTATTACTTTTTGTCAGTCTATATTCTGCAGAACTTGCTCGAGGCAAAGTTGGACTCCCTGGGTGCTCTCCTGCTGACCCTCCCACAGGGCAGTCACAGTGGAGGGGGGTGACTGCAGTGTGGTAGCCGATCTGGTACTGAATGTCTCAGGCCCTCCAACGCAGAAGCATCAGACATGGTTCCGCCACCTTTAGGTTTGAGCAGACTCCCTGAGATTGTGAAACTCTTGTAGAATGGGCATCCCCGTGGCCGCGCCTATATCCATATGACGGCTGGTCACAAGACCTCATCATGCATTGACCTGGTTGGACTCCCTACTGCGGATTTTCTCCAGCTCTGAGATCAGGGCCCTCTCTAGCGGGATCTCAGATCATGCCCCACTTGTGCTCCAGATTGAGCTCCCAAGCGATCGGCCGAGGGATTTACGTGTGGCACCTTACAGATCAGGTGTGTTCCGACCTTATGGAAGTGGAAATCCAAACTTACTTTATGGTGAAAGAGGAATCTGTAAAGTCTGCGGGTACACGGTCAGTAAACCTACCCTCCCTGGTGTGATTAAGGAGTATGTGTGGGGCAAGGAGGCACAAAAGCAGCAGCAGACAACATCGCTGGAGGCCCATATACCCTCCTTGGCGAGGAGGGCCCAACAGTGGCCTTCTGCTGCCCTAGATCATCAACTGGCGTTTGCTCACTCCCACTTGCAGCAGGCCTCGCTGGAGGAAAGCCAACAATGTTGTAGGGCATAGGCACAGAAAAGGTGTACGAAGATTGAGATAACTCCGGGAAGATTCAGACTATTACCGTGCTTTGTACAGCCCCTTCGTGAGGTTGAACTCTTAGTGGTCAGGGACATTCCGCTGCCTACGATTCCCCTGTCACTGGCCAAAAATCTATATCAAACGCTTACCTTTGAAGAGATCAGGGAGGCGCTTTTGGATGTGTCCCCAGGCAAAACTACGGGGCCTAAGGGGGGTCCCAATGGAGGACTACTGGAGGTGATGCAATCTTCTACTCCTTAATCTGTTAGTCCTGTATGGTGAGGCTGTGGGACTCAACACTGCCACGACTGTGGTGCTCCCTAAACCGAGCCAACCTTGGGATAGATGCTCCTCATACCGGCCTCTCGCTCTCTCTCACATCAATTCTGATGGTAAAGTGCTTGCCAAAGTTTTGGCTAATTAGATGCTTTGAGTCCTTCCCTTTTTGTTTCACCCGTATCAATGCGGCTTTATGCCCGTCAGATGCAAGAGTGGTTTGTATAGTCAAGGTAACCCTCTCCCAGGCTCACTGCCTCCGTGAGTCCGGAGCCTTGCTTTTAGTGGACTTTGAGAAGGCTTTTGACACCGTGGACTGGTCCTTTTCAAATGCGGTACTTGAGAGCGCCGGATTGTGGCCCCACCTGTGCGCGCTCATCGCTTTACTCTATGCCAACTTGACCGCTCAAGTCATGGGTAATGAAGTCTTTTCGTCCCCATTTCTTATCCGTAGGGACAAGAGACCAGGTTGTCATATATTCCCAGTTATTAAACCTGACTATTGAGCCACTGTCGCACCTTATTCGGTGTGATGTTCGTATCAAGGGGTGGTCCTGGGACAGTGGCCCAGAGGAGCCTATTGTGCTGTATGCAGACGACATCTTGGTGTTCTTAATATAGCCGCAGACACTGGGCTGCTTTGTCTTGAGATCCTGCTGTTTTACATGGAGGCCTTAGGCCTCCAGGAGAACGAGTCCAAATCTCTGTTGGTCCCCATATCTGTACCTGGCAAGCCAAGATCCCCTTGCGTCACCTTCAAATACCTAGGTATTTACACCTTGCCTCTTCCGAACGTGGCCTGGAGTCTTAATCTAACTCCTTTAGTCAGGAGAACGAAGGAGGATCTGCGGACGTGGGCTAGTCTACCACGGCACATCCTAGGAAGGATGGCTTTGTTCAAAATTGTTCAAAATGATGGTCCTTCCGCGTTTTCTATAGGTCTTTTCAAAATTTCCCCATCCAATTCTCAGGAAGTAGTTTCAGGGCTTAACTTCGTGCATCCAAACCTTTCTTTGGACAGGTGGCTTTTAATTGCTGTCAATCTCCCTATGAGGGAGGGATGGGTTTGGCAGACTTACATAGCTATTATTTGGTTTCGCAGTTGGCTGTGATTAACGACTGGTTTTAGGGGCGGAGGGGCTTGACCTTCCTTGTGGAAGTGGCCATGCTTGGTCTTAACAGGTTGAAGGGCTTGCTGTATGGATCCCAGATTCCTTGATCCTTTCCTGATCGCACTCTGGTAGTGTTGATGTGCTGGAGGTCGGCTCTGTTCCATGGGCTGGGATCACCAGCTAGCTTCCTGGGTAGTTCCCCTTGTGGTGTGGGACTTTGCTTCACTATACTGAGAGTCTGGAGGGCTTTATGCAGTGGGACAGGATAGATATTACATCTCACATGGGATGTCTAGCTGGGTGTCAATCTGCAGATGTTTCAGGAGCTACAGGAACAGTACCAACTATCATGTACCCAGTTTGATAAATACCTGCAACTGCAGCACGCCGTCGGTGAATATTCCACCAGACACACAGATCCCAGAGTTTCATCCCCTCAAAGACACACTTTTGATGGGGGAAATTAAATAAAGGGGCCATCTCCCAGATTTATCATTCATTGATTACTAAGGACCTCGACTCCTTCCGTAAAGGGCGAAGAAAGTGAGAGACTCAAGTAGTGGAGTTGGAGGTCGCGGAGTGGATCGAGGCCAGAATGGTCCTCCGCGAGCTCGCCATTTCCACAAGGCATACACTGGTCCAGCTTAACTATTTACATGTTACATACATGACTTCCTCACCGCTTTGCAGTGCTGGCAGAGCCTCTTTGGACAGATGTGCTAGATCTCTGTCAGGCGCAGATTTCATTTAACAGTTTGGTCTTGCTCGGGCCGGTTCCCTTCTAGAAGGCAACTGCCATAGAACTGCTGGCGTTCTCAGACCGCCAGATTCCTCTTACCCCCAGGGTGGCTGAGCTGGAATTCCTGGAGGGGAAAAGGATGGAGGCAACACTGATAGCTTAACGGGATATCACCTGTAAATGGAGACCTGCAAAATCCCATTCGATGGCAGAGGGAAATAACCAGACCCAAGGAAGCCACAAAAGGGCACCAATAGTATATATCCTTCCATTAGTGTAGATTTACAGCTGTCATTAATTCACAGAAGTAGGTCAGGAAATTGTCCTCCAAGAAAATTTGTGAACTGCAAATATGCTTGTATAGATTAGCTCATGCGAAAATCTGTTTAGCGGTTACAAATTCACATTCCCAAATACTTTTTTCCCCAATCCCGGGAAGGAGTTTTACTTCTGCCCTTGTCAGGAGTAAATTTCCATCCTCTCTCTGTATGGAAGAAATATTAGAGACAAGCTGATGAGAACCCATAAAACATGCAAGTTAGTAGGTTTACCCCTACTCAAAAAAGCATTCCAATCATGGGGAAATATTGCTCACTTCTACCTCCAGCCGCAGTATGTAGATCTACGGAAAGGTGGCAAAAGGGAATTGATAGTATTCAAACCTTATTACGGTATGAGCTCTGGCATAATCAGAGCTCTTATATATTTTCATTGCAGCCATAATTTGTCGTTGTACTATATGGCACCAAAGGGAGAAGGGGATTTTGTTCTAGGACAAGTGGATTTATGAAGCAACCTGTCCCATGGACAAGTAGATATTTTATTAAATTCCACACCCCTGTCTGCATGTTTTCAGTTTATTTTTGTGACATACTTGCAATACAACAAGAGAGAGGGACAAACTGCGGAAGAGCAAGAGAGTAAGAAAGAGGGTTAGTGTAAATGTAGATGAGATTTGGCAAGGCGAACCACACACTTCTGATAAAACGAATAAAGCATGTGCATATAGGATCATTTGTAAACCAAGTTGCTGTGCTGCTAGGTTCAAATAGCCACGGTAAAAGCGTGCACCTCAAACTTTTTTCGGAGAGCACCTGGTGCTGATTTTAAAGTACAAAGGGATGAAGTGAAATTTGGACAATCTTTGAGACCTGCATCAGATTCAGATTTGACCCAGATGGGACTTTTGGGACCTATATGACCAAAGAACCATCACTGCCTCTAATTTCCTTCTTCCAAGGGGACACATGATAATCGCATACTTGCTTTCTCTTTATTAACCTAGTGTGCTTTTTTCTTTAGAATGTTTTCTGGACAAATGTCTAAATAAACTGGTTTATGAACCTGAACCGCTTTGACCGGTCTGTATTCGAAAGCAGTAGAATTTAAAAGGATGTATGGAATCTGACTATTAAGTACCCCAATGGGAATTATTTCCTACCCAGATTAATAGTCTAGAATTGTGTTGGCAAGTGAAATATTCAATAGACCTCAAGTCGCTGTGCACAGTGCCAAGTTACAGTAGCACGTTGCAGAACAGGTACAGGGCTTCTGCATAGATTTGCCTCAATCAAGACATCTGCATATTAAAGAAATTAGCCTCACAGTCATACTTAAAATCTGTTAGACATGAGTGAAACAGAAAACAGACTTCTTTTCCTGAAATAGTTTAGATGCGGTACACAGTGCTGGACAGTAAGACTCCAAGATACTTTCAGGTTAGAACGTTAATATGAACCACCTTTTCCTCCCCAATCCTGGCCAAAATTTCTCAACTGGAGAATAAGCACATGGAGCACCCCTACAACTGCTTCCTTAAAATCACATTACAAAGAGTGCAAGGAATGTAGTTAGGAATGTTAGGGAAACGGACACTTACCTTTGCTTTCTTGGTATCTTCGGTACATTATGTACAAGATGATGGCACTGGCTGGAATACCAAGCCCCAAGGCTACTTTCTGCAGAGTGCTGAGGTTATTCCATGAACTTGTCTTATCCAACATGTTTCAGATGCCTATGTCAGGGCTCAACCTCTAGATAAAATAAAAATGTGTTATAATCTTCCAAGATGCTTCACTGATATCCTTTTACTCTAAGCAGCGGTTTTCTTAGAAAGCACTGCAGAATTCCCAAAGCTAGCAGGACAACGATGGTGGCAAATTTAAATTGCACCGCTTTACATTTTTGACACTTTAAACATTGATTTAGGCAGAGTGCCTGGCTCTTAATGCAAAAATACGGTTAAAAAAACATAGCACAACATAATTTAGCTTTGTATAGAATGTGAAAAAATGGCCCAAACTTTGCCACTTCAAAGGATTTACTTTCAAACTTTCAACAATTCAAGTGTAGTGAAAAAAAGATGTAAACCCTTTTTTTTTTTAAGAATGGTGATTTGACGATTAAAGAAAAACCTGTTAATCGAGAATAATATGGTCAACTAAGTATTTGATTTTCAAAGGGCATCTACATTTCACTTCCCTACATCATACATAAAACTCTTTCTACCCAGGCTGATACAGATTCCAGGTTTCTGAATTTCTGTTGTGTTGATTGGGTCGAGAAACAATGCAAGACTATCAAAAATGTCACGGTTATTCAAAAACTTGCATGAAAGATAGAGAGACTTCTTTACAAAAAGGCAATATTATTGTGAGATTTTTATGATATGGGGTGAGTTATGGAACTAGCAGATGGCCACGTATTGCTTGTTCGTCTGAACCCAATCTGGTCAACAGTATCTTGGCACTGGCTTGTAGAAAGTTTTAGACATCAATTTAGCTATTGGAACTTTCAAATACACACCAGGTCTGAGGAAAGAGGGCATGTAGATCTTGCACCTACCTTCAACAACCACAACTAAAACTTGATATCAAGCAACCCGTTGCCCACCCAACACCATCTTTTTTTTGTAAACTGATTCCTGGTATCTAATCTGCCCTCTGCCACAAGGGTAGGAGGGTAGCAGCTGAATCACTCCAATCTCCCCCTGGTGGGGTGGGAGGATTGGGGGTACTGTAAGGTCCAGGGTGAGAGCAGCATACCAATGCCATGATGAGCAACTCTGCCTTCTGTTACTCACTTTGTTTCACACGGATGAGCTCTGTCGCTCCGCTAAGTGGACTGAGAATGGATGTCTGCCCACCAAGGGTTGTGGGTGGTGTTGCAAGCCCAACAGAGTACCAGAGGAAGGAAAGTGAGAAAAACAAAGGAGGTGGAGGCAATGGACTAGCGTGACATCAGGCTACCAACCCCAGAAGCAAGCACAATGGAGGATTCACCCCTCTCTGCCAGCCCATAAACAGCACCCACAGAAAACCCAATTCCCCCTCCTTTGCCTTGGGGAATGGATTCACTAGTCTTGCTCTGTGTCACCAACAACCAGGGAAACTTAGAAACCCAGGGTATTTCTGAAATCTGGAGAACAAGGGAAATCAAAGGTGGTGTGGCTTGCGTGGCTAATAACACGTCATAGAAACGAACCAAAACTATAACCTGTGAAGACATCATTGACATCACAATGTCCAAGTTTTGACCAGTCCCTGTTGTAGGCGATAGGCCCATCCATACAAGTAGGGTATCACATTTAACAAGAAAAATATGGAAACGCTGGGTGGTAGGAATTTTGTGGATCCTGCAGAATTTTAACATTGCAGGGATTTTAGCCAAAGTTCGGATTGGCTGTGCACTGCATTTCGGTATAAGAAAACATAGTGGAATCCGTACACGTCACACCACCTTGGGCTCTACTGAAATCTAGTTTTCAGAAACGTCTGGGGTTGGCAAGTTTACCAGAGTGTCAGCCAAGCCCAAATACAACAGCTACCCACATACCAGAATGAATGAATTTCAAAAGAAAAATACTGAAGTTTCCAAGTTGTGTTTTGGGGCCTTTCCTGTCATGGGTGATGTGCACACTGACACAAGTGTGGGGGGGGGGGTAACATTTTTATCAGAAAAAGTGAGGAACACATTTGTTATCAATTGAATTTCTCTACATTTTTGACTTACAAATGTAAGCATGTGTGCAAGAAAGAGCACTTCTGCAAGATGTCCTCGGAATCAAATATTAAGGGTCACCCCAAATCGGGATATGTACAAACGCTGTTGTTCTGACTACCTAGGGCACATTTCAAAACAGCATGGGCTTTCTTAGTTCATTTACTAGATTTTACCATACAAATCGATGTATGGTTGGTAAACAATGCAAAATCATAAGCAAACTCAGTAGATGGCTCTGGTTGTTTTTGGACAATAAACAAGCACTACATATCCCTGCAACCAAAAGAGTCTGTTGTATGTAAAGGTTGATTATTTTTTGTAGATCAGCCACTGTGGCAAAAAAAAAAAAATACAAAAAAATGCAAAGTCACCCATTTCTATTTTTCAGGCCTTGAAAATTCACAAAGATGTTACTAGAAGTGAAGGTCTAGTAACTTGAATAATCAACTCTACCTAACAGTAATGTACTTAACAAATTGTGACATCCAAGGAAAATATTTTATTTTACAGAGCTGCCTTTTTCTTCATAATCACATTTGGGATCCATTTCAAATATGAGAGTTCAGCATTTCCTATATAAAATAAAACATTTGTTTGATTAAAGAGACTAAACGTTCGCTCCACGTATAACTAGCCCACATATAGGGTACACATGATCCCCAACTTGCCTTAGTTCACTAATAGCATTGCCACCAGGGCAGGAGAAGGAGGTTTTCTGAGTTCATGTTTAAAAACTCACTTTTCATAAATATGGGGCCAGGCCTCGAAAAATCTACTTGCCCACTCACAATTGGGAGCCAAATATTATCAGGTTGAGCTATTTTTAGCACCTACTAGTCCCAGTTGGAGAGTGAACTTAAGCTGGAAAAGAACAGGTGTTCTGTTAATTGGGAAAGTGAATGAGCAATAAGGATGCAATTAAATCATGTTTATATTGACACATCTGCTGCCTGTTCAAGGGAAGAGGTCAAATGTCAGTTTGTCTTTTTATTAATTGTTGCTTGGAAAATGGAGTTTATTATTCTTTTTCTTACAACAGTTAGAGGTTTTTGTCAAGTGAGCGTCTGAAGATGTCCGTTTTTTTTCTCTGACAACATTTATATAAATAGCCCGACAACTAATATTACAAATATTTTGAAATATATCAGGAATTACAAAATTAAGAAGTAAGATGCAAACAAAAAGTTAAATTGGAGCAAAAGAAATCAGAACACTTTACTTTGTGATAAGCAAATGACACATTTTCTGAAACTATTTCCAAACATCATTTGTACACTATATAGTTTTATCAGTAAAACTGTGTCACTGGGAAATTTTGTGGCCATTTCAATGTAAAACCTCCTCATTGCAAATTACAGTGTGCTACCACTTCATGTTTTAGTCATGTATTTATTAAAAGTTATAGTTTAACATGATTTGAGAAACATTTCTGCCCCTTACCCACCCTGACAATGCTGTTAATGAACTAAGAGGCAAGTCAGGGATCATGTGTATCCTATATGTGGCTAGATTTGCATTATATATGGAGCAAAGGTTTAGTCTATTAAATCAAACAAAACAGCTCTTTGTACAACAGACATGCTGAACTCTCATGTTTGAAGGTGCTCTAGTATGTGATAATCCTGAAAATTACAGCTCAATTAAGTCAAACATTTGCCCACAATTGCATCATTTGAAACCAGTTTATGGGTCAAGAGCATTACAAATAGGTCGAGTAGATTATTTAAGTCACTTGACCTTCAGGTCTACTAAAATTTTTATGATTTTTCGAGACCTGGGGGCCATATGTAGGTAATTTAGGAATTGTGATTCACAATTAGGAAATAGCATGTCCTAAGGTACAAAAACCTAGAAGTTGGAAATAGTGATTACAAATGGGATTGCAATAGACCTACATAATGAATATTTATGAGGTAGGTCGCTGTTTGGGACCTATAAGGAACTGCAGCCATCACAGGTATGGTGCCCTGCTAGGGTCAGCAGACCAGAGGAGGAGAGCAGAGAGGATTTGGCCTAACGGCTAGGGCGCTCAACCTTGGAAACTGGGTTCGAGTCTCGGTAATGACGCTAAACATCCTGTGATTCTGGGCAAATGACTTAATCTCCCCTTGCCTAACAAAAATGAATTTGTGTCCGCATGTAACATAATTGGTGCTATGTAAAGCGCTCTGATACCCGATTCGGATCAAGTTCGACCTATATAAAACTCTGCAAAAAAGAAAAGTAATTGTACGAAGACAAACTGACTTTTGAACACAGAGCAAAGGCATCCGTTTTGCTCCTTTAGTTTTTAAGTGAACAGAACAGCTGTTCTTTATCAGCTCACATGAACAGGTGAGTAAGCCCTAAATATAGCTCGCCCTCAAATTCCGACTCGCAATAGCGAGTAGATTTTAATTGAGGCCTGTTTTTCTTGTCATTTGTTTTTTATTTCAACCAATATTTTCCATGGGAAAACCTTGAGTGATTAACATAAATGACGCCTGCATTTCTGGGTTCACCAGAGAGTTTCACACGAACTGCAAGAAGGCAGAAACCACAAGAATTGGAAAAACTAACTACCACTTCGAAAACTGCAATCACTGTGGTCATTATTTTATTTTTTACAACTTTGCCTGTTTCTGAAAGCTGGTACAAGGGTGATCTTAACCCCTTCGCAGCGGGGGGTAATTCCCCGCTGTGTTGGGGGGCACGCACAGCACCCCCGTGCTCATACAGTGCACGTGTGCTCATGACGAGCTGAGCTCGTCACGGCGACACCCGTTTTCGTGGAACATTCAGCACAGCAGGGGAATTATCCCTGCGCGTGAGCGCTCCACAACTCATGACGAGCCCAGCTCGCCATGAGCACAGAAGGAGTTAACACAGCAAGCCTTCTGTTGATGCGATTCTTAGAGGAAGAACGCTGTTAAACACATCTTTGCAACAGATAAAGAACACAAGTTACTATATCTGCTAATTCATTTTCTTGGTTCCCTCCATTTTATATCTCCAACACATGGAGAACAGGACCCATATTAGGCCTCAATACCTTTTGAGAAGAAAAGTTATTAGGCTTCAAGTGCAAACAGACCAGACATTTAAATAATTTAATGAAAAAAGGTTCAGTATTGGACGGGGGAGGTGGGTGGTAGTAGTTGACTAAGGGGCAAATGTATTCTCTGAAACTTCAATGTACGTCTCAGCTATAAGAGCTCTGCTTGCATTTCGAGTTTAGGATCACACAGCAGGTACAGTGGTCACCCAGAAATACTGAATATACAGAAGAGGAGTTTAAGCAGTAAATAGCGAATGAACACCTTTTGCAAGTTATGTGGAGCAGACAGGTCTCCATTCTACACAAACATAACCCTACTTTCTGCTTCTTAAATATTGAGTTGCAATGTTATATATATCCTTCAATTTAGTTTCATTTTCGAATCTGTACATGAAGGATACATTTTTAACTATAAACAGTAGTTGCAGAGGCTGCTGTGGCACAGCAATGATAAAAACGTCCGCCAGTTAAAAATGTATTTCTAGTATGTAGTAATTTATTTCTAGTTCTGACATCCATTATTGAGCTGGAGCCAAGCTGGCCCCCAGTTATAGATGACCAACATGTGTGTACTTTGCGTTTAGAGCACCTACCTGCACTGAGGTATTTTACTTCCAGTTAGTTAAAACATAAATGCCTCACTTAAGGGCCATCACCACTGCTTTTGCTGGTGTTCCCTCCTGGGTTTGGGCTTGTTTAGAGGGCCATTGGGGGTGAAATGGTAGAAGTGGGATGGGTTATATCTAACCTTTCAGAAAATAAGACGGATGCTTCACGTAAACGGCTACCACCACTCCTTTTGCTTGGGTCTTCTTCCTTGCCTTTCAAGTAGTTCACGTTACCGTCAAGGTCATTGGCTTGTTTTGAGGAGCTTTGGCAGGGAAAGTGAAGTGTGGACTGTTCCAGTCTAAACTGAACTAAGAAAATAAGGTTGATAAAAAAACACACTTTCTTGTTAAAAATGAAAGCTATGCTAAAACTTGGGCTGTTTAAAACAATCTGCTGGTACAGCAGACGTTTCCTTATTCCAGCAAGATGCCTTTTGGGAGACAGGGTCCTCCCCATAACTAGGGTTGCCACCTGTCCGTTTCTTTACATGCATAGCCAATATTTTAGTGTCCCAGCCTGTACAAAATCCGGAAAATCACGTAAAGCTGGTACTGTATCCCCTTATCCGCACATTGTTTAAACAGTACACTTATGAACGCTCTTTAAAATGTGTTCTATTACTGCTTTAATGAAGCCCAACTGATCATTAAAGACAAAAAGCTGTATTAAAAAAAGATTACAATTTTATACGAAGTTATATTTAAGTATCATGTCCTGGCCTTTGCAGTATGTTGGGTAAAAAACAGCCGGTATTTTTCTATGGTGAAGGTGGCAACTCTATAACTAGACAGACAACGCAGCCTGGGGTCACAGAGCACAGGGGTCTGACTGGGCACTGAAAAGATAAGACGGCAGGCTCTCAATCTCCTTAACCGCGCCCTACACAGCGAACCCCTTTGCCTCTGCAGGCCGGAGGGCGGATTCGGATGTGGGACCCTCTTGGGACCCCGGGCCTAAATTCCTAAAAAGGCATTAGGTCGGTCCGTGTGTTTATTGGAAGTCTCTAGCAAGCCTCGTGCTGCGAAGCCCAGTTAGGTGGGTAAGTTTCTGGAGGATTAAGGGGCCAGGAAGATTGGACGACATGTCTAGGGGTCGACTACCTTCCACAGCAACGCTCCTTCCATTCTCACTCCTCACCTGCGTCTGTCTCCTCACCGACTCCGTTCAGAGCATCCCTCGTGAGCTCCAATCACAGCCCTCCCAAAGCCTTTACAGTTCCCGACATCAGCCAATAAGGAGCAGCGCTTAACAGCACCGCAGCGTGCAGCCGTTGCGCATCGTAACCAATAGCTAATCAGGCTGGAACCCTCCGTTTCAGCCAATCGGGCATACGCCGTTCAGCTACTAGATCTCGGCGCATGAAAGAGTTAACCAATAGCAGATGGCCGGGAGCGCGTGAGCTCGTGAATCCAAATGGTTAACGGCAATATATAAAGCACGAGCGTCTATTCCCCTTCCGGACAATTCGCACGTTATTGGCAGTTGGAGGTATGCCATCAGGTGGAGCTGGTGAAAGTATTTATTTAATTTAGTGATTTTTTTAAAGCAAAAATACCAACATTTAGGACTATGAAGAGGGAACTTTGGAAAAAAAATTGACTTTATTTTCCCTATGACATACATTAAAGCAAAGGCAATTATTTTAGGAGAGAGACAGGTAAAAGAAAGCCTTATTTGGCTTAAAAAAATCAGGCGTATCCTGTGTGTCAGGTCTGTTGGCATGTATGATATAGCACGGTTTTGGCCCGTGGGAATAAGAGCGCTTTCCAAAAGAACAGTTACCAGAAATCACATCAGGGATACTTTAGAGATCATGCAACCGAGGAGAAATATTTTTTATAAAACGGAAATTGGGAGTAGCTAGGAGAGAAACTGTACATAAGTAAAGTTCTCCGATAGTCGTGCGTAGCAAACATTCCAATTGACCCGATTCAGACGGGGAAATCTTAATTTTGTAAAGACAAAAACGGCTTTATTTTGTCTGTCTTCAGCCTGAAATGGCCTCTACTTCAATAGAAGTCAATGAGGGAAACACTTTCCCAATTATTTTTTTACAATCTCCCACTTTCCTCTTCTAAAATATTGGCATGTATAGTGGCGTGAGTAACTGAGAAGCAACATCAGACAAATTAAAACATACACTGGAGAGCGAGTGAAGGTTGAAGGAATTTAATTCAAAACAAAACGAACTGATGTTTCAGTCTAATGTTAGCACCTTAGCCACTTATAAAATACTTGCTAGTTTGTATTGTGTGAGCTGGAGAATATAAGACATACTTAACAAAACATTTTACTCTAAAAATAAATATTATAATTGGTCGTGGCAGATCTGTTCTGAAAATGCACAAAAAAGCAGGTGACAGGGTGTCATGACAAATGTACCTATACCAAGTGCATCCAATTCTGGAATGAGAAAACATTTTGTCGTGGAATGCACAGGAAGGTGGAAGAAAGGAGGTCATGTCACGTGGAGCAGTTCAACGAGGAGCTGTTCAATGACTGTCATCTTTTGCTTTATTTTGTTTTGATTTGTAATTGTATTTATAATAAGCTTGCTACCCTTATGAGGTGTTGAAGTACTTTAGTGCAAGTAGTACGCTACTCCAGACCCAAGGTTACTGGCTAATCCGGTGGTTAGTTGGTCATGTGCTCTCAACAGAAGCATTCCATGCGTTAATGTCAGTTTCTTTTGTGGTAAATTCAATAAATCACGAGTTAGATCGCATAATTAGTAGTTGCTTTCCGGCATCATGCTTATCATTGGTGTGATGGTGAGGCAACCAAGAATTCATTAGGTATTGGATTTAAGGAAAGAAGAGGTTGTGATCAATGGAATGAGGTGTAGGCAGTTTGCAAACATCTTGTATTCCCTATTCATTTTGTGGCCCCTTAATCAGTGCTTGATTTGAGCCAGTGTTTGCAGATGGGGCCCAATAAACACTTATTTTGTTTCATCAGTCTTTGAACCAGGACAAGAGAGAGAGAAAAGCACACGGGGTAAAGAAGGACTAAGATAAAGATGAAACAACTGTGACAAAGGGATACAGCAGGAACCTGCAAGAGTGAGACAAAGGGCCAGGAGATGCCTTGTGGTGGATTAAAGAGACATGAGGTGGAATCAAGACTACTTATCCTTGGTACTCAGAATGCAAGTATTGAATAGCACGGGTCATTTGTTTCTGAGCAAAACTTTGGCCCTGGCACTAATTCTTTTACCAGTTAAACACTGCTCAAAATAGCTGTGATCCGCAGGAACATGGGTTCTGGTGATGGTGAAATAATGAGTATTACTCTGAGGTACTCATGCAGAGGAAATAAATAATAAAAGCTCTCTGATGGAATTATGCCAACATAAGTGCATGTAGATCTTTGGCGATTCAGTCACAACTGAAGATTATCTGCTGTAAAGTTCCCAGTTAGAGGGGCACAATTGGTAAAACTTTATGCCTGAAGTTACTGGACTGCTAAGAAGACCAACAAAGTATGGATTCACTGGGGTTGAAGTCCCAGCAGCATTTCCCATCCAGATGAGGTGTAGGTGGTCAACTACAGCACAACCATGTTTCACATAAAAAAATGGAAGGAGTACAAGATGGAAATCGAAGTTTGGCATTGTGAAATACTCAACAAAGAACATCTGATTGGCTGTCATCTGTCTAAAGAAAAGTTTGTTGCAGACTCCTTGTGCGAACACAAGGGTGATAATCAAGAATGCAACCTACAGTAACCATTTTTAGACTAAATATTTGCAGTCAGCACAACTCGTCAGAAACCTCTTCACAAAATGCCAAAACTCAATAGGACAATGCTTCACATCCAGGTATCCACATTTCATCGAGGTGCAATGCACTGTCGTGAAGTTTGGCAGGCATCTTTTTATGCCCATTATCATCATAGTGGTGAGTAAACGCAAGAGATAACACAGCTGTAATACTCGTACAAACTCTAACCCACAGGAAAATTGATAACATACATAAGGGATAGGAAAACTATTCTCTCTTATTTGTTGGGTCACAGACTCCTCAACTGCCCTTGACACGGTTGGTATTCCAGTCAAATCTGAGAATGGCCAGCTACTGTACAAAGTGCATTAAGGCTTTTACTTGCATTAACACACCCCTGGGTAATCTCACAGAAAGGTTAGCCCGATCAATCGTAGAGACGGGGTCAAGCTGCTTTATGAGGAAATTAAATCTAGTGATGAAGCAAAGCTTCGCATTTTTGCGACTTGCTGTAGTCATGATCCTCGCTCATGTGTAACCAAGTAATAATTTGTATGTCTTACTAACCTTTATTTCATGTTTAAACGAGGTAAATGAAGCTTGCACATGTGTATTTCTAATACGATTAATTCGAGTCAATAAAATGGCCGCTGCTTTGAAATAGCTTCTGCGCATGCGTCAGTCACACTCACGTGTCCTGACGTGTTTGCAGGTTTGGAGGGAAATAGTTGCGCATGCGTAATACATAGTTTTGGCAATAACGTGGTACTGCTCGTGCCATTGCTCTTGTGCCCGTGTATATGTAGCTAACATTTAGACTGCATAAGTATAATTTTTGGTGATAAGTTGAAAGTACAAAACCAATGATGTGTTTTCATAACGTTATTTCTATGTATTAATTTGTTCTCGCTTACTTTTATGTACCGCGGGAAATGGGGGGTCTGACTGAGCCGAAAGCCATCTTGGAGGTCCTTTCTGCGCAGGACCGTCCGTCTGGGGAGAAGTCAACCTTGGCTGGTGGAACTCAGCCAGCTGGCAGGGATGGACAAGATGCTCCTGAGAACTGACCTGCGAACTCAGCAGGACGGAGTCATGTGTCCCTATTCTGAAACAATGTTAATTTGTCATTGTATTTCCCTGGACTTTCTCATGAGAACCCCAATCTCGCTAGGCGGTACCCAGAGATGCAAAGTAGGCATCGAAATAGTGTGTTCTGATTGGTGTGTTACCCAAATCCTATCTTAGGACCAATCCAAATTGAGGGATTCTGACACTTTGCAACATTGGGGGGTGGTACACCGTCCCCAAACTGTATATCTACCCTGGGTTCACCTAGGGAAATTGTCCGACTTGTCTGGTTTAGCTGACCTGTCACTGACCCAACGCACTCAATAGGTGACTGAAGAAACAGAGCACTGCGGAGTACTCTGTCCGAAATTGACCATAGACTAAGGTTTTACTAAACCTTAAAGTGCTGGCGAAGCACTTGGCTGGGAGTTCGCTGACCCAATCGGGGTCTTGATCGATAGCTGCAGAGAGGGTGGAGCGCAGGCGTTGCTTCCGAACTGCGGGTGCTGGTCCTGTCCTGAGGGTTTCCTGTCCTGTCCTGAGGTCCTGTCCTGATTCCTAATCTGAGGGTTTCCTGTCTTGTCCTGGGTGTCCATTCTGCACCTGCTGTCCATTGAGGGGTATCCTTCCTTGAGGGTTTCCTGTCCTTAACTGACCCGTGGCCAGGGTTTGGTTTTCACACCAGTCTAGGTAAATATTGCTCTGAAATCTTTCAAACTTGCACCTTTCTATTTTTCTGTCTTTTGCTTCAATAAAAGACACACCTTTGCACATGTTGATTTTTCCATGCTTTGCCGCAAATTATTGAAACGTAAAGTCATTGCATATTTCCATAACGTTTCCCATGTTACCCTACCTGTTAGAAATCATATTTTGCATTGCAGTTTGTCATTTTCTGATATGGTCTAGAACGGCCTTTCTTAAACTGTCCAAAGAACTTTTGCCCTAAATCCATAGCGTTTCCTGTTGCATCCCATATTAGCATTTCCATGATTACCCTGACTTTATTTCTCTATAGTTATGTACTTTTCATTATCTTGATTATCGATTGTCTTATCCTTGTAAATCTAATGCTTACTGAGAACGAACTTTAGATAAAGATTTTAAAACTTCCAGTTGTCCGTGGTCATTTTACAAAGGTATTGAAGGTCAATTTGAATTGTATTTTGCTGCCTTTCCTTTACAGCTAGCTCCCTGATCCATTGTGGTCATAGGTACCCGTGTCGGTGGATGGTAAGTCGGGTACGCTGAGGAATAACAGTAGGGAAATTCACACAAATTGGTAGCAGCCCGTGAAGTCACCCGGTCAATGTATATGGTGAATTGAAATATATGGGCCGGAAGCGGCGAAATTATTGGTTGGGTGACCTCGCGCGCTCTATCAGTTTTTCTGGTAGCAGAGGTATGGTTAGCGACTAGTTAAAGGTTAGGTAGGATTAGTTAGTCTAGTCAAGTCGGTAGCTGCTAGTATATTAATGCTGCTACAAGAGCGGCCGTTCCGAGGGACCTGATCATTCTCTTGAGAATACGCTGTTTTGAAATTTATGAATTGGTTTATCATTGTTATTCTTGTTCTTATATTGTTATATGTATTAATCCATGCATTTGTAAACCGTCTCGTTCAATGTTGTCCGAACTCCCCGGGGAATTGAATGGCAAAGTGGTGAATAGAATCCATTTGCCTTGAGGTCGCAGGCTCAAGGAAAGTTAGGTGCAGGTTAGGTACAACCGGGAAGCACTAACTAGGGTTTTTTTCTGAATACGTGTGTGAATAAATGTCAGTAACGAGGTTCATTGGCAAAATTCCAATAGTGGCGTAACCTAGTAAGGGTCACATCGGAAGAGTAGCAGGTTCATCGGAGCTTGGGTGAAAGCAGAGGGGTCCGCTGGGAAACCTTAGACTCGGATATATCCCAGAGAAGTGGATGAGTTTAGGGAAGTAACAGGTTCACTGATGCTAGAGTGAAGGGTAGGCGGAAGAGATCTACCCGCAGCGTGTGAAAAGTAAATGGAAGTAGTTTACTTGCAGTAAAACAAAACTCTTTTTCTGTCTAGACACTTGAGCACTGTGGCGAATGTGTATTCGTTGTAAAGTAACCAAGCACTAGCACTTTAGAAAGAAAGAAAGTTTCCGTTACCTTGTGAAGGGAGGGAGTCAGCCGCGAAGCGTCTCTGACGTCACTCCGTGCCGCGCTGGGATGGGTAGAAACAGCGGGCGGGTAGCGGGGCTGGAATTGTGAAGGAGGGGTGAGCACCGAAGAGTGAGAACTGTCTCACGAAGGGGCCGCGCACCCATTGGTCGAAACTATTTGAACGCGTGCACCCCATTGGTCGCACGGAATTGCAAGACGCATTCTGATTGGAGGTAACTTTGTAAACAAAGTTAAGCGTAGAAATCGTATGTGGCACTCGTATTGTCCAGAGACTAGACCCGATCCAAGAAGCCAAGGGTTTGAAAGGGATCAGTGGAAAGCCAATAGATAAGATATAATGTACGGAACAAAGAGAAAAATGTCTCTTGTAAATAAGGTAAAGAATTACTTCAAAACGGACAAACCAATTAAATCAAGAGAGGGCGTTATTGTCCCACCACCCAATACTCCCGCCTCTTTCATGATGTTTGATCGAGGGTACAATACCTGTGTGTGGTTGGAAAATTGGGTAAAGTACACAAAAGATGACGGAATATTGGCCTTTCCGTTAGACGGTACCTTCAATGGTAGGATTTTATTTAATTTGAGAACCCGAATGAATGAATTGCATCCCAGACCGAGACTAACGCAGTATGAGGCATTAGAGGAATGGGAGATTGAGGCTTTCGAAAGAGAGAAACCCCGAATGGACAAAGGTCTGACCAAGTGGTACCCAAGGCTGAAACAAGAGACCCGGGATAAAAAGATGAAACAGTGGAGACAGAGCATGATTGTTGAGGGTCTGTTTCCCATGATGCCAGCATGTACCCCTTCGGGGGAAGAGAAAAAGACAGAAAAGTGTAAACATTGGGGAGCTCTTGGGGAGTCAGACGATGAATTATTAGATGACATCTTTACGAGAAGTCCGCCCCCTTATAATGAGGGAGCCCGACCTTCCAGTGCAGGAGAAAATCCCCAGCGTCCATCTATTAAGGAGGAGGACAGATCCCTAAGTAGGGGGGGAGGTTGTCAGATACCGCCCTATTTTGAGAATCCCGGACCCGCGGAGGTAAGAGATATATATCCTAGAGTGCCCGTGAGCCCGGAGGAAAAATATTCCAGCAAGAGAGTCTTTTTCCCCAGACCTCTTTATGAAAACGAAGAAAACCCATTAAGTTCAGGAATGCCCTTTTTACAGCCTCCATATGAGGGAGAGCGTAG
Source organism: Lissotriton helveticus (assembly GCF_964261635.1). Lineage (NCBI taxonomy): Eukaryota > Metazoa > Chordata > Amphibia > Caudata > Salamandridae > Lissotriton > Lissotriton helveticus. The sequence continues at coordinate 823,825,455 of NC_136073.1, forward strand.
GTCATTTGGCATGGGAACTTTGTTCCCAAAACCAAATTATGGTGGAGGACCAAGTGAAACGCATCCTACTGCCCCGAGCTTTACCCCTCACCTGACCCCACAGATAATACCTGACCGAACATTAGGAAGAGTACTGGATGAAAGGGAGCAAGAAGTCCTAGCTAGACAGAGAACAGAAATAATTCAGAAAATCTCCCAGTTAAATAACAGTCCTGAGGCTTTGACTATTCCGGTAACAATTGGACCAGTGGTTCCGTTATATGGGAATAATCAGGGAAGTCCAAACCCTCCAGTTATTAACCCAATCATGGCCCCACCAAGACAGGAGCCCCTACTGATAGACGATCAGTCCAGTGAGTGCGAGTCCGAAGTTGTGTTCTTGGACCTGCCAAACAAACAGACCGGGAAGGGAATGCAGAAGAGGCATAATCCTTTTAATGCGAAAGAAATTAAATTAGAATCAACGTCAGGTACTAAGAGTGTCTCTCTGGTAACTCCGGAGGAAATTGAAAATTGGAGTCGTGAATTAGAAAAACAGACTCCGCAAACGAAACCTTTAGACCTCTACAAACTGAGGGTAGAAATAGAGGAATTAATGGCAGGAAATGTGGGATTAGACAGATTAAATACCTACTCTGAAGAAGAGTTGCTGTTTATGTGTAAAAGCCTTACCAGAAGTACCAGAGTGCTCCACGAAAAGCTGACAGACACTGCAGCTAGTATGGGGGTAGATATTTCAAGGTCCAAGCCCTTGCAAAAACCCTACAGAGCTGAATTCTCAGACAAAGATATAGAGAACTTGAATGTGTCAGGGAAAAAGTTGCAGATTAAAGAGTTGCTAGCAATTTTGCAAAAATGGGGAGATGTGGAAAAATGGAAAAGCAGGTGGGCACGAAAGAAAGATGAGGCTCGATCCAGACAAACGACCCCTGAGTTCGCTTTGAGAGAAGTAGACAAGCCCGAACAGTTATGCCCCATGCGTGAAGTACCAGGTGGGAGGTATGTGCACGTTCCATGGTCCAGACAGGATATTGTGTCCTTTACTAACGATTTCCCAAAATTGCGCGAAAAGCCAGTTGACTGGTACCGGCAGGTGGAAAGGTTCGTAAAGGTGCAAAAATGCCTGTGGAAAGACCTGGATGGATTTTTCGATATTGTGGTCCCGGTAGATCTATGGACCGAGTGTAAAATAGCCATAGCCTGGCCTAGTGAGGACTACCCGAGGGACTCTAACACAGGGGAGCCGTCGATTGAAGTGATGAAAAAATATGAACAAGTAATTCAGCATTTGAAAAATAAGGTGCCCGCAAAGGAAACTGATTGGACCAGGATAGATAGAACGACGCAGGAAAGAGACGAGACAGTACACTCCTATTATGAAAGGCTGTTGCAGGTGTTTAAAACCTACAGTGGTATAGATAACATCGAGATGAAGGATATGACGCATTTCATTTACAGGTTTGTAAACGGTTTAAGACCCGAAATTTGTCAGTGGATAAAGGATAATAAAATCTGTTGGCATACCAAAAAGGTAGACGAGGTCCTACGGTATGCAAAATACTGTGAGGACGAGACGGCAGAAAAGAAAAAGGCTCTCAAGGAGAAGGTTATGTGGGCTCAAGTGAAGCTCGCAGAACAGCAGGAAAAACAATTGAGTAACATGGCCAAAAACACTCAGAACCAAGGTCCTGGGGGTGGGGGAGGAGGTAAGCCCCGGCCCAAAATGAGCAGAGAAGAGGCTATGAAGAAATTTCCCTGTCACCAGTGCGGAGAAATTGGACACTGGCGAAACGAGTGTCCTTATTTGCCTGACGATAACCCCAAAACACCTGATTTAACTCCACAGACGCAGAAAGAAAGACCAAGAAAGACTCAACCACAGGTAAAAACGATTCAGGTGCCCCGAGCTCCAAAGCAAGTGTATAAGGGAAAATCCACAGAGGGTGATGAGGTAGAAGTCTGGGAAAGCAATGAGAACAGAAATGCAGCAACTTCGCAGTATTTGTTAAATGATACCTTCCTTTGTGATGACCAGTACTGACGGGGCCTGAGAGGGGAGGACGAGGAGTGCGTACTTGGCGCCTCCTTGCCGGTAGACCAGTCCGGACCATACATTGAAGGAAAGGTTGACGGAAATGATGTCACTTTTCTGTTGGACACTGGTGCGACCCGTTCTACTGTGAGAACAGTGGACGTTCCAAACCTACCCCTCTCGGGAGAAGCCATCCAAGTAGTGGGTGTATCTAATCAATTGATTAGTACTCCTGTTACCAAACCAATGGAGATATCAATTGGAAACTTTAAGGAAATGCATAGATTTGTCGTTTGTGACACCAGTCCAGTGAACTTACTGGGACGTGATTTGCTGTGCAAAATGAACTGTACCATCTTTTGCACACCAAAGGGAGTTGAAATTCAGACCCCAGATGAAGATGGCATCTATAAATTAATGCTAATCAGACCTGACTCAGAGATTAAACGAATGACTATGCAGGATTTGCCCAAAGAACTCCAAGAAGCAGTGAAGCCAGAAGTATGGGACTTTACTGGGAAAGATGTAGGGTTAATGAAAAACGTGGACCCCATACAGATAGTGTGAGAAGTTGGCCTGATGTGCAGTGTTCACTATTCTAGTGATCACTATATATCAGTCCAAACAACCCTTATTGATGATTGGTTGTAAGTCAACCTTATAGACCAGCTATCCTAGTAGCATGGATACGAGCAGTCTAAGGCTAAGACTCTAGAGGGCGTGTTAAGCCAGCTGTTTTACCATCACATTACCCCTTGAACACCCAGTGAAAGGACACCACACAAGTGTTATGAAAATAAACAGTGTATTTATTAGAATCACAACAACCCTGTACTCTTTATGAGGACAGGGTGCTAGGCACACAACAAAACTCTTACGAAAATACTTTTAAGTTAGCACGTTACACAAATGCCCGAGGGGCACGAAAAACCATATACGCTAAAAGTGGAATGCGAATTACTAGCAGGTAAGTAACAGTTCTAATAGGCTTTGGAATCGCTAGGACTGGACTAGGGAATCGTTAGATTACTACTAGGAGGCCCAGGGGACTCGGGTGCAGAGTGTGCACTCTCACGCGGGATGCGGGACAAAGTCTATGGAAGCTAGAATTCACAAAGTTAGTGTCCACGGGCGAACCCGACCTGGTAGGAAGAAAACGACAGTGGATCCTGACCCTTGGATAGTGAGGCTATGCTGGGACACCGGAGTGCCGAAGTTACCTAGCCCAGGGGCTGCAGCTGCATAGGTCTGAAAAGACGTCGGGGATCTCGTTGCCGGACCAGGAGCCTGGAAGGAAGAAGTTGCTGGCAGGCGACCAGTGAAGGAAAGTTCGATGGATCCAAGCCTGGATCAAGGAAGAAGAAAACCTGAAAGCAGAGGGGACCAAGTTCTTGAATCACTAGCCAGTGATTAAGTGGGCACCAGGATGGCACCGGGCGAAGTCACCGCAGTCAGGTGAGTGGGCGCTGCTGGGCTCTGCAGTCTCTCGGACCAGGAGGCGTTGTCGGCGACCAGGATGGAGGTGCGAGCTGTCCCACGAAGGATGAAGTCGTCGGCGTCGAAGTTACCCAGGAGTGGGCAACAAGCCTTGGCTAAGTCAAGCCCACGCGGTGGACTCAAAATGGCGTCTTGAGTGGACCAGGAGGGTCCGGGGTGCTCCTCTTCTGGAAGGGAGCAAGGGCCAGTCTGGAGCAACCAGACCAGCAGCAGAAATGTCGTCGGGCGTCGTCAGGAAGGCCACAAGCCAACGGGCTAGTAGCCAAACAACGCGGTGAGCAGCAGGAAGCAGAAGGGCCCCACGCAGATCGTGGAGATGCTGGGGGGCTGCACTTCGGAGCTGGAGCTGCTCAGAGTCGGGGCTTCTCGGACCCCAAAGCACTCACCAGTAGATTACTCGGCGGGCTTGCTGGAAAGAAGTCGTGCAGTCTTGCAGATGGCCGGTCCCTTGAGGTCTCGTCGCACCCACGGTTCTCAGCTGGGCTGTAGAGGTGGGTAGAGGTCAGAGGTGCCAGGGAAGCCGGTTCTCGTCGAGCTGGGCAGTCGGATTCCGGAGGAAGGACTTACAGCAGACCGCAGTGTTCTTGGATGGTGCCTGCGGATGCAGGGTGACTACTCCTTAGTCACAAGGGAGAAATCTTAGGAAGAAGTCTTGAGTTCCTTTCGCAGAAAGTAGTTTCAGGATTCAAAGATGATCTGATCTGGAAGGGGGCCAGTCTCTACCTTTATCCTGTAAAAAGGGGCTGGCACGCGACTAAGTCCTGCCCTATGGGTGGGACTAGGAGGGGGGTGGTTACACCCACTTCCTTGGCGGGCTTTTCCCCAGCACAGGGTCTGGAGTGACCCTGGAACTGGTTCCAGCCAGCCTATGCACAGTGAGCACCGGGGTGCCACGCGCAGTCACCTTCCTCTAAAGCCCTGCCTACCTACAATACACAAAACCCTGTCTGGGACGGTGCTGGCACCGCCCCTGGCAGGAAACCCTTTGTCCTTATCTCCTGCTCTGGGAGGACTCCCAGCAGCAGGAGGGCAGACTTGTGTCTCGGTGGCAGCATCCATTTTGTGGATGCTAAGGCTCTGTCTGACTTTTAACCGGGTTATAGGTTACAGGCATGTCGTGTCCCTCTAGAAGGGTGGAATGCTAACCCCGTCGCCAGAATTGGCGAGGGGTTAGTATTCCAATTCGTATGACACCTTACTCGACATGTTTTGATAAAGCGATACCAGAGTTGGCACATAACCGCGAGGATTATAATGCACTTAAGAGTATATGGTATGCGATATCATGGAAACGGCTAAGGGATGGATCCCGAAAGCCGCAGACAGGCTCAGCTCATGCTAGAGCACCGTCTCACACGATTCCAAGCACTCTGCCTTCAGGATTGTTAAGGCCTGCTATAGGAGTGACTGATAGGAGATCTGTGTGTCCATTTTAGGGTTAGATATAGGTATACTATATCTAAAGCAAAGGGTGAGTACACCACCTTGCCCCAGCTGTCGTGCAGCCAGTTGTGTCAGTTTTAGTTAGTCAATCCAGGGGTGGCACAATACATGCTTCAGCCCCTGGGAGACTTCTGGGTGCACCTCAGCCCTGGGTACAGGGACTTGGAGAGGGCCCAGTGCCAATTCAGTACCTAAGTACAATTTGGATAGAGAGAACAGCTAGGCTGTGGGTCTGATTAGCAGGCCCCCAGCCAGGGAAAGTCGTAAACCAGTGCAGCAAAAAGCAAAAATCTGGGTGATCATAGGATTGCAGACCCTACTCTCCTACAGATAGCAATCAAGGACAATGCAGTATACCCCAATACTAAACCCTACAGAATGAATGCAGAAGTGAGAGCAGGTGTTACCCTGGAAATACAGAAATTGCTAGAAGGAAACATCATACAGGAAGTATTGAGTAGCCCATGTAACTCACCGATTATGGGCATCAAGAAGCCTAGTGGCAAGTACAGAGTAGTGCAGGACCTACGAAAAGTAAACAAGATAGTGGTCCCCTGCTGCCCTATTGTCCCGAACCCAGCAGTGATTCTGTATCAGATTCCCTGGGATGCTGAGTGGTTCACTGTGATAGACCTGTGTCATGCATTCTTTTCCATTCCCTTGCATCCAGATAGCAAATTTCTTTTCTCATTTGCCTTCAATGGTCACGTGTATGTCTGGAACAGGGTCCCCCAAGGGTACACAGAGAGCCCCTCTATCTTTAATCAGATCTTGAAAAAATGTTTGGAAACTTTGGTCTTACCTGGAAACTCTGTCCTAGTGCAATACATTGACGACCTCTTGGTGGCGTCTAAAAGTCATAGGGATTGTGTGATTGACACCATTGCCCTACTGAATCACCTGAGTGAGAAGGGACATAAAGTGGCCCCTGAGAAATTACAGTTCTGTACAAATTCAGTGAAATATCTGGGGCACCAGATAGAGAAAGGCGTCAGAAAGGTAACATCAGAAAGAGTGAGAATAATTCAAAAGATGCAGTTACCCCGTACTCAGAAAGAGATCAGAATGTTCGTGGGAGTGATAGGATACTGCAGGCAATGGATTCTGGGATTTGCAGTCCTAGCTAGGCCCCTGATAAAAATGACCAAGAGAGGAACACCGGATGTGGTACAATGGGATGATGAAAGCTTAACAGCCTTCACAAAACTACGGGATTGTCTGTGTACAGCCCCTGCGTTGGGAATGCCAGACTATTCTAAGGAATTTGCCCTATTCTGTGACACTCGCGATAATTGCGCGTTGTCAGTCCTAACACAAGAACATGGCACAACCAGAAGGCCTGTGGCATATTTCTCTGCCACCCTGGATCCAGTGGCTGCTGGATTACCAGGATGTCTGAAAGCAGTAGCTGCTACCTGCGCAAGTTTAGAGCAGAGTGAGTCCATTGTCATGGGACATCCTGTAACTGTGTATGTTCCACATGGAGTGGTAATTTTACTGACCCGAACGAAAACTCAGTACCTCACCCCTAGTCGGCTGACTAAATACGAGAGGATTCTTGTGGGTGCTGCAAATGTAAACATTGTCAGGTGCAGTATTCTGAACCCCGCCACTTTGCTCCCCGATCCAATGGATATGAAAGATGGGGTGGATGATGAGCATAATTGTATTGATTTAACAGAATTCAGCACCAAACCACGCCCAGACATTAAAGAAACACCTTTGCCTAAACATGACTTAGAATTATTTGTGGATGGTTCATGTCTAAGACATGAGCATGGAGGCCTGAGTGCCGCCTATGCGGTAGTCTCCTTAACCAAAATTGAAGAAGCAGGTTATCTATTTGACGTAAAGTCTGCACAAGTAGCCGAATTGATTGCTATGATAAAAGCTTGCAAAATTGGGAAAAACTTAAGCATAACAGTGTATATTGACAGTCAGTACTGTTATGGAGTTGTGCATGACTTTGGCCAGTTGTGGCTACAGAGGGAGTTCCTGACTTCATCAGGTACCCCTATTCGAAATGGAAAGGTTGTTCAAGACCTTTTAGAGGCAATCCAGTTACCAAAGGAACTGGCAGTGGTAAAATGTGTTGCTCATAAGAAGGGCATGGACACTGTATCACTGGGAAATGATTTTGCTGATCGAGTGGCCCAATGGTGCGCCAGAGATCGATATATCATAAATCCAAAACGAGGGGGGCCCGGAACCAGCTGCCAACTTCAAGTGTTAGAAGAGGTGCCTACATGGGATGAAGTGAAAGAGTGGCAGCAGGCGGCACCTTGGCAAGAGAGAGAGAAGTGGAAGGAAGACGGGTGTAGACCAAGACGTGTGGATGGTGTCATCTTGGGCCCAACTGGTATGCCTGTGTTACCTAGACACTTACTTGGCACAATGGCGAGATTGATACATGAAGGATCACACATTGGTAGGGACGCCATGATTCTAGTGTTCCAACAGACTTGGTACAGTAAAAAGTTCAGGAAAGTAGCAGAGTCCCTCTGCCAGAGGTGCCTGCCATGTCAAAGAATGAACGCTGGCAAAAGAACTTCGGTGGAACTGGGAAAAATTGGGAGGTCAGGGGGTCCCTTTGTGAGAATACAAGTTGATTTCATCACCATGCCACGTTGTGAAGGGAAGCGATATGTCCTTGTCATGGTCTGCCTATTTTCGAAGTGGGTGGAAGCTTTCCCTACTCCCCAAAATGACGCACTGACAGTAGCTAAATGTTTACTGAAAGAACTGATACCTAGGTTCGGGGTTCCAGTCACTATTGAATCAGATAGAGGCCGACATTTTCAGAATGATGTAATCGACGAACTCTGTAAGGCCTTTGGAATCACACAAAAGCTTCACTGTGCGTACCGTCCAGAGGCTTCTGGAATAGTGGAACAAATAAATGGAACTATCAAAAACAGACTAGCAAAACTGTGTGATGCATCTGGCATGACCTGGGTGAAGGCCCTGCCCCTGGTCCTGATGGGACTCCGAAGTGTTCCCGACCGCAAGACAGGCCTAAGTCCCCATGAAATCCTGATGGGAAGAGTGATGAAACAAGCATGGGTACCAGGAAGAAAACTGTTGAGTATTACTGATGATTTGGTGCTTGAATACTGCAAGAGATTAGGTGACCAAGTGCGTTCTATCTCTCGCCAGATCGGAGAAGACGCCATCCTCAATCCAAAGACTCCTCTCCACAAACTGGTCCCGGGGGACTGGGTCAAGATAAAGAAGCATACTCGGAAGAGCTGCCTGGAGCCAAGGTGGGGAGAGAAGCGTCAGGTGATCCTGGTAACAACCACAGCAGTAAAGTGTGCAGGGGTTCCACATTGGATACACGCCAGCCACACCCAGAAGGTATTACCAGACGAAGGGCCGGAAGAAGAAGGGCGTCCAGCAGAGGACTCTGCAGGAGCCCGACCAGAAGTAGCTGACGACGTACAGCCCAGTACCAGTCAAGCTGCAGGATCAGCAGACGTTGGCCCAGGAATAGTTGATGACGAACTACCCAGAGTCCAGCCTGCTGAGGGGGTCCAAGAAACTGAGCCAGAAGTAGCTGAAGACGAGCTGCCGAGCATATGGCCAGAGGAGTGGATACCATTGATTGATCTCACCGAAGACCCCATTCGAACAAGAGAGCGACTTTGTGAAGGTAGAGAGTGGACTAGAGAGGAAAAGCAAGGCACAGGCGAAGAACCTCAGGATCTTGAGATTCACATCAAAACTGAGGAAGGAGAAGGTCAGACAGGGACAGAACAAGTGATTGATACTCCTCCACTGACTCCTGATGTCGAGAAGGGACAGACTAGACATAGCGTAATAGTTCGAGCAGAAGAAAATCAAGAGATCGAAGTGCTTGAACAGGATCAGATAGAAGTAGAAGAACGTGTTCAGGAAACAGAAACAGAGACTTTTGAAAAACAAACGCAAAACTGTCCTGAACAAGGCCAGATTAGTAACCAGGCAGAAGAAATAGATGCTAGCCCTGGAACTAGTCAGATAGAAGGGGAAGAAACTGAAACAGAATTGCCACAAACTAATGAAAACAAAAGGGCAAGAGAAGAAAACGAAGTCTCGGTACCAACCAAAAGACTTAAGAAAAGAAAGCACATTGAGCCTGGATACATAAAGAAATTGAGACTGAGAATAAAAACAGTAGAAGAAAAACGTGCAGAAGAAAGAAGAAGTGCTCGCATAGCAGAACAACCAGAAGATACTTCCAAGAGAAGGAGTTATCGAATAAAAAGACAAAACAAAAAGTACAAATCTCCTGAATGGACGCTCGTTTTAGAAGAATTTGAAGATCTTGATATAACTGACGAGAGCGACGGAGAGCCAGTCGCTGAGTACTCTGCCGAAGAAGAAGACGAGCCACCGTGAATTTGCACAAAGTAAGCTACTGGTGTAAAGACACAAAGAGGGGTCGAGAAACTTCTTCTGAGCCAAAATGTCTGATTCAAACGTGAATGGTAGACCTAGTTGCAGTCGTTGCAAAACATGCTGCAAGGTATGTGTATGTAGTATAGTTATACTGATATTACTCTGGATAGGACTAACAGTTTTCCTTCCTTTTGCGGTGAGCAAAAATACTAATATTGACCCTACTGAGATTGTAAATACTGAGACTGAAGAACTAACAACACAAAGTGTAGCAATACATGAAAGAGCACTCAGACAAACCAAACGAGACCTAGAAGCATCAGATGAGGGAGGACTACATTATCATGGAGTTAAGAATAAAACGCATTTAAATGTTTTCGCAAACTTGTTAATACACTATGTAGAGACTATGGAAATTGAAGATTGCTATGTCTGCATGAAGCTACCTACCTCTGTAGCTGAAGGCGTGACATACCATCACCTGCCCCTAACATATGAAATTTCCTGTAGCATTTTAGCTAGCTTATTTTACAAAAGAGGACCGTTACAGTACTATTACTCAAACAATGACGTGATCTTTTCTGAACTCCCTATACGTGGGAACTTGAATCCTGTACATACTAAAAGTGACGTTACTCGCTATATGGGCGAATACTTTCTGACTATAGGTAATATAGACATAGGTGACGCACACAGAGATAACTTGACCTGATCTTTGCGTGAGCAGGAAAAGATGTTCCTGAACATGGCAGAGAAAAGGAGAATAAAAATAAAAAGAAAAGCAGATGACGAAACTCAGAAAAGGCCAAAATGGGCTGAGAACATGGAAGGCACCTCAAATGGTGGAGCGGGTCCTGCTCTGTTGCTGGATTTTGAAAAGAAAGGAAAGCTATGTCTTCACCGCGAGAAGACTAGCTACTATAATAACATTTTCATTGGTTCCAGTGAATGCGAACATAATTACAAGGTAATTGGAGGTTGGGGTTTCAAAAATGGGTCAGTGCCTGTGTTTCCTGGAATTTATTATATTTGTGGGGACAAGGCTTATTTCAAATTGCCGGATCACTGGTATGGAAGCTGCTACTTTGGCATTGTCTTCCCGAAAATATACCATGTGAACAAAGTTGCTGGAAGCAGTGAAAATACTAATGGCTTAGTGCGTAGTAAAAGAGAAAGCATAGGTGAAATAATGGGTAGTATTTTCAGTGCACTGATACCTGGAGTGGGAGTGGTTCTGAACACTCACAGAATTTGCAAATTGTCCACTATAGTGGATGTGTTGTCTACTGACACAGCTCATGGATTTCTGCTGGTCAATACCGAAATGGTTGCGATCAGATCAATGGTTTTGCAGAACAGACTTGCTCTTGACACCTTATTAGCAAAAGAGGGCGGAGTCTGCCGGATGTTGAAGGCGCAACATTGTTGCACTTATATTCCGGACAAAAGTGTGCAGCTCAAAAGATACGTGAAAAACATTACTAATTTGGAAATGGAACTCAAACCACTCGAGGTTGACAGTGCCTGGAAGAGACTGGTAGATGGTCTCTCAAATGTAGGTCATTGGTTTGCTAGCTTAGGTAAAAGCTTATTGTTTAAGGTACTGATGCCAATTGGAATTATAGGTCTTATCCTATTCTTCATATTTGTCTGTTGCAAATGCCGTAAACACACCCGAAAGCATCAAGTGAATGCGAGAGGAGTGAAACGAAGTGTTGATGAACTTGAATTAGAGGAAATGAATAATCAGATATACAAAAGGGTGAAGAATTCTCACCCTACCAAAAATGAGAGAGAAAAGCTGAATAGCTTGCTGGAAGAGATAGAGCTGTATAAGGTGTGATAAGTTGGCATCTGGTTCCATTTATTTTGTGATGATAGTAAATATCATCAAAGAGGGGATTGATGAAGCAAAGCTTCGCATTTTTGCGACTTGCTGTAGTCATGATCCTCGCTCATGTGTAACCAAGTAATAATTTGTATGTCTTACTAACCTTTATTTCATGTTTAAACGAGGTAAATGAAGCTTGCACATGTGTATTTCTAATACGATTAATTCGAGTCAATAAAATGGCCGCTGCTTTGAAATAGCTTCTGCGCATGCGTCAGTCACACTCACGTGTCCTGACGTGTTTGCAGGTTTGGAGGGAAATAGTTGCGCATGCGTAATACATAGTTTTGGCAATAACGTGGTACTGCTCGTGCCATTGCTCTTGTGCCCGTGTATATGTAGCTAACATTTAGACTGCATAAGTATAATTTTTGGTGATAAGTTGAAAGTACAAAACCAATGATGTGTTTTCATAACGTTATTTCTATGTATTAATTTGTTCTCGCTTACTTTTATGTACCGCGGGAAATGGGGGGTCTGACTGAGCCGAAAGCCATCTTGGAGGTCCTTTCTGCGCAGGACCGTCCGTCTGGGGAGAAGTCAACCTTGGCTGGTGGAACTCAGCCAGCTGGCAGGGATGGACAAGATGCTCCTGAGAACTGACCTGCGAACTCAGCAGGACGGAGTCATGTGTCCCTATTCTGAAACAATGTTAATTTGTCATTGTATTTCCCTGGACTTTCTCATGAGAACCCCAATCTCGCTAGGCGGTACCCAGAGATGCAAAGTAGGCATCGAAATAGTGTGTTCTGATTGGTGTGTTACCCAAATCCTATCTTAGGACCAATCCAAATTGAGGGATTCTGACACTTTGCAACATTGGGGGGTGGTACACCGTCCCCAAACTGTATATCTACCCTGGGTTCACCTAGGGAAATTGTCCGACTTGTCTGGTTTAGCTGACCTGTCACTGACCCAACGCACTCAATAGGTGACTGAAGAAACAGAGCACTGCGGAGTACTCTGTCCGAAATTGACCATAGACTAAGGTTTTACTAAACCTTAAAGTGCTGGCGAAGCACTTGGCTGGGAGTTCGCTGACCCAATCGGGGTCTTGATCGATAGCTGCAGAGAGGGTGGAGCGCAGGCGTTGCTTCCGAACTGCGGGTGCTGGTCCTGTCCTGAGGGTTTCCTGTCCTGTCCTGAGGTCCTGTCCTGATTCCTAATCTGAGGGTTTCCTGTCTTGTCCTGGGTGTCCATTCTGCACCTGCTGTCCATTGAGGGGTATCCTTCCTTGAGGGTTTCCTGTCCTTAACTGACCCGTGGCCAGGGTTTGGTTTTCACACCAGTCTAGGTAAATATTGCTCTGAAATCTTTCAAACTTGCACCTTTCTATTTTTCTGTCTTTTGCTTCAATAAAAGACACACCTTTGCACATGTTGATTTTTCCATGCTTTGCCGCAAATTATTGAAACGTAAAGTCATTGCATATTTCCATAACGTTTCCCATGTTACCCTACCTGTTAGAAATCATATTTTGCATTGCAGTTTGTCATTTTCTGATATGGTCTAGAACGGCCTTTCTTAAACTGTCCAAAGAACTTTTGCCCTAAATCCATAGCGTTTCCTGTTGCATCCCATATTAGCATTTCCATGATTACCCTGACTTTATTTCTCTATAGTTATGTACTTTTCATTATCTTGATTATCGATTGTCTTATCCTTGTAAATCTAATGCTTACTGAGAACGAACTTTAGATAAAGATTTTAAAACTTCCAGTTGTCCGTGGTCATTTTACAAAGGTATTGAAGGTCAATTTGAATTGTATTTTGCTGCCTTTCCTTTACAGCTAGCTCCCTGATCCATTGTGGTCATAGGTACCCGTGTCGGTGGATGGTAAGTCGGGTACGCTGAGGAATAACAGTAGGGAAATTCACACAAATTGGTAGCAGCCCGTGAAGTCACCCGGTCAATGTATATGGTGAATTGAAATATATGGGCCCGAAGCCGGAAGCGGCGAAATTATTGGTTGGGTGACCTCGCGCGCTCTATCACTAGCATAGCCAAGGCAGTCGATATTCTGTGCACTGATTAGACTTTTCATACCAAACTGGTCGTAGATGCAAGCTCTATACCTCTGGGTGCTGCATTGGTTCAACGTGACCCTAATGCCGAGTTACCAGATTCCAATGTAACAGCTGCAAGATGGAGACTGATGACCACTTAAAGGGCTTACTCTCAAAGCTGAATGGAAAGTCTGGATGCGCATGAACATATAAATATTTTTCTTTGTTCTGTATGGCAAGGATTTGTTCCTGTATGGCAAGGGGTTCACAATTAAGTCTGACTACCCAGGCCTAATGTCATGTTTTGCTAACCTAAAAGCTGGAATTCTGCCCTGCATTGAGCAATGGAGTTTATGACTGGCAGATTATACTTTTCAGGTCTTTTAAGCAAACCAAGGCACATCACCCATGCAGTCTACAGCAACTACTGTTGTTCAGGCACGTTCAAAATGAGCGTGGTTGTCATCAAAAAGGTCTCATATTTTGGGGCGCACGCTTAGCAATCCATTGAGCTCTGTCATGAATGTCATCAATCAGAAAAAACAAGGGTGGCTGGGCCCAATGGGATGGAGGGTAGGCAGGGCCACAAAATTGTAAATAGAAATGTTTGCCTATGCCTCCGAACTAATTAAGGTACACACTGATTCATGTACGAGTAAACCACAATTTATTAGTTTACCCAGACAACAGTTTTTGTCTTTCAATTGTTACTCAGTTTGCAAAAAAGATATTCAAAAAACAGACCTAAGACCACTATCAACCTCATGTCTTAGCCATATACAATTTTGAAAAACAGTTTGTGCATATATACAGTGAAAAAAACAGATATTTGACGTTTAACAAAAAGTGACTTTTTACCATAAATACATTTCACCATGAATACATTTACATGACATGGACAAATTGACCATACACATTTGTGAACGATATAAAACTTTTTACGAACAAACGATCACAAATAAAGGGAGAAAAAAGAGAAAAAAGTATTTTTCAAACGAAATCAACTCCCAAGACCTGAACCAGATATAATCAGTTAAATTTCAGGAACATCGCCCATTTTTGCATCATTATCATTGACCAACTGGCCAGTGAAAAAAAGAAAGGGGGTGCCGACGCGTTTCGAATCCTGATTAGTGACTTGCAGGATTCTCGTCAGGGCAGTATGATTCTAGTCCATGGGAACTGTTTAAAAATAAAGAACAAAACAGATTGTTTACCAAAAAGTGGGTCCTCTAGCCACTACTCTCGGAACTCAGTAAGTGACAGGATTGAAGCATACCTTGTGTTAATCCTGCCCAAAGTCGCTCCTGTTTAAATGAGAATGTCGTCTATGCCGTGGGGTTTGCGCTGCAACAAAGTAAGGAGTGGGTTCAAGTCTGGTGGGGGTGGAAACCCTGTTTACACACGGATATTCAGCAAAGGTTTTTTACCTGCAATATTCGTGACCCCTTTGGCAATTGTGCCGGTGTCTTTCAACTATTACAGTTGTATGCTCATTTCATCTCTGGAAAAGGTAGAAAAAAGGAAGAGCGTGTTTTAGTACACCGCTCGCTCGGTGGCGTGCCAGTGCTCACGGCCATTGAGGGATAACTTACTTGCACAACGGTCCGCGGTGGCGGCAGTGAGGATTCTGATTCTTAAGACGTGTTTACCAAAAAATGTTTAGCTTCACAAATCTGAGGGGGCAAGGAGAAAAAAGTATCAGCGCCCTGTTGCGCTAATCCTGTGCTCTTTTGAACAGCAAAAAAGACAGATCTGATTGCTGGCGGGTCTCTGGCTTACCGTGAATATCTGTAAAGCTCCGCTCCGTGTACTTGCTCCAACACGGCACACTAAGGTTTGTCCGTGGCTTTGCCGGTTTGGGAAATCACGAACCATGTGATTAGTCTCAGGCCAATCAGAGTTGAAGGAGAATTCTGATGCACTCTGGGACCTGTAGTTTAAATGGAAAGGGGATTGTTGTTTCATGCCCTATTTATTTCACTGAGACTATTCAAACCCTTATTTACACTGTCAAACTTGAGGATTAAATAAGCCTCCTTGCGCAACAACATTGCGTCAACGTCTGGAAAATGTTTGGGGTCAATCCATGCCAATGTGGTCCATTTGAAATCATTCTCAGAATGATTATTACTGATAAAATGTTCCACCATGGGAGCGGTCAAAACTTTTTTCTTTAGACTTCGGTATTTGGGTATAAAGCGATTCAGGATAAAATATCCAGAATTACAAAGGAAGGTCTGGACGAAGGTTTTTTAGGGTCCAAAGAGTACGAATTTCTGAACAAAAAAATGCCAAGAACACCTATCCACTCAGTATGTTCATTGAATGTATGCCCCTCAATCTGTTTAATGAAGTCTGTAGTGTCACTGAGATGCGATCGCACTTGTGCTATACACGGTTTTAAAAAGAAATCGATGTATTTCGATATTGGTTCAAGCACCGAATCGCATCCAGAGACTATGGGTCTACCAGGGGGTGCCTTTTCATTTTTATGAATCTTCGGTAAGAAGTAGAGGATAGGTGTTCTTGGCATTTTTTTGTTCCGAAATTCGTACTCTTTGGACCCTAAAAAACCTTCGTCCAGACCTTCCTTTGTAATTCTGGATATTTTATCCTGAATCGCTTTATACCCAAATACCGAAGTCTAAAGAAAAAAGTTTTGACCGCTCCCATGGTGGAACATTTTATCAGTAATAATCATTCTGAGAATGATTTCAAATGGACCACATTGGCATGGATTGACCCCAAACATTTTCCAGACGTTGACGCAATGTTGTTGCGCAAGGAGGCTTATTTAATCCTCAAGTTTGACAGTGTAAATAAGGGTTTGAATAGTCTCAGTGAAATAAATAGGGCATGAAACAACAATCCCCTTTCCATTTAAACTACAGGTCCCAGAGTGCATCAGAATTCTCCTTCAACTCTGATTGGCCTGAGACTAATCACATGGTTCGTGATTTCCCAAACCGGCAAAGCCACGGACAAACCTTAGTGTGCCGTGTTGGAGCAAGTACACGAAGCGGAGCTTTACAGATATTCACGGTAAGCCAGAGACCCGCCAGCAATCAGATCTGTCTTTTTTGCTGTTCAAAAGAGCACAGGATTAGCGCAACAGGGCGCTGATACTTTTTTCTCCTTGCCCCCTCAGATTTGTGAAGCTAAACATTTTTTGGTAAACACGTCTTAAGAATCAGAATCCTCACTGCCGCCACCGCGGACCGTTGTGCAAGTAAGTTATCCCTCAATGGCCGTGAGCACTGGCACGCCACCGAGCGAGCGGTGTACTAAAACACGCTCTTCCTTTTTTCTACCTTTTCCAGAGATGAAATGAGCATACAACTGTAATAGTTGAAAGACACCGGCACAATTGCCAAAGGGGTCACGAATATTGCAGGTAAAAAACCTTTGCTGAATATCCGTGTGTAAACAGGGTTTCCACCCCCACCAGACTTGAACCCACTCCTTACTTTGTTGCAGCGCAAACCCCACGGCATAGACGACATTCTCATTTAAACAGGAGCGACTTTGGGCAGGATTAACACAAGGTATGCTTCAATCCTGTCACTTACTGAGTTCCGAGAGTAGTGGCTAGAGGACCCACTTTTTGGTAAATAATCTGTTTTGTTCTTTATTTTTAAACAGTTCCCATGGACTAGAATCATACTGCCCTGACGAGAATCCTGCAAGTCACTAATCAGGATTCGAAACGCGTCGGCACCCCCTTTCTTTTTTTCACTGGCCAGTTGGTCAATGATAATGATGCAAAAATGGGCGATGTTCCTGAAATTTAACTGATTATATCTGGTTCAGGTCTTGGGAGTTGATTTCGTTTGAAAAATACTTTTTTCTCCTTTTTCTCCCTTTATTTGTGATCGTTTGTTCGTAAAAAGTTTTATATCGTTCACAAATGTGTATGGTCAATTTGTCCATGTCATGTAAATGTATTCATGGTGAAATGTATTTATGGTAAAAAGTCACTTGTTGTTAAACGTCAAATATCTGTTTTTTTCACTGTATATATGCACAAACTGTTTTTCAAAATTGTATATGGCTAAGACATGAGGTTGATAGTGGTCTTAGGTCTGTTTTTTGAATATCTTTTTTGCAAACTGAGTAACAATTGAAAGACAAAAACTGTTGTCTGGGTAAACTAATAAATTGTGGTTTACTCGTAAATGAATCAGTGTGTACCTTAATTAGTTCGGAGGCATAGGCAAACATTTCTATTTACATGAATGTCATCAAGGCATTGCGGCTACCAAAAGTCTCCTGTGGCAAAATATACCATTCCCTTTCCTATTTTAAACTGAGGAAGTAAATGCTTTGTTCCTTCGTTTCTGCCTGATGTTAGGAGAGTCCGCCTGGTCTGTTAACAATTTCTGGACTGCACAATGTATGATAGGGGAGCTGTTGACTTCCTTGGTACTATTGTAACTGGCCAGTATCTCATTGATATTGAGGAGTTCTAACGTTTTCTGTGGTTACAGCTGTCACCCACACCTTGGCTAAAGATGTCATCCCTGCACTGAGCGAGGTTTTCTGTACGTATCGGATGCCTGCAGCGTTATTCCTGTGACAGGTTTCCATCAGTGGGAAATCAGGAATTTGAGCAATGGGGTGCTGAGAATCTGACGCAATCCGAAAGCCTTCAATGAACCTAAAGACTGGGACATGAGGTGGTGCCTCCACCAAGTGAGCCTCTGGGGAAGATGGAAGAGGCAGACAAAGGTGGACAGATCTCTAAAGGTGTGAATCATATTCAGGCTGTTTTTATAGCAAGCTGATATATAGGGACAATGCAGACCCCGATCAGTAATTTCTTTCGCGACTGGTGCTCTACCCTCTTTATCTGGCTGTTCTACCCTCTGAAACGCTCCCCCTGACTCTGCACAGTGGTAAGTAATAAAGAGAAACAGTGGTGCCTCAAGGATGGGCGAACCTTTACTTTCTTGGAGAAAATTATTTTGACCATCAAAAGATTGGTTCCATTTCTAAACAAGATAGTTATATTCAGTCTGTTCAATATTTAAAAAAAATCATTGCATTTTTTATACTCAAGCCAAAATTTCAAGGAAAAAAGGTGATCTCAAACGGCGCAGTGCAAGTGAAATAAGCAAGTGTAAAGGGCTCTGGTGCTAGAGAGTCTATGTACATGAATAGTGACTGATTGAGGATGCAATAGTGGTTGGTACACACAGTGTGAAATGCTCCAGAATCAAATAAAAACAGTACACTATTATTGTGTTAACGTTTTGACCCTATGCATACAATT
The DNA here is from genome assembly GCF_964261635.1 of Lissotriton helveticus. Taxonomy (NCBI): domain Eukaryota; kingdom Metazoa; phylum Chordata; class Amphibia; order Caudata; family Salamandridae; genus Lissotriton; species Lissotriton helveticus. Next base: position 823,843,980 of record NC_136073.1, read on the forward strand.
TAGAAAGGGTCATCATCAGGACGTGGTGCTGGGGGATACGCGGCAGCAGCATGTTTGCTGGTGTGTGTTGTTGAGGTTGCAGTAGAGTAGTGGTGGTGTTCGTTGGCTCCGGTGGCAGCTGTGGTTGTGGTGTTGCGTTGGATGGTCGTGGGGGAAAGGATTTCTGGCGCTGAGCACGATCTAGGTGCGGGCAGGCTCAAAAGGACCTGCATGGTTGCACTGCGGCCTGCATTCACAGGGATGTGGAATTCCTATAGCCCGACGCCCAGGACATATTGTTTGGGGTCAAGGGCAACACGTTTTAATGTGTATTTTGTCCTTGGGACAAGTAGGCCCAACCCCCTGCAGCACAAACCCTTTGGCTGCCAGTTTGCCGTAGCACATTAAGGGCCAGGGAAGGGCACTGCCTGAAGTTAAGTTATTATTTGTGTGCCTATGTTAATGCTGATCAAACTTGTATTCATGGTTCATTAATTGAAAGCCTTTATTATTAGAGTGAGCGCTCTAAGTAAATGTAAGTTCTGACTGCACTACTGACAGTGGTTACAGTATAAAAATGTGTTTAAAAGTTTAGCAATATGAGGCTTATGCATAATGCTCTAAAAATGCTCTCGGATTAGATGCAAATATTTGCAGAAGCTTGAGAGCAAGATTAATGACTCTTTGCTTTCAATCTAAAATGTTCCTAAAAAAATGAAAGTGGAAAAAACCCATTTGGCTAAACTACTGTGAAATTTCAGGTACCGTTTCTTTGCAGCATCATTTAGTAAAATGTGTTGATGCATGCTAGTATTTCGCAAAAATATTCATATTGGAAAATCAGTGTTACCAGTTTCAATAAGATTATGAGAAACATAAAAATAAACAAGCACTGGCAAAGCCAGTAGGTCTGAAATTAGTGGTCAGCTTTTTATTTTTGCCAATATGTGACTTGTTTTGGCATGTTTTTTGTAAAGCCTTCTTTTTTTTTTTTTTTTTTTTTGAAAACCTTTATTGTGCAGATATAGCTGACAAATACGGGCCTACAACCCGTCGGGCCGGCCACCACACTGTATTAGCACATAGGCCTGGAAAGAAACTCCAGCAGGTCTCCGATATAACAGATGCAACAAAGCAAAGCAAATAGCCACAAGGAAACCACAGTGAGAAGGAAAAGTGAAGGTTAATTTTATAATATAATAGGGTGAGGAGCAGGAACATTGCAGTTATTAAAGTCCAAAAGTCCGTGGCGGGTCATCAACAGGCAGTGGAACAAAACACAGCGAGTTTCAAAAAAAGGAACAGCTACATCATAGCAAGGGCAAAACATGAGTCCCACATCAGCAAACAATACCATCCACTGCCCAACGCCCACCCGTTACCACAAGAATACGCATCAATACATAGAAAGGAAGTCAGGATTGCAATACGAAGCCATCCGCTACATCGACCCAGGGAAAAAGAGAAGGAAGGGGAAAAAGGGGAAAAGAGCATCAGAAAAAGGGGTCGAAAAAACAGGGAAAGAGGACGCGGCCCCACAGTAAATGCCCCATGGCAAAGAAAGCACACGAAAAAGGGGCAGCCCACGGAGCCAAAGGAAACAGGAGTAATGGATGCGCAATGAACATCGGTATCAGGGAGGCCGTGCGCCCACGCTAGCAAAATACACCCCAGGAGGCCTACATGCAGACGCAGCGCCCAGAAAAAGAATACACAAGAGCCATAGAACCAAGAACAAAAGAAAAACAAAAAGACAGCCCCCACCCCACCCTGCACCCCTGCGGAAGGCTACGGCCTACCCCCCCCAGCAGCGTGCCTGTCGCCCTAACCGGAAACCCGAAATATAGAAGAGTCAAAAAGTAAGGAAGAAACCATATAGGCAAAAAGAGAGGAAAGGGAAAGGAAGGAAAAAACTATCGGGAGAGGAGACACATAATCAAAACTATCAGCCCCCAACTCCCCCGTCCGAGCACATTCAAAGCCCACGAGAAGAGAAAGTCATTGCAAAACAATAAACAGGTACCAGGAATATGAAGAGGAAGCAATCATACATGTAGAGCCGCAAGGCGGTCATCCGGTCACGCCTCAAAGTAATAGTCCGGCGGTGCAAGGTCATCTCAACCCTGTCCCCGTCTGTCCAGTGCCATAGGCACAGAGTGCACAAAGAACCAGAACATGAGGGGGCAGAGGTGAAAAACAGGGATTCCAAACGTCGAGCTACTACACAAGTTATAACGGCTTCGGACCGGATGAGTAAAAAAGGACAGCAACAGCAGCAGGCAACTCAGGCGCAGCTCCGCAGACCAAGGGGAAAAAATTGTCCCGGTGAAACAGTTACAGGATATCCGCTCGGCAGGCCGAGGCAAAAAATCACCGGGGGACCCGGCGAGACCAATCCGGATGGATCTCGGCTGGAGGCTCTCCAATGCATCCACCACTGGGAAGAACTCTTGACAATACCAGGCAGCAGGCATCTGAACGTCCAAACAAGCGGTGGCCTTAGTATTTTCAATTTCCAGGAAAGGCACCGCAGCACCCTGAAGCGGCGAAGCCATACACGCAGGGGACGGCCCAACGAGCCGGGAACAAAGGCTACCATCCAGCCCATCGACAGGCACAGTCATGGAAGCACGCCAGGAACACAAGGCGGCGAAAACGTCGCCAACTGTAGGCTCACCTTTACGGTATTCAGCAAACGTGCCGTGCGGCGAGCCAATGTCGCCGTCCCCAAATGGGCGTAGATGCAGGGTGTGGGCCGCCATCTTTGCAGCCCGGCGCGGCCGCGGCAATCTCCGACCCCAATCCGGCCACCAACAGAGCTCGATGGGAACCAGCCGGCGACAAGCAATGGAACCCTCAGGCCAAAAAGGCAGGCCACCAGAATATTGAGGCAGCCGGCGCCACCGACCCACGGGCGCCGCCCGCCGAGACCGGGCGGAGGGTTTCAAGATGGCCGGACCGGAGAACAAAGGGGAGACGAGTCGCCCATTCGGTCAACCCCCGTCCATGAAAGGCAGCACTCCACCACCAGGTCCCCAGACAGCCAGACCAGGCCCGGTCAGTCGCCACCGGTCCAACCGCACAATGGCCGCTCCTGCCGACCCCGCTCCTCCACCAAGGGGTCGGCCCCGGCGCTCCGCCCCGCCTGGGCGCCGCAGACGAATACCAGGCCTGCCCGCCCCGGAGGCCACGAAGCGAACAAGGGCGCAGCTCAGGATCCGCGGCACTTAAGAACATCCGGAGCAGACGGTGAGTGCCAGCAAAACGTCACAAGTCCATAGTCCAGCAAATAAGACTTCTCGGGGCAGGATAAGGTGCAGGATAGACAGTTCAGGCAGGAAGGTTTTGACGGAGCCGAGCTACAACGCGGCCATCATGGTCGCGAGCTTGGCTCCTCCTGTAAAGCCTTCTTGATGTGAGTCAAAAGGGGATGATGGACGGAGCGTTTGAGCAAATCAAACACTCACCCCCAGTCTACTGATCTGGGTTTAATCCATCACCATTCTTTAGCCCACTCAGCCACCCCATTTCAGACATGGCTATATGCAAATCAGTCTGACCCTGTGCCTTATGGGAACAGTCCAGCCCGAACTGCAAAGCCATGTCTTCCATGGACCGGAAACAAGCATCCTGGGACTGGTTTCCGATTCATAATCCTCATCAGCCAGGCTATCTTGAATCCAGTGGCTAAGTGAGCAAGGGACTCACGTCTGAGCATACCCTGCCACACTTAGGGCGAACAAAGAGATTCAAAAGGGGATGATGGACGGAGCGTTTGAGCAAATCAAACACTCACCCCCAGTCAACTGATCTGGATTTAATCCATCACCATTCTATAGCCCACTCAGCCACCCCATTTCAGACATGGCTATATGCAAATCAGTCTGACCCTGTGCCTTATGGGAACAGTCCAGCCCGAACTGCAAAGCCATGTCTTCCATGGACTGGAAACAAGCATCCTGGGACCGGTTTCGGATTCATAATCCTCATCAGCCAGGCTATCTTGAATCCAGTGGCCAAGTGAGCAAGGGACTCACGTCTGAGCATACCCTGCCACACTTAGGGCGAACAAGGCGATTCAAAAGGGGATGATGGACGGAGCGTTTGAGCAAATCAAACACTCACCCCCAGTCAACTGATCTGGGTTTAATCCATCACCATTCTTTAGCCCACTCAGCCACCCCATTTCAGACATGGCTATATGCAAATCAGTCTGACCCTGTGCCTTATGGGAACAGTCCAGCCCGAACTGCAAAGCCATGTCTTCCATGGACCGGAAACAAGCATCCTGGGACCGGTTTCGGATTCATAATGGGTATGCTCAGACGTGAGTCCCAGGCTCTCCACACCACTGGAGTCAAGCTATCCAGGCTGAATGAAGGCTGATAGCCAGAAACCGGTCCTTGGATGCTTGATTCCGGTCTGGGAAAGACATGGCTTGGTAGTTCGGACTGGACTTTTCCCATGAGGCAAAGGGTCAGAGCTGATTTGCATATAGCCAGTGTCTAACCCAGGGTGGTGTGGAGTGAAAAAAACGATGGATTTAGGCCCAGATCCTTGTACTGGGGTGAATGTATGACATTGTTCTACATTCTGTCCATCAACTGTGTTTTTTGTAATTTTCACCCCGAGTGGGCTGGGTATGCTCAGACGTGAGTCCCAGGCTCTCCACACCACTGGAGTCAAGCTATCCAGGCTGAATGAAGGCTGATAGCCAGAAACCGGTCCTTGGATGCTTGATTCCGGTCTGGGAAAGACATGGCTTGGTAGTTCGGACTGGACTTTTCCCATGAGGCAAAGGGTCAGAGCTGATTTGCATATAGCCAGTGTCTAACCCAGGGTGGTGTGGAGTGAAAAAAACGATGGATTTAGGCCCAGATCCTTGTACTGGGGTGAATGTATGACATTGTTCTACATTCTGTCCATCAACTGTGTTTTTTGTAATTTTCACCCCGAGTGGGCTGGGTATGCTCAGACGTGAGTCCCAGGCTCTCCACACCACTGGAGTCAAGCTATCCAGGCTGAATGAAGGCTGATAGCCAGAAACCGGTCCTTGGATGCTTGATTCCGGTCTGGGAAAGACATGGCTTGGTAGTTCGGACTGGACTTTTCCCATGAGGCAAAGGGTCAGAGCTGATTTGCATATAGCCAGTGTCTAACCCAGGGTGGTGTGGAGTGAAAAAAACGATGGATTTAGGCCCAGATCCTTGTACTGGGGTGAATGTATGACATTGTTCTACATTCTGTCCATCAACTGTGTTTTTTGTAATTTTCACCCCGAGTGGGCTGGGTATGCTCAGACGTGAGTCCCAGGCTCTCCACACCACTGGAGTCAAGCTATCCAGGCTGAATGAAGGCTGATAGCCAGAAACCGGTCCTTGGATGCTTGATTCCGGTCTGGGAAAGACATGGCTTGGTAGTTCGGACTGGACTTTTCCCATGAGGCAAAGGGTCAGAGCTGATTTGCATATAGCCAGTGTCTAACCCAGGGTGGTGTGGAGTGAAAAAAACGATGGATTTAGGCCCAGATCCTTGTACTGGGGTGAATGTATGACATTGTTCTACATTCTGTCCATCAACTGTGTTTTTTGTAATTTTCACCCCGAGTGGGCTGGGTATGCTCAGACGTGAGTCCCAGGCTCTCCACACCACTGGAGTCAAGCTATCCAGGCTGAATGAAGGCTGATAGCCAGAAACCGGTCCTTGGATGCTTGATTCCGGTCTGGGAAAGACATGGCTTGGTAGTTCGGACTGGACTTTTCCCATGAGGCAAAGGGTCAGAGCTGATTTGCATATAGCCAGTGTCTAACCCAGGGTGGTGTGGAGTGAAAAAAACGATGGATTTAGGCCCAGATCCTTGTACTGGGGTGAATGTATGACATTGTTCTACATTCTGTCCATCAACTGTGTTTTTTGTAATTTTCACCCCGAGTGGGCTGGGTATGCTCAGACGTGAGTCCCAGGCTCTCCACACCACTGGAGTCAAGCTATCCAGGCTGAATGAAGGCTGATAGCCAGAAACCGGTCCTTGGATGCTTGATTCCGGTCTGGGAAAGACATGGCTTGGTAGTTCGGACTGGACTTTTCCCATGAGGCAAAGGGTCAGAGCTGATTTGCATATAGCCAGTGTCTAACCCAGGGTGGTGTGGAGTGAAAAAAACGATGGATTTAGGCCCAGATCCTTGTACTGGGGTGAATGTATGACATTGTTCTACATTCTGTCCATCAACTGTGTTTTTTGTAATTTTCACCCCGAGTGGGCTGGGTATGCTCAGACGTGAGTCCCAGGCTCTCCACACCACTGGAGTCAAGCTATCCAGGCTGAATGAAGGCTGATAGCCAGAAACCGGTCCTTGGATGCTTGATTCCGGTCTGGGAAAGACATGGCTTGGTAGTTCGGACTGGACTTTTCCCATGAGGCAAAAGGTCAGAGCGGATTTGCATATAGCCAGTGTCTAACCCAGGGTGGTGTGGAGTGAAAAAAACGATGGATTTAGGCCCAGATCCTTGTACTGGGGTGAATGTATGACATTGTTCTACATTCTGTCCATCAACTGTGTTTTTTGTAATTTTCACCCCGAGTGGGCTGGGTATGCTCAGACGTGAGTCCCAGGCTCTCCACACCACTGGAGTCAAGCTATCCAGGCTGAATGAAGGCTGATAGCCAGAAACCGGTCCTTGGATGCTTGATTCCGGTCTGGGAAAGACATGGCTTGGTAGTTCGGACTGGACTTTTCCCATGAGGCAAAGGGTCAGAGCTGATTTGCATATAGCCAGTGTCTAACCCAGGGTGGTGTGGAGTGAAAAAAACGATGGATTTAGGCCCAGATCCTTGTACTGGGTGAATGTATGACATTGTTCTACATTCTGTCCATCAACTGTGTTTTTTGTAATTTTCACCCCGAGTGGGCTGGGTATGCTCAGACGTGAGTCCCAGGCTCTCCACACCACTGGAGTCAAGCTATCCAGGCTGAATGAAGGCTGATAGCCAGAAACCGGTCCTTGGATGCTTGATTCCGGTCTGGGAAAGACATGGCTTGGTAGTTCGGACTGGACTTTTCCCATGAGGCAAAGGGTCAGAGCTGATTTGCATATAGCCAGTGTCTAACCCAGGGTGGTGTGGAGTGAAAAAAACGATGGATTTAGGCCCAGATCCTTGTACTGGGGTGAATGTATGACATTGTTCTACATTCTGTCCATCAACTGTGTTTTTTGTAAGCTTCTTGATGTGAGAGCTGCTGGGCCCTCACCATTACAACAAACATTGGCAAAAGCAAAAAATAATTTGTTCTAAAAAAAGCACACAATGCCACATTATTTACTGCCACTGAACAAAACTACTTTGTGTGCCAATATACTCCTTGTGAAAGAGCAGGGCTCTACAAATCTAAAAAATCTCACTTGACCTGCAGGTCGAGTGAGTAGACTTTTCTACTCGACCTAACAGCAATGCACTCGACCCACAATTGAACGCATAGTGGACTTTTTTCAAAACATTTGCAGCGCCAACAACCTAGGAAAACGTTGGCCACCCAAATAAACGGCAAATTTCACCCATTTACCTCCCTACACTGTGTATCAAAGTGCTGTGGGGAAGGTTTCTGCGAACATACATGGCAAAAAAATACCTTACTTATAAACTTTAATACAACATATCAGGCTGGCACTGACTTACTTGTAGTGAGGAAGCTGATGCTCAGACTGAGCTAAGGTTTGCGGTTCTTCAGATCGCTGCCTTCTGTCCTTCCCTTTGAAATAACTTTTATGGCCAGAGTCAAGTGCTTGTTCTTTCAAAATAGGGACAGTTGCATATTCATGGACCGGGAAGGCTGTGTCAAGATTGTCATTGTCCAGTGTTTCCTCTGAGCGAAAGCACTACTGTTGGGGTTGGATGAAAGTGTCAACTTTCGAGCTGCTGTCAAGTCTTGTATTGCATTAGCGCTCCGTCAGCTTTGAGGCAGATGAATGTAGCTCACTTTGTAATCCGTTTATGCTGCGAAGTCCCCAAACTTTCATTTACCTTGCTGTAGCTGTGGCAGTGCTCAATTTGTATGAAAAAAAGTGCCAAGGGCCGTGTCAGGAGTCCATGGCTTGGCAGTTTGGGCTGGACTGTTCTCATGAGGCACAGGGGTCATTCAAGACCAATTTCCATATAGCCAGTCCTGAACTGGGGTGGGGAACAGTGTGAGCTAAAGAACGATGATGGATTCAACCCAGGTCTGTGACTGGGAGTGTCTCGAAAGGAGACAAACAGCTGTCAATTGTCAGAACTATTTAATAAGTTGGTCAAGACTGATTTGCATAGCCAGTCCTGAACTGGGGTGGCGAACAGTGAACTAAAGAACGATGATGGATTCAACCCAGGGCAGTGACTGGGAGTCAGTGTCTCGAAAGGAGAAAAACAGCTGCCACCATGGCAAATTGTCAGAAATGTTGACAGACACCACAGTGAATGGTAAAACACAAAAATGCACACTTGTTAAGGAAATGGTGCTGATTTGAACAAGAGAGTAGCATTAAACTGAGTCGCCATCTTCTGAGTCAGTAACAACACTGTTTTGACAAGGATGTTTGTGGCCCATAATATGTCTTGTTCCTGGATTTGCTGAAAGCCAATGCAAAACAGCTGGGTTTGGATCAAAAGTGTCTAACTCCGGACCATCTACTTGGATTCGCATTAAAGCAGACATGGTGTCACTTTTAAGGGACGTACGGAGCTCATTTTTTATTCGGTTCATGCTGCTAAACCCCCGTTCACATATTGCTGTTGTTGGACTGATGGAAAGCATGATTTCTAAAATTGGAAGGACATTTTTAACTTCTTCTGGGCGTTTTTTCAATAGCTGAGTGAAGAGGGATACAGGCTTATGCGACATCCTCCGATGAAAGACGTACAGTTTAAAATCTAGCCACTCTCCAGGGGCAGACTGAATTTCTTCATCAGTAAGTACCTTTTTGTAGTACATAACAAGTTCCTCAAATTCTTGATCCCCAAAAACTCTAATCTTTTCAACAGAGTCTGGCCACAAACTAAAATCAAAAATGTTAAACAAAGAATGCGGCTTGCCTGAGATGTGCTTCAGAAAGCGGTCACTCATAAAAGAAAGAGCATTCTCTATTAACTCAATAGTGTTTTCCTTGACACTAGTTTCATTAGAGCTGCCTTTTCTAGCAGGCTTTGCCTGTGTTAGTAACGGGACCCCTGCGAAATTTCCATCTTTAAAAACCAATTGAAATTGTGTTAGTGCTTTTCCTGGCTTTGTTTTCAGCAGTATTAGCTTCTGTTGAAGCACCTCGATTCTTCTTGCAACTTCAGAAATAAGAGTATCATCTTGTTGAAATGCCTTAGACACTTGCTGAAGCAGCTCTGTGAAGTCTATCATGAAGTGCAAGAAATAAAGAAACTTTTCCGATTTCATGTCATGAAGCAATCCTTTGGCTTTGTTTGAATATTCATCAGTACCAGTAGCAAGGTGCTCAAGACGAAGTACTGTAGCTTCCCAGTTTGTCTTAAGCGCTGTTACTGCCCTGTGCTGACTTGCTACCCATCTGATTTGCTGCAAGCCACCAAAATGTTGTAACTGCTCTTCCAGATTATCAGCTATCTCTTTAAGTTCCCTTCTCCGCTTAGGTGAATAATAATATAGTTTGAAACATCCTTTGAGCACCTCTTCAAATTTGGATATGTATGAACTCTTTTTTTAACATCACACACAGCAAGCTCTGGATTGTGAGCTACACAGTGCACAACTGCAATGTGATTGCAATTGTCCCATCCTTGATGCTTGGAGACTTCGTCCAGTAGCTGCTTCACAGCACCAGATTTAGTACCGAGGTTCACAGCAACTCCATCTGTATTCAGACCAATGCATTTCTGGCTCAGAATATCCAGAGATATGCCCATGCTTTCCAGGCCAACCATAATAGCATTTTTCACTCCGGACGCAGTGGAGTTTTTCATGCTGACAATGTCACACAGATTGGTAACAAGGGTGCCTTCACAAACGAATCGTATATAAATAAGTTCCTGTTCCTGAATTCCTTTGTCAGTTGACCCATCTGACAGAACACTGATGAACCTAGTATTTTCTATTTGGGATCGAATTGTCATTTTTAGGGTCTCGGAAATTGCTATTACAAAGTTACGGCATGCATTATCAGTCATATAATTTTCGAAATTCCACTCAGGATTGTTCTTTTTCTGCAGTGAGCAGAGTTTTGGAAACTTAATAAAAGCCTCACCTTGTTTTGCAATATAATAGGCTGTATTAAATAAAATGTTTAAGTGCCGGATATTTTTTTCATGCATTTTTGTGATTGATTTGGCTATGCAGGTTTCCTGTGGCTTTTGAATTGCAGCTTCATGTAATATGCATTTTTCATGCAATTTGCTCTTGTGGTGCCATTCCAACGTCTCCCTTTTGAATTTATCTGTCACACCAACATATAGGGAAGACTTAGTATCTGCGAGATGAGGAAATTTCCTGCAAACTCCACAATACAAAACTTGAGATTTTTTAAAACTGGTCTCAACTAGGTCAGCAGCAGCTCCGTTACTTTCCTGTTCTTCAATCACTCCCCACTTGAAATCTTCAAGCCATTTCTGTTGTACAACTCTCTGTCTTTTTTTTATCATACTCCCTTTGCTTTTGGTGGATTTCTTCTAATGACTTCCTTTTCCCAACTGCTGAACTCTCTCCTGCATTAATTTTAGCTCCAGTGGTTTTTCCGGCCAACCACAACCTGATGTCTGCCATTGCACTCTCTGCCTGTTGTCTGCCTTGTCTTCACTAAATAGCCAGCACTGACTCCCTGCTTCTGTCCGCTTTGAGCTAGAATCAAAAACAATAACTCACTGTAATTTAAAAATATTATAACTTGAAGTTTGTACAAACTACAACTTACTGGGTATAATTTGCTTTCAATAATTAAACAATGATGGTAAGGTTTCAATCCAATATACATTTTTAACTGCATCAGATCTGTAACTCACTGTGTGGCACTCTCAGGTTCGCACAAAAGCACCCCAATTTGGAATGCGCTCTAATCAACGATGTGCAACACCAGTGCAGCTTCTGAAATAACTCACTATTGAGACTCACTAGTCTGCTCTTGAGTATTGCAGGTTCTAATGGGGGAGGGTTACAGTAAAACTAAAGGTCTGCCTGACGCTTCCCCCTCCCAAAGCCTAAATCTGGGCCTAAACTTACTTTTTGGGGGGAAACCGGGTGGTAATGGTCACACAATCTGCACAATCCGCACCTTAGGTGATGGTGACACTGTCTTACGAGCAAAATCAAGCAATGAAGGTGAGGAAACATACCAGCATAGTAGTAAAACATGATGTTCTAGTAATGCAACTTGCAGCAGTATAAACTCTGGGAAGACATTTAATTTCCATTACCTTCAGATAATAAAACTGACAGAAGTTCGGACGTTTATAAAAGTGCAAGTAACCCTACGGTGCAACACAGCCAAAAAAATAAGTTTTAAAGTGATTTATTGCAGCCCAATGTTTTAAATAATGAAATAGAAAGGATTGTGAATATTGGCTTGTTCACTACAGCTGTTTTGTTACAGTGATTCAGGGGTCTGCTTGGAACACCTGGGGGTGTAGTACGATGGCACCATCGGGCACTAGCCCCACTGTAAGAACTGATGCCCTGGCAGTGATTGAGACCTGATGACTCTCTAAACCTGCGGGTTCCCAGTGTTCTTCACATTTTAAAGGTTTGCTTTTCTCACTCCCTGTGCTGAAAATACCGGTGGTAGCCTCTGTCATCATGTGATTGCGGATGAGATGTTGCATTTTCATGTACCTTCATGTAATACATTTTTGAAAGGTAAAGCATTTTTATAATGTGATTTCAACCAGACTCCCCCATATTATACATGTTCAGCAGGTATATAAACCAACCAAGCGACCTTACTAGCATTAGAACAAAGTACCTGCTTGTTATCTAGACCACCCCAGCAGGCACTGGACTTTGTGACCTCTCTCAGAGGGACCAGACTGTGAAATCTGCAGCTGACAGTTTACATGGGAAGCGCTCTACTCACCTATTTAATTAAAGCTGCACAAGCTCTTTTTGCACAACACAATACTGAGATAAGTTTGAAGGGTTTCAAGAAGGATTTGACCCTTTCCAGATTAGTCCATTCAGTCTGACCTCCACCCCCCCAGCTCACCCTCTGCTCCAGCTCCTTTTGTTTCTCCCATACCTGTGTGTTTGGTGCTGCACATCCAATAAAAAACATGAAAAGTGAACACTGAAAAACAGTGTTGTGCATCTTTATGCTTGACATTTAAACAACGAGAAAAGATTATTTTAAAGAGTTATGAAAGCACCAGAAATGTATCAAAGCCACCTAAAAAATTAACGAAACACTGACAATTGGACCCCTATACCCACACCACCACCTCAATGCCTGGATCCCATCCAAAATTACACTTACACCACATTTGCCCACTGGATGAGAGCACATGCATGGACCCCCACAAACAATACCCCTGCCACGTGGCAAACCCACAACTGCAGACAAGCTAATACCGCAACCAATGTACACCGAAGTTAACACACAGTGGTAAACACGTGCCAAAAAAACATCACATTACATCAAATCCGCTGTAAGATGACATCACACCCAACATGAAGACAGCTCCTAATATCCACTTCACATGGATGAGAGGCTCAGACAAACCCTGCTGGGGTCAGAGGCTGGGGACCTGGTTAAAAGTGGCCTATTTTAGTTAAAATCAGATACCGCTATGCATGCAGAGATGAAAGATAAAGATGGGGCATGCGAAGGGGTGGGGGAGCGGACGGAGATAGAGGAATCCTGTGTGAGAGAGGGAGGCAGAGGGAAGTGATGGTGACGCCACACCAGAACAGCCCTTGCATTTATAGTAATGCGGCCTAGTTTCATTGTTCACAGGCCTGAAATCCTCCGGGGGAGGGTGGTGGAGACAGATGCATTACTTTAAAAAGTGGCATAGTGACGCAAGGTGCTTGTATAAGCTCCCCCCCTCCCTGTTTTCCACACTAATTATAAGAGAAGGGGGGGGGACAACACACCCTCGCACAGTAACTTCCCCGGTCTCCAACACTCCCACACGGACAACTCATCTGTGCCCCCGCCACTACCAGTGAAGTCCCAAGTATTTCATCCAGTGGGGGAGGTCAGCAGGGGGCAGCCCCAGAGCACCATCCAATCACCCCCACCGGATCCAAATAAGCAGGAGCTGAAGTGAGACCCCGTTTTTATGTGCTAGCTTTACTCATTGGGGTTCCCCGCCCGGCTCCGGAGGAATGAGCAGGCCCGCGTGATCAGCGCAGTCACCGACCTGGCAGCCTTGACAGACGAGATTCTGATCTATATGTGCAAGATGTTCAAAATGTAGAAATGATTCATGAATATTAAAACCTTTGCTATTAGTACAAGCGCTGTAAGAAAATGCTGTGAGCTCAGCTTGCCATAAAGACAGTGGTTCCGGTATAAAAATATGAACACTTGTGTGCACGATGTAACAATTGATTATTATTATTATTATTAAAAGGCTCTTCTATAGCGCATGGCCACTCGGGAGCATCCCAGCACTTAAGACTAACCAGAAGGAGATGGATTAAAAGATGCAGGTCTGTATTATCTAGCTTTTGGGAACAGGAAGGTTTTTAACTTTTTCCGAAAGGTGAGTAGGTTAGGCTCTTGACGAAGAGGTGGAGGAAGAGCATTCCACAACCCAGCCGCGTTATGCGAGAACAGTCGACCCCCTGTATGGGCCCTGCTAATCCTGGGAGATGTCAGAAGGTTTTGTTGGTTTGAGCGAAGGTTCCTAGTGGGTTTGTATGGCCTGATCATGTCATCTAGAATGGGAGGGCCTCTTCCGTAGAGTGTTTTATGGACCGTGCAGAGTGTCTTGAAATGGATTCGCTCCTTTATGGGGAGCCAGTGCAAGGTGCAGAGCTCGGGTCTGGCTGATGTACGATAGCTAGTGCCCGTGAGTAGTCGTGCTGCGGAATTCTGGGCAACCTGAAGTTGCCGAATAACCGAAACAGGGGCTCCAAGATAGAGCGCGTTTCCATAGTCCAGCCTAGATAAAACAAGGGATTGGACTATGGTTTTCTTAGCTGTTTCGGGTAGCTGAGGAAGGATTTTTCGAATTGTTTTCAGCAATCCGAAGCAAGTGGCTACTGTCTTCCTTGCCTGGATCTTAAATGACAGCTCTGCGTCCAACCAAAACCCGAGGCTCTTTATCTCGGTCTTTGGGGTGGGTCCGGGACCCATACAGGAGGGCCAGTGTATCGAGTTGTTAAATATGGCCTTTTTCCCTAGAAGCATCAGCTCCGTTTTTCCTCCATTCAATTTAAGGTGGGACAAGTCCATCCATTTTGCTACTGCCTCCAGGCAACAACGGAGATTGGAGGGGGGGACTCCACCTGATTAAGAGAAACCACTAGCTGGGTGTCGTCAGCATAGCTTACTAGTTGGATTCCAAAGGGAGCTACTACATCTGCCAGGGGCGCCATATACACATTAAACAGTGTGGGGCTAAGGGAGGAGCCCTGTGGCACCCCACACTGTAATGGTATTGGAGGAGAGCAGCTGTCTCCTGAAAAGACCTTGAAGAATCTGTCGCCAAGAAAGGACTCCAGCCACATAAGTGCCCTGCCTTTAACACCGATCCCCCTAAGGCGAGACAGGAGGACACGGTGATAAATTATAAGGTTCCCTAACTATATGCAAAATACATTTGGAAGCATAAAAGCAAGATTGGTTGTGCCAAACAAAAATGTACACAAAAAATATGCAGCATGAAAAAATTATTTTGCTGAACTATTGTACAACTTTAAATATAACTTGTCTGAGACATCATTTACAAAAACATGTTTGACGCATGCCAATTTAAAAAAAGATGAAAAATAGAGATTCAGAGTAAAACTCATATAGGTACCTTATAGAAAAACGAAAATAAAGTAGGTGCTTGATTTTTTTTTTAACTTAAAAAAAAATAACCACAAATGTGCACCCAAAGGTACAAGTCCTTGCATTGGAGCAGATTTACAACTTTTAGGAAATCACTAGCATCTACAGAGCCAAGCCTGGAAACAGTACTCCCCAAAAACTTTTGTGAATTCAATTTTTGAATAGGCGAATATACAAACATGTATTTGCTTATGTAAAAATCTGCCGAGTGATTGCTCATCCACTTTCCCTGCACGCCCTTTTTCCCACCCTGTTAAACGTTTCACTCCTGCCCTTGACAGGAGTACATTTGCAACCTTTTCCAGTATGGAGAGAGATTGGAGAGAAGTTGGAGAATACCCTTGAATATGTTAGTTTGTGGGTGTGAACACTTAAAGGTATTCCAATCCTGGAACTACACCATCCCGCTTCAATCCTTGTATGTAAATTTGTGGTAGCAAAATGAGAGCTCATCTTTCAAACCCTGATCAAAGCCCGGATGAAATCAGAGAAGCCATTTATTAAAGTCTACATAATAGTAACGCTGGAACCATTTGTCACATTACTGGAACCAATAGGGACAAGTCGATTTTATTTTACAGCCCAAGTAGATTTCTGGAGCATGCCGTTCCTAGGACAAGTAGATGTTTTATAAAAGAAAATCATCAACTCCCCCCACACTCCTATTCCCCTGGGCATGGTCACCTCCACACAACATAGGCAGCAAAGCCTGAAAATGTGCTTATCCTTTCAGATTGACATTGTTTCATGTGGATTATTATTTGCCAATCAGCACGTAATAAAGAGGTGTTGGAAAGTTGCTGCTTTTATCTATCAAACCTGGACTCCTATGACAGTGGAGTTGAAACGGCATAAGGAAGCAACATGCATTTAAATGCTAAATGTCCTGCGTTTAATTGCCTAAACTGATTCTCTGTGTTTCCAGTACATCATTTACAGAGGACTAAAATAACATATTCAATTGTGGATTTTTGGATTCGAAGTTAGATGTCCTAGCAAGCAAGAATGGTAACACTTTAAAAAATGCCTTCTTATGGAGACGATAGACAGGCCTGCTCACTCCATGACTGCTGGTCGGGGCTAGCGCACTTGCGGTCGGATCAAAAGTGCTGCGGGTGCTGCTATATTGAGCAGCGAGGCCAAGTCCACAGATTGTTGGCGCGAACAGCTCGAGTACAAGGAGCGTAACTGTAGGAGCGTCACGCCTTCAGGGGCCTATGCTCGATGGTGGTGGTGGGCGGCAGTGTGTGTTGCCCGCTTGCACTACAAACAGGGCAGCGCCCCCCCCTAGCTACACGCCTGATTAAGTTTTGCGGTCGGCGGGCCTAAATGAAATTTAATGTAAAAACGGACTCACCTCTGCCAAAATCGCCCTGCACTCCGAGACCCGACTCCACCGAGGAGAGCGCGTGGTGGCGTGCTACGTCACTGCTGCTGCACTTTAAGCAGCATAGCGCGGGGGCAGGCCAGGGCCGTCATTGGTAGCGCTTTCGCGCGCTACGAGATTGACGGCCCTGGCACCCAAACAATAGGCAATGCGTGCATGATGCCCCCTAAGCCTTTCACGGCGCACCGCACCCGCGTGCATGATACATGCTATGCTGCCCCCTAAGCCTTTCATCGCGCACCGCACCCTGCACCGCAATGCTGCCACCTAGCGCCTTCCACATGCTACTGCACCTACCTCAGAGGCACTCGCCAGGCCGGTCAAGTAGGCCTTGAAACTGACTCGACCTGCAGAAAATTCACTCGCATTTGCGAGCGGGCGAGTGGATTTGTGGAGCCCTGTAAGAGCTTAATGCCGTCACTCACAAAGAAGCCAGCCGATACAGAGAGAGGGAGAGAGAATTTTAATAAACACAAAAGGTTGTGGTTAACGCCAGACCAAATTAGGGGCCCCATTATTAAAGAAAGTCTCAAAAGTGCACCCTTGGTATATGTCCTTGCTTTAAGTGCTGCGGTACTGAAAATTCTGGACCCGTGTCATAAACATCGTCGTAGCATGACGATTTTGGTATCAGCAGACCGAGAATGACGAGTACACTACATACAAGCATTTTCGGCGTATTCGAGTGGCGAGATCACCCTGAAATCAGGGATTCCGTGTTGAACCCTCGGGTTCCATTTTGTATATGGCAGCCATTTCGTGGTTGCCCTCACATAGGCCGATGACTAAGGCCGAAATAAGTCTTTTGGGACACGTACACCTTTAGCTGACTCTTGTGTGACCTGGGCAAGCTGACTCCCCTGCCCGAAGCCAAACCTGTTCGGCCAGTTCCTTTCCCAGTGGCCGATCAAGATTAGGATCAAGGCACAGCATACCATAAACCCTTCATCGCACACAACTATGCCTAATCTGACACACACCTGTCTCTGTTTCTCGCTTTATGGCCTACTTTACGATGAGGAGGTGCCCGATTTTATTAGGGGTCCGTCCGATATCTGATGGAAAGTGTTGGGCCTTGCCGGGAAATTGATTATGGGCTGGACAAAATGAAAATGGGCTTGTCATCATGATTCTGCTTTTTCTTTGTTGTGAAAATATGTGAATGGTCAACTGTAAAATAAGGAATGTTTGCCTAAAGCATAATATTTTGTATAAAAAGGGATGGCTGACTTTGTAAGATTGAGCAGTCTCCTGAGAATATACACCGTGTTGTACTTCTAGGATACCTGTTACTGGCTGCAGCCAATAAACTTGATCTTTGAAGTCACCAAGAAGACTCTGTGTTTCTGTAGTCTGGGACAGGAAGGACTCGCAGTCTTAGGGTGTGTTCCCTGGCACAGCTGGGTTCTTAAAAACCCAGTACTTCAGTTGGCGCCCAACGTGGGGCGATTTCAGCGGTACCGGTTCAAGCCAGAGGTTCGTGAGGAGCTTTGTGTGAAAATTCTGGAGGAAGGCCAACCACTTCATCGACCCCTGTATGTCGTTCGTGGTCCGAAAGACTTTGCTGCGAGGTTCCCCGCTTCCCGACGGCTACGAAGGACTGCTGCCCTGACTATCGCCCTGTCTTGGACCCTTTGATGATTTGTAGAGCGAAACGATAGACGAGTCTTCTGGTGACGTCAACGATACCTCAGTTAAGTATGAGTGGAGCGTCTCCCAGTCCTTAGTTTGGTTCTTAGTTTGGAACTTGCAAGTACCAAAGCCGAGGGACTCGTGTATTCACGAGACTATCGTATTTCGATAATCCTTTGAAGTTTGAAGCTAGACTAGAGAGCGAAGATGCCTGGTCTTAGAAGACTTGGAAATTTGTTTTGTCTTGGTTGTAATAGGGATTCCCGATTGGAGGACTTGTGTCCGGTTCCTCCGATTGGAACTCCAACCTGTGAGCTCTATGTAAAGCACGGCGTGGGCCCCATCACATATAATGAAGTATGGATCCGATACACCAGGAAAGATGGTGTTTTAAAATGGCCTCAATATGGTAGTTTTGACACAGAGATATTAGATAATCTAGAGGTTAGACTTTTTAAGAAGAAAGCCCGGCCGGCGATGTTTGACTCTTTCCGCCTATGGCGAAAGGAAGCCAAACAGAAAGAAATTAAATTAGCTAAAAGGAATAAAAGAGAAAAGGGTATCTCGATAATGCAAGCTGCTATGCAGTATAAAGATAACGAAGAAGAGCAAGCGAGTGAGCAGTTGCACAGGCAATGTAAAATGGCAATCGATAAATGCTATCCAGTTTTGTCACCTCTCCAGCAGGATGCGGCAAAGGAACTTGAGAAAGATCCTTTAATGTCGCATTTATTGAGTTCACCACCCCTTGGTATGCGTTTTTCCTTTTTAGGCCCTTCTTTCTGGAATTCTCTCCCTGCCCCTTTTCGTCACTGCCCCTCTTATGAGTTCTTTTGTAAGTCATTAAAAACGTTCCTTTTTAAAGCTGCCTTTGAGTAACCACTTACCCTTGCCCGTTGTGTTTGTCATGAGCGCCAAGAAACCATTCGGTGTACGTGCGCGTTATAAGACTTTTTAACATAACATAACATTTTAACCCCCTTATGCGCAGAGTGCTACTGCACCTCCGCAACCTTTAGTAGTGCAACCTCCGGTTGTTGTGCCCCAGGTTCTTCCACAACCGCCAGCTCCTCTTCAGTTGGCTCCTACTGCTACGGCTCAGCCTCCTCAAGGGCCGCCGACTTTGCTACCTGCTCTGCCTTTACTTCCTATGACTTTGCCTACTGCATCGACTACCTCTTCTGATATTCCTCCTGTTACTGCCTCTGCGTCTGCATCTGCGTCTGCCTTGCCTCACTCTGCTTTTCCTCCTGTTCTTTCGTCGACTTCTCCTTCTGTTCGGCAGAGAATGACTGACACTGTTGCTAGTCTCCTATCTCCTCTCTTTGGGGCAGCAAGTATGACCCCTGTTTCAACGCACAGTTGCGTAGTCAACTGCCCGACTCTAGAGAGCAGGAAACGTTGGATTATTTGGCGCATAAATGGGTTACAGACCCCACAAGATATGAGCTAGAGTCTGTCATGGATGTCTTCCATCAGTGGGAAGCACCGAAGCACAGATACGTTTTTGAGAAAATGTGTGCTTTTCTTTGTGAGGATTTGGAGGAGAATGATTTGGAGCCCAGTCCACCTGAGCTGTGCCGTGTACGGTTCGAGTTTGCAAAAGGAACGATTGTGGGTTCCGATGTTGAAAGAGCAGTTGCGACATTGTTGTCATTTAGGAGGGAGGCTATCTCTCGGTCGTTAATGGAGCCTGATCCCTCTGTTAGGAGGAAAGCGAGACAGTACCCCATGAGAGAGGTTCCTCCGGTATGGAAGGAAGCAGTTCAGGCTGTTGCCGCTCATAATATTGATGCTGTGCCAGCTCACTTTCAGCGTGTTTTTGTACATGTTCCTTGGAAGCGAGCTGAAGTTTTGGCCCTTAAGCAGACTTTGCCTGACCCCCGTAAAAATCCTGCAGGGTATTATAAGGAATTATCACAGACTGCAGACTCATGTGTCATGAATCTAGCTGATATAGACATGTTGTTTGGAAATGTTGTCCCGCAGCCTTTATGGGGTTTGATTTGTCACACGGATCATGCGCAGTAGTTGGGTGATACCTGGGTTAATATTGCTACTGCAGATGGCCGACAAGTTGGTGGTGCTAAACCTGAGCCTTTAGTTGCAGAACTTCCTGGCAAGATCGTTACTTACATGAAGACTTTAATGCCTGCTATGCGAGTGAATTGGGACAAATTGTCTGCATGTAAGCAGACGAAAGAGGAAACCGTGTCTGATTTCTTCACTAGGTTTGAAGAGACGTTTATCGACCACAGTGGTCAAGACATGAGTACAGAAGGTGGTCAACGGTTGTTCGTTGACAAGTTCGTACATAATTTGCTTCCTGAGTTGTGTAAGAAATTGAAAGATTCAGAGAGTTCTTGGGCCGTTTCCTCTTCAGCACAGATTTTGGCTACTGCGCAGTATTCTGAAAATAGAGATAAGGACGACAAAGATAGAGCAGACAAGAAAACTAAAGAGTTAAAGACGAAGGTTCTTTTACAGCAAGCTTATCCGCCTCGTGGTGGCCAGCGTGAATATCAGCAACCTCAACAGTTCCAGAGAAACTCGCAAAGGTTCGAGTTTTCTCATCAACGTTTTCCTGTAGGCCCTAATCAGTGTGCATATTGCAAAGAAGAGGGTCATTTTAAAAGTAGCTGCCCTGCTCTTTTACAGCGTATGAATGGTGTTTCTAGCGCAAGAGGTCGAGGTGTTTCACAAAATCTTAGAGGTCGAGGGCGTGGAGGATTCTCCCAGAACGCACGTCCATTTCCTCTTCAGAATTCAATGAATAGTTTTGACCAGCAGAATAACGCGTCCGGTAGGACGCCTCAATACTATGCTGATGACTACTATGCAGAAGATGAGAATATGGAAGGTAATGATTGCTAGGACAGCCATAGACAAAGAGAGGGAGTTGTTTCAGTTCCAGTAGATCAGAGTGGACCTTATGTTGAGGTGATTACATCAGGTGTGTCAGAGCCTTTTCTGTTGGATACTGGTGCTACAAAGAGTTCTATTATGCACTCTAAACTCCCTGGCGCACCTTTGTCTGGCGAAATGAATGTTTCAGTAGGTTTTTCTGGCGCCCCGGTTAGGAACCCGATTTCTAGTCCTATGTCCCTTTCTGTTGGACCTTGTGAAATAGAAGCACCCCTTATTTTGACGACAGGTTGTGGTGAGAACTTGTTAGTATTGGATCTGTTGAAAAGATTGTATGCAACCTTGTATTGTTCTCCTTCAGGAGTACAACTTACACTAGGTAAGAAAGTGGTCTCCCAAATGTATTTGTCGAAGGATAAACTTCCGATAGAGTTGTCGATTCTTCCTGATATCCTTTGGGCTACTGGTCCTAATGATGTGGGTCTTTTGGAAATACCGCCATATGTTGTGACATTGAAAGCCAATGTTAAAATGCCACGCATTCCCCAATACAAGATCTCTAGTGAAAGTGAGAAAGCGTTGCTAGCGATCATTTATGATTTGATTGAAAAAGATGTAATTGAAGAGACAAGAGGCAACGTTTGCAATAGTCCTGTTCTGCCTGTTTTGAAGCTTACTGACCCTTCTCAGCCACCCGTTTACAGATTTGTAATCGATCTTAGAGAGGTGAATAAAATAGTTGTGCCACAATTTCCAGTTGTTCCTGATATCACTGCCCTATTGACTATGATTCCAGCTTCCGCGACTTGGTTCTCAGTGATTGACTTGAAGAATGCTTTCTTCAGCATCCCGATTGCCGAGGAGAGTAGGGATATTTTCGGCTTCAGTTTAGGAGGTCGAAGCTTCCGATTCAAACGCGCTCCCCAAGGCTACTGTGAAAGTCCATCGATATATAGTCAGGCTTTAAAAACACAGCTGGATACGATTGTTTTACCTGATGGCGCTACGCTTATTCAGTACGTTGACGATTTACTAGTCGCTGCAGATACTGAGGAAATTTGTAAAGAAGCAACGTTGTCATTGTTGCGCCATTTGTCTGATTTGCATCACAAAGTGTCCCTTTCGAAACTACAATATTGTCGACAAGAAGTGACCTATTTAGGTCATCTCTTATCGAAGGAGGGAAGGAAACTGACCCCAGAAAGAATTCAGGCAATTGCAAAATTGAGTGTGCCAATGACACAGAGAGAAGTGCGTGCTTTCTTGGGTATTA
This sequence comes from Lissotriton helveticus, assembly GCF_964261635.1. Classification (NCBI taxonomy): domain Eukaryota; kingdom Metazoa; phylum Chordata; class Amphibia; order Caudata; family Salamandridae; genus Lissotriton; species Lissotriton helveticus. Next base: position 823,866,101 of record NC_136073.1, read on the forward strand.
CGTCATATTGCAGACAATGGATACCACATTTTTCTTTGCTGGCCAAACCTTTGGTGGCATTGACTTGTAAAGATACACCGAATCCCCTTCCCTGGTCTGAAGATTGTCAGAAAAGTTTTTCCGAATTGCGTGATGCATTGTGTTCGGCTCCTGTGTTGGTTACCCCTGACTACAGTAAGCCTTTTACACTGTATGTCCATGAGAAAGAAGGTTGTGCATTGTCAGTGTTGACACAGTCTTTTGGGGACAAGCAACGTCCATGCGCGTATTTTTCGTCGACTTTGGATCCGGTAGCTAGAGCGTTGCCAAGCTGCTTGAGAGCCATAGCGGCAGCAGCAGTTTCTATTCGGCAGTCTGCTGGTTTAGTGATGAATAATATGTTGATTGTAATGGTTCCACATGCAGTGGACATTTTGTTAAACAGGACTAAGACACAGCACTTAACTAGTGCTCGATTGTCAGGCTACGAGTTGACACTTTTAGCGAGTCATGTGCACATAAAAAGATGCAATACGTTGAATCCAGCTACGTTGTTGCCGATTGTAGCAGAAACAGATGTTTCTGAACAGCATGATTGCTTTCTTAGGACAGAAGAAGAAACGAAGGGGAGAGTAGATCTTAAGGACACTCCTCTTCTGGAGTGTGATGGTACCTTATGGGTGGATGGTTCATGCTTTAAGCTTCCGAATGGTGATACGACTGCGGCATATGCTGTTACGACTTTGCATACGATTGTTGAAGCTGCACGTATCCCACATAATTCAGCTCAAGCAGCAGAGTTGATTGCACTTACAAGAGCGTGTGTGTTATCAAAAGGAATGAAAGTGACCATATATACTGACAGCCAGTATGCATTTGGTGTGGCTCATAGTTTTGGACGATTGTGGAAAGAACGTGGGTTTTTGACCTTGCATGGAGCCAAGATTCAGCATGGTCAGTTGGTGAATGAGCTTCTTGAGTCACTTACTTTGCCGTTGCAAGTTGCGATTGTAAAATGCAGTGCACATACGAAGGTTACTGATGATGTTGGTCGTGGTAATGCAAGAGATGTGATGAGTCGAATGTATGTTGCAGGCCCTGCGAGATGGGTTGGTGACATTGGAATGTGTGAAGATACGATAGAGAGTGTGAAGTCTATTCAAGCTGAAGCTACAGAGAAAGAGTTGAGTGTGTGGAGAGAGAGTACGGGTAAATTGGATGCAAATGGTTGTTGGGTTGAATTGTCAGACCATCAGCTATGGTTGTTACCCAATGCGTATGTGCTTGCAGTGGTTACAATGGCCCATGGAATGGCTCATATCAGTGTGTAAGGGATCTGTAAGTTGTTGGCTCCAGTATGGCAAAATGCTAGAATCCCTAAGTGTGCAGAGAATGTGGTCAAGAATTGCATGGTGTGCTTGAGATACAATCCTGGTAGGGGAACCCCAACTCCAGCTGGTCAATTTGCGCCTCCAACATACCCGTTCGAGGTTTTGCAGCTAGATTTCATCCACATGGAGAGGTGCATCAACTTAAAATACGTACTCGTTATTGTTTGTGCCTTTTCGAGATGGGTAGAAGCATATCCCCTGAAAGATAACACTGCCATGTCCACAGCCAAAGCCCTTGTCAAAGAATTCTTCCCCAGATTTGGGTTGCCGAGAATGGTCTGGAGTGATAATGGGAGCGAATTTGAGGGTCAAGTGAGTATGTGAAGGGCTAGGAATCCAGCAGAAGTTTCACGCTGCAAATCACCCCCAATCAGCTGGACTAGTAGAGTGCTACAATGGCACGTTAAAACTGAAACTGGCCAAAATACAAGCGAGCTCTGGTCTTAAATGGTCTGATGCGTTGCCATTAGCACTTCTATCGACAAGAATGACTGTGCATTCACGAGTGGGACTTAGTCCATACGAAATCGTGTTCGGCCGCCTGGCCAACATATGGGGAGTGCCTAGGCCGACAAAATTCAGTGAAATTGAACACCCTGTATTGCTTGATTATTTGTATGATTTGACGGCTAAATTGCGTGTTTTACACCAACAGGTTCACGATACTCTGCCTCAGGTCTCTGAAACTCCAGGGCACACTATCGATCCTGGTTCGTGGGTCTTGGTTAAAAACTTCCAGCGGACAAAGAATGATCAGCCCTGTTGGACCTGCCCCCACCTAGTCCTTTTGTCAACGAGATCAGCCGTGCCAGTGGAAGGGAAGAAGAACTGGATCCACGGCGTACATTGTAAGAGGGTCCCTTTGCCTCTGCCGTACGACCGGTGGGTCCAGGAGGGTATTGCTGACTCTGAGACTGAGACTGTGCCTCGTTTTCTGCCCTTCAGTGATGCACGTGTAAAAGGAACAAATTCTGAACGTGAAAGTGACAATCTTTTGCAGGAAGCTGTGCCACCGTCAATTCGATTGGACACTACCGAGCCTGAACTCTTGTTTCAAGACCAGACATTACCTAGAAAAAGCTGTTATAATCTGAGGCCAAGAACTATGGACAAATAAATCCCTTTCTTTGCTATTTTTGAAAGTGCAGCTCTTTCATCTGAGAAACCTTTTTATTTTTGTTTTTCGAACCACCATCCGGGTTCAGCTGTAGGGTCGCGGGCGACAAGTCTTTGGAGTGCAAGCCGAAGACACAAGGTCGACGGTTCTGGTTGGTTCCTGGGCGTTTCCCTTGGACTGACAGGCGCATTCCTTAGCACGGAACACCCTACCTCCGCGAGCAGCAAGGTTAGAGGATGGAGTTTTTCGAGATGGAGAGACCTGCCAAAGAGATTAACTTTAAAGCCAAAATGTGTATAATGATGTCCGGAAAAAGTTTTTTGATATTATGCATTTTTATGTTGCTTAGTGTAATGATGTTTTTAATAGGATATGTTTTATTTTATTTTCGAGTGACATTTGCACCCACTATACAGCCCATGCCTCCTTCTACTGTTTCCTCACATTCTTTTCACCCTTTACCTGAACATGAGTCCGTTAGGAGATTAGAGTTTATCAATAACTCCTTCGTTCAGCTTTTGCACCAACACCAATTAGTAGTGAACACGACTAACTGTTGGGTGTGTGGTCTTATGCCTCATACTACTGACAAAGGTATCCCTTATTTGGTCCTGCCTTTCAGCCATAATGGTTCTGTGTGGGCATACAGAACGATGTTCATCTATGCTCATGAAGTCCACCCCCTACGTTCTGTAAAAGATAATCCAAAGAATAGTGCTCTAGTTAAGGGTATAGTAGATATGATTAGAGAAGCTACTTCCTATGAGACTATCCCGAGAGATGAGACACTAGCATATATTGGATGGATCGTGACCGGATATGGAGTTACTCTAAGTGAGATCCAGCGAGCAAAGAGATCCTCCCCGATTTGGATTGTACCCCATCAGGGTCACCTATGTCTGCAAGGTAATGGCAAGAATCCCAGAGCTCAGTTAGGAAAGAGTATCTGCACGGAGACATATGTTTTTGCGTCTCAGACTTCCCCTTCGTTCCTAGCAGCTAAGGGTACCTATTTCATCTGTCATGATAGAGCCTACACATGGTTGCCCCCTGACTTCTCGGGCACATGTTTTGTTTCGTTCCTGTTGCCACCCACCTATACCGCTGCGGCAGATTACCACAAGACAAGGATAGTTAGAGGTGTCTTCAGTAAAGAAGACACTGCAGGACAAGAATTGGGAGACTTCTTGAAGGGTTTTCTGCCGTTTTGGGGACCCATGGTTAACAGCAGGAACATAAGGCAATTAACGAGGGTGGTTGAATCTACCGTAGTTGAAACTGCTGGTGCCCTTAGTAACTTGACTGCTGAGCTTCAGTCGGATCGTCTTATGACTCTTCAGAACAGAGTTGCGCTAGATGTCATACTTGCAGACCATGGTGGGGTATGTAAAGTGATCCAATCAAGCTGCTGCGTTTTCATTCCAGATAACGCTCCGACAGTGTACCAGGCCATTTCCAAACTACATAAGATCTCTGAATCTATTCATGTGGATAACGGAGATTGGTCGGTGATGGGGTGGTTCTGGGAACTGTTATCGGCCTGGGGATGGAAGATTCTGATGGTCATTGGGATGATCTTAGCCATTCTTTTCCTGTTCTGTCTATGCGTACAGTGTGCTCCTGCTTTATGTGGCCTCTGTGCTGCATCATGTGTAAGGAAACCTGTATCGAGGGACGAACTAAGTAATAGGATGATGCTACAACAACATCTCAATGATTTTAGGAATAAAGACCTGGACTCAGATTAGCGTGAGTATAGGTTGATTGCTTATGTAAGGGCAAAAGGAGGGTCTGTGGTACTGAAAATTCTGGACCCGTGTCATAAACATCGTCGTATCATGACGATTTTGGTATCAGCAGACCGAGAATGACGAGTACACTACATACAAGCATTTTCAGCGTATTCGAGTGGCGAGATCACCCTGAAATCAGGGATTCCGTCCTGAACCCTCGGGTTCCATTTTGTACATGGCAGCCATTTCGTGGTTGCCCTCACATAGGCCGATGACTAAGGCCGAAATAAGTCTTTTGGGACACGTACACCTTTAGCTGACTCTTGTGTGACCTGGGCAAGCTGACTCCACTGCCCGAAGCCAAACCTGTTCGGCCAGTTCCTTTCCCAGTGGCCGATCAAGATTAGGATCAAGGCACAGCATACCATAAACCCTTCATCGCACACAACGATGCCTAATCTGACACACACCTGTCTCTGTTTCTCGCTTTATGGCCTACTTTACGATGAGGAGTTGCCCGATTTTATTAGGGGTCCGTCCGATATCTGATGGAAAGTGTTGGGCCTTGCCGGGAAATTGATTATGGGCTGGACAAACTGAAAATGGGCTTGTCATCATGATTCTGCTTTTTCTTTGTTGTGAAAATATGTGAATGGTCAACTGTAAAATAAGGAATGTTTGCCTAAAGCATAATATTTTGTATAAAAAGGGATGGCTGGCTTTGTAAGATTGAGTAGTCTCCTGAGAATATACACTGTGTTGTACTTCTAGGATACCTGTTACTGGCTGCAGCCAATAAACTTGATCTTTGAAGTCACCAAGAAGACTCTGTGTTTCTGTAGTCTGGGACAGGAAGGACTCGAAGTCTTAGGGTGTGTTCCCTGGCACCGCTGGGTTCTTAAAAACCCAGTACTCCAGTGCAGCTATATGGCTTTCGTGAATTTACAAGAATTTATAGAAGTAGGGCAAGAAATGTACTCCTGGAATCTATTTGTGAACTGCAATTTATCATGAGTAAATATGCATGTGTAGATTTTCTCATGCGAAAACCCGAGTGTTTGCAAGGTCATTTTCCCATCAACCACTTTTTTCCCCAACTCTGGAAGAAGGTTTACGTCTGCCATTGTCAGGAGTAAGTTTCCCACATTTCTCAGTATGGGAAAAGATTAGGGAAGAGTTGTTGAAAACCCTTAAAACATGCAAGTTAGTATATTTTCACAGACTTAAAGGGCATTCCAATCCTGGAACTATTGCTTACCACTACCTTCAGTCCCAGTATGTAGATCTGCAGAAACGTGGCAACATAAAGGGGTTGCTAGTATTCAAAAACTACTATGGTATGAGCCCTGGCATAATCAGAGAGGCTATATAAGAGCTTTTATATAATGAGATTGCTGCCATAATTTGTCGCCGAACCAAATGGCACCAAAGGGACAAGTGGATTTTGTAACAGGACAAGTAGATTTATGAAGCAACTTGCCCCATGGACAAGTAGATATTTTAATGAATTCCACACCCCTGATTAAGCAGGTCCTGGGGTTGGTGTGGCTTCTATAGGCCGGAAGAACAGTGAGTGGGAAAACCCAGATAGGAAAACTCGGGAAGCGGCGTTGTCACTCGATCAAAAGGCAGCAACTGGATCAGGCTGGAACAAGTAGGAACTGGAGGTCACTGGCAAGTGGCAAGCTAGGTGTCCAGATGCCTATCGATGTGGTTGTGCAGCGTTCAGCATTAAGTGCGTCCTGGGGTGGGCAGTGCTTCTGTTGGCCAGATTAACAGCGAGTGGGGAAAATCTGGGCAGTGGGGGTGTCATTTGGTCAAAAGGCGGCAACTGGATCATGCTGGAACAAGCAGGAACTGGCAAGTGGCAATCTAGGTTCCCAGGTGCCTTCTCCTTAATCCTTTAACCCTGCAAGTTCAGGAATACAGTTTGCTAAATGTCCTAAACTTACTGCCTCAATTCACACATCAGTACACAGACTGTTCTGTGCGTTTGAGGAAAGGATCAGGACTGCCAGTGCCATGTGGCAGCTGGAAGGTCAATGTGTGTTCATCAGCAAGAAACATACATAGTTCTATGCTTGAGATCTCCGAGTGCATGCAGACCTGCTAACACACACAATCCCACCACGTTACACTCTATTGGCTCTGTTCACAATGTTCCCGGTGAGGAGCCAGAATCACAAGGTGGGATAACGTGAGCTGGAATCCCACATAAAACCAGCTGGCAACCCCTGTGCAGTGTTGGTTTCCTGCTCATGATTGAAGGATGGGGGCTGCTAATGTCCCTGTGCATTTGCAAATTCCCCAGAACTACAGCAGCAGCGTTGAAAGCTTTTTCATTGGGGATGGTCGGGGTCTGTCCTCAGCACAAAGCCTCGCCACTTTTCCATGACCACACCCCCTCCTGCCTCGTAAAAGTAATGGGATTTAAGCCCTGTCCCTCTTCCGACACTTCCCATTAAAGCCCTAACCTAAGCAACCACTGTGCCTGCCTTGGCCTGGTCGCCCCCACGCTCCTCCTGCTCCTGCCTACCTGCCTGCCGTGTTTTGCTGCCTACCTGCCTGCCGTGTTTTGCTGCCACTGCAGGCGACCCAGCCGCCGCTGAGCCGCCCGCACTCGTCTTTCCCGCCGCTGCCTCCCTGCGGCCCCGCCCCCGCCAGCCGATTGGCCCCCCGCTCCCGCCACCCAGCGGACCCTCCCTCCCGGCTCTCTTCTTATGACGCCCCCATGCACGCGCAGTGGGCGCGCCAAAGGCGCGCCAAAGGCAAGCCCGTCTGCGCCCGTCCGCGCCTGGACCGCGCCCAGCGCCAGGACCCCTGGCCCCCGACGATGCCAGCCCACACGACGGACCTACGACGCCACCACCCTCATCGCTCTCAAACCCGACCGAACAAGAGCCTGCCACCGAGCGACCCCGAGACGCACCCTAGGACCCTTCACCTGTCAAGCCTGCAAGTTCACCTGCCTCCGGACCTGCACCGCAGCCACCAAGCCAAGCACCAACAACAGCCACCTCAAGTGCATCCTGCTCAACCCTCGCTCCATCCACAGACACGCCATCGAACTTTGGAACCTGCTCGACACAACCTCACCAGACGTCGCCTTCCTCACGGAAACCTGGATGAACGCCTCCTCAGCGCCCGACATCACCATCGCCATCCCAGACGGATACAAGATCATCCGGAGAGACCGCGTCAACCAGACGGGAGGAGGCATCGCCATCGTACAGAGAACACCATCCGCATCACTACCGACTCCGACGACACCTTCACCGCCGCCGAGTATCTCCACTTCCAGATACACACCGACCCAAACACGACCCTCAGAGGCACCCTCGTCTACAGGCCCCCTGGACCACGTACACAATTCAGCGACGACATCACGGACTTCATCAGCCCGCACGCCCTCTGCTCCGCTGACTACATTCTCCTAGGGGACCTCAACTTCCACCTTGAGAACAACAAGGACCGCAACACCGCCGCCCTGCTGGACAACCTCGCCAACCTCGGACTCAAGCAACTGGTCAACACCCCCACCCACTACGCCAGCCACACGCTTAACCCCATCTTCTCATCCAGCAAGCACATCACCTTCAGCCACTCCACCGGACTTCACTGGACCGACCACAGCTGCGTCCACTTCAGCTTCAGAAGAACCCCGACCCACCGCCACCCGCATCAGGTTCCCCACAGGAGCTGGAGCAAGATTACCGCCGACCAGCTCACCACCTGCCTCAGCCAGAACCCACCCGCCAGCACAACGGACCCCAACGAAGCAGCCAGCAACCTCACACAGTGGCTGACCGCCTGCGCCGGCGACCTCGCACCACTGAAGAACCCCCCTAGCAGACCCAGAAGCAAGAAGGCCTCCTGGTTCACCGAAGACCTCAAGGACTCCAAGAAGAACTGCCGCACCCTCGAGAAAGCCTGGCTCCTCGACCAAACCACAGACAACATGACCGCCCTCAAAGACGCCACCCGCAAGCACCACCAGCTCATCCGCACCACCAAGAAGAAATCACTGAAAGAACGACTGGACAACAACGCCCACGACAGCAAGGAGCTCTTCAGCATCGTCAAGGAGTTCTCCAACCCCAGCACCGGCAACAACGACATCACTCCTTCACAGGATCTCTGCGACTCTCTCGCCTCGTTCTTCCACCACAAGATCACCGACATCCACAACAGCTTTGACGCACCACCCACGCACCCAACCGTCGAACCAACGCCCCCCACCGCCACCCTCCGCACCTGGACCACGGTGACCACCGAAGACACAGCCCGCACGATGAACACCATCCACTCCGGATCTCCAACCGACCCCTGCCCCCACCACATCTTCAACAAGGCTGACTCCATCATCGCACTCCAACTCCGGGACGTCATCAACGCCTCCTTCAACACCGCCACCTTCCCGGAGAGCTGGAAGCATGCCGAGCTCAACGGCCTACTGAAGAAACCAACAGCAGACCCCACCGACCTCAAGAACTTCCGCCCCATCTCGCTCCTCCCTTTTCCTGCCAAAGTCATCGAGAAGACCGTCAACAGACAGCTTGCAGCCTTCCTCGAGACGAACGGATCCCTCGACCCCTCGCAGTCCGGTTTCCGAGCCAACCACAGCACCGAGACCGCCCTCATCGCAGCCACCGACGACATCAGAACCCTGCTGGACAACGGGGAAACAGCGGCCCTCATCCTCCTGGACCTTTCTGCAGCGTTCGACACGGTCTGCCACTGCACCCTAGTCCAACGCCTCAGCAACATCGGGATCCAAGAGAAGGCACTGGAGTGGATCATCTCGTTCCTCGCCGGAAGAACACAGAGAGTCCGCCTCCCCCGTTCCGATCCGAGGCCACCGAAGTCATCTGCGGCGTACCACAAGGATCATCACTCAGCCCCACCCTCTTCAACGTCTACATGAGACCTCTTGCAACCATTGCACGCCAGCACAACCTCAACATCATCTCCTACGCCGACGACACCCAACTGATCCTCTCCCTCACCAGAGACCCCGCCACCGCCAGAACGAGCCTGCACGAAGGGATCAAAAACGTCGCCGAATGGATGAAGAACAGCCGCCTGAAACTGAACTCAGACAAGACGGAAGTCCTCATCCTGGGACCATCGCCCTCCGCCTGGGACGACTCCTGGTGGCCCCCCGCCCTGGGCACCGCTCCCAAGCCAACCGACCACGCACGCAACCTGGGCTTCATCCTGGACTCTTCCCTCTCGATGACCAGACAAGTCAACGCCGTCTCCTCATCGTGCTTCAACACCCTGCGCATGCTCCGAAAGATCTTCCGATGGATCCCGACCGAAACCAGGAAGACGGTCACCCAGGCCCTCGTCACCAGCCGACTGGACTACGGGAACACCCTCTACGCGGGAACCACAGCCAAACTACAGAAAAGACTCCAGCGCATACAGAACGCCTCCGCCCGACTCATCCTGGACATCCCCCGACGCAGCCACATCTCCGGCCACCTGAGGGACCTGCACTGGCTCCCCGTCAGCAAATGGATCACTTTCAGGCTCCTTACCCACGCACACAAGTCTCTCCACGACCTGGGTCCCAAGTACCTCAACGACCGCCTGACCTTCTACACGCCCACCCGTCAGCTACGTTCTACAAGCCTCGCCCTCGCCGCCGTACCACGCATCCGAAGAGCCACCGCCGGAGGAAGATCCTTCTCCTACCTGGCAGCCAAGACATGGAACTCCCTCCCCATCCACCTCCGGCTGACACAGGACCATCTCACCTTCAGGAAACAACTCAAGACCTGGCTGTTCGAGCAGTAGCAGACCCCTCCCCAAAGCGCCTTGAGACCCTTCCGGGTGAGTAGCGCGCTATACAAATGGTATGATTGATTGATTGATTGATAACAGGATTACATTTTTTCCAAAAGTTGGCAGGTCTATGCAAAGTAGCTATATACTTACCTTGCTCTATATTGGTTAGGTTGATGTAATGGATGCAATGTTATTGTTATAAAGTATAGCACATGTAATTAAATAGCCAACCACAATGCTGTGTGTGTCATCTGTCACAGTCTCTTGTTTCCTCTGTGACAACTGCATTATACAGATTTGATAAATCAGTGAACGGGGATTCTGACGAGCATGGCAAAATGTTCCATAAAGATCATTTGAACACGGGAACTTTCTTTCAGAATGCCCCGTCTTTTCAAACAGGGAAAACAATTCACACCTTTTGAGTAAGGTTATAGGTGTTATGGTGAATGAGAAACTGCTGTAGAATATTTTTAACACTGCTCAAAAATGGACAGAAAAGACCACATATCAAAACCATGCTTAGGTATAAATAAACGAATGAAAACAAAGAGTGCTTCACTTCCACAAACTGACAGCATACCTCTCCCGTTTGTTGACCACCTCATTTTCTATCCTTGCAGACATGAAGAGTATCACAAACCATGAAAATGTATCCACCATCCATATGTCTAACAAAGGTAAGCTACCATATGGAAGCCATTTGATAATGATACAAAGGAACAGCAGGACCCATTTAAGGGTCATTAGGGCGAGGACCGAAGGCTGCGCTTGCGCAGTCTCCGGGGGAGATCTAATGATTTGGAGTGATTTTCAGTATGGGGGCTTGAACCCGCCTCTCTCCTCCATTGGCTGGCTTCCTAAACGGAGGCCAGCCATTGGAGGAGAGAGGCGTCACTCCATTAAAGCCCCGTCTCTTTCGGATTCGGGGGCGTGTTTTTTTGCGTTTTTCGACTGTGACGTCACCCGTCACTCAGAACGCCAAAAACACGCCCGAATCCGAAATTTTTGGATGTTTGCGGCCGCCATTTTTTTCTTGGGTTGTTGGCAGGAACAGCCTCGCTGGCCCTGACTAATATCCAGCCTATCCCCAAGATGATTTAGTTTTAATTTGCCTGAAAATTCCACTGGCGTGCTCTTGGTGTGCTGCCACTCCAGGTAAGTTTTGACCCCGCTCTTCCTTGTTGTGCTCGGGTCCCCCCTACCCACCCCGCTCTTCCTCGTTGTGCTCCGCTCTTCCTCGCTGTCCGCCCCCCCACCCCCGCTCTTCTTCGTTGTGCTTGTGTCCGCCCCACCCCTGCTCTTCTTCCTTGTGCTGGTGTCCGCCCCCCCACCCCGCTCTTTCCTGCTTGTGCTGGTGTCCGTCACCCCCCACCCCCGCTCTTCCTGGTTGTGCTGGTGTCCGTCCCCCCACCCCCGCTCTTCCTGGTTGTGCTGGTGTCCGTCACCCCCACCCCCGCTCTTCTTCGTTGTGCTGGTGCCTCCCCCCACCCCCGCTCTTCCTGGTGTCCGTCACCCCCCACTCCCGTTCTTCCAGGTTGTGCTGGTGTCCGTCCCCCCCACCCCCGCTCTTCCTGGTTGTGCTGGTGTCCGTCACCCCCGCTCTTCCTGGTTGTGCTGGTGTCCGTCCCCCCCACCCCCGCTCTTCCTGGTTGTGCTGGTGTGTCCGTCCCCCCCACCCCGCTCTTCTTCATTGTGCTGGTGTTTGTCCCCCCCACCCCTGCTCTTCTTTGTTGTGCTGGTGTCCGTCCCCCCCACCCCCCTCTTCTTCGTTGTGCTGGTGTCCGTCCTCCCCACCCCCGCTCTTCTTCGTTGTGCTGGTGTCCGTCCCTCCCCACCCCGCTCTTCTTCGTTGTGCTGGTGTCCGTCCCCCCCACCCCCGCTCTTCTTCGTTGTGCTGGTGTCCGTCCCCCCCACCCCCGCTCTTCTTCGTTGTGCTGGTGTCCGTCCCCCCCACCCCCGCTCTTCTTCGTTGTGCTGGTGTCCGTCCCCCCCACCCCCGCTCTTCTTCGTTGTGCTGGTGTCCGTACCCCCCACCCCCGCTCTTCCTGGTTGTGCTGATGGCCCCCCCCCCTCCGCTGTTCCTCGTTGTGCGTGTCACCCCCCCGCTGTTCCTCGTTGTGCGTGTCACCCACCCAACCCCCGCTCTTCTTCGTTGTGCTGGTGTCCGCCCCCCCACACCCCCGCTCTTCTTCGTTGTGCTGGTGTCCGTCCCCCCCACCCCCGCTCTTCCTGGTTGTGCTGGTGTCCGTCCCCACCCCCCGCTGTTCCTCGTTGTGCGTGTCATACACCCACCCCCCTCCCCGCTGTTCCTCGTTGTGCGTGTCACCCACCCACCCCCGCTCTCAGCTGTTGTAAATAAACAATAAAATGAATCATCTTCCTGAAGTACTGCAATATAAATGAAGTTTATTCCATCACAGTGTGCACTTCTCACTTCAGGGAAATGATGCATAAATGTATTTTTACCCTTTTTGATCTGGGTGTTTGGGCGGAGCACCTAAAGACGCCAACGTATTGTTATTTGAAAGCTTGAGAGCGGGGTGAAAAGGACTGATTGCCAGGGTGTTTACATGTTTTATGCAGTGAAACAAATGTCTAAGGCCCTCGTTATGACTGGCCAAGCAAAATGGGCAGGTATGTCCCCCCCCCCCCAGAGTTACTGATACAGGGAAAATCCAAGTTGGACCCTAACAGACCACTAAGAAATATAGAATTACTGGGTAAAATCTGTAACACTGGTACTAATTCCCCTGGTATTTTCACATTTTTTCCATGCTTTCACACAGATTTCGTCTGTTTTCAACAGTCGAAATCTAAGGGTAAAATAAAAAGATCCGTGGTGCTTCCACAAATCTCATAATTCTGAAGCGGTTTCTGGCCCCATGGTAATTAATAGGGCATTCATATTGAGGGCCTTATATGCTTGCAAATAGGAAGACTGCCTTGAAAAAGTATCGGCAAGTGGCAACCCTTCCTTCTGCTGTAAGAAGTAACTGCTCCTAGCAGTCAAGTGCTGGGCAGAATAATTCAATATAGTAGGCTGTGAGCTTTAGGCTTCATTGAGGTTTGTTTTTGACCTGAAATCAAATTAAAAATCACGCTGTTCCTCGTGCGGGTGTCCCCACCCACGCTGTTCCTCGTTGTGCTGGTGTCACCACCCACCCATGCTGTTCCTTGTTGTGCTGGTGGTGTCCCCACCCACCCACGCTGTTCCTCATTGTGCTGGTGTCCCCACCCACGCTGTTCCTCGTTGTGCTGGTGTCCCCACCCACGCTGTTCCTCGTTGTGCTGGTGTCCCCACCCACCCACGCTGTTCCTCGTTGCGCTGGTGCCCCACCATCCCACTCACGCTGTTCCTCGTTGTGCTGGTGTCCCCACCCACGCTGTTCCTCGTTGTGCTGGTGTCCCCACCCACCCACGCTGTTCCTCGTTGTGCTGGTGCCCCACCCACCCACTCACGCTGTTCCTCGTTGTGCTGGTGTCCCCACCCACCCACGCTGTTCCTCGTTGTGCTGGTGTCCCCACCCACCCACACTGTTCCTTGTTGTGCTGGTGTCCCCACCCACGCTGTTCCTCGTTGTGCTTGCTCCCCTGGCTGTGCTTGCTCCCCTGCCCCCTGGCTGTGCTTGCTTCCCCTGCCCCCTGGCTGTGCTTGCTCTCCTGGCTGTGCTTGCTCCCCTGCCCCCTGGCTGTGCTTGCTTCCCCTGCCCCCAGCCCCCACCCACGCTGTTCCTCGTTGTGCTGGTGTCCCCACCCACGCTGTTCCTCGTTGTGCTGGTGTCCCCACCCACCCATGCTGTTCCTTGTTGTGCTGGTGGTGTCCCCACCCACCCACGCTGTTCCTCATTGTGCTGGTGTCCCCACCCATGCTGTTCCTCGTTGTGCTGGTGTCCCCACCCACGCTGTTCCTCGTTGTGCTGGTGTCCCCACCCACCCACGCTGTTCCTCGTTGTGCTGGTGCCCCACCCACCCACTCACGCTGTTCCTCGTTGTGCTGGTGTCCCCACCCACCCACCCACCCACCCACGCTGTTCCTCGTTGTGCTGGTGTCCCCACCCACCCACACTGTTCCTCGTTGTGCTGGTGTCCCCACCCACGCTGTTCCTCGTTGTGCTTGCTCCCCTGGCTGTGCTTGCTCCCCTGCCCCCTGACTGTGCTTGCTTCCCCTGCCCCCTGGCTGTGCTTGCTTCCCCTGCCCCCTGGCTGTGCTTGCTTCTCCTGCCCCCTGGCTGTGCTTGCTCTCCTTGCTGTGCTTGCTCCCCTGCCCCCTGGCTGTGCTTGCTTCCCCTGCCCCCTGGCTGTGCTTGCTTCCCCTGCCCCCTGGCTGTGCTTGCTTCCCCTGCCCCCTCTCTCCTGCCCCCTGGCTGTGCTTGCTTCCCTGCCCCCTGGCTGTGCTTGCTCTCCTGCCCCCTGGCTGTGCTTGCTCTCCTGCCCCCTGGCTGTGCTTGCTCTCCTGCCCCCTGGTTGTGCTTGCTCTCCTGCCCGTGCTTGCTCTCCTGCCCCCTCCCTGTACTTGCTTCCCTGCCCCCTCGCTGTGCTTGCTTCCCTGCCCCCTCGCTGTGCTTGCTTCCCTGCCCCCTGGCTGTGCTTGCTCTCCTGCCCCCTGGCTGTGCTTGCTCTCCTGCCCCCTGGCTGTGCTTGCTCTCCTGCCCCCTGGCTGTGCTTGCTTCCCTGCCCCCTGGCTGTGCTTGCTTCCCTGCCCCTTGGCTGTGCTTGCTTCCCTGGCTGTGATTGCTTCCCAGCCCCCTGGCTGTCCTTGCTTCCCAGCCCCCTGGCTGTGCTTGCTTCCCTGCCCCTGGCTGAGCTTGCTTCCCTGCCCCCTGGCTGTGCTTGCTTCCCTGCCCCCTGGCTGTGCTTGCTCCCCTGCCCTCTGGCTGTGCTTTCTCCCCTGCCCCCTGGCTGTGCTTGCTCCCCTGCCCCCTGGCTGTGCTTGCTCCCCTGCCCCCTGGCTGTGCTTGCTCCCCTCGCTGTGCTTGCCTCCCTGCCCCCTCGCTGTGCTTGCTTTCCTGCCCCCTCACTGTGCTTGCTTCCCTGCCCCCTCGCTGTGCTTGCTTCCCTGCCCCCTCGCTGTGCTTGCTTCCCTACCCCCTCGCTGTGCTTGCTCTCCTGTGTGTGGCTCTGGGTGTGTGTGTGACACTGGGTGTGTGTGTGGCTCTGGGTGTGTGTGTGGGGCTCTGGCTCTGGGTGTGTGTGTGTGGGGCTCTGGGTGTGTGTGTGGGGGGTTCTGTGTGTGTGTGTGTGGGGCTCTGGGTGTGTGTGTTTGTGGGCTCTGTGTGTGGGGCTCTGCGTGTGTGGGGCTCTGTGCGTGTGTGGGGCTCTGTGCGTGTGTGGGGCTCTGCGTGTGTGGGGCTCTGCGTGTGTGTGGGGCTGTGTGTATATGTGGCTGTGTGTGTGGCTCTGTATGTGTGTGTGGGGCTCTGGGGGTGTGTGTGTGGGGCTGTGGGGGTGTGTGTGTGGCTCTGTGCGTGTGTGGCTCTGTGTGTGTGGGGCTGTGTGTGTGGCTCTGTGGGTGGCTCTGTGTGGGTGGCTCTGTATGTGTGTGTGGGTGGCTTTGTGTGTGTGGCTCTGTGTGTGTGGCTATGTGTGGGTGTAAATGCAATAGGTCATGCATTTGCGAGCTATTAAGCTATTGGCATTGTAAATGACAATGCCATTTATTTAACGATTAAGCTATTGGCAATGTAAATGACAATGCCATTTATTTATGATTTTTTTTTTAAAAGTCATGAGCAATGCCAATAGCTCTACGTTTAATAATGCCGAGACCATTGCATTGTAAATGCTTGTTTTATTTTGAAGAGTGGATTGTATAGCCTTCATTATTTTGACTACTTTTTTCAGGTGTTGTGTACAGGGCTAACCTACTCTCTGATGCCTGCTTCTGATTAGAGTGAGTTTATTACTTGCATGTTGTACTTGTGTGGACCACACATACCTCTTGCGAGGCATCATAGAATGACTGACACATATTATCCGTAGATTCAGGACAGATCATGCTTATCTTTGATTATACTAGGTAGCAGATTCCCTTTATTATAAAACATAATCACTTCTTGTGTTTACACATCTTGTGTGTTGTGCCTCTTTGTTGCTTACTCAGAAGGCTGGTCATAGAAGGGTCCATCCTGTCTCTTTTTCGGATTGTGAATAGTAGTCGAGTGAAAAGCAGCACTTCCTGAGCCTTTCTCTTTCCTTGAATATGGAGTCTCCTTTAGCATTAGATTTCCAATGGGAGCTTTTCCTGTGTTAGAGTGGAAGTATATTTTTGTGGATTCTTCTTGATATCAGGGGCATAAAAGTAGAGATTAGGGAAATGTGCTGTTATTGGCACTGGCAATGTGATCTCTAGATTCCTTAACACTCTATGACAGAAAATGCCATTTTGATCTGTTTTTTTAACATATTATTCTCTGGTTCCTTGTCGACCAGTGTGATAAGAATGTTTTTCTTGATATTGGTTCCCTGGTGTCAAAGAGTGTTCTCTGCTGAATAGAGACGCCTGAGAAGAATGTTCGTGCTCCAAAGACACTTATTTCACTGGTTTCTCAAAGTGATCTAAAGCACTTATCACAGTTGGTCGAGAAACTTTGACATGTCAATCTGGAGTGGATCCTGCCTTCTTTAAAGCTTTATAAATCATTAAGACTGAAAGCATTTTCAAAACTTTGACCCACAGAATTGTGGTTTATGACCTACTAAGAACCTTACATTGATTGTTTAAGGACCATAGCATGATAATATTTAATAGCCTAGAAAATTGATTTACCCCAAAGACCTAATCTAGGAACTAGTTCACGGTGTTCGTTCTAAGCATTCGGGCAAAACGTTCCACCCCAAGTCTCCCTCCAACTTTCATCTCTGCACACACTCTCTCATTTTGGAGTTTACTGCTGGTGGATACTCGCAGTGCAACCCACACCATCAGAGCAAAATATGATATCACAGTAGTCTTCGTACTAATGCAAGAATTGATCAAATTCCTGACTGCATATCTGGAAAAGAATCAGGTTACGGACACTTGATAAAGTTAACCATAGGACCACTCTGGCATTGAACACAGAAGAAATTGTGCAGTTCTATTGCAACCCTGTCCCTTCCGATTTATCGTTGTGATTAGTTCCGAGTGTCTTCTCGCATTTTGACTGGGCTGTATAAAAGCCTTTACCGTAACTCCATAAGCATTCAGTATCCTCTTATGGCAATTATCTAGTGTTTGGTTTTCTCTTGTTATATCAGGACCAAAGTTCTACATATCCTGGGCAAAGCAGTCATATCCAGGTATATTGACTGGAACAAATTATCAAAACAGTTCTGTAATCATCTTTACTAGCAAAACTTTCAGAGATTTTCTTTAGATTCAACTTGCATATCAGAAAGAATCAGTTAGTTATAGAGTCCTTACTTATAATTACCCCAAGGCGTCGGACTGGGTCCGCAAAGTTTTTTCATCAGCAGTACCTCTGCGCGTTGGAAGGTGGCATTGGTTGGCTCCGCGTTCGTCTTTGGCGTCATGTCGCCGGGATGATGTAGTGGTAACTACTTTGACCCCGCCCTCTCGCGCTGACGTCAGTTCTTTCTTTTTCCGCACCAGCCAGCACAGATCCGGAGAGAACGGTACCTCCAGTCATTTTTTTATTGAACTTTTTGAGCGACTTTTGTCCACGTCTTTTAGAGTCTACGACTCCTGGTGCGCGTAGGGATGCCCGGCTTCCAGGCTTGCGGATCCTGTTCCAGACTGATGTCAGTTACATATCTGCACCGCGTGAGCCTCTTTTGTGTGGAGCGCGATCAAGACCCCAAGTCGTTCTCCCACTGCCGCTCCATGGCTTTGAAGGCTTTGCGGGAGCGGTCCTGAAAGCTTCTTGAGCGTCAGCATTCGGCTCCGTGCCGTTCGAGGTCCCAGTCGCGAGGGAGGTTGAGGGACCGGTCACGGAGCCATCCCCATTTTTCCAAGTCTTCGCACTCGGGGTCAGGTACGTCAAAGCACAAAAACAAGTCGAAGAAGCATTGTCGCTCTTCGACTTATCCCTATCGGTAGGCTGAGGCGACGAGGGATGCGGGCGGTGCCCCTCCCGTTGCTCCACCTGCGGAGCCTGAAGAGTCAACACTGCGCTTCCCTCCCTTCCCGGGACCCGTGGCGACTCCTGCCCAGCTTCATAAGTTTTACGAGGCGATCCACACCATCTTTGGGCAGCCCGAACCTTCAGGCGCGCCTTCGGGCCCCGCAGACTTGGTTGGGGGGCCTAGGCCTTCTCCCCCGGCGCCACAGGCCCCCCTTGGATCCTGGCCTGGATCCGGATTGGTGCCGGTTGACCTCATTACGCCTCCACCGTCGTCCAACGCCGGATCCAGCACAGAGTGGGGTTTTTGTGCCCCTGTTTACTCCTGGGGTCCCTTTTAGGCCAGATTGGCACCCAGAGGATGAGGAGGAGGACTGGGATGGGTCAGGTGACCCTCTGACTGACCAATTGGACAGTGAACAGGACTGGAGAGAGGAACTAGGGGATGCCAGTGGTCTGGACACCTCCCTTGACCTTGGCATGTTGTCTTCTCCTACCGTGGCTACAGAGGACGGGAGCATCATATGCAGTGGAGTTGCGTAGGGCGTCCAGACTCTCAATCTCGAACCCCCTACAGTGGCGGTCAACCGCAAGCGAGCTCTTCGGAGTCGCTGCTGCAGTTTAATGAAGCCCTCACCGACGTCCTTTTGGGCACCTGGTCCAGGCCCAACACGGGGGCTCCCATGGATAGGATGATTGCCCGACACCAATGCCCAGCTCCGGGTGACCCCGCTTTCCTCTCCCAACACCCCACCCCTGAGAGCTTGGTGGTCCAAGCTTCAACCTCCAAGAGGGCATTCCCTACCGCTCCACCGGAGAGGAAATCCAAGAAGCTGGATCATCTTGGGAAGAAGATTTTCTCTTCCGCCAGCTTGGGACTGCGGTCGGTAAACATGGCATGTCTATTGGGCCGTTATTCCCACTCTGTGGTGCCTCAGTGTCAGGTGCTGCCACAGTGTCCAGTGTAGGCCTGGACAGTGCTCTCCCAGGCTATTGCCGCCGGGAGGGATATGGCATAGTTTACCATCCGTTGTGGGCTGGATACCGCCGACTCTCTAGGGAGGACGATTTCCACGTCAGTAGCCCTTCGCCGCTAAGCCTGGATGAGATTGACTGGCATTTCTGGGGATGTCCAGAATACTCTCATGGACATGCCCTTTGATGGCAGTCACCTTTTTGGCGACAAAACGGACAATGCTCTAGGGCGTTTCAAGGACTCCCAGGCTACGGCCAGGTCCTTGGTCCTCTCCAGCCGCCCTGCGCAGTCTGCTTTTTACCCCTTTCGTGGTTACGGAAGGGGTGCCTCACTACAGTCCACCCAGAGCCAGAAACGTGGGGACCACCGTCGTGGTTTTGGGGGCCAGTCCACCAACTCCCCCCCCCTCTCTGCAGCAGCCTCCAGGCCTTCCTAGTCCGACATTTCAGGCCCACCAAACGCCAGCGGCGACAGGATCCGCCTTCACCTCCCCCACTTGCGCACCATCACATCGGATGGGCGGGTTTTGCAGATAGTCCGAAGGGGCTACTCCCTCCCCTTCAAGGCTACCCTTCATCCATGCCGCCACAGTACCACTGCATGTCGGAGGATCACCTGGGCCTTTTCCAACAGGAAGTTACAGCTCTCCTGGCCAAGGGGGCCATCGAGCATGTTCCTGTTCCAGAAGTAGGTTGTGGTTGTTACTCCCACTACTTTCTGGTGCCCAAGAAGGACAAGGGCCTGCGTCCTATCTTGGATCTCAGGAACATCAACCGCTTCCTCTGGAAGGAGAAGTTCAAAATGTTGACCCAGGCTCAGGTCTTGTCTGCCCTCGACCCTGGAGATTGGTAGCGTTGGACTGAAGTTCAAGTGGGCGCAGCATCAGGGGAATCTCTCAGATTGCGTCCAGATCTCAGAGAGCACTGCATATCAACTGCAGTGGTGGCTCACGAACCAGGATTGGGTCAATGGCAGTGCCCTCTCCCTTCCCCAACCAGAGAACGCAGTGGTGACGGACACGTCCCTTCTGGGATGGGGCGGCCACATGGGAGAGGCGGAGATCACAGGCCTCTGGTCTCCGGCGGAGTCCAGGCTCCACATAAACCTTCTGGAGAACCAGGCAATTTGTCTTGCACTGAAGGCATTCCTTCCCTCTGTCCGGGGAAGAGTAGTGCAGGTGTTCACAGACAACACCACCGCAATGTGGTAGCGCAACAAACAGGCCGGGATGGGGTCATGGACCATGGGTCTGGAGGCCCTTCGCCTCTGGACATGGCTGAAACATCAGGGCATTTCCCTGGTGGTTCAACACCTGGCAGGGTTCCTGAAGGCCAGGTCAGACAAACTCAGCTGCTGGTTCATGATGGATCACGAATGGCGCCTTCACTCGGTGGTGGTGCAAGGTCTCTTTCAACAGTGGGGAGAGCCTTGGTTAGATTTATTCGTCACCGAAGAGAATGCGCAATGTCAGCAATTCTTCACGTTGGAATGGCGGCACTCACTAGGTGACACTTTTCGTCACGAGTAGAGTTGCAGTCTGTTGTATGCCTTTCCGCCTATGCCACTTCTGCCCAGAGTGCTAAAGAAGGTCAAGCATGAACGGCCCAAGTCATTCTTGTGGCTGCGTATTGGGGACGAAGAGTCTGGTATCCCGAGCTGCTCAACATGGCCATCGATCCTCCGATCCGACTGCCTCTTCGGGAGGACCTGTCCAGACTTCACCTCCTTGGAGATTGAGCGGCAGCAGTTGGCGTCATTTGACTTGCTCCCGAATTTTGTGGTGTAATCTTGGCAGCCAGGCATTCCTCCACTAAGACGGTATACGCCTGCCAGTGGAACAGATTTGTGGCATTGTGCAAGCCTGTGGATCCCCTTTCTGCCCCTCTTTCTGAGGTCTCTTGTTCCTTCTCTCTTTGGCCCAGCAGGGCTCTGCTCTGGGCACTATCAAGGGCTATTGTTTGGCCATTTCTGCCTTTCTTCGGCTTCCTGATAAGCAGCCTCTCTTCAAGTCCCTGGTTGTAAATCGTTTCTTAAAAGGCATAACTCATCTCTTTCCTCCTATTTCCTTCGTTATGCCTCAGTGGGACTTGAATCTAGTTTTAACCTATTTAATGTGCGCTCCCTTTGAGCCGCTTCGCAACTGTCTGTTCAGGCTTTTAACTCTTAAGACTGAATTCCTGGTGGCCATCACATCTTCCAGAAGAGTAAGTGAGCTCCAGGCCCTTTCATCAAAGCCTCCTTTTCTGTCTGTACATCCGGACTAAGTTGTGCTCAGTACTCGTCCATCCTTCCTTCCAAAAGCTGTCACCTCCTTTCACATTGGGCAAACCGTCACTTTGCCCACCTTCTTTCCACCTCCGCATCCTTTGCAAGAGGAAGAAAGGCTCCACAGTCGGGACCCAAAATGTGCACTTTCTTTTTATTTGGAATGCACCAAACAATTCTGGGTGGATGACCAGCTCCTTGTTGGCTACGTGGGTGCCAAGAAAGGTCGAGCTGTACACAAGCAGACTATCTACAGATGGGTTGTTTTGTATATCAAAGCCTGCTATTCTTTAGCAAAGAAGGAGCCTCTAGTGGGGCTGCATGCCCATTCCACCAGGGCGACAGCAGCCACTACTGCTTTGGGATGAGGAGTTCCTCCAAATGCATCTGTCAGGCAGCTACGTGGGCATCGCTGCACACGTTTACGAGACACTACTGCCTCGACAGCCAAGTCCGGAGAGACAGCTTCTTTGGCCGTTCTGTTCTCCAGCACTTTCTGGTGTGAACTTGGTTCGCAGACCCACCTCTGGGTTGGTATCGCTGGGGTATCTATTCTAATGTAAGGAATCTATAACTAACTGTTTCTTTCAGTTGAACAAGATACTTACCTTCAGTAATGATATATCTGTAAGACACATAGGCTAGTTAAAGATTCCTTTCCTCCCCACCCATCCTCTCTGTTCTGCAAATTGATTCCTAGGGTTAAGGCTATCCTTTCAGGGCCCTAGTTTTGTGCACCAGTGGTCAGTGTCTTGCATGGCTCTGCATTTCTGGCGCAGAAAGTTGTGTACAGAACTGACGTCAGCGTGCGAGGGCGGCGTCTAAGTAGCTACCGCGATGTCATCCTAGGGACACAACACGCACGACGAATGTGTAGCCGACTGATGCCACCTTCCGACACGCAAAGGTATGGCTGATGAAAAAACTTTCTGTATCCAGGCTGACGCCTGGGGGTATTTCTAAGGCAAGTAATCTATAACTAACCTAAGTTTCTTACAGATATATATTGTGACCTGCTATCATTTCACAACTCCCTAGGCGGATGCCTGGATCTGCGAGCTGCACGAACTGAGTTTTTAAAATTTGACATTGTTTGTTAGCTTGTTTTTAACTGCACTGCTTTTGTGCCTCTAACCCTGTATCGTTTCCCTGCTCTTCTCCCACTTCTCTCCTGAGGCGGAAGCCGGGAGATCTTGCTCTTTTCTATTGTGAAGATCTGCTATCAGGATTGCTGTAACTTTTACAGGGGGGCATTTTTTCAACTCTCGCTACCTACCTGATAGCCGCGCTGCGCCTTCCTGATATTCCATCACCGCTGCCCCTCGCAGCCGACTAGGTGCTGAGGGGTATTGTGGGACGGCGAGGCTGTGGACTAGTTGGCCGGACATCTTGGAAAGGTCAGGCTGGCCAGTCAGTGGACTAGGCTTGCTGCTTCCCGAGGGCGGGCACTATAAATGCAGCTTCCTTTGTGGGGTCGGGTTAGACCTGCTATCATTTCGCAACTCCCGAGGCGGATGCCTGGAGCTGGGAGCTGCACGAACTGAGTTTTTAAAATTTGACATTGTTTGTTAGCTTGTTTTTAACTGCACTGCTTTTGTGCCTCTAACCCTGTATCGTTTCCCTGCTCTTCTCCCACTTCTCTCCTGAGGCGGAAGCCGGGAGATCTTGCTCTTTTCTATTGTGAAGATCTGCTATCAGGATTGCTGTAACTTTTACAGGGGGGCATTTTTCCAACTCTCGCCACCTCCCTTATAGCCGCACCTTCCTGATATTCCATCACCGCTGCCCCTCTCAGCCGACTAGGACCTGAGGGGTATTGTGGGACGGCGAGGCTGTGGACTAGTTGGGTGGACATCTTGGAAAGGTCAGGCTCGCCAGTCAGTGGACTAGGCTTGCTGCTTCCCGAGGGCGGGCACTATAAATGCAGCTTCCTTTGTGGGATCGGGTTAGACCTGCTATCATTTCGCAACTCCCGAGGCGGATGCCTGGAGCTGTGAGCTGCACAAACTGAGTTTTTAAAATTTGACATTGTTTGTTAGCTTGTTTTTAACTGCACTGCTTTTGTGCCTCTAACCCTGTATGGTTTCCCTGCTCTTCTCCCACTTCTCTCCTGAGGCGGAAGCCGGGAGATCTTGCACTTTTCTATTGTGAAGATCTGCTATCAGGATTGCTGTAACTTTTACAGGGGGGCATTTTCCCAACTCTCGCCACCTACCTGATAGCCGCGCCTTCCTGATATTCCATCACCGCTGCCCCTCTCAGCCGACTAGGAGCTGAGGGGTATTGTGGGACGGCAAGGCTGTGGACTAGTTGGGCGGACATCTTGGAAAGGTCAGGCTCGCCAGTCAGTGGACTAGGCTTGCTGCTTCCCGAGGGCAGGCACTATAAATGCAGACGGGGATGCCTACGCACAGCGGACGCGAACAGCGGATTCGCCTCCTACGCGCCGAAGGAGCGCTAAAGGAAAGCCCATCTGCGCCCGGAGGCGTCCCGGAGGCGAACGGAGGCAGACGGGCTGATGCTCCTTCGGTGGTTTCCTCGGGTAATAATCTTAGGTACTCCTCAGCACACCTTTTAAGTTTAAAAGGAAATTGTCATGACAGGTGTCTAGGCAGTTTCCACTGTTCGAACAGTAAATTTAATTGCCCTAGATGTGGGTGGTCCTTGAACAAGGGGGGAATTACTATTGCCCCCTTGGAACAGGTCGTCCAGGGTGCAAGGGAGAGTGGTAGGAGAACCTCCAGCAGCAATTTCTCATGTGCGCTGCTGAATACGCGCTCTGTGAGCAAACATGCTCTGGACCTTTTTAACTTTTTATCAGATTGTCAACCTGCCTGCCTTTTCTTGACAGAGACTTGGCTGGGTGAGCTATCGGCCCGGACGTTGCTACCGCCCTTCCTCCGAATTATTACATGTTTAGGAAAGACCGGGGAGCAGGCAGAGGCGGTGGAGTGGCCTTGGTTATAGACAGATGCTATAAATGTTCAACTGTCCCGACAGTGGAAGTCTGTGGGGCTGAGGTGTTGGGCTTTTGCCTGACCCTCTCACCTTACCAATCCTGTGTGGGACTGCTCGCCTATAGGCCGCCAGGGCCCATCGGGGCCTTTCATGATGAGCTGTATACTGCAATCTCATCTATGTGTGTGAAGTTTAAACACTGCCTACTGTTGGGCGACTTCAACATTCATTTGGATCAGGCAGATGCCGCTGATACCGTGAAATTGCTTGACACCACCAATTCTCTGGGCTTATTGCCCTATATTATGGCCCCTACCCACAACAAGGGCCATACCCTCGACCAAATATTCTCCACTGTCCCTATTGTAACAGCAGTGCCTAAACCAGTGCTGTGGTCAGACCACATGCTGGTGAGCTTTGATATTATGGGTAAATCCAGGTCTACTCCTAGGGGCCTGGGGCGTCAACCTCAACCGCAGTGTGCTCTGCGTCAAATCTCGGTGGAGATGGTTACGCAATATTTAACTAATCATCCGTGTGAGCTCAGGGGCAGCCTGGAGGATGATATAGAACATTTTCAAACTTGGCTGGCGCAATGTCTTGATGAACTAACACCTTCTCAGTTGGTGTATAAGAACTCGGCGCGGGTTTCGGCGCCGTGGTTTACGCCAGCACTGAACACCAGTCGGAGGCATTGCAAGAAGGCCGAAAGAGCATGGCACTCGAGTTACGATGAGCCGCTCAAAATAGCTTATAGACAGTGTGTCAAGGCCTATCACAAAAAAATCTACCTGGAAAAGAAGGCCTACTTCGCCAGGAGGATTGATGAGGCTGACAACACTAGCAAAGAAATCTTCACGATTGTGAAGGAATTTACTTCCCCGGCCTCAATGACAACCAATTGCTCTTTCTCTGAGTCATGGGTCCTCAAATTAGCAGGCTTCTTCGCTAAGAAAATCCGCAGTATCCAATCCTCGTTTCTGCCGGTTTCACTAGGGGAGACCAACAACGCTGCTCCACCCTTTTTCCCGACTGGAGTGGATAGACCCATACTGTCTGAGTTTCCCTCCATTGATCTTAGGACTTCGCTGGATTTCTTGTCTAAAATGAAATCGGGTTCTCCGCTGGACCCCTGTCCCGTCAAGATTTTAGCTAAGATGGGCCAGGCCTTGAACCCCATTATTAATCCTATGTTGAATTGTTCTCTACAGGTGGGGGTGGTCCCGTCAGCGTGGAAACAGGCACTGGTTCTACCGCTACTAAAAAAAAACGTCCCCAGACCCTAAGAGCCATGCTAATTATCGGCCCATCTCTCTGCTCCCGGTCCTGGCCAAGGTCGCGGAAAAGCATGTACAAATTGTCCTGACGGACTTTGTCGAGACTCATGGTGCCCTCTATCAAACTCAGTCGGGAATAAGGGCTAATATGAGCACTGAAACGGCATTGCTGGAGGTCTCGGAGGCAGTCAGGGAGGTCCTTGGTGGGGGAAAGCCATTACTGGTGATGTTGGATCTCTCGGCGGCGTTGGACACCATCCCCCACAGCCGTCTCCTCGCAAGACTCTCGGAGATTTGGGTGGAGGGGACGGTGTTCAGATGATTTAAGTCCTTCCTTTCGGACCGCCGACAGACGGTCTGGGCCCCTCCGTACTCAGCCGTGGTGCCGCCTTTGGAGGTGGGGGTTCATCAGGGTTCCATTCTGAGCCCCACTCTGTTTAATATCTATATGGCCCCTCTGGCGGCGCTGGCTGAGTCTTGCGGTGCCCAGATCGTCTCTTATGCAGATGACACCCAGCTCCTTTTCACCTGTGATAAGAACAGGGAGTTTGATGGAGAGCGGATTAAGAACTGCCTGGATACGGTCTTTGCCTGGTTCCAACTTAACCAATTGAAGTGTAATTCAAATAAATCAGAGGTCCTGTTTTTCGGCTGTCATTCTGACCCTGGCTGGAAATCATGGTGGCCGGCCGACATGTTTCCTCCGGACTCGGACACTTCAGCTGCGAAAAACCTCGGAATAAAGATGGATAATGGTCTCACCTTTAAGCCTCAGATTCTGGGCCTGGTCGGGCAATGTTTTGGCTTGCTCAAAATGTTGAAAAATTCCTGCCCCTCCTTTCCATCTCTCACAGGAGGACGATTGTTCAGGCTCTGGTTGGGTCCAGGCTGGATTATGCTAATGTGCTCTACCTTGGCCTCCCGGACTACCTTCTGTCCCGCCTGCTGGTGGTGCAGAACTATGCGGCGCGGGCATTTTTCGGTCTTGGCCGGAGATCCCATGCCACGGGGCTCATGAATTCCCTTCACTGGTTGCCCATACGAAAGCGTATTGTCTTTAAGACTCTTACAATCGCTTTCAAGGCACTGCATGGCAAGGGCGCACGATATCTGAGGAGCAGGATTGGCTTCCACCACCCCGCCAGAGCCTTGCGCTCAGCTTCTTGGGCGTTAGCTATGACTCCGGCCTTTAGACGGGCCCAGATCGGAGGCCGTTCCTTTAAACATCTGGCGCCTAAGGCTTGGAACGCGCTTCCAGTGTCGTTAAGGAAGATGGACAACTTAATGTCATTTAGAAAAGAACTCAAGACATGGCTGTTCTGCCAATAATTCCCCTATGTCCCTGTTCTGTGCTATTTTCTTCGGGTCTGTCAGCGCCGGGACACTCTGTCTGAGTAGCTGAGCACTTTACAAAACTCTATTTAACATAACATAACATATAGTTATAGTTATAGTTATTTATTTATATAGCGCTGAATCACCCATGAGGGTATCTCGGCGCTTATGCTGTGGAACCCTTCCTGGCTCTCCCTGTGAGGGGCGGAGCCAGGCATCCCAGCGCTGGTGGGGACGTTGTGGAGATTAAGCAAGCTATTGCCCAGAGTTGCAGCATGGGGCCCATGATTAGAGAAGGCGCCGAAGCGAGAATTATCGAGTCCGCGGACATTGATCCTAGACACTGCCGCGTCGGGAATTGAACCCTGGTCCCGGGCCTGATCTCTGCTTCAGGCTCTGCCGCCTCTAACCAGTGAGCCACACTTCTCCATCCGAAGGGAAGTAACTTGTTCATTATTTAGCAATGGTGAAGCCATCACAGAGTTTTAGCAACAAAGGCATCATTTTTTCAACTCAGGATGGCACAGAAGCTGTGGTTACCAGCCCCAAGGCAAGCATGACCAAGGTAGCACCACACAAGAAAATGTATTGGTACCGCCTAAAAATCATCAGACACAGCGTGTAAGCAACCAAACCATCAGCGCCAATACAGAGTAAAAATCCATCTAGACACACACGGAAAAGATACAACATGTCATGGACCACAATGACTCATTTGTATCTAGACCTGAAGACAGACACCCCTGTCATACGTAGTAAAATAGTAAGGATTCTATCAGGCCAACCACAACATTTCTTGCCCATGTGAAGCTGATGGGATATGTGCTGATACACTAAGTTCACAAGCAGGTCGATAAAGATTTTTCACAAAAACAATGGAGATGCAGAGGAGGCAGTTGTGGTATTAACACAATAGTAATCAGTTGCAAATAATTAAAGTTATCGGCCATCAAGGGTAGACAGTAACCATCTGTGCAGTAGAAGCGGTCAGTGGGGGATCAGTTTCCATGTTAGTGGCACCTGTTGGAGTTGTAGGAAACAGACAAAGGTGCCACGCACTACTACACTTCCCCCAGCCACCATTTCCCTTTCACATTGGACAACTACATGCCATGCTTCCTCAAGTGTCCCTTTCACAATAATTACTACATGCTTCCCCCTGTGCCCCTTTCACATTGCACTAATGCATTCCTCGCCAAGTGTCCCTTTAATATAGTACCACTTTTTGACATTGCTGTACTTGTCACAAGTGACTTTGCAAATATGAATCCGAAATGAAATGCAGTTACCCACATGTTTTCAACTCTACATTTACAGCCACTCCCAAGAATTTGCTAGTGAATTTTGGATGTGTTCAACCAGCACGGTGCAATTCTTCAGGTCGCATCTGAGGCGCTGAGAAAACAGTGCCACAATGTAGGCTATTCAATAGAACATCTGGCTTGTTCTCTGTAAGCATTATTTGTAGGTGAATCTTTGAACTAATTATGATTACTCGTTGGAGAACGTTTGTGAGCTGGATTCTGAAGATCGGTCGGACCTGACGGACTATTGAACATCATGATGTTTGGGGGTTAGAGTATGGCAGGGTGTCTGCTGGGCCACCAACTTGCAGGCAGCCTGCCATACTTAGAGATCCCACCTCTCTAACTTCACTGGAGACGCCACTGCAGCTGATCTACTTGAAGGCAGTGAAGCTTACTCAAGTGGGCACCACATTTGATGTGCTCACGCAGCAAAGATTTTTATTTTTCAAGAATAAAGTCCCAAAGCAAGAGTTTATTTTTAAACTAAAAAAAAAGAAAAACACCAATGACCTATTCCCCTCCATAACACCACCATGTTTTGCTTGGTTGTCCTGGCTATGTATATCTAGTGACGATCGCCCTACCCTAAATAGGGTAGGGTGACCAACACTATGACCTGCTAACCCTGTGGCGGACAGGCCATCGGGTCAGAGGTTTCCTACAGCTAGGCAAGCTGAGGCTTAGTCATAGGAAACCCAGTGCTTCACCAACTCAAGAGGGAGCAAGCCTTAAGCTTATCAGGATAGTGGCACCGCGGATTTACAGCAGTGCTCTGCCAAATTCTAAATGACCATCTTTGTCTCCAGTAAGAGATGGTGTTCTATTGCACTTTACAGAATGATGCATGTTGATAGCAAATATTCTCTTTTTTACTTATGCTAAAAATACAACTCTGACTCCTTCTACAGGTTACACGACTTGTTTGTTCCTTTATAACTGTTCTACAAATACAGAAATATCTCGGAGACTGGTTTATTACGAAGGCTTTTTTTCAGATCTCGCGGTCTTAAAAACTTTGAAACTGATCTCCTCTTTCCTCATGTAAATGTTCTTTCAGTTCTCATTAATTGTTTTATAATACCACAGCAGAAAATGTTTTTGTTGGCGCCCCCAAACAATAATTTTAGACCTTCTAATGGATAACTCAGTTGTCCAAATCTATACCCTTTAGCAGGGAGTGAACACTTTTTCCTTCTTCCACATCCCCATTGTGATGTCTTTTGCTTCATCAACATTTTTGTCCTCCCTCCGAAGATATTTTATTTCCTCCGCTTCCACTCCTTTTAAGCTTGTCTTCCTGGCCCCTAATGAGCATGATACATTTCCCCCATTTGATACACTTGCACCATTTACTCCTGCACCAGCGGTGGCCTTTTTTGTTTTAATCTTTTCATGGAACTCTGTGTGTTCATGCCTTGCGATTAAATCTAAATTAAAATAGTTTAAAAGTAGAAGCATCCAAAAGAAAGCAGAGATGAAGTGACACCTTGAGTTTTAGACAAAAAGGTATATTGTGAACATTATAGGAATATATGCTAGCCTATTTCATCAATACACATCATATACAAACATATGAACATAAAGGTATCTGCTTTACAAATGTTGAATCCGAGTTAAATGGAAAATATCCACACAGTTACCATAGGGATGAAAGTTCCTGCACTTCAACACTGCTCACGTGAACCCCGAACTGAGTATAAGATGGAAAAGGATGGTCCCATAGATGTTAAAGAAGTCAGCATTGACATTAAGCAGATCTTGCTAAGCTTAAAGTCAGTATTGATGGTAAGAATTGACTTTAGGATGATCCGAACCAATGGTCAACATCAATGTTAAGATGCACAGCATTAACGTTAGGCCAAGCATCATCAATATTCAGATTGTTCGCATCAACTTTCAGCTGGTCAGCATTAAAGTCTAGATGGTCATCATCGATGATTGTCCGCACCTGAAACCGTGGGAATTTTACCATCAACTTCTCAAAGGTTCTCTTTAGAGGCATCTAGTTGTTTCTGTGAGCAACCTTTTTCTATAAAGTTCATTGCCTTGAAAGTTTCCACAGCAACTCCTGGTCATTTGTGTGGCATAGTGAAAGATTTCCCATCGCCTCTTCGTCACTGCGGCACCATGAAACCATACTAAGTTCACATTGCATACATACACCATATAGAGTTATACAGTATAAAAAGGACAGCAAGCCAAACGGGCATTCAAAATACTATTAAAAAAGCAAACCAGAAATATATGTACAGCCCTACATGATTCTGCAGGGAGTGAGCTTCTCAGAAACATCACAGGAAAGGCAAATTGCAGAAGCATTTCATATTCCAACCCAATAAAGGAAGAAATGGAATTCGGAAGTGATGTCTATCTATCTATCAACATACCTGATAACTGGTAGTTGGGTAAATTGTGATTCAGGGGAGCCTGTTTTTGCATTTAAGCGCGTGCATGAGAAGGAGCAGAGGGGTGTGCTTGGAGAGGATTCTGCAGTATGCCTATCTGCACACTGTGTATGTGTATTCTTCTATTCACATTTAATGTGCCTGTGCATGTGTGCAGTATCCAAAGGAATCCGAGTGCTTCCCTGTGAGTGTTTTTGTTATTTGTCTTTGCGTTCATCTTTTCAGTTTGTGTTGAATGCAGTGTTTGTTTTCTAGCGCAAGAGTATACTGAGATTCACTTCAGAAGCAAACATAGAGATAAAGAATATGCACGCACAGATTTGCTATGTACAGAAAAGGAAACAACAGTGCTAAAATGAGTGACCTATAAAATCTAATATAATTCTATGACTGCTTAGGCCATGTCTGGTGTTATTGGTCTTCTGTGGTGGGCCCTCATTACCCATTAGGTAATCGCCAAAAGAGGAGCCTGGCATTGATTTATTGAGTTATTCTTGGCACTGAACTATATATGGGTACCTAATTTGCAGAGTCCCAGAGCTAGGCCTGGTAATTCTGTTCAGAAACCGACGACATGATGTCAAGGGCATTGGTAACTGTAGAGGTGGGGGTATGGTGGGCCTCACCAGTTATTACGAGTAGGACCCCTAAAGGAATCATGAATAATACTGCAACCCATTTCGAGGTATTTCACTTGGCGATTCAGTGGCCAAAATCTTAGTGAAATGCAACAGAACCGAGGCATTACCGCGGATCTTGTAATTCCACTAAGGCCAGTAACTTCCATTACGGTCTCCATCGGAATTACAGACAACCTCATAGTAAGACTCCTGATGGTTCCAATAAACTTTACATAGCTTCGTGGATAATACTTTTCAGTAATCTATACTAGTGGTTTCAGAATTTGTGGATGTGTAAATGCAGTGAGGATCATAGTTTTGGTGGTTGTTAATTGTGCAGACCTCTAAAAAAAAATGTTTTAAAAAATGTGCAGCATGTGTATAAATAGATCTACAGTATGCATATTAGAAAACCAATGGCAATTGGTTAGTTGTATGCATTTCTGCACAGGAACATTTGGGCGCCAGTAAATATGGTAAATAATGTGTTTATCAGCATTGATAGGCAAATACATTTGGGAATGTAAGTGTGCTCTATGAAGTCTGTTTCCCAGCTTTCATTACTGAAGCACACTGGGAATCCAGTTTCCGTAGGTAAAGCTTCTGCAGAAATACACATTCAGGTTTTCAATCTAATTTCTGATTGGTTACTGCTTGGTGTTTTTGAAGGGAATGGCACATACTCGTATACTGGAATCAAATACTGTTTAGTTAACAAGCACAAACATGTAGGTATGTGCCGTCAATCCCGCATCTACCTGCTTGAATATATTTTTAGGATTTCATCAGTGTGCACCTGCATTTGTAGGCCTATACCATCAGCACTGAGCATGTCTAGGTAGTGAGGCCTATGCTATCAGGGTTCTTTATCTGGAGGAGTACATCAGTGTTGTGTGTAAAGGCAGGATGAGATAGTGATATTTGGAACATCTCTGCATATACCATCAGTGATCGGTGTAGGTAAATTGGTGTATATACCTTCAAGGCTCATCTTCACATACAGTCAAATAACTTTAATGTTGGGGTATTTGCATGGGTTGCATACATCAACTGTGAGGAGTGTATCCACACGCTCTGGCATGTCCCATAAGTGCTGTATTCATATGCATGGTAAGCACATGTTATCCATTATGTGGATATTTGCAATTATAACTGTGTATATCTACACTGATAGACATGTACCATCAATGCTGTGTATATCTGCACTATTTATCATATACATGTATTTGCAGTGGTAAGCATATACTATCAACACAGTGTATCTGCATTGGTAGGCAAATACCATAAATGCTGTGTGTATCTATAAGGGCACAAATTTACAACAAAGAATTTGAATGTTCTTCGGTCCTTGCTCAAATGTGGATCGATGCAATTAGGTCATAGTGTGCTTCTCCATATCATCTCCGTTAACCGCTGACATCTGCCCATGACCACCATCCTCTTCTGGCACCTGGAAAGTAACAGAAAGCACACTTGGACTAACGCTTAATCAACAGCCACTCAGTGCAAATCAGTGATATTCCTGGAAACAGATGATCAACTAACATGACAGCTGTGTTGGCACAAGGAGGATCCTACTTAAGAAATTGTTGCTTCACTTCTGGAATAGAAATCAGCACAAATATAAATTGAAAAATTGATTGCAAAAAGGTTTAAAAT
The DNA here is from genome assembly GCF_964261635.1 of Lissotriton helveticus. NCBI lineage: Eukaryota > Metazoa > Chordata > Amphibia > Caudata > Salamandridae > Lissotriton > Lissotriton helveticus. The sequence continues at coordinate 823,898,979 of NC_136073.1, forward strand.
AATTTGCTATGTGCAGATGTAGATAACGTAATTTAATAGAAATCCCTTTTTAAAATGTGTAACTAAAGTGAAGGATTTCATCGTTCATTATTTTTCATATATTTGAAAGCTTGCACGTGTTATATGCTTGAACATTAATGGTGTTGTAATGTTTAAAGAGTCTGATTGGAATAGTTAGAAAGTTATTTCAATTATTAGAAGCAATGTACAGTAAATGATATTTTACCTCCCAAAAGATCTCATCCTCAAAGCATTGTGTGTCAGGTGGAGAACCCAGAATGGGTATTTTCAAAATAAAACCTAGGGACACAAAAAGCAAGATCAGAAAGCAGCAAGGAGGGCAATCAAGGACAAGCTAGTGTTATCTTCTTACTTCAGTGCATGTGACCCGATTCACACAAAAAAATCTACACATTTAAACCTGTACATGTACTGCTGCATATCGGTGTAAATGTAGGACTTTTGGGAATTCACAAACATTCCTAGCAGTACCCATGGAAATCATCAGTAGTTGCAGCTTTCTAGGCGTCTGTTTAGGTATCCACACACATTCCTAGTAGTTCCCATGGAAAGCTGCAGTAGTTGCAGCTTTCTAGGCGTCGGTTTGAGAATCCACAAACGTTCCCAGTAGTTCCCATGGAAAGCTCCAGTAGTTGCAGCTTTCTAAGCTACTTTTGGGAATTCACAAACATTCCCAGTAGTACCCATGGAAAGCTTCAGTAGTTGCAGCTTTCTAGGCGCCCATTTGAAAATCCACAAACGTTCCCAGTAGTTCCCATGGAAAGCTTCAGTAGTTGCAGCTTTCTAGGCGCCCATTTGAAAATCCACAAACGATCCCAGTAGTTCCCATGGAAAGCTCCAGTAGTTGCAGCTTTCTAAGCGTACTTTTGGGAATTCACAAACTTTCCCAACAGTACCCATTGAAAAGCTCCAGTAGTTGCAGCTTTCTAAGCGTACTTTTGGGAATTCACAAACTTTCCCAACAGTACCCATTGAAAAGCTCCAGTAGTTGCAGCTTTCTAGGCGTCCATTTGGGAAACCACAAACGTTCCCAATAGTACCCATGGAAAGCTTCGGTATCTTTCAAGGCGTAATTTTGGGAATTATATGTGACATTTGCTATTTCCTCATTATGGAATTACAAGCCGAGTACAATCCCTCGTTGGGGAAAAAGCGACCATCAGAGCAAGTGCACAGTTATTTTTTTTATTTTTTTTCCCCTCTAATGTGTTAAATATTTTCTCATTCAGGAACCATTTCTCTAAACCTACTTAGGTCAAAAGATGATTCGGTCTCCTTCAGAGCCTGGAAGGGGATTCACTATTTTGCTTGAGTAAATCTGTGACGATTTCCAGGGTGGGAAAGTGTTATAGAAGAGTTTGTGGATGCTCATAAACTCTCAAGGCAAACCACAACATAATATGCCCACTGGCTTCCATGAGTGGAATTTACTGTTGTGTTAATATACACAACTGTGGCATACAATCATACAGTAGTAAAACCATTTATAACTGCCAAGTATCATTTCTGGATACCGGACAGGCGTAAATGGATGTTTATACTGCAGATGGTTTTGTGACTTGGGCCAAATCTATTAAGCAAAGAGAAGTATTATTCATTACTTCTTAACATTTCATTTGCAATATTAGGTTTGTATCCTGACATTAATAATTTACGCTGTTAATGTTGTTTTGAGTTGCTCTGTTCAGAAAACTATTATAGACCCATTAAGAAATAAAAGCAACCAAGGCGGAGTAGTTTTCCATTTTTCCTTCTTACTTAACATCCCATGGCTAACAGGCTGGTAGAATAGCTCAGTGGCTCGAGTCCTTGCTACTGACATCTGCTGTAACCTGAAGGTTACAAGATGGAATCCTAATAAGGCCGATCGCAGCCCTCTATCATTCTGTGATCATTAAATTCATACCACTAATATTTCTAATATTAGTGTTTATCAGTTCCAGCCCACTCACTGAGCCAAGGCCTCTGCCGCCTGAGCAAAGTGATAGGTGGCTAAGCCCCAAACCATAAATAAGATCGACCACAACATTCTCCCTACCCTGCCCATCACCCTGTATCCATTCTATCAGCTCTTGCAAAGCCTCTGTAAAATCTGCTGGTTTACCAACTTCAGGTACATGTGACAAAATAACCATGATGTTATGCTTTATTTCTAAACATGGATTAGAGAATTGTGTTTGTGGCTGACCCTGGTCCAATCAGAACGCTGGTACTGCACGAGTTTTATATGGTAACCTTGGGTTAAAAAGACTATAGAGTTATGTCAAAATGCTTGTAAACTCCCTTCTAGGTGTGGCAAGTAGAACATTGTTAACAATTCTATAATGCCCTTAAGCAGCCTCTGCTTGTGCAGTTGAACAGTCCATGTTATGTTATATTGATTTGTATAGTGCACTAATCACCCAAGAAGGTATCCAGGCACTTGGGCAAGGTGTGTAGTCCCTAAGGTGCTTTTATGAAGAGCCAGTCCTTCAGCTTCTTGCAGAACTCAAAAAGTGAGTAGGAGATTCTTATGTGTTGAGGGAGGTCATTCCATGTCATGGGAGCGATGTAGGAGAATGAGCGACCTCTAGTTTTGCCTTTGCGGATGTGTGGAATGTGTGCAAGACCAAGTGAGACAGAGCGTAGGTGTCTGGTGGTTGGGTGGAAGTTTATGTGGCTGTTTAGGTATTCTGGTCCGGTTTTGTGCAGGGCTTTGCATTTTTTCCAGACCCTCAATACAGAGTCCTTCTCCTCTTTCACCTGTTCTCAAACTTACTTGCGGACAGCTCCTAGACAGTTAAGTCTGTAAGTTATGTTTTGCATTACTTGCAAGAATGGACTCTCACATCTGGCATATTCATACGGAGTGCTGAATCCTCATATATCCCTGCTGCCCTCATTTCAGATTACTTTCCTTATCAAAGCCTTTTCTCATTCCTTTTAAATGGATTCACATGAGCACTGAATTCACATTTCCAAACATGAGATCACTATTTAAAAAGACTTCTCTTGGGCAGAGGACAATCAACCTAATCGAATTGATGCAATGTATATTACCATTCAATTGTTGTTTGGGTAAATTCTTTATTTAATATGGTTCGCCTAGGCATTGCTTTTCAAATCTAAATTAATAAAGAAACAGAAGTGACAATGCATGACTGTCCAAACGCTTTGAGCCTATGGCACAAAAGAAGTAGGAGTATGGCCAGAGATCTCCGCTTGCACCGGATCGCATTTTTCCATTTCACCAATAATCCCGGTGCAGGTGGTGTCCAAGCACACTCTGGGGAAGGTCTGGTGACCTTTCAAACAGACTCCTACTCCGGCTGTGCGGCGTTCTCCATATTTAGGAACCTCATACATGGGAAATGGGATCTGCTGTTCAAATGCTATCTTGGCCTTTCCCTGTAAGTTAGTCTGTTTTGGAATTCCTGGTTCCGGTCAAGGTACTCTCTTTAGTGAGTATTCCTTAGGTTTTCTCCATTAAGACTACTGGTTTTAAAGAGGAGTCCAAATTGTTGACAAGGTGATTTTTTTGAGAGGGGGGGGCGGGGGCATGGGCGTGGTATTACTCCCTTACTATCTCGCTGAGCTTTTTTTTGTTCTTAGGAATCTCTTGTTCGAAATCTGGAGTACAGCGGGCATGCACTTGTTTAAGTTGCTAGAGTGGCCATTCAGCGTTGTCCAATTGCCAGAGTTGCCATTTAGCCTTGTACTTTCTTAAGCAGCTGGAGTGAGATGATGTATTTGTTCTTCATTTTTGGTAAATTTACCAGATAGAAACAATTACTTTGTTTTGCATTCTATCATTATTGTTGTTATTTAGTACTTGTATCGTGAACAATCAGCCTTTAGTAGGGCTTTGCAGCACCTTTTGGTAACTTGGGATTTGAGTTTCCAAATGTTTGCAGGCTAGAGTCTTATTTAGCCACTACGTAGCTTACTACCTTCACCCCACAACAAAACAAGGATGTTCAGCACGGGCAGGCAAAATGTCATTTTACTTCAAGAGCCTTCACCTTCTCAGGCTATTCGTTGAATAAGGGAAAGACACAAATCATACAAAATAAATGGGTAAGCCATCAGGATATAAGAGTAGTCCCAGAAGCTATGTACTTAGGTGTTAAAATTACAGCCGACCTAGAAAAGTTAGTAGGAATCAATATGACTCCGTTATTGTCAAAAATAAAAGCTAATACGGAAAGATTGAATAATCTCCATCTGACCTTGATGGGACGGATCAACGTAATTAAGATGATAACGTTCCCTAAACTGCTGTACCTGTTCAGATCAATCCCATTGTTTTTTGATAGCATGTGGTTTAACAAACTAGAAACAATTCTGAACAAATTTATCTGGGCCAAAGGAAAAACAAGGAGAGCCTACAGACATCTATCAGTATCTAGGGAAAAAGGTGGGTGGGGGGCACCAGACTTTAGGCTCTATTACTGGGCTGCTGCACTACAGTACTGTCAGGGGCTGCTAGGTGGCGGAGGCACAGCTTATACACCGGAAGGTGATCCAGGATACGCTAATGTCTATACTACACTAATGGGAGAAGGGGCAGTAAATGGGTTCCTAAATACAATTGACTTTAGCTATTTTAAGCACACACGGTTCAAAACTCTAAAAGCGGCCTACAGGGTTTGGAAAGGGGTCTCAAAAAAATTTGGTCTGGGAAGATACAATAATTATACGCGACTATACACAAACGGCTCACTACCAAAAGACATTTTCAGGGATGCTACCATGAGGGATTGGCATAACAAGGGCATAGTAAAAATAGGAAATCTGCTCGATGGGCAGGGGAATATGTTACAGTTTGGGATGCTCCAAGCAAAATTCGGATTAGGACATCATAGTTTTTATAAATACCTTCAAATCAGAAGCTTCTTAATGCAGAAGCAGGGTGGTACGGCGGGGCTGGGTCAATGCAGAATTATGGATTATATTGAATTAACAGACAAATGTACAATACGGAAGCTATACGCAGAATTGATAGATATTAAAACTGATGAAAGGGGGAAATTTGCACAAAAATGGACTGGGAAATTGGGGTCAGAGATAGAAAGTTTTCAGCTTTCACTGGATCTGGGCAGAACAGTACTATGCTCGGCCAATCTGCAATCACAACATTTTAAGACTGTGTTCTCACTATACCATACTCCAGCTAGAATCGCCCAGTGGGGGGGAATAACTGGAATAACATGCCCCCGCTGCAACTCAAACCATGCAGATATGGTACATATGTTCTCACAATGCCCCCAACTGTATACCCTGAAAAAGGCTATTGAAGAGTTTTTCGAGAAATCACTCAAGGTTAAGATAAAACTCACAGACGAACTAATTATACTAGGAGTGGGGGATATGCCAGACAATTCTCCAATAGAATTTGTGTTTGTTTCAATGGCAGTGTACCGTATATGCACAGCAAGTGCCTGGTTGGACAATGCTACCCCCCCGTTTCAAGTGTGGATCTCAAGACTTCTGTCTATCTATAATCTGGAAAAGGCAATCTATGATAGGAAGGGAAGGAGAGCCAAGCTGCTTGGCAAAAGGATATGGCAGCCCATTACAAACTGCAAAAACAGCAGATTAAACCCAGGATAAATTAGGCGGATGGGTAATTTTATAATTTTTTCCCCTTCCCTCATCCCGTCTCTTTTCTTTTTCCTCTTTTTCTCTTCTCTTTTTTGTGTATCTTATTTTGGTTATTTATGTTTATATGCACCAGAAGAATATTGTATATGTGTATTATATGTATAACCCCTGGTTAAACTGATGAATGCTGTAATTTCTAAAGGAATATATGGAAAAATGCTAAACTATTTAATAAAAATATTAAAAAAAAAAAAAAAAAAAGAGCCTTCACCTTCTCTCTACCATGCAAATTGATGATGAGGGCATAGAAGTGACTGATACTGAGTTTATGGTGCTTGCTTTAATACTTCCCCACTAATGTTGCAGTCGTATTTGTTTGATGTTTGATTCTGTGGGGTCAGCGCAATCTCTTTTATGGTTGGGCATATCCTATTTTTAGTAAGGATTAGGTTATTGAGGAGCACAGGGGGAATCTTCTTATTGTTTTTACCCAGTATTTAGAGTACTTTGATCCTCATCTCAGTTCTTAGGCCCCCCATCACATCCCTCCCAACCCAAAGGTATTTGCTGGAACAGAACATTTTCTGGATTTGGTTGGCGCACCAGAAGCTTTCCGGATTAGCATGCCCTTTGGAGCGCTGTCCTGGTGGCCAGCTGGTTGATTTCAGATTTTACAGTGGTAGGGTTTCCTTCTGGCATTATGGACTTACTTAACTTAGTTTTCCATAGGACATGGCAGAGAAGCCTTGGAGGAAAAGAGATGACCAGAGAGTAATTACACCATCAACAGGCACCTCTAGTAGCAGCTTGACGGTCACAAGCACTACATCATATATTGGGCAGAACATCACACTACACATCTCCCATATTGCATATACTTGCCATTTAGGTGGAAAGGAACGTACTAACACAGCACATATTTGTACCTAAAGAACTAACAGCATAACTGCAGTGTCCCTTGGATTACAAAAATTCTCACTCAGCTGGTACTGTTGCAGAAAATGTCTGGAAGGGCACTTCTTAAAAAAACATGCGAGTCTTTTAGTGGGATAGACCTACCACTTCCTACCAGTCTTGCAATACTCTTTTTTAAGCTCACAACCACCTTTGGAATGCTGCATTTGTCAGTGGTGAACATTCAACTTCATGAGCCATCGTCGCGTCAAAAATGGAATAGCATTGAAGTACTCAACATTCAAAGATGAAAAGACTTGACAATGGGTATGCTTTACTTTTACATCCACGTACGGCACCAACTTACCTACAAGGATACCTCCAAACAGAGCGAATCCCAGGGCAACAACCAACGACAGTGCCTGGTAGACTGCCTGCCTCTGCGCTGTCCGGGTTCCATCTGCGATCAGGGGGAAGACATCGCCCATCCTGGAATAGAGGTGACATGGAGCTGTTTGGTACTGATTGTGAAGCCCTGCACAACTAGCAATAAAGCATACTATGGAATAGGTAGAGGGGACATTTGTGCCTCAGGTTTGACAGCCCAGTGAACGGCTAAAGTTAATCAAATTTGAAATAAAAAGACACCAATGGATTTAGCAAAGAAAAAAATTCAACAGAGCCAAAACCCTACCCATCCGTTCAGGGTGCCGAAATATTGTCACCTTTTAATCAGGGCTACTGAAATTATGTAATACTGCAGTTGCAAGCTTTCTAAGTAATTAATGATTTTTTTTGCACTTGCCAAATATTCTATAATTGCTAGCTAATTTGCAGCTTTCAGCAAACAAATGTACTTTTAGCTCAAATGAATGAAAAATTAGTAAAGAAAATGCAGCACGTGATGCAATTACCTCCTGCATGGAGTTTCATACTGTGTAATTCTACACAGCTACTACTAGTTTAAGATGATGCAGTGATAAAACCATGTGCGCCTCGGGAATTTTTCTGTTTCTTTGCAGCTGACAATGCGTTTGCCATTGTCCCCCGAGACATTGTTAAATATCAGTCAAGACTCATACTAACTAGCATACATGACATTTAGGTTTCGCCTCTAGATACCTTTAGCGGTTTAATTGTAATACACGTATTTATTTCTGTTAAATATCTATACATCAAAAGAGACCTGGGAGATATTCTGGGGTTTTACAACTAACCTATCAAACCAGTGCTAGGGATAGATCAACCTACAGATGGGAATATTGCATTCACAACAAAGAACCTACAATATATACAAATCTATCTGTCAAAAGGTTTTGTGTAGAGTGAATGGGCTCAAAGTTGAAAGGTTGATCAGGTCATATAGTCAATATTGATGTAGCCTTTCTTTGCAATAATCTGGCATGGGGTCAGAAACTGTTTGAACAAAATTATGATGGCTGTTTCTTGAAAGTAACAGGAGGCGTGAGCGGTCTACAGTTTACTTGTAAACGGTTCGATGCGGTAACAACTGCTACAGAGAATGACTGTTTGCTCGCTAGTGAAACCTTGAATTCTGTAACCCCTAGCAGTAGATAATCTTTGCTTCTCGGACACTTGTATCCTCCTGAGATGGTTAAACGCTCTACAATATATGGAGGACAGTTTTCGTGTATTACCTCAAGGATCAATACATAGTGTTTGAAACAGGAGTACAATAATGCATTATGAACCAGTCTATATATTGTATTGTATTGTATTGTAATTGCATTTATATAGCGCTTACTACCCCTGACGAGGCGTCGAAGCGCTTTTTCGGCGGGTAGCACGCTACTCCGGGACCCACAGAGGATTAGTGTTGAATTAGTATAGTGAAACATGCAAGTACATTTTAAGTGGTGGATAAGTTAATCAGTTATTTGGATTTGGAATGATAGCAGAAGGATAGAGTAGGACAAAGGTTCGTATTTATCTATCGCTCGCTTGTTGACGCATGCTATTCAGGGAGCCTATAGAGGATTAGTGGTGAATTAATATGGTGAAATATGAGGTAATTTCAGTGGTGGATATTAGTCTGTTACTTGGAGTGAGAAGGATAGCGGATGGATAAAAGGGGAAGAAAGATTTGCATTCATATAGCACTTGTTACCCCTGATGGGCGTTGAAGCGCTTTTCTGGCGAGTAGCACGCCACTCCGGAACCCATAAAGGATTAGTGTTGAAAATTAGTATAGTATAAATATGAAGTAATTTGAGTAGTAGATATGTTATTCAGTTATTTGGGCAGTATATTAGTATAGTTGAATATGGAATTTGAGAAGTGAAACATGTTAGTCTGTTAATTTTTATTGAAAAAAGGATAGTGGAGGGATAAAAGAGTAAAATATTTTTTTTATATATATATTAGTAGTAGGAAGAGGCTTTTGGATGAGTAAAAAGGAGTTTTGGAGGGAAGGAGTCAGAGGGGAGAGTTTAGAAATGTTTGTTTTAGGGGATCGGTGTAGTAAAAAGGTGTCAGATGATGCAAGGAGGGGTAGAGCAGGAGAGAGTCTAGAAAAGGTTATTTTGGCGATCATAGTAGTGGTATGGGGTTTGGGATAAATGAGAGAGTGGATGTAGAGGATATATTGATAGATCTATAGGATGCGAGATAGGGTAGTGCATTAGAAGGAGTAGTAGAAAGAAGTTTGAGAGGAGTCTGGAGGTTGGGCTAGAAGATATATTGAGTGAAGTATAGGCTGAGAAATAGGCTAGTGCATTGGAAATGCTAAATTAGAAGAAAGAGATAAGTATATAGATCCATAAGTACATTAAAAATATATAGATACATAAAAAAGTAAGTATATTTAGATTAAATATATTGATAGAGGCACAGGATGAGAGATAGGGTAGTGCATTGGATATGCTTTTTTTCAGGAGAAAAGTAACAGACACACAGATCCAAGTACATGGATGGTACATAGATGTACAATGGAAGTATGTACATGTAGACCAAAAATGATTTTTATTTATTGATTATTATTATTATTTTTTTCTTCTCTTAACATAATTGTTTTACATGTTTTATAAAGTAATACACAAAGATAGATACATATCTATAGTGAAAACAAATGCTTATATACAGAGGGATATGCTGTAAATTTCTATTTCCGTATGGTACCTATGTGGGGAAGAGCCAGATCTTGAGTAGTTTCCTGAAGATAAGGTGGTTGTCGGTGGATCTTATGTTGGGGGGTAAAGAGTTCCATAGTTTGGCTGCTTGAACAGAGAAGGATGTGCCACCCATTGTTTTTTTCTTGTATGGTGGGATTTTGAGGCGAGATGCTCCTTTAGAGCGTAGGTTCCTTTGTTGAATGTGTTTGGTGATTTTATTCCTGATGAAGAGTGGTCCTACTCCATGTATTGCTTTGTGGGTAATACAAAGCAGCTTGAACGTGGATCTTCTGGCAACCGGTAACCAATGCAGGGCTTTCAAGGCAGGGGAGATGTGGTCTCGTGGTTTGATATGCAGGAGTAGTCTGGCAGCCGAGTTCTGAATCCGTTGTAGTCTTTTCATGGTCGTTAAAGGTGATCCGTGGTAGAGGCTATTGGCGTAATCGAGTTTGGATAGAACAAGGGAGATGGTAGCTTGGACCTTGTGTGGAAATCCCAAATGAGGGAACATTTGTCGCAGCGTTTTTATAGTAGCAAAGCTTGATCTTGCTAGTTTATTTACTTGGACATTCATCGACAGCTTGGAGTCCATGGTCATTCCGAGGTTTCTTACTTCCTTCGATACTTTAGGCAGTGATCCCAGTTCATCAGGCCATGCGGCAAGCGGGTTGTAATTTTTCCAATCGCCACACGTGAGTATTTCAGTTTTTGAAGCATTCAATTTGAGATGGCTCCAAGTCATCCACGGCTCTGAGACAGCTGAAAATTGGTGATTTTCCAATGTCTTTGGGGCATTCCAGTTGAAGGAGTATTTGCGTGTCATCTGCATAGTTGTAGCACGTGAGGTGAAATTTATTGATCAGTACTGGTAAATACTTCATGTAGATGTTGAAAAGCATGGGCGAGATGATAGAACCTTGAGGGACCCCTTTTTTGTGGAGTACGGTTTGGACGAGAAAGGTGGGGTGTGGATGACATTAGTTCTGTTTCGAAGGTAGGACGCGATCCAGTCTAGAGCAGTTCCCTCTATGCCGGCTTCATAAAGTCTTTGTTTCAGAGTGTCATGGTCAACCGTGTCAAAGGCTGCTGAGAGGTCCAAGAGGAGTAGCGCAGCAACCCCGTTGCGGTCAACTGTATTCTTTAGGTCATCCCAGATGGCAAGGAGGGAAGATTCAGTGCCTCTTCCCGGACGGAATCCTGTTTGGAAATCTGAAAGTATGTCATTCTCTTCAATGAATTGGGACATCTGGGCGAACGCTGCTCTTTCTATCAGTTTGCCCAGGAAAGGTCCATTTGTAATGGGTCTGTAGTTTTCGGGGTTCAGCGGGTCCAAGTTTGTTTTCTTCAGTAAAGGGCGTATGTATGACTTTTTGAGTTCTTCTGGAAATATTCCAGTAGTTAAGGAATCGTTGATGATTCTTCTTACTGGAATGGCAGCAGACGTTGATAAAAGAATTGTCTTGAAAGTTTGTGGCGGACAGGGGTCAGAAGGGCTGCCGGCAGGCCTGCTTGCTTTGACCAGGTCCATAAATTCATCGTGTGAGATGTGTTGGAAGGAACGGAGAGGCTTGATTAGAGCATTCTTGGATAGTTGTTTTGAACAAGGGTTAGTGGTGGTGCTTTGTTTCTGTTGTAAGTACGAGTCCAACGTGTCTGCTTCGTCCTTGTAATGATTTGCCAGTTTGTCTGTGAAATCTTGAGTAACAGGATGAGTTCCTTCTAGGCAATTTGGTTTTCGAAATTCATTGAGTATTTTATAGAATTCTTTATTTGCACATTTAGCGTTTTGAATTCTGTCTGAATAGTACCTTTTTTTAGCTTTTTTGATAGCAGACTTATATAATCTGTTAATTTTTTGTAGGTGAAGTTTGTCTTGTTTGGCGTTTGTTTTGAGCCAGGTACGTTGCAGCTTTCTAATTTGTTGTTTTATGTTTTTTATTTCTATGTTTCTCCAAGGCGCTTTTTTCCTTTTGTTCTGTTGTGTGGTTTTGAGTGGTATCAGGATGTCAAAAGCTTCCTGTAGCCACTCGTATAGATTCTGAACAGAATTTATGGTTTCCAGATTTATACTGGATGTTAGTTGTGTTTCCAAGTGTTCCAAATTGAGTTTGTTCCACGGCCGATAGGTGGATGGATGTAAGGTAGTTTTAGGTGAGTTGCTTAGTGTTGTTTTATGTTGGAAAGCAAGCAAGTGGTGGTCTGACCATGTGACTGGAGTTATAGTTTGAAAGGTAACTAGTTCAGTATTAGCAAAAATGACATCTAGGATATGTCCAGCGATGTGTGTCGGATTGGGGACAATCTGATGCAGGTTCAATGTGTCTAGGCCAGTGATTATTGTTTTCGGATGGGTCATATTGGTTTTATCAAACCAAATGTTAAGGTCACCCAGAATGCACAGGTTGGAGTGTATTGTTATCAGATTTGAAACTGTGTCTAGAAGTGCGTCTGGGAATGTTGCCTTGCTAGGTGGAGGTCTGTAAAGGAGCAGGAAGTTACAGGTGGAAGACGGTGTAGGATTGCATCTTGTTAGAAGAGCCTCACAATTCTTTATGGAGATGTTGTCAATTTTAGTGATATTTATTGTTTGCCTGAATACAACAGCTAGACCACCTCCTTTTTTGGCTATACGATTTTGGGTGATTATTTGATAGCCTAGAGGAATGGCTTCATGCAGGACTGGAGCCATATCCTCTCCCAACCATGATTCAGTTATGAATAGTATGTCTGGTTTTGCATCGGTGAGAAGGTCGTAGATGTGATGCTTGTTTTTAGAGAGGGATCGAGCATTTATTAGTAGACAGTGTAGATAGTGGCCTTTTGTGATAGTGGGACTTTGTTTTGTAGGAGAGTGATCAGTATTGTGTGGGTGTGTAGCAGGTGTGTTTTTAGTGCTGGTATTAGCCGTAATAGGATAGCAATCGTGTAGCTGTTCTGTATCGTGTTCCTCATCCAGAATGCTAAGAAGGCATTTTGATGGGTCTGCATGTGTATGTGTTGGAGATGGTGTTTGAGAATGAGTTGGAGTGCTCTGTTGCTTTTGTGGTGTAACATTGTTGTGCGGTAGACTTGGGGAAGCAAAGTTGTGAGGTGTGGCATGTTGCTTATATTTTTTGCGTATGTTGAAGGTGGAAGGTGTATGAGTCAGGGGAGGTGGTGCAGCATGTGGGTCATGTCGTAATGTTTTAAATTGTCCAATGGATGAGAGGCGGTTAGAAGAGAGGTGCTGTATTGCTGTATCTGTGTTAGGTGTGGTGGAAGAGTGAAAACTTGGCATTGGAGTTTGTTCCTTTGTGTGGTTTGAAAGGTGGGTATATGTATGTATTTTGTGATGGTAAGTATTATGAGGTGTTGCGCTCTGAAGATCTTGTTGTGCTGGTGTGTGTGATATGTTTCGCTTTTGAGGTGTGGTGAAAAGGGGTGCTGATGTATATGTTTCATGCACCTGATTTGGTTGTGTAGTATTGTTTGTGAGAGGAGGGTGTGACGTAGAGGGGGTGGTGATGTGTTTATGTGTAAAGTGTATGTTGTGTGTAGGAGTGAATGAAGTAGAGGCGAGAGTGTTTATCTTAGCCTGGTTTGTTTCAAGAGTTACAAAGTGTGGTGGTGTGCAGTGTGTGTGTTGTGTGTTAGTGTTATTATGGTAGAAGGGATACTTATCATGTATACTTAGAGTAGGCTTTGGGTCTGCTCCATGTCCCCGATTCATGGCGCGCCTCCCTATTCTTCTGTTTGTCCTGCCCAATGGAGCATTTCTGTCTCACCATGTGTTGATTGGATGAGTTGTACCCTTCACTGATGTCAGAAACCTGTACTGCAGTGCAAGAGGGACTACTTCCTCTCCCTCTTTCTTTGCTGTTCCTGCTCCCCCTCTACCTCTGTTCCCTTTCCCACCCTCCTGACTCTCTACTTCACTTCTGCTCTTCCTGTAGAGCCAGCTTGTTGTGCGCCTGCCTCCCCCTAGGGCAACACCGCTGCCTGCCACATATACAGTGGCAAGTGACCAACTGTGAATGGTTTTAAAGCCTTTCCAAGGTGCTAGCCAGTGTATGCGCATGCATGACCAGTGATTTTACAAAAAAGAATTAGCAAAGACAAAAGGTCTGGTTCCCTGCATCACAGGCAGGACCTATTAGCTTGGCAGATTCTGGTTTGTATTGACACTGTTTGAGCATGTCAGATCTCCCAGTGTCTCGTCTGTGTGTCAATGAGACTCTTTCCATGGAGGGCTGCTTGATAAATCAGAACTTACCCATCACCGTAGATGTCTGCTGTGGCGAGGGATGCCACAAGGGCACCAATGAGCGCTGCCATCACACCTGGCATTCCGTGGAGGTTATGAACGCCACACGTGTCTTGTATCTTCAGTTTTGAGTCCAGGATCGGCTGTAAAATAAAATTAAAATGCCAGAAACTCACAGCTGATCCTGGTTACAAGTATACATTCCATGGACATTTTTCTGAAGAAAACAAAAGTGTAATGGGTGTGTTGCTTAAATTATTCTCAAACACTGGATTATTATTCTGGGCTGCATTCCAGTACATATTTTTTTGCTCACAATGCTACTACAGACAAACACCAACATTATTCATATCAGACTTCACCCAGCTCCTATTGCAACATTCCACCCACGCCTAACCCCTTTCCTCTTCCCCAATCAGGCTATTGGGAGCAATGTCGCCTAAAGTCCTGCACACCACTGTGAACTGCTTGGATTGCCTACCATCGTCCACCCTCACATCCCACCAATGCCAGCACTCCACACAGCCTAACAGGACATGGATCCACCAAGCTCACCAATGGGTAGCGCATTTTTCAACATGTGCCCGCACTTAACTCTGCTCACTAGTATCAGGCAGTGGCGTAGCATCGGTGGGGCCCCAGGGCCGGTTGCCCCAGGGGCAAAATTCCTTAGGGGCGCAGATCTTTAAAGGAAAATAATGTGGAAAGGACTCAGGAAGGGCTGACGGTCCGCGGGTTAGGGGGTGCAACACTTGCTTTGCCCCAGGTGCTGGTAACCTACGCTACACTGCTGGTATCAGGGCTTCAAGCTGCCCACAGGTGCAGGTTCTCACATTATCACCAGTCAAATCAAGGTGTTAAAATTACGCTCTCGACCAGTGCCATCTCCCGAGAGTCCACCAATGCCAGCCACTTGCTACCCTTTAGTACCAACTTCTCGCGCTTCCTACCATATTCACTGAGAGTGCCTGCTCCTCAGAACCCAACACTGCTGGTTCCTTACGCTATTGTAAAGTGAAAGCTCCTAATGTTGCATACTTGTGCCACCTACCTCTGCTTCACACTGGTGCCTGCCCACAAGTAGTAAGTCACTATTAAGGTCATCCGTGATATCTCCTCACAAGTTTCCCATCATCACATTGTCCTTGGTGTCTTCTCCCAAACAGTGTAGGCTACTCACTGCCTACCAATGCTTTCTTCCTCACAGTGACCAGCGAAATCATCTCTTCACACTGTCCAACACTGAGAGCTCTGGAGACTGTCCATCAATGCCAGCCCCTAACACTGCCCATCATTGCCAACTTCTCACACAGCCCGCGAGTGCCAGCTCAGCTTCTAACACTACTCGCTGCCCCTGCAGCTCCTCCTTCTGCTCACCAATGCCAGCTCCTCACACTGACCTCCTATGTGCCTCGAACTTCTGCGAAGGCGGATGGAAAAGTGGGGACCCCGACTAGTCAATCTCCGGTCTGAGTGTATTTTCTTTCTACGCAAAATATTACCAGTATTTATGTCCTCTTTCTTACGCTTTCCTATCCATTCCGTAACATAACCGTTCCTTTTTTCTGCTTTATGTATTTTCCTAGCTTCCCATCTCCCTCTTTCTCGAACCACCAGCAGCTATCATCAGAGGGCCCTGGCACGGTCACTAACCCATCTCACCACAGAGCCCAGGCTCAGGTACAGGCATCAACAACTCTGATCACAAAGCCCTTGCCCAGCACGCCGCAACACAGAGCCCTGGCACAGCCACCAGAGCACCTCATCATAGGTCCAAGGCACAGCCATCAGGGTCTCTCACCAAACAACCCTGGCACAGCCATCAGCAGCACTCATCATAACACCATGGGTCTTGTAGGCGGATACTCGGAAGTACAGCAGAGCCCTTCAGAGCCCCACAGAGACCCTTGCTTAGAGACCAACTTCATGCTATTCACACTAACGCTGCCTTACTAAAAAAAAGTCCTCATTCAGTCAGGCCAAACAATGTCAAGGGAAAGTTGGAGTTGGATCAGCATTTTATTATTGGGGAGCCCTAGAACTTTGACAGGTTGCTCTCAAAGTAACCCTGCTAGCCTAAACTAAGAATATGTTAGTGCAATAGCAACCTTTCTCACTATCAACAAGACAAGCCTATTGTCTTAGTAGGTGCAGAGCCAAGACGTTCCACCATGAGATATTCCTAATTTTGGCCTTCTGCTGTCGCCCATACAAACCTGTTTTATGGGCACATCCTCTAAACCGCACCCTCACTGTGATCCCCAGTAGCCACAAGAGGTGTTTTGATGCTACGCCCATCATAAACGAGAGAATTTACAGCTTCCGAAGAGATAAGGTAAGAACTGGCATATAAAGCCACAGCTAAGCGGGAGCTATGTAAATGATTGACTTTCACCATTAACCATGGGCAGCTGTTCAATAATTTACAATAACCTTCCTGTCCATTGTTCCTTCTATATAGCTTGACTTAGTTTGTTATCAATTCATTTTAACTGTGCTTACATTTCGAAGCAACCATCCTCACCAATTTGGGAACTAAAGAAACTAGACCCCAAAAAAAAACCAATTTTCTTAAACTTCACATTACAGTGGATTCTTTCCAGTTCCGCCAACTCTGCTTATACTCGCCACATAATGTAGGTTATTTTATTATAGTTACTTTTTTACTGCATTTCACAGTCTGCTACACAAAAGAGAGGAAGCGAGAGTTAAATAGGATTATTTCTTTGGGACATCTAACTGATTATTAGTTAGGACTTTGATACTGTGCTTATATAAACTTCGTAAGTTAGCCATTTTGTGACGATCTCCTTTGTTAGTGACTGTTAAAGTGTGGTAGGGACACCTGAGGCAAAGGTCAACATAAACAAACAGGCCTGAGCTGTGCTTGATAATTCACGCTTTTGTGGAAGGTGATTTCTGCCGCAGTGGAATTTTTTCTGTTGGACATGCAAAGGCCTGGAAGGACTCCACTGTTAGCTTTTCATTCCATTATCGTCTCTTGTGACAGCTTTTGGAGACCTGGATCTCTATTCTCCGAGCCTATGCCAAACCCACACTGTGCCACTCTGGTCACAGGACACACTCATGTTAAGCCTCTTCCACTGTGCCAGTATGGTGTTCGCTAGTCAAAAAAAAACATTTGCAGAACTCACAAGGTTGAAAAATACTGTTTTTGCGAATATCTGTTCTGGGGCAAGGCTGTTTCATCAAAAGACAAGAACTGAATTTGAAGTCCAGTATGTAAAAAAAAATGTCTTCCAATTTCTGATATATTATGAATTGTTAGAACAAAACATACAAAAGAAGATAACGTTTTTTGGAGGCGAGACTAAAAAGGACCATGTATGTCAGTTTTCTCTTTCGATTTCTATGGTGGCCTAGACTCGAAGGGACAGAAGAGGCCAGCCAAATAAGAGACTATGGGCCAGATGTATCAAATGGTTTTGCTCATTCTGTGTCTATGGGGAAATATGTTGATACAAATGTCCCCAAGTCAGAAGAAATGAAGAATTGGTCAGGCACCTAAGGAGGTGAGCACTTATAGAAAGTATATTACTTGTAATGTTAACTATTGTCCTGGGTCTCTGCATGGTGGACCATGGGAAAATGAAGAAAATATCGTTCTGAATTTCTAGAACAATAAAGTTGAAGAGCAGAACACATGGTGAATGAAAGTCTAGCTATACATTTCTTCTAAAACATCATGTGATCCTGCACTGAGTATACTCACGCTGAGGAATTTGAAACCGAAGGTGGAAATGATGCCAGCCAGGGCCCCTGCAATCATGGATCCAAATGGAGTCAGCATCATCTCAGCAGAAGTGCCCACGGCCACGCCCCCGGCCAACGCCGCATTTTGGATGTGAACCTGCAGAAACAGAGCAAGATTGTTGTTCATACCCAGAAAGTCAGAGCAAGAATAAACAAGGTACATACCTGTAACTACAGTTCCCCAGAGGTGGTATATGTCATAACTTAATTCTGCAGCAAAAGGAAAATAACATTTCACACAATTGCCATTCTTCAGAACTACGAAGGAGAGGCCCATTCATATTGAAAACTGGAGAAGGCCTCTTTTAGAAGATATAATAACGTCTAAAGTTTGGGTGGCCCATGATCTACATAATACAAAAATAATCCACCTTTTACTATCTCTCCTTATCCTCACCTACCTCGTATCCCTATGAATGTATGCTTCTACCTACTTTTTAATGTTTACTCAACTTTTCAACTATTAAATAGAGTATTATATAGTTCTTTGATATAGATCCTGTTTCACCACCTTGAACAATTTGAATACCACCGATTTGAATTAGAACTTATTTACAACGAAAAAAAGAACTTATTTACTTATTCATTAAGCAAGTAATAGTATTTCAAGGGAAAAGGAAAACACTGTGAATAACCATGCAATACAAAATACAGAGTTTGTCACAGATAATTTTGTAAAATACAAAACAATACAGTTGGAACTTTCACAGATTTTTTTAAGTCCTATTCTTTTAGGTGGTAAGCAGCAATATACAAGTTAGAGAAACAGTTAACAATGCACAGGATAGACAACATATAGATAGACTGTTTTTGGTATGGCCGCACTTTTAATTAAAAATGCAATTTTTGGTTCGCTTTTAACTTTGGAACCCTGTGATGAATCTGCACGAAATTTAACACACCTGTAGAAACAATAGCAAAAGTTGGGCAGCCCAAGTATCCTGCAGATCTGTATGGGGGTATTGGAAATGTATTTCTTTGTTTTAGCTCCATAGCACATTTTGCTTCACTACAGCAACACACACTTGTATGCATGTATACAAAATCGGACATATAAATCGGGTGTGGGTAATTCCATTCAGTTGTTTATGAGATATTAGCACTTGAAAAAAGGCTTATGTGGGTACTGAAGAGTAAACATTTAAAGCATTGTGTCTTTTAAACTTACAAACTGGGAACTACAGAGTTCCATCAATTATATTAAAATATTTCGCAAAATGAGATTGGGTGATGCAAGACTGGAATTGTGTTTTTCCTTCAGCTTGGAATGCACGGTTGTGCCTAACCTCATGAACTTCAAGTCACTGGAAAAAAATAGCAGAGAAAAGAGGAAGACGACCATCAGATCTGGGCTACAAAGAGGGGTAGGCAGGTTTTTACCAAAGGGGAGGGAAAATTGCTCACCTTAAAAATACAAAATGTAGTGAATGGTAAACTTGCGAATTCTGAAAAACCCACGTGGACACTGCCACCATTTTATTGTAGGGAATGAGCCCCATTTTCCTACATTTGCAAATTTCAGTGAATTTGTTAACTGTGAAAAAGGCAGATTAAGTCTGAGGCACATAGATGTGTCCAGGGCCACGTAAAATGCAAGGGTGGTGAAGCGCTGGATCTGGCCAAAGGCCAGGTCCTGCTTCCAACACTGCCAAATAATTTCATATAGTGCTAGCCCTCTAACTTATACATGAGTTTACCAAAACCAAAATGCCAGGAAAGTAGTGTCATTCTACGTTACATGACAGGTACATCACTACATGACACTCTATTATTGATATTATCAATTACATCACCATGGACTCAGTATCCCTTGTTATAGTAGGTGTTATTGCTTAATGATGTTGGTTTGTCAACTGCATTGTTCACTGGTAGAAATAGTTAGTTTACGAACAGTTGATTTGGTGGTCGAGTTATAGTGATCATGCCAGGGGCGTTGGCTATAGTTTACGTAATGGACCATAAATGGCAAATTTGGGGATTTTAGTTTACAATTGAGAGCCATGACTTGATTCATTTGTGAATGTGAACAGATTATGCTGGAACTCGAGTTAGGCTGTGCATTTGAATGAATCTTGGCTGTTTAATTGAAAATGGTTTGCAGGTTCTAAGGAAGGATATTGTCTGAACTGTTTTGCCAATGCAATCTGAGAATTACAAAAAACTACTACAATGTTTGCACAAAGTATTTTAGTGGTACACTTAGGATACTGCAATTGTTGCCGTTTTCTAGGAGTACTCACACATTCATAAATATCTAGATGTATCAGGTGTACATTTGTGCACGCTTAAATATAACCCAAGAGTGCATTTGCCCTTGCAATTTTGTTCTTTTTTTTTTTACTTTGCTCGAAAATCCCATACTTGACTAGAGTAAATCTCTGAGACACAGGATAAGAATGTGCCTGCTGTCAATGATTTGTGAATAACCCCAAAATATCCTGTTTCTGGGCATTCAAGTACTTAGGCTCGCATCCACGCCTTAGTATGCCTAGAACCCGCTGCTTTTCACAGAGTAATTCACACACGAACCTACACCATAATAGTCATTTTGGGTGTGAGTAGCTTCATTTTATAGCGTAACGTCACATTTTGTGACAAACAAATGTGAGTTTACACTAACAAATGAAGGTATTATCACACCTAGATCCAAATTAGAGGAGCAAGAATTTTGTGAATCAGATCCCAGGAAAATGTTAGCAAGTGTAAGAAAAAACAGGAAAAACAGAGGCTTGCAGGCCTTTTGGCAAACAACTGTATTTCCAAATAAGCCAGTGCATGTCACATAGCAAGTAGGGCTAGGCCCAGAGCATGTTGGCAACCACTGCCTCAGCATTATTTGACAAGCATGGACCGGTGTGAAATTTGCCGACTTCCAAAAAGACCACAGCATTCATGGGAACATTAATAAAGCAAGTAAATTCAGCATGCTCACCATGTCTAGTTTTCCTTCTCCATTGAGGAGCGCCGATGTGGAAAAAGTGGCCAAGGTGCAAGCTGCCAGGGAATAATAGGTGTTCAAGGCGGTTCGGTGCTGATCATCACCATGAGCAGTGACAGCAGAGTTGAAGCTTGGCCAGAACATCCACAGAAAAATTGTTCCTGTACAAAAAAATAAAGTCAAATTATAAACATTTGTGTATCTCATCACCTCAAACACATATACATATATTTTTTTTACAAATCAGTTAGAGGCCAGTTACCAGTTATGCAGGAATACTGCACCCAGAAATAAAGATAACTCTGATGTCCTACTTTGAATTGTGGAAATACCTGGCAATTAGTTTTCCCCTGGGAAACTGGAAAAAATGGCAGGAACTGAATCTTGCACGTTGTTCTCTATTTATGGTTGTTTTTCCACCCAGACATTTTGTTAGCTTTGAACAGTTGAAAGGTTGGTGTGAAAACTCATGAGCAATGATATTCCTAGGTGTCTGCATTAGTTTCAGCTGTTTAAAATAATATTTCCCCATAATGTTCCAGTGCAGATTATACTTGCAGATTTATGAACACACCACCGTTACCTGTTTTTGTTTTTTACCACTGGAACCCACAAAATATTTTTATTTAGCAAGACTGCCTAGTTATTAGTCATCAATGTAGATTTGCTTGGTAGTTTATAGAACTAAAGCTTTTCAAAAGAGTGATGCGGCTGCCCAATGCACCTTTGTCATCAGCGATTATTCTTAAAATTGCATCTTTTTATTTAAGGCCTAACATTAATATCCTGGGTTGCTAACTTGAGTTAGTCACTTCCCATCAGGAACAACTGCAGTAAAGAGTTATTACCCTAAAATATTTTCAAAGTGAATAATTGTGTTGCTTTTTATGGAGAGAAAATTAAAAAAAATTCGAGATCACCGTTTGCCATTTTCTTTTCAATGCTTTTTAAAAATGTACAGCTTTCTGAGGACATGTGCAGCATATGACAGACAATACATGTTCATTTTGAAGAAGTAAAAAGTAACTGTATTGTTGGTGAACAATATAATTTTACTGTCAAACAACTTATCTTTCATCACTTTCAAGAATCAGCCTTCCACAGAAATATGTTAAATGTCTTTATGGACCAGTTATTTGTAACGTACAATAGTACAGTACAATTTGTTTAAGTAAATCTTGCAGATGTATTTAGATATCCTTAAATTTTGCATTTTCAGCATTTTTTTAAATCCTTAGTCGGCCTTTGAGACAGAAAACAATCTGTCAACCATTCTCTTTTTCAGGAAAATGTAGTACATATATATATGGCAAACTTTGTCTTGGTTTGTGTTCTTTCACTTTGAGCTCATCGATTGTTGCGCTAATTTATAGAAGCGCTTTGTAAGTGCAGTACAGAAGTGTTTGCTCACAAAGTAATAACATACCAATCATTGCAAAGAGATCGGAGTGGTAGACAGAGCCCTCCTTATGCCGGCTTTTCTCCAGGTTCGGACGGTACAGCACCCGTGACACCACCAGTCCGAAGTAGGCTCCGAAGGTATGAATGGTCATCGAGCCTCCAGCATCCTTTGCCTGAACATTGAAGAAGAAGAGACAGATGAGTGTTAACAGGCAGACCTATGCCGTAGACCTGCTTACCTTGAGAATCTTGTAGGCGGACCCTTAACTATCCCGACTCTCCTTGACGATTCCTTGCTCAATTTTCCTCTGGCATGTAATTGGTTTTATATAATGCTTGACCCTTTCCTTATTATACAGGAATAAACAAGACTTGGGTGAAATGTTCAACTTGTGTACTGTGTGGGCATTCCAAGAGCGGTAGAAATATTCTTTATCCCGCTACAATAGGGCAGTTTATCCATATAAGGGGGTTATTTATACTGGTGTTGAAGATGTCAAAAGGTATGTTCTAAACTCCAAGCTGTGTGTTGTAACTAATCGTGTTATGAGCCACATATTTTATTTACCTCCACTTACAATTGCTTTATCCTGTCACTTTCTACAGTGCTATGCTTGCAATTTCCAACTATTTAGCAGTTTCCAACTATTTCATACTGCTTCCAACATTTGTTTGATGATGTACATTTTTTTCCGATATTTAGGAGTTTAGTGTAGCATAATATGTATATGTTCTGAACATTAACAAATCTAGGCTAACAATGATAGAGAGGTATTCCATTCGGGTAATGAAAAATATCCCTTCAAGCTTTCATAGGACTTTATGTATATAGTTATGAGATAGTTTAAGTTGCAGACACAAGATTATTTTAATGATTTCTGATAGAGTATGTTTCTCTTTTGCATTTTTGGAACATAACGACAATCATGTTCCAAGATTTATTTCCAAAATTCAGGAAGACTGAATAGGTCGAACTCTGAAGGATTTTGCAGTCATGTTTCTAGTGTATTATGTTTCATCTACTCTCAACCATGTCCATCATCTTGTTGAAATGAATGGTACCTTCAATTTAAATCCTTGGTTTACACAGTTAATAGTTTTGTATTATTGTATTCCCCAAAATATGGTGTGATTATGAATGGAGATAGAACATCCTGTACTCTGTTGAAGCATTAGACATTTTTTATTTATGCAGTATCTTTCAGAATTTGATATTATTCATTCAGATTTTGAATTCTTCCAGGCATGGTTTCTTATTGGAGTATGCTAACATCTAGCATTGGTTGTGCCTCCATTACGATTACACAGAAGAGCTGCGGTAAAAAGGGACTCCATCTAATTAAAGACTTTGATGTGTACCCATGACAATTCTTGACTTGAAGGAAAAGATGATGATGTGTAATGTTTTTCAAAGTCAGGAAAGAGATATCCCCTATCTTAACCAGTTGCTTAACATCTCTGCTTATGAGAGGAACAGTAATGTTGAAAGACAGGCTTTTATTTTCCAACGTACTTCATTGAACAGATACATTATTCTGTTCTAATCGAAACACAAGAACCCCCAAAGTGAAGGAAAACTTGGAGTGTGCCGCAAGGAAACTTTATGAAACCACAACTGACTCTCTTCAAAGTTGTTGGTTTTTCAAATAAAGAAAATCTGAATTGCATCAGTTTCTGGGTTTTCACAGTGTTTTAGGTCCTTAAAAACTCCTTTGGCCCTTTCAAAGTACCTCCAAGTCATATATAGTTCTAGTGCATGAGCACTTTATTTACATTTTAAAGCCTCTTTTTCAGTATATCTGTATACTGTCCCTATTATACTGGTATTAGCAATGAAAAAACTAAAGTGCAAATGTGTCATCTCTAATTATAGTATTGACTGGTCTCGTGTGTAGACCTAACCATGATCAGGCATTATGCGGCACAAGACCTAATATTTTGTTTTCCCTCAATCTCATATTTTTCTTCCATTTTAAGTCAATTGATCCGGGGGGACTCTTGCCAGGTAAGCAGAGGAAGAGTGCAAAGTGCGAGCTGGAATGTATTCATGAATCCTCTCTCGGAGATAACCTGCTCCTGAATCATGCAAGTCCTTATGCAATAGTACCATGGCCTTAAATTGCACCCTCTTTTTCACGGGAAGTCAGTGAAGGGCCTTCAGATGGGTGGATATATGAGATCTAGTGGGAAGATTGAGTAAAAGTCTGGCCATCTAGTTCTGCACCACCTGAAGTCTACTGAGGAGATAGTCAGGGAGTCCGAGGTTAAGGGCATTCCTATAGTCCAGTCAGGGCCTGGATGACAGTTTTCCTGGCTGATTCAGACAGGAGAGGTAGGAATCATTTCAGCATGCGACGAGTGCTGAAACAGAAACAGGCCAACGCTTGTATCAGAGGTTGGAAGGAGAAGGTACCATTAAATTTAAGACCTAGGTTCCTTACAGAGCTTTGGGCAGGGCCAGGCTGTGGCGTACCCTTAGGCCAGCAAGATCTCAAGAAGTGGTGAGGGGCGGCTCCAAAGATCACGATCTCCATCTTATTCTGGTTACATTTCATGCGGTGCCAAGCCAAACACCGAAACACCTTAGCAAGACATTGTGAGATGAGCTCCCCATCTAGTGCCTCTCTCTTGCCACAGGAGAAGTAAAGCTGGGTGTCGTCCGTGTATGAGATTACTTTTACGTCCAGAGACTTTACCAATGTTGCTAGAGGCGTCAGGTAAATATTGAACAAAGTGGGGCTCTGGGCTGGTCCTTGGGGGAACACCCACTGTCAAAGTTATAGCTTGCGATAAGAAAGGGGGCAGCCATAGTTCTTGACTTCGATTTGTTAGAAAATAAGTAAGCCATTTCAGGGCAGTGCTTTCGATTCATATTGCCTGAAGGCATTCAAGTAGTTTTAGATGGGGAACCGTGTCAACGGCCACGTTTAAGTCCCACATGATCAGCATGGACCTGCCTCCCTTATAAAGGGTGCTTCTAACATGCTCTACTATTTCCAGAAGCGCTGTCTCAGTGCTAAAGTGAGGTCGGAAGGCTGATTGGCTAGTATGTAATAGTTTGTTTACCTCCAAGTATTGACATGCGCAATTCAAGCTCTCCAACCCAGCTGTCTTAGACAGTCAGGTGAGCAGGGACAGGCCTACTGTACTCTTCGAAGTGCTGAGGCAGCCTGCTCCAGCCATTCCAGATGCTTCACTCATGCAGCAGGAGAGCAGTTTGGATTGGATAAAGTGCTGTGGGACCTTGCGCTCGGAGGACTCTGGAGCCAGAGACCGAAGAATACTGAGGACATGCTGCAGGCTAAGTTAAGTGAAACTTTTTTCATATTCAAATGTTTATTGGTATGTGTCTTTTTTTAATTGTATTTATGTCAACCCACTATTTTTCTGAATCACCAACCGCCACTGACTTTTAGACAAATAGGTTGCTTCTCTTCTTGTTTCTGAAGAAGTGCATTGAACCATAACTCAGGTACACTATCATTAGCAATTTCAAAGTCAATATAAATCAAAGTATTATGAAGGCCCCATTCCAAGGCACTCACCTCCAGCACATTCAGTATGACGAACTCGTTGATGCCAAACAAGGTCACTTCAAACAGGGTCATGATCAGCAGCTGGACGGGACTAGCTTTCCCCAACACCGCTCCGAAGGAGATGAGGACCGCTCCAGTGCAGAAATCTGCATTAATCATGCTAGTGCCAGGGAGAGAAACAAGAGGAGGTGAAGTACATCAAGCACTGGAGAGAAACTGGTTTTACAGCTTGATGCAGAGGAAGGTGGAGGTGGTGATTCTGCCAGCACACTGCATCTACATTATGGCGGCCCAGCCTCAGTATTTAGATTTCCTATTTACAGCTCATCCTACTCTGGCACCGAGCCCCCCAGATAAGGTGCCAACATCTCTAACAAGCACTGACAATGCCAATCAGACTGACTTACTTTTACATACATGCAGGGCTAGAATGAAGGAGGAAACCGCTGGATCCCCGATCTGGCAGCTATTTTTCAGCCAGATCAGAGATCTATCTGGCCCCCAGTAAAATATGCTGATTGGTTCAGGTGTCCTTTGCCAACACTGGGACATAGTTCAGAAGTGCCTACATGTTGCCAGCTTTCTGTTTCCAGCAACAGCATGCAGCTAGTGAGGAGGCTCTAAAAAATGTATTTTCTATTCCAGCTTGAGATCAAAACAAATGGCAGATTTAAAGGGCCATTAGCCCTTCTTTTGTTCTAATCCGGTCAGGAAGCTATTTGCAGCCTAACACCTAGATGCCTGTTTAATGGGGAAATAAAGGCACACAGCTGGTTATCACTTCATAAGTATTTAACTGCATGCGTGCGGGCGGAATTCCGCTCGTACGCTGAGATTTTTTAAATCGCACTTTACGTGACGAGCTGGGCTCGTCATCAGCGTGCGAGGAGGCTACGCCATGACGAGCCCAGCTCGTCATCAGCGTCGAAGGGGTTAAGTGAAACTACCGCTTACGTTTTTGACTTTGTGCAAACCCTATATGACATGCAAGTACTGCAAAAATGCCAGATTTATCAGTACATACGAGTATTTGCATGAATAACTAATTTAAATAGAACTTGCTAATTTTTTATTTAGTACTTTTAAAGCACTACTCTTTCCACTGTAGGGTGTCAAGAGTGCTTTTACATCACCCGCACACATTATACATTGAAAATAAATCATACAAGCGTGTAGTGTGAATCAATATACAGGATGTTACAAAAGGCAGACCGTTTCAAAGGTGTAGGAGTCACCTACTGTCTTTACTGGTAGAGATTATATGCCAAGATTGTGAAGCTGAGAGAAACACAAAGTCATGGTTAAAATCGTAACACAGTGCTTGTGTTTGTCCTCTATTGTCTAAATCCTTTTAGCAGCCTTATAATAAAAGATTGAGAAAAAACAATAACTTTCTAATCCCATCTCTTGCAGTTTGCATGCAGGTCCTTGGTCCGGGTTCAGAGCTCACTGTGGTATATTAGAAGGATTGCAATTTATGAACTGCAAGTATTAAAAGGATCTCGAAGTAAAAAAACAATGACCCACTTACCTAACAGAACAATCTGTCATTTGCATGTTACCCGATTTGCTTTGCAGGCGACACATTCGCCCTGTATGCTACTTAATGAGTCAAACATGTGACTAAAGAAAACACAGATCGCTGCTGGAAGTGTTTTAACCACCAGAGTTATCTTACCATTATTATAATTCCCTGTGCTCTACTGAGCACACAAAGCTCTATGCAACGTGCTTTAATAATAATATAATAATAATATGTCCATTTGTAAAGCGCCATGGTTACACTAATGCCAGTGTGTCCCCGCGCTGCAGTAGAGTCAGCAGAAAACAAGCCCAAGCCATACCCGATCTAACCTTGAGGAAAGAGAAATATTTTTAATTTTTTTCTAAAGCATCTCTCCTGGGTCTCCCTCCGGAGCTCCATCGGGAGGGCAATTCCATTGTTTAGCCGCCAGTAGGTGAAAAGACTGGCCACCCATCCTGGCCTTTTTAATAGCAGGAACACATACCAAACCTACCCCACCCGACCTCAGCTGACGTGAAGGAATATGCGCGGACACGAGTTCAGCTAGGTACGAAGGGGCCTTTGCCTGCAGAATCCGGTGGCAGGCGCAGAGTGCTTTAAAGGCAACTCTTTCTTTAATCGGGAGCCAGTGAAGCACCGCCCGAGCTGCCCTGGCAGATGACCTTCTCGGGCGCCTCAAAATGAGGCGGGCGGCTGCATTCTGCACTCCCTGTAGTCG
Organism: Lissotriton helveticus; assembly: GCF_964261635.1. Taxonomy (NCBI): domain Eukaryota; kingdom Metazoa; phylum Chordata; class Amphibia; order Caudata; family Salamandridae; genus Lissotriton; species Lissotriton helveticus. The sequence goes on from NC_136073.1 coordinate 823,926,743, forward strand.
CAGCAAGCATTTGGCTGGAGCGCCTAGATACAGAATATTACCATAATCTAGGCGAGATGTAACCAGCGCGTGGACCAGCGTCTTCCTAGCCACAATGGGTAGTAGGTCCAAGGTTTTTCGCAGGACCTTCAAAATCCCGAAGCAAGTGCCTGCAACCCGCCTAGTTTGGTTGTCGAAAGAAAGGCTAGGATCCAGCCAAACTCCCAGGTTTTTTTCCTGTGCACATGGCGTAGGTGTCACCCCCAGGTCCTGGGGCCACCATGCTGACGACCACACAGTTGGGGCCCCCCACCACCAGCACCTCTGTCTTGTCGCCATTCAGCCTCAGGCAGTTATCAGCCATTCATGCAGCCAATTCTTGCAAGCATGCCCTGAAGCTGGAGGCAGCCGACTCCGGTGCCTGGGTTAGGGAGACCACCAACTGAGTGTCATCGGCATAGGAGACGACCCTGATCCCAAACCTCTCAGCAATCTTCGCCACGGGAGCAACATAGATATTAAACAGGGTAGGGCTCAGGGTCGATCCCTGCGGCACTCCCTGGTTCAACCTGATGACCCCGGAGTAGTGTTCGCCATGTCTTACCTCGGAGCACCGCCCCGACAAGAAAGATTTTAATCAGTCCAAGGCACTACCGGACACCCCGCCTTTCTTCAGACATGTTCCCCAATAAGATATTTTAAAATGCAGTCTTTGTAAACAATTAAGCCAGAATAAATATTCTGTCATGTTTATCCTTGGTGCCAATTTCTTTGAGGTAGAGGTTTTTAAAAATAAATGTATATACTTTTCATGACTCCACCTCTTGTGCCTCCACCCCCTGTGTGTTGCCCACCTTGACCCCCAGTTTATGGGTTACCATAGTAAATAAATTCTAATTCCAGCGATGCATACAAGAGCGAACAACTGGCATTGCCAGTGCTTATTTATAGTACTCTTCAATGTCTGTCAAAATGAATGTTGTATCTTCCACATTTCTGCTGCAGTTTTTATAGTGACCACTAGGTGGCCCTAAAATGCAGCCAACACGTTTTTTTATTCAAAAGCACTAGGAAGATATATAATACGGCCACATTTTAATCCATGTGGCCTATTGTCGTATTCTATACAGTGCAGCTGAGACAGAGCAGAGCCACGTATATTTCAATGGCTATGGTACGACAACAGCGCTTAATTTGCCAGTGGTGAACACCGGTCCTCGTTTGAACAGGAACTTATTTTTCTTCATCAGACTGAACCTGAGATAAAAGAGAAGTTATAAGAAAAAGGTGTTAAAGATAGTAAAACAAATAAAGAAAGCAGGGATGAAAAAGAGAATGCAAGATTTATAATAAGTGTCATAAATTCAGGGTTTGTAGAAGAAAGTGTCATGCGGTGGAACCAAGACCAGGCAAACTTGGTATTTGGCAGCCCAGGCATACAGCAATTCTGGTGGCAGACTCGAAGAAAAAATCCGCCTCCCTTTCTCACCCCTGCCCTTTACAAAAAAAAAAAAAATGTAAGTGCCCTTATTCCACAGGATCTCCTTGAGGCGAGGCCGGCACAAGGACTAGAGCTGTGCTTTTGTGACGACCTTGATATAATTTCGTCCTTTGCAGTGATTAGGACATATCTCCTGGCTGTTGCACAAAACATGTACAGAACACAGGTGTGCTGACAGCCAGAATGTCAGGTGTGCAATGACCCGGGCGTTTGGAAATGCCCCCAGTGAAAAATCAACAAATGTCTTTTGATGTTTTCCTCCTGGGATCGCGTGACGTTAATACTCGTTTGATCACCACTGGGGAGGGGGTTAAAAGTTAGGAAATGAAGGCTCTGGCACTGTAGACTTTTCCAAAAGCTAGGGTTAAGTAAGAAGCGTTGAATGGATGGCATTTTCCACTGCCCTGTCTCCTCATCTCTTCGTGGAATTTTTTTTTCAGTATAGCGCACAGTGCAGCTCCATTCACTTCTACGTGCTTAATTTACAGAGGTTAATTCATTAAAAAAAAAAACTTATTCGGAGTACTGGAGGCTCAAGCCTTCCACTGCAATGTGAACTTCCCTTAAAGCTCCCCTTGCTGCATCCTACCCAGTCAGGACGATAAAACTGCCAATTCATTCTTTGGCCTCTCTGCTGAGATTGACAGCAAAGGGTGCAACGTGTATCCAAAATGATAGGTGGAGTTTCTTCGAAATGCATCAGTTAACGAATAAGTGAAGTGTACATTTTAGTCCATCAGGGTCTTCATTATTTAAGCATAGGGCTTCGAGGCCGTTCTGCAAAGTGAAGAAATGAGACTTCACTAGCACAAGTTCACATTACTTTCAGAAAGTACTCCAGAGCTCGCGGGGGCCTTAAATGTTCAGGTTTTGTTATGAGCACTATGAGTTAACCTGCTCCAGAGCGCTTCCAGTTCTTAGCAGATGTGGGCGCTAATTTAGATGGAGATCACAGATTTTCCCAGGAAGCGTCGCACATACAGATGAGATGATATAGCCAGGGCCACTAGAATTATGCAATTGAGCGGGCGCTGCAATTTTCGTATAATTATAGATGTGCCACATAATCTGCGGATTTTAACATAAAAACATTTGTTTCTAGCTCAAATGGTTCAAAAGTTACTAAAAATCCATTGACACACTTTGCCCGTGCAGTCGGAAGCACTTTGCAAACATTGACTAGTCACCTTTCTGTAGCTCAGTGATATATTGGGGTGTGAAACGGTACTAAAGAGGTGTGGCTATTGCCCAGACAGTGTTAACAAGTTTAAAAATGTCAAAAGAATGAAGTAATACTATCATAAAATATGCCGCATAATTTGACTTTTCTTGCTGCATAATTTATACCATCTCTCATAATTTGGCCCTCTCCTGCCACATAATTCCAGTGGCCCTGGATATAGCCAGAATTGTGTAGCACAGTCAAGTGGGCAGGGGCGGCCTTAGGCATGTGCAAGCTGTGCACCTGCACAGGGCCACCAAACCCCAGGGGCCTCCACGCCAATATATATCCTTAATATAATAATCCTCCGAGGATGGATACATATTTGCGTGGCGGCCCGTGGCTGGGATTTGGCGGCCTCCGGCTCTGTTCCACTTCCAAACACCCTGACCCCCCGACCTGAGCTCCGGGGGACTCTGCCCCGCCCGGACCCCCTCTTCCGGGGCCCCCTACCTACACTCCCTGCCCAGGGCCGCCATGAGCCTAGAGCGCCCCTGAAGTGGGGAAGTCTTCTTATGGATTTAAGGCCCGATGCATCAGAGGGTCTTAAACATTCTGCGTCTCTGGGGAAATGCATTAATACATAAGGGCCCCCAGCGCTGTGGGTTCAAAGGTCGATAGCCACCAGACTGAGGTGTCCAACACCGTGGTGTAACACAAAATGATGGCCCCCTTGCAGAATGTGATGAGGGGCCCCTGAGGGTCCCACATCTCACCTCTATCCATAGGCTTTGCGGCGCAGGGGCTGCGCCACACCCCTGGTCCGGCATAGGTTCTGGATTGTTGAATTCATGACAGACTATCAGAATATTCACATGAGATGAATTTGCGTAGGTTTTGTGGGGACTGTAGACCTCCAAGGCCTTGGGGGTCACTACACGTGGGTGCAGCACGCACACACACAGACGAGACACGTACTCAGATTGCTGGTCTGGGCAGGAAGTCCCGTGCCACTTCCAGCCCGTTTATTTATCTCTTTCTGGCCACGCCTGGCCAGAAAGTGTTACATTGTGTGCTGGTGCTTCCGGGGCTCAGGAGAGACCCTCGGAGCACTAGAGCGCTACATCCCTCCCCAACTTGGATTTTGAAAACTTGGGTTTGAAACCAACAGTCAGTGATAGTTCAGCATCTGAAGTCAGCCAGCTTCTGGCTCGGCTTTGGATTAGGTCTAAGATCATACCTCCATCTGCCTCGTACCGGTACCTGCTCAGCTCTCGGGCTGGGTGTCGAGATGCTTGCGTCGCCCTGGTCTGTAGTGTCCATAGGCGTGCTCGCATCATGGGATCTTCCCGCTCCAGTCTCGGACTCTTCTTCCGCTGGCTCTATTTGGTCGGAGTTGCGTTGTCGAGTGGCCGGTATTTGTTTGAACCAGGAAACATTCCTAGTTACTTCTTCTCCATCCCGGCGAGCTGTGACGGCGGTGCCCCGCATTTCTTTGACGACCCATGGTTCTGGCTCAAACGCTGTGTTGAACTTTCCTCCAGGCCTTCGGGTCCGGATTAGCACAGTCTCGCCTGGTAGTATACTTCGGGACCGGGCACGCCTCTTGCTGCTTGCTTTCTCATTCGTTCTCCTCCGCCTTTCTTGGGTGCGCCCGGGGGAGTAAGGTGTGGGTGTCCAGTTGTCGGCCATGGGGAGTAGATCTCTTCTCGGTCCAGCAAACATCAGCGCCCACGGTGATTGTTGCGTGGTACTGTGGGGTGTGCTTCTGTACTCCCGTAGAAATAGTTGGAGGGCTTCCTCTGGGTCTTTTCCTTCAGCAGTTGCAATTCGCAGGATCTTGTTGGTTGTCCTCATGAACCGCTCCACCTCCCCATTTGCTTGAGGCCATTGGGGCGTGATTCGGTGATGTCGGATGCCTAGGTTGTGTAAGAACTCCCGGAACTCGCTCCCCTGGAATGGGGGGCCATTGTCTGTTTTGATGACCATGGGAACTCCAAACATGGCAAAAGACTTGCTCAAGAGTGGGCGGATGTTGGCAAAACTGGTGGAGGTGGCAAGATCTACAATCGGGTATTTCGTGTAGTTGTCAATCAGCACGACAGTGACTCTCCCATCTGGGAAGCTCCCAAAGTCCAGGCTGAGCCATGACCATGGTGATGGAGCATGCTCCTCCGTGATTACAGGCGCGGGTGTGTCCGCTGAACTAGTTATCTGGCATGCTCGGCACTGGCGCACCACGGTGTCAACAGCTTCCTCTAGGTTCGGCAACCAGACCTTCTCTCGCATTCTAGCTTTCATCCGGCGGGTGCCCTGGTGTCCTTCGTGTGCTAGGATGGTCGCCCTTTCCTGTAGGGTCTTAGGGATGATCACTCGGTGGCCTCTGAGGATGAGGCCATTGCTTGCTTGGCTCAGGTCATGGCGCACTCTCCAGAATTGTGTCAGGCGTGTTCGGTCGTCCTCGCTCCAATTGCTGACATTCTTTAGGAAGTTCTCCCAGGACCCTGATTGTATGGCCTCTGCTACCCGCTGGATGACCGCGTCGTTCACATACTCGGGTATGATGGCGTCAGCTGTGAGGGCTTGTGGACAAGAGGCAGCTGACAGCATGTCCACGAATTCTTCAGTGGGGTTCTCAAGATCTGTTTGTTGGCATTCCTTTGGGCCTGGATGCCTGGATAGAAAGTCTGCGGGGTTCTTGGCCCCAGGGCGGTAGGCTAGGTCCATTTGGTACTGCTGCACTTGTATGGCCCAGCGTTCTATCCTCGTGGGTGGATGAGGAGCGGTGCCCTTGAACAAAGGTATCAGCGGCTGGTGGTCAGTTATCATGCGGAACGGGTGTCCAGAGATGTATAAGTGGAAATGAGCGCATGCCCACTTCACTGCTAGGGCCTCTCTCTCAACTTGCGAGTATCTTGACTCGACCGGGGATAGTGCTTTGCTTGCGAATGCTAGTGGCGACCATGTGCCGGGCTCGGTTTCCTGCGATATCACAGCTCCTAGACCAACCGGGCTGGCGTCTACTACTATTTCGGTGGTTTTGGAGGTGTCAAAGTAGGCCATCGTGGTGCTGTCTAGCAGCGCTGTTTTTATTTTGTCGAACGCATTGGCTTCAGTCTCTGTCCATCGCCATGCGTTTTCCTTCTTCGTTAGGTTCCTTAACGGTTCTGCAATCGAGGCCAGGTTGGGGATAAACCTTGCACAGTATTGTGCCATCCCCAGGAAGCTACGCACTTCTGATGCTGTGGTCGGTGCAGGGGCATTCTTGATCGCCACCGATTTGCGAGGGTCGACAGCAACTCCTTCTGACCCGAACACATAGCCAAAGAATTCGATGGACTTCTTGAAAAATTGACATTTGTCCTTGTGAAGGGTTACGCCATACTGTGCAAGCCTGTGTAGCGTTGCTTTTAGCCTGTTTTGGTGTTCTTCGCTCGTTTTGGCATGGATTAAGATATTGTCGCTGACGTTCAGCACTCCTTGGAGCCCAGAGAGGATTTCTTTGATCGTGTTCTGGAAAATCTCAGCTGCCGATGAGATCCCAAAGTTTAACCTCTTGTAGCGCCTCAATCCCAGGTGTGTCGAGAAAGTTGTGATGTATCGGCTTTCTTCAGCCAGTCTCAGCTGGTGATATCCTGCATTGAGGTCTAGTTTAGAAAACCATTGGGCGCCGTTTAGGTCCGTCAGGATGTCATCGACTGTAGGTGTGAGGTGTCGCTCACGGCGGATGGCTTTGTTTGGGATTCTCATGTCGATGCAAATTCGGATTTTCCCCGGTTGTTTCGGTTTCTCAGCTATGACCATGGGGGACACCCATGGTGTCGGTCCGGACACCTTTTCGATCACTCCCTGTGATTCTAGCAGGTTCAGTTCTTGCTCGACTGCAGCACGCAGGTGGAATGGCACTCTTCGGTGTCGGAGTGCAATTGGTTGCACTGTAGGGTCTATGTGTAGCTTGATAGGTGGGTGCTTGATGGTTCCAAGGCCTGTGAACAGCTTGGGGAACATGAGTAGGATGTCTTCAACTTGCAGTGCTCGTACTGCGTTCGCGAAGGCAATGAGGCCTAGGTCTTCCGCCGTGTTGCTCCCTACCAACAGGTCCGCCTCTTTGTCGATCACATGGAATGTGGTCGTGACTTCCTGGTCCTCTGCTCGGACTTGCACAATCATTTTACCCCGCAGTGGGAGGGGGTCCTGACTGCCATAGGTGAAGATCCTGGCTTTAGACGGAACAAGTGTGGGTTTCGGATTGAGTGCTTTGTAATGCTGAATGCCCATTACATTTACCGTGGCTCCGGTGTCGATGACTCCAATCGCTGGTGAACCGTGGATTTGTATCTGGCACTTGGGTTGCGGCCGTCGGCTCTTCTTCAGCTCACTGACAAAGGATACGAAATAGCATTCGTCATCGTCGTCTGTGGACGAATCATCGTACTGTGGTTGCTGCGACCTGTGCGACCTAGTGGAGCGTGACGTTGTGGAGTCATCTAGCGATAGCTGTTTGACTGCTCCAGCGGCTGATCGCCGTCCTGAAGCGTTCCGTCCTTGAGACCCCCCTCTGCATACGCTGGCGAAGTGGTTGGGGATGCCGCATTTGGAGCATGTCTTCCCTCGTGCTGGGCAGCCATCTTGGGTGTGTTCCTACCTGCCACAGTAGCCGCACGGTGTTTGACGTCGTGTTCGTGTCGGCCCTCGACCTCTGCTTCCTCGGCTCGACACACGCACTGCATCCACCCGTTCTGTCTTGATCACTGTTCCTGTTTCGTGGTGTGGATTAAGGGCCGCCTCCATCGCGGTGGCGCGGGCGTCAGACAGCTCGTGGGACCGTGCAAGGATCAAAATTTCGTCGAGTGAGATTCGCGGCTGCCTCAGGATCAATGTCCGCAAATGTTTGTTGCGGCAACCCTGGATGAGTTGTGCTGTGACTTCCTTCTTTTCGTCGTCCTCGGTGCACGTGCTTATCAGGTCTCTTAGTCGCGCATGAAACGCGTCCATTGTTTCCCCTTCCCGTTGTTTGGCTTGTCGGAACTTGAACCTCTCGTAATGGGGGTTTAGTTGTGGGTCGAAATGGGCGTTGAACGCGTTGACCGCAGCATCGAAGTCATTGGCGGCACCTGTGTTGGGGAGGTGTCTAAATAACTTGTAAAGTTCTGTGCCTCCGAAGTGGAGAAGTAGAGAGCGCTTCACTTCATTGTCTTTCTCTCGGGTGGCTGTGAAATAATTGTTGAGTTGCCCCAGCCACACTGCCCATCGGGGTGCTGCTGTCCCCGGGTCAATCAGCTCGCTGAAAGGCGGTAGTGCCTGTAACTGTGCATGTGTGGAGGGTGTTGGAGCCTGAGCTGCAGGGGGCGCTGCTACCTGTGGTGCCCCTCCGGTGGCCCCTCCGGTGGCCCCTCCTTGGCTTTGAGACATGCTTGCGTGGGCAGTGCTCTCTCCACTACGCAGGCGCTGGTTTCACTTGCTTTGCGTTTAATTGTATTTTCCTGTGCTTGTTTAATTGTATTGTCCTGTGCTTGTTTAATTGTATTGTCCTGTGCTTGTTTTTTTTTTTTTTTTTCCTTGGTCGCTCGTGTTGCTGGGTGTCTGTTCAGAGCGCTGGGCGCGCGCTTTATTATATATTTCTGTTCTCCCCCTCAGCGTGAGGCGTTGTGCACACACGCGGTGAAAGCCTGAAGCCTGCGTCGGCCTCACTCGTCTGCGCATGCGCGCACTTCTTGGACGGCCGGCTGGGCCTTTCTCCGGCGCTTCCTGCTTCTTCGCTCCAGCGCGTCGCCGGTACCGGTCCCTCACGCAGCTTCTCGCATATGCTGCTTACCGGTAGGCGATTACTTCACTTTGTTCTTGTCCCTGGGACTCTCGTGATGGTCTCTGGTGCTGGGTCGGCGGGTCTCGGCTGATTCGGGGCTCGGCGTCTCCGGCGCTCCCGCAGCTGGTCCGCTCGTGGGTGTGGGTGGATCCCACCCTCGTCGCCAGTGTGGGGACTGTAGACCTCCAAGGCCTTGGGGGTCACTACACGTGGGTGCAGCACGCACACACACACAGACGAGACACGTACTCAGATTGCTGGTCTGGGCAGGAAGTCCCGTGCCACTTCCAGCCCGTTTATTTATCTCTTTCTGGCCACGCCTGGCCAGAAAGTGTTACATTGTGTGCTGGTGCTTCCGGGGCTCAGGAGAGACCCTCGGAGCACTAGAGCGCTACAGGTTTGAATGGAAATGAAAGTCATTTACATACTCACTGGTTCTCCCAAAAATGTGGCATGCGTCCAGCCCTCCTGAAGGTCTTCTGGACACCCCTGCACTAGATTACCACCTCCTGCTAGTACATCTTTCAAGTGTGGGTGGCGAATCTGAAAGTGCTTTTGGAAAACTAGAATTAAACCAGCGTTGGCAAAGCCAATAGGTCTCGCCTATGCGTGGGCAATAGCCTTAATCAATGTGTTTTAGCCATGTTGTACAGCAGTGGGGGTGCTGTGCAGTTTGGCTGAAAGTAAACAAACGAAAAGCGCTGTGGTGCGATCAGTGCTGGCTGAGTCATCGCACTTTCCTTCACTTTCTGCCATGCCTCACAGCAGCCGTGCGGTTGCACAACATGGCTAAAGTAAACAGTGGGGACATTGCCTAGGTGAAATCTATTGATTGGCTTTGTGAATGCTTGTTTCACTCGGCGGTCTCATTTTTTGTTTTGAAAATCTATTGACTGTCGAATTGCTGTAGATTTCAGCTTGGCTTTCTGTATTCTTAATCTGTTAAAGTACAGGGCTTGTGCACTGTTGGCTAAAAATAAAGAACGCTGTAAATAACTAAAAGGTGCCACTGCTTAGCTGGCAGAACCAGTTAGGGTGAAAGTTTCCGTCCAACGTGAGGCATCAGGTTGCAGAGCAAGAATCCTACAACACAATAAGCTAAACGCAGAGATTATTCAAAAATGTCCTTGCCAGCACTTTGGGTTGTCGTTTTTACGCGGTTCAGGGCACTATGGGTTGTTTAACAACTGACATACACCTCAAACCAGCCAGGACTATGCCTTTGTCAATAGTTGCCTGTATGTGTTCTGCAGAGAGGCCAAGGATTGGCCTCTCTGCACTACTACTACTACTGCATAACTTAAAACCAGCCATGACTATGCCTTTGTCAATAGTTGCCTGTATGCACTCAGCAAAGAGGCCAAGGATTGAATGACCATGTATTCTGTACACCTTTTTGACCCAGTGACAGGCACTGCGATGACTTGCACTGCCTTAGGCCTGAACACCAGAGCCCTTTTTAGTGGCCATTATAAACACCTAGGGCCATATGCATGAACACATTTCCCCATAGACACAGAATGGGAAAAACCCTTTGATGCATCTGGCCCCTAGAAAAGACTCTGTTCTAAGCATGAACTTTACAGGAGTAACTTGCTACATGGCAGAAGTGAGAACACAACATCATGGAAACAGCTACCAACCTAATGCAGTGCACGATTCAGTGAAATGTGATGAACAGGAACTAAATCACTGACATAGATCACCTGAACATTTATTACATTAATTCCTCAGAAATTGTCAGTGTTTTTCCCAGTACAGTTAAGGACGTGACTATAGGGTCCGATAGGAACCGGTTTCAATGGCGGTTATAAAATACAATCTGGTCTGAGCAGTGCCGGATTAAACGCTGTGGAGTCCCCCTAGGTATTAAAAGTTTCGCCCCGCCCCACACAAATTATGTCTCAATACGTTTTTAATTTTACCAATTTTGATCTGTTGTTGCGGGGGCCCTAAAAGGAGTGAGGCCTAAAGGACTGTGCATACCATGTCTGGTGTAGTTTATTGCATGGTAACTACAGAAAGTATGCATTTTTTTTGTAAAGATATCTTTTTTAGGGAGCTACCAGGGTCTCAACAAAATAAGAAAAATTTCCAGAACCACCAATTTGTTTTGGTCTAAAAAAAAAAAAAAACTCCCACACAGTAACTTTTGGCACTGAAGCCAACTACTTAGTGTGTAGGTGTTTTCCTTGTGAAAGAGCAGCGTCTCATCACTCGCAGTGCGCTTAGCCAATGGCTGAAGTGGGCTGATACGCTGCCCCATGCTATATTCAGTAGTGGATGGATGAAAAATGTAAATGACACAACAACTGACTAATAGGTGAAGAGGGCTGGTTTTATTCCCCTACAGGTATATTTCAGATGATATTTATAATGAATCAACCTAAAAAGATATCTTTTCTGTAAGCAAGGCCATTGGTTGCTATGTGGATAGATGGAAATGCTTACATCTCACTTCAAATATAGCAACAAATTCTAGGACAAAAAACCAACATATAAGACCAGGTTTTCATTTGGTCCCACACCCTGTTACTTTAAATCCTTGCGACAAAGGGCAAAAATGGAGCTACTTATAAGAAAGGGGTCGGGAGGAGTTAAAAGATGTGCATTTGTACCCAAAGGACAAGGGGTATTTGTGTTTTATAACAGTATTGCAAACATGTCAATTTCATTGACCACTAACAAGGAGTAGGCAAAGAAGCAGCAAAGAGTGTCAATTTAAATGTCAACTCAGTAGAATAATAAAAGAAAAGCACGTGACGTGTGTCAATCTCAGTCATAGGAAAGAATATGGTAAAAGAAATGAAGAAAAATACTTATCTGGGTAGATATCTTTGGACTTATCGTTTTTCGCAAAGGGTGATTGAAATTAAATTTGTAGGAGACTTGCAAGTTGAATTTTGTTTTAAAGTAGGAGTTACATGAGCAAAAAATGTCATTTTTAAATTAAATTTGTAAACGATTGGAAGTTGAAATTGTGTATAAAATAGGATTTACAGACTCAATGAATCTATATTGTACATACCCAGTTTTCCTTAGAGCATTTAATACAGGATTAGTTTGTTCTAAGCACCATGAGATTAATTCATCTTCTTTAATATGGGGATAGTCAATTTCTAGGTGCTTTCAGACGATTTTGATTTGAGGGGTCCGAAATGTTTCAAAGTGATCATAATGTCGGTGCTTTGTACGAAGGGTTGAAGTCAGCCTTCTAATACATACTCAAAAGAATGAGGAACTCTTTCTCAGAAGAGGAGGTTGAGCTGATGACCGTAGCAAAGTGGGACACAACTTTTCTGGAAGCATTCCCATCACCCAGGGCGTGGAACCAAAGAGCAGGACTGTGGTAAATTCTAGTAAAGGCGCAGAACAGCATTTTATAAAACAATTCAACACAAAAGTTGGTCTGTGGGCGATTCTAATATTCTCTGTGAACATCTGACTCCAGAAGACCATGTCACTTTGCACCAAGTTACCTTTCAACTCCAATGTGGATCTTCCCATCGTGGAAGCTGTGGAAGAATCCTTGGATCAGCGTAGACCACTGGAGACCGAATGCCGCAAGAAGAAAGTTGAAGGCAACACTACTGAAACCATAGCGCTTCAGGAAGGTCATCAGGAAACCAAAGCCGATGAATATCATTGTGTGAACATCTTGGAAGCCTGTAAAAGAGAATATACAAAGTTGCTACAAGACAACCCCATTAAAATGTGTTTCTGAAAAGAACCAAAACTTCACCATCCAAACTTACAGCTTGAAAGAAGATAAGACGCCAACTCTGAGACTGTACACTTCAACTGTACTCACCACACTCTGATCATGAGCATGATACTTTCCAGTATATGCCTATAATTAGTGACAGCTGGCCTTGTTTAACGTCTGAGAGGGGTACTCTAGAGAGAAAAGGACTGTTTGATATTAAAAAAATGGGTCACCTCTCCCTTTTAAATGTTTTTTTTTTAGGTTTTAAACTATGATTACACACATTCAATGTTGCTGACTCGATGGATCTCTGAATGAACCCAGTCCATGAATTAACTGATGCTGTGGGCCCTTCCTTGGCTGTCATACTGGCAGACTCATCCTGAAGTTCACCACGGGTGTTCTATATTGATCACATCTTACCTTTACTGCAGCAATTGGAGGAAAACGACAGACAGTTAGTAGCACTGTTACATATACTGTCCTGATGAAGGACCCTTTCAAATTGTGCAATAGGCTGAAACATGTTGATGCACACCAGTTTCAGTACACAGTGGGTATACAGGAGTGCATGGTTCTTCAAATATTTTATGCAAAGGTCTGATGAAGTGTGGCAGCAACCACCTTTGGAACAATTATTTATGATTATTTCTCGTGGTCAGTTATCAGCACTAGACCTAATACATTTGCCAGTATTTCACACGTGACTTTTCTGAATTAATTTCCTCACACAAATACGTAATGGTTGGAGAAAACATGCTGGTTTGTTACCAGAAAGATAACATTATGTCCACGTCCCCATGAGTTCCAGAGCCCCGGTCTTATTCAGCAACATTTATTTATTGATTTTTAATTGCAGTTAGGCTTGATCTCTTAAATAATGAGGCAGCTTATGTGGTAAGACCTCTTGATACTGCCAGATGCCATATTTTCTCTGTCCCAGGATTACATTTTTTTATATACCGAATTATGTGCTGCTGACATCTGACAAAAAATGAAAGAAGCATCGAGAGGGCCTAGCATGGAGTTTTGACAAAAACGTCTTACAAGCCTGATCAACAAGCCTTCCTTACAATTACTCTAATGTTCACAATTGAGCTCTTGATACTTTTGCCTAGAATAGGTTGTTGCTTAAGCCTAATTATTGCACTATGAGGGCTCCAGCCTGGTATTCACACCCTTGAACCACTTACTCACAACTTAGCAGATGTCAATCAATCAATCAGCAATTTGTATAGCGAGCTACTCACCCAGTAGGGTCTCAAAGTGCTGGGGGGAAGGGTCCGTTACTGCTCGAAAAGCCAGGTCTTGAGTGGTTTCCTGAAGGAGAGGTGGTCCTGGGTCAGCCGTAGGTGGATGGGGAGGGAGTTCCATGTCTTGGCCGCCAGGTAGGAGAAGGATCTTCCTCCAGCGGTGGCTCTGCGAATGCGTGGTATGGCGGCGAGGGCGAGGCTGGCCGATCGTAGCTGGCGGGTGGGTGTGTAGAAAGTGAGGCGGCTGTTGAGGTACTTCGGGCCCATGTCGTGGAGAGCCTTGTGTGCGTGGGTGAGGAGTCTGAACGTGATCCTCTTGTTGACGGGGAGCCAGTGCAGGTCTCTCAGGTGGGTCGAGATGTGGCTGTGGCGAGGGATGTCCAGGATGAGCCGTGCGGAGGCGTTCTGTATGCGCTGGAGTCTTTTCTGTAGTTTGGCAGTGGTTCCCGTGTAGAGGGTGTTCCCGTAGTCCAGTCGGCTGGTGACTAGTGCCTGGGTGACTGTCTTCCTGGTTTCGGTGGGGATCCATCGGAAGATCTTACGGAGCATGCGCAGGGTGTTGAAGCACGATGACGATACGGCGTTGACTTGTCTGGTCATCGAGAGGGAGGAGTCCAGGATGAAGCCCAGGTTTCGTGCGTGGTCCGTTGGCTTGGGGGTGGTGTCCAGGGCAGGGGGCCACCAGGAGTCATCCCAGGCGGAGGGTGATGATCCCAGGATGAGGACTTCCGTCTTGTCTGAGTTCAGTTTCAGGCGGCTGTTCTTCATCCACTCGGCAACGTCTTTCATCCCTTCGTGTAGGCTGGCTCTGGCGGTGGCGGGGTCGTTGGTGAGGAAGAGGATCAGCTGGGTGTCGTCGGCGTAGGAGACAATGTTGAGGTTTTGTTGCCGTGCGATTGCTGCGAGGGGGCTCATGTAGACGTTGAAGAGGGTGGGGCTGAGTGAGGATCCTTGTGGTACGCCGCAGATGACTTCGGTGGCCTTGGATCTGAATGGGGGGAGGCGGACTCTCTGGGTTCTTCCGGCGAGGAACGAGATGATCCACTCCAGAGCCTTCCCTTGGATTCCGATGTTGCTGAGGCGCTGTACTAGGGTGCGGTGGCAGACAGTGTCGAACGCCGCGGATAGGTCCAGGAGGATGAGGGCCGCTGTTTCCCCATTGTCGAGCAGGGATCTGATGTCGTCGGTGGCTGCGATGAGGGAGGTCTCGGTGCTGTGGTTGGCTCGGAAGCCGGACTGCGAAGGGTCGAGGGATCCGTTTGTCTCGAGGAAGGCGGCGAGCTGTCTGTTGACGGTCTTCTCGATGAGTTTGGCAGGAAAAGGGAGGAGCAAGATGGGGCGGAAGTTCTTGAGGTTGGTGGGGTCTGCTGTTGGTTTCTTTAGGAGGGCGCTGAGCTCGGCGTGCTTCCAGCTCTCCGGGAAGGTGGCAGTGTTGAAGGAGATGTTGATGATGTCCCGGAGTTGGGGTGCGATGATGGAGTCAGCCTTGTTGAAGACGTGGTGGGGGCAGGGGTCGGTTGGTGATCCGGAGTGGATGGTGTTCATCGTGTGGGTGGTGTCTTCGGTGCTGACCGGGGTCCAGTTGCAGAGGGTGGTGGTGGGGGGCGTTGGTTCGGTGGTTGGGTGCGTGGTCTGTGCGCCGAAGCTGTTGTGTATGTCGGCAATCTTGCGGTGGAAGAAGGTGGCGAGTGAGTCGCAGAGGTCTTGCGAGGGTGTGATGTCGTTGTTTCCGACGTTGGGGTTGGAGAACTCTTTGACGATGCTGAAGAATTCCTTGCTGTTGTGGGTGTTGTTGTCCAGTCGTTCTTTGAATGTTGTCCTTTTGGTGGTGCGGATCAGCTGGTGGTGTTTGCGGGTGGCGTTCTTGAGGGCAGTCACGTTTTCTGTGGTCTGGTCGTGGCACCAGGCTTTTTCAAGGGTGCGGCAGTTTTTCTTGGATGTTTTGAGTTCGTCGGTGAACCAGGAGGCTTTCTTGCTGCCTGGTCTGCTGGGAGGGTTCTTCAGTGGTGCGAGGTAGTCGGCGCAGTTGGTGAGCCACTGTGTGAAGGTGCGGGCCGCTTCGTTGGGGTCCGTTGCGCTGGCGGGAGGATTCAGGCTGAGGGAGGTGGTGAGCTGGTCGGCGGTGATCTTGCTCCAGCTCCTGCGAGGAACCTGTTGCGGGTGGTGGTAGGTTGTGGTTCTTCTGAAGCTGAAGTGGACGCAGCTGTGATCCGTCCAATGAAGTCCGGTGGAGTGGCTGAAGGAGATGTGCTTGCTGGAGGAGAAGACGGGTCAAGCGTGTAGCCGGCGTAGAGGGTGGGGGTGTTCACCAGTTGCTTGAGTCCGAGGTTGGCGAGGTTGTCCAGTAGGGTGGTGGTGTTGGTGTTGTTGTTTTTCTCCAGGTGGAAGTTGAGGTCCCCTAGGAGGATGTAGTCAGCGGAGGGGAGGGCGTGCAGGCTGATGAAGTCTGCGATGTCTTTGCTGAATTGGGTGCTTGGTCCCGGGGGTCTGTAGATAAGGGTGCCTCTGAAGGTGGTCTTGGGGTCGGTGTGTATCTGGAAGTGGAGGTGCTCGGCGGCGGTTAAGGCGTCGTCGGAGTTGGTCGTGATGCGGATGGTGTTCCTGTGGACGATGGCGATGCCTCCTCCGGTCTGGTTGACGCGGTCCCTCCGGATGATTTTGTAGCCGTCCGGGATGGCTATGGCGATGTCGGGGGCTGAGGAGGCGTTCATCCACGTTTCCGTGAGGAAGACGACGTCTGGTGATGTTGTGTCGAGCAGGTTCCAGAGTTCGACGGCGTGTCTGTGGACGGAGCGGGTGTTGAGCAGGATGCACTTGAGGTGGTTGTTGCTGGTGCCTGGTCTTTTGGGTGCGGTGCAGGTCCGGAGGCAGGTGAACTTGCAAGTTTGGCAGCTGAAGGGTCCGTGGGTGCGTTTCGGGGTGGCTCGGTAGCAGGCGGGGTTCCGGTCGGGTTTGAGTTCGTTGAGGGTGGCGGCGTCGTAAGTCCATCGTGTTGGCTGGCATCGCCGGGGGCCAGGGGTCCTGGCGCTGGGCGAGGTCCAGGCGTGGACGGGAGCAGACCGGCTTGCCTTTGGCGCAAAATCGGCGCGCCCGCTGCGCGTATACGCGGGTTCCATTTAAGGCGAAGTGGGAGGGAGGAGCAGCTGGGAGGCGGGAGCGGGGGGCCAATGGGGTTAACAGAAAAGAAAAGGGGCGGGGCCGCGAAGGAGCAGCGGCGGGAAGCGGAGCGGGGGTCACACCAGGGGAACAGAGACAAAAGACAAAGCGCAAAAAACCTACTTTACAGAAAGAAAGCACTAAACAGTAAATAAACAGTAAATACATACAGAACACTGAAAACTGGGCACAGAGGGGCAAAAAACTGTAAAAACGGGCGAAAATAGCGAGCAGCAGCAAGGGGGCACCGACCTGTGGCGCTGGGGGAGAGACGCGCCTACAGCTGGTGGGCCGTGGGGGTGTCCTGGGACAGGTCAAATGTTAAAGACAAGCTCCCTGCTGTGGCCGTACGATGTACTCCATTGTGAATCCATTACTAATTCTAAGACCATTCAACTTCCCTAAGAACTCTCAAACCTTAGTGTAGAAAACAGAGGGATGAATGGAGCACGTTTTAGACAGGATCTGGCTGGCGAGCAATCCCCACTAAACCGAGCGTACCTACTGAGACTTTTGATCTTAGGCATTTCCCCTTTTTAGACAGAAAAGCAAATCGTGGGCGCCTTGGTTTCCCAGACTGGACTTCTTATTTACATTAATTTACAGAATCAGAAACAGGACTGAAAATCTTTGGTGTGGGACCGTATAACAGAAGACGGTTTCCAGATTGGCCTTCTTAAATTCTTTCAGTGGTGGGGTTTTACACCAGTATTCTTGCTCCTTCCAAGCCTTAGCCCCACAATCAAAACCAGATGCATTTGCTTTGACTTTTAGGTTGGGGAAAAGGTTCCTGTTGATTGCTTAATATTGCAACGTCTACTCAAGGATTACGACTAACCAATAATTAATATATGTAGGTATTCATTTCCTCCACCTTTGACTAAAAGGATATATCTAATGGACTGGTACACCAGATAGGCCACGTTTTGTAAGTCTTCAAAGGCAATAGTTCTCAAGGGTACCATAATGGAACTCTATCAACAAACATTTGTAGACTACCCAGCATTCTCTTCCAACGCACATGAGTTATGCTACTGTGGCGACCATCGGATCTCTACTCCAGCAAGATGCTGACCTTTCCAGCGTCACTGTGCTTGTTATTAGCAACAACATGTATAGTAAATGTTGGGTTATGAGACACAGATGTAAAACAGAGATGTTATTGTTTTGAGGTAGCCCAGAATGTACCACAAAAGGTCTCCTTGCTATTGAAGGCGATGAACCACACATTTTTATGGACAGCAATAAGATTTATTTCGGAAGCTTGGTGATAGTCAACAAAATCTGTTTAATTCATTTGTCTTCGCTACAGACCAATCAGGGATGGCAAGATGGTGGTGGCCCAAAGAGGCTTTAACATTATCTTCACTGCAAAGCCACTCTACAGATTCGAACAAGTCTAATCTAACAAACTGTGCCCTAAATGGACTAACATTTATATAACTGTGCCCACCCTCCAGTAGCCTCCCGACATCACCCACGCAAACCTGTTTCCCACCCTCTACAGCTGATAAACAGTGGACTGGATCTCATGTATAAGTTCGGTTCTCCAGTGAAGGCACACTCCCATAAGAAGACATGCCACTCACAGACCATCTACTGCCCCCTGACGTCATCCTAAGAAAGCCAGGAAGAACTGAAAGATACTGAACCAACCTCCTTTAAAAACAAACTCAATGCAACTAAGGAGGCGGATATCCAATATTTATTTGGTCGTAGCCTGTAAACTGACAATTTGCACACTTGTATCTTAATTTTCTCAGGTTTCATTGTATTTAATTGTCATTTATTAGCACTATGCGATACGTTGAGCCACTTCAGAGCACCAAAAAGAGAAGAAATCATCAACCCAATTTATGGGTTGCCAGGGGTAGCAGTTACTAGTCACGGTATGCCCTTTGAGACCCCTAGTACTGCCATTTCTACCCCCGGTCTCAGAGCTTATGAGGGTAGCAACAGTATAAAAGGAAAGAGACTGTTTGCTTTCAGTAGGTTTCCGTTCCATGAGCATTCCAAAGATTTCCTTTAGTAGATAGGATGCTGTTGAGAGGCTGAAACAATATGTGAGCTTTGTGATGTCATTGTAGGTTAAAGGGTGCTACGCCTGGCATGTTTTGTGAACCACCGGCAGTGGAGAACTGGCAGCTAAAGTCAGTCCTGGAAAATGTGCTCTTATCGGTTTCATAGCCCAGCAATTGAGTGTTTCGAAGGGATCTGACCATCTCGAGGAGGAGTTTAGTTAAGAGAAGTTATACATGTCTCCACAAGAAAAATCTCTATGTTCCCTCTGGGGTGTTTAACTTATGATCCCTCTCTCCATTACTCCCAAAACCGGCCTCGGAGTCCTCAGCCTATTGGGGTTTTGCTTGTGTCTCATACGGCCACTCCCCCACTAGAATTGTTGGTTTTCCGCCCCCCCCCCCTTGCAAATTGTTGCAAAGTCTCTGCACAGTTGAGGTGCTTCAGCCATATTTAAACTAAGGCACTTATTTGAAGTTTGACGGAGAACGTACTCTGTCAAAACTGCAACGGAGTACCCTCTCTGCCAAACCCTCGGTCTACCCAACAGATGTACTGGCAAAGTAGGTCAATGACTGACTCCGCCTCCTTTGCTGACATACTTGACAGAGTATGGGCCGTCTGAGTTTTTGCCATTCAACCGCCTGCACAATTTAGAGTAGGCGTATAATGGGCAATTTTTACTCCCCTCTCAACACCATGACAAATCTGGCGGTAAGGGACAGCGAAAACATTTAATGGCCCCCACACCAAGAGACTGGGGGGTCATAAGTTTTTGATTTTTCAAAAAGAAAATCCTGCTTTGTATTTTGTTTTTGAACAATAAAAAAAAAAGTGAAAAGTTTGACAGGCAGCTGTCATGCTTCACGGAGCCATCCATCAAACTTTTAACTCATTAACAGCAACTGCCATGATGGTGGTTCCTGCCAATAACTAGAGCTGTTCACAGGGCCATCAGAAAACTAAATGTGGAGGACCGGACTCGGTCTGGACAATGGAGTATTTCACTCAGTCGCCTTGATGGAGTAGATCCCATCATCCAAACTCTAAATCAGGCCCTACATTCGATCTTGAAGACAAGAGCTGGCTTAGTGGTGTGCGAGGATGGACTCTAGTGGAAAAAAGAATATCTAACTAGGAAAGATCAAAAAATGCAAGAGGACTTAAAAATGTGGAGGGACACTGGATATATTTGTAGGGTTAAAGAGGGGGCAGCAGGATGCATGGAAGGGGGGCAGAATCTTAGGAAGGGGACCAATAAAGAACATTCGAGGCAGTCAGCACCTCATGAACAGGAGAACACAATTTATGTACACAGCAACATAGTAACAACAATGTTGCTATAAGTGTTATATGTACCGATGCTTAAGTTATATGTATCAGAAAAGATCAAATGCAATAAAGATATTTAAAAACAAAAAATGAACAGGAGAACACAATTAGGACACAAACGAGGTAGTGAACACCTCTCAAACATGGAGTACCACAAAAAGGGCTTAAAACAATGAGGGAAATGTATCAGAAACTGTATGTTGTACTTAAACCTGCCGGTAGTATTTCTGAAGGTCTTGTGGGTGGGTGTGTGTTGTACTGACTTTACATAATGGTTATGTGACAAACAGTAAAAGGCTGGCATTTCTTGTTTGGTAACATTTTATTGTAACACAGATGCATTCTGGAAACTTCTGCAGCGCATATGCAACCTCCCACGAACCCTTATTGACAGAACAGCGTGGTGGCAGCGAAGACTGCATTGGCGCAAAGCCTTCACCCCAGACTATGGTTTCCAGCAATCAACAGCCCATGGAAAGGATTAAACTGATACTGGCCGAGACAATACGTATTCATTAAAAGTTGCTTTTTCCATGACGCTTACAAAATTCCTTTACAGTACCCTCTATCAAAGCTCTGGATCCAGAAGACTATTATGACCCTGAAGAAGATGCAGCTTCTCAAATGGAAGGGTACTAGTTGCGCTGACATGGATGCCTTGGTTAACTGGCTCTACTAGATAGTTGTAAAGGTAACAACTCAACAGAAATAGGCTCAATCATAGAATGGAATACAACAGTTGTTTGAATTTTGTTATGCATCAGCTGTTGTAGAAATGTTTGATATGATTGAGGACCTCCTCCACCTTGCATTTTTCCACAGTTCAATAAATGTGACTGTCCATTCTAGGACGGTATTTACCGTTTACATGTTATGGCTTTTAAAAGCTGGATTTAATTGTAATCCAGTACAAATGCTAGTAAATAAAATAGTGAATGTGCAAAGGTTGCCATTCTATAAAAATGAAATAAAGAACTATGGGGGAAACAGTAAAAGATCTGTGCAGTGGCGGTCGGTATGGTACGGGGTTGGTCTGAGGTGCTCGGGGAAAAACAAAAACATTCACTTACCTGATCGCCGCGTGTCTCCTCCATCTCTCCCATGTTGTGTCTCCTCCGCGCGCCTTCCAGGAAGCACCCAGTCTCCCCACAGCCAGTGTTGTGATTGGTAAGCTCCCAGGCTCCCCTGTGCAAATCACAATGCTGCAATGCAGCGTCATGATTGGTCTGAACGCCCTGGCTCGGCGCTCAGATGGGGAAAGGGAGCCTGGGCATGTTCTCCACCTAGGCTGTAAATGCAACCTGGGTGGGGAAAATGCAAAGTGTGCATGACTGTTTGGCCAGGGCAAGCTGGCCGGTCAAAAGCGCCATACTCACTAAAGAGGGCAGCATCTACTCCTCCTCCCCAACGTTGGGGGAGGCAAGCCCTGTCCTAACCGATGATACTAAAAAATAAAATGATAATTTCAGATATTATCATTTTCTTTTTTCTTTTACACTGCTCCATGAGCAGCAGGGCAACGCTCCTCTGCCTTTATGGAGAAGCCGCCACTGGATCTGGGACCAGTAACTCTCCTCAACATCACTAATGGCAAGTGGGAATGCTCAGAAGGAGTCAGCCAACCAGATGGTCGATAATGCAGTCTATAGCTACTAGTACAGGAAGCGGAGAGAAGAGAAGCACAGTTGTTTGAGGATCAATAATCTGCCATGAGTATTATTGACCTTGGAGCTGGTCACTAAAGCTCATCTTTGCCCTTTACCCTGTGCTCATGTCCTACCGGCAGCTCAGGCATACAAGTCATGTAGTGGTCACTGAGTAGTGTAACGGATATTTCATAACGCTACACTAAAAGGTTGGGTGTATATATAGCTCCCGAGAACCTTCATTTTGTGTTGAGTTTCGATAGTACTTCTGATCTACTTGTTCAAAGCTATTTGTTCTTTTGTACTGTCCCCTCCGTTGCCCTCTTAGATACCAATGCTTGACTTGGATCAGTGCCTAGATAATGGTTCGCGGATGTATGTGTGTGCGAGAAGTTGAGCTTTTATCGGAAACCACATAGCATGTTAATTTTCCTTGGCAATGACACCATAGAGTTGGTGGACAGGGATATTGGCAGATGGTCAATCAAAGAGTAAAAGTTACAAAGTACAGCATATCGGAGGAGGCATGTGGTACTGGCAATGCTGCCCAAAGACAAGGTCATTAGCAGATTAGAAACAATTAAGGACTGGACATGAATTTAGGTGCTATTTAGTGCACCTAATAACACCGTGGGGTACGTTATTTTTCAGGTGCGACAGGTTTTTGTGGAATAACATACGATTTGGTGTTTAACGCCCCAAAATCCGCATGAAACAGTAAATACTGCATGCTTTTCCACCATTAAATGTTCAGAAATCTAACAAAGGTTGTTATTTAACGCATCTGATAATTATGGATGCGTTAAATCAGTGGTGTAACAAAACTTGAGGGGTCCCCCCTTGCAAAGTACATACCTACCACTTTTGCTGTTGGGGCTCCCTGGAGCTCGGACCCCCTAGCTTCGCAGAGGCTTATGTTACGCCACTGCCTTAAATAAAACCAAACTCATAATTCAAACCCTGTCCCTGTCTTACTAGCATTCTCCGGATCTGTTCATTTTCTTTTCAGAATCTAGCAGACCAGGATAACCAATCATCTGCCAATTCTGAATCCGGTTCGAAAGGTTAATTTTGCTTGCACGTCCGTGCACAAGTTTTGTACACTGCGGTGCAAACTTTTGAGATCCAAGTTTTGAAGTGCAAACCCGCACAGTCAGTTTTACCGGTGAACTTGATGAAAGAGGAGAAGCTGATTTTTAGGTTGAGCCAGTATTGGAGTATGGCTTTGATGCCCCACCCACTCTCCGCCCATATTTGTCATTGGCTTGTGTCATTGTCCTTCGCAAACGCTGGCTTGAGAGTGGTTATTAGGCTTGTTATTCCCTCTTTGGTATCGCCTTGTCTACATTTGTAACCCCCCCCCATGAGGATTGGCCCTTTTACTTCTGTTGTGACACAGTATGTCTTATTTGGTCTGTAAGAACTATTTTCTTTATGGGTTTCTCGTACTGCAGGAACGACGCGCTTTCCTCGCCATTCATACTTTCACTTTCAAGCAGCCCCGGACAATGGTGGCCGCTTCTTTGAAGTGAAATAGGTCTTGCGTTTACAAGAGTTTGAGCTGTGTAAATACTTGTTTTCATTCTTAATGGTCCTCTGACTTCTGACCCAGATCTAAAGACTTCGCACAGGTGGGTACCTTGGCAGAAATACATCATGTCTTGCCTTTGCAAAATTACTGTGTATCATTCTGCACTGCATATTGATTTAAGAAGAGAATACACTTGTTCTGTAAATCAGTGCATCAAAAAAAATATTTTCTCCGATATTTATGAAGTATAAGTAATAGTTCGGGAGGATCATTATCCCCAAACATCAAAAATGTACAGGTTAAATGTGTTTGTGAATGTAAAATTAGAATACACCAGAGTTTTAAAAAAGTTTTACCACTGAAGCTTACAAGGGAAATTTCTGGTGGCCATCTCTCCATGTGGAGATAGTGGTCTATGTTTAGTCTTGCTGTCAATTAAAGTTATGGCCTCTGCATCCTCTAGACTAAAGTTACATGACCAACCATGGGAAGTCTTTTCTATAGATTTTATATGGATCTTAAATCTCATGAATGTAATACCATCAGGGTTACTGTAGATTATTTTGCTAAGAAGGCTCGGTTTTCTTTCATGTCTAAATTAGCCTCAGCCTCACAGATAACAACCATCTTCTTTTCTGAAATGGTCAGACTCCATTGACTTCCAATAAAGATCATTACTGACAAGGAAGTGCAATTTGTTTTCGAATTTTGGGCCCAGCTTTGTCATTACATCACAGAGCTATCTCTTCTGGATTTCATCTTCAGACCAATGGCAGAGAAATGTAACAGGACCATGGAAGAATATCTTTGTTGTTTTGTCAATGCACTCAATCCAATTGGAAGTCTTTACTTCTATCTGTGGAGTTCGCATTTTCAACATCAAACAACATCTTTTGCTAAGAATTAGAACATTGAAATTGATGATTTTTTATGCTATTCCTAAGTAATTGCAATGAATATATATATTTTCACTCCAATTGTCCTGTAGCAGAGGGAGCACAATCCAGTCGGTGCTCACGTCGAGACCAGGGCAGTGTCTCGCTATTATTCCCACACAAAAGAAAGGTCGTGGCACTCCTCTTGGTAATTTTATAGATTATTTATTTCAGATCGTGATAACCTCACGATCTGAAATACCACACATCAGAGAGACTCCGGCCACTGCCCATTAGTTCCTGCTCCTCACACCGCCTCATGTTACAAGCAAGTTATCACTCCTTAAAATGTCCCCAGTGCTTGTTTCTCACACCCGTCATCACTGTCAGTTATACTTCCTGTTAATGCCAGCACTTCACACAACTCTCAAATGCCCACGCTTTTCTGCACAAGACCACCACTTTCTCACACTGCTCACTAGTGCAAGCCGCAGCCAAACTCGTCATCGACCTCCCTCGATGAAGCAACATCACACTCCAGAGAACTCCACTGGCTCCCCGTATGGACGAGATGCCAATTCAAGCTGCTGACCCATGCACACAAGGCTCTACACAACCAAGGCCCCACCTACATTAACCACAGACTGAACTTCCACCAACCGCCGAGAAGTCTATGATCCGCCTCCCTATCAGTGGCCCATACTCTCCGCATCTACTGAAGCAGGCGGAAGACGCTCTTTCTCCCGCACTGCAGCAAAGACCTGGAACGGCCTCCCGACGCCACTACAGATCATCACTTCACTCCCGAAGTTCCAAAGGGCCCTCAAAACTTGGAAGTTTAAATGAACCCCCGGGACCCGCAAGCTTATGGACACCCTTTCGGGTGATTTGCTGGGCTCTATAAATCCGGATTGATTGAATCAAACCATGCCAGCTCCTCCAGTGTGCTAGACCAACGTCACATCACCTCCACAATCTACCCGCGTGTTTTAGCTCAATGAATCTGGATGAAGATCAGCCGTCTGAAGCTGAACTCGGACAAGACGGAGGCCCTCATCCTCAGCTCTAACCAGTCAGCCTGAGATGACTCCTAGTGGCCACGGCACTGGGGGCAGCCCTGACCCCCACCGACCACGCACGCAACCTGGGAATCATCCACGACTCAACGCTCTCAATGACCAAGCAAGTCAACGCCGTCTGCTTCAACACCCTCCGCATGCTCCGCAAGATCTACATATGGATCCCGACATATACAAGAAAGAGTCACCCAGGCCCTCGTCAGCAGCAAACTCGACTACAGAAACGCCCTCTATGCAGGAGCCCCAACCAATCTCATCAATCGACTACAACGCATCCACAACGCCTCGGCACAACTGATCCTCGATGTACCACGACATGGCCACATCACCTCCCACCTGGGAAACCTGCACGGACTCCCCGTCAACAAGAGGATATCCTTCAAGCTCCTCATCCACGCACACAAGGCACTCCACAAGACCGGCCCAGCCTACCTCCACCGACGTCTCTCCTACACGCCCAACCGCCAGCTACGCTCCACCGACCTCTCACTCGCCACCGCCCTGCGCATCCGACGAACAACCACCGGCGGGAGATCCTTCTGCCACCTCGCCGCCAAGACATGGAACACCCTCCCACTGAGCCTGTGACAGACCCAAGACCTGCTGACCTTTAGGAGGAGACCTAGCTGTTCAATCAGTAGCGGCCCCCAACTCCCCCACGCACCCTGAGACCCTCGCGGGTATGTAGTGCGCTTAACAAATGACTGATTAATTGATTGAATGGGCACCAGTGCCAGCTCATGCCACAGTGCACTTTACTGGCACTTTATTACTGTGTGCATCCAACCTGCTTTGGAGGCCCCTGGGAGTACCCTCTCTCTTCGGGTGGTAGTACACAGGGACCTAGCTACCATTGGTGCAGCGGCACCGGGTCTCAGAACCTGCAGGACCTAATAAACCCAGATGATTGCTTTATTTTACTAAGCCGACAGCAGTCAAATGGATCCTTTTCTTAGCATGCTCCAGAGCCCGTGCAATCCTTGCTACGCTCCCGGCAGTGCATATTGTGAACTTCATTTTGAAAGTTAGATTAACTATATTCCTTTTTTCTTCTCGTAAAGTGAACTTTGCAGGTGTTTTAATTTCCATTCCATTCACCAAGGCATATTCAATGAGACGGTGTATTTTGAAGGAAGTTTGAATTGGGTCAGTATTACATTTTTTGGGGGCTTTCTTAGTTTTGGAAGTTTGAGAGTTAATAAATAATTCCATTGTGTGGATCAGAGCAAAGGAAGGAAGTAGCCCTGGTGCAGGGATTTTCAGAGCCCAAAGCAAAATACAATTTTGCTGTTCACGTGTTCCCTTTTACCCAGCAACAAGGTTTAATTTGGCAACCACGCACACTACCGTGGCTGGTGTTAGCTCAGCAAGGGTGCTAGAGACTGGTGTTTAAAACTTCCAGAAGAGAGGCGGTGGGACAGCCCCTCTCCTTTATAAACATGGTACTTGCCCTCTCTCTTCATTCTTCCTGCCACAAACAAGCTGCCAGTGAGACTAGCGAAACGAGGCACCAGCTGGCTGGAAACTGATGGGACAGATAGCCCTGGCCCCGGGAAGGAAAGTGAAACAAGGAAGCACACAGTAAGTGACACTGAAAACTGAGCCCCTGGGTGTCACAAGAGACCTCTCTCTATCTCTCTGCTGAAATCGGTCAATAGAGAAGTAAATTACGTCACGCCATATTGGGTGTACAATCTAGGCAGCGATGTAAGAGGACTGGAATGGGTCCCATGGTAATTACCAGCAGTTGAGATTAATGCAAGCCCTTCACCAATCTCTTTTTCTTGTTTACTCCAGGGGTCCTACCAGGGCAGGACTGGCTGTCAAGATACCTTCGGCTATTGTGGAGTGGAGCGCTTTTGGCGTTATTGCTAGCTTCCATTTATATAGCGCAGAGAATCCCATTGATAGGGCATTATAGCTCGTTAGGTAGACCAGGCACAACTTTCCAAAAGGTTCAAAGCTTGCCACTGCATGTTGTAGTGTCACTGCACTAGCAATGACAGACTGGGGCCATTTGCACATCATATACAGAGCCAGGGACCTGGGGCATTAAATGGTTCTGGTCTATGCACTACACTATTATTGCAATAAGCATAAGGCCAAGAAGCGTTGGCAAAGACAATAGGGTTGGCTTAATGTGCAAGTGCATGTCAACACAGATATTTGCATATGCTGTTTACATGCACAAATGCGGTTTACATGCGCTGCGTGCACAAATGCTACTTACATGCACTACTTGCACAAATACTGTTTACATGCCCAAATGTTGTTTACATGCACAAATGCCGTTTACATGCTGTGCGTGCACAAATGATGTTTACATGTACAAATGCCGTTTACATGTACAAATGCAGTTTACATGCACAAATGCAGTTTACATGCACAAATGCAGTTTACATGCGCTGCGTGCACAAATGCTGTTTACATGTACAAATGCCGTTTACATGCACAAATGCAGTTTACATGCGTTGCACGCACAAATGCCGTTTACATGCACAAATGCCGTTTACATGCACAAATGCCGTTCACATCCACTGAATGCACAAATGCTGTATACATGCACAAATGCCGTTTACATGCACAACTGCGTTTACATGCACAACTGCTGTTCACATCCACTGAATGCACAAATGCTGTATACATTCACAAATGCTGTTTATCACTTTACAGACAGCCCTGTAGGTTTTGCAAGTTTTGGTAAAAGTTGCAATATGGATTGCTTTCTGCCTAAAATGCATGTAGGAGATAAAAACCCACAAGGACAAACATTGTGATGGCGGAGTATACTTTTCAGCTGTAAAAATAGTCCCTTGTGCATTCCAAAGGAAAACTTCCTAAATGGCGGAATGATGTGGCAAACAGTCAATGGCACAAAGTGAAAGTGTGATACTACTCTGGTTGGACCCAAATCCCATTCTATGTATGTGTTACAGATTTTGTAACAACAAGTAATAAACAGTTGGCCTGTCAAGATAGACCCACAAAGCCCCTCCATGCTCCCTATTGGCTGTACAGCTACATACAACCAATTCACAACATGTGTCCAGACTCAAAATTACTTTAAAATCTGCAACATTTCATAATGAAAACCCGAAAAATGACCACAGCTCAAGATATTGTGAACCACCGACAGGGAGAGCGTGGGAAATACGTTTTGTCAAATAAAATCCTTAGAGCCTGAAACCAGGGGGCTGACGTAAATCACAAAGGATTCGAATAAAGCGGAAGGGGCGGGTACCAGGTTTACCTTCCAACCAGCGTGTATGTCAGCAGGGGGGGAGGGGGGTGGTGAGCAAGGGTCCGTCCTCACTCTCCAGCACACACTGGCCTCACAGCTGGCATGAAGGAAGTGGGGGCACGCGCCAGGACAGGCCTGGGAAGAGTCGGGCAGTGTGAAGGGCAGAGCCTTTGGTCTGTTGCATTTATTGCCTCGTTTTCATTTCTAGTCACTTCGCACGCACACACGCAGTGGAATACACTGCAAAATGTTCCTAATGGTAAAAAAACCCCACATAAAAGTCTCTGAAGCGAGGCCGGAATGGGGCCAGGGGAGTTTGTTTTTCCGTTTTGCAACTGAACGCATAGACATTTGCAGGCGGCATTAGGCAGTATTTGCTTTCTCACACCCACTAAGTAATTTTACTTTTTTTTTAAACAAGAATTGGCAAAGCCAATAGTTCTCGCATGTCCAACAGCTATTGGCTTTGGTAATGTGTTTTTAGCCATTACGTACATCAGTGGTGCTGCGGTTCATCATGGCTAAAAGGTAGTGGTATCGGGTACTTTCGGGTAGAGTGGAGTGAGGTAGACTGGAGTAGAGTGGGATGGAGTGGAGTAGATTGGGGCAAATTGTAGTGGCCTAGATTGGAGTTGAGATTTGGGCAGATTAGCGTTGTAGATTGAATTGGGGTTGGGTAGTTCGTAGTTTAGTAGATTGGAGTAGATTAGAGGGGAATAGATTGGAGTGGGGAAGATCGGAGCAGGGTAGATTGGGGTAGTGTGGAGTGGGATATCTATTGGGGTAGATTGGAGTGGGGTAGATTGGAGTGGCATGGGGTAGCTTGGATTAGTGTGGGGTAGATTGGAGTGGAGTATAGTCCGGGCCCGCTCTAGGGGGGGTGCAGCTGGCGCCACCGCACCGGGTGCTGGCTTTGCATGTAGGCGCCCATTTGCTAGTTTATATTGTGCTTAAGTGCACCTGCTGCAACTTTCCTGGTCTCCGGCAATATTCAGGCAACAATTAATATGTCAAGAAAACTACGGGGATTAATGTTCTTCAAGGCAGAGTTTAGAGTTTTGTCTAGTAGAAGTTTTGACTCCTGGAAGTTTTGATTCATGGTAAGGTAGCACTGAGGGTTAACATGCCTGCTGCAAAGAGCATGTACCATGAAGATCACAAAGTGAATGTAATGTAAACAGGTCAGTGGGTTACCGCTTTTGTCAGTGACTTACTATTGTTAGTTGCAGTTTACAGTGAGCTATTAACTGTCAAAGAACTGCGTGCAGACTTCAAAGTATAGATTAGAGCGTTTGGATTTCCCCCCCAGACTTTCATTATTCCAATGTTCCAAAAAAGGTTTTAATTTGGGTACAAATCACTTCTTGTTAATAAAGAGCCCCAATCCATTGTGTTACATTTTAAATTCTGAGTTTTGTGCTTCCCCAGACCAAGTACTCTGCAACTATACTGCCTACCTGTATGGATAATATGTGAATCCACCCCTTGTTGTCATCTGTTTTATGTAACATTGCCTATATCCTGATTTATACACCTATAATCGTATCTGTGTAATGTGTGTGTTATGTAAAGTGCTCTGACACCCTTCACTTTTTCAGTGAGGCTATAAAATTAATTAAATGCATCTGAGAGAGAGTGGTTATGGAGACTTTTAAAGGGTGGTGGGGAGGGAATCCGTATTGGAGGTGGTCATTGGGTGGGCGCCAAAATACATTGTCGGACTGGGCACCACCAATGCTAAATCTGGCCCTGATTATAGTAGGGTACAATGGAATGGAGTGGAGTACATTGGGGTCGTTTGGAGTGAGGTAGACTTGAGTGGTGTTGGGTAGATTGGGATGGGGTTGACTAGATTGAAGTGGAGTGCAGTGGGGTAGAGTGGAGTAGATTAGAGTGGGGTCGATTAGAGTGGGGTCGATTAGAGTGGGATGGGGTAGACTGGACTAGATTAAAGTGGTGGAGGGTAAAGTTGGGTGGCACGGGCGGGGTTGACTGAGTGGATTATGGTAGGGTCGATTGAGTGGGGTAGATCAGAGTGAGATAGGAATGGAGTAGTTTGGAGTGGGGTAGATTGGAGTAGAGTAGAGAGGAGTGGGGTAGATTTGGATAGGGTGGGGTAGATTGGAGTGGGGTGGATTGCATGGGGTAGACTGGATTAGGGTAGGATACACTGGAGTGGTATGGAGTGGGGTGGCTTGGGCTGGAGTGGGTTAGATTGGACTAGGGTAGATTTGGGTGGCATGTGGTATGTTGGGGTCGAGTGGGGTAGAGTGGAATGTAGTTTGGTAGATTGGAGTGGAGTAGAGTGGGGTGGGTTAGATTGAGTTAGAGTGGAGTATGGTAGATTGGGGTGGAGTTGGATAGACTGGAGTGAAGTCGAGATTGGAGTGGGGCAGCCACGGCCGTGGAGGGAGTTCCGGTGGGGCAGAGAGGTGGGGCGGGGGAGGGGCAGGGTGGGGGGTGCTAAAAACCGGAATATGGATAATTGGAGGTAAGTAAACAATTTTATAAATAAAACTAATTTCGTAATGCGCACTGCATCACAAAATGCGATGCAGCGTGCAGTACGAAATTAGTTTTATTAATGAAATGGTTTACTTACCTCCAAATATCCATATTCCGGTTTTTAGCACCCCCCACCCTGCCCCTCTCCCGCCCTGCCTTTCTGCTGCACCGGAACTCCCTCCACGGGCCCCGGGTGGAGTGGGGTGAGACAGGGAAGAGTTTAGTGGGGTAGTTTGGAGTGTATTGGAGTAGAATGGGTGGATTATAGTTAGGATATTAGATTGGACTGGAATTAGGTAGATTGAAGTGGGTTGATGGGAGTGGGGTAGATTGGAGTGGAATGGGCTAGAGCGGGTAGAGTGGATTGCATTGGCGTCTTATAGGGCGGATTGAGGTAGACTGGGGAAGAGTGGAGTAGATAGGGGTAGATTGGAGTGGAGTAGATTGGAGTAGAGAAGACAGGAAGAGTGGAGTGTATTGGGGTAGATTAGGGTGTAGTTGAGAGGGGTAGATTGGGTGAATTAGAGTGGGATAGATTGGATATAAGCGGGTAGATCAAAGAGGGATGATTGGAGTGGGATAGTTTGGAGTGGGATTGAGTGGGGTGGGGTAGATTGCAGTGCCATTGTGTGGAGTGGGGTAGACTGGGGAAGAGTGGGCAGAGGGGGTTGATTGGAGTGGAGTAGATAGGGGTAGATTGGAGTAGAGAAGATGGGTGGAGTGGGATGGGATGGAGTGGGTTAGAGTGTAGTGGGGTAGATTAGGTGAAATACAGTAGGGTAGATTGGGATGTGGTGGACTAGATTGAAGTGGGGTGGAGTGGAGTATATTTGGGTAGATTGGAGTGGGGGAGTGGGATAGATTGAATTGGGGTGAAGTGGGGTAGATTGGAGTGGGATATACTGGGGTGGAGTGGAGTAGATTGGGGAAGTGTGGAGTGCAGTTGATTAGAGTAGATTGGATTGTGGTAGACTGGAGTGGGGTGGATTGGAATAGATTGGACTTTGGTAGATTTGACCATAGTGGGGTAGATTTGAATGGAGTGGGGTAGATTGAGGTGGAGTAGATATGAATGGGGTAGATTGAGTGGAGTGGGGTGGATTGGAATGGAGTAGATTGTAGTGAAGTAGTGTGAGGTGGGGTACATTGGAGTGAAGTAAGTGGTGTGGAGTGGCATGTTGTGGAGTGAGTGGCACAGATTAGGGTGACGAAGTCGAGTGGCGTCTCGTAGAGTGTCTTAGAGTTGGGGGTATAGAGTAGAGTAGAGTGTTGTAGAATTGAGTGGTGTGGCAGAGAGTGGAGTGACTTAGTGGGGAATATGCATGGTGTGGTAGTGAACTGCCATTACAGACAGCACATTTTCCATTGAATATCCATTAAATTAGCACCGAAATATGGTTTTACTGCGCACAAACGATCACCTAGTATATTGATATATTTTAATTGTATTCAAATATTTGTTTCTACCACACTTTAGAATTACAAAATAAGTGTGCTTCATTTGTAATAATTCTGATATATCCTGAGACATTAGCCCAGTTCAT
The DNA here is from genome assembly GCF_964261635.1 of Lissotriton helveticus. Lineage (NCBI taxonomy): Eukaryota > Metazoa > Chordata > Amphibia > Caudata > Salamandridae > Lissotriton > Lissotriton helveticus. Next base: position 823,959,078 of record NC_136073.1, read on the forward strand.
TTTTTTGTGTGCTAGGGAAAAAAACATCCCACACCCTCTCCTCTTACATGCATACTCAGCAGGATTGTTACTTAAATTCTCTCACTTTTAAGTCAGAGATAGAAAAGTAAACACCAAGCTCCCTCGGAAGAGAGACCTTGACATTTGACCTCCGGATTTGAATGCATTGCAAATGTAACAAGATATAAAACAAGATTCAAAGGCTGTTTACAGAAAGCGAGTTTGTGGAAGAATACAGTAAACGAGGTCTAGGCAACAGGAGGGAGGAACTCAAGCTGAACAGCCTAAAGCAAGTAAAGCCAGCAAATTGAAAGTTAGTAAATGTGAGTTACAAACCACAAAGCCAATGGTAAACAACGGGCAGTATGCATTCCTAGGTCAGCTTTCTGAATGTCCCCAAGATGTCTTTAACAAACCAGACAGCTGCGCTGTCTGATAGGCTTAGACCTGAACAAGCAAGGTCCAAAATATACGCCACTGACTTCACGGTTGTTTCTCGAACATGTTGCTCTCTCCCTCACAATGAAGCATTCGGATCAGGTTCTTCCGGTTCTCAGGGATTATGTGCTGTAGCACACCTGGCGAATGTCACAACTCCTGGTCCAACAGTGTTAGTGAAGGCCCCGCCCTGGGTTTTTTACAGACACTGCAAACTGTTTTATAGTACCATGAACTGCAGGTGCTCAGCTCAGGGTGCATGCTCAGGCTGGAAGAGGCAGGGATAATTCCCGGAAGTGCTCACTCCATTGGAAAATGGGGGTTGGGAGGGGCAGTAATGGGCACCTCTTTCTGCAGGGATGGAATGGGACCAGCTACAGCAGGGAAAAGAAACTGGTCAATCCAGCGTAGCAAAACTTACCATAACATGAGCACAACATATCTAAGAACAGACTGGGAACCAAATTTAGCCCTGGTACGCATGCCAACAGACTCGATTCAGATAGGAGAATCTGGATTTCGTAAGACAAAATGGCTGTATTTTAGTGATTTCAAGCCTTAAACTGCCTTTGCTTCAATGGGGAAAATGAAGTCCCCAGATGTCTTTTTCAACATCTCCCACGTTCAAGTTTTAAAATGTTGGCATGTATCATACATGTCATTAGACCCGAATCAAGCGTGAGAATCCCAATTTGTTAAAGACAAAAATTGATTACTTGTGGGTGTCTCCTGCCTGAAATTGCCTCCTTTTCAATAGAAGTGAATGGTGGTGGTGGTGGTTGGAATTCAATTTTATTTTTTTATTTTTTTTTAATATCCCACTTTCCTCTTCTAAATGTTGGCATGCATGGTGTATACCATGTGGAGAGACGCTGGATCATGGCGGACTATCCAGCTCTGAAAGCAGCCCCCTCCCCCGCAGCCCAAAGGGCAAATACTTAAGTGGCAGATCTGGCAGTCTGGGGTTGAACATACCAGCATACACACAGCAGTTGCTAGCAGGTGCAATGCAAGAAACTAATATGACACGCCGACATGCCCCATCAGGCCGTCAAATAATACCGGGGACCCAAATAAGGCCTACTCTAGTGCAAGTTTTTTTTTTGGTTTGTTTAAATATATAGTGCAGCTTATCACCCGCTGGGGTATCCAGGCGCTATCCATGGGCATGGGAGATTAAGTGATTTGCCCAGAATCACAGGATGTTGCACCGAGACTCGAACCCAGTTTCCCTAGTCAACACATCTGGCTGCAGCATTAAAGTCAAAACTAAGAAGCCATTTATGGGGCTGGTTCTCAAGGATAATTATGTGAGTATGTGTATCATACTCCTTATTTACACCTCACATCACCTCGAAGAAATAATTTTGGCGAATCCAGTTGCGTCTCTCCATCAAAAAAAGGGGGATGGTGAAAATCCCTTGGCAAATCATGCGCTTTAACCCAGCTGCAGATTACAGAAGGCGCCTTCACCAAGGGACGTAAAAATACTAGGCATTAAGACAAATCAGAGAGCATTCAATTGACCAGTCGTTCCCTTAAATCAAGCTCTCACCGAGCCAGTGCTTCCACATGACCAGGTATAGCCTTAGGACTTTATCACTGGACGGTGCCAAAGAACAAGAAAATGCCAAATTGTTGCCTTTGTAGTAAGAGGCTCGACAAACTCCAACAACGAAATGCCATTTTGCTTGATTACCAACATTCCAGCCGCGGCCCGTGCAGATAAGAGTGGTGGCGCTGGGGATTTCGACAGACGACGAGGGAAAATTATTTATTCAATTTTCCCTTGTGGTCGTCTGTCGAATCCCCCACACCAACCCGGCCCTGCTGCTCTTACCTGCACAGACCGCAACATTCCCTGCATTGCCAATCAGCTGCACCCAATTCTCACCCAGACCATGCTCTCAACAAATCAGCATAGAGCTTAAAACAGTGCAAAATTCATCTCTGTATTTAGATCTCGTGGAACTAAACTTTTAGAATTTGTTTTTCAATGTCTTCTGTTTTGCTGCAGGTTACCTAAATACCCAGTTTACAAACTGGTATAGATATTGTGGAGAAGTGTGGCTCAATGGTTAAAGCGGCAGACCCTGATGCAGAAGACTGGCTCAGGACCAGGGTTCAATTCCCGCCTCGGCGGGTCTTGGGCTCAATTTCCTCGGACCTGATAATTCTCGCATCGGTGCCTGTTCTAATCATGGGTCCCACTCTGCATCTCTGGGCAATAGCTTGCTTAATCTCCACAACGGCCCTAACAGCGCTGTGATGCCTGGCTTCACCCCATGGGGGTGCCCAGGAGTGGACATTTCACAGGGAAAAGCCAGGAAGGGTTCCACAGCGGTATGCGTTACAGCGCCAGGACACCCATGGGTATTAGTGCGCTTTACAAGTACAAAAAATTACATATTGTGATTAGATACACTTTATGAAAACTCTGAGGCCCTTTACAATGGAGTCAGTAAAGAAAATCAATAACTATTCCACATGACAGTCGACACGTTTCGCTTGGGGTTTTCTCTACATGAGCTTTTTCTAGTCCGGTATTGGGTGCAAACTCCATTTTGCTCTCAAAACTGAATTACAGAAGGGGGGAAATTGCAGGTGTTTGCTCCCACATTTTGTGACTGGTGATACTAGGTGTAAGTTGCTGGAAAAAACATAGTATGTGCAATTTTGGCATATATTGGCATGGTGATTATCATGGCCGATTAGCGTGTTGATCCCTTTCCCTGATGCCCAACATGCAATCTAGTGCAAATTACACCTCTGCTAATTTGCAAACCTCGGACAATTGTAGATTAGCAGGTTGGCAATCTACACCCAATGTAGTTGTGCATGGTTATCTGGCCCTGAGTATTTAGCACATGAGTGAAGCAAACTAGGATGAAGAGAAGAGGGTCTTAGGGTAACAGATGAGGCAAAATTGGCTTCTAATGATTTGGAGACATTCTTTTGTTTTATTTTGCTGAAGAAGTGACTATATCAATGAGTTAACTGTTGTATTCAGCTATACCAACTGAATTGCGCCGATGTCAGTCTTAACAGGAGTAAGAGTGACCATGGATGTTTAGAAAATGTGACCAATTCCTCCCCGAAGCAGCCAGTCGCATCTTTCCACAGAACTATTGGTCACATCATGCTGCAATGACTATTTCCCCTATGAGGAGTTGTACGGAGGGTGCAAACTCTCATTGGGGATATCCAGTCTACTTTGCTCTGCCGCCCACAAATCGGGAGAGCCGCGACTATGGTGGGTGGACCGGCCTGTGGGGATTGGGGCAGTGTGCGACGCCACCAGCCCACAGTGGGTTGGTTATTGGCCTCGTGCACACTGCGACCTGGAAGCAGTTTAAGGGTTTTTGGGTCGCTCCCATTCTAGTTCTTGCCGGCCCCTCCCCCTTAACAAGCATTTACAATGCAATGGTTTTGCCTTTGTTAAAGTTAGAGCTATTGGCATTGCTCTTGACACTCTGAAGCTCCACTCTGAAGCTCCACTCTGAAGCTCCACTCTGAAGCTCCACTCTGAAGCTCCACTCTGAAGCTCCACTCTGAAGCTCCACTCTGAAGCTCCACTCTGAAGCTCCACTCTGAAGCTCCACTCTGAAGCTCCACTCTGAAGCTCCACTCTGCACTCTGAAGCTCCACTCTGAAGCTCCACTCTGCACTCTGAAGCTCCACTCTGCACTCTGAAGCTCCACTCTGAAGCTCCACTCTGCACTCTGAAGCTCCACTCTGAAGCTCCACTCTGAAGCGCCACTCTGAAGCGCCACTCTGAAGCGCCACTCTGAAGCGCCACTCTGAAGCGCCACTCTGAAGCGCCACTCTGAAGCGCCACTCTGAAGCGCCACTCTGAAGCGCCACTCTGCAGCGCCACTCTGCAGCGCCACTCTGCAGCTCCACTCTGCAGCTCCACTCTGCAGCTCCACTCTGCAGCTCCACTCTGCAGCTCCACTCTGCAGCTCCACTCTGCACTCTGAAGCTCCACTCTGCACTCTGAAGCTCCACTCTGAAGCTCCACTCTGCACTCTGAAGCTCCACTCTGAAGCTCCACTCTGCACTCTGAAGCTCCACTCTGAAGCTCCACTCTGAAGCTCCACTCTGAAGCGCCACTCTGAAGCGCCACTCTGAAGCGCCACTCTGAAGCGCCACTCTGAAGCGCCACTCTGAAGCGCCACTCTGAAGCGCCACTCTGAAGCGCCACTCTGAAGCGCCACTCTGAAGCGCCACTCTGAAGCGCCACTCTGAATCTGCAGCTCCACTCTGAATCTGCAGCTCCACTCTGCACTCTGAAGCTCCACTCTGAAGCTCCACTCTGAAGCTCCACTCTGAAGCTCCACTCTGAAGCTCCACTCTGAAGCTCCACTCTGAAGCTCCACTCTGAAGCTCCACTCTGAAGCTCCACTCTGAAGCTCCACTCTGAAGCTCCACTCTGAAGCTCCACTCTGAAGCTCCACTCTGAAGCTCCACTCTGAAGCTCCACTCTGAAGCTCCACTCTGAAGCTCCACTCTGCACTCTGAAGCTCCACTCTGCACTCTGAAGCTCCACTCTGCACTCTGAAGCTCCACTCTGCACTCTGAAGCTCCACTCTGCACTCTGAAGCTCCACTCTGAAGCTCCACTCTGCACTCTGAAGCTCCACTCTGAAGCTCCACTCTGCACTCTGAAGCTCCACTCTGAAGCTCCACTCTGCACTCTGAAGCTCCACTCTGAAGCTCCACTCTGCACTCTGAAGCTCCACTCTGAAGCTCCACTCTGCACTCTGAAGCTCCACTCTGAAGCTCCACTCTGCACTCTGAAGCTCCACTCTGAAGCTCCACTCTGCACTCTGAAGCTGCACTCTGAAGCGCAGGACGGGCAGCTCGGAGCTCCGGAGCCCCCTGCCCCCCACCACCACCACGTCCCTAGCATTAGAGCTCAGGACTGGGTCAGGAGCCGGGGGGGGGATGTACTTTGTAGGAACGGGAGGCTACATTTTCGTTACGCCACTGCCCTGCGCATCTGTGAGAAGCGGCAGGCTCTGGGCTCATTCAGCACTCCGAGGCTTCCCCAGGGGGATACGAACGCTATTGTCGGTCTACGTTCTGAGATCTGTGAAAAAATATTTCTTTTAAAAAAAAAAGCTAACAACATCAGAGTGGGCACATCAGTAAAAACACTTTACACTCGAACACAAAAATGTTTCACCTGTTGCATAAGTCAGACCCAACTCAGCGAGGCAAACTTTCCTTGCAGAAGCCAAGCCTCCTTCAGACGTAACTAGCTGCAGCGGCGAGTTCTTCCCCTTCCCTGCTCCTCCGTCGCCAAACAGCTCCATAGGGCACGGATTAGGGCATTTTACCGAAGTCTCAGGGTTTCCCTTTGTTCACTCACGGGAACCAGAAAACAATACATTTACATTTTCCTGCAGTTGCAGAGAGTACTAAAGTAAGCGCTTGTATTCTCCGCTTTGTTTTAACTTTATCAAACATGGGGTGACGTAAAAGACAGCTAAAAAAGATTACCCCATATTATGCTGTAAGTAATGGTTTGGTGTTCTCTTGACTTAGAAGCGTTCTTGAATGTTATGCGCTGCTTAGAATGCTCTGCAAAACATAACATAGAACAATACAGGACAAACACAGAATTTCGGACAACACGGGAGGAACACGTTTAATATCGAACAAGTAACCCCCACAGTTTACTTGACTTTAATGGTGGCTCTGTTGCATCCCGCTCCTGTAGGACAGACACGTACCTATAGAAGCAAATAAGGCACCACAAGCCCACTCGGGCCCTAATTCAGTGGGGGGTGGGGAGGGTGGAGGGAGGGGGGGGGAGGGTGGAGGGAGCGGACATTGAAAGAAAGTAAAGTTTTTACAGAGTGACACTAACAGGACACCTAAAAGCAAAACCTCGTTTAAATCTGTTGAGTGTTGAAATCTCTTCCCACAAAGGTACCGTACAGGCACAGTAAAACAGGCACTAGCCCACTGTGTTGTACAAACTCCACAGGGCCTCCGACTTTATCCCTGCCGACTCCGCGTTTACCGCCCCGTGTCTCTCCCAGCTTCACTCACTCAGACCCTCGTACCCTGGTTTCTCTTTACGTGCGCACGACATACAGTCTCAGGGTTTCCCTTTGTTCACTCACGGGAACCAGAAAACAATACATTTACATTTTTCTGCAGTTGCAGAGAGTACTAAAGTAAGCGCTTGTATTCTCCGCTTTGTTTCAGACATGCTGCGCCGGCCAGGGCTGGGGTTCATGTAAGTGAGGGGTGCCCCTCCTTGGCCAGAGCTCAGCTGTTTCAGGCTGGAGCATTGTCTGCGCCGCGGAACGGCAAGAGTTAACCTCAACGCCGCATCTGCAGCCTGCTCCACGAGTGACCGGCGGGCTCAGAGCGCGGAGGACCCAGGCAGCGGGGCGAGGGCTCTGGATGCGGGGAGGACGGAGGTATGTCGCCGGGGGTAGGGGGCTGCTTCCTTCAGGCCGGCTTCTCGCTGCGGGCAGCATCTCCGGTCTCCCTCACAACACGGGAGACCGGCAAGGCAGGCAATGGCAAGGCAGGTCCCGGCAATGCCGGACCAGACTCGGGGGCGTTCCCGGCGTCGCGTGACGTCGGCAAAAGGGAAAGAATGTCAGGAACGCCCCCGTGTCTGGTCCGGCATTGACGGACAGGCCCCTCGTCCAATGGCAAGGCTCCGTTTACGGAGCCAGCCAATCAATGACGAGGGCCGACCCAAAGCACCCTACAGTTCTCAACAGGATTTCGCCTGCGCGAAAAGCTGCGCAGAGCGCAGCTTTCGCTAGGCAAAAGCTAAAAAGGGCTGCAGTGCGGTAAAGCGGTCTCTTTTCTGCTCACCACTCCACTCACAGGGCGCTGCTGGTCCCGCAACCGGGGAACAAGTACTACATTTTTTTGTCCCTTCCACCATCGCCTTAGACAGCAGATTGTTGTGTGGTTTCATTTTCCGATCATGTTTTCATTCATTTTTCTCTTTCAGCTTAATATAATTTAAGTTGAAGTTGCTTGTTAGCTATGTTTCTGATTCTTTTGCTTTGACTCTTCTTTTGCAGCTGTTTGGTGTTTTGTCGTATTTATTATTGTATCCTAGGATGGCGGTGAGGTCATGATTGGTGGTGCGCTTCGGGTCCATTGAAGGCATCCATTTACTTGGGATAAGTCGGACAGCGGTCTCACGAGGCCCTCCAAGGGGTGCTTGCAGCAAGTCGGGGTATAAAGCAAGATTTGAAAAAAAGATGGTTTTCTACGGGTGTTTGTGGTAGACAATTTCTATGGACTGGAATCTAGAAAATACTAAAGTGATTCTGGTATTTTACTGACCTCTGCTGGTCGTTTTCTATCAAAACAATTAAATAGCGGCAGTTGAACAGAAAAAAAGTCCCTAAGCGGAAGCAGGCAAGTCCTATTGCTGATCTCCAGAGCCCACAAAGTACATACACATATAAGTATATACTAAAGTATATACACAAGAGGTCTCGAATGCTCGACCTAAAAAGTGCTCACTGCCACGGACCCTTACAGCCAATCACTGCACAGGTGCCAAGCTAGCACAGGCCACTGAGGGGGATAATGGGGTGCCTCAGGTAGTCAACCTGGTGGGCAGACAGAACCCGTGCTCAAGCTTACTCAGGGGAGGAATGCAAACAGGGTGGGCCTCTCCCTTTAGGGAGGGGCCCGCACTGGTTCACCAGTCATTACCTTACTCGTAGGCTAAACACTGGACCCGCAGGGACAAGGCTAGATCTGGTCAGGAATTTCTATGTATTAGAGTCCATGTTAAGGTTAGCCATCCATCAAAATGTTAAATAATACTTTGTTGTTTTATGGTGTTTCTGCTTATAATTTTGAAAGTGATATTGAGTGCATTTTATTATGAGATGTTTTTGTTATCATAATAAATACAGTCGGGGTTTACGACCCCTAACCCAAAAGGTTTTGAAAGTGTGGCGTGTGCCGTCTTTAGCAATGGGGAATGATAGGGGTACAGATGGGAGGATCTGTGGTCATTCATTGGTAAGGCTGGGCCTCGGCGATACCTGCCCTTATGCAAATTCACATATTTTTCTCCACTCAGAAGACCTTTTGCCTGTGGCAAAGACCCCTTTCCCTGCACTCCCACAAATTTTGGACATGTTCCTTTTCACACCCTAGAAGGGGAGGCACTCCAGGATGGCAAAGGGTAAACATCATTCTTTTTCTGGAGCAAATCACTGACTACTGCCTGGGTAGGAAGGTATCAGGGAGAGGTATGTGAATGTCCACATACTCATACGGCTGGCGGTCGTTCACAAATTCCCTATCAAAACACCGCTTGAACCTCCCACTCCCCGCTGCTTGCAATGGGTTGACTATTACATAATTGCATGCAGTCATAACATACAATTATGTAGTAGAAAACCCATTTAAAATTATTTTGTGATTATGGACTGGCGTAAATGGAGCCATTTTCAGCCATGAACTTAGTTTTGTGGCCATAAAGGGCTTGGTGATTCCAACCCACCGTGTTTTTCTACAACATAACATAACAGGTGTATTTGTAAAGCGCACGATTACCCGAAGGTGTCCTGGCGCTGAATAACAGATGTTTATTGTAACCCAACTCAATGGTACTCATTTTATCGACCTCAAATGGATGAAAGGCTGAGTGACCCGCCGGGATTTGAACCTGTGACCATGAGTTCGAACACAGGCCCCTGCAGTGGCTACTTTAATCCACTGAGCCACCACACCAGAGAATGCATGAAATATACTGAATGAGGTCTGATTAAACTGTAAATTGATGGTGAACCAGAGGATTCACCATGGAGCAGCACACACTTGTTTCACACACCCAGACTATTTGGTTTCAAGAAAAGGGACAGAGTAGGGAACTCGAACCTGGGAGATATGTGGGCGAGTAACCACATGAAGTTATCACCACTTTACAGGAACAAGTTAACCTACACAGATGCCAATTCCACAAACATTTACAACATAGATATACAATGGAGTTCCACTGATCAGACGCAAATATCCTTCCAGAATGCAATCTTTTTAGGTAAAGTTAACAATAGAGACAGCCTAGACGGGAAAGAAATCTCAAGATTCTACCAGATCCAATTTCCGGCATTCCGACCTCTTTGGAAATCTATAATCTTATCGAGTGGGTCCAATGATGACTGGAGGACTAAAGATCTATGCAGATCAACTAGACTGTGCCGGATCCAAGTAAATTATTTACATCGAGTGAATTATACAACAGTCAGGCTATGTAAAACGGGTGGGATCCCCTCACCCCGCCGCTCCAGACGTCATGCAAAGTGGTTGATGTCTTTCACATGGTAAGGGGCTCCCGATGACACGAGAGTACTGGCTCACCATATTCCAGAGGGGTCTCCAGCCTCTTGTACAATTAGAGCTACTTATGGTCAATTGAAATCATCGCGAGATGCTATTATTATTAGTGTTGTAATAGTGACCACATCAGAGAAGATTACATTAGTGATCACCATATGCAAGTTTACCAGCAGTGACCACCTCACTGCATCAGGCAGAGTTGCCGGCAGTAATGCAAAAAAGACTTTGTCTGTTTGGAATGCCTCTGTGTAGGTTATACATGCCAGCCACGTCGCAGTGCCCCTGGCACCACAGTAATATTAGTAATAAGTCTTCCCAACGATTTAGCACTCGAAAATCAACTTTGAATATATATTAGAAATTCAGCCATTTTTCTCCAGTCATCAGCTTGTGAATTCTGAAAATACAAACATTTTCGTCTTCAGTTGATAATTGTGGTGTGTGTATATTAATTCAACCATGCAAGATGTTCCAATGTGGTAGGTTGGGCTGCGCCCAGGAGAGTTACTTGCAGGTAGTTGGAGAGCTACCCGTCCCTCGCGAGCCTCTCGGAGAAGCCTGGCCGAGAGGTTTTATGGCCCTCAGAACCTTTTCCTGGGCCTAGCATGCTAGGGATTGTGGAGGACATTGGCGAAGAGGCAGCGTCGGATTGGTAATGCGGGCACTCGGGCAAAGCCAGAGGGGCCGTTATCCGAATTCCAGTTGTGGGCTGCTTTTTTGAGCATTCTGGGGGGCTGGTTTGGGCAGTTTCTATGTTGTTTGATGCCGCCAACGGCGCAGTGGGTGCCTGAGTGGCTTTTCTGGAGGTACATGGGCGTCCATTACCTCCCTTTAATCAATGGCAGAGGTGTCACTCCCTTTCTCTCACTGGGCCGGCCCATTAATGTATGCATATTGATCGGGGCGGGGCACCTAAGCAAAAGTGACCTCATCCCCCCTTCCTTACCCCACCTTTTTTATAAAAAGTTCTCCGAAGCAATGTTTTGCGGAAAAGCAATATGCAAATGTGGGCCACTTTTTTTTTTGCGTGCCCGGGCCGATTTCTAATCCCAATCCAACCCTCCGAAGAGGGCTACCTGCAGGTAGCTGGAGAGCTACCAGTCGCTGGCGAGCCTTTCGTTGGAGAAGCCTGGCCTAGAGGTTTGATGGCCCTCAGACTCCTTTCCTGTGCTTGGCATGCTAGAGATTGTGGAGGAGATTGATGGGTTTCAGGGACCGAACCTGGCTGGGACTGGACAAACTGCTAGCACAGAAGGGACATGATTAAACACTGGAGATCCGAAGAAGACGCCCGGGTACAGGCGTGGGCGAGTGTAATGGAGAGATGGTCCACGCGGCAAGAACTGATATACCAAGCCCGTAGGTGTCCGTGCAAGCAATGTAGGAGATGTGGCCATGGTGGGGCTACTTCCATGTAGAGGTTGCCTAATATTTTTGCATTCTGCTTAATGACTAATAATCTATTGTTGCTATCACGGGACATATTGGCCACTTTATATGGATGTCCTGAATGACGTGGTTTGGTTATAAAATAAATTAAAATAATTGTATGAAGTAGACAGACATGCACAGGTCCGTCTACATGTGTGACCGAAGAGACATACACGTTTCTCCTTAGGAATGACATGAATAGGACCCTCCGTAAAGTCTGACCGAGGAGAGGTACATGTACACGTTTGACTCAAAAGACATGCACATGTAATCGCCATGTATGATTAAAGAGACATACATACGTCCCTCTGCAGGTTAGACAATCACAGGACCCTCTACAGTTCCATTGGAGGAACCATACTCTGGTCGATCTAGAGACATGCAACAGTCCCTCTCCATGTCTGACAGAAAGGACATGCACAGCCCCTGGACAGGTGTCACTGAAGACACATGCACAGGTCTCCCAATGTGTGTGAACGAATAGATATGCACAGGTCCCTCTGCATGTGCAACCAAAGGGACTTACAGAGTTCTCCCTGTCAGTTCCCTCCACATGTATGACTGAAGAGCCACACGTATGTCACTCTAAATATGTGACCGAGGAGACTTACACAAGCCCCTGTACAGGTGTGACTGAAGGTCCATGCTTAGGTCCCTTAACATGTGTGAACAAATAGATATGCACAGGTTCTCCTGCACGTGCAACCAAAGGGACTTACAGAGTTTCCCATCAGTGTGTGAGGAAACATCTAAGGTCCCTCTACATGTACGACTGAAGAACCATACATATGTCCCTCTAAATACGTGACCGAGGAGACTTACACAGGCCCCTGTACAAGTGTGACTCAATGCATTGGTCCCTCAACATGTGTGAACGAACAGATACACACAGGTCCCTTTCCACGTGTAACCGAAGAGACTTGCACAGTTCGCTCTGTCGGTGTGTTTGAGTAAACATGCAAAGGGCCCTCTACATATATGACTTTAAGAGACATGCACAAGTCCCTCTACACACGTGACTGAGAAGACAAACAGGTCCCTTTGCTGGTGTGACTGAGAAGATATGCACCGGTCCCAGTATAGGAGTTAGACTGAAGAGACATGCACAGGTCTACCTACATGTGAGGTCAAAAAGACATACACAAAATGATTTGCAGACGTCACGGAGTAGATTGTATGACCAAAGAGGCATTCTCATGTTTCTTTGCAGATGTCACCGAGGAGACATGCAGAGATCCCTTTACAGGTGTCACTGAAGACATATGCACAGGTCCCTCTGCAGGTGTGACTGAAGAGACATGCACAAGTCCATGTAAGTCTGTGTCAGATGTGAATGAACAGCCATGCACAGGTCCCCTACATGAAAACATGCACATGTGATCTACGCAAGAGGCATGCTCAGACATAACTCTACATGTGTGACAGAGGAGGGTTACGCAGATCCCTTCTCAGGTGTGGCCGAGGAGACAAGCCCGAGCCCCCCTCGCGCTGTGACTGAGGAGACATGTGGGGTTGCGTCACCGTGGCTGAGGGGCTCGGATACCCTCCACTGACGTCTCTTCAATAGCACAGAATACCCCACGTGCAACAGAGCCCCACGAACCAAGATCATGCACCGTGCCACGTGCGCAGTCAGTGTGCGTGGGTAAAGACATGGACCTCTGCCCCTGTGCCACTTACAATCATTAACATTATCAACAAGGTAAAAACAACTCTGCGCTGACTCCCCTGTAGCCTAGCCTTGTACAAATCGGGATAACTTGTACCTAAGATTGTGCACTTTTTCGTGTGCAGTAGAAATCGTCCTAACTTCCTTTCTCGCTTACTAGCGGGAATTGTGAACGCTAGGCACACACTGCACGCGCATGTCCAGCATTTCACCCAGGCTCCCCTCCAGACTTGTTAGCAGATAAGGGAGCCGCTGAACACGGAGATCCTCGGGCAATCTGCCCAGGATCACACATCGTGGTCCAGCGCAGAAGCCAGGATAGAAGTTTTCTAGTTGTACAACTGTAATCTTAATTGCTAGCCCGCACCCCCCATCCCCTCCCTACAGGGCATCTGCCCAGGATCACACATGGTGGTCCAGAGTAGAAGTCGGGATTTAAGTGTTCTGGCTCTACAACTGTAATCTTAATTACCAGTCCGCCCCCCGTCCCAGCACCCTCTCCCTATAGGACAATCTGCCCAAGATCACACATCGTGGTCCAGTGAAGAAGTCAGGTATTAAGTTTTCTGGTTTTACAACTCCAATCTTAAATACTAGCCCGCACTCCCCCCCCCCCCCCCCCCATCCCCTCTCTACCGGGCATCTGCCCAGGATCACACACTGTGGTGGTCGCCACTCACTCGGATAGCGGTAGTAGAAGTCGTTCTCGATGTCCGAGGCGCTCAGGTTCTTGGTGTGCTCGTGCCACGCCCGGGAGTCGGTCTCGTGGTCGTAGCGCACGAAGATGGCGAAGAGGATGATGGTGATGCCCTCCAGGATGGCGCAGACCACGGGCAGCTTGACCCGCATGTTGGTGGAGTAGCCGGTCATCTTGAGGCGGGGTCTGGTGCCACGCGGAGTGAGAAGAAGGCGCTTTGCACACTAGTGACTGGGAGAAGAGCCCCGGAGCAGACTGGAGGGCTGCGGGCAGGTGGCCTCTACTACTGGCAGGGGCCGGGCTCCATGGCAGCCGGTGCCTCCCGCCCCCTGCAGTCAGCCGGTCCGACCCCTCCCCCTGCCTTCAGCCGGTCCAAGAGTCAGGCCCCGCCCCCTCCTTCAGCCGGTCCACCGGTCCGGCCCCGCCCACTCCCAGGTGAAGCGAAGTTACAAAGGTCCTCGGAGCTGACGCTGACGCAACCCCCGTCGCTGCCAATTGTTTCATGACGGGAAAATGCCCTGTTACGTATGGTGCGTAGCGCCGCGACTCGAGCTGTGCAAGGACGGCGCTGTGCGTGAACACATTTTTTTTATTAAGTGCAATTTCTTAACGAGGAGCTCCCCTCGCAGCAGGAGGGCGTCTAGTATTTATATATTTATTTCGCTTTTTTTATTTTTATTTATATCGGCGACATTATCAAAAAATACTAGTGCGCTATACAATAAACTTATTTGGTACAGAGGGTTCAACATTACCAAATATTATCCAATATTTTTTTATTTATTTATTTATAAATATATTTACATTAGGTCAAGAATGACAAAATAATAAAACTTTAGAGAGAAAAAAAACCGCACAAGGCGTACAAAGAGCAGTTTTACACCTCCACTGCGCCACCCCAGCGTGGTAGAGTCTAGTCCGAGTCAACTTGGGAGCTTCTGACGTAAACTCTTTCCACGCGCGCGCACAGGGACGTCGCGCGCTTACGCCCTACCGCGTTCACGTTGCAGGGCACGAGACGCCACACACCTGCCCCATTAAAACAGAAACACCTGTGAAGGTGGCGTTTTATAAGCAGTGTTAGGCCCGTTTGGGGCTGTGTCGCCTGCACCTTTGACCGTGTTACGATAGATAGTACTCTGGCTTCAGGTAGGGAGGGAGGGGGCTGAGGCAGTCAGGGTATCAATGACAAGATTTCACTGCTCTGGTCAGGAGTCCAGGGATGCCCATTGGATTCTAGAGCGAACATTGAGCTTTGTTACATCAAGGCCAGGACCACTGGAGTTATGCAGGAGGGGAGTACTAAACTGGCAGCAGGGTTGACTACATTATGCGGACAGAAAAGATACATTCATTCTGTGATATATTATCTTATAATTTTTTCTTTTTACACATGCTAACACTGTCTCGGGGAGGTGTTTTGCCTTATTAGTACCAGTTCAAGACACAAATACAGCAATAAGCAACAGAAAGGTGACAAGCCAACCTTTGCAAGGGATCTTCCACTTCGCAACAAAGGGGGTATAGCCTTTTGAGCCAGAAACTTGTTAGTTAAAATCTGCAGATTATGCAACAGGTGATGGATTATGGGACAACTGCGACAAGTGCATAATTATGTGGAGAACACCATGGCAGCTAAATTGCATAATTCCAGTTGCCATGTACTAGGGATGAACACCCAGCCGATTGGTGGTGGCGTGCCATATATCAGTCCACGTGTAGGAGTGTTACGCTGAGGAAGACAGAGATCCAGATTGGCAGATTTTGGTAGCTGGATCCATTAACCCCTTGCATGCTTGTGATGGCCCTTGGCCGTCACGAGTCACGGTGGGCGTGTGCGGAGGACAGCCAGGGGCCTTCCGAATCCCACCCACTTATTCAAATGCCTGCACAGCGTGAAAATTTGCCGTGCACGCAAGGGGTTAAGGATCGAAGAACAGAGCCTGATCATGTACCTACGACGGAGTGCTCTGGTGTAGCTGAGGCTCAAGCCCATTGGAACATACGTATCCCAGTCCGTCATTATTTTGCTCACTATGCCACCTCAGTTGAAACAGGGTCAGGACAGATTTGAATATGGCTGAGTCCAACTGTGGTGGCAGGGTGTACAAAATAACTTGTAATTGTAATTGAATTTATATAGCGCTTACTACCCCCGACAAGGTGTTGAAGCGCTTTACAGCGAGTACCACGCTACTCCAGAATCCAAGGTTAGTGGCTAAATATTGGGTATTGCGATTGGTCATGTGCTCTCAAGAAAAATCACTGCATGCATTTACATCAGTTACTTTGTGATGGATTATATTAATACCAGATAGGTGGGATAATTAATGGGGGCTGTGTGGTTTCAGGTGAACGGTTAGTGAGATAGATCAGCTGAGGGAGACTAGGTAATGTTAGGTTGCAGGGATAGGGTTTTTAAGTAGGAGATGCTGTGATCTGTGAAATGAGGTGTCAGCCTTTTGCAGAATTACAATGAGTAGAATAAGGCACCTAGGTATGAGACTGACGGAAGGCGGGCATCAGCAATAGAAAGCACGCGGAGGATGAAAGGGAAGAAGAGGGTCACTCTGAAGCGAGAAAGGAGAGATTTCAAGCCTAAAGGAATCGAGGAATTAAGTCAAGTTCATTTTTTTCCATGCAGGGTTAGGGAGTATGGTGGAAAGCGGCTTTCTGAGATAGCAGCCAATTTAAGGATATGAGCTGTAGAAAGCAATCTGAGAATGTAAGCTGTAGAAAGCAATCTGAGCGTGTAAGCTGTAAAAAGAAAACATTATACATAGTGTGCCATATCCGGGGCAGACATCTTAAAACATGCAAGTTCAAGGGCACACATCACTTAAACCGTAAGAGTCTAGCCTGCTGTGTGCCATCTTAGGACAGCCCTTAAACATACTCTGGAGTATGTCAGTCTTGGTACAGGGACTGTATGCTACACAATGCCAAAGTATACTTAATTAAGAATAAAGCATGTTACAACGCATGCGATTACATTGCGTACTATTACAATGTGGTTGTTACAACAACTGCGTTGTTAGTACGCAATACCTTTACATCGCAGGTCATTAGAACGATTTGCTGTAGGGGGCACGCTGGACTTAGAAAAAGTATTCTTTACTATTCCTACTCCAGTTTGCGCAACAGCAGGGAAGGTGTTGGATTTAATATTCAATACCTTAGCACCCCCTACAGCAAGTCGTTCTAATGACTTGCGATGTAAAGGTGTTGTGTACTAACAACGCGTTCGCTGTAACAACCACATTGTAAAAGCACTGCGTTGTAACAACAGCGTTGTAAACGCTGTTTCCCCTTAATTACCCTTCCATGAAATAGGGCTATATTTTCACAATCATCATTTTCCGGATAAAAGGCCCTAATTCAGATATTGACTGTCCAAAGGCACTCTAAGTCACACACCTTCTGAGCAGAGTCTTTCATTTTCTTATCTTTTTTTTTGGTTTTCTTGTCTTCCATGACCTGTTCATCCATATCTTTCTCCTTCTCTCTGGGAACTGGGATGGAGCCCGAGTGATTACCAGTGGCTGAAATGAATGAAGCCTTCCAATCATCACCTTTTTGCATCCTTCACTGGACTTTACTGTCACCATCACTGTTCTGGACATCTTCACTGTCAAAACACCATCCAAACTGTTGCATCCCACCAACGGAGAACTCAACACTTGAATGTAAAAAATATTCATCAATCGATTGCAATTCTTGCAACTCTTCCAGCGCAGTATTCTGGATTGGAAGATCGCAACCATGAACTACGCCACCCCACCCGTCACTACCAGTCAATCAATCAATCAATCAAAAGTAAAGTTTATTTAGACCATTGATCTTTAAACCACATAAAACACGATGTTTTGTATAAAATTCTAAAAATTATTACAAATTCATCATCTCATTCCATTGTAGGAGGCTAATTTTCCTAAAATCCATCTCAGTTTTGATAAACACAACTCCATACTTAAGTTAAAAACACATTCAAATATCACGTATATGACCCAAACAGTACCAAAATCCTATTTTAAAACATTTAAAAAGGAAGAAACTTAAATCCCTATACATCATCACTCAACCTAGCCCTCCATACCCTATTCCATAAAAAACCTTTTAGCAGCCTGAATAAACTTCGCCATAGCTTTTGCGTTATCAAGGTAATGCATGTCCATAAGGAGCTTGATTGCTTGCGTACGTGACCTAATACCATATTTTAAGAAAATTGGTCGTAAAAACTGTTTTCGCTGGGCTAACAATTTGTGAGAACCCATTAAAATGTATAAGCAACTGCATTTCGTGCCCATCTTGCATGTGCATCAACCGTCTGGTCGTATCAGTTCCCTTTTTATTTTGCCATTTAACCGAGCAGGATTGATACCGATTCTCAGCCTTAACACTTCCATTCTGAACCATTGATTTGGTAGGGTGTCTAGCTAGGGATACCAATTTTCTTTCATCCAGCTATTTATCATGAACTGCACAGACCCTTTCTTTAACAGGTATTCAATGTCATTCAATCTAGATATTTCCTTCGCTAAATATTTGAGTACATTTTTTGATTCATCAATATATAGGGACTGTGGATCGATTTTCACCTTCAACTTTTCACATATGGAATAGAGTTTATTTCTTATTGCTTTAGCCCATTTTAATTCACTCAGCTGAATCGCCTCCATACATCATCATGACACTTTCATATCTTCTCCTGACCCCAGCCGTTTCCAAAATCTTAGTCCACCAGTCACAATAAGGTGTGCAGTTTAACCTCAACCAAGCTAAACTTCCCTGCCATTTCAAACAACCTTAACACAAGTTTGTCTGACCACTTTCATGGCCACATCCTCTCAGGCCAACTTGTCATACAACGATGATGGCTTCAGCGTTAAACATGGTTCTCTACCCCTCAACACCTTGAATGGGGAAACCCAAGTTGTAGAATGAGGAGTTAAAGGATACTTCCAAATTCGTAACAAATAGTTTTCTCAACACCTAACTTGGACTACACTGTAAGTTGCAAACATTCTTTAAACATCCTGTCGGCCCTCTCTACCAATTCATTGGACTTGGAGCTATAAAGACACATGGTAATGTGTGAAACCATGGAAGCTTCTAAAAACGTACTGGGTTCTAATCATGTAAATTGTACCCTGTTATCCACTTAGCAAAATGTTTATTACTAAAAACGTTAAAAAGTCAATCAATGACCAAGAATCATCCCACTCTACAAGCCTGTAAAAAATCCACTTGGAATGGTAGTCAATGATGACAATGAATAAATTTACTCCAATGGAGAACACTGAAATTAGACCCATGAAATCAATTGCCATCTGTCCCCATAGCAACCTTGGTAACGCTATTGGTGACAAGGATGCACTCCTAACAACAAATTGCTTATCAGCATCCTGAAATGGAGCACATGCTCCCACAATAACATCAACAAGTGCATCCATGAATAGCCCCCAACAGTATACCTGCAGCTTCTTCTTTGACGATATGACCCCCACTGGTCCAGAGTGAGCCAATCACATAAATACACCCTAATTCCAGATGGTGAATCTAATTTGTCACCTCTTAACTACAAATCCTCTTCAATGTTTAGCCCATCCATCGCCTTGATCCAGTTCCTGTGTGCCTCAATAACTTACTCTCTGCAGACCCACCCAAAGATAAATAACATTGTTGCCAAATGTCAGCATCCCCTTCCACTTTCAACCATTCCTCTTTGCTTACAACCCCAGCATTTTGTCTCAACACAGCCCCCAAACCCACCAATCATTCATTTAAACAATCTTTCACACCAACAGTTATCTCAGATGCGATAGGGAAACATGACAAAAATCTACCCTAGCATTCTTGCTGTCAGGAATGTAACATATTTTGAAATTGAACTTCTGGAGACAAGTCAACAAAAGAATCAACCCCAATGTCACATCACTCTTACCTGTCAAATGTTAACGGCTTGGGGTCGCTTAATATCTTAAATCTTCTTCCCCACTGAATGTTTAAAAAATATTACCTTACGTATGCCAACGCTTCTTTTTGAATTGTGCTGTATTGGTGTTCCACCTCCCTCAAACACTTGTTTCACAACTGCTCCGATGTTCACATTGCTTGCATCAATGGCCACAATGCAGTCTGACAGATAATTAAATGGTTTAAGAGCTGTAGCACCCACAATTATTTGTTTCACTCTATTTATTTATTTATTTATTTATAAGTAGTTCTAGAGCACAACATTCATCCCAAGTGACATCACGGCGCTAAGACAAAGCAGAGTGCAGACAGATGCAAAGATTCCAGTTTTCAGGTTAGTAACTGGGGAAAAGGTGGGTTTTAAACTTTTTTCTGTACATTAGGTATTCTTCGGTCAGGCGTAGATCCGGTGGGAGTTTGTTCCAGAGGACCGCTGCTGATTTTGAGAAAGATCGGTCACCCATCCTGACTTTAGTCGTACGCTTGACTGATGCCAATACCTGATGGCGGGAGTTCAGATTACGCGAAGGAACATGAAAGTTTAATTTACCATGGAGGATTTGTGGGCCTGTTTTATATAGCATTCTATGTGCATAGCACATGAGCTTAAAGTTGGCTCTTTTGCGGACTGGTAGCCAGTGTAATTCCTTCATATAGAAGGAGGCTGAACTGTAATAGCTCTTGTTACATATCAGTTTAGCAGGGGCGTTTTGGACCACTTGGAGTTTGGTGAAAAGATAATCAGCCATGCCAACATATAGTGCATTGCCATAGTCCAGCCTACTCACAAGAAGTGCTTGTGTCACCGTTTTCCTACAGTTTAAAGGGATCCAGGGGAAGAGTCTTCTAAGGAGTTTTAATGTAGCAAAACTTTTCCTGCACAATAGTCGAACTTGATTCTGCACTCTCAACTTAAATGCATTATTTCGTCCAAACCCCACCAAAAGACATGTTTTTTCGGGGTAGTTTCTTAAATGGTTCGTCCAGAACTGCAAACCCAGGCACAAACCAGGCATAACAGCCTTAGCCAAAAGCTTAACTTAATTTGGTCTTTCGAGTATGGTTTAGGTGCATCTCTTACTGCCAACAGCAGATCTTTCTTCGGTTTGATTCCTTCTGGTGTAACAGTGTGCTCCAGATATTCTACAGTGTCCAGGAAAAACCAAAATATTTCTTTCCTGACAGTTATGATGTGGTGGCTGAGAACTCCTAGAATCTTGTCCCAATAGTGAGATGTAATCATCTTTAGTTGTGAAACATACCAGGATGGTATCCTGGCATCCCAGGACTTATTTTCATGCCCAAATAATCTAAACATCAATTCCTGAAACACTGATGCTTCTGATGCAAGCCCAAATGGTATACACTGGAAGTGAAAAGCTCCAAAAGTTGTGACAAAGGCTGTGATTGTTCTAGCCCATGTTTCGCGTCAAGGGAGGGGAAGATTTCTTTGTGTCCAGTTGCATTCTCCCAAAAAACAATATTACTCACAAAAAGGGCAACTGAGCCATTAATAAAAAAGAAAAAAGAAAGAAAAGATGAGAGCAAGAGTACCGGTTGAAGCTCATTAGTCTTCCTGGGGTATCCAAAGATATTGTAGTAGACACCCCACTCACTTATCGCGACATGCTTCATCACCTGCGCCTAGCCACACCCTAGTAGGATGATACACCAAGGTGGAATCAACCATAAGAAGGTCTCTGGAAGTTCTTCAATTAAATGGAGCTGGATTCAGCAGGAAGTGGTGGGTAGTGAGTTAAAAATACCTCACTTTATATCGAAAAGAAAGCCTTTTATTAGTAGGGTACTGGGGTATGGTTAAAAATATAAGTATAACAAGGTTATATTTTTTTAGTTATTACTCAATTAACCTTGATTCAACCGAATGCCAACATGTTTCGGCCCTCACAACAAGTCCAAAACAGTTCTTTAGGGCTAAAGTCGTATCCCTGCTTGAAACAACTACACATTCATTCTCTGTGTGTGTAAGAGGCCTATAGCCCTCACTTGAGGTTATGATACATTTGTGAATTCATTCTACCCTAATTATGGGTTATTTTGGTATTATGATTGTCTGGCACCTGATGAAATCCTGTAGTCACACTTGTGTCAAGGTACTAGCACCACCCATAAACCTATAGTTTCCTGCTGCTCAGACCGCCGCCAAACCGGTAGAATCCACAGATATATCATAAGGCGTAAGGTGAAAAAGGAGAAAAAGAGAAAAACAATGACAAGGGGAGGAATGAGGGATGAAAAAGAATCTGCAAGAGTGAAATAAAGAGACGGGAGGTGTAAGGAGGAGGAAGAAAGAGGCGTGAGGTGGAACTAGGCAGCCTTGATGTTCAGCAGCACCAGCACTCTGAAGCACCAGCAGCAGCTTCCTAAGAAGATCTTTCTGCCTCTGCACTTAAGTATCCAAATGGCATGTGACTACCTCGAAAGTCGCCCATATAATGCACAGTAGGGCAGCATTTGTAGACGCTAGCCTAGAGCTTAATTTGTGCCGGTATTTGCTGGTGCCGAGCACCTGCACTTATTTGTAAATGCAGGCACTTATTTATGACAAGCTCCCACATGGCGGTGATATTTTTGAGCAGAACTCATCTACATCATGCTCAATATAATTTAAGAAAACTTAACAGCAGCGGTTCTAGGACATGTTTACAGCGCTAAGTAACCTGGAATAGTCAAAATGTAATGCTTGTATTGTGTTATAGTTCGAATTTGGCAGCGTTGACAGGGGCAGTGGGCATTGCCTACCATGTGGTTTCCTGAGGAAATTTTGCAGGCCCTGGCAGTGCTTTAAATGGGCAGGGACTGTCCGTTACTAAGTACCTGCACTTCTTTAATTTGAAAGGGAGATTACCTGCACTTCTCAGCACTGCTGCAGTACATTTAATGAGAGCGTACAGGTACTCCATTTAGTGAGTTACGGCATGACGTCATGCCAGGTGAGCGTTGTACGGGAAGGGAAATCCTTTAAAGAATCATTTTCTCTCTGGATTTCCCATCTCTTTTTGAAACAAAGGAGCAGCAACATTATCGTGGTGTCACAGGGCTTTAAGTGGAAGCTTTTTCAATATTATATAATAGCCCTAGTTGTTGTTTATCTCATGCAACTAACAACCATTGACAAAGCCAATAGTCCTGACTTCTTGTAAGTATGATGTTACTTGTTGTATCATATATCTAGAGCCAATGGCAGAAACAGGAAGGGCGGCACACTGCTAAGCACAGATTTATAGCTTACATGTTTTTAAGCCACGCCCTTAACTACATTGGCCACGCCCCTTTGGAGACCCTCCAGTTTTTTCAGCCCACTTAAAGCCCTGCGAGTAGGTGTCAATTCCTGAGTCAAGAGTGACAGCAATGCTTTATTTTTCATTTTCAAACTCTGACATCTGGATTCTGTAAGAAACCTGACCCCCGAATCTGGCCCCTGACTCCTCAAACCATGACCATATTGAGATGGTTTATTTTCCCGCCTTCTGTGCGCCTCTCGCATTGAAGTCCACCACGAACATTCCAAGCCAGGCATTTCCTGTTCTTTGAATGTGTTCGGCTTTAATTCTCGCGATACCAGCTGACGAACGTGGCATGTGTGTCAAAGCAGCGGTTTTTCTCACGCACACACCCTGGGCACAGCTGGTGTTGACATCTGAAATCCAGCCACCCTGGAGGGGCGCTGTCTGAGCAGCCTGACAGGGCCTCTGTCATGCCGAGACTAAACAGAACTTTTCAACAACCTCCCTTTCTTTATTTTCTTGAATAAAATGTTTTCATGCAGTTTGTTAATTAATACTAGGAAAGAATTTAAATCTGTGGAGAGCATTCAAGTGGTCTGGAAGAAACTTGTTTTTGATTTAACTCTTTGGTCTTTCGTTAGTATTGCTGGAAAGGCAGCTAGGCGGGTTAACGCACTTACTGCAGACACTTCTGCATGTTTCAGGCTTGTGTCCTGTAAATCTGACACAGCCTTTCATCTTTCTGGGATTATTGACATCGGAACTAAAAGACTTATTTAGGACTTGGGGAAGCAGAAACATGTCTAAACTGGCGGTGCTCCCGCCTCATTAATCTTGCGGTTCTCCTTCTTCATTTGAAGATGGGCAGTGCTTAATTTGTAATAAAATAAGTGGCAGGACCCTTGTCAGGAGGTCACTGCAGCTTGCACCACCCAGACTATTCCAGGTTCCCAAAGCTATAAGAATGGCTTGGGTGGCAGTTATTAGTCATTGTTAATGTATATTCAATTACTAAAGAGTTGTTGTTGTGCTCATTCCTAATTAGACAGATAGCGCCACCATGTGGCAGACTGTCATAAGAGCCTGTGTTGACAATTAAGTGCCGGTGCCAAGCACTGAAAACCACAGCTTCAAATTATGCACTGGAGATGGGAGCATCAACAGGGTCATAGTGATAGTTATCCTGTGTTAAGTAGTGTAGGGTGACTAACCAGTGTAACCCTGTTGATGCTATAAATCTAACGGGAGGTACCCTCAAATCCAATAGGGAACAGGGTGCATAGTCAGAAAAAGTAAAAAAAAAGTCCCTCACAAACGTATATTTGCGAATTACTAATACGCTACTCTTGCCTAACACAGTAACACTATGGGAGGTAAAGAGCTACCTTAGTTCAAGACACAAAATTATGGGGCCGATTATGATCGCGGTTTTACCGCATCCTCCGGGCCGGCGGAAGCCACCGCCGGCCCGGAGGATGCGGGAAAACCGCTGCAGAGCTTCCAAAGACCCACCGCCAAATTAGGATGGTGGTGGGTCTGGGATTCCGTCCGCAGTTTCTCCGCCGCTGTCGCCTTCCGATCGCGGCGGAAAAGCTCTAACATGGCTGGCGGTGTCTATCAGACACCGCCAGCCATATTAGGATGGTGGGAATGTAATGTTTTTCCGCGGCGGCTTTTCCGCCGTGGAAAAGCATACAGAGTTTCACTTCGGGGGCCCGTGAAGGGGGGTGGGGGGTGCACATGGGGGGTACCTATGGTACCCCCCTGCATTTGCGTGCACAAAGCAGCAGACACCGCGCGGTGCCTGGCGCTTTGTGCATGCAAATGCGATGCATGCATTTTTAACATTGCGGCGGGTGCAGCTTGAAGCTGGAGGCAGAGGCAGCATCATACCAAACTTCCTAAACCCGGAAGCGTGCGGACGCCATTCCCCTATTTTACTACTCGAGGTACGTGTGCAGGGACCGTTAGGCTTATTCTTTGTCGGTCCTAGGACCACCAGGTTTATTCTTCACCGCTTGGCGAGGGGAGGATATCCAATTAAACGGGATTATGGGGATTGTAAGGCAATTCCTCCTCATTTTACGGTATCATGTATTTTGTGATATCGCATTTCATGTTGTACTATCTTCGAACTGATGCGTACCTGTGAACTGCCCAAGTCAGTATAAGCCGGCGCCTTTTGTCTCGTATAACTTCTAGAAGGTCGTAATAATGGCCGTTTCTATAGATAGATGCTAGCTCAGTAGTAAGCAACTTTTTAGGAGTGCTTTCGTGATCGCATAAACATGATTAATATTTTTTAATAAAGTGGATTGTTTTATTTAAAAACTTTTTTTTCTTCATTTAGACCTGTGTTTTAAAGACGGGTCCTTTATCTAAATGAGTAACAGAAGTTAGACCAATTGATGTCTACCTGGGTTCCAAACGTTTTATGGAAACGCTAAGCACATTTACCAGAAAATTTAGGTAGTTTTTCAACCAATTATCTTTGGCCAGCTTTCTGATTTTCTTAGAAAACACCTGATTTTGCTATCATGCAGTAAGATTATTTTAATACATGCATGTATTTCTGTTTATCTAGTGCTAGATCCCAAACCATTACGTTTGTATATCCATAAGGGAGGTGAATCCCCTCCACACCGCTTCCGGTACATCTAAGAGAGATTGCCCATAAAGGCATGAATTCTTGATAGTTCGCCAGAATGCTGGGAATTTAGAAAGTATTAGCAAACGAGATGCTGAAAGAATTTTTCATGTGTTCTCTGACATAGGTTCTACTTGCATTGACCCTTATCGGGATTCCATTACAGCGCAAATTGATTAAGCGACTGCCTGTTCATAAATTGCTAATACTAGTACCCTGAAACTAGAGGTATGTAGTGTATCGTTGTTTATGGATTATCGGATTACATGTGTATCTGGAACACAGATTAGATATCCTTATGAATTATAGTTCTGGCTCGGATAAAAAAAAAAAGGAAAGATCACTTCTTTGGCAGTAACAGCTATCATAAAATAATAGGAGACAGATAGCTAAGAGAGTCCGTTCATAAAGTAACAGAGATTGTATAATCTGTATTAAAGATCAGAATTAGTGTATTTTAAATTAAATGTTTGAATTTGTTGCTTATCTGTTTGTAAAGCACCAAAACGTCACAATATATAAGAGAGCCTATGTACTAAATGTATGTATTTTTTCTAGAAGAAACCGTCCTGAAGAAGGTGTCATATCTCCAAAATAATCACTGAAACGCAGCGTCGACTTTTTATGGTTTTCTTGTATAAATTGTATATTTTTGTTATATTAAATGTATATGGCTATACCTTGTTTTTAAGAATAAAATGTGGCAATTTTTTATCGATATCTATACTGTGTACAGTGTAATCAGTGCTCCTATGACGTTTTTGTGTGCTTTTGTTATTCTTTGGACTTAAAATGTATTGTTGAATTATTGGTTCCGAACATAATTTTGTGTCTTGAACTAAGGTAGCTCTTTACCTCCCATAGTGTTACTGTGGTAGGCAAGAGTAGTGTATTAGTAATTCGCAAATATAAGTTTGTTGAGGGACTTTTTTTGACTTCTTCTGACTATGCACCCTGTCCCCTATTGGATTTGAGGGTACCTCCCGTTAGATTTATAGCATCAACAGGGTTACACTGGTTAGTCACCCTACACTACTTAACACAGGATAACTATCACTCATTTGCCCTATAGGCTAAATTTAAAATAGCCCCCACTTACCTGGAATAAAATCCCTTCTCATCGCTGACATTTATTTTTGGTGTTGACAGAACTCGTTCCACTTTTGGAGTTTATTTTCTAAACCCACATTTTTTTTGCAGCGTGTGTGCTATAAACCAAGGTGTCCATGGAAAACCTTCAATCCTGTGACATAAGTCCAAGTAGGGGTGTCTCCCTTCACACTACGCGTGAGCTCCCTAAAAGCACGAAGATCTCTGGCAGGCTGGCTGGGATTTCTAAATTGGGTGGACTCTCCCCTGCCATTTGTTTGCAGTTTTTTATAGTGCAAACTCAACCCGAAGGTATTATAGCGTGTTACATGAGCACCAGTTACATTACACAAGGGCACGTTCATTTTTGGTATGCACAGGGTTAAGTGATTTGCCCAGAATCTCAGGATGTTGAACCAACACCAAGACTCGAACCTGGTTCCCCATGATCCAGGAGTCCAAATACGGCTCTTCGTCTTGTAGGTGGCTGCTGAAGAGCAACAGACTTTGTAAAGTGTAGACACACAATTCAGAATGGTTACTTATACACTATGCAAAAATAATAACTTGTTTCATATGTAGCGCCTGTATAAGGATGTTACATGTACATTAAGGGGTCCCTTAAGGCTCGATCCTCTCCCCGACTATCTTTAACCTGTACCTAGAACTGATGAAGCAAAGCTTCGCATATTTTGCGGCTTGCCGAAATCAAGAACCTCGTTTATGTGTAACAAGGTAACCCGTGTATGTTTTACTAACATTTTTATTTAGTTTGGAGAAAGACCGTGAAGCTTGCACATGTGTTTTACTAAAATAATTACTCGTGTCCCCTAAAATGGCCGCTGCTTGTATTTTAGTTACTGCGCATGCGTCAGCCACACTCACGTGTCCTGACGCGTCTGCAGAAGTGGAGGGAAAGTTATGCGCATGCGTAATTCATAGCTGTGCTTATCATGTGGTACAGCTCGTGCCACTGCTCTTGTGACCGTGTCAATGTAGCTAACATTTAATGCAATTAAGTTTATTTCTTGATGATGAGTTAAAAGTACAAACCCTGTGATGTGTTTTCCTAATGACATTATTATGTATTAATTTGTTTTCGCTTACTTTTCATGTACCGCGGGAAATGGGGGTCTGAGTGAGAGGAGAGCCATATTGGGGGTCCCTTCTGCGCCTGTGCGACATTCGGCAGCACGAGGGACCTTGGCTGATGGAACATAGCCAGCTGGCAGTGATGGGCGAGATGCTCCTGAGAAAGTCACCTCTGCCCTGCGAGAACAGCGAATGTGGCTTCTTATATGATACATTGTAATGTTGCGCTACTGTTAGCTCATGGGAACCCCAAATCTGCTAGGCGGTACCCAAATATGTAAATGAAGGCTTCAAATCGTGTATTGTGATTGGTGTGTTACCCAAACCCTACCTTAGGACCAATCGAAATTGAGGGATTCTGACACTTTGCAACATTGGGGGGTGGTACACTGTCCCCAAACTGTATATCTACCCTGGGTTCACCTAGTGAACCGTCCGACTTGTCTGGTTTAGCTGACCTGTCACTGACCCAACGCACTCAATAGGTGACTGAAGATACAGAGCGCTGCGGAGCACTCTGTCCGAATTTGACCATAGACTAAGGTTTTACTGAACCTTAAAGTGCTGGCAAGGCACTTAGCTGGGAGTTCGCTGACCCAATCGGGGTCTTGATCGATAAGCTGCAGAGCGGGTGGAGCGCAGGCGTTGCTTCCGAACTGTGGGTTCCGGTCCTGTCCTGAAGAGGGTCCTGTCCTGAGGGTTTGCTGTCCTGTCCCGAGGGTCCTGTCCTGATTCCTTTTCCGAGGGTATCCTGTCCTGTCCTGGGTGTCCATTCTGCACCTGCTGTCCTTTGAGGGGTATCCTTCCTTGAGGGTTTCCTGTCCTTAACTGACCCGTGGCCAGGGTTTGGTTTCCACACCTTTTCTAGGTAAATATTACTCTGAACCTCTTGAAATTCTTGCACCTTCTGAATTTCTAACTTTTGCTTTAATAAAGTTAAACATTGCATATGTTATATTTCCATGCCTTTCCGCAACTATTGAACTATCATTTATAATTTTGCAAAGTTATTTCTATGTCTTCTCATTTGTTAGAAATTATATTTTGCATAGCAGTGGGTCATTTTCTGATATGGTCTAGAACTTCGTTGCCTAGGTTGTTCAAAGGCCCCTTCACCTTAAGTGAAGCGTGTTATTCATTATAAGCTCTTCTACAGTCACACACACTTAGTCTATCCCTGTCTAGATAATACTGACTTACATAGTATTTTCTCGTTACATTTATTTTGTACCTTGATGATTACTCTGTCATTATTTCTTTCTGCCTATGTGATTTACGTTATCTTGGTTATTGATTGCCTTATTTTACTGTACCTCATGCAAGAAAATATTGAACTTTAGATAAACATTTTAAAACTTCCAGTTGTCCGTGGTCATTTAAACAGTATTTGAATTGTTATTGGTTGGGTTTGTATTTTGCTGCCTTTCCTTTACAGCTAGCTCCCTGATTCATTGTGGTCATTAGGCACCTGCATCGGTGGATGGTAAGTCGGGTGCACTGAAAATTGGTAGCAGGGAACACACACACACCAACTTGGTAGAGCTCGTGAAGTCACCTGATCGATGTATATGGTGATTTGAAAAGTATATGGGCCCTGAAGCCGGAAACGGCGAAAACTATTGGTCGGGTGGCCTCGCGCGCTCTATCAGTTTTCTGGTAGCTAGAGGATGGTTAGGGACTAGTTGAGAGTAAGGCAGGACTAGTTAGACTAGTTAAGTCTGAAGCTGCTATTATATTAATACTGCTATAAGAGCGGCTGTTCTGAGGGAACTGATCACTCTCTTGTGAATACGCTGCTAATATTCATGAATTTTTGTATTGTTATTATTCTTGTTCTTATATTGTTATATGTACTAATCCATGCAATTGTCAACCGTCTTGTTTCTTGTTGTCCGAACTCCCCGGGGAATTGAAAGGGCAAGTGGTGAATAGAATCCATTGTCCAGAGGTCACAGGTTCGAGGAAAGTTAGGTGCAGGTTAGGATAACCGGGAAGCGCTAACTAGGGTTTTCTGAATACATGTGTGAATAAATGATAGTAACGGGGTTCATTGGCAAAATTCCCATAGTGGCGTAACCTAGTAAGGGTCACATCGGAAAAGTAGCAGGTTCCTCGGAGCTAGCGTGAAAGCAGAGGGGTCCGCTGAGAAACCTTAAACTCGGAATATATCCCGGAAAGAAGTGGATGAGTTTAGGGGAATAACAGGTTCACCGATGCTAGAGTGAAGGGTAGGCGGAAGAGATCTGCCCGCAGCGAGTGAAAAGTAAATGGAAGTAGTTTACTTGCAGTAATAGAATTCTTTCTCTGTCTAGACACTTGAGCACTGTGGCGAATGTGTATTTGTTGTAAAATAACCAAGCACTGAGCACTTTAAAAGAAAGAAAGTTTCCGTTACCTTGTGAAGGGAGGGAGTCAGTCGCGAAGCGCCTCTGACGTCACTCTGTGCCGTGCTGGGATTGGTAGAAGCAGCGGGCGGGTAGCGGAGCTGAAAATTGTAAAGGAGGGGTGAGCGCCAGAGCGTGGGAACTGTCTCACGAAGGGGCCGCGCACCCATTGGCGGAGCTTATTTTGTGTCGCGCACCCATTGGTTGCACGAATTTTCTGAAGCATATTCTGATTGGAGGTAGTTTGTAAACAAAGTTAGCGCAGAAGTCGTATGTGGCACTCGCGGACTACAGAGACGCGACCTGATCCAAGGCATCTAGGGTTTGAAAGGGATCAGTGGAAGGCTAATAGATACGATATTATGTACGGAACCAAGAGAAAAATGTCCCTTGTAAATAAGGTGAAAAATTATTTTAAAACGGACAAACCGATTAAATCAAGGGAAGGTGTTCTTGTCCCAGCACCCAATACTCCCGCCTCATTCATGATGTTTGACCGAGGGTACAATACCTGTGTGTGGTTGGAGAATTGGGTGAAGTACACAAAAGATGACGGAGTATTGGCTTTTCCGTTAGATGGTACTTTCAATGGTAGGATCTTATTTAATTTAAGAACCCGAATGAATGAACTGCATCCCAGACCGAGACTAACGCAGTATGAGGCATTAGAGGAATGGGAAATTGAGGCTTTTGAAAGAGAAAGACCCCGAATGGACAAGGGTTTGACCAAGTGGTACCCCAGGCAGAAACAGGAGTCCAGGGACAAAAGGATGAAACAGTGGAGGCAGAGCATGATTGTTGAGGGTCTGTTTCCCATGATGCCGGCATGTCATAACATTGGAGCGGGGGAGAAAAGTACTGAAAAATGTAAGCATTGGGGGGCCCTGGGGGAGTCAGATGATGAATTAATAGATGACATCTGTACCAGAAGTCCGCCACCTTACAATGAGGGAACCCGACCTTCCAGTGTAGGAGATGTTCCCCGACGCCCCTTCCTAAAGGAAGAAGACAGGTCCCTGGGACTGGGAGGGGGTGGTCAAGTATTGCCCTATCCTGAAAAACCCGAACTGACGGAAACAAGGGACATATATCCCAAAGTGCCCGCAAGTCAGGAAGAAAAATATTCACGTACAAAAACCTTTTTTCCCAGACCCTTGTATGAAAGCGAAGAGAAACCCTCGAATTCAGGACTGCCTTTTGTTCAACCTCCATATAGGGAAGAGCGCAGGTCCTTTAATACTGGAACTTTATTCCCGAAACCAAATTATGGGGGAGGACCAAGTGAAACGCATCCTACTGCCCCGAGTTTTACTCCTCCATTGACCCCACAGATATTACATGACACAACTCTAAGAAGGGTACTAGTGGAAAAAGAGCAAGAGGCTCTAGCTAGACAAAGAACAGAAATAATTCAGAAAATTTCTCAGATAAATACCAGTCCTGAGGCATTGACTATTCCAGTAACTATTGGACCGGTGGTCCCGTTATACGGAAATGGTCAGGGAAATCCGATTACTCCAGTCATGACCCCAGTCATAGCAACCCCAAGACAGGAACCAATCATCATAGATGATCAGTCCAGTGAGTGTGAGTCTGAAGTTGCATTCTTGGAATTGCCAAACAAACAGACTGGAAAGGGAATACAGCAGAGGTATAACCCTTTTAATACAAAGGAAATTAAATTAGAGACAGCAACAGGTACTAGGAATGTCTCTCTGGTAACTCCGGATGAAATTGAGAGTTGGAGTCGTGAATTAGAGAAGCAGACTCCGCAAACAAAGCCTTTAGACCTTTACAAGCTGAGGGTTGAAATAGAAGAATTAATGGCAGGAAATGTGGGGTTGGATCGATTAAATACCTACTCTGAGGAAGAATTGTCGTTCATATGTAAAAGCTTTACAAGGAACACCAGAGTGCTCCACGAAAAACTGACCGAAACAGCAGTTAGTATGGGGGTAGATATCTCAAAATCCAAGCCCTTACAGAAACCGTACAGAGCAGACTTCTCAGACAAAGATATAGAACACCTGAATGTGGCAGGGAAGAAGTTGCAGATAAAAGAATTAATGGGGGTACTGCAGAAATGGGGAGATGTGGAAAAATGGAGAAGCAGGTGGGCGAAAAAGAGGGAAGAGGTTCGCTCCCGACAAGTGACTCCCGAGTTTGCTTTAAGAGAGGTAGAAAAACCTGAGCAGTTATGCCCCATGCGCGAAGTTCCAGGAGGGAAATATGTGCATGTCCCCTGGTCTAGGCAGGATATTGTGTCCTTCACGAACGATTTTCCAAAATTACGAGAGAAACCAGTTGACTGGTACCGGCAAGTGGAGAGGTTCGTGAAGGTACAGAAATGTCTGTGGAAAGACCTGGATGGGTTTTTCGACATTGTGGTTCCAGTAGATTTATGGACCCAGTGTAAAATAAACATAGACTGGCCGAGTGAAGAGTATCCCAGAAACAAGGAAACAGGGGAACCATCAAAGGAAGTCATGCGAAAATATGAGCAGGTAATTCAGCACTTGAAAGAAAAGGTGCCCGCCAAGGAAACTGATTGGACAAAAATAGATAGAACAACACAGGAAAGGGACGAAACAGTGCACTCCTTCTATGAGAGGTTATTGCAGGTATTTAAAACATACAGTGGTATTGACAACATCGACCTGAAGGATATGACACACTTTATTTACAGGTTTGTAAATGGTTTAAGACCTGAAATTTGTCAATGGATAAAAGACAATAAAATCTGTTGGCATACTAAGAAAATGGATGAGGTCCTGCGGTACGCTAAGTACTGTGAGGACGAGATGGCAGAAAAGAAAAAGGCCCTTAAGGAGAAGGTTATGTGGGCTCAGGTGAAGCTCGCAGAACAACAGGAAAAACAATTGAGTAACATGGTTAAAAATGCTGAGAACAAAAGTCCTGGGGGAGGGGGTGGAGGAAAGCCCCGGCCAAAATTTAGCAGGGAAGAGGCTATGAAAAAATTTCCCTGCCATCAGTGCGGCGAAATTGGACACTGGCGAAACGAGTGTCCCCAATTAGTCGATGTTAATGAGAAAACTCCTGATTTAATTCCACAGACGCAGAAAGAAAGACC
Source organism: Lissotriton helveticus (assembly GCF_964261635.1). Lineage (NCBI taxonomy): Eukaryota > Metazoa > Chordata > Amphibia > Caudata > Salamandridae > Lissotriton > Lissotriton helveticus. The sequence continues at coordinate 823,992,184 of NC_136073.1, forward strand.
AAGAAAGACTCAACCCCAGGTAAAAACAGTTCAGGTGCCTCGAGCACCCAAACAGGTATACAGGGGAAGACAGGCAGAAAATGAAGAGATAGAGGTTTGGGAAAGCGGGGAGAACAGAAATACAGCAACTTCGCAGTATCTGCTGAATGATACCTTCCTTTGTAATGATCAGGACTGACGGGGCCTGAGAGGGGAGGACGAGGAGTGCGTACTTGGCGCTTCCTTGCCGGTAGACCAGTCTGGACCATATATTGAAGGAAAGGTTGACGGAAATGATGTCACCTTTCTGTTGGACACTGGCGCTACCCGTTCTACTGTAAGAACAGTGGACGTTCCAAACCTACCCCTCTCGGGAGAAAATATCCAAGTAGTAGGTGTATCTAATCAATTGATTAGTACTCCTGTTACCGAACCAATGGAGATTTCAATTGGAAATTTTAAACAGATGCATAGATTTGTCGTCTGTGACACCAGTCCAGTAAATTTATTAGGACGTGATTTGCTGTGCAAAATGAACTGTACCATCTTTTGCACACCAAAAGGTGTTGAAATACAGACCCCAGATGAAGACGGCATTTATAAATTATTGTTGCTTAGACCTGACTCAGAAATTAAAAGATTGACCCTGCAGGATTTGCCCCAAGAACTACAGGAAGCCGTAAAGCCAGAGGTGTGGGATTTCACTGGAAAGGATGTGGGGTTGATGAAAGATGTGGACCCCATACAAATAGCCATCAAAGACAATGCAGTATATCCTAACACTAGGCCCTACCGAATGAATGCTGAGGTGAAAGCAGGTGTCACTCTGGAAATACAAAAATTATTGGAAGGAAACATCATACAGGAAGTGATGAGCAGCCCATGCAACTCACCGATTATGGGCATCAAAAAGCCTAGTGGCAAGTATAGGGTAGTGCAGGACCTGAGAAAGGTTAACAAAATTGTAGTTCCTTGTTGCCCTATTGTCCCGAACCCTGCAGTAATTCTGTACCAGATTCCTTGGGATGCTGAGTGGTTCACTGTGATTGATTTGTGTCATGCATTCTTTTCGATACCCCTGCACCCCGACAGCAAATTTCTTTTCTCATTTGCTTTCGAGGGTCACGTGTATTGTTGGAACAGGGTCCCTCAAGGGTATACAGAGAGTCCCTCTATCTTTAATCAGATCTTGAAGAAATGTCTAGAGACTTTGACCTTACCTGGGAACTCTGTCTTAGTGCAGTATATAGACGACCTTCTATTGGCGTCTAAAAGTCACCGGGACTGTGTAGTTGACACCATTGCCCTCCTAAATCATCTGTGTGAGAAAGGGCATAAAGTGGCCCCTGACAAACTACAGTTCTGTGCAAAATCAGTGAAATATCTAGGACACCAGATAGAAAAGGGTGTCAGAAAAGTCACTTCAGAAAGAGTGAGAATAATTCAAAAGATGCAGTTGCCCCGTACTCAAAAAGAAGTCAGAATGTTCCTGGGTGTATTAGGGTACTGCAGGCAGTGGATTCTGGGATTTGCAGCCTTAGCCAGGCCCTTGATAAAAATGACCACGAGAGGAATGCCAGATGTTGTACAGTGGGACGATGAAAGTCTAATGGCTTTCACAAGATTGAAAAACTGTCTGTGTACAGCCCCTGCGTTGGGAATGCCAGATTATTCCAAAGAGTTTGCCCTATTCTGTGACACTCGCGATAATTGCGCATTGTCTGTCCTGACTCAAGAACATGGCACGACCAGGAGGCCTGTGGCCTATTTCTCTGCCACACTGGACCCAGTAGCTGCTGGGTTACCAGGCTGTCTGAAAGCAGTAGCTGCTACCTGTGCAAGTTTGGAACAGAGTGAGTCCATTGTCATGGGACATCCTGTGACCGTGTATGTTTCACATGGAGTAGTAATCTTATTGACCAGAACTAAAACACAGTATCTCACCCCTAGTCGGCTGACTAAATACGAGAGGATTCTTGTGGGTGCAGCAAATGTGAGCATTGTTAGGTGCGGTATTCTGAACCCTGCCACCTTACTCCCCGACCCCTTGGAAATGGAAGGTGGGGATGATGATGAACATGATTGTATTGACCTAACAGAGTTCAGTACCAAACCACGCCCAGACATAAAAGAAGTACCATTGCCTGAGCATGATAAAGAACTATTTGTGGATGGTTCCTGTCTAAGACATGAATTAGGAGGCTTGAGTGCTGCTTATGCAGTAGTGTCTTTCACAAAAATTGAACAAGCAGGTTACCTATATAACATCAAGTCTGCACAAGTAGCCGAATTGATAGCCATGATAATGGCTTGCAAAATTGGGAAGGACTTACGCATAACAGTGTATACTGACAGTCAGTACTGTTATGGCGTTGTGCATGACTTTGGCCAATTATGGCTGCAGAGGGAATTCATGACTTCCTCAGGTACTCCCATTCGGAATGCAAAAGTTGTTCATGACCTTTTAGAGGCCATTCAGTTGCCCAAAGAACTGGCAGTGGTAAAATGTACTGCTCATCAAAGGAGCATGGACAGAGTATCTCTGGGAAACGATTATGCTGATCGAGTGGCTCAATGGTGTGCCAAAGATCGGTATATTGTAAATCCAAAACGAGGGGGGCCAGGAACCAGCTGCCAGCTTCAGGTGTTTGAGGAAGTGCCTACATGGGATGAGGTGAGAGAGTGGCAGGAGTCGGCTCCTTGGCAAGAAAGAGAGAAATGGAAGGAGGATGGATGTAGACCGAGACGTGTGGATGGTGTCATCATAGGTCCAACTGGTATGCCTGTGTTACCCCGACACTTGCTTGGCACAATGGCAAGATTAATACATGAAGGATCACACATTGGTAGGGATGCCATGATTCTGGTATTTCAACAGACTTGGTACAGCAAGAAGTTCAGGAAGGTAGCAGAGTCCCTCTGCCAGAGGTGCCTGTCATGTCAACAGATGAACCCAGGCAAGAGGACAATGGTTGAACTGAGCAAGATTGGGAGGTCAGGGGGTCCCTTTATAAAAATACAGATTGATTTCATCACCATGCCCCATTGTGAAGGAAAGCGATATGTCCTTGTCATTGTGTGCGTATTTTCGAAATGGGTAGAAGCTTACCCTACTCCCAAAAGTGACGCACTGACAGTAGCGAAGTGTTTACTCAAAGAACTGATACCTAGGTTCGGAATACCATGCATTATTGAATCAGATAAGGGTGGACATTTCCAGAATGACATACTGGCTGAACTCTGTAAGGCCTTTGGAATAAGGCAGAAACTCCATTGTGCATACCACCCAGAGGCTTCTGGAATAGTGGAACAAGTAAATGGAACTATCAAAAACAGACTAGCAAAGCTGACAGATGCTACTGGCATGAACTGGGTGAAGGCCCTGCCCCTGGTCCTGATGGGACTGAGAAGTGTTCCAGACCGCAAGACAGGCCTAAGTCCCCATGAAATCATTATGGGAAGAGTGATGAGACAAGCATGGGTGCCAGGAAGCAAACTGTTGAGTATTACTGATGATTTGGTGCTTGAATACTGCAGAAGATTGGGTGACCAAGTGCGTTCTATCTCTCGCCAGATTGGAGACGACGGCATCCTCAATCCAACGACTCCTCTCCACAACTTGGTTCCAGGAGACTGGGTCAAAATAAAGAAGCACACTCGATCAAGCTGTCTGGCACCAAGGTGGGGAAAGAAACGCCAAGTAATCCTGGTGACAACCACTGCAGTGAAAGTCGCAGGTGTTCCCCAGTGGATCCACGCTGGACACACCCAGAAGGTATTGCCAGACAAAGGATTTGAAGAACCAGGGCAACCAGCAGAGGACCCTGAAGAAGCCAGACCAGTAGCAACTGACAACGAGCAGCCCAGCACCAGTCAGGTTGCAGGAACAGCAGACGTTGGCCCAGGAGTAGTTGACTGCGAACTGCCAAGAAACCAGCCTGCTGAAGAGGTCCAGGAAACTGAGCCAGGAGTAGCTGAAGACGAGCTGCCAAGTATATGGCCAGAAGAATGGATACCGATGATTGATCTGACCGAAGATCCTATCAGAACAAGAGAACGACTTAGTGAAGGTAGAGAGTGGACTAGTCAGGAAAAGCAAGGCACAGGCGAAGAACCTCAGCCACTTGAGATTCAAATCAAAACTGAGGAAGGAGAAGGTCAGACAGGGACAGAGCACGTGATTGATACAGATCCAGTGAATAAGACTGAACAAATACCCGATACTGAACAAGTACCCGATACTGAACAAGTACCCGATACTGAACAAGTGCAGGATACAGAGCAAGTGTTTGATACTCCTCCGCTAACTCCTGATGTGGATAAGGGACAGACTAGACATAGAGTAATAGTTCGAGCAGAAGAAAATCAAGAGATCGAAGTGCTTGAACAGGATCAGATAGAGTTAGAAAAACGGGTTCAGGAAACAGGAACAGAAACAGAGACAATCGAAAGCCAAAAACAAAATATTCCTGAACAAGGCCAGATTAGCAACCAGGCAGAAGAATTTGATGCTAGCCCTGGAACTAGTCAGATAAGGGAAGTAGGAGAAGAAAGTGGAGAAGAATTACCACAAGATAAAGAGAACAAGAGAATAAGAAAAGAAAGTGAAGTCAAAGTACCGACTAAGAGACTAAAGAAAAGAAACAACCTTGAGCCTAGGTTCGTAAAAAGACTGAGACTAAGGATAAAGACAGTGGAAGAAAAACGTGCAGAAGCAAGAAGAAGTGCTCGAATAGCAGAGCAAGAAGAAGACTCTTCCAAAAGAAGGAGTGAGCGAATAAAAAGACAAAACAAAAAGTACAAGTCTCCTGAATGGACACTGGTTTTGGAAGAACTTGAAGATCTTGATATAACTGACGTGAGCGACGGAGAACCTGTCCCAGAGTACTCAGCTGAAGAGGAAGACGAACCACCGTGAATTTGCACAAAGTAAGCTAGTTGTGTAAAAAGTAAAAAAGAGGGGTGAGAACACTCCTACTGAGCTAAAATGTCTGATTCAACAGTGAATGGTAGTCCTAGTTGCAGCAGGTTTAAGACGTGTTGCAAGGTGTGTATATGTAGTGTAGTAGTACTGATAGTTATCTGGATAGGATTAACAATTTTCATTCCCTTTGCTGTAAGTAAAGATACTAACATTGTCCCTACTGAAGTTGTAAATACTGACAATGAGGAGCTGACAACACAGAGTGTAGAAAGACATGAGAGAGCATTGAGACAAACTAAACGAGACTTAGAAGCATCAGATGAGAAAGGACTACATTATCATGGCATGAAGAACAGAACACATTTAAATGTTTTCGCAAACTTGTTAATACACTATGTAGAGACTATGGAAATTGAAGATTGCTATGTCTGCATGAAGCTACCTACTTCGGTGGCTGAAGGCGTGACATACCATCATCTGCCATTGACATATGGAATTTCCTGTAGCATTTTAGCTAGCTTATTTTACAAAAGGGGACCGTTACAGTATTATTACTCTAACAATGACGTGATCTTTTCTGAACTTCCTATACGTGGGAACTTGAATCCTGTACATACCAAAACTGACACCATAAGATATATGGGAGACTACTTTCTGACTATAGGGAACATTGACATAGCAGACGCACACAGAGATAACTTGACTTGTTCTTTGCGTGAGCAGGAAAAGATGTTCCTGAACATGGCAGAGAAAAGGAGAATTAAAATTCAGAAGAAGGCTAATGACGAAAGTCAGAAAAAGCCAAAGTGGGCAGAAAACATGGAAGGCGCCTCATCTGGTGGAGCGGGTCCTGCTCTGTTGCTGGATTTTGAAAAGAAAGGCAAGCTATGTCTTCACCGCGAGAAGACTAGCTATTATAATAATGTTTTCATTGGTTCCAGTGAATGCGAACATAATTACAAGGTAATTGGAGGTTGGGGTTTCAAAAATGGGTCAGAGCCTGTGTTTCCTGGAATTTATTATATTTGTGGGGACAAGGCTTATTTCAAATTGCCGGATCACTGGTATGGGAGCTGCTACTTTGGCATTGTTTTCCCGAAAATATACCATGTGAATGGAAAAGCTGGAAGCAATGAAGATACTAACGGCTTAGTGCGTAGTAAAAGAGAAAGTATAGGTGAAATTATGGGTAGTATTTTCAGTGCACTGATACCTGGAGTGGGAGTGGTTCTGAACACTCACAGAATTTGCAAATTGTCTACTATAGTAGATGTGCTGTCTACTGAAACAGCTCATGGATTTCTGCTGGTCAATACCGAAATGGTTGCGATCAGATCAATGGTTTTGCAGAATCGACTTGCTCTTGACACCTTATTAGCGAAAGAGGGCGGAGTCTGCCGGATGTTGAAGGCGCAACATTGTTGCACTTATATTCCGGATAAAAGTGTACAGATCAAAAGATATGTGAAAAACATTACTAATTTGGCAAAGGAACTCAAACCACTCGAGGTTGATAGTGCCTGGAAGAGACTGGTAGATGGTCTCTCAAATGTAGGTCATTGGCTTGCTAGCATAGGTAAAAGCTTATTATTCAAAATTCTGATGCCAATTGGTATTATAGGTCTTATTATACTTTCCATTTTCTTATGCTGTAAATACCGCAAGCGCACCAAAAAGCACGAGGTTAATGCAAGAGGAGTGAAACGAAGTGTGGATGAGATTGAATTAGAGGAAGTGAATGATCAGATATACAAAAAGGTGAAGACTTCTCACCCTGCTAAAACTGAAAGAGAAAAGCTAGAACGGTTGCTGGAAGAAATAGAACTTTATAAAGTGTGAAAGAAAGTTGGCATCTGGTTCCATTATAATTTGTGATGATAGTAGATATCATCAAAGAGGGGATTGATGAAGCAAAGCTTCGCATATTTTGCGGCTTGCCGAAATCAAGAACCTCGTTTATGTGTAACAAGGTAACCCGTGTATGTTTTACTAACATTTTTATTTAGTTTGGAGAAAGACCGTGAAGCTTGCACATGTGTTTTACTAAAATAATTACTCGTGTCCCCTAAAATGGCCGCTGCTTGTATTTTAGTTACTGCGCATGCGTCAGCCACACTCACGTGTCCTGACGCGTCTGCAGAAGTGGAGGGAAAGTTATGCGCATGCGTAATTCATAGCTGTGCTTATCATGTGGTACAGCTCGTGCCACTGCTCTTGTGACCGTGTCAATGTAGCTAACATTTAATGCAATTAAGTTTATTTCTTGATGATGAGTTAAAAGTACAAACCCTGTGATGTGTTTTCCTAATGACATTATTATGTATTAATTTGTTTTCGCTTACTTTTCATGTACCGCGGGAAATGGGGGTCTGAGTGAGAGGAGAGCCATATTGGGGGTCCCTTCTGCGCCTGTGCGACATTCGGCAGCACGAGGGACCTTGGCTGATGGAACATAGCCAGCTGGCAGTGATGGGCGAGATGCTCCTGAGAAAGTCACCTCTGCCCTGCGAGAACAGCGAATGTGGCTTCTTATATGATACATTGTAATGTTGCGCTACTGTTAGCTCATGGGAACCCCAAATCTGCTAGGCGGTACCCAAATATGTAAATGAAGGCTTCAAATCGTGTATTGTGATTGGTGTGTTACCCAAACCCTACCTTAGGACCAATCGAAATTGAGGGATTCTGACACTTTGCAACATTGGGGGGTGGTACACTGTCCCCAAACTGTATATCTACCCTGGGTTCACCTAGTGAACCGTCCGACTTGTCTGGTTTAGCTGACCTGTCACTGACCCAACGCACTCAATAGGTGACTGAAGATACAGAGCGCTGCGGAGCACTCTGTCCGAATTTGACCATAGACTAAGGTTTTACTGAACCTTAAAGTGCTGGCAAGGCACTTAGCTGGGAGTTCGCTGACCCAATCGGGGTCTTGATCGATAAGCTGCAGAGCGGGTGGAGCGCAGGCGTTGCTTCCGAACTGTGGGTTCCGGTCCTGTCCTGAAGAGGGTCCTGTCCTGAGGGTTTGCTGTCCTGTCCCGAGGGTCCTGTCCTGATTCCTTTTCCGAGGGTATCCTGTCCTGTCCTGGGTGTCCATTCTGCACCTGCTGTCCTTTGAGGGGTATCCTTCCTTGAGGGTTTCCTGTCCTTAACTGACCCGTGGCCAGGGTTTGGTTTCCACACCTTTTCTAGGTAAATATTACTCTGAACCTCTTGAAATTCTTGCACCTTCTGAATTTCTAACTTTTGCTTTAATAAAGTTAAACATTGCATATGTTATATTTCCATGCCTTTCTGCAACTATTGAACTATCATTTATAATTTTGCAAAGTTATTTCTATGTCTTCTCATTTGTTAGAAATTATATTTTGCATAGCAGTGGGTCATTTTCTGATATGGTCTAGAACTTCGTTGCCTAGGTTGTTCAAAGGCCCCTTCACCTTAAGTGAAGCGTGTTATTCATTATAAGCTCTTCTACAGTCACACACACTTAGTCTATCCCTGTCTAGATAATACTGACTTACATAGTATTTTCTCGTTACATTTATTTTGTACCTTGATGATTACTCTGTCATTATTTCTTTCTGCCTATGTGATTTACGTTATCTTGGTTATTGATTGCCTTATTTTACTGTACCTCATGCAAGAAAATATTGAACTTTAGATAAACATTTTAAAACTTCCAGTTGTCCGTGGTCATTTAAACAGTATTTGAATTGTTATTGGTTGGGTTTGTATTTTGCTGCCTTTCCTTTACAGCTAGCTCCCTGATTCATTGTGGTCATTAGGCACCTGCATCGGTGGATGGTAAGTCGGGTGCACTGAAAATTGGTAGCAGGGAACACACACACACCAACTTGGTAGAGCTCGTGAAGTCACCTGATCGATGTATATGGTGATTTGAAAAGTATATGGGCCCTGAAGCCGGAAACGGCGAAAACTATTGGTCGGGTGGCCTCGCGCGCTCTATCAGAACCACTATGCGTGATTCTCAGAAATGTTGGGATTCTCTTCCACCTCTACGCTGATGACACTCAAATATACATACAAATCTCTTTCCCTGAAGACCTTGCCCTTCTTTCAATCATGCTCCTAAAGATTCAAAACTGGATGTCTAACCATCATCTAAAACTCAACCCATCTGAAACAGAATTTCTTTTGATCTCACCTCCGAAAGCAAAAACCCTAGTACAGGAATGGTCAGCCTAGTTTCTCGTCCTGGATGGCTGCCCTGCCATTGTCCAGAGTGCTAGATCCGCGGGTATCATCCTTGACAATCTCCCACAGCCACATCACAGCCGTGGCTAAAACTGCACAACATCAACACAGGCAGCTGTGGGTAGTCAGACAACTGATCCCAGAACAAGACCACAAAACAGTGGTGCAGTCCCTCATCCTCTCCAGACTAGATTATGGGATTGCCCTTCTCTCAGGCATTCCCAAAGTTCACCTAGGCCCCCTGAGAGCAACTCCAAATGCAGCAGCGAGCTTTGTGTTAGGTCTCAAGAAATGTGATCACATTTCCCCACCCTGGTAACCCTCCAATGACTTTCCACCTGAAGCTTGGGCCCAATTCAAAACCGCCTGTATTACCCACAGAGAGCTGCACTCCTGTTCACCCTCCTATCTTAGTGATAAATTGAAAATCTCTGGAGAAAATAGGGGGTCTCAATCCCTGCTTCTGGAACCCACTGCCTTCAGTCGAAAGTGGTATATGAGCTAGTCACTCTCAGGTAGTGCCACAATAATCTGAAACTTCTTACCTCCCAACCTTTGTCTACCCAGCTGCCTAGTCACCTTCAAAAAGGACCTCAAGCTCCTCCTATTTGACAGACACCTGGGTTGATCACCCTCGGCCATACCAAAGTACTCTATCCAGGAGACAAACTACCTTCATTGTGTGTCCCCACCATCTTAATCAATGTTTGTTAGACTTGGCATCTGTTGGCGTGTTTCTCCTGTCTTTTTTGCTTCTTGACCTACTGGTTTGATGGTATGCCAGACTTTGTTTTTGCTAGTTTAGTGTCTCTGCGCACATTTTTACTGCTGTCCAGTGTTAAAGTGCCAGTGCTCCTACTGTAAATTGTGGTATGATTGTTTTTTATGATCGGTATATTTGATTTCCTGGTGAGTCCCTCGTTCAGTGCACAGGTGTGCCATGGGCCTGTAAATCAAATGGTACTAGTGGGTCTGCAGTACTAGTTGTTCCACCCATATAAGTAATTTTAGAGAAGTGTTTCAGACCTGCCACTGCAGTGTCTGCACACGGTTTTTACTGCCATGTCGACCTGGAAAGTGCAGCCACTTGCCAGGCCCTAACCTTCCTTTTTCATACATGTAAGGCACCCCTCAGGTAGGCCCAAGGTACTCCCCTGGGCATGGTGCAGTGTATGTGAAAGGTAGGACATGTACTGGTGTGTTTTACATGTCCTGATAGCGCGATACTGGGTATTTTCATTTTTCACTTTTGAAAGGCTATCTGTCTGTCCCATAGGCTAACATGGGAGTTACTTTGTAGTATCTTGCAAGCATAATTTTCAATTGGGAAAAGATAGAGAAATGGAGTTTAGTATGCCTGAACTCAGGAGTTATAAGTACATATTTTAGTAAAGATGATTTTTATATTGTGTGTTTGGAAATACCACTTTTAGAAAGTGGGTATTTCCATATCTAACCATCCATGTGCCTCTGCCTGTTTTGTTCATTAGCTGTCCGGGCTTTAGACTGATAGGGGTTGTTTTTTGCATTCACACTAGACAGGCACGGGGGGGGGGGTTTAAGGAGTTTCCTACCTTTACTGGGTGACTCCTAGCCAGGCTGAATAGACCTAGCTGCAGCATTGGGAGGAGTTGCTTGCACCTGAATGAACTGTGTCTGACTTCTACAATGCTATCACCACCCCCTGGAGGGAACCTGGCCTGGACCAGGTAGAACTGGTTTATGTATGCCAGTGGAACATTGTACCAAAGTCAAAGGGAAATGTGGTATAAATATTTGGGGCCTGACCCCAGAACTTTAGAACTCATTTGAACCAAGAAACCTGCCAATAAGAAGAGCTGGAGAAACTGTGAGGAGGGAGTATCACTTTGCTGTGTGATTTTCTGTGTTGTTCTGCAGTGACAGCTTCTGTCTTGGACAGTGAAAGAACTGGACTGTCTGCATCCTATTTTGCGGAGTTTCTCCAAGGACTTTAAGTAGAGCCTTCCCCCTGTTCAAGAAGTCTCAGGAAGAGTGAATACTTCACGTTCATCTGCTACCAGCACTGGAAAATGTGTGTTTTGTGCTGCAACAGATCAAAAAGCAACACAACGCTGTCCACGACTTTGCTGCTGATGCCATGACCTGACGATACCATAGAGGGCACTGCGGCACTTCGACACCGCCACGAGCCACTGCTTGCACCGCAACCTGTGGGCACTGCACTCCGTACCGCCGCACATCACACTGCCGCCGTGGTATCCCCAACGATGCCACTCCTCATTGACGCTGCTGCCTGCACCGTGGTTGAGGGCTACACTCATAAGTTACATGATGCACCGCCACGTCCCACACCGCAACCGTGGCCTACTGAGGCCGCTGCCATCGACTCCAGTTCATCAGCCGCTGACAGCACGTCAGCAACGACGACGCCACTTCCTGCACCGTTACCTGCAGCGCCGCGATGAGCCCCTCTCACTTCGCACCGCAAACTATTGGATTTGTTTGTTTACGACGCTGTGATAGCCCCGGACAGAGCTATCGACTTCAAGGAACTGTTTCTAAAGTCAATTTTTGCTTTATGAGTTTTTAGAATAACTGTATGTTGGAGTTTTATTGTCTTGGTCTTGTTTTACACAGATAAATGTTGGATATTTTTCTAAAACTGGTGTGGTGTCCTTTAGTAGGGTTTTCACTGTATTACTGTTTGTTATGTGCAAATGCTTTACACACTGCCTCTGAGATATGCCTGACTGCTCGTGCCAAGCTGCCATGGGGAGGAGCAGGGGTTATTTCAGGAGTGTATCCCCTTACCCTACTAGGAAGTAGGTTCCCTACTTAGACAGGGTAACAACCTGCCAACCAGAAACCCCCATTTCTAACAATGCTTGAACAGTGTACGTCCCTGTCCAACGGCTTTTTTGTCCTGGTTGCCACTACAGATGCAATATGTTTGAATGTAATTATTTTGTAAATGTAACTTGCTGTAGGAACCCTTGTATCATGCTACTGTTGTAAAGCGCTCTAATGCCTGCGGGCCATTACAGGGCTATATAAAATTGCAACAACAAAAAAATGCATTTTCTAAGTGCTGTTAATATCAGAGGGTACTGTTACTCCCTCCCTCATGGATCTTGCTTTACCCACCTTCAGGGGGATGGGAGGCTGAGTCAGCTTTGCTGGGATTCAAACTCCTGACCTGCCGATTATCAGTCTGTTGCAGAAGCGAACACTTATTGAGCTATCCCTGAGCTATCCCTCTGTCATCCAGCCACCGTTCCCTCAATGGAGCTGTTTATTTCTTATTAAAATGGAAATGAAATGGATGCTCCTGTAGTTAGTCCCTGTGCTATGACAGACCTGTCCCTGCACACCTATCTCATTGGGTTACATTTTACTCAACTGTGATTCATGTAATACAGGGCAATTATCTTTATTACAATATTAATGACAATCTCACAATGGCGGAGATTGATAGGAACAGCACTCTTAAGTGTAACTTAACCCTTCCATGGAAATACACATTTTTTAAATTAGTTTGTTTTGAATAAAAGTTAAGTATTTAGACCCTTGGTGTCCAAGATAGGCATAGGAAAATGTAAACTTGGTTTTCTTAGTGTAACTTTTCATGTCTTGCTTGTGGTAAGTTAGCCAACATGATGCGCATGTCTCAGAGCCTTTGATGCGTTGCCCCCTCAGACCAGTGATCAGTTCTGGATTACCAAATTGGCAAAGTACGCTCTAGCCTATGGGTCCCACTGCTTTTAGGACCCCGCAATAACGGATCAAAACAATATTGATTTGATCTTGAAAAGAAATTACAATCAAGCTTTCTTAAATATTGTTTCCAAAATTAGAAAAAAAAATAATCAACTTAAAGAAACGAAAACTTTACATTAATGACTCTATAGAGAAAATACCTTATTAATGTAATGTACCCATTAACAACTTAAAGTACATAAACCAGAGACATCAGATTCATATAACAGCTTATCTCTTGAAAGCTCATTTTCTGGCAGTTGTCATTTTGTAAAACAAATGTGGTGCATTGAGTTCGCAGTGGTGTAGCAAGAAGTGGGGCGGCTCGGGTTTTGAGGGGTCTTACCACCCGTCTCGGAGGGCAATCAACCCCCCCCCCCCCCCGACTCCACAAGCAGGCCGGCAATCTAGGCCGAACCTCGACAGCATCCCCCCATGCTCTTTAATGCAACCACAGGGACCGCCAACGGGGCTAGCTACCCCACAAGGTATTAGAAGAGAATTTGCGAGGGGACTCCCGAAATTTCCACTGCCTAGAGGCCTCCACAGGCTGTAATCCAGCACAGCCAGTGAAAAAACCAGCTTGCTTAGCCTAAACTGTTTACGTTGTTGTTACACATGAAGGACGTCTACTAATTCTCTTGAGCTCAGTTAGGCACTTGCATGTTCTTGATACTTTTTCTCTGGTTTAGGCGGTCAAAGAAGTAATTTAATTCATAATGTGATTTATGCCAATAACCATTAGAACAATAACGGGGTACGAAAATTCAGAATTTCATAACCATATGTGGATCAAGGAAAACACATTGGAAAATGAAGGTGGCATGTCCCATTAAAGCATTTCAGTTTTCACTTCTTTCTTTTGATGAACCTTTCTATCAGATATTAAACTTTTATTTCCCAAAATGTTTATTTTTTTCTAATGCATTGATAATGAATAGGTTTTAGCATTGCTCGACTCAACGGTAATCATCTTACTGTCCTTGAAAATATTAATGACGAACAGGAAAGGGGGTTCTTTGGATTCATATTGAGAGACAGTTCTCTGCAGTAGGTACTCAACCTATCTGAATATATTTTCAGTGCTCTGCCTTCAACCCAGCAGAAAGATGACTACTCTGTAATGCCAAATGTGGGATAAAGGTATGATCTGGCAGAATATAAGCCTTCTTGTAGATTGAGGCGATCAGACCGATCTGTTACAACATGATGTCTCCTAAAACTCACAGTTATAAGATTGCGAATGGAAGGATGCAAAATCCCAAACTTGCCATGTCGACATGGCAGTAAAAACTGTGCGCAGACACTGCAGTAGCAGGTCTGAGATACCTTTGACAAGCTACTTGTGTGGGTGGCACAACCAGTGCTGCAGGCCCACTAGTAGCATCTGATTTACAGGCCCTGGGCAGAAGCAGTGTACTGTACGAGGGACTTACCAGTAAATCAAATATGCCAATCATGAAAAACCACTTCCTCTCACGCAGTACCATGATTCTGTTGTGGCAGACACAGCGTTACTCTGCTTGTTAGTACCAACTTTAAACATGCATGATGTCTAGGATGTAACAGAGTAATTAAAACACTCAACTAGGTCTTAATTGCCAAACGGACCTCCTTCAAGGAACGCATCGACAACAACGCACACAACAGCAAAGAGCTCTTCAACATCGTGAAGGAACTCTCCAACCCCAGTTTCAACTCCAACGACATCCTGCCAGCGCAAGACCTCTGCAACTCTCTAGCCACCTTCTTCCACCGTAAAATCGCAGACATCCACGACAGCTTCAACACCCAGACCCCCCAAAAGCCACCGTCACCGCAGAATTATCGTCCCCCAGCCACACCGACCTCCTGCTCTCCTTGACCCACGTCAACTATGATGACACCATCAAAACCATGAGCACCATCCACTCTGGATCTCCGTCCGACCCCTGCCCTCACCACATCTTCAACAAAGCAAGCACCATCATCGCACCTCACCTCCGCAAGATCGTGAACACATCCTTTGAGACCGCCACCTTCCCGGAAAGCTGGAAGCACGCTGAGATCAACGCCTTACTCAAGAAACCCAAGACGGACCCCAAGGACCTCAAGAACTTTAGACCCATCTCCCTGCTCTCGTTCCCGGTGAAAGTCATCGAGAAGATGGTTAACAAGCAACTGACACGCTTCCTCGAAGAAAACAAAGCTCTGGATGCATCACAATCGGGATTCTGCAGCACCCACAGCACTGAAACCGCCCTCATCGCTGCCACCTACGACATCAGGACCCTGCTAGACAATGATACAATTGCGGCCTTCATCCTCCTGGACCTGTCGGCCGCCTTCCACACCGTCTGCCACCACACCATACACACACGCCTCCACAACGCAGGGATCCGCGACAAAGCCCTAGACTGGACCACCTCCTTCCTCACCGGCAGAACACAGTGTGTCCGCCTCCCCCCCTTTCCGCTCAGAAGCCACCAAGATCATCTGCGGTGTACCCCAAGGATCATCACTCAGCCCGACACTCTTCGATGTCTACTTGGCACCGCTCGCCAACATCGTTTGATCGCAAGACCTCAACATCATCTTATACGCCGACGACATTCAACTGATCCTTTCCATCACCAAGGACCTCACCACCGCCAAAACCAACCTCCACGAGGGAATGAAGGCCGTCGCCGAATGGATGAAGAACAGCCGTCTGAAGCTGAACTCGGACAAGACGGAGGTCCTTATCCTCGGATCCACCCCCTGCGCCTGGGATGACCCCTGGTGGCTAGCCACACTGGGAGCCGCACCCACACCCACCAACCACGCACGCAACCTGGGAATCATCCTAGACACATCGCTATCAATGACTCAGCAAGTCAACACCGTCTCATCCTCATGCTTCAACACCATCCGCATTCTCCACAAGATCTACAAATGGATCCCCACTGAAATCAGAAGGATAGTCACCAAGGCCCTCGTCAGCAGCAGACTGGACTACGGCAACACCCGCCACATCACAGAACACCTGAGAGACCTACACTGGCTCCCCATCAACAGGAGGATCACCTTCAAACTCCTCACCCACGCTCACAAGGCACTCTACAACACCGTACCAGTATACCTCAACACACGACTCACCTTCTACACCCCGAACCGCCAGCTCCGCTCCGCTGACCTTGCCTTCACCACCGTCCCATTCATCCAAAGAACGGAAAATCATTCTCCCACATCGCCGCCAAGACCTGGAACACCCTCCCCATCAACCTACGGCAGACCCAGGACCTACTGACGTCCAGGAGACTCCTCAAGACCTGGCTGTTCGAACAGTAGCTACCCCCCCCCCCCCCCTCGCAAGCACCTTGAGACTCTCACGTGTGAATAGTGCGCTTTACAAATGATTGATTGATTGATTGACTACTACAATTATATTGTGTCTTGTGGGGAGGGCGCGATTCGTGTAAAATTATCATGTGTCTATTCTCTTTAGGTGCAGCTTTATGATTGATGCTTTCAGCATAAATTTGTGCCAAACATTTTAGAGGTATTGGAATAAGTGGAAGGGGCGTGGCAGGCCGAATTAGTTTAAGGGTTGTAATTTAGTAATTTAGATTGCGCAGTGGGAAAATGTCACCTGATGTCTTCATTGGTATATTATTTATAATTTCAGTGTATTTGCAGTCCTTCCAATTCCGTGAACCACAAAGAAAACGAAAGTAGGGCTATTGCTCTCTCTTTCCTGGCAGGCTTGTGTGCTGCCCACTTACCAGGCTGATACTACAGCTTACGATAAGACCCATGGAGAGGGGCAGCTCCTCATTCAGAGCAAGCAGCAGCAGGCACAAACAAATAAATAAAATAACATGGCAATGCTATTTTATTGCTGTGACATTTATTTTTTTGTGCCAGGCTCACGCAAGTTAGGGCAGGAGGCAGGGTTGAATCCTGCGATTGCAGGATTACAGCTACCCCTAAAGTCCGCATGTCGGGTTGGCTTGCTGGCTTGCTACGGAGAGCCTGGCATGCACACTGTAGACCCAGCAAACCCATGAGCTGCTCTCATGCTGATGAGAGCAGCTCCAGGATTGGTTGGATTGGTGTTCCACTAGGCAGGAAGGAAGTTCTTCCATTCCTGCTCATGGACGCCAGGGAAGAAGGGCTGCACCGGGGATGCAGCATTAAGGGAGCTGTATGTATGGTGAGTTTCTCACTATCGCGCCCCACCATACGTTAATATTGCTATCTGCCCCTGGAAGAGCCAATTTTTGAGGCCAGTATTCTTTTGTGCAAATAAAGCACTCCTACCTTTTGTCTTCTAAGTTGCAAAATTATGAATTGCCTAAAATTCACTAGAGAGCAGCTAACAAAATAAAATGTGGTGAGTGTCAACATAATAAACCAAATATTTACGTTTTCATGGACAATTAGACCTGGCAATTTCCATAAACTTTGAGCAGTTCAAAGTTTGCAAATTTTTAGAAAGATATGAGACAGGACAAACTGCCATTCTTAGTATTGGGGAGACACTCTCCTACTGCTCAACGAAAAACAGGTCAGCAGATGGACTAGAGCTGCATACCCCATCTCTTGACAAAGACAGAAAGAAGCCTCATGTCTAGACCACTCCACCACACTGGAAGCAAAGCCACACTGTGTTCGCTGAGCCATGCCGTTTGCCATCCACCTTGTACCTGGCAAACTTGAGTAGTAATGCAGCCAGTGGGACATTTCGAAGCAAGAAATCATCACTGCTGGTATCAGGGTAGGATCATTTTTTTCCTCTGTCGAAATCTGAACTATTCTCCTGCCTTCGCAGGTGGCTGAAATTAATTCAAGCATTCCATGCATCATTTGTTTTTGATGCCGTCGGTGTGACAAGTACGTCCAGATCGGAGTCCCATGCACACGGTGTCACTTGTCTTGAAGCTTGCTATACCTAGCTGCTGAGCCCTAATAAGGGTGAAATCGATCCTGTGTTGCTTGTGTTCTGGTTCAGGGAGGACCTGGCCTGGCAGTTCAGGCTGAGCTGTTCCCATGAGGAGCAGGGTCAAAACTGATTTGCATATGGCTGGGTCCAAACTGAGGATGCAGGGTGGTTGAAAAACAATAGATTTGGGATACGGCCACACGTGATTGCAAGTAGCTGAGATTAATTCAAGCATTACATCCATCACTGTTTTTTTATACCCTAAGCATGACAGGTATGCCCAGAAATGGACTCTGTGCTCCTTTTGCCACTGGAACTAGTAATACCTGGCTGATGTTCCAGTTCAGGGAGGATCTGACCTGGCAGTTTGGGCTGTGCTGTTCCCTTGAAAGCAGGGTCAAGACTGATTTACATATGACTGGGACCAAACAAAAGTGGCATGGCGGGCGGAAAGAGATGAATTGGAATGCAGCCAGTGGCTGAGATTAATTCAATCATTCAACCCCAATATATATATATATGTAGGTCCAGATACATTGTCGCTGATGTATACAGTCAAGTGGTAGGCATATGGCAAACGTGTCTGACAAGAAGGTTCTTTTAATCTATTTATCCGTTTTTACTACTGATGGTATTTTACAATCATTGTCCAAAGAATGAGTTTTGTCGAAATAGTATTGATGGAATTTGTTTATTTTTGAAAATAACATTTTAAATGTATTTTACATGTCATTCTTTAAATGTATTTCACATCTAATGAAATTACCGATACAAACGTATTATGTGCCTGCCTAAGTATGTCTTTTATGTCTAGTCACTATCTTGCACAGGTGATCTCAGTTTAATCACACACTAGCACTTTAAAAGGTGTACCTTGCAACACAAACGCTGTCATGTGATCAAGGCTCCGCTGAGCCGAAACGTCTGTGACTCTTTCTGCCAAATAAAATTGTGAAGTACCTCGAGGTCCGTGTCCGGTGTTTACTTGCCAGCAGAGGGAACTGCGTGTGCCTGTGAGGAACGGAATTCAGGGTATATATATATATATTTATATATATTTTCACGGAAAAAACACAGGTTTCAGGAACTCCCTTATAGATAGAAATTAGCATTTAAAAAGCCCTAGAAACTCACAGAAAAAAAAGCCTTAGAAATTCACAGAAAAAAACAAAGGTTAGAGGGACGTTATAAAACACTCACAGTCACTGGATGATTTCATCACTGATGTCATCAGTGATGTCATTTGAGATGTCATCAGTGATGTCATCAGTGATGTGACTGACCATATAATGAGTGATGTCACTGACCATGTCATGAGTGATGTAATATGTGAGGTCATACAAGTAAACAAAGAGGCGCTGATTCAATTTGGAGAAGAAACCAGGGAAAAATACTAGTAACTAAAGTAAACAAACTCTTCTCCAAAATATAAACAGATAAGCAATACGTGTATGATATAAATATACCATACATCAGACCAGTGTTGTTAAAAATGTATTGTTTTTTTAATACAAACATTTTCCTTTTTATTTGTTTTCAATTTTTTTTAATAAAAGCATATAAGGTAGTAATATTTAACAATAATAGATAAATGTCTGTGAGCTCCACATGCATAGAAAATCACAAATGGGCCATATTGTTACACTGAGAACAAAAAACAACAATAACAACAATACATTTACTACATCACAAATTCAGACAGGACAAACACATACATTCACATTTAAAGAACAGTATATATATCAAAACATAAAGTATAAATAAGCAATGAAATCTTAATTCCTAAAGTGATAACAGTGACAGTGCAGTATTAAAAAATTCTCTAAAATACAATGTTGTGTAGACAGAGATGTGCCGACGTGCGTTTCGGAAGTTACAGAAAGATGAAAGCGGGTGGTACGACCTTCATCAGGGCGCTGTCTATATGTATAGTTCAGTCGCAGTTGCCATCCAGTCTGCACTTATTTAGAAAACATGTATAGGGGGCTCACAGCATTCTTCAAATACTGGTTTTAAGATGAAATGACGAAGAAAACAGGGGAGAAAACATTCTCCCTATCCTGACTAGCAGTCCTTAGAGGAAAATCCCAAATCACAGGATGTCTGGACAAGAGGGAATCCAAGTACAGAGCCTGACATAAATGGGCAATATTGCTTCACATAAATAAAGGACCCACAAATTAGCAGAGCATCTGTCAAAGATCTAGCTGCAGAAGGCTAGATGCATAGTCCTAGGGTACAGCAGTAGGGAGGGTCTGCCCTGACCATTTTGCGGGATCACGAGATGTCAGCGTCCGGACGTCAGACGATACTAGCACAGTATGTGTTGTCATAAGCAGTGCATTGCGGGGGGAGCAAGTTATAGTTAGCAAAGTCAACCTAAACAGCTGAATTGCTCTGGTTTTGTACGAGAGAAATGTCAGGCTAAGTATAACATACCTCTAACCTTTGGTTTTTTCTGACAATTTCTAAGGTTTTTTAAATGCTAATTTCTAACTATAACGTCCCTGATACCTGTGTTTTTTTCCGTGAATTTCTAAGGTTTTTATATATATATCTATATGTATATATCTATATATATCTATATATATATATATTTTTTTTTTCTATACTTTATTTTTGCATTTCAAGAAAAACACATACAACAATGCGTATTACACGCAACATGAACCCCGGTGTGACATCCGGATACATTGCATTTACAGTATAAAATCATACAACAGCTGCATTACAATAATCTATATCCTCATACATTACATCACAAATATTTTTAGGACGAACCTGTGTCACCTGTACTATCTTGAGGGTCAGACAGTAGATAGGCCATCAGTGGGGTCCATACATCCTTAGGTCTAGAGGGTGTCGGAAGTTCTTTGGCATAGTATGCTAGCTGGTCTCGCCAAAACACCAAATCTGGTATCCAGTGTTTAAAATTCGGTGCCCTCTTACTGTCCTATGTTTGTGCTACTTTTCTCTTGATCACTAATAATGCTATCAGCACCAGCCGCTTATTTTCTGGCTTTAAATGCTTCACCAACCCCAGTAAGCAAATTCTAGGAATACATCTACTGTCTCCAACAGCATGTCCGACAAGGCTTGTGTGGCCAATACCCAAAATTCACTAATCCTGGGACAATCCCATGCAAGATGAATGAAGCCAGCCTCCTGCGTCCCGTATCGTTTGCATTTGGCAAACTCTCTCAGTCCATACATGTACAGTTGAAGGGGAGTGAAATATATCTGTGGTAAATATTTAAAGTGAATTATCCGTAAATTACAGTTAGGTGTCAGGGTCTAGTCATGGAGCAGCTGAACTCCCAGTCCTTCTCGTTAAGAGCGCTACCCAGTGCCTGTTCTCATCTCTCATGCGCCGGACTGCTAACAGGCGCAGTGTCAGCTTGCATGGTGTTATACAATCGGGTGACCAACTTACCCCGTGAGGGACCTGCCAGTAAAGTCTCTAAGGAGCTCAGAGTAACTGGTTCAATGGAATGCCTGTCATTAAAGGCCTTGAGCGCCTCACGTGATCTGTAATATGTAAAACGGACATTGGCCCATAGTTATGTCGGTTGCGTATCTCCTCCATCAAGAAGAAGGTGCCATCTGGGTAAACATCACCCATTGTGACGATAACCATATCCGCCAGGACCTCCACTGCCCTTTTTTCTTGGGTCACAGAAAGTTTAGGATGGTGTGGTATTGGAAGCGCCCGAGCATATACAATTTGTCTGCCTGCGTATTTCGCCATAACCCGCCAAGCCTGCGCATTGCAGTCCACTGTGCACATGTCCCTGAATGGGTAAGTAAAGCTATGCATTAAATGAAGGTCTATAGCTAGGTTGTCTTCAGAACAACATCAATTCTACATCTCTCTGTAAACTGTAACCACTCATCTAGAGAATATACAGACAATAACACATCTAGAAAAATATATTTCATTTCATTATTTTTTACCAGTTCATTATCAGATTTTCTTTTGTTTTATGAAAAATTATCTTTTTGAAAACAAGTTTATTAATCTCACATGATACATTTGACAAAAGTCAACATAAATGAATTAATTCCATGAGTAAATACGATAGACGTGGAGTTGATGGAGGCAGTGCGGCAGATGTAGACTACGAGCTTTTCGGCATTCGTGCCTTCATCAGGTAACCGTCTATTGCACTAAAACTAAACATAACAAATAATATAACATTGTAGAGTGGTTACTTGCAATATATTTTATACATGAGACTAAACCAAAGAAAATTCTATTTATAAAAATTAATAGTTAATAGACTCAACTAAACAGTAGCCAGACTAAGTTCCTATGTATACACAAAAATAGAACATCTACTATATAGCCCAAGCACGTAAATACCTATAGTGGAAAAAGGCACATTAATGAATTCCAAACAAAGAAGGATTATACATGATTTAATATATCTATATATAATACAATAATTTACAATATAGCGACTTATAAAAACAAACATATATAGTTTTGTGATGTTAATTTAATAAAAAAATGAATTCATCTATAACTTATTATGGTCGATATCGACATGCTCCACATAAATATGAAAATACAATACAACATTATATATAGCCCATCCCGGTTGTAGTACTGCAGGGAATAAAGGCACTTACTCTGTACTCTGGAACTGTATTCTTATTGACCTCACAGGATGAATTAAAACTCCATATGCAATTGAGCTAGGCGCTAGAACGAGATGTATATAATAGAAGTTACGCCTTACATACCTACAATAGTGTGATTCAGATAACAGATGTAAAGAATATATATAGCAGAGCTATAATATCTACCTATCTCATGAAAGGAGATGGAATCATACTGAATACTGCAAAATCTGTGTATACATCTATATGCGATGCTATATACGGTAAATTCACAGATATATATAAACTGGTGGTCCAGCCATAGTACATAATGATGGCTAATAATACACAGTAAACCCGAGCATACCGGATCCTAGCAAGATGGACGCAAAAAAGATCACTGTTATCTAAATACAAGAATAACAGATGTTAATCAACAAAAAAGGGGGGAAGAGTTTTACTAACCGACAATATATCTAATACTTGACGTCATAGTAGTCTTAGGATGATTCGTAAATCCCACCTTCGTAAATAGCGTTATAGTTGAAACAACATAATAGTGATATATCAGCTTAAGTAAAATGCAACGAACCTATGAACATATATCCATGATCGCAACCAGTAATACAAGCAACTTACTCAAATTAATGGGGAAATCCCAAAGATAGTTATCTTGAAGTTGTTCATCCAACTACGGCATTATACGTACGTGGCCACTTATCTACAGAAATAGAAATATTCTAAATCCTATAATTCTAAAAAGATGGAAGAGAAAATATATGTAAGCTACATATACCTGATACTGGTATAGAGATACACAAATAGTATGATGCCTAATAAACAAAAAACAGAGAAAGAAACGTACTCATAGGCTTTAAAACTGATGATCAGTATACATCGCAGATATTATGCATATGGTGTCGGAATCTCCTAACACGGCCACATTACGAGCAAATACGTTCCCCTAGAAGAGGAAACCATATGTGTTTTAGAAAAAGTGGACTCGCTCAAAAACAGACTCCGTATTATCAAACAAGTAGGTCTCATAACTTTGGGGTAAATGCCTATGCGTGCATGAGTACTCTGTAGCGGACAGCACGAATGGAGGACGTCGCAGGTTGCTTTGATGCAAACTGGCCTCACAGTCAAGGGGGATTTAAATCACTGAGGTGAGCGTGCGTTATCGTAGTGACGAACGCGAGGATTGGCGGACTGTGTTGTATGTATGACGCAACGCCATTGGTCATACGTAGAAACCTATACACAAAAAAACGGGCTAAAGGCTTGGTGGTATGAAAAAGAAAACGGACTGCAGCTACTAAAGGGTACGTGTAAGGGACACCCCTTAGCAAGCAAAAATAAACGCTCAATCATGTAAAATAGATGACAGACTAAAACTATCAGGTATTGTAGCCTATGAAGCTCCACCAAAACAACGATGCGCCATGGCATATATATAGTGAAAGGTGACACTAAACCGAATGATGTCAAAACGGACAGATTGTCCACCAGGCAAAAATACTAATCATTATTATGAATAATGTATAGGGCAGATCAATTATATGTAAGAGCCGATGGACAGAGAATGGATGTATAACAGCTATCCTAACTGTACCCGAGTGATCTACTAAAGTATAAATGAACTAGAAGATAGAGAATAATGATCATTCAAACCAACTTTATGTGGAGCATGTTGGATATATATATAAATCAATAAAACCCAAAAGAGATAATGATACACATTAATCTCTGTATCTGATTAAAGTACAAACGTAGCACAATACAGTTTTCACTGAACAATATAAGAGTTTATAGACTTGTTGACACATTTAACGTAATATCAATAACAGTGTTGTTTTTTACTATTCTTTTCCTTTTTTTCAAACCACCCCTTGCCTATGAACCTTCTATCTATATATGTGCAGAAATAATATATATACCTAAATAATAGGTCCCTTCAAAATTACAAAAATATACTGAACAAACAGATAATATTTACATCTTCATGTATACAGTGCATATTTATAATACAAGGTGCAGAAGAAGTTCCATTTCTCAGTAACAACATCACTTAGAATTAATTTCTCAAATAATAGCTTGTTCCCAGGGTATTTCTAAATTGAGGCCATATTTCACAGTATCTAACCAGAAAATATAGAACACTTCACGTTTCTTTCTGATTTTATTGGTACATATTCCTGACCTGGGGACAATTTTTTCAAGAATAAACCACTTTATGTCCTCGGCTAAATGATTACACTCCATAAAATGAGATATCATGGGCGATGTTACGATATTTTTTGTTTTACAGTTACTCCTACTAGTATTGTAGGCATGGATCCAATTGTAGGCAACTATAGATGCGGCACTTGTAAAGTATGTCCGTTAGCAATAGAAGCAAAAGATCTCCATTTCAATGGACAAATTATTGTCAGCAAAGGTATGAGTAATTGTAAAACAAAAAATATTGTATACTTACTTATATGTCCCTGTAACAAGGGTTATGTAGACGAAACATCAAGGTCACTAAATGTCAGATTGACTGAACACAGATCAGCGATTCGAACTAGTAAAATGACTTCGCCCATGGTATCTCATTTTATGGAGTGTAATCATTTTGAAGAGACCTATTATTTAGGTATATATATTTTTTCTGCACATATATAGATAGATGGTTCATAGGCAAGGGGTGACTTGAAAAAAAGGAAAAGAATAGTAAAAAACAACACTATTATTGATATTATATTAAATGTGTCAACAAGTCTATACACTCTTATATTGTTCAGTGAAAACTGTATTGTGCTACATTCGTACTTTAATCAGATATAGAGATTAATGTGTATCATTATCTCTTTTGGTTTTTATTAAGTTTTATATATATCCAACATGCTCCACATAAAGTTGGTTTTAATAATCATTATTCTCTATCTTCTGGATCATTTATACTTCAGTAGATCACTCGGGTACAGTTAGGATAGCTGTTATATATCCGTTCTCTGTCCATCGGCTCTTACATATAATTGATCTGCCCTATACATTATTCATAATAATGATTAGTATTTTTGCCTGGTGGACAATCTGTCCGTTTTGACATCATTCGGTTTAGTGTCACCTTTCAGTATAAATATGCCATAGCGCATTGTTGTTTTGGTGGAGCTTCATAGGCTGCAATACCTGGTAGTTTTAGTCCGTCATCTATTTTACATGATCGAGCGTTTATTTTTGCTTGCTAAGGGGTGTCCCTTACACGTACCCTTTAGTAGCTGCAGTCCGTTTTCTATTTCATACTACCGAGCCTTCAGCCCGTTTTTTGTGTATCGGTTTTTACGTATGACCAATGGCGTTGCGTCATACATACAACACAGTCCGCCAATCCTCGCGTTCGTCACTACGATAACGCACGCTCACCTCAGTGATTTAAATCCCCCCTGACTGTGAGGCCAGTTTGCATCAAAGCAGCCTGCGACGTCCTCCATTCCTGCTGTTCGATACAGAGTACTCATGCACGCATAGGCATTTACCCCAAAGGTATGGGACCTACTTGTTTGATAATACGGAGTCTGTTTTTGAGCGAGTCCGCTTTATTCTAAAACACATATGGTTTCCTCTTCTAGGGGAACGTATTTGCTCGTAATGTGGCCGTGTTAGGAGATTCCGACACCATATGCATAATATCTGCGATATATATTGATCATCAGTTTTAAAGCCTATGAGTAAGTTTCTTTCTCTGTTTTTTGTTTATTAGGCATCATACTATTTGTGTATCTCTATACCAGTATCAGGGATATGTTGCTTACATATATTTTCTCTTCCATCTTTTTCGAATTCTAGGATTTTGAATATTTCTATTTCGGTAGATAAGTGGCCACGTACGTATAATGCCATAGTTGGATGAACAACTTCAAGATAACTATCTTTGGGATTTCCCCATTAATTTGAGTAAGTTGCTTGTATTACTGGTCGCGATCATGGATATATGTTCGCTGCATTTTACCTAAGCTGATATATCACTATTATGTTGTTTCAGCTATAACACTATTTACAAAGGTGGGTTTTACGAATCATCCTAAGACTACTGTGGACGTGAAGTATTAGATATATTGTCGGTTAGTAATACTCTTCCCCCCTTTTTTGTTGAGTAACATCTGTTATTCTTGTATTTAGATAACCGTGATCTTTTTTGCGTCCATCTTGCTAGGATCCGATATGCTCGGGTTTACTGTGTATTATTAGCCATCATTATGTACTATGGCAGAACCACCAGTTTATATATATCTGTGAATTTACCGTATATAGCATTGCATATAGATGTATACACAGATTTTGCAGTATTCAGTATGATTCCATCTCCTTTCATGAGATGTGAAGAATATATATAGCAGAGCTTTAATATCTACCTATCTGTTATCTGAATCACACTATTGTAGGTATGTAAGGCGTAATTTCTATTATATACATCTCGTTCCAGCGCCTAGCTCAATTGCATATGGAGTTTTAATTCATCCTGTGTGGTCAATTCCAGAGTAAGTGCCTTTATTCCCTGCAGTACTACAACAGGGATAGGCTATATATAATGTTGTATTGTATTTTCATATTTATATGGAGCATGTCGATATCGACCATAATAGGTTATAGATGAATTAATTTTTTGATTAAATTAACAGCACAAAACTATACATGTTTGTTTGTATAAGTCGCTATGTTGTAAATTATTGTATTATATATAGATATATTAAATCACGTATAATCCTTCTTTGTTTGGAATTCAATAATGTGCCTTTTTCCACTATAGGTATTTACGTGCTTGGGCTATATAGTAGATGTTCTATTTGTGTGTATATATAGGAACCTAGGGGCCTATTAGGATGGTAGACGGACCTGCGTCCGTCCGCCACCCCAGAGGTGGAGGGACCGTCCGCAGGGGCAGCGGCGGTCCCTCCATGCGAATTAGAATGTGACTGCCACCCAGGCGGTCACATCCTGTATTTTTAACATTGAAGCACCCGCCGCAATGTTAAAACTGCAAGCAGTGCATTTGCATGCACAAAACGGCAGGCACCGCGCGGTGCCTGCCGCTTCGTGCATGCAAATGCAGGAGGGTACCATAGGTACCCCCATGTGCACCCCACCCCCCTTCACCCTGGGGGCCCGCAACGGGTCCCCAAAGATAAGACCGTATGCCTTTTCGTGGCGGCATTGCCGCCGCGGAAAGGCATGTCCCAGGGCAAATCCTAATATGGCTGGTGGTGTCTGATAGACACCGCCACCATATTAGAGCTTTTACGCCGCGGTCTCGCGGCGAAAAAGCGGCGGACGGTCTCCCCATCCGCCGATGACCCCCCAGCCATCCTAATCTGGTGGGGGTCTGCACACACACCGCAGCGGTGAATCCGCATCCTCCGGGCCGGCGGTGGCTTCCGCCGGCCCAGAGGATGCGGATTCACCGCAATCATAATTGTCCCCTTAGTCTGGCTACTGTTTAGATGAGTCTATTAACTATTAATTTTTCTAAATAGAATTTTCTTTGGTTTAGTCTCTCATGTATAAAATATATTGCAAGTAACCACTCTACAATGTTATATTATTTGTTATGTTTAGTTTCAGTGCAATAGACGGTTACCTGATGAAGGCACGAATGCTGAAAAGCGCGTAGTGTACATCTGCCGCACTGCCTCCATCAACTCCACGTCTATCGTATTTACTCATGGAATTAATTAATTTATGTTGAATTTTGTCAAATGTATCATGTGAGCTTAATGAACTCATTTTCAAAAAATAATTTTTCATAAAACAAAAGAAAATATGATAATGAACTTGTAAAAAATAATAAAAAGAAAAATATTTTTCTAGATTTGTTATTGTCTGTATATTCTCTAGATGAGTGGTTACAGTTTACAGAGAGATGTAGAATTGATGTTGTTCTGAAAATAACCTAGCTATAGACCTTTATTAAATGCATATTTTCCCTTATGTATAGCTTGTAGATTAGATACTTAGGGGTCCCCTGTTTTCTAATGGGTAAGTAAAGCTAGCCTTGGAAATTAGTGGCACTAGATCATCAGGGGCCATATCGTCTGCCTCTACCGCCACGTGCGTAATAAAGGGGGGGAGAACCAATAGTGTGCAAATTGTGCCTGTGTACACATATAGTACAAATACAGATCAGGTGCGGTCAACCACCCTTGTGAATACGCCCTAGTAAGAGTACCCCAGCTACACCTGGATTTCTTGCTTGCCCAAACCATGCGCAATAATATCAAACACAGCCGTGAGAAGAACATCCTTGTCAATTTGATAGGGACGTTGATGAAGAGATACAGAAACCGAGGTAGGATGACCATTTTTATTACCGCTATTCTATCTGCTAGGGAGAGAGAAAGGCCAATACATCTATTCACCTGCTCTTCCATGGAGGTCAGAGCTCTAACAAAGTTCTCACGCAACACTATCTCGGGAGCCGAATGCACCCACACCCCCAGATACTTGACAGACTCCGTAGACCATTAGAGCGGATACTCCATTTGAAACTGCAACGTGACGGACGTAAGCTTAAAGACAGAAGATTGACCCAATTAATCCTTAGCCCTGACAGGTTTTCGTATTTAATGTACTCCTGGATGAGCAAATGCAAATTCTCCTCCGGGTTTTTGATGTACAACACCATGTCATCCTCATACATGGAGATAATCAGGGGGCATTGACTAAATTGTAGAGCCGCTCGCGCGCATCTCTGTTGCACTACACAGGCCACTGGCTCCATAACAATGGCAAACCGGTTAGCGGTCTAGTGGCTGTGAGGCAGACGGGCTGAGGGCTTCAAAAGAAGGATGTACTCCCGGAAGCGCAGCGGACGAGCGCAGCGGGCACGACGAAGGCGCGCCGAAGTGTCGCCAAAGTCGAGCCCGTCTGCGCCCGTCCGCGGCCGACTGCGGGCTAGGGCGACAATCCCTGTTCCTGAGGATAAGATCTATTGGAACAGGGAGCAGCTCCTCAGTCTACGTCCGAAGACTACGTGCTCCCGTATGTACGGTATGTCAAGTGAGGTCAAGGAGTGTGGTCAATGTCGGTATCGGTTTAACACCGCGCCGGATATAACCAGGGAGTATGTCGCGCTATCTTGCGGTCTCCTCAATGTGAGGTCATTGCGTAAGCATAGACTTGATTTATTCGAGCTGCTCACTGAGAGAAAGTTCGATCTTCTGTTCCTCACGGAAACGTGGTTGGACCAGTTCTCCGACTCAGATATTATCGAGGCCATGCCTGAGAGTTACGCCATGGTCAGGCAGGATAGGCCTGGAGGGAAGGGAGGGGGAATAGTGATCCTTTTTAAGAAAAGTCTTGATTGCGCACTGGAGTCTACCCTGGTAGCGGAGAGTGAAGTAGGTGCTTTTAACATACAATTAAATGGAGGGACGGTGATTAAAGGCTTTCTTGTTTATCGACCTCCTGGGCCGTGCACCAAGTTTAGGGAGAGCCTGGTAGAGAGTCTTACTGAGGCAGTGTTACGTAGGGACAAATTTCTCTTACTGGGAGATTTGAATTTACATCTCAATAACCCAGAGGATAAAAGAGCGGAGGAGTTCTGTAGGGACATCCAAGCACTTCAGCTGGAACTCAAGCTCTCCCATCCCACACATCGCCAAGGCCACCTGCTGGACCCTGTATTTGCAAACTGGGGAGGGGTTCAGGTCTCCACAATTGAGCCGATCCCTTGGACAGACCACTATCTGGTTAAATTTTCTATAAATAACGTAAAACCTATAAAGCAGAGTCAGCCACCCCTGAACTATCTAAGGAGGAAGTGGGTAAAATTCTCCTTGGAGGATTTTAACTCAGCACTGTCAAGGGAAGGCCAGCCTGGAGGTGCAGATATAGAATCTGCTGTTTTTAACTTGAACAGGCGCATTACTGAGGCGTTAGATCAGACAGCGCCACTCTGCCGTACATCGGAGGGCGGCCGCAAGGAAAGATCTGCTCCCTGGTTCAATGGAGAGCTGCGGCGGACAAAGGCAGAGTGTAAGCGTGCTGAACGAGCCTGGAGGGTATCTTATGATGCTCAGGCCAGGGAATTGTTCTTAGCAAAAAGGAGGCTGCATCATAGACTGATAAAAAAGTCGAAGGCAGCCTTTTATGCAGGGAAAATTCTAGGGGCCAAAGACTCTGCTAAGGAGCTCTTCGGTATCTATAAGTCACTGACCACAATCGATGCGTCTGCTGACCCGAAGAGCTGTTCGATTGAAACATGTGACCGCATAGCTCACTATTTTTCCACCAAAGTCGAGAAAATGTACTCGACCTTCCCCAATCCTCTTATTATAGGGGTTGAGTGTGAAGCTACATCTGTGGCTAGGGAGATCCCAGGCTCATTTACCAATTTCACCACACCACCTCCTGAGGTGCTGGTCAGGACGTGCCTTTCGGTAAAATCTGGCTCCCCTATGGACCCGGTGTCTCCCAAACGGTTGGGGGACAGTTTGAGTGTCCTGGAGCCTTACATAAGGCACGTCTTGGATATCTCCTTCGAATCTGGCACACTTCCTGAGGGGTGGAAACAGGCGGTGGTACTCCCCCTCCGAAAGAAACCTCACATTGGCTTTGAGGTGTTGGAAAATCTGAGGCCCATCTCACTCCTACCTTTTCTGTCCAAAGTGGCGGAGAAGGTGGTGAACACCCAAATTATGAAGCATGTAGAGGAGGTGGGTTTGCTTCACGATACGCAGTTTGGTTTCAGACCGCGCACTCTACAGAGTCCGCCCTGCTCATGGCTACAGAACAACTGAGACAGGGCGTAGACGAGGGGCAAACCATGGCCTTGATCCTGCTTGACCTCAGCGCGGCGTTCGACACTGTAGCACATTCCACCTTGCTGCAGTGTCTGAGCAAAGGGGGCATCGCTGGCACCGCGTTGAGGTGGATCCAGTACTTCCTCACAGGAAGGAGCTTTCGAGTGCGGCAGGGCGACCACTATTCCAAAGGGGTGCCGTTGGGTCAGGGCGTGCCGCAGGGCTCGTCCCTGAGCCCGACCCTTTTTAACCTATATGTGGCGCCCGTTGCATCGATTGTGGAGAGCTATGGCCTCCAATTGGTGACATACGCTGACGATACGCAGCTGGTCATCTCCCTGTCGCACGCGCCCTGTCTTGCTGCGGATGGCTTCCAGTCGTGCATGAAAGATCTGGCCGATTGGATGGCCGCGAATTGCTTGAAGCTAAACGGCAGCAAGACAGAGGTGCTGGTGGTAGGGAGAGCCCAGTCGGCCTGGTCGTCAGCTTGGTGGCCATCCTGTCTTGGACCTACTCCCACCCCCTGTGAGGAGGCCAAAAATCTTGGTGTGTGGTTCGATGCGGCTCTTACCTTCGGGCCTCAGATCAATCGGGTAGTCGGAGTCTGTTTTGGGGTCTTGAAGAGAATGAAGAAGGTTTTGGACCTTCTGCCATTGGAAGCGCGTCAAACCTTAGTGCATGCCTTGGTGACCGCAAGGCTTGACTACGCGAACTTGCTGTACCTTGGGGCACCGAGTAAAAGCATTGCACGTCTTCAAGTGCTGCAGAATGCGGCGGCACGCCTGATTCTTAGGCTGCCCAAAAGGGCGCCCTCGAAGCTGGCTCTACGAAAACTCCACTGGCTTCCGGTAAAGAGCAGAGTTGAGTATAAAGCTCTCTGCACGTGTCATTGGATTTTGTATGGTAGGGCGCCCCGACCTTTGCAGAAATTGATCGAAGCCTATGAACCTCCTAGAGCGCTTAGATCTGCGGGCGGAGGACTGCTGAGGACTCCCAGGGTAAAGAAAGCTCGGATGGGAGGCAGGTCCTTTAGGTACCTGGCCCCCAACCACTGGAACAAACTCCCAGTAGACCTACGCCTGGAACAAGCAGAAACGAGATTCCGAGCTAAGTTAAAAACCTACCTCTACACCAGATAACTTTGGCCTGCCAGTACTGTTTGCCCCTGTTTTTTTTGTTTCTCTCACCGTCAGCGCGGGGACACGCCGGTGTGCGTAACTCAGCGCTTTACAAATGCCCCTATTATTATTTATTATTATTAAACAGGATAGGAGATAAGGGACACCCCTGCCTAGTCCCTTTATATATTTCAAAAGGTTTAGAGCGACAATTGTTTATTCGAACCTTTGTCGATGGTGCTGTATAAAGAATCTCTATCCATTGTAGGACGGGAACGGCAGACCCATCCTCCTTAAGGTGTCTAACATATACCTTCATCTAACCAAATCAAAAGCCTTAGCGGCATCAAGTAACACCTTGCCTTGCTCTCCGGATCTAGCTGGTGTAACAATGCAAATAGAGTGCGCAAATTATAGGACGTGGATCACGATGGCACAAAGCACGACTGATCCAGGAGGACCAAGGCTGGCAACAGTGGGCGCAATTTATTAGATATAATTTTAGCAGTTATTTTCGTGTCGATATTGAGCAAGGAGAGAGGGCGATAATACTCACAACTGTCTGCCCGTTTCCCTGGTTTTAGCAATGTTACAATTAAGGCTTCCCTAAGGGTGGGGGGTAGCATACCTTTATCACATGCTTCGGTATACATATTCACCATGTGCGGAGCTATCAAATCCGTGTTTACTTTATATGATTCACCCGGCAGTCCGGAATTTCTGACTGACTGACTGGTGGGCTGACTGAAGAGCTTATAAAGCGCACTTATGCCGAGGCTTCTTGTTGCTGGGTGTATATGATGCAGACAACAACTGTTCTTAAGATCTTGAGAAGAGCCTGGTCTTTAACATTTTCCTAAAAATGGCCCTATTGGATTCTACCCTGATTGTCACAGGGAGGGAGTTCCACAAGATGGATGCTGGGTAAGAGAAACCTGTTCCTCCCCATCTGACTCTTTTTGTTCTAGGGACACAAACAAATCCTGTATTGGCAGACCTGAGAGAGCGTTGGGACTGGTATACTGAAAACAAGGTTTGAATGTCTGCTGCCCCCCTCCATATATAGCTTTGTGCAGTAGGCACAGGGCCTTAAAGTTCACTCTCTGACGGACCCGGAGCCAATGTAGCTCCCTAATCACTGCTGACATCGGGTGGTACTTGGGTAAACCAAGGAAAACCCGAGCCGCTGCATTCTGAAGTGATTGCAGTTTTTTGATCTGTCCCTTGCCAACTCCTAAATATAGAGCGTTACAATAATCGAATCTGGACAACACCAGAGCTCTGACCACTGTTTTCCGAAGCAACAGAGGAATAAAGGGCAGAATTTTCCGCAGGATTTTTAATGTGAAAAAATTGATTTATTTGTGAGGCAAGTTTGAGGTCCTTGTCAAGCACAAATCCCACGTTCCCTGCCTTGGGCACGGGGACTGGACACATGCCTGCCTCAGGAGGCCACCAGGCTTGGCTCCATACAGAAGGCAGTTGCCCAAACTCTAAGACCTCGGTTTTTTCTGTATTTATCTTTAAAACATTCAAATTCATCCACGCCATTACATCTGTAAGGCAATTATGGAACCTCTCGGCTGTTAACCCCACACTTTGTGTCACAGAGACAACTAGTTGCGTGTCGTCAGCATACAACACCAACATTATGCCATGCTCTTTCATTACCCGAGCCAGGGGACTGACATATAGATTAAATAATGTCGGAGACAAGGCCGGACCCTGTGGGACTCCACATGGGAGATGGAAAATTCCCGATTGCAGGCCATTCCAGTGGATCAGTTGTTCTTGTGATGTTAAAAATGATGTAAGTAGAGTCAGAGCTACATCTTCAATACCCACATCCCTCAATCGACGCGGAAATACTGCATGATTTACAGTTTCAAATGCTGCAGTCTGATCTAACAGGATGAGTGCAGCTCTGCCGCCCCCGTACATCACTTTATGGATCTCTTCTGTGGCCATGATTAGGGCTGACTCGGTGGAATGCCGAGAGCGGAAGCCTTGTTGTGTGGAGTCAAGAATGTTACTGCTATCCAGGTATTCTGTCAGTTCTAGATTCATGGCTTTCTCCAAAATATTTGATGGTAGTGGGAGGCAGGAGATTGGCCCATAGTGTTTTGGCTCTGAGGGGTCTAAGGAGGCCTTTTTTATAATGGGCCTAATGCATGCCTGTCTCCACGAGGAGGGAAATTCCCTGGAAATAATGATCGCATTTAATAGAGGGGTCAAGGAAGAACTTACTTCTTCCGATACGAGATGTGATATATGAGGTGTACATGGGTCCGGAGGTGAGCCCGATTTAGTATGTAACAGCAGGTTGGCAACTTTATCCTCCTCCAGCATGGAAAAACTTGAAAACCTTTGCAGAGACGCCCGATGATCCAAAGAATCTGCACTGTTCATTTTTAGGATACAAGCAGCAGTGGCTAGCCCATCGTAAACCATTTGAACTTTATTCTGAAAGAACGCGGCCATTTGTTCCACAAAAGTTTGTTTTTTTAAATTCTAATTTCTAACTATAACGTCCCTTAAACCTGTGGTTTGTTCAGTGAATTTCTATTTTTTTTTTTTTTACTAGCAGTCACGTTTGCAGAGTGGTTGAGAAAGGGGTCTGGGTCGCCCACCAGCTCTCAGAAATTCCGTTGCATAGGACTTACAGGCAGTACCGGGAGGGCTTCTTGGCCCCCAAGGTCCCTCTGGAGTAAAGTGGTCTTCATCCCCCAACTAGTAGTGCGCCACGAGGCGCATTTGCAGAATGGTGGATAAAGAGGGCATGGCCTCCGAAGACCTCTTAGCAATCCCACTGTGTGGGACTTACTGGAGGTAACAGGAGGGGTAGTTGGCCCCCAGAGACATCCTTGGGGGCCAACTACCCCTCCTATTGCCTCCAGTAAGTCCCACACAGCAGGATTGCTGATTTCTGATTGCAGGCCACGCCCCCTTTGTCCACCACTCTGCAAACAAGAACAAAACCTCTCCTAGAAGCACAATAATTCTAAAGGAATACATCCAAAAATTAATATAAATCAACATTGTCCCACATCAAGACTCATTAGAAAGACATAATTCTTATTTATTTTTTGTTAGCTTTACCAGAGGTAAATTTCATAATAATGTTCATAGCAGATCACAAATCTATATATACATATACAACATGACCCCCAATCATCCTAAAGTCACCACACATCCTCACACTCAACACAACAATCATACACAATACAGGGGCGTGGTCTGAGCGCCGACTGGGATGGCGGCGTTAGCCCGGAGCTCCGTCCCGGATCCCGCATTAATCCTGCTAATCCCTGCTATAGGGCCGACGAAACGTCCTGAGCTTTCGCCCCCCGCATCGGACTGACGGGGGCGAGCATTGGGGGACTGGAATCTGTCCTGCAGCGGTGTGAGGAGCCAGACCGGAGCTCCGGAAGAATTGTGCCCCGAGACCCAAGATGGCGGCGGCGGTGGTCTGAGCTTGAGGGACGGAGATCAGAGGTGCTGCCCGGCCGCGGTGAGCTGGGGGCGGCCGCCGCGTGCATACTGCGGGACAGCGACCCGACGGCACAGGAAGGGCCGGTGATATCTGCGCTGCGGTGGGCGCTCGGCTGATCCGCGGCTGGCGGGCTGGTGGCCCTTCCCCCACTGCTGCTCCCGGCGGATTCAAGGGGCCGGCTGCCCTTCACTGGAGCGCACTGTGGGGCGGAGGAAGCGGACAGTCCTGGGGACACGGGGCGCCAGCGTTGTGCAGCGGGCCCCGGGGTGGCGGCGGATCGGCTGCTTGGTGGGGGGTCCCGGGGACCGTCCTGACGTCTGCAGAGCCTGAGAAGACAGCGGGTGGCGGAGTGCAGGCCACTGGAGTGCCGAGTGTGGGGCTTCTCCAGCTGGAACGGCACTGGACAGAATTCATGATCTCACCCACGTTAAGGGAGCACTGCCCAGGAGGCCGTCGGCGGGCATAACACTGCGCAGCTGGGGGTCCCTGCAAGGCCTGAGGCGGGGGACTGGACTGAGGGACCCACGGAGGTGGTGGCGCTGGGGTCTCCTTTCCCCATTTGGACTTCCGGTGTCGGCCTGAAACGGAGCACTGGGCGGCAGGGAATCGTCGCCATGAGCGAAGACATGGTGGGGTCCGGACCCGGGCTCATGTGTCACTGGGGCCTGCCGTCCACACAGAGGTGACTTGATCGTAGAGAGGCACGTGGTCTCAGCTCACTTTAATACCTAGTGTGCTCTCCCTCACGTCGGGCGGCCTAAAGTTGGGAGGGGAGCGCCCACACCTGGCGCGTGGGCGGTGCTGGCGTAGAGGGATAACCCTACCCGAGGACTTGGGACCTAGGCTGAACGGCTCGCCCCCGGGTGCTGTGGCGAACATCCGTGTGTTACTCCAGATGGCTGACGTGGGTGGCGACATGGCGGCGGGACGGACTCAGGATGTGACGGCTGGGCCGGACATGGCTGGCGCTCTCCAGGACTGCCCGGATGCGTCAGCGCAGGAACGCAGACTGAATGCACGCCTTGATAATATATTGGAGGCGATTACGGCGACCAAAGAGTCATTGCACCAGGACATTGGGCAGGTGGCTACGGGGTTGGGCCTCCTGAGGGCGGATCACGCAAAACTGTCCGATAGGGTGAAAGAAAATGAACTGCTGCTCCAGGAGCTAAAGCCTGCGGTGGTCACCGCGGAACATAAACTGTCCGATATCCTGACCCGACTGGCCACGCTGGAGAGACGAGCGGAGGATTCCGAAAGTCGCAACCGCCGGAACAACGTGAGGGTGGTGGGCCTGCCGGAAAAAATCGAAGGGGACGATGCAGTGGCGTATATGGAGAAATGGTTCAGATCCACCGTTGCTCCTGAAGGCTTGTCTCCGTTCTTTTCAATAGAAAGGGCGCATAGGGTTCCGTCTCGTCCGCCCATGCAGGGTCGTCCCCCCAGACCGATGGTGGCGAGGCTCTTGCATTTCAAAGACCGTGACTTGTTGATACAGAGGGCAAGATCGGCGGGACCCTTCCAAGTGGACAATAGCCAAGTCACAATTTTCCCGGACTATACCCAGGAAGTTCAGAGGAACAGGGCAACGTTCCTTGCGGTCAAGAAGGAGCTCAGGGAGGAGGGTATTCAATACTTGCTACTCTTCCCAGCCTGGCTGAGAGTGATCCTGGACGGAACGACCCACTTTTTCCAGTCCCCTGATGAGGCCTGGTCGTGGCTAGAATCGTACAGGGCGGGGACTGACCGGCAGCACAAAGGTGGGAAGGAGAAGAAGAGGCCGGTCCAGATCCGAAAATCTCAACGGATCCGTAAGCGCGACAGGCTCAAGCAGGCGATGAGAGAAGACCTGTTGGCGGCAGAACGGAGGGGAGCACTGGCTGCCACGGCAACTATCACGGGCTCGCAGCAAGGAGAGTTGGAGGAGGACTCGGATTCGGAAGGTGGAGGGTGCAAGTCGGGTGGAGAACTTTCAGAAGCTGACAGCGCTGCAGAACCGACGGTCACGCCACAAACGGCGGATGGCCTGTTTAATGAATAATACGGGGGTTTGATGATGGTTCTTCACTGCTGTACGTTTATCCTGTTGGTCGGCGTTTGGCAGGTACTCTGTTGTGATTTTCTCATGGGATCATGGGCTTGGGGTGAGGGTTGGCCCGTCGCGGGTTGGTGTCAGAGAACCCCCCTCTTGCCCTTAAGGCTCCCTGTGGTGACTGCCACAGGTTAGTAGAATGTGTGTGATGTTATGGGTTTGGATGGGGGCTAGACCAGTGCTGTTAGGTCCTGTCCTGGGGAGTGGGGTTGGGGAAGTTTGTTGGGGTGTTTGGGGGGGGAGGGTATGGCTGCTATGATGTGGTGGGTTGGTTAACACTGGTGGGGTGGAGGAGAGACGGCAGCGATGGGGTCATTACCTGATGTAAAGTGTCTCACATGGAATGTTAGAGGTCTTAGGACAATGTCAAAGAGGTACAAGGTGCATGCCTATCTGGTGAGAAGGGGGGTTCAAATTGCCATGTTGCAGGAAACTCACTTGACCAGACTAGAGTGTGATGCATTGCAGAAAAGGTGGCGTGGCCAAGTGTTTGGAACCTCTTATTCGGCGTTTGCGAGGGGGGTGCTAATATGGGTCAGGGCGGGGGTTCCTTTCCAGGTAACGGATCAGATGGTGGACCCTGGTGGCAGATTTGTGGCGGTGGGGGGGAGGCTGTATGGTTCTGAGGTAGTCTTATGTAGCGTTTATGCCCCCAATGTAGATCAGGCCCGTTATTTTGATGTTCTCTCGGGCTCATTGGCCCACTTTCTGGTGGGCCCCATTATCCTAGGGGGAGACTTTAACTCCATCACAGATATAGTGTGGGATAGGTCCCATCCGCGGTTGGCTGACTCCCCGGTGCGTAAACTGTCGGAACGTAGAAGGGACTGGCAGGAAAGGTGTGGTCTGCTGGATGTGTGGAGGACGCAACATCCAGCTGTTAGGGATTACTCCTTCCACTCGACACTGCACGCTCTACATGTCAGAATAGATTCCATACTGTGTAGCGCCCCCATAGCTGCCATGGTAACACACACTGAATACCTTGCTAGGACCATTTCAGACCATAATCCCTTGTTGATGGCGGTCAGATGGCAGAGAGCGAGATCTGCGATCCCGACCTGGAGGCTACGGCCAGACACTCTAGAGGACTTGGTGTTTGGGGACAGGGTTAGCCAGGGTATAACGCTTTATTTTGAGGAGAATGAGGGATCGACTGCCACGAGATCGATGGAGTGGGACGCTATGAAGGTGGTGGTGCGGGGTGTGTGCATGGGTAACTTCTCGAATGTCCGGACAGCCGTCCTGGCGGATTTAGAGAGAGCGGAAGGTGTGCTGAGAGAGATTGAGCGGAATAGGCCTGAATGTCCGGATTTGCAGGGACGACTGATGGAAGCGAAGGAAGTGGTGGCGAGAGAGACGGAGAGACTGAGATGCTATGATTATAAACTATACCTCACGAAAGTCCATGCGGAGAGGGATAAGGTGGGCACTCTGCTGGCGAGGCTTGCTGACCCGGCACCGAAGAGTGGCCCGATTATGTGCATCAGAACCGACACAGGGGAGGTGGTCCACTCTCAAACTGCCATTTTGGAGCGTTTTCAGTCGTATTATACGGACCTTTATGATACTCAGCTGGAGGCGGGGCCTTCGACCATAAGTGGTTATTTACGCGCGGTGCAGCTCCCGGTACTAGACGAGGAGCCAGCGAAGGATTTGGGCGGCCCGATCTCTCTATTGGAGATCCGTGGGGCTATTAAGCGGATGGCCAGGAATAAGACGCCGGGGCTGGATGGCCTGCCGATCGAGTTTTATGCGAAATATGTGGATGTACTGGCACCCAGATTGCTGGCAGTGTACTCGGAGGCGATGACGTTGGGGAGCCTTCCCGTTTCCATGAGGGAGGCGCTAGTGGTCCCGCTTCTGAAACCGGGTAGGGATGCGCTGGAGGTGATGTCGTACAGACCCCTCTCTATGCTAACGGTGGACTACAAGATATTGAGCCGCATTTTGGCCACCAGACTGCTCCCTCATATGACCAGGCTGGTGCACGATGACCAAGCAGGGTTCATCCCTACTAGGAACACGGCCATTAACACACGCAGGCTGATCCGTATACTGCAGGGTGCCTTGGGTTCGGACGGTGCGTCGGCTGTTTTGTCGGTGGATATTGAGAAGGCTTTTGACAGCCTTGAATGGTGTTACCTGGATGGGGTACTGGAGAGGTTCGGACTCGGTGAGGGGTTTGTGCGCTGGACGAAAGTTCTGTATTCATTGGCCACAGCTAGAGTGCGAGTGGGGTCACTCATATCATCCGCTTATCCGGTACGCAGAGGGACTAGGCAGGGTTGCTCGCTCTCTCCCCTTCTGTTCGCTCTCGCGATGGAACCGCTGGCGGCACTGGCCAGGGCGGGGGACTCCTTTATGGGAGTACGCTGCGGAGAGAGTACTCATTACATCTCATTGTATGCCGACGACCTGTTGCTGTATTTGGAGGATACGGAGGTGGCCTTAAGCGGGGCCGTGGGGCTGCTCTCCTCCTTCGGCGATTTGTCGGGACTTAGGGTGAATTGGGATAAGACCTGTGTCTTCCCGCTGCGAGCGGATACCCAGCGCCCTCCTCTTGCAGTAGATGTGCTCTGGGCGGACAGGTGCTTTACGTACCTGGGAGTCCGGATCTTCCATGATGCGACGAGCCTCCTGGAGGGAAATATTGGGCGGTGTATCGGGGGATTGCGTGGCTGCATGTCCTTCTGTATTTAAAGAAAACAAGGGTACCCCATTAGTAAAACCTGGGGTGAAAGTACTTGCAAAAATTACAATGGTTTTTGGTGGCCTCAACGAGGTCCTGAGGAGAGTACTGTTAATTATGAAATTAATTTATAAAATTAGTTCAGGGAGAGAGTCTTAGTAGAATACCATATAGGTCAATTTTATTACAATGTTATACAAAAAATTAGTAATAACGATAATTACTTTCTTATCAGGTGCTCACATATGTGACAAAAGTGCTTAAAGTGACTTTAGTGAATATATTAAAAAAGCAATTATATACATTTATTTACAAAGATGTCACCACAAGGTTATTCCCACAAAAATTATATACAATGAAAAATAGGGGAGTTTTCCTTGAGTTTGTCGACGGCGTTTCGATCTAGTTTGTTTTAGATCATCATCAGGACGTGAGCTTCCCTGAAATTAAAGAAGTATCAACTGTGATTCCTAGGCGGCGAGGAAATTATTTTGGCCGGTGTCGTGAATCTACCTTTACGAAGTCTATGCAATAAGCGCCAGAAATTGCAGAGGCTAATGCTGTCTGTATTTGTAGTCTCCGTTTCCAAAGGGTTATCTATTCAGGTTTGGAAATGAAGAGGCCGTGTTATTCCCTGGGCCAGGTATAGTTTCCGTAGCAGGAAAACGTTACGTAATGCGAGGAATCAATTGCTCGTATCATTCTCTCACAGGCGGCGTCAAAGCGGGAGCTAAACACCGCTTAGTTCTATGCCGACCGGTCGCGCAGATAACTTCACTAATCCGGCGTTCTCTCGAGCCAACGCCGGATTAGTGAAGTTATCTGCGCGACCGGTCGGCATAGAACTAAGCGGTGTTTAGCTCCCGCTTTGACGCCGCCTGTGAGCGAATGATACGAGCAATTGATTCCTCGCATCACGTAACGTTTTCCTGCTACGGAAACTATACCTGGCCCAGGGAATAACACGGCCTCTTCATTTCCAAACCTGAATAGATAACCCTTTGGAAACGGAGACTACAAATACAGACAGCATTAGCCTCTGCAATTTCTGGCGCTTATTGCATAGACTTCGTAAAGGTAGATTCACGACACCGGCCAAATTAATTTCCTCGCCGCCTAGGAATCACAGTTGATACTTCTTTAATTTCAGGGAAGCTCACGTCCTGATGATGATCTAAAACAAACTAGATCGAAACGCCGTCGACAAACTCAAGGAAAACTCCCCTATTTTTCATTGTATATAATTTTTGTGGGAATAACCTTGTGGTGACATCTTTGTAAATAAATGTATATAATTGCTTTTTTAATATATTCACTAAAGTCACTTTAAGCACTTTTGTCACATATGTGAGCACCTGATAAGAAAGTAATTATCGTTATTACTAATTTTTTGTATAACATTGTAATAAAATTGACCTATATGGTATTCTACTAAGACTCTCTCCCTGAACTAATTTTATGAATTAATTTCATAATTAACAGTACTCTCCTCAGGACCTCGTTGAGGCCACCAAAAACCATTGTCATTTTTGCAAGTGCATGTCCTTCTGGGCATCTCTCCCTTTGTCGGTGCAAGGGCGAGTGGCGTTGTTGAAAATGGTGGCACTCCCTCGACTGCTGTATTATTTCAGAACTCTGCCTATTTGGATCCCGCAGCGGATCTTTCGGGACCTGCGGTCGATGATTATTGAGTTCATCTGGGGGCATGGCAGGCGTAGGGTGGCGTTGCACACCATGATTCGACCCAAACTTGAGGGGGGGATGGCGGTGCCGGATTTTGAACTATACTACCTGGCGGCCCAGCTTCAGATTCTGACACAGAACGTGGCCAGGGAGTTTAGGGGTCCTGATCGGCTCCGAGGGATGGGTATCCAGAGACATGTCCTTTCTTATATTGTTATGCAACAGAGATTGGCATTGAGGGAGCTCACCTTAGAAGAAAAAACCCTCCGGCTATGCTGGAATAGGAGCCTGAGGCGGGCGCGGGCAGTGAGGCCGTATGCCCCGGAGATCCCTATAGGGATGCTGACGGCGCTGCCGCATGGGGGAGATTGGTCTTCGCTGGCGGAATGGGAAGAGTTGGGATTGCATGTTGTGGGTGATCTGTTTATGGAAGGAGTGTTGGCCCCGTTTGCGGTGCTTCGGGAGCAATTTGGCCTCCCGGATGGGGATTATCTCCTGCATGCGGCGATATCTGCTGCAATGCAGAAACACTGGAAGGTGGGATTGACGGAGCCGGATACGACCATGGCCTGTCAGTACGTGATGATGGCCGCAGGTACGATCAAGGCGGTGACATGTCTCCAATCGCGGATGTTGAACGACGGGCTGGAACCGCTCGCGGCGTTGAAAGCCAGATGGGAGGACAGTATAGGCAAGCCTATTCCGGATGCAGACTGGGCCCACATCCTGAAACGGACATGGAAGGGTAGCAGAAATGCTAGATTCCAACAAATACATTTCTTCCTTTTACATAGAGCATACCTGACCCCGGGGAAGCTCCGCCGGCACTTTCAAGTGCAAGACGCGGCATGCCCGAGGTGCTCGGCACCGGAGGTTGAACTGGACCACATGATGTGGGGTTGCCCGAAGCTGGATACGTATTGGCCCGAGGTGAGCGCCCTTCTGAACGCGGTCACGGATAGGGAGGTGGAATTTGACATGGCGGCGTGCCTATTATTATGGTTTCCCCACACAGCGAAGACGAAAATCACGAGCAAGTTCATTGATTTGGGGCTTATGTTGGCACAGAGGGAGATCACGTGGCGCTGGAAAACCAAGGAAGGCCCTGTGGTGGGGAGATGGTCGAATGAGTTGCTGAAGTGGTCGAGATGCGAGAGTGCACTGAGGATGCGGCAGGCCACCAGATTGGGGAATGAGAAGGGCATAGAGGCAGCTAGGGCTTGGGAGACGATTGTGCAGGCCTTGTGTGATTATTTGACGGACGATACAGAGGAGGGATCTTCGGAAACTGAGTTCCAGGAGACTAGAAACACGAACATTTAAACATTCTTGCAGACGCGCCACTTTGTCCAACACACATCACCACCACCCACATCAGCAGCAGTTAGGGGGGGGAGGGAATAGAGGAGTTCGTGGACTATCCCGTTAGAGCTGGAATGCAGGTAGTCCAGAGTATGAACCGGATGAGTCGTCACGCTAATGTATCGGCGGGACTATGCTCTGTACACTCTGTAAGCTTCAGTGTGACTTGTACGGTAAGCACGACCCCTCCGGGGGATGTCTAGGGGGGGGGGGAGGAAGTTGTTGTTGAGGGGACATAAAATGCGGAAACAGGATTATAATTTTGACCAGTCATCCCTATGTAACATACTAGGAAACCTTGTTGGACATTGAACTTACGCCGCCCGGTCTCCGGGATGTGGGCTGATGGGCTGTGTACATTCCAGGAAACATGTGGTACCTTGTATGGTGGGGGTGCTAATGGTTGCTTTTCTCGATGTTTTGTCCGTAATTCTGCAATAAAAATATACTTTAAAAAAAACCAATCATACACAATACATGAAATGTGCAAAAATTAAATAAACAATTAAAGCACGAAGAAAAAACAACAATACAGTGAAGATCAATTAATCACAAACAACCAAACAAAGAAGCGCTGACGCGCGTTTCGGAAAGGACAATGACCCACAGTTCCTTCGTCAGGGCGCAAATATGCTTTGTATACGATTTCTTCTGGAGTGTGGATTTCTTCAATTTTGATAATTCAGAAAATAGCCAACCAAGGGGTTCAATCTTGAGACTAATATGTACAATTTTTTACAATCTCTGTGGGGACAATGGAACAACAATATGCATATACTCTGCAAACACACTTCCTGGTGGCTCTTGGTTGGAGGATGATGTCCCCTTGGCTGCTGGGGATCCTTAGGGGCCAACTAGCCTACCTGTTACCTCCAGTAAGCCCCACACAGTAGTATTGCTGAGAGGTGGTCATAGGCCACACCCCCTTTCTCCACCACTCTGCACCCTCTGCCCAAAAGCAATTCTGCTTCGCTTCATGGAAGTGAGAGCATTTTCAATGGTCTTGCTTCCAATAAGCGAAGCAGAGTTTGCTATGGCATGGCAGGAGCAGTGCTCTCGCCATGCCATAGCAAACTGCAATGTCCCAAGGGTGGGCACCCTGGGACATTGCTGGAGCCGGCCCTGTGGGGTGGCGGTCCCCAGGGTCATGGAGGGCTTCTGGTGGGGGGGCCATGCGACCCCTCTCCCATCTACATAGTATCCCCGAGAAGGTGGTGGTCCCTGGGGCCGGGGTGCCGCTACGGGCCCCAGCCTTTACTTAATTTGTGCCCTGGCGAGGTGGTGGCCTGCTTGGGGAGGGCGCTTGGCCCCTGCATTTAACATATTTAGCCCC
Source organism: Lissotriton helveticus (assembly GCF_964261635.1). Lineage (NCBI taxonomy): Eukaryota > Metazoa > Chordata > Amphibia > Caudata > Salamandridae > Lissotriton > Lissotriton helveticus. The sequence continues at coordinate 824,037,107 of NC_136073.1, forward strand.
GGGGAGGTTGCGGTCCCCTGGGCTGCATGGGGGGGGGCAGGAACCCCCTCAAATATTAATTTTGAAAACAATGCCCCGGGGAGGTGGTGATCTTTGGACTGGACTATAGACCAAGAGCTACCTTTCTACCAAAGTTGGTGTAATTCTGTTCAGAAGTTCGGGCTGTAGCTGTGTCAACAGTTTCCTATGGAAATTAACAGGGAGAAAAAGCGTTTGGGGACCCCCTTTTTTTCTCAGCCCCCTTATGGATCAAATTAACATTTTCAAGACAGCAGCTGACCCTACCGCCCCATTAGTTTTAAAAATTTCGCGAAGATTCGTCATACGGTGTGAAAGATATTGGCAAAAGAAAACACTTTTTGAATAGAAACAAGGTCCTAACTACAACTACCAGCTGACTGAATAAGCGAAAGTTGGCCAGAACATTGCGCCGTCATTCCTTGGCTTGTGAGGCATTTGTAATATATATATATATATATATATATATATATATATATATATATATATATATATATATATATACAGACATGTAAATAGATTAATTAACTTATTTGAATATTAAAATTCAATTACACATACATTTTTGGTAAAAAATTAAAAACAAATTAAGTGTATATATGACTTAATACAGTTGAATAGATTTTAAATAAAACTAACATTTTTACTGTAGGTTGGGTAATTAGTTAAGAAACATTATTTAAAAAATAAATATACATATTTTAATGAATTGTTTTCCACTTAAACTCATATGTTCTAAGATTTTATTTTAATAATTCTACGTTTAAAGTCAATATATACAATTATTTAACATCAATATTTTATATTAAAATATGTTTTATATTTTTTTAAAGGTGAATAAGCTTGAATCATTTTTCTTATACTTTCCCATATGGAGATCTCTGCCATGGCGATAAAGGGCTTCACCTACATGTGAAAAGTTATGAGTAGTAACTGAACACTCATAGGAGGCTCCACCATGGGATAGTGACTTGTAAGTCGGAACTGACGCGGGGCACAGATGCAAGACGAAGGACACTAAATTAGGGATTCTTGAACTGCTGCCGACAGCCAGCTACCAACTGGCTCCTTCCAGCTGAAAAAGGGTATGGTTGTACTCATGCCCTCTTTGCCACACACCGTCTGCTCCCCTTATACCATCTGCCATGAGAATCAGTGGTCACTCCCATTTTGGGCAGCAGAAGTGCAGACAGGACCTAGTCTTGGTATCATGTAGGTGTGGACTTTGCAGTACTGAGCTGCAGCCGAGGGAAAGTGACAACTACCTGCCATCGTTTTTTTGCTGCTGTCTCCACATTATCACCATCACCTACAACTTTCCTGGTCTTCTTCATGCCCGGCTGTGTCTAGCTTCCTTGGCAGTGCCCCTTTAGGACCCGGAAGCCTGGCAACTAAACTCCTTCTGTGACCAACCTTTGACACTCTTATATTTGAGTTCCGCAATGTGCGGGGGTCTGGAGGTCCGGCGACCCATCCTCACTTGGCCACTTGTGATAGGATAACCCGAGTAGTGCACAGCCTCAGGCACGCACAGCGTATTCAGTGTGTTCCATTGTCAGTAGATCCAGTGATGTCAACATACCTCAGCTGACCGTGCCATTCCAGTAATTGGGAAGCAGGACAAGATTGACAGAGAAGATCTACATGCAAGTAGATGGTTATACTGACAGTGATCAAGCCTGACAACTTTGAGTGTCTAATGGAGTTAGTAATGCAATTACAGCTCTGTGATACTGATCATGTTGGTTGGGCTTGGCAACTGTTGCTTAAGTAGTGTGAGCACAGCATCCTAGTGGGTTAGAGCGAAAGACGCAAATTACAGCCAAGCTGAACAACCCTAACTAAATCTTAAACAAATCTTTCTCTGATCAACTAGCAGTAAATATTTCCAAAGAAATATAAAAAGTAGCTGTTTGAAGGAAAGATGTTCCGCGTCCCTGCCCCATAGGAAAAGAGCTACCATCAAAACAGGAGTGATAAAAGAGGAAGTTGGTCATTGATCTGAAAGCAGACGAAAAATAAAGCAATACGAAGAAAATATACATAATGTTTTTTTAGACATCCCTTATTCAATCTATATAGTTTGTACAGCTCATACAAGGCTATGACTCCATATAATTTAACTAATAGGGGTACCAGAGCCTAACATCGAACCACCAGCCAATCAACATGAAGGAGATGGATGCCTACAACAGAAATCAGGTTAAGAGAAATAGGTCCCTTGATCTAGTACCATCACCAAGAAAAACTGAACAAGTATGTCAAAGGGGATTAGAAGAAAATGTTTATCTTAAATCTTCCAACCAGATCACTGATCTGATATTATGTCAAAAACCAGATGCAGGTATACTTAAATCTAGCACTGAAGATAATGTTCCTCCTTCAGAAGGGGATGAAAGCACAGAAGATGCTCTGAGTCAGTAAATCAAAGATGACTTAGGCAACTGGTATGAGATGTCAGTTTCCATAAATGTGTTGATATCTGCTCCATCAGTAAGAACTCACAATTTCGAAAACCAATGAAAATTAATGGCAAAAGCAGAACGCTCACTGGCTGCCATCGATTGAAAACGCAAAAAACTAAATACAGCAATACATCGAGTGCAAGAGGAGGCTAAACACAGGAAGCCCAGACTCGCGGATACTCAGCAGGTTTGAGAATGCACCAATTATTTGCAATCATGGGCGAAGATTTTAAGAAAAACTCTAGCTCCGGGCAAACCCTCAACAGTTCCAATGAAAAGCATAAACGTGTTAAAGTTCCTGCATCAAAAACAACACAGACAAAACGAAATTGAATTACAGCAGAGATCCATCAGCAGCCAACACTGGGCTCCAGTCCATGGCAAACCACACCTTGGCAAAAAGTCACAAATACACAGATGAGAGACGTGCCTTCGCAGGACCTAATTTCTAGGGAAACTGATTCCTAGAAATATTATGCAAATCCATAGACAGCAAATCTCTCAAAAGGACAAACTTCACACGCACAGCCTGGAAAGAGCCCAACCGACAAGGGAGGACAAGAGCCCAGAGGATAAAGTATTAAAGAGGAAAAGGAAGTCTGTTTTTACTTTATATTCCACAAAAGAATAAGAAAACTCAATAGGCAGAACAGTCGCCCTCCTCAGCATACAAACCCAATGTTTTTCATGTACCTTAAAACTCCTTCATCACCCACCCAACCAACTAAAACAAGCACAAACAATGCACCAGAAATTAAAGAAAAAACAAACACACATTTAATAACATCAAAGTCTCACTCCATTGGAAGGCATCAGGGAAAATAAAATGAAATAAAACCTCAATCTAATTCTGAAAGGCACATTTTGAAGATATGGTGAAGAACTAACATTATTTTCAATCTGAAAAAGAGAGCATACCAACTGTAAGCTCCCATACCAATCCACATATGAAAAAAAGTACCACAATGTCTAGGGTGACCAGATTCTCAAAACAAAAAACGGGGACAGGTCATAGACATAGAAGTAGGACTACGGTTTGCAGTAACCATCAACATAAAAGTAGGATTATTTGACAGCTGTCATAGACATAGAAAAGGGACAACAACGACAGCTCCCTCCACAGACCGAGATGAAGCATTACAGACAACAAATCTAAGGTCTTCTATTGGCAGCCCTCTCCTTTACACAGCAGCATTAGTACTTCCTACTACATTTACACTTTTAAGGACTACAGCATATATTTGCCAAAAATCAATAAAACATCACAGGCTTGTGGAAAAGTAAATTTTGCCATGTTCTGTGTCCCTACGTGTCCCCCATCTTATGTTATGTGTGTATGATTAATATGCATATGTATCCCCCATGTTCGATTAAAGACGCAATTACAGTTGTGTCCATCCCTAGTATGCCAGTTTCCAGCTCTCGTGAATACTACGAATATCAGGCTTATGTAAAGTTACGTTGCCACGTTTCTCAGTGTGCACGTTATTTCATTGTAAAGTCCCCGTTTCTAGGCCTCAAAAGGGCCTGGACACCAGATTCAGCTCCTGTCTCCTGAGCCCTCGCTGAGGAGCGATACAGCCCCCACCTGTATCCTCGACCCTTCACTTACTTCCTGCCTCACAGTGCCCGGCTCAGCCTGGCTCTGCCTACGAGTCTGCCAAGAGTATGTTATGATTCTAGTTATCAGTCCAGCCCTCCTTCTCTGCATTCCTAAGCTACTGAATCGCATCAATAGTTTCCGTCATCGTCTAGCCCTTACGTCTCCATGTAAGAGAAATACTGTATTTATGGTCATTTAATATTCTTCATCACGCACTACATGTAGAATAATGCATGCTCCAGTCTTAGAGTCTGTTAGCCTTTACCCCGATAACTTTTAGTTTATATCAACATGTTCTCTAAACATCAGATACTAGATAGTGGGTTAGGTACATGTCGCCCTGACTCTCCAGACTTCAGTCTCTACTCCTAGCACAGAGTTCATAGCCCCCAGCTTCTCCTAGTAACACGTCATTGTCAGTTTGTGCGCACCATTAGGTTAGAGGTCCCGGCTCCTTAGGTAGCCCCCTCCATGTTTCCGCCCCCTTTATGACATATTCTGTTACGTTTACATCACATGTCTATGTATACGCCTCCTGTTACACCTACTTTCACCCTTATCTTTCGCGACTGCTATTGATCACACCCACTGCTCCGCCTATCATATGTATTGTAATGCAACTGTTTTAGTATATATGCTTGTGCATTGTTATTAAAAGTTATCCTTTTCCTTGATCCTGCCCCCGGCAGCGCTGCCATCCTATTCCTGTGCAGGTTGTCCTGTTCCTGTCCTTTATGCTGTATTAAACCTGCAAACTCCTACTACCTCGAATCTTGACTCTTATTTATTGAGCTATCTGTTATTGCTATGTCCAGTCAAACCTAGATCCGGTATTATTTATTTATATACCACATAATGGCGCCCGAATAGGGACTTGCCCTTTCCCCACGCGCCGGTGAAGCCACGCCGGCCCCCTGACCCTCTGCAGCCGTGACGGAACCATACCGTGCACGTGCAGATATTTCTGCTTCAAGTATCCCTCAGGCCCACGGAGGAGACGGAGGTGGCGGTCCAGCATCCAGACGAGGCGGTGGAGGAACGCGGCGAGTCCCGACCATAGCCCAAGCCGAGAGTCCAAGGTCCGAGGTATCCGGAGGCCCACCCGTAACTGAAGTCCGAAGTTCGTCCGTCTGGCGTCGAAGCAGTCCAGTCCAGTCCGAGGCCTTCCGTTCTTGCTGCCCGGTGAGTACCGTTGCTGGGGTAGTATCTAGACAGGGTCAATCTAATTGTCTCTGGTCCGTGGGGTTTGGTGGTACACAGATCCCAAAACGAAGTGCCCACTTCGGTGGATGCGGGTCCTGACGTGTCTCTTTATGAGACCGGTAAGTTTCGTACTGTTTCAGCAGTGCATCTAGTTTCTGTTCTAGTCAGTTCTGTTCTCGAGAAATTCATGTATTCTGTTTTCAGTATTCCAGGTAGTATTCTGTCCGAACTGTTATTTTAAATGTTCTTCATGTATTCTAATGTCGTGGTATGAATGTGGAGTAATTATCGTGTTCATTGTGTATTGTATTGTGTCCAGATTACAGTTCAGTCATGCCGTTATTTTCCAGACTACGTCAGTTAAGAACTAGAAAAGGTCTGTTAGAAGAAGCAGTTCCTGTCCCGCCTAGGGACAGTCCAGGTCATTTTATGTATCAGAAGCATGGCATAAGTGCCATATTATATCTAGATTTATGGGTAGAGTATACCAAACAGTTAGAAGAAAAGTATAGATGGCCCGTATCGGGTACATGGGATGCCGAGTGCATCATGCGAGTAGAAGAAGCATTATGGAAAAAGAAAGCCAGACAGTCACAGAAAGATGCCATCGAGTTATGGCGCAAAGAATCTCATAAAAGAACCGAAAAATAAATCAGAAAGTCAGAATTAAGTAGAGAATCCTTAGAACGAGCCCACGAAAGGGAATTAATCGAGATAGGTGAACGAGTCAAAACCGAACAGTCAGACAGACAGAGGAATGCCCTTATTAAGGGTATGTATCCTCTTCTTGCCGAGGGCTTGCCAAAAGCGACCCCGGAGGCATCCAGTAATTTTCCGCCACCATTAGTTCCGACCAAGCTACGTCACAAACCGACCGCAGCTGATATTTTCATCTCGTCCTACTTGGACGACACAGTCCCAGAATATGCAAATCCTGTTCCGCCAGTCCCTGTAAATAATGTAAATCCTGCTCCTCCAGACACCGGAGTACCTGCTACGGTACCCCCGGTCCAGCCCACATTACAATTTCCCGCCGCGCCAGCACGAAGAGTATCAGTCGACGATTCCAGTATAGGGGCCGCAGGAGGAGGTCCTCCTGGTACCCCGCCACCACACCAACGAGTAACGTTAGTCGAGTTACATGAAAGTGCGTTACAGCGTACGCCCAAATATAAGTCCGTTGCAGATATCCGACGAGCCCTTACTGAATGCCGCTATGATCCAGTTGCAGGTGATGATAGTACAGTTATATATTCCATCCGTGTAAGACGGGTGACCGGGTATTTGGACACCCTACCGAATATGAAAGAAGATCTAGACAGAATATATCGTCTCATCCGTACAGGGGATGATCCAGAAAGTATTGGCGAAGCCATGTCTCAAAGGAAAGCTGAAATCCAGCTCATGATATTAAAGTTTCTGATTAATTGTTTAATAAGGGAACAAGATTATCCGACCAAAGATCCGGCCGAAATGAGAATCCTGACAAGGTGGAGTGATAATATAGCCGAGGGTAAGCACAGAACCATCAGTAGTATAGAGAGTATGTACAAGAGAATTCGTAAGGAAATAATAAAGTTACACGAACAACGTAAAGCAGCACAAGTAAGCGAGAAAGAGAATGACTCTTCTACTGAAGAGGTAGAGGACGAGAATCCCGCCAGAATAGCGTATGTAGGAAAATCTAGATTTCCAGACCGACATTTACGCCTAGAACGCAAGAAAACTGTTCATTACCCAACACCAGAACAAGGTTCTCTAGAACAAGTATTTCAAGTTACCGATCACATTCTGAAATCACGAATCGGTTATAGTAAGTTAAGTACTATGCATGAACAAGAACTAGCCCGATCAGCAGTCCGATGGATTACTGATTCTACCACTTTTCCAGACGAAATAGTGGCACACATGTTTCTGAAATTGCCCCCAGCCGAGCAACGACTGGTGGGTATGTATATGATCCAACACCTCATTACTCTGTATGAGGGTCAACATTCTGATCCAGGTCCGTTACATGATGTCCTGAACGAGTTACTCCAGTATAGATGGAAAGGTCTAGGTACCGATTTAATTAGTGTCATTCTAGAACAGCGTCACAAATATAGAACGTTCCTGAACCCGCATTTTGTTCATGTTTCACCTCCAGAAAGTAAACCCTTTTATATAGATAGACAGAATCCGTTACGAGAAGTACACCCAGTTAGGACAGCGGATGGTGAAATGCAACGAGTGTTTGTTTACACCCCGATTACAAAGATGGAACTCTTAGAAATGAAGAAATTAATTCCCTGTCATGACAAAGATCCAGCAGGGTTCCACCGAGAATTAAAAGACATGCTCCGTATGGGAGAATACACGTATCCAGATATAATTAAAATGTTAAAAGTCCTGTTGCCCGCAGGCATATATGAAAAACTCAAGGAAAAAGAATGGGAGGTGGGAGAGAAAAAGATCGATTGGGCAGTTCTAGAAGCTGAAGATAAGATACGAGTACCAGGTACCGGTCTTGGAGAGAAATGTAAAGAATTACCAGAACTGTTAATACAAGTTTTGCCCAGATTATTAGCAACTAAAAAAGGAAGACTGGGATGCAATCTCAGCCTGTAAACAGAAACAAGACGAAGATACTAGTGATTTTTATTCTAGATTTGAGAAATGTTTTATTATAAACAGTGGCTTGAAGACGAGTAGCGAGTCATACCCTCATCTTTTTGTTACTAAATTAGTCGAGAATTCAAGTCCAAAAGTTAAGAATCGAGTTTTGAAAGTCGAAAGTACATGGCAAGCTAGTACCCCGTCCCAGATGTTACAGATGCTCCAGTACCACCAGAATAGAATCAGAGAAGAGCAAGAACACGAGAGAAAACGTATGAAAGACACGAAAATGAAAGTACTAGTTGCACAATCTGTTCCTCAAGACAGTCAGAAGAGGGGTACGAATCAAGCCAGCCATTCTGCAGCTCCCGTTAAAGGGACATGCAATTATTGTAAACAGCCAGGTCATTTTATAAACGAGTGTGCAGTTCTGAAACATAATATAGCTACTGGTAAAACTAAAGAAAGACCACGTCCGCCTAGACAAGAACAAGTTTCACAGACTTCTCAGCCACAGAATGCACAACAGACAGTTCCAGCACCGCAGCCTATTGCTGCAACACAGCATGTTACACAGCAGATGTACCAGTATGCACAGTCCGAGTATCCAGAGTATCAACAGTACTCATGAAACAGCCTAGAGAGGGAGGTAGGCTTGCCTCTCATCGAGATACCTGTAGATCAAGAGGGTCCCTATGTTCATAGTCAAGTACTAGGGAAAGACAGAAAGTTTTTGATTGATACAGGGGCAAGTAGGACCACCATCAGTCACGCCGAAGTTCCAGGGGCTCCGCTCTCAGGCTCTAGAAATGTTTCCCTTGGATTTTCAGGAAAGCCTATTGTAAACGAGATATCTAAGCCAGTTACTCTAGAAGTAGGTCCATTGTCCCGCACTACTGATCTGTTACTTACGAAGTCATGTCCAGAAAATTTGTTAGGCATTAAGACACTGAAAGAATTAGGTGCAGTTATTTGCTGCTCCCCTGAGGGAATACGACTGTTTCTACGTGACTTCAAGGGTCACTATGTATTACGAGATTTTGATCCAAGATTGTCTAATGTTCCGCAGCATCTATGGGCGCAAGGTCCAACTGATGTAGGTTTCATGCAAATCACACCCCATCGTGTGACTCTCAAACCAGGTGTAGTGTTACCACGAATCAGACAGTACAGATTGCCACCTGAGGCTGTAGCAGCCTTATCCAAAATTATTGACGAGCTCATGGCTCAAGGAGTAGTTGTAGAAACTGACTCCAATGTATGTAATTCTCCGATCATTCCAGTCATGAAACGTACTGATCCAAATGCACCCCCAGTATATCGATTAGTGATTGACCTACGAGAACTTAATAAATGTATTATTCCCCAGTATCCAGTTGTCCCAGATATCTCTTCCCTATTGACAGCCATTGATTCCGAAGCCTCATTTTTCACAGTCATAGACCTCAAGAACGCGTTTTTCAGTGTCCCCATTCATCCAGACAGTCAGTTTCTTTTCGGATTTTGTTTAAATGGAAGGAGCTATAAATTCACACGAGCTCCTCAAGGTTTCACAGAAAGTCCTAGTATTTACAGTCAAGCACTTAAGAGACAACTAGACAATATTCACATGCCAACAGACACTGCCCTGCTCCAGTATGTCGATGATCTACTGATCACAGCCCGTTCTGAACGTGCTTGCGAGCGAGCATCACTTACAGTCTTATATTTCCTTGCCGAGATGGGGCACAAGGTGTCCCCTTCGAAGCTTCAATTCTGTGTCCAGCAAGTGATCTACTTAGGCCACTTACTGTCCAAGTGGGGTAGGCAGTTGACACCAGACCGTATCCAGTTAATAGCGAGTCTTCCTCAGCCCAAGACACAGAAGGAGGTACGTGCTTTTATCGGCCTTACTTCTTATTGCAGACAATGGATTCCTCAGTATGCATTTCTAGCTAAGCCACTGATACAGTTAACGACACAGGAGGCAGCCGTATCGACTGTTCTCCCTTGGACATCTGAACATACACTTAGTTTCAATGAGTTAAAGAAAGCTTTATGCCCAGCTCCAGTTCTAGCTACACCGAACTACAGTAAGCCTTTTACACTTTTCGTCACAGAACACGAAGGTACAGCATTATCTGTTCTCACACAAGATCAAGCAGGACAATACAAGCCCTGTGCTTATTTTTCGAGCACATTAGATCCTGTAGCCCAGGCTCTGCCTGCGTGCCTCAAGTCAGTTGCAGCCACAGCACTAGCTATCAGACAAAGTGATTCCATAGTATTAGGACATTCCTTGACAGTACAAGTTCCACACTCCGTGGAAGTTCTTTTAAACCGTACACAGACTCAGCACTTGACAATTGCACGTTTAACAGGTTATGAATTGACACTGTTCCAGCCACACATAGAAATCAGACGCTGCAACGTTCTAAATCCTGCTACACTGTTACCGTCAGTTATTTCGAATCCTGCCACACACAACTGTGTGGAAGTAGTTAATACTATGACTAAGCCAAGACAAGATCTGACAGATATCCCATTACCAGATCCCGACCTGACACTTTATGTGGATGGTTCATGTATGAGAACAAGTACAGGAGAACTAGTAGCCGCATATGCAGTGACTACTGACACTGAAGTTATAGAAACACACCGTATTGACACCCTGTCTGCTCAAGCAGCAGAGCTAGTTGCTCTGACACAAGCCTGCATACACGCTAAGAACCTGAAAGTTAATGTTTATACAGATTCACGTTACGCATTTGGAGTCGTACACGACTTTGGAGTGCTCTGGCAGGAGAGAGGTTTCATGACTTCTCATGGAACCAAGATTCAGCATGGTCTCCTTATTCAAGCTCTGTTAGATGCCATACATTTACCGACATCTATTGCTATCATGAAGTGCAAAGCACATACGAAAGTTACTGACATTATTTCCCAAGGTAATGATTTAGCAGATCGCACAGCCAAACTTACAGCACAGACTCCAGGCATTCCAGTTAATCCAACACAGACACATACTCCAGATCCGACTACTTGTATGACAGTTAAGGACCCTACTCAAGATGTCATAGATATCCAGTTACATGCCACTCCCGATGAAATCAAGAAATGGTCCGAACAAGGAGGGGTCCAGACAGATCAGGGATGGGTAACGAAAGGTAAAGTCACATGGTTTCTCCCCGACTCTATGGTTCAAGTCATTATCAATACCGCACATAGTCCAGCACATTTAGGAGAAAAAGCTATGTTAGACAGTATTCAGAACATTTGGTTTAACAAGCATTTACGAGCTGCAGCCAAGCAGAAAGTCCGTACCTGTATGATATGTTGCCAGTTTAATCCAGGTAAAAGTGTCCCGGTGGAACAAGGTGGATTCCAGCCCCCTGACCACCCTTTTGAAGTCCTCCAGATGGATTATATTCAGATGGAGCGATGTCGAGGTTTCAAGTATGTCCTTGTAGTTGTATGCGCTTTGTCCAGGTGGACAGAAGCATATCCGGTCCCAGATTACACAGCCGCGACCACTGCCAAGCAGTTGGTTCGTGAATTCTTCCCCCGCTACGGACTCCCTAGGGTCGTATATTCTGATAACGGCCAGCCATTCTCATCTGAACTCATGAAACATGTCTCCCTTTTGTTAGGGTACCAGTGGAAGTTCCATTGTGTACGCCATCCTGAAGCAGCCGGTCTCGTAGAGAGACATAACCAGACCCTGAAAATCCGCATTGCTAAAATATGTAAAGAGAAAGGTGTGGACTGGCTAGTAGCTCTGCCAGTCGCCTTGTTTTATATGCGCATGGTCGCACATTCCAGATCAGGTCTGTCCCCGTATGAGGTCGTATTCGGCCGCCCCCCTAATATGTGGGGTACACCTAGACCCCGAAGTATTACCGATGTTTCAAGTAATATGCTGACAGATTACCTAGCTTCCTTGATGTCTGCCCTACACTCTTGTCGTTCACAGGTTGCCGCCGCATTTCCAGACAATACCGAGGTGGCACCGCATGAAATCGTTCCCGGATGCATGGTTCTTGTCCGGAATTTTGATCGTTCAAGTCCGCTGGAGCCCCGCTGGAAAGAGCCCAAGCAGGTCCTCCTGGCCACCCGTACTGCCGTCAAGCTGGAAGGCAGGAAGGGCTGGGTCCACCTGTCACATGTGAAAAAGTTTTATGGATTAAAGACTGTTTTAAAGAACATTTCCCAGGATTTGAAAGACTGCCAAAGTACTATTCTTGAGGACTGTCCCGCAAAAGACAATGATACTAAACCCTCCCTGTTAGAGAAAACTCCGCAACAGGAGTATAAGCTAAAATTAAGGTCTAGTAAAATAAGTCAGCCAGTTTGATTGTCTAAGTCCTCCCCTAGGTGAAACGGTTAGACCGGTTTCTGACATGTATAAAATAGACCCCCATAGTGAGAGAGTTAGTCAAAACTCAATCCGATGTATCGTTTTTCTAAGTTTCATATTGTTTTTCAGCCTTATGACTACCTGCACAAGTTATGCTTTTTATTTGTGTTTTCCAGTTTCTCATGTAAATAAGTCTTCTATTTCTACAGTAGAGCACACGTTTAGTGATCTGCCTCCTCATGAACTATCTTATCGTCTTGCTATGCGTAATAATTCCTTTATCCACATGTTACATTACTCACACCAGACCAGCAATGCCACTAATTGTTGGGTGTGTGGTCGACTCCCCCCTTTCCAGACACCGAAGGGAGTTCTGCCACTCTTTCCTTATCCATTTTCACATAATGGTTCGTGTGGAGCATGGTCCACGTTAACGTCATCTTCAACAGATATGTCTTTTCTTAACAGTACATGTTTCCCAGACAAGCAAGGTCTTCCCCACAAAACAGGGTTAGATCTAGAAAATGAAGTTTATAATTTAGGTAATTATTCTTCGAATTTCATGGTCCTGAATGTTCAGTCTAATACTACTCCAGACTTCCCTGCTATGTCAGTACTACCAGTTAAAGGCGAATTATGTGTCCGAAAGAATGGTTCCGTACATGTAGGACATAGTGATTGTACTACTATTGTCAAGTATAGTGACAGTGGGAAATCTATTTTCAAAGCTTCACGCCATTCTTATTTTGTTTGTGGTCAGACCGCATATGTTCGTCTGCCCCTCGATTGGGAGGGAACCTGTTACATTGCCTTCCTACTGCCACCAGTTTTCCTAGCCCCACCCGACTACCATAGGAATTCCCACCTAGTACATACTAGACACAAGAGAGATCTCCCGATTGTCGATTATACTGAAACTGCTCTAGAACAATATATAGATATCAATAAAGGTGTCTTCCCTTATTTAGGTACTGTCGTGAATAGTAAACTGATACGTAGATTAACGAGAACCCTTGAAGCAGTAGTGATTGAGACTACTTCTGCTCTAGGTAACTTGACCGAAGAGCAATCCTTTATGAGAATTGTCGTGCTCCAGAATCGTCTCGTCCTTGACGTCATACTGGCCGATAGGGGCGGGGCATGTAGAGTCATCGGATCTAGTTGCTGCATTTTCATTCCTAATAACGCGCCGTCTGTTTATTCAGCTATAACCAGACTCCATAAAATTGCCCATATGTTACATCAAGATCCAGGCACCTGGACATGGTCCGGTTGGTTCTGGAATATAATTTCCGCCTGGGGATGGAAAGTATTGTCCTTTCTAGGTATTGCAGTAGCGATCATATTCAGTTGCTGCCTATGTATACAATGTGGCCCTGCGATTTGCGGCATTTGTGCTACCTCTTGTATTCCTAGTCCCAAGTCCCGTTCTAAATCCCGTTCCAAGAAAATTCGAGACGAGCAAATGATACTGTATGAAATGATAGATGGTATCATGAATATTGATGTTTCCTGATGGAAACGTAGTGACAAGGAGGGAATGTGGAAAAGTAAATTTTGCCATGTTCTGTGTCCCTACGTGTCCCCCATCTTATGTTATGTGTGTATGATTAATATGCATATGTATCCCCCATGTTCGATTAAAGACGCAATTACAGTTGTGTCCATCCCTAGTATGCCAGTTTCCAGCTCTCGTGAATACTACGAATATCAGGCTTATGTAAAGTTACGTTGCCACGTTTCTCAGTGTGCACGTTATTTCATTGTAAAGTCCCCGTTTCTAGGCCTCAAAAGGGCCTGGACACCAGATTCAGCTCCTGTCTCCTGAGCCCTCGCTGAGGAGCGATACAGCCCCCACCTGTATCCTCGACCCTTCACTTACTTCCTGCCTCACAGTGCCCGGCTCAGCCTGGCTCTGCCTACGAGTCTGCCAAGAGTATGTTATGATTCTAGTTATCAGTCCAGCCCTCCTTCTCTGCATTCCTAAGCTACTGAATCGCATCAATAGTTTCCGTCATCGTCTAGCCCTTACGTCTCCATGTAAGAGAAATACTGTATTTATGGTCATTTAATATTCTTCATCACGCACTACATGTAGAATAATGCATGCTCCAGTCTTAGAGTCTGTTAGCCTTTACCCCGATAACTTTTAGTTTATATCAACATGTTCTCTAAACATCAGATACTAGATAGTGGGTTAGGTACATGTCGCCCTGACTCTCCAGACTTCAGTCTCTACTCCTAGCACAGAGTTCATAGCCCCCAGCTTCTCCTAGTAACACGTCATTGTCAGTTTGTGCGCACCATTAGGTTAGAGGTCCCGGCTCCTTAGGTAGCCCCCTCCATGTTTCCGCCCCCTTTATGACATATTCTGTTACGTTTACATCACATGTCTATGTATACGCCTCCTGTTACACCTACTTTCACCCTTATCTTTCGCGACTGCTATTGATCACACCCACTGCTCCGCCTATCATATGTATTGTAATGCAACTGTTTTAGTATATATGCTTGTGCATTGTTATTAAAAGTTATCCTTTTCCTTGATCCTGCCCCCGGCAGCGCTGCCATCCTATTCCTGTGCAGGTTGTCCTGTTCCTGTCCTTTATGCTGTATTAAACCTGCAAACTCCTACTACCTCGAATCTTGACTCTTATTTATTGAGCTATCTGTTATTGCTATGTCCAGTCAAACCTAGATCCGGTATTATTTATTTATATACCACAGGCTAGCAAATGCCAGTGCAAAGAGAGCATGCGCGCACATGCTCAACTGGAACAATGAAAAACAGGGACATTTCTGTGTTTACCTGGGACACTGGTTGAAAACGGGGACATTTGAGTTACTTGGAGAAAAGTGTCGGGACACGGGGACACTTCTCAAAAAACGGGGACCGTCCTGGGAAAACGGGGACGTCTGGTCACCCTAACAATGTCCTACCACAGGCAATAACTAAAATGTTTAAAGAGCTTTTTGTGAACTCCGCACCTCAGTAAAACCGGAAACAAATGTAACACCCCCACAGCCTAAAATCAGCTTCACTGTTCCAACCAAGAGAGAAAGTCAACCATCTGTATGTATGGTCAGCAAGGAAAAATATAAAAATAATGACCCCTAAAGCAACCTGGCCGAAAGTGTAAATAACTTGGAGATGGCGCATGAATTTATCATACAAGCTGAAAATGGAGTCAAATAGACAGTCGTGCAGATAGAGCCTAAAATTGAAACACTATTCTAATTGTACAATACACTTCAAAGGGATCGTGTGATTATTTAAACTGAGACAACATCTTTAAACAAATAAAATCCCCGTGAAACTATCACAGTCTTTGATCAATCGATAATAAACATAGCGGTTCAACTGCTCTCAGCTAGGCAAAACTCAAAAATCTACTAAAAACCAGATTAAAAAAGACTTTGACTAAATAATGTCTGAAAAACAAACATTTTAGCGCCTGATGAAAACTGCAATAGCAATTTAAATTATGACAGGCACTTAAGAGTTGGCTGGGATTCATGAGCCCTCAAAGAAACACAAACTTTTGATCAAGATTAACAGCCTGTGTAACCAGCATTGCAGGATAAAACTTCAAACATCGTAGACCACTGGCTGACAGAAGATCTCGAGTAAAACAACCCCATGCCTAACATCAACAAACGTTCACCCTATCAGTCTTGAACATAATATGAAAGGGGTTATCAGCCAGATAGGCGACATAAAATTGACAAAAATTGACAACTAGCATAACCAACAGATCAAAGAAATAACTAAAAGAGGAAGACGCTTGCACGTTGATTTATAACAAACACAAATGTTTTCTTAGGATAATAAATCAAAGCAGAAAGGATGCAGCACCTGGACCAAATGGGATGCCGTCAGCTGTCTTAAAACAAACTCCAAGATACTTGTGAGCGACATTGGAAAAGGTCTTAGAGGGATACTACTTCCCGTCCACGATTCTGCATCATGGCAAGGATCCTACATGTACCAGATTTACAAAAAGGCAATAAACAAGATCCATCAAACTACAGGTTTGTAAACCTTTCGAACATGGATGGCAAACATTATGCTTTTTTTTTTATTTTGGTCTTCCATTTCTTATATTGATTTTTGTAATCAAGCAACAACTGATCCTTGATGATCTCCAACTACAGGCGTCCAAACGTAACCTGATCTCCCGACTCCAAGCAGAGTTCAGTGAAGAGAGCAGAACTACTGAAAATATCATGACACTGTTATTATCCATACTAATATTATAAAGAGAGAGCCCAAACCTTTGAGGCGGGTAATCTCAGTAACCACAGCACCAATCACAACACCCAATACAGCGTTGGAAAGGGCAGTTGCAGCAGAAGGACATAGGCTATGCAGACGGCCACCATATATATATATTTTTTTGCAGAGTTTTATATAGTGCAAACTTGACCCGAACTGAATCAGGTATCAGAGCGCTTTACATAGCACCAGTTACGTTACATGAGGACACACATTCACGGGGAGATTAAGTGATTTGCCCAGAATCGCAGGATGTTTGGCGTCGTTACCATGACTCGAACCCAGATCCCCAGGTCCGAGGTCGAACACCTTAGCCGTTAGGCCAACTCCTCTATACATTTAAAAGGTAAAAGAACCGTGCCAGCAAAGTAGTCTCTTGTGGGCATGTCTGCGTTGTGCTGTGGCGTGCGCTGTGGGCGTGACTAACGCTGGAGGCGTGTGGTACGGCCATCACATCGTGGGCTGTGGGCGTGACAAACGCTGGGGGCGAGCTGGGGGCATGTGTCCGCCCTTCATGCCATGTGAGTCATACATAAAAGCCCCAATTACGTTGCTGCGCAGCATCAAGGGGCACGCTGGGGGCGTGTGTCCGGCCTTCATGCAATGTGAACGCAATTGCACCGCATCAAGAGGCACGCTGGGGGCGTGAGAAACGCTGGGGGCGTGTGCTACGTTCCGCCCTTCATGCCATGTGGGTCGTACATTAATCAGAAGATCGTCTGCTGTGGCCGTGTGCTGGGGGCGTGACAAATGCGCTCACCTGGAGGCCTGGTAAGTAACGTTACTGTAGCCTCTCCTGCGCGCTATTACTGAACTCTCTCATTCAACGAAATTACACGTGCCTGCTACCATCAACCAGGGCTCTGCTTGCTCAGGCGGCTGATCAGTACACTAATTACACGCGCCTGATAACATCAACCAGGGCTGCAGCTGGGCCTCAAGCGGGGGAACACGCGCCTGCTAACATCAAACAGGCCTGCATCTGGGCCTCAAGCGGGGGAACACGCAAATGAGCATGTCTGCGGGGACAATTACTGCAGCCTCTCCTACTCGCTGTCACTCAACTCTCTCATTAAACGGATTTACCCGTGGCTGATAACTCTCTCATTCAACGACATTACACACGCCTGCTAACATCAACCAGGGCTGTAGCCGGGCTCAGACGGCGGATCACTACACCAATTACACGTGCCTGCTAACATCAACCAGGGCTGCAGCTGGGCCTTCTACCTCCCTATTCTAATGAAACAAAAAATGTTGTCTACCGCGAGATTTTAAAATAAATTGCCCTTGCCAAATACACACATTACACACATTCTATTTCATACCCGAACAACGTCGGGACGGGCTGCTAGTTAGTTCATTAAAAAAATAGGCACGAATGTTTAATTTGCTCTAGAAAAGAATTCAAATGAATCAGCAGAAGATTATTCTGGACAAAACTGAAAAAGTGGGGTCTTCCTGACAAAATACTAAAGGCAATAATCTTTGTGTTTCTGGGACTGGATCCAAGTGAAAATGTGGGCTGATAGTAGTCTGATTAACAAATATTTGTAAAAGGAGAATTGAAACAGTATGTGTCCTGGCCACTGTTGTGTTTCCGCCAACAACCAAAAAAGAGCAAATAAAACCAAAAAAACACATAATTCCTAACAGAACACAGGTGGGGGAGAGCACAATGGAAAATAAAATAAAACTGAAAAGCTAGGTGGACCAGCTTTGTAAAGCAGTCACCTCTGCCAACCAGCCCTGAACGGGGTCCCAGATCCGACCAAGCATTTCCTACGAGGATCATTCTCAGTTAGCACTATCTCCAACCTACTTCTATACAATAATTCTCACCACCAGATCCATGGATCAGGAAACTCACTGGAGAGCCAGAATCATGCCAGAACCAGTCTAGCTAACGTGAGAGAAAAGATATATAAATCAAATAAGTAGGAAGGAATAGCTGGTGAATGGAAAAACATAATCAGCTCTGGATCATCCACAACTGTCAAGTTAGAAATGCCACATAATTTGCCAAACAAATTCCCAATATAAGCCCAAAGCAGAGCAAGATGCAAAGACATGAACCGTGTCAGCTCCCGCAAGTCCACAGCGGAAAACGTGATCACCTGGCTGTAGCTTCATAGTGAAGAGACAATATATTGCATAATCCATATCATTAATACATTTGAGATCATGTACCTTAATACGAGATACATTCAGAACTGAATGAATCAACACATTGCTACACCGAAGGTCAGTAGCTGTTACTTCAGTATTGAGCCGAGTACTCCACTTATTAGACCTCAGCTGGAATGAGTCATCTGATTATGAGATGATGAGTAGATTGACTTATAGACCATCCTGATGTTGCTCTCAAATGGAGTTTTCCTAATTAGGTTCAAACAGGGATTATCAGTACAGCTCATATCTTCTTCCTTAAGACTTAAAATGCCGCATGTCCAATTAACTCAAGAAGACTGTATACAGAAGAGGAGACTGTTGCTGTAAATTTGCATAATGAGGAAAAAACATCACCCCCAAATAGTTGACCTAAGTTCAGGAGATTTACCCTTCCCCCAGGTCTCCCTGAAACCTTCATGGATACTAACAGGTAATTTGGGATTATAACCCAAATTTGTTATCTGGTTAAACGGGGTGATGCCAGAAAATAATCTCTTGAAGGAACTCAAAATAAGGTGGAAAACCTTTTGCCTCTTGAATCGGGTTAGCTTAAAATGTATTGTGTCATCAATGCCCATACCGGGGACAATCAATTCACCCAGTGGAAGAAACTCTGGTAATATACGACCCAGTGGCCACAGCCCCCACCCCAATACCAGCCTGATTTGTGAGAAGAATGATTCAAGATGATAAAAACTGAGAATCGGAAGTGAGACCCCACCATCTTCCTTACACTGCTGTAGAAACTCGATTATACACTGAGGCTTCCTATAGGATCAGATGAACTTCTGCCATAATGTCTCAGCTTTAGTAGAAAAAGGTACTGGATGAAAAAATGGGGTACAATGGAAAAAGTAAAGGTATCGAGAGGTAATAAACATCTTAATGAGATTGCAGCCCCCCAATATGCCCCAGATGCAAAGAGTTCCATTTAAGAAAAACTTCAGCTGAATGTTGATACAACTTCCCATAGTTATTCTCCAGAATCTCAGGAATATTAATCGTTAAGATGACCCAGAGATAAACCAAGGACTGTACCCACCTCTGATTCTGGCCAGGAGGAGCCACATTGGATAAGATTTGGGTCTTATCTGAGTTTGACTTTTTACCGGCCACTACAGCGCATAGACCACTGATCGGATCAGGGGTTAGGACAGTGATATCATCTGCATACGTAAAGATTTTTACTTCATAGTGGTGCAATCTAAGAGATTGTAACTCTTCCATCCGTTTAAGAGATTGAATAAATGCTTCGATATAAAATACGAATACCTGAGGGGGAAAAGGAGCACCCCTGCCAGGTACCATGAAGAATAGATATAGGGTCTGATAATAGACCTGCCAATCTAATGTTGAATTTGAGAACCTCCAATTAGTGGACCTTCGTAGAACTAACATAACAATCTTCCAACAATATCCTACGTTCTAATGTCCAGCTCTGAGTGCCCAATGCCTGTGTAGACTCCCCAACTTGGATAGACTATGACAAAGCATATGGTCTGATAAAACCCTTGGGTTGCATGTAATCCTCGAAGAGGAAGCCCAGTATTACTTAGCAAGAATATGTCTAACTTTGACATAGCTTAATGTGGAGCAGAATAAAACATAAATCCTGGCTCCTTTGCATGCCTAAAGTGCCAGAGATTGACCAGTGCATACATGGAAATTAACTGATGAACGCCTCCCGGAGCTGATGCTGGTCTGAGGACACAAACTGGGATGCCGAGGGGCTTTTAGGACAGAGTTTCACATTGAAGTCACCGCATACGATATAAGATGGACCCAAAGATGCAACTCGGATAAAAGAAAATCCAAGACCTTCGGGTCATCCGAATTCGACCCGTATAGGATACAGATAGTAAAGCAGTGGCTATCTTCTGAAACGTCGCTACCAACAAGTGCACCCGGATACGTCTTGTGTCGCAAAACCACCCACATGCTATCCCTTGCCAGGAGTGCAACCCCTCTCTGGGTGAAAGTATAACAAGAAAGGGATAGCGTCTGATAGCCAAATTCTTTTAAATCATGAGCCCTCAGTCTGAGACTGATGAGTCTCCTGGAGACATAGAATTTGTGGTCAGCTCTTCCCGTATTAATTTACGCTTATGTGGCGCCTTAACCCCATTGATGTTCCATGATAGAATATGCAGCTGTGGATCAGGAACTGCCACCATTACTCGCTATTGCTATTGCACCACGAAGTCCACGAGCTACTCGTCCGCCTTACAAATTGAAATACACCATGTCCACAAATGTTCTGCCATACCAAGATATACCTATTTTTTTCACCATAAACAGACCTGCTTCAAATCACATTGCCAGAAATAATGCCCCAAATTCTCTGTAATACAAGCAAACTGTCCCCATCCACCACCCCTCTGCCCCCCAACTCACCCAGACACCAACCCCGGCTCCCATACGGGCAAGCTGTCCCAACCCCCTCATGCAGTGCCCCATACACCAAGGGCCAGTCCCCCTACTCCTGAGATTTTTCATTCAGGCCCACTGCTAAACTGACATGTGTGTGCCCGACCTTCCCACCCACTCAGAAAATCTGAAAAAGAATAAACAGACAACCTAAGGTAATACAGTCTACAAAAGAAAAGACAGACTAAAGAGAAAATAAAATATTTCCTACAGAGAGGAGGGGCAAGACCATCAGACCACCAACCCCAATAGATGCCCATAGCCATCATAGCAACAAGCAGAAACAATCCTCCCCAAAATAACACCAAAACTGTTTTCTCCCAACCATAGACCATAGTGGTTTAACAGGCAAGGAACCTCTTTAACCGGGCACACAAAAGAATCAGTAGTAAAGCAACACCAGCCCCCCCAGTTGCCACTTGGTTAGCAGTTCCTGGACTTTTTGACCTTCATATCAATAGAAAGTCTGACCCTCCTTTCAAATCTGCAGGATTGCCGGCTCCATGAGAGACACAAAGGCACCAAGCTTCTGAAGTTGAGGAACATGATCCCACAGCTGCCAGCGTCTCACGACTGTTTGATGGCAAAAATCTGAGAGAACAAAAAAGTCAACGCCACATGCTTTAACCGGCAGCTTCATCTTTGTGTTCCTGGACCTGAATCCAAGGGAAAATGTGAGCTGACAGGAGTCTGACTAAGAAATGTTTGTAAAAAGAGAATTGAATAAAAGTATGTGTCCTGGCCACTGTTTTGTTGAACCTTTTCCTAGCCAATATACAGAAGACTCTAATATCTTATTTAATGAACCCAAGAGCATGCCCACCAAAGATAGACGGACACTCGCTACAATACCAATTGTACCTTTACTACCTCAACCTAAAGCTGAAAAACTGTGTAACGTGAATTGCTTCGATTCCCTCGTGGATCATTCTTTGTTGACTACCAGTCACCTAAGCTATCTATTTACTATTACCTACCTCCTTTGCATTATGGCGAGCACCGAATGTATGTACACCACTACAGCCATCTAATGTTCAATTATGTTATATTGTAAAGTGGTATGATACCCTTGTGGGTCATGTTCGCGCTATATAAAACTTTATAAATAAATAAACAAACAAACAAATAAATAAATAAATGCTTCTAAGGCCTCCAGCGTACTCTTAATAACCCGAAAACCTATTGCGAAACCAACAAACTAGAAAAGACTAAAGTGCTGGACTAGTTAGTGGGCCACTCTAGCATCACTGTGTCAACCATATTAAGATCTTGCACTCTAATGGGAGGTAAAAATTCAGTCTCTATGGTTGGGTTGTAGACTGTTTGATGTAGAAGAGGTGTCACAATCACGGAGATACAAAAGACAACATTTTGCCTGCCGCTTTTTTGTTTTTATGAAAAAGAGTCCTTCGCACATGTACTTTGCTGCGGTTCGGACTTTACAGTAAAAGGTTTTTCATCCAAATATTTTGAGAAGAGAACCTAAGAAACTGTAATTCAGAGATTTTCTTGTTGTTTTAATGTCACTGAAGGCATTTTAATAAGGAGATTCGTATAATATATCAATTATGTTTTATAGCATATCGGCACATTATAGATTGTTCAACGGTTTTAATTAACTACCAATAACATGTTTCAATCACTCGGAAATGGTGAATAGCAAAAAAGTGTACATTTGCTCCTAGGTGCAGTAGTAGATTTAGAAGTGAGTAAATTTGCACTAATTTAGAAAGGCAAATGCACCTTTATGAACATGTCCTTTGCAAACTGTGCTTTCCAGTAATGTCTCCTTCACAATAGAAACAGCTTTTTTGCCAGGAGATTTATGGTCTGCGCTGATTATGCCAAGTTTACTATTAGTTCCAGGTTTCTGAGTGGGAATCCAGAACTCACACTCAACTCTCTCCTTCAAAGTTTAAGTCGCAATTTTCTGCTGACACTGAGTTATGACTTTTTAAAAGCTTACTGTGCAGAATTTTATATCGGGGAGAAGACAGCGCAGGCATAGAGGAGCCCTGTGTGCAAAGGAATTTCTTTTTTGTCAGCAGGAAAACACTTTTCCTTGTGGAGCAAGATTTTCTCTTACTGCCTTATCCTTACTTCCGCCCACTCTATAAGAGGAGTTACTCCAGCCCTGTGAAGGAGTACATCTTCAACACTTCCAGGGTGAAAAGAGGAAGTAGAGAGTTTAGGAATGCCCTAATCATATGTGTTAGTGGTAATTCCAACACTTACAAGACAAACTATGTCTTTAAACGCCCTTTTCCATCCTTTGAGTTTGATTTCGTGTGCTGACATGGCAAAGAAATCCACATCTGCAAAGCTGGTTATGCCTACCAGAAATCCCTTTGTGAATTCCTTTTTGTTAATAAGCCTTTTAAGAGTTTGATAACGTGCTTAGATTATCTTTAACAACTTGCTTGGAAACTGTGTAAGGGGTGGTTGTGATACACCCATGATAAATTGGTTTTGGAACTACTTTTCATTATGTTTTATTCTTAAATGTTGGTGCCAAAGGGTGTTTGTCATTCTGGAGATATGGATTTTCTTGGAATCTGTGGAACAATTATCTGGAAATTAATATCCCCTCGGGATGATGGATGAGCCTCCCTGAGCTCCATCTGAGATTCCCACAGTTGCCAGTCCATTTATGAGAGGACCATCCTGCAATGACTAAGCATTTCATAGATTTGGGATCATTTAATTACTCGGCTTCTTCAGGCAATTCCCTGGAATCTGCCCTGCCCTCGCCTAAAGCACGATTGATATGTGAAAATGAATGTCCTTCAATGGGACAGAATCAGTTTTAGCATGAATGGTCAAATCACATTTTTATAAGACCTCTTTCTCAAGTGAACAAATTCAAGAGTAAAATGTTGTGTGTCCTATGCTGAAAGGAAATAGTTGACTGAAATATCCATGTATCTATCTTTCTTTTTTGGGGGGAGTTTTATATAGTGCGAGCTTGAGACAAAGGTATTGGAGCACTTTACATGAGCACCAGTTGCGTTACAGATAGACACATTTATTTTGTTAAGCACAGGGAGCATAAGTGATTTGCCCAGAATCACAGGATGTTGAAGCATCACTGCTGAGACTCGAGCCCAGCTCCCCAGCTTTGAGGTAGACCCCTCTAGCCGTTAGGCCACATCCTTAGAAAATTAGGTTGAAAAAGCTCATGGAACTACCCAGGACTGGATTTGCCATTGGACCACTCTTGCATTTCCATGGTAGGCCTCAGGCCAGGAGAAGGCTTTCAGGACAAGGTGAGGTGCAGCGACCCAGCCCTGCTCCCATCACCCCATTCCAGTCACTGCTTGCTGCAGTATGGGGTTGGTTGAACATTTCTGCTAGGTATTATTTTTTTTTCCAGTCTGGCCCTGTCTCTGCTTCTCCACTCATCACTTTAAGAGATTTTGTGAACCCTGGGTGGCAACACTATCCAGGGACATCACATCATAGCAGTTGCAAGAGTTCACTCCCTGTGAGCCCCTTGCACACACACAGAGAGCTTAGCCTCTGAGCGGATGAAGGACTTCGCTGCCACCCAGTTGTGATCGGTATTCACACACCCTGGTAGGTTGCTGCCCCCAGTGCGTCTAGATCGCCCCATGCGGCGCATTCTACAGCCCATCCTATTGAAAGCTGCCGGGCTTCCTCTCGAGCAGACAAACACATCCACCGCCTATCCCCCGCTCTTGTTCTGTCATGTGTTTCGTACATAGCCCATTGTGCACGACACAGGCCGCATTATCTTTGCACACGTTACTGTATAAACACGTTTACTTTTTTGCCACATTGTATTTTCACTCAGAAACCTGCTGATGTTTTCTCGTTCTGTTTTTTTCTGGGGTTTATTCTGAACACTGTAGACAAGGTCAAACCACAATGTCCCTTGTTATTTTGTTCTGGTCAGGCACTCGCTCCTAGACACAATGCAGAAATGCAGCTGTAGTTTATGAACATGTAAACCTTGCCTGATAGATACGCACAGCAATGTAACAGACAGAGAGAGAGAGAAAGAGATTTCTGAGAGAAGATCATGGCTGTATCTGAGATGTAGACGTTCATCTGTGTATGCCAAGTAAGTCTAGGTGGTGAACTCCACTCTGCTCGTGGAGTTTGCTGAGTATTCCGCACTCCACGTTACGCGGAGCTCACGGAGTTCCGAAAAACTCCGTCCTGGGCAGCGGAGCGGAGTTTTTTCCCTCACTCGCATTTGTCAATGTCAAGTTGGCGAGCGTGAGAGAGGAAAATATACCTCCCGGCAAGATTTTTCCTTGATCGTGATTGTCAACATCAAGTTGGCGAGCGTGGAAAATCAACATCCCGGCTGTCAATCAATCAATCAATCAATCACGGCATTTATAGAGCGCGCTACTCACCCGGGAGGGTCTCAAGGCGCTGGGGAGGGGGAACGCTACTGTTCGAACAGCCAGGTCTTGAGCTGCCTTCTGAAGGAGAGATGGTCCTGGGTTCGCCGAAGGTGGGTGGGGAGGGTGTTCCAGGTCTTGGCTGCCAGGTAGGAGAAGGATCTTCCTCCGGCGGTGGCTTTGCGGTTGCGTGGTACGGTGGCGAGGGCGTGGCTGGTTGATCGTAGCTGGCGGGTGGGCGTGTAGAAGGTCATGCGGTCGTTGAGGTACTTGGGGCCCAGGTCATGGAGGGCCTTGTGTGCGTGGGTGAGGAGTCTGAACGTGATCCTCTTGCTGACGGGGAGCCAGTGCAGGTCTCTCAGGTGTCCGGTGATGTGGCTGTGTCGTGGGATCTCCAGGATGAGTCGTGCGGAGGCGTTCTGGATGAGCTGGAGTCTTTTTTGAAGTTTGGCTGTGGTTCCGGCGTAGAGGGTGTTCCCGTAGTCCAGGCGGCTGGTGACGAGTGCCTGGGTGACGGTCTTCCTGGTTTCAGTGGGGATCCATCTGAAGATCTTGAAGAGCATGCACAGTGTGTTGAAGCATGAGGATGAGACGGCGTTGACTTGTCTGGTCATCGACAGGGAGGAGTCCAGGATGAAGCCCAGGTTGCGTGCGTGGTCTGTTGGCTTGGGGGCGGTGCCCAGGGCCGGGGGCCACCAGGAGTCGTCCCAGGCGAAGGGTGATGATCCCAGGATGAGGACTTCCGTCTTGTCTGAGCTCAGTTTGAGGCGGCTGTTCCTCATCCAGTCAGCGACGTCTTTCATCCCTTTGTGTAGGTTGGCTCTGGCGGTGGTGGGGTCGCTGGTGAGGGAGAGGATCAGCTGGGTGTCGTCGGCGTAGGAGATGATGTTGAGGTTGTGTTGGCGTGCGATGGCTGAGAGGGGGCTCATGTAGACGTTGAAGAGGGTTGGACTGAGGGAAGATCACTGTGGTACGCCGCAGATGACTTCGGTGGCCTCGGATCTGAACGGGGGAGGCAGACTCTCTGGGTTCTTCCGGCGAGGAAGGAGATGATCCACTCCAGTGCTTTCTCTCGGATCCCGGTGTTGCTGAGGCGCTTCACTAGGGTGCAGTGGCAGACGGTGTCGAACGCCGCCGAGAGGTCCAAGAGGATGAGGGCCGCTGTTTCCCCGTTGTCGATCAGGGTTCTGATGTCGTCGGTGGCTGCGATTAGGGCGGTCTTGGTGCTGTGGTTGGCCCGGAACCCGGACTGCGAGGGGTCGAGGGATCCGTTCGTCTTGAGGAAGGCGGCAAGCTGTCTGTTGACGGTCTTCTCGATGACTTTGGCCGGAAAAGGAAGGAGCGAGATGGGACGGTAGTTCTTGAGGTCGGTGGGGTCCGCCGTTGGTTTCTTCAGGAGGGCGGTCAGCTCGGCGTGCTTCCAGCTCTCCGGGAAGGTGGCGGTGTGGAAGGAGGAGTTGATGATGTCCCAGAGATGGGGTGCGATGATGGCGTCGGCTTTGTTGAAGACGTGGTGTGGCCAGGGGTCGGTTGGTGATCCGGAGTGGATGGAGTTCATCGTGCGGATGGTGTCTTCGGTGCAGATCGGGGTCCAGTTGCAGAGGGTGGTGGTGGCGGGCGTTGGTTCGGTGATAGGGTGCGTGGTCTGTGCGTCGAAGCTGTTGTGTATGTCGGCGATCTTGCGGTGGAAGAACGCGGCGAGTGAGTTGCAGAGGTCTTGCGAGGGAGTGATGTCGTTGTTTCCGGCGTTGGGGTTGGAGAACTCTTTGACGATGCTGAAAAGTTCCTTGCTGTCATGGGCGTTGTTGTCCAGTCGTTCTTTGAGTGCCGACTTCTTGGTGGCGCGGATCAGCTGATGGTGTTTGCGGGTGGCATGCTTGAGGGAGGTCCTGTTGTCTGTGGTCTGGTTGAGCCGCCAGGCTTTCTCCAGGGTGCGGCGGTTCTTCTTGGATTCCTTGAGTTCGCCGGTGAACCAGGGGGTTTTCTTGCTGCCCGGTCTGCTCGGGGGGTTCTTTAGTGGTGCGATGTCGTCGGCGCAGGCGGTCAGCCACTTGGTAAGGTTGCTGGCTGCATTGTTGGGGTCCGTTGTGTTGGTGGGGGTGTTCTGGCTGAGGGAGGCGGTGAGCTGCTCGGCGGTGATCTTGCTCCAGCTCCGGCGGGGAACCTGTTGCGGGTGGTGGTGGGTCGCAGTTTTTCTGAAGCTGAAGTGGACGCAGCTATGGTCGGTCCAGTGGAGTCCGGTGGCGTGGCTGAAGGAGATGTGCTTGCTGGATGAGAAGACGTGGTCAAGCGTGTGGCCGGCGTAGTGGGTGGGAGTGTTCACCAGTTGCTTGAGTCCGAGGTTGGCGAGGTTGTCCAGCAGGGCGGTGGTGTTTCTGTCGTTGTTGTTCTCCAGGTGGAAGTTGAGGTCCCCTAGGAGGATGTAGTCGGTGGAGGGCAGGGCGTGCGGGCTGACGAAGTCTGCGATGTCTTCGCTGAATTGTGTGCGTGGTCCCGGGGGTCTGTAGATGAGGGTTCCTCGGAGGGTGGTCTTGGGTCAGTGTGTATCTGGAAGTGCAGGTGTTCGGCGGCGGTGGAGGTATCGTCGGAGTTGGTCGTGATGCGGATGGTGTTCTTGTGTACGATGGCGATGCCTCCTACCGTCTGGTTGACGTGGTCCTTCCGGGTGATCTTGTATCCGTCCGGGATGGCTATGGCGATGTCGGGCGCTGAGGAGGCGTTCATCCAGGTTTCGGTGAGGAACGCGACGTCCGGTGCTGTTGCGTCGAGCAGGTCCCAGAGTTCCACGGCGTGCCTGTGGACGGAGCGGGTGTTCAGCAGGATGCACTTCAGGTGGTTACTGCTGGTGCTCGACTTGGCGGGGGTGGAGCAGGTCCGGAGGCAGGTGAATCGGCAGGCTTGGCAGATGAAGGGTCCGTGGGTGCGTCTTGGGGCGGCACGGCAGCAGGCAGGGTTCCGGCCGGCATTGAGTGCGTTGAGGGTGGCGGCCTCGTAGGTCCGTCGGTTGGTCTTGCATCGCTGGGGACCAGGGGTCCTGGCACTGGGCGCGGACGGGCGCAGACGGGCTTGCCTTTGGCGCACCTTCGGCGCACAATCGGCGCACCCGCTGTGCGTGACCGCTGGGCGTCCGCGCGGTCGCCATTTATGGCGAAGTGGGAGGGAGGGAGGAGCAGCTGGGAGGCGGGAGCGGGGAGGGCCCAGAACAAAAAGGGGGCGTGACCACTTGGACGGCGGCGGGAAGCGGGGAGCGGGGCTGGCACAGGGGGACTGAAACGAGCGACAAATCCGACACAACAATGAGCAGGGGACAGTAGAGATAAAAAAGCAAAACAATTAGGGAACGAAAAAGGTTAAACACAATCAAGAAGGCAAAAGGTAAAAGGCAGACAAGGCAAAAATAATTAGGGGAGGAAAATAGGGTTACAACACAGTAAAAGCAATCACGCACACGCAAAATACGGCGGGGGGGCGGGGAACAGAGAGGCAGGTACAACGAGGCTGCGGGCAGCAGCGAGGAGAGGGGCACACACACAGCTGGTGGCCGTGCGGCGCGGGGGTGTCCTGAGAGCAGGCTGTCAGGTTTCCCATTGCGAGTCGTCGTGTATGCTCGCAACCGCTCTCATTGAGAAACTGTCCGTTCGTGTTGAGAAAGCTGCAGCTCGAGTAAAAATATACTGGAGCGGCAAAAAGGAAAACAGCACCTGCTTGCGTTGTGTATGGTGCCGTTCACCATGATTGCACAATATGGACAAGCTCCTGGCACTTGAAATCATCACAAGCAACATTTATCTAATGCACTCCGCCGCTTGCAGAGTTCTGCATAGCGCGGCAGAGTTTTTTTTGCACTTCGTGGAGTTTCACGTAGCGGAAATCCACTAACTCCGCCTATGGTACGAGGTTTGCTACTAATCCCAGAGATTTTTTGCTGTATAGTCAGTCTGCTTCTGTAGAAGGGGAGAGGGGTTAGGCGAATATGTCTGATAATGTGACAGGGCTTTTCATAATATGTGGTTTACTGACTATGCTGATGGTATTTTTGGGGCACGTATACTGCATTTTTAAGCACAATCGTTTAAATAAACATTTCAAACTTCCTTTGTGTCCCTGTCAAATCTGATTGTGGACAAGTACGAGTGTGTGAGCCTTGGAGTCATCCTCGACTCCACCCTCTCCATGACGAAGCAGGTCAACGCCGTCTCCTCCTCCTGCTTCAACACCCTCCGCATGCTCTGCAGGATCTTCAAGTGGATCCTCACCGAAACTAGAAGGACGGTCACCCAGGCCCTCGTCAGCAGTAGACTGGACTACGACAACGCACTCTACTCAGGAGCCCCGGCCAAACTCCTGAAATGGCTCCAACGCATCCAGAACGCCTCCGCAAGCGTGATCCTTGACATACCTCCCGCAGCCACATCACACCCCACCTGAGAGACCTGCACTGGCTCCCTGTCAACAAGAGGATAACCTTCAAAATCCTCACCGACGCACATAAGGCACTCCACGACACCGGACCAGCGTACCTCAACAGCCGACTCCGCTTCTACACCCCCACCCACCAGCTCCGCTCAACCGACCACGCCCTCGCCACCGTTCCCGGCTTCCGAAAAGTGACCGCCGCCGGCAGATCAGTCCCCCACCTCGCCGCCAAGACATGGAATGCCCTCCCCATCCACCTGCGGCAGACCGAAGACTTCCTAACCTTCAGGAGACTCTTCAAGACCTGGCTCTTCGAACAGTAGCAGCGCCCCCCCCTTCAGCGCCTTGAGACCCTCACGGGTATGTAGTGCGCTCTATAAATACCATGATTGATTGATTGATTGATTGTGAGCGAAAAGGTATATCCTGTTACCGTGATCTCCGAGAGGGTCGGGAGTGTTGTGTTCTGTGTTGTCAATTCACTTGTCTCTTTGGGTATGAGTAGGAGGGCAAGTGAGACACTATAGCTAGACTAGGGTACTGAGTTGGTATGAGGACGCAGTCCCTATCTACTGATGTGTTATGGTCCCCAGCATAGTTCTGTTCCTGAGCACAATCACTGCAATGGTGACATACCCTGAAACTGGTCCCAGGATGCTTGTTTCCGGTCCAAGGAGGACCTGGCTTGGTAGTTCGTTCTGGACTGTTCCCATGAGGCACAGGGTCAAGACTTATTTGCATATGGCTGGGCCCAAACTGGGGTGGCGTAGTGGGCAAAAGAACAATGGATTTAACCCAGATCTCTTGACTGGGGCAGAATGTTTGAATTGTTTAGCATTCCATCCATCATTTGAAGCAGTTACATGGTGCTGGGCACGGCACTTAATTATTCGACCTGGGAAGCAGTGAATTATGGGGATGTTTTTCACAGAGTGTTCTGAGTGACCTCAAAATTGAGAAGAGTGATGCTTGAGTTGTCTATGATGTCAGAGAACCCAGAGATGAAAAACATCCCCATAATTCACTTTTTGCCCACCTATAATTTTATGTTATGTGTGGCTCCAAAATCTATAATTTTATGTTATGTGTGGCTCCAAAATCATCTACCCTTGCTTCCAACTGCAAGGCAGGGGATAAATAAAATTGTCTCTCTTCCCTATCCCAGCCGTAAAATAAAAGTATTGGCTTACCCCACCACTCCACCATCCTCTGTGCCTTCACCTCCCAATTTCTGAAGTACTCTCTGCTCTGCCAGTTCTGCACTGGCATGCTCTCAGATTGGCTTGCCAAGTCCCCCTGGAAATCCTTTAAGATGTAGCAACAGTGGGCAACAAGTTTTATTACCCACTGTTGTTACATCATGGCAGTGAATTACTGGATTTGGAATCCAATTATCCACGCTAATGGTCTGTATGAGTGCTATGCATAAGAAAGTGATATACAACCTTACAAATACCTTAAGCCATGTAAAACAACTACTCACATCATCAAAGCAAGCACTTCACTTCATAGGAATCACACATTTATAAGGAAGCATTTCTCTTCACAGAATTCACACATTCATAAAGAGGAACTTCTCTTAACCAGTCACACATTTGAAATAGACAACTCCTCTTCACAGGATTCACACATTTATTAGCAAGCACTCCTCGTCATCAGATCCAGACATTTGAAGGAAGCACTTGTCTTCACAAGATTCACACATTTATAAGGAAGCCCTCCTCTACACAGGATTCACACATTTGTAAGAAAGAACTTCTCTTCATAGGATTCATACATTTATAAGGAAGCCCTTCTCTTCACAGGATTCACACATTTATAAGGAAGCACTTCTCTTCACAGAGTCACACATTTATGAAGAAACACTTCTCTTCATCAGATT
Organism: Lissotriton helveticus; assembly: GCF_964261635.1. Classification (NCBI taxonomy): domain Eukaryota; kingdom Metazoa; phylum Chordata; class Amphibia; order Caudata; family Salamandridae; genus Lissotriton; species Lissotriton helveticus. The sequence continues at coordinate 824,068,873 of NC_136073.1, forward strand.
TACAAATTTGTAAGAAAGTACTCCTCTTCACAGGATTCACACATTTATTAGGAAGCACTCCTCTTCACAGGATTCACACATTTATAACGAAGCACTTCTCTTCACAGGATTCATACATTTATAAGGAAGCACTCCTCTTCACAGGATTCACACATTTATAACGGAGCACTTCTCTTCACAGAGTCACACATTTATGAAAAAGCACTTCTCTTCATCAGATTTACAAATTTGTAAGAAAGTACTCCTCTTCACAGGATTCACAAATTTATTAGGAAGCACTCCTCTTCACCAGAATCAGACATTTGAAGGAAGTGCTTCTCTTCACAGGATTCCCACGTTTATAAGGGAGCACTTCTCTTCACACAATTCACACATTAATAAGAAAGAACTTCTTTTAATCAGATTAACACATTTGTAAAAAAGCACTTCTCTTCACAGTATTCATACATTTATTAGGAAGCACTCCTCTTCACCAGCTCCAGACATTTGAAGGAAGCACTTTTGTTCACAGGATTCAAACACTTTATAAGGAAGCACTTCTATTCATCAGATTCACACATTTGTAAGAAAACATTCCTCTTCAAAGGATTCCCACATTTATTAGGATGCACTCCTCTTCCCCAGATCCAGACATCTGAAGGAAGCGCTTCTTTTCACAGGATGCACACATTTATAAGGGAGCATTTATCTTCCCATGATTCACACATGTATAAGAAAGAATTTCTTTTCATCAGATTTTCACATTTGTAAGAAAGCACTCTTCTTCATAGGATTCGCACATTTATTAGGAAGCACTCCTCTTCATTAGATCCAGACATTTGAAGGAAGTACTTGTCTTGACAGGAGTCACACATTTGTAAGGGAGCACCTCTATATACATGGTTCACACATTTGTAAGAAAGAACTCCTCCTCACAGGATTTGCACATTTATTAGGAAGCACTCCTCTTTACCAGATCCAGTCATTTGAAGGAATCACTTCTCTTCACAGGATTCACAAATTTATAAGGAATCACTTCTCTTCACAGGATTAACACATTTATAAGGAAGCACTCATCTACACAGGATTCACACATTTATAAGGAAGCACTCCTCTTCACAGGATCCACACATTTATAAGGAAGCATTCATCTACACACTATTCACACATTTATAAGGAAGCACTCCTCTTCACAGGATTCACACATTTTTAAGGAAGCACTCGTCTTCCCCAGATCCAGATATTTGAAGGAATCACTTCTCTTCACAGGATTCACACATTTAGAATGAAGCACTTCTCTTCACCAGATTCACACCTTTGGACTGATGGCCATTCTCACTGCAAGACACAAACATTCATGAGTTCATCCAACTCATCAATAAACGTACACACAACAGATCCACCGCCCTGACGTGGTGCTCCACCATCCCAAATCACTACACCTGAGGATCACATTTATTCTCTTGGAAAGGACTGTCCTTACATACATCTAAACTGGGAAGTAGATCCCAAAGCTGACAAATGTAAGAATGTGTATGTTTTTAATCATATTCCTTTAGCTTATGTTTCTGAGATATATATTTTTTCATTAAAACAAACATTACTCTTGTGAGTTAAGAGACATAATTTCACTTGAATAAAGTGTTTCAGTGAATTATTCTTTCGTGCTATAATCTGGCTTCTTGCCCAAACTAAAAGCTGACTCCACACAGCCTCCAGCTTGCTGAGCACACCCAGCTACCTGCATCCCACCCCACTCAATCAATCAGTAGATGTGTAGAGCGCTACTTGTCACCCATGAGGGTTTCCAGCCACTACACCCCTAGCAGGCTGCACATGGCCTCCAGGCAGGCAGATCTCCCTCTACACTTCTGTGTGTGTCGTGAAAAGGACAAGAGTTCACATTATGGTTTCTGTGGAAGAAATAGTCACATTTGGGTGAAAATAAGCAGAAGATTGCCTGTGTGTGACTTTGGATGCTAATTACTTGCTAGGCAGGCTTTGCAAGGCCTGTGCATACTCACACGCGACAGGACCAACCTGCAAGGTATAAGCATATGATAGATTGGTAATAACTCAAAGTCCCTTGTGGCTAAGATGCCACCACCTGCTCCCCACCCTTACAAACAAGAATGCAATGATGATTTAATGCTTCCAAAATAGGACATAACTCGTGCTAACATGCACTAAGAACAGTACTTAGAACTGATGTGCAGGTGTAAATAGGCGTATTAGTGATGTGGAGAAAAGAGAAGCAAAAATTAACCTTATATTATTTTGTGCTTGTGCCTCTGGCAGACAAATTATTGAAAACAAATGTATGTGTCCTACTCTTTATGGAAAATGGACTCGTGATTTCTATGCACTCATGTGCAATCTAGAAATACCATGTGCTCACTTTTCCAAAGTTATGTTAGACATGGCACAATTTTGAGGTCAGACCTGCGTTTGTTTAATTGTCATTAACATTTTGCTTCGGCCAACCACAGCACAGACCGTGGGTTAATGGGTCCGCCCACTTTCCCCACTGGCTGCCTTCACCTTGAGTGACTGCACAAAAATAGTGCCCACTGGTCACATCCACCTAAAAATCCATCCTTTGTCTTCACTGACAAACTTGGTTCAAAATGTAGATTTCAGTTATTTCTTTATATCTTAAAATATTAAAAACTGGTTATTTATTATGTCTGCCCTTCAGGTTCCCAGTTATGTCCTGATTTATTTTCAATCACTTTTTTAAAGATGGTATTCCAAAGCGAGGTTGTGACAGAGCAGCAGCCTTCCATTTGAATGTTTGGTTATTTTTGTCTCCTTCACAAATAAAAACAACATGGATGGCACTTATAAAAGAGTTATTATTTAAAGAAAACTCAGTAACAAAGCTACCACATCAGTGAATGTTTTATTAATGAATTTTGTTATTACAAGCAAATAGCAACAGCATTTAGATGGCAGCATATATATATATATATTTTTTTAACTTTTCTTTTTGTACCATGTGCTTCCAGTAAAAAAGTGTAATAATTTTACCATCGCACCAGCCTGCCAAGGCCAGACGTATTGGTTTTGCCAATGCCTGTTTTTCATTACAGGCAAGTGTTTCTTCCACTTCTAGGCTTTCTGTTCATCGACGGGAGTAAGGCTCTCATTCGTGTGCTCTGTAGATGAGGCCAGTGTGTGCCTTAAAAACATGTTCATAAAAGGTGTCTGACGCACAGGTACCCCAAACTATGCTACTTTAATGGAGGGTACTGTCACACTGAGCCTTTTCACACACAGGCTTTCCAGGCCATGTCTGCCAATGATACCCAATTTTTCATACCACTACAAGTGCTTAATTTATAACAAAAGATAGCTCAGGGCCCTAGTCAGGAGGCCACTGCAGCTTGCTCTACTCATTGCCCCTGCCAGCGCTGCCCATATTTCTAAAGCGCCAACATATCACCCATACTCCTACAAGTGTGACAATCAGACCACCATAGCTATAAGAATGACTTGGGTGACAGGTATTTGTCATTTTTTATGTATACTGAATTAATAAACAACTGTTTTTGTGCTCATCTCTAAATCAGACACACAGCGACACCATGTGGCAGACTCATAAGCGCCGGTATTGACAATTAAGTGCAGTTGCCGAGTACCGGAAACCACCGGTTCAAATTAAGCACTGAACATGTCTGCACGTAAAACATCTCTACACATTTCTTTCCTAGGTAAGATAGCTTTCAGACAACCAAAGTCCAAAGCAATAGCAATGTTGGCTGGAAGTTTGGAAATTAAATTGATTGGCTGACCAAATACATACCTGACTAGAACTCCGGGACCCATTTGGGGATGAAAGATTTCCATTCCCTGGCCGGAGGCGTACATGTGGGGTGGTACTGCACTGAACTGCCAAGCCAGATCAATCTTCGTGTTTGATTTTCAGCAGTCGCTTGATGTGACAATCTCAGCGCCTTGACCGAGTCACAGGTGAGCCCGTGACTGCTGGGAACCAGTGGTTTTTTTTGCAGATTGATATAGCGCAAACTCGATCCAAAGGTATTGAAGCGCTGTACATGACCACCGGTTACATTACACAAGGATACATTAATTTTTTTGGGTAGGCACGGAGAGATTAAGGGCCAGATGTAGGTGGCCAAATACCGAGCGGTAACGCAGAATTTGGCTGAGTGCAATGTAGGTGAGTTGAAACCTAATTTCAAAATAAGGAATCGCAAAATAGCGATTCCTTATTTTGCTCTTGCATTTAAGTAATCGGAAATACCGATTCCTTAAATGCAATGTACGTTGCACTAAAAATAGTGCACTTCAGCCTTAAGGAATTGCTAATTACCACTAACTTCAAGTTGGTGGTAAGTAGCGATTTCCTTTAAAAAAGCACGTTTTTGCTTTTTTAAATGTTCCATGTGGCACACATCCATGCCCTTAGGGCATGGATGTGCGCCACATGTGCACCCATTTGGACACCCTGGCACCCTTGAAATAGCTCCCGCTATTAGTGATTCGGTAATACCGAATCGCTAATAGTGAATCTCTTCCCATTCATTCCTATGGGCCTCCTAGCCCATAGGAATGAATGGCTAGGTATTCCTTAGTAACGAATCTCAATTACCGATTTGTTATTAAGGAATGTTAAGGAATCGCCAATATTTGAGCGATTCCTACCTACATTCCATTTAGCCAGTCCTTAATAGCAATTCGGTAAAAATCGCTATTAAGGACTCGCTAAATGGAAGTTACCTACATCTGGCCCTAAGTGATTTGCCCAGAATCACATGGATGTGGACGCGACCCAAGTGTTGTCCAATGACTGAAAGGTGAAAGGGATCTGGAAGGTAGCGGTGTTGCAACTTCCTTTTCTCTGTCAGAAAACTGTTTAGGCCTTAGTTTTTTACCAAGGCCTATGGAGAAAGAAAAGATAGATTTGACTTCACTGAGATTCAATGCTGACCAGACATCCTCCTCAAGGTAAGCAATCGCGACTATGGCAGCTTGCAGCTTTGACCTCCAGTGGTCGCATGATATACCACTTTCAGCATCATCGGAGGGGGGGGGGCACATCATTTTGGGTAGGAGGGCACTAAACAGTAAGCTCTACTTGATTGGGGGGGGGTTCTCCTTAAGGCTTGGCTTTTAGACACTGTCATTGGAAAGGGTATCCAGAAAGTTTGGAGGAAGTCTGTTGTCTGTGTCTTACTACAGGATCAGAAGAGTTACTCTTAGAAGGTTTCTGTTAATCCTAGACTTGATGGTTTCAATCTCTTTGTGAAATTAGTTAACAAAAACATGTTTCTAAAAATTAATCTTCTGAATATTTCAGGACAATTTCTGACCTCTCTGGACTAGGGGAATGCTTATTTTCATAATCCTGTGGACTTCATTTTCATATCAGTATCCTCCCCTTTGGGAAAAAATCAGCTCTGAACGTGTTGGAAATGAAGCTGGCTCCTGTGCTACGTGTTTTCCATCCCAATCTTGACAACTGACCGATCCACGCAAACCTCTGTACACTGGAACCCTCCGGCTGCAGGTGGTCGGCGCGATACTGATGCTCGCTGTCGTACCTTCATCAGATCTTAAGTTTCTCTGGCCCAGGTTCTAGATGAGGTCAGACAAATCCTCATTACTTCTGGCCTGGGCAGAGACATTATGCAGGTATTGACTCTTCCTTCAACACTGACAAGCATGGCTTCAGATGCAGGGATAGATCGGGTGCTTGAGGGACCTAACGTAAAGACAACAAAGTTCTATGCGGGCAGCCAGGGTGGTGCGCGGAAAGCCTTGGTGAACGCTTGATGGCCTTGAAATCTTTGGGCGGGTTAACCTCTAGACTTCTAGGTGGCTGTCCTTGGGACAACAAGAAACACGGCCACTCTCCCAGTTTGGGACTTGTCCTTGGCCTGGTGTAGGTTACCAAATACTAGCTTTAAAACGTTTTGGGGACACTTCTCTCCATCTCTTAATAATTAGAACTGCCTGCCTTATTACCATGTGCTTCCTGAGAGGAGTGAGGAATTTGGGAGCCTTGGCTACTGTGCCTCCACATCTGTGTACATTTTTCAGACTAGTTAATATTATATTTAGATAAATGTTGGTGTCTAAGATGGATTCTAAACTCACCAGAGAGAAAGTTTATTTCCTGAAAACACCATCTCCATGTTTGCAGGGAGACCTTCTGTAATGCGGATAAAAAAAAAAATATTGTTACATTTATACCTATATGATAGGGTGGCAGGTCCTTTCAAATTCACTCCATGAGCGTGATTTAGAATTTGGAATACAGGGCCATACCTTCGTCCACCCTGCTGTAGTTAGAGTTGGCGAACTGTCCAGGTTTCCACGGTGGCGCTCCTCCTGGCACTGTCGTCGTACACTTACTCCGATGTTCTGGCAGAGTAGGGCTGTTAGTGTAAGAATATTGGACCGCCTGCCATATTCATAGTGGTCAGTCTGATGCTCTTTTTAGGTCAAGCATTCAAGACCTCATGTATATACTTATATGTGTATGCAGTTTGTGGGCTCTGGACATCAGCCCTAGGACTTGTCTGCTTCCGCTTAGGGGCTTTATTTTCTGTTCCACTGCCTCTATTTAACTGTTTTGATAGAAAACAATCAGTAGAGGTCAGTAAAATACCACAATTACTTTCTGCTTATTCAACTACCTCTATTTAACTGACTTGATAGAAAACGACCAGTAGGGGTCAGTAAAATACCAGAATTTCTTTCTGCTGAGGGACTTTCTTTTAAAAAAAATTTTGGGCAACTGTCTCTATTTAACTTTCTTGATAGAAAACGACGAGCAGAGGTCAGTAAAATACCAGAATCCCTTTAGCATTCTCTAGATTCCAGTCCATAGAAATTGTCTTCCATGAGCACCTGTAGACAATAATTTTTTTTAAATCTAATATTTTCAGTGATATGACCACCGAAGGCCCTGATTTTATATTAAAAACAGAGCTTTGGACAATACCATTTCCCGCTGAAAGGCAATATTTCTCTCCATGTGTTCCCATACCTGGCGTTTCACACATTTTGATGCTTACTTTCCCTCCATGTTAAAGAACAGTAGATGTTTCAGCACCCAGGCTAATCTGCTGCATAGCTAAATATATATAAGGTCCCAAAGGCGAGACCGATTTGCATTGCAAATGCTTGTTTCTGTTTGGGACACAGGAAAAACTTCCTCTTGAACAGATTTAAAACTACTAATGACCCCCACACCCTTGAGGTAGTTAGTATTTTGTTTTTTAAAAACAAACTCCCACTTTGGAAAACAGAAATGTTTAGAGAGTGGTCTCCTGAAACATGGCCGCCACTCACCAACCTTTGGGTACCTTCACCAGAGGCACCGTGGCGGCGGCTCCATTGAAGACACAGAGATCACCAAATGTTTAGCGGTGATTGATAAATAATGTTCACTCTCTGGGCAGAAGCCCAGCTGCCTCCTCTGGTGAATACTTGCAGAGTGACTTCTTGGTCCTCTGCTGGAGTTTTGTCACCTTTTACAGGATAAAAGTGGGGAACTCCTGGAACGGGGTGTTTGAACGTAGGAGCTTGACGATGTTTCACATGCTTCGAAATATGTAAATGTCTTCGCTCAAAGTCAACACTGCAGATGCCCCTGTCACCATCTTTCTTCGTTAATTAAACCCTGTCCTGTTGTCACACGGCTACTCACACCGTTCAGAGCTCTACGTCTACTAGGCTTCAGCATGCCTCAATCTAAGTTCACCAACCAGCCAGATGACTCTGGGATTCTGGAAGAGGAGCATATGCTGGACACTGGATTCACAAGGTTGCATCATGAAGGCTCTTGGTAGGGGTTGAAGGCCCACACAAGAGGAACCACATGACGTCAGTGGTCAACCGGCGACCTCCACGCTGCCCTTGAAAATCTACTTCACCCCTCTCTGTCCTCCAAAGCATCCTCATGTGGTAATAAAAAATTCCAGATTTATAAGGCATGACTTATCACCCCTAAGGGTATCCAGGTGCTAGGGGCATTGGGGTGATTAAGTGAGCTATTGCCCAGAGTCACATGATGCTGAGCTGAGCTGCCGCCGATGATCGAACCGCGAGCATTGCACTCCAGAGTCAGGTGTTCTAGTCACTGCGCCACACCTCTCCCAATGTAGACCTTTCCCTCCTCATACTGTGAGGACTTTCCTGCTTCCTGCCCATGCTCACATTGCTGCACTCTCTTTTTTTATGTGGTTCCTTTCTTGGGTGATCTGGTCTGCATGTGTGGTATATATATATATATAAATACAGGGTTGCATTCTTTCCCATTGCAAGTTGCTGTGAATGACGGATGTAATGATCATAATGTTCTTTTAATGACAAGAGTTTATTTGGCCTACAAGTTTTTTTTTTAAAGATAAGCACTTAATTATCCATTCGTCATTCAAAGTTAAATGACTTGATTGAGATGAAGTGGGAAGCAGTATCTTTGAAAATACTGGAGGCTTTCTCACGCGTTTCCGTCATTTATTTTTAAATATATTGTGTTTGCAAGTTGGTTACAACTTCTCCAAAGTATCTGAAGTGTACAAGCATCACTCGCACCCAGGCGTTAGTGAAAGGACGTGGATGTTAAAATGTGCGGTTGTTAAAATTAGCCAATGGAATGGAGCGCATGTTGTCAGATTTCTGATGGATGAAAGTCTGCGCCCTTCCTGTCAAGTTTCATCCCCTAGACCCTCAGAAGACAAATAGCTCTTCTAAGCGGATGTATTAACCCTCTTGCCTCCACAGTGCAACATTGCAGTTGCTATTTTTAGAAGCAACTGCTGTGGGGCAGCAGTGGTGGGGCGGGGAGGGGAGGAGGGGGGGGGGGGGGGGTAAAACGAATGAAGGGAAAAAAAAAAGAAAATTAAACTTGCCTTACCGGCTGCCGCATCTCCTGCGTCCTTCTTACAGACGCAGGAACAGGAAGCACCCAGGCTCCCAGACTCCTCTAGCCAATCACGACACTGCTGATAGCAGCGTCCTGATTGGTCTGAGCGCCATGGTTCAGCGCTGAGGTGGGGAATGGGGGCTTGTGCATGGTCTCCACCCAGACTGTGTATTACTGCAGATGGAGAACATGCAAAGTGCGCATGACTGTTTGGCCCGCCAACACAGCTGGCAAAACCGTCATGGAGAGTGACCACCACTCCTCCCCTGCTCTGTGGGCAGCTCAGCCCACCTGCCCCACCCTGCACCTACAGAGCCGCTAGGGAAAAATAAAATGATAATAACATGGCGTTATTATCATGATATTTTTCTTGTGGGGCGACACGCTTCCGCTTTAATGGAATAGCCGCCCCTGGCTATTTTATTGCCGTAGGTCCTCTTACGACTAGCCTGATACATTTCAATATGTGCTATAACTTCTGTTACCTAACTATCTAAATTATTAACTTTATGACTAAAACCATATTCCCAGGGTATATTTTGGCAAGCTAAACCTGCTGATGTATTTATTGGAGGGGAAATTACAGGTAAATTCCGGGACATGCAGTTTTTGGCGCCATAAGCAGCAACATGCCTGTCACTTTTCATTGGGAGTGATAATTATCACACCAAACGCGGGGCCACTCATAGTAAGGACCGCAGTAGTCCGAAGGAATGTATAGAGGCCTAAATATGGCTTTGATTTGGATTTACTAAGGCATTGCTACAAAATGCGATATTACAATGCACGGTGGACTAATCTGGACGTTGAATCACAATTTACGTGTGGCAGTCCCTGGAATCAAGGTGGGGAGGAAAATAATTTGTTCCATGGGCCACTGCCTGCTCCCTCTAATTCCCCCTTCATAATGTGCTATTTTGTATTGCGTTGCCACACCTGTATGTTTGATTAGTTATGAAATAGGTGCAAGACTTTCATATTAGCCCACACCACTGGTGTTTGTGGTAGGCAATATCGAAGCCAAAACATCGACTTGTCGCAATATGGTAACCAGAGTATTGAGGGGCAAAATATCGAAGAGGTAAGGCCACAACAGAAGGTATAGATTTGCTATTCTTAACTAGACATCTACTTACCTTGAACATATATATCTTCAAGGTATGTAGATCATAGTATATCTATATATCACCAAGATATATAAATATATATGTGAAGTTAGGTATAGAAAATCTGGGCAAATTTACCTTTTGATATTCTGTCCTTTCAAATTCTGGTCATAATATTGTGACCAGAATATATTTTGGGTTTGGTATTCCCAGCCCCCAATCCACTTGTGTTATTGCCTTCTGCTTATCCATGACAATTAAATTGTGTTTCAATAGGCAATGCTTTTTTCGGTTTGCTTATACCTTTTGCACCGTTTGATGAATCTTTATGAAACTTTCCAAAAAGAAGAGTGCTTTTCTGCGATGTAAATATAACTCGTGCCCTCGCCATGCACTGCTAATTACCCTGCCTATTACACCACTCATGATCTCTTCTATGACATCATTGATAATATCACTGCAACATTTGAAATGAAATTATTGATGAGAAAACTCTGCATGGCAAAGGCACAAGTTATAGTTACTTTAGGACGGGAGTTATAGTTACCAGAGATAACTATAATTTGTGAATTTCAGTGGTTTTGAGCATTTAAAACATTACTATGTCAATGAAATTGTCACCTACCAATAATGTTACTTTAACCTTTGGTGTGAGTGTGTGTGTGTATGTGTGTGTGTGTGTGTGTGTGTGTGTGTGTGTATATATATATATATATATATATATATATACATATATACATATATATGTGTGTGTGTATATATGTATATGTATGTGTGCATATATATATGTATATATATATGTGTGTATATATATATATGTATATATATGTGTGTGTATATATATATATGTGTGTGTGTGTGTATATATCTATCTTTGCTGGTCTTTTTATGGGCTGGTGGGAGGAGCAAGTGGTGAGTAACATCTCCCACTTCAGTACCCACGCCGTCCTCTGGCTGCGGTACATAGACGACATTTTCTGTATATGGACTGGCACCCGTGAACAAGCTCATGAATTCGAGACTATTATTAATAAAAATGGTCTCAACTTAAAATTTACAAGTCAAATGAGCCAGACGCAGCTGGAATTTCTGGATGTCAATCTTTTGGTAAAGGATGGAGTCCTAACAAGTTCCTTATTCCGTAAAAAAACAGCTGGGAACAGTCTCCTACACGCTGAGAGTTGTCACCCCAATATACTCATAAGAAGCATACCACTGGGAGAGTTAACTAGGGCAAAACGAAATTGTAGCACAGAGCAGCATTATGAACATGAAAAACAACTCATGAAGGCAAGGTTTCGAGAAAGGGGATATTCCAGTGAAACTATTAAATATGCGGAAGAAAAGGTAGATCAAAGAGCTAGGGAAGACCTTTTGATCCCCAAAGTACGTCCCCTGGATGACAAAATTCGGTTCATAACACATTATGACAGTCAGTCCTGGGAAGTGAGACGTAGTTTACAAAAGTTATGGGATATCTTGAAATTGGATAAAGATCTATGTGAGGCCATACACGATGCACCTTCACTGACCTATATGAAAGCAAAATCACTTAGGGACACCTTGAGTACTACTTTAATTAAAGAATGTCCTAAGGCAAATGCTATACAAGGATTTTTTCCTTGTAAAAGGTGCAAAGCATGTAAAACAAGTAGAAATTGTAAATCAATAAAAATTTCTAAAAATCATGAGGCACACAAAATTACCAAGCACCTAAGCTGTACGACTGAATATGCCATCTACGCATTACACTGTCCTTGCGACAAATTTTACATTGGCTGCACCACAAAACAAGCTAAACTCAGAGTGTTGGAGCATTTGAGAGCCATCAAAAACTTGAACCACCAATACCATGTAGCGAGGCATTTTGCTGCAGAACACAATCAAAACCCTAACCTATTAACATTCACGGTGTTAGATTGTGTCGAAAATAAAGAAAGAGGTGGAAACTGGTGGCTCAATTTGCGTAAACTGGAATCTAAATATATAATAAAATACAATACCATCCAACCGATTGGGCACAATCTCGGGGAAGAACTAGCAGTACACCTTTATGAGTAATTGACATAATATTAGATAAAATGAGTAAATTGTCGACGCATCTTTGCAGAAATTTTCAAGTTTTTTAAAGTAACATGATTTTAATGAGCACTGGTCAATCTATTTGCAATGGTTTTTGTCGGAACACACAGGCTTAAAAAATACATTGTTTCTTGTTTCAGGTTTTGGACTTCATGCCCACTTGGGCGGAATTGAAATCATGGCTCTCCACTTCGAACATTATTTCAGAGTCATAAGCCCACTAGGGCGTGATGTGTTCTGGACTCTAAAGTATACGACATGCATTTAAGTATTGTTCAACATTTATCCGTTAAATCGTTAGATGTGGAAAACGATAGAAAATAGATGCTTGCACATGCAGTGATATTTTAATTTTGTGATCATGCCGTATACTTTGTATCTAAATATGTGGTTATATAGGTTAAAGCCATGAATTGTGATATACTGAAACATTGTTGCCGAACGAAAGTGTGTCTTCAATGTCTATTTGCACGTGATGCATGACGTAATGCATTTCGTTTTTTGACTTTAAAAGAATGGCGAACTGTTATGTACTCCACCCGTGACCAAGAGGTAGGCTTACCTCGAAACGCGTAGGGGCTGTTCATTTTTCGCTAAATAAACCTTGAGCACTGATCATTTAATTTGAGCCTCGACTCTGGTATCTTATGTATAAGAAGGCTACACCAGGTATTTCGACATACAAAGGTTTGGCGACCCTGTCGAGCGCCCGCCGTGCAAGCGGCAGAAGCACGCCGCTTTTTCGTGTGGAATATATACCTATCTATCTATCTATCTATCTATCTATCTATCTATCTATCTATCTATCTATCTATCTATCTATCTATCTATCTATCTATCTATCTATCTATCTATCTATCTATATATATATATATATATATATATATATATATATATATATATTTATTTATATATATATATATATATATATATGGATATATATATATATATATATATATATATATATATATATCCAAAAAACCGGTTCCACCTTGCATGGAGACGCCATCACAATTCGACATATCACCTCGTTTATTGTGGGCAGCGAGGAAAAACAGATAGCGCCCCACCACAGAAAACGCCAAACATGTTTCGGGCTCCATGCCCTTGCTCACTGGCTGCAACAAACAAAGTCCCAGCAGCTGTGAGGACTTATAATCACTGACCCCGCCCAAGTGAGACGTTACTCTGCCAAATTGCATTGTGGGGTGTGTAGTCCTTCATTTACCAAAGTGGATGCTGTTCAGGCTTTGTGTTGAAAAATGATTCCCAAGTGGGTTCCAAGGCAGGGAAACACTGCTTTATCTGCTGATGTGCTACCCCACAATACTGGCATGTCGAACTCCTCAAAGTGCTTTAATTTCCATGCACCAAGGTCCGCTATGTGACGCGGCGGGGCATCTCCGCGGCGAGGCACGCCGCTATTTATCTCCAAAAAACCGGTTCCACCTTGCATGGAGACGCCATCACAATTCGACATATCACCTCGTTTATTGTGGGCAGCGAGGAAAAACAGATAGCGCCCCACCACAGAAAACGCCAAACATGTTTCGGGCTCCATGCCCTTGCTCACTGGCTGCAACAAACAAAGTCCCAGCAGCTGTGAGGACTTATAATCACTGACCCCGCCCAAGTGGGACGTTACTCTGCCAAATTGCATTGTGGGGTGTGTAGTCCTTCATTTACCAAAGTGGATCCTGTTCAGGCTTTGTGTTGAAAAATGATTCCCAAGTGGGTTCCAAGGCAGGGAAACACTGCTTTATCTGCTGATGTGCTACCCCACAATACTGGCATGTCGAACTCCTCAAAGTGCTTTAATTTCCATGCACCAAGGTCCGCTATGTGACGCGGCGGGGCATCTCCGCGGCGAGGCACGCCGCTATTTATCTCCAAAAAACCGGTTCCACCTTGCATGGAGACGCCATCACAATTCGACATATCACCTCGTTTATTGTGGGCAGCGAGGAAAAACAGATAGCGCCCCACCACAGAAAACGCCAAACATGTTTCGGGCTCCATGCCCTTGCTCACTGGCTGCAACAAACAAAGTCCCAGCAGCTGTGAGGACTTATAATCACTGACCCCGCCCAAGTGGGACGTTACTCTGCCAAATTGCATTGTGGGGTGTGTAGTCCTTCATTTACCAAAGTGGATGCTGTTCAGGCTTTGTGTTGAAAAATGATTCCCAAGTGGGTTCCAAGGCAGGGAAACACTGCTTTATCTGCTGATGTGCTACCCCACAATACTGGCATGTCGAACTCCTCAAAGTGCTTTAATTTCCATGCACCAAGGTCCGCTATGTGACGCGGCGGGGCACGCCGCTATTTATCTCCAAAAAACCGGTTCCACCTTGCATGGAGACGCCATCACAATTCGACATATCACCTCGTTTATTGTGGGCAGCGAAGAAAAACAGATAGCGCCCCACCACAGAAAACGCCAAACATGTTTCGGGCTCCATGCCCTTGCTCACTGGCTGCAACAAACAAAGTCCCAGCAGCTGTGAGGACTTATAATCACTGACCCCGCCCAAGTGGGACGTTACTCTGCCAAATTGCATTGTGGGGTGTGTAGTCCTTCATTTACCAAAGTGGATGCTGTTCAGGCTTTGTGTTGAAAAATGATTCCCAAGTGGGTTCCAAGGCAGGGAAACACTGCTTTATCTGCTGATGTGCTACCCCACAATACTGGCATGTCGAACTCCTCAAAGTGCTTTAATTTCCATGCACCAAGGTCCGCTATGTGACGCGGCGGGGCATCTCCGCGGCGAGGCACGCCGCTATTTATCTCCAAAAAACCGGTTCCACCTTGCATGGAGACGCCATCACAATTCGACATATCACCTCGTGAGCAAGGGCATGGAGCCCGAAACATGTTTGGCGTTTTCTGTGGTGGGGCGCTATCTGTTTTTCCTCGCTGCCCACAATAAACGAGGTGATATGTCGAATTGTGATGGCGTCTCCATGCAAGGTGGAACTGTTTTTTTTTAGATAAATAGCGGCGTGCCTCGCCGCGGAGATGCCCCGCCGCGTCACATAGCGGACCTTGGTGCATGGAAATTAAAGCACTTTGAGGAGTTCGACATGCCAGTATTGTGGGGTAGCACATCAGCAGATAAAGCAGTGTTTCCCTGCCTTGGAACCCACTTGGGAATCATTTTTCAACACTAAGCCTGAACAGCATCCACTTTGGTAAATGAAGGACTACACACCCCACAATGGAATTTGGCAGAGTAACGTCCCACTTGGGCGGGGTCAGTGATTATAAGTCCTCACAGCTGCTGGGACTTTGTTTGTTGCAGCCAGTGAGCAAGGGCAAGGAGCCCGAAACATGTTTGGCGTTTTCTGTGGTGGGGCGCTATCTGTTTTTCCTCGCTGCCCACAATAAACGAGGTGATATGTCGAATTGTGATGGCGTCTCCATGCAAGGTGGAACTGGTTTTTTGGAGATAAATAGCGGCGTGCCTCGCCGCGGAGATGCCCCGCCGCGTCACATAGCGGACCTTGGTGCATGGAAATTAAAGCACTTTGAGGAGTTCGACATGCCAGTATTGTGGGGTAGCACATCAGCAGATAAAGCAGTGTTTCCCTGCCTTGGAACCCACTTGGGAATCATTTTTCAACACTAAGCCTGAACAGCATCCACTTTGGTAAATGAAGGACTACACACCCCACAATGCAATTTGGCAGAGTAACGTCCCACTTGGGCGGGGTCAGTGATTATAAGTCCTCACAGCTGCTGGGACTTTGTTTGTTGCAGCCAGTGAGCAAGGGCATGGAGCCCGAAACATGTTTGGCGTTTTCTGTGGTGGGGCGCTATCTGTTTTTCCTCGCTGCCCACAATAAACGAGGTGATATGTCGAATTGTGATGGCGTCTCCATGCAAGGTGGAACTGGTTTTTTGGAGATAAATAGCGGCGTGCCTCGCCGCGGAGATGCCCCGCCGCGTCACATAGCGGACCTTGGTGCATGGAAATTAAAGCACTTTGAGGAGTTCGACATGCCAGTATTGTGGGGTAGCACATCAGCAGATAAAGCAGTGTTTCCCTGCCTTGGAACCCACTTGGGAATCATTTTTCAACACTAAGCCTGAACAGCATCCACTTTGGTAAATGAAGGACTACACACCCCACAATGCAATTTTGCAGAGTAACGTCCCACTTGGGCGGGGTCAGTGATTATAAGTCCTCACAGCTGCTGGGGGGGCATTTGTTTGTTGCAGCCAGTGAGCAAGGGCATGGAGCCCGAAACATGTTTGGCGTTTTCTGTGGTGGGGCGCTATCTGTTTTTCCTCGCTGCCCACAATAAACGAGGTGATATGTCGAATTGTGATGGCGTCTCCATGCAAGGTGGAACTGGTTTTTTGGAGATAAATAGCGGCGTGCCTCGCCGCGGAGATGCCCCGCCGCGTCACATAGCGGACCTTGGTGCATGGAAATTAAAGCACTTTGAGGAGTTCGACATGCCAGTATTGTGGGGTAGCACATCAGCAGATAAAGCAGTGTTTCCCTGCCTTGGAACCCACTTGGGAATCATTTTTCAACACAAAGCCTGAACAGCATCCACTTTGGTAAATGAAGGACTACACACCCCACAATGCAATTTGGCAGAGTAACGTCCCACTTGGGCGGGGTCAGTGATTATAAGTCCTCACAGCTGCTGGGACTTTGTTTGTTGCAGCCAGTGAGCAAGGGCATGGAGCCCGAAACATGTTTGGCATTTTCTGTGGTGGGGCGCTATCTGTTTTTCCTCGCTGCCCACAATAAACGAGGTGATATGTCGAATTGTGATGGCGTCTCCATGCAAGGTGGAACTGGTTTTTTGGAGATAAATAGCGGCGTGCCTCGCCGCGGAGATGCCCCGCCGCGTCACATAGCGGACCTTGGTGCATGGAAATTAAAGCACTTTGAGGAGTTCGACATGCCAGTATTGTGGGGTAGCACATCAGCAGATAAAGCAGTGTTTCCCTGCCTTGGAACCCACTTGGGAATCATTTTTCAACACTAAGCCTGAACAGCATCCACTTTGGTAAATGAAGGACTACACACCCCACAATGCAATTTGGCAGAGTAACGTCCCACTTGGGCGGGGTCAGTGATTATAAGTCCTCACAGCTGCTGGGACTTTGTTTGTTGCAGCCAGTGAGCAAGGGCATGGAGCCCGAAACATGTTTGCCGTTTTCTGTGGTGGGGCGCTATCTGTTTTTCCTCGCTGCCCACAATAAACGAGGTGATATGTCGAATTGTGATGGCGTCTCCATGCAAGGTGGAACTGGGTTTTTGGATATATATATATATATATATATCCACCCTTGGTCGGTTCACTTTTGTTAAATTTTATGGCGTTCGCTTAGGTGCGGAACCTCACGGTAGAACCACAACCGTAAATATTTTCTCACCGTCCTTAGATCCAAAAGACAAGCAAGGCCGCACTCTTGCAGATTTTGTTTCTTCGCACAATTAATTTATTCTTAAATCCATTTTTGAAACAGGGAACAGGCGATTAACCAACGCGTTTTGTTATAGCCTTATACCTTGGTCACGGTCGATTTCCCCACAGCTGATACGAGAAAAAAATATATATATATATGCATTCAGAAGATTCTTCCATGCGAAGAAACGTGCAACGACACTCAAGGAGTTGCTGTGCTTCAAAGTATTTATTTGGCAGCAAAAAACAAACAACGCGTTTCACCTCACGGCTTGCTCACGTTTGTTGTGAATTCAAATTGATCGTCCTTTTACATCGTAAATGAAGACATAAACATAGGACTTCACAAATACACCCCCAAGTGAAAAATGTGCAGTGGACATATTGGAACTGGTAAAATAAACATTAAATCGAAATTAACTCATAATAGAAATAAATGAGATACATAGATGTACAACCCTCATGCCACATTATGGTGATGTGTATGTCAAAAGTACATGATATATGTATTATATTAACCAGTTGTTCGGTTCCAACATATACTGGTCATGTGGTGTATCTATAGTTATCACAATGCCGCATCTCGTGTATTCAAGTTATATAAAGTCTAGTAATGTGTATGAATATTGCCCAAGTGGGCGGTTTTTGGACATTCGGTCAGTTTCAACGATCTCTCATTACGCCCATGTGGGCATAGATATATTTCAACGTTACAAATGACTGCAGATTCACTCTAACTTATATATGTAGACTTCTGTCTCTATAATAAGGATACGGCATCGTAAAATCATGTCCAAGTGGACAAAGTATTTCATCATGTCCTCTGAACAATCCTTTATGTCATAAATCACATGAATGGGTTGCCTCTGATCTCAGAAGATATAATTCAAATCATGGTTGACAAATGTCTCTTGTTTCCAGTGAACTCATTTAGTTGAAATATCATTCCAATGTCCCAAAATGCAGAAAAGGTCTGTGAATTAAAAACATAAGTTTTCTATTTAAAAAAAGACGTCTATAAAGTACAGCTGAAAAAGACATAAATTACAAAAATATATATAGTACATGACTTGTTAATCAGAAAATCCATATAATTCTTAATTACTTCATTTCTCAAGGTGGACAGAAAGTTCTTCATGATTATTCAGACCCTGTGGGAACGTACATTCAAAATCGATAATGAATCTGGATTCTATTTTACGGAGGCATGTGGTTCTGTCTCCCCCACGTATACCTAAATCCACTTTGTCCAATACTACCATTCTTAGCAGGCTTTCGTTTTGGTAATGATGTTCAAAGAAATGCCTGGCCACCGGGTACTGGGCATTATGATTCTTGATGGCTCTTAGATGTTGTAGCACTCTCTCCTTTGCCTTTAGAGTAGTGCTACCTATATACCATTTATTGCAGGGACATATCAGCAAATATACACAATACGTAGTGTTACATGTCAAAGTTTTTCGTATGGTAAAAACCTTCCCAGTGCTAGGCACGGTTACCTCTTTGCAATTGGTACTATTTCGACATGCCTTGCATGCCCTGCAGCATCTAAACCCCGGTATGTCTTTTGGTTTGGTAGTACCCGTCACAGAGTTTGGACTTAGCTCGTCCCTCAGTGATCTACCTTTTCTAAAGGTTACTTGTGGATAGTGGCTTAAGTGGGGTCTTAGGTGTTCATCCGTTAACAACACATGCCAGTGTTTGTTAAGGATCCTTTTCATCTCACTTGCTTGGCCTGAAAAGGTTGTAATGAATCTGATATTAGATTCCGCACTTTTATCTGTGTTGGTATTCAGGAGATCCCTCCTGGCTCTAGTGTCAGCTCTTGTAACCGCCCCCAGTATTGTCTTGTTATTGTACCCTCGTTCTTTAAAACGTTTGATCATTGTCTTTTTTTCTGATTCAAAAGCCTCAGTTGTGCTACAGTTACGTTTAGCACGTAGTAGTTCCCCATATGGGATACTATCTACAAGTTTTCTGGGATGTGCACTCCTTGCATTGAGAAGACTGTTACCCGCTGTAGCCTTTCTGTAGAGACTTGTGGTCATCACAGTCCCTTGTATCTTAATTGCGACATCAAGGAACTCAATTTTTGATCTGTGTATTTGTTCAGTAAATTTCAGATTCATTGTGTTATTGTTTAACTGACATACAAACTTACTAGCAGATTCTTCTGTGCCATCCCAGATCAAAAAGATATCGTCGATATACCTCAGCCACAGGACAACCTGGTTGTTAAATGCGGCCACCTGGCTGGACAGAAGTCTACATATATAAGTTATAGTGAATCTGCAGTCATTTGTAACGTTGAAATATATCTATGCCCACATGGGCGTAATGAGAGATCGTTGAAACTGACCGAATGTCCAAAAACCGCCCACTTGGGCAATATTCATACACATTACTAGACTTTATATAACTTGAATACACGAGATGCGGCATTGTGATAACTATAGATACACCACATGACCAGTATATGTTGGAACCGAACAACTGGTTAATATAATACATATATCATGTACTTTTGACATACACATCACCATAATGTGGCATGAGGGTTGTACATCTATGTATCTCATTTATTTCTATTATGAGTTAATTTTGACTAATGGATCGATTTAATGTTTATTTTACCTGTTCCAATATGTCCACTGCACATTTTTCACTTGGGGGTGTATTTGTGAAGTCCTATGTTTATGTCTTCATTTACGATGTAAAAGGACGATCAATTTGAATTCACAACAAACGTGAGCAAGCCGTGAGGTGAAACGCGTTGTTTGTTTTTTGCTGCCAAATAAATACTTTGAAGCACAGCAACTCCTTGAGTGTCGTTGCACGTTTCTTCGCATGGAAGAATCTTCTGAATGCAGATCTTGGGCCTCCGGGACCCTAACAACGACCCACTCGTGAGCGGGTACTGGCTAAATACCGGAACTGTATATATATATATATATATATATATATATATATATATATATATATATATATATATATATATATATATATATATATATATATATATATATTTCTTCAACAAAGCTCCACCAATTATGGAAAGATGCAGGACACTCGTAGTTCAGTGATATTAGATTTATTCCGCAGATGAAAAGTAACGACGCGTTTCGCCAATACGGCTTGATCAAGCCGTATTGGCGAAACGCGTCGTTACTTTTCATCTGCGGAATAAATCTAATATCACTGAACTACGAGTTTCCTGCATCTTTCCATAATTGGTGGAGCTTTGTTGAAGAATTTTATGTGGCTGGCTGGTAGCTACATGCAGGACCGCCCGTGACAGCTGACCCCTTCTACCAGCAATAGTGGAGTTCATATATATATATATATATATATATATATATATATATATGTGTATATATATATATATACACACCCACACATATATTTATATATGAATTCTGGTGTACAAACCAATATCTTATCAGATAGCCGTATGGAACCTAGGGCACGCAAAATGAACAGCATAATAAACCAAAGAATATGGATATAATCCTCACTGTGGCACAGGTTTCAAAAGAGATATTTGACTCTCCAGTAATGAATGAAGTGAAAACAGGCCCATACAGTATTTATTGCCTTGTTTGGCAACTTGTTCCCTTGTAATACGTTGAGCAGACTACAGGGGTGGTGATATATAGGTAATGAGTAATTCTGCAGATGTATGTAAGTATTACCGTATATTCTTTTTTGTTGGTATGGTATCAAGGGTGGTTGGTGTGTGCAGCAAGAAGCGTGAAGGGTGAAACACAGACATAGCTACCAAGTTTCCCAGATCCATGCTTGACTAGCTGTTGCTTTGCTTTCTGGGACTTGTAGTCCTGGTTTTGTTATGGGATTATTAAAACTGAAAGGACTTTGGAATACCTAATGTGGTACAGCGCAATTAAATAATCTTACAGAGGAGTGGGAAACTCAGAGGAAGTCATCCGTGGGATTTAAGAGCTGCCATGCTTGGTTGCAGTCTTGAAATTCAAAGAGTAGCAGTTCTGGTCTGGGCTAAGCAGGCTGGAGGAAGTGCAGAGCAGACAAACTAGGACTAAATGTGCTCAAAATAAATTTTCATAATAGGTAACCAATTTTGTCTGTGATAGAAAACCATTCTTGGTCTGTCCTCGCTCGTCAGGCTTAAAATAAGCCGAAGACAATGAAAATAAAAGTTCTAATAATAATGCTAATAATTCTACTTATAGTAATAACAAAGATGATTGGGGATAATATTATCAGTAATAATAATATATATATATGTTTAAAGGTCAATATTTCTTTCCGGTCTTTATCCGTTTTTTACTCATCCTTCTGTATTTAAACAAGTTACAGTAATTTAAAGCTAATAGTACATTTCTTTTGTACCGGCTGATGTGCAATAAAACTGAAAAGGGGGGTTCTACTTGTCCCAAGTACACCCACCTGCCAGGAGGGAGCTGTATTGTTCTACTTAAAATATATGCAATACATTTTTTTAAACAATTGTATTTCAAGCCCAGGACTTCTACATTTCAGTAGTGGCATGTTTTCTCTCCCCCTTTCCTTTATTTTCTTTAAGTGGCTTATTCTATTTAAAAAAATACTATTTTACCAATTTAATAATGCCAGCCTTAGCAGCTTTGGCAATGCTTATTTTTTATTGATTGTTAGAGACTGTGTTTCATATCATGCTGTTTAAGTTAAACATGCATAGTTTCTTATTAAAGAGCTCTGTATTATTCATTTGTCTTTAATGTTGTTCTAAAGCAGGCGTTGCCATCCAAGACTAACTGTTTGAAATTGTTCTGTTTCCTTTCTTTAAGTGGTATGATATATTCTCTGTATGTATTTTGTATATTTATAGTTTCGTTTTGATGACTGTACACATTTCTTGATACTTGCTCCCATGAAAACTGCCTGCGCTTTTATGAATAATAATGTAAACTTGACTATTGTATCATTATAGTATATTAGTGTCAACACTACACCCACCTGGAATACAAACTCACTCTTTCCAATGAGTAGTGTGAGTATTTCCTGTGATAATTTACTAACAAGTCTTATAGTATTGGAAACAAGTTCAATCTTCACGCAGTCCAGAATGGATGGAGCTCTCCCAACAAAAAACATGGCGGGCCCCATCCTTCCCATCAAACCGGAAGTGCCAAACAACTGACACCGAAGAAATACTACCCAAAATACCTTCCATTGAAACTCGTCAAAGTTAATTTTTCAATTCTTAGAGACACCTCGTGTGCTCAGATCCATTATTTCCAAATTCATGGCTCGTTGCCTGATTTACTAAATACTGGTCAAACCACACTCATACTTAAACTCTCAGCCTAGCTGATAAAGCTGTACACTTAAAGATCCACTGTATCAGAAATGATCTCCAACTGGAAACCTACAAGTTCAGAGCTACATCAGCCCAGGGGTGATCTTTCACTAGTCCCGTTATATCCACCTGGAACTATCTACCTGATGACATCTGGAAATCCCTCATCCAGCTTACCTTCAGAAGAGAACTCATAACTCATCTATTACAGCAGTTTCTGGTCAACTTCCCTTTCCATGTTGAAGTTTTCTTCTCAATCGCCTATGTTTCTTCAAGGTAAGGTGCCCAGCTAAATACCCATGCCCATTTAATGCTTGCCTTGTATTGTCACAATATGGTTTCTAATGTTTTTGGTTGATTTGCTTCTTTTTTGTTGTTTTTCTTAGGTTTTTTAAAAATAAAATTAACATCTTGATCCAACACATTTGTCTTTGTTTCCCTTATAAGGCAACATAAGGCGCAGTCTCGAACTAAGTGAAACAGAACAATAACAGTGTGAATTTGGCTGAGTTACTTGTTAATTACATGAATACCTCACTGTCCTGTTGCTATACAAATATGTCAAATAAATAAATATCTTTTGTTTTTGCAGTTGTATGGTTTTCTCTGATCAACACTCTTATTACAAAAGATTATAATGAAAAGGAAACAACTCTGTTAATATTTTCATGCACTCGGACCTGTGAAGTGCACAAAACCCTTTGGCCCTTAATTAAATAATTGATATAGCATTTTATTTCTTTATACTTTTGTATTGGGCACTGCAAATGAATCAGAACAGAAGAAAGAACATTTTGCTTTGATGGGATTATAAAGCAAGAGCATGAATGTGTCTTGGGCATATTGCACAGGTGTGTTCAGATCTACCACAACTGTGAAACAGACGCAGAAATGACATGCATGTCAAACGCACCTCAGCTGCAGATCAACCCTTCACTCAGACATGTAACCAGGCAATACCTCTGGGTCTAAAGCATGCATTTTGCTGCAATGGAAACAATGCAAAACCTCAACCCTTTCAGTAATCCTAATAATTCAGGGTTGAGAGACCCATCTGGAAAGCACATCAGCTTCTAAGAGACCCTGGGAGGAATGCTGAACTGTGGCAGGCGGTGTCCAAGAACACAAGGAGCCAGGCCATAAACACATCAGATAAGAGAATCCTCTGGGGCCACATACTGTACATGACCCTGGTGTGTGTGGGTGAATGTTGAGCTAGAGAAGCTCCATCCGCCATTTCTGAGAAACAAGCCCAGACTGCCAAGGAAAGAGACTGTTTTATTAGTTGGAGCAGAGCCACCATCTATCTGCACCGCAGCAAGATTAGAAAACCTTTAATGTTGATGGGAAGAATGCAAAACACAGAATAAAAAAAATATAATCTTGTGTGGGCTTGCTTGCTTTGCATCCTGTGAGAGCAAAGGAAGAAAATGGCTTTAGTATATAAGACAGGGTGGGGCTGTGTGGTTAAAAAATAATAATTTGAAACAGCTTAGAAAAATTTAACTAAATATACAGAAGAGGGAAAAAAAATACAGACTAGTGGAATGCGTAGTTAACGTGAGAAAAGGAAAGAAGAGAGGGGTGAAAGAGAGAGAATAATATAGAAAGAAATATCAAGTGAGTGACTTGAGGGAGCGTGAGAAAGAAAGAGAAGCTCAGAGGAAAAGAGAGAAGAAGAGAGATTGAGGGACAACAGAAGCGCAAAAGAGAGAGCGCAGAGGAGATACAGAGGCAAAAGGGGAGAGGAAAAAGGCGAGATAGCGAGAATAAAAAAAAGTGGAAGAGAGGCATAGAGTGAGAATGAAAACGTGGTGTAGTAAACAGAGCGAGAGAGGAAGTGATAACGAGAGAGTGAAATCAGAGTGAGGAAGCAGAGTGAAAGAGACAGAGAGGTGAAGAAATGAGGTGTCCGATAAAGAACGAGATATATTGGGGGGGTGAGATACAGAAAGAGGGAGAGAAGAAGAGCGGGCCAAAACTAGAGTATGGTAAAGAAATATAAAGAAAGACAAAGTGAGAAAGAGACAGGGTGAGAGAGAGGATGGGGCACAGAGAGGAAGAGTGAGCGAGAAAGTGGGGAACCATAGAAGTGCAGAGATATAGAGAGAAAAACGAAAGAAGTATGGCCAAAAGGTAGAGCTAAAGAGATTCTTTATTTATTTATTTTTGGTGTTTTCTATAGCGCGAACATGACCCTGTACAGGGTATCAGAGCGCTTTACAGGGTCTTACAACAATCCAACCCATACATATTCCGAGTCATTACTGGTTTGAAACAATTAGAATTACAAAAGGCATAGTTAAATATACAGTATTCAAACAGATAGCTTATTTTAGCACTAAACAACATAATAAGACAAAATATGAATAAACAGATCCAGTAGTTAGCGTAATAAGACACAACATGAATATACAGGTCCCGTAATTGCAAAGAGGGCTTGAGTTAGCATTCGAACAGCAAGGGAGCATGACATATACATAGTTCAGCAGTAAGGTATTAGGGAAGAAATTTCTTCATGTAAAACAGTTTTGCTTACTTTTTGAATGTTGTGATGTACGGAATTCTTCTTATGTTCGGGGGGAGGGCTTTCCAAATTCTCGGTGCTGCCCCTGAGAATGCTCGGTCATAGGTTTTTTTTTTTACAGAAACATGCTGGTTTCAGTAGTATGTCCTCTTTGCTCCTGGAGGGTGGGAAAATGGTGGGAAAATGGCGAGAAAAAGAAAGCGAGTGTGTCGCTGTTCCCAGTGCTGGATGATCTGTGGCAGAGAAGATGCCACCAGCCAGAGGTGATGCTGTCCAATGCAATAACAAAAGATGGAGAGGTGTTTCATTGTTTAAACCGTGCGGAAGGTACTCCCACTGGTAGGTTTGAGATAAAATAGAACAGCCATGGGAGTAGGACCATTTTAATGAGGGCTATCCTAGCCATTACCGGTAGCTTAAGGGATTGCCTAAAGGCAACACAGGCCTTTTAAGGAGCGGAGAGCCTTCCCCGGGTTAGCTTCCCAAAAGTCTTCCAGCTGATGGAACATTTGTTTCCCATGGTATCAGAAGGAGGTGGGTGACCACATCAGGTCTCGGGGAAAATCTAGTGGTTTCAACTCACCTGGTGGTATAGGGAAGAGATGGGTCTTGAATGTATTGAGTTGTAAGCCTTATACTGCCTCAAACATTTCCAGGCATGCCGTAGCACGCTTAATATTCTTAGCCCCGTCTTTTTTGTACAAGAGTATGTTCTCCACGTAGAGGGAAATTACATGTTTGCTCCCGTCCACCATTATGCTGTTGCCCTTACATTCCTGCTGAAACAGCTCCACCAGGGGGTCATAGCCAAAGCAATAGTAGTGGGGATAGTAGGCACCCCTGTCTTGTACCTCTACAAACAGCGTACGGCTGGGGAAGCGTTTTGTCAGTTTTCACCCAAGCCGTCAGGACAGTATACAGTAGCTTAACCTGTTTGACCCAGTCCTGCCCCAGACCGATCTTCAGCATGACTTCAAAGAGGTAGCCCCATCGGACGGTGTCGAAAGCCTTCTCTAGGTCAACCGACATCAATATCGCATTTAGATTCTCCAAAGCCTCTGGATGATGCATCACATGATATAGAGATTCTGAGAGGTGTTACGTGTGGGGATAAAGCTGCTCTGGTCTTCGTGTATGAGAAGCTGCATGTGTGGGAGTAGGCGGAGTGCCAGGACATTATTAAGAATCTTAAAATCAGTGTTGAGCATCGAAAGGGGGTGGAGCTCAGTAACTCTTGCTCCCCGCGTCTTGGTTTTGTGGTGCAGAATTCTTGGTAGATTCAGGAAGCCTACCCCGTTACCACGCTTCTATGTACACTTTCACTAGTCGCGCACTCAACGTCCCCTCATACATGGCATAGAATTCCGCCAGAAGGCCCTTGCCATACATTTAATTGCCTCTTTCACCTCCTGCTCCGTTATGGGTCTCCGCAATCCTTTGCGACCCCCTCCGGCAAGGGGAACCAGTGTTACAGTGGACAAGAAAGTCAGAAGTGCTCCGTGTGGGAGTGGCGGAGAGGCATCATATAGTTGCACATAGTAATCATAAAATTCCTTCTTGATGGCATCCCCGCCAGTAGCCGTCCTGCCTTGCCTTCCTCTTCGAGTGTTTTAGCTGTGTATTGTTTGAAGTCGTCATTACACAGCCTTTCCAGTGTGGATTTATATTTTTCCCTTGCTTCCCGGAGTTTCTCCATTGCTCCCTCCTGAGTGACCAGATTCCTGTCTAGTGCTTGAAGGTCGTCTTCAAGTGCCTATTCAGTTCTTTCCGTGCTCCAACTGACATACCAATGCAGTGGCCTCGCATCACCACCTTAAAAGCCTCCTACTCCATGAGCCCCGTGGTTGCAGTGCCCTGATTCTGTGTGATATATCCTGCAATAGCCTCTGCCAGCGTATTACGATAGTGTGCATCTTTCAGAGAGGAGGGGTCCAGTCGCCATGTCGGAGCAGGTGGGCGCTCCCCCATTAGCCTAAACCCTATAAGCTCAGTGCTGTGGTCAGACAGAGTACATCCTAAATATTCCGAGTGTGTTGGGTAAGTCACTGGGAGCATATAAATCTATCTATCCGGGTGTGTAAGCTGTGGATATGTGAGAAATATGAAAACACTTGTTCCTCAGCATGGTGCATCCGCCAAACATCTCTTAGTTCCCAATGGTCTAGACACTCTCTCAGCCCTCCTGCCAACTTTCTTACTCCTGTACCTGCCAATGGGGGCATGGAGCAGTCAAGAGACACATCCTGCACACAATTAAAATGGCCTCAGATCAGCAAACTATCAATTGGGAGAGTAGCCAGTTGTGTGGAAAAGGAGTTTAAAAAACCAACTTGGTCTTGATTTGGGGCATATAAGGAGCCCAATACCATTTCTTTCCCAGCTAGCCTTCCTTCCACTAAAACAAATCTAATTTCTTTGTCTACCAATGTACGAGTGTGCTCGAAAGGTACCCCTACTCTAATCCATATCAGGGCTCCTCTAGCATAAGCCGACTAGGAGGTGGCATACAGCTGACCCCTCCACCTACGTCTCAGCCTATCAATCTCAGCTCCTACCAGGTATAGTTTGTTGAAGCATTGGGGTTTATACTCCTCGTCGACAGAGGTATCTCTGCACATTATGTCTTTTGGTGATTGAGCCCAGTCCCCTGACATTCCAGGACATGAGTGTTAATGCCTGTCAGTGTTCAGCCATATCTCATTGTAACAGAACTTTGTGGGCCCTGCCCTCTCCGGACTCTCCCCCGTTTTTCTGTTCCATAATGTAGCACGCAGCACTCACAGTAACTCAAAAAGGAACAATGGGGAAAGGAAGGAAGAAAATCAGACAAAAAGACATTAATGACTATGTAACAGGTATACAGCCTTAAAGAGCTTGTAACTTTGAACTCCCCACCCAAGGGCAGCCTGGCAGCGGCCAGCTGTCCAAACTAATCACCCGAACCAACTCCCAAGTGAGTATATCTACAGGTAGCTTGTTATCACTACTCTGTGAGGTGAGGGCCAAGTGGTGTGAACCCGTTTTGTGCTAGATCAGCCCATTACGTAGCAAATAGTGCATTAATCCAACCAGTGGAGTTCGAAAACTACAGTAGATAACTTGTAAGTGGTGTGGAACTCTCAGGTACCCATTGGTCACATAGAGTTAATGAATTCCGCCCCTCCCCAACCTTTCCCCCTACCAACTTCATTTCTTGATTTTACATATCCAAAGGATACCATAATAGATCATCCGCTGTCTGTGGCGTGATAATGGGAAGGTCTGCGTCATATCCTGGTGAGGACATGGAGTCTGAATGCATCGATTTCTGATCAAAGGCAGAGTCCCTTTCCGACACCTTTCTGTGTCCTTGCACAAGGTCTGCTACCACCTGCAGGGCAGACGCCTGCTCAATTTCTATTTGTGAGGGTGATGGGCCTCCCCTGGGACCCTCCCTCGATATCCGTCTGAAGCTTCTCCGCCCCTTTTTTCAGGGCATCAGTAGTCTTTTGCGCATGGAGGGAAGCTCCTTCCCTACCCTGTAGGTCTCCAACCATTTCCAAGCAGCTTTTGGGTCGTTGCAAAAGTGGGGGGACCATGTAAGACGATTCGGAGTTTTGACCAGAACAATAAGGAGTGTTGGATGTCATTGTCGTGTAGGGCCCTTTCGACTTCCATGAAAGAGGTTTTCTTGGCTTGCACCAGTGCTGTGAACTCCAGAAATATGGAGACCTTCCCATTTTCAATCGTGTTGGGGTCATCTGAGCGCGCTTTATGCAGGATAATAGCTCGGTCTTGGTAGTGTAACAACCATGCTACAACTGGTCTGGGTGGAAGCCATTGGGCTCGGGTTTTTTCAGGCACTCGATGGGCAATCTCCAAGGCATAGAATGGGGAAAGTAGTCCGCTTGCCACCTCTGTGTGCAACCATGCCTCCAGATAGCTCACCATGTCTCCTTTTTCAAATTTCTCTGGTAACCCACCACCCTGATGTTATTCCGCCTACTGCGGCCTTCGGTGCCCTCCGCTCTTCATTTAAAGACATGAACTCTGTTTTGCATTGCTGTTACTTGGTTAGTGAGAGTTGAGCACTCAGGTTTGAGTTCACCAACTGAAGTTTCTACTTCCTTGACTCTGTCCGCCAGCTTGTGGGTGTTCTGCACGGAGGAGGCCCAAGCCTACTGAAACTGTTCCAATATCTTGTTGCAGAGTGTTTTTCGTATCCTTTATGGCCGCTATGATTTTGTCTAGCTGAAGGCTTATAGGGTCTCCAGTTAGTATTGTTTCATCTTTGTCGAACTCATGGGAGGCCCACTAACATCAGGTGCTGCCCCTTCTGATTTGAGTCGGGCTTTCCCCATCTCTGGTGTGCTACGTCAGGTATGCAGGCTCGAATCCAAGTCTCAGGTGCGAGGTGTACCCGCCAGAAGCACCAGGTTTCTTGGATCTTGGCTATCAGCAGCCGGTCTTGTTGCGCAGTCTCAACTGTGCCCCAGTTTCAGTGCTTCTCTGCCGTGGACCATCAAAAAATTGCCCAGTGCTATCTCAGTTGGTGCATATGGGTCTGGCACTAGGTATTAGGCCATCAGCGCAGCGCGTGGGCGGTAGGAATTAGTGTTCTAGTCTGTAAGTTTATATAACTCTTCCTCGTCATCCGCCTTAACCTCTCCAGGAATGATCTCCGATTGAATGGCCAGATGAGGTAGCTGTTACTGTGGCCTTCCAGGGTGGTAGGTCTGACACCGCCTCAATGTCCCTCTCCACCTGTCCACTATTGTGCTTCTATTCCAAGAATCGGCATGCTAGTTGCCATGCCTCCTTGAACCGCTGTTATCTAGGGGGTCTCTCTGATATGGGATAGCCTACTATAGGCCTTGTATCTTTAACTATGTGCCTGGAACCCCTGTCTTATTGAATGCAGTTTCCGCAATACGGAGGAGCATTCTATGCGCGCCACAGCTGAGTTCTCATCACTTCTCTCAGGAGACGACCCCTGATGTCTGTACCTCTTCTCTGGTGTGCTCTCTTCCCTTGGGGACAGGTCTCTTCCACGATACGCTGATGGTCTGGAGTGGCGCAGGGAGCCTGGGCCCAACCTTCCACCCGGACCCTACCAAGCCACTCATCTCCCCCGCCGCTGCATTGCCGCCTCCAATGGTCACATCCACTCCGGGGGATGGTGGGGGGGCACCGTGGGAGGCGACCTTCTTATTCTGCACAACAGGGCGTCCTCTCAAGCCTCAGGGTCCCTGCCGTCCTCGGGTGGGTCACCCCCTGGCAGTCCCTGGCAGCAGAAGCCAGGCCTCCAACACGGCAACAGCATTGGGCCTCCTCCACTCCCGCAGGTGTCCCAGCGACCCAGTTCATCCTACATTTTGTCTTTTCAGGTGGAGCTCCTCACTGCTCACCCACCCCCAGGACTGAGCTGTCTAGTCCCTCAACTTGACACGCAGTTCCTTCCTCAGTTTTCTACGCTGACGGCTTCATCGACTGTAGTCACTCCTTGGGGCGGGCCCATGGGGCTCGGTCTCCACATACCTCTCGGCAGGGGCTCCTTTCAGCATTGCGGGCCTCCACTGTCCCTTCATCCGCGGTCTCCTCGTGGCTTTCCTCATGAGGCCCTCCGGGCAGCATAGCGCTGCAAGGGCTAGGCCGCCAACAGACAAACCAGTCACCGGACACCAGTAGGAACTCCTCTCTCCTCCAAGCGCCGTAACTTCTACTCACTGGTTGCACTTCACTGCTATTCAGTAGGATCTCCGGGCACTTTGTAGCCTCCAGGGGTGATCTGCTTGCCACTCGCTGCAGGTGGTTTTCCCGGCACACCTGCAGCTGTTTTCTATGGCTGCCTAAGCTCGGTCCCTCAGATGTGGGCTTCAACTAGCCCGACCGGGAATCGTCCCATGGTGAGTGGCACGAGATGGCGCCAACAAACTACTGATGTTGCTAGATTCAGGAGAAATATTGGGCCTCGCACGATACCGATCTAAAACGCATCCATTGCGGTCACCATCTTGGCCACGTCCCCGACCTGCCCATACTTAATGTCAGATGTAAGTCCCTGTTGACTGACATCTTGGTGCTGATGAAGGACGCCTACCAACGTAGCAAAACAGTGATTACCCGCTTCTGCCTTGCAGAGAACGACCTGGCATTAGCCTTCCATTTGCAGCATGAACTAGTGCGCAAGGAGCTTTTATTATTATTATTATTGGATTTGTAAGGCGTGGCAGCTACCCAAAAAGGGTTTCCCGGTGCCGGAGCAGATCACAAGAATGCATAGCAACTTGTTAAGTTACTGGTTAAAAAGACAAGTCTTAAGGGATTTGCGAAACAGGGTGTATTCTGTTTTGTTCCGGATGGCTGTGGGAAGTGAGTTCTATAGTGAGGGACCGAGGTATGAAAACAATCTGCATCCCATCTGAGATAATTTGATTCTGTGCACAGAAAATGTATCTTGACTGGATGAGCGAAGGCACCAGGAAGGCACATAGGGGCTGATCCAGGGATTGCAGATATTGAGGGGCAGCTCCAGTTTTAATTTTGAACATGTAGCTCTGGGCTTTAAACTTAATTTGGTTCTCTACCCTGAGCCAATGTACGTCCCGCAGATGACTTGAGACAGAGGCAGCTTTAGGGACCCTGCAAAGTAGTCTTGCCGCAGAGTTCTGCACCATCTGCAGCCTCCAAGTCACTTCCTTGTTGGATCCGAGGTAGAGAACATTGCCCTAGTCCAGTCTCGAGGTGATAAGAGCCTGGACTACTGTTCTCTGAGTAGACTCGGGCAGCATCCAGATGATCTTTTTTAGCCGCTTCCAGATGGTAAAACAAGTGGCGGTTACCTTGACTGCCTGATGGTGCATAGTAAGTTGATGGCACCTAAATTGTGGACTTGACTAGAGGGCTGAGGGAGTGCTCCCATCTCACCGGGCCAGTATTGTGGGCCCCAGAGATCTTTGTTTTTACCAAGGACAGGACCTCCGTTTTCTTTCTGTTGAGCTTAAGGTAGATAGTCTGCATCCATTTTTTTTAAACATACTTTATTGAGGACCTTGACATCACATCCAATGCAAATATTAATACAGAAGGTATTTTGTTCTTGGGACAGTTTCTACAGAAACATTGCATGAATCTACTATACAGGGGTCGAATATCACAACAGAAAATGAACTACATGTACTTCCGAATAATAGATATGAGTTCTGATAATCGTGAAGTAGTGTCACATAAATATCAATAACATAAAGCATATATATATTTCCAATTAACTAAACAAACCTAACTATGTCCCCTCCCTCCCCATCGCACCCACCCCGTACTCCTGGTCTGCCTATGCTAATTCTAATAGTAGTGAACTGAGCGATATGGGGTGTGAATCGGTCACTCTACAGGGCAATCATGCAATTATAATATCAAATAGGCACGCTCAACCCCCTATAGAGGTATCGCTATCCTCCCTGCTACCCAAACAATTTGAAAAGATAAGGAAGGAGCGTGAGAATTTACAAATATGTGCACCCAAACATTTACAAAAATCAATCACAATAAATCATATTCCATAGAGACGTCTTCTCAGCATTTTCAATGATTTCTTTAATTCTTTTCAACAAATTTTCATAAATAATAAAGTACGTTCAACAGCCTTTCAACAGCCGACGCGTTTCGTCCCCAAATGGGACGTCCTCAGGGCTGTGAAAAAATATATACAAAAAATGTGATCAAAACAAAAGATCATAATATCAATGAACAAGTACATTGCCTCATATCTATATTCTACTTTAGTTAAA
Source organism: Lissotriton helveticus (assembly GCF_964261635.1). Taxonomy (NCBI): domain Eukaryota; kingdom Metazoa; phylum Chordata; class Amphibia; order Caudata; family Salamandridae; genus Lissotriton; species Lissotriton helveticus. Next base: position 824,101,978 of record NC_136073.1, read on the forward strand.
CAGACAAGTAACTCTTGTCCTATTGTTCGTGCAACGTGATTTCTCCTTTTTTCTAGTCACTATTCCATCTCTGATGTACAAATAAAGTGATAACAAAGAAACATAAATCAATTAACCATACATTCTAGTCAACAGCAGACTTGTGTACAGTTAGAGCAAATTTACAGTATAATCCTGCTCACCTTTACAAATTTTACTGTGTCAGAGTATATTCTAAAGCTGTTCAACAGATAATCCATAGGTTTAGGTTTTTTCAGTTTAGGTTTTTTCAGTTTAGGTTTTTTCAGAAGGCGGCCCAAAATCTGGAATTGTGTGCAATCTATAGGGATGTCCAAAAATAAGAACAAAGACACCTCCATTATTCCAACCCCATATATAAGTAGTAAACAATTCTATAAATTGCTTCTGCAAATGTATATTGCACGTAAAAAGTGCATGTTCAGGTGAGGCAGAGTCAGAAGGAATTGATTATATCCCCTTAAAACAGGTAACCTGTTCCTTCTCAATATTTAGCCTGCAACCATATTCAACCAATTCATTTTTTTTTTTACAATTAGTGCGTTAATAATATTATTTTTACTCGCATTTAACTAGCATTGGAAGTTACATGGTTTCCTTATGTACCTAAGATTATCCTAAACATCGAAATAACCAAGTCCAGTAATGTACCTAGATTCAGCTTCCTTAGTAATTCTTGTTCCCCTCTCGAATTTGCCAGTTGAGCGTCCGTGCTTATTAAAATCTTGAAGTCTAGAATTCTATAAGTCCAAAAAGACATTAGGTAAAAACAATCCTTACTCTTTATGAACAAAAAGATAGCGGTGATTCCCCTACTCCTAGTCTCACCTTTATTTGCTATCCCAAAGAAACCTTCATCTGTGCGTTTGTGCTTTCATCATATTCCTGGATTTCCCAACTCTGAGTTATTGCAAGAACTATCTGAGCAAAAAAGAAAGAAATATAGGATAACTCAATCTCGATCTACTCCTAATAAAGTACGTTCGGTCCTGACCTGATGCACTGCCCATTTAACAGAAACCCTCACCTCTATATTGTTCCTAGGAACGCCTTCTCGAACATCCACTCTTCTGCCCGGATCTGTTGACAATGCTAGTGCACAAGTGACGTGCTTAAATAGTGGCAAAGTTCGCCAATTAACTTAATGGGCAGCTTAATTGCGTGCCAATACTTGTCACCTGTTGGATTGTAAGGTGCTCCCTCTTTGGTCCGCTCATTGAATGATTCCATGGTGTATTTAGCAAGAGACTACGTCGTGACGTGTAAAAGAGATGTGATAATCTCATTGGTTGTGTGGTCTAAAACAACCCGAGAATTAAAGAAATCATTGAAAATGCTGAGAAGACGTCTCTATGGAATATGATTTATTGTGATTGATTTTTGTAAATGTTTGGGTGCACATATTTGTAAATTCTCATGCTCCTTCCTTATCTTTTCAAATAATTCTAATAGTAGCCTAAGGGGACTATTAGAGTATTTCTGGGGGACCTACATTACCCATGGACTGTAGTAAATGGCCCATAGTTTGGGAGGTTCGAGTCATTTGGTCCCAAAGCCGTATCGCGATTCATGGTGTTGGGGTACACTGTGGGGGTATTAAATCAAATAGTTCGAAATCATGTAACATAATATCCCATTCCATTGAGATTGGTTGTTTCCGCAAACCTTTCTCTTCCTCCCTTCAAAGGGCTGCGCCCTCAGCCTTCCCTCATTCTATCATGTTGTCCTGCCAGCTGGGTAACGACGGGCACCTGGGGGATTTCCACCTCCTGGTAAGGGCTCTTTTTGCCAGTATAAGGGCCAAATCTAAGAATCTCAGTTGCACTTTCTGTGCATTTCTACATCTATGAAGGCCCATGAGGCAATCCAGGGCGCCATCTGAAACAGAAATGCCTGTGACCTCGCGAGGGACAGACAAACGCCTCTCCAGTAGTCCTGGAGGTGGGGGCAGGACCATAGCATATGAAGGAAGTCTGCATCGTCCCCATTACAATGGGGGCAACAGTGGTGTGCCTCAGGGAACATACGGTGGATTCTCTGTGGGGTGAGATATGACCTATGAAGGAACATTGCCTGTATGAATTTTAGTTTGGCATTACGGGATACTCTTTTAAGATGTTCAAGCATGCACTTCCAGGCTTTATCTGTGATTTCTGTATCAGCATCTTCGGATCATTTTGTTCTAAGGGATGTAGGTGTGACTGCGGCGTGTGCTCGTTTCCCCGTGTATATCCATCTGACTAGGTGTCCCCCATTCCCCATATAATATAAGAGGTGGACCAAGTTATGCTGTAGAGGTTCTCTATGCTGCGGGGCCCATGTGCTCCTAATGTAATGAGAAACTGCAGCATGTAATAAATATAAATGTGTTGGTGCACCTGTAGCCTGTAGAAAGGATTCATGATCAAGGAGATTGCCATCACCAAAGAAAGCCCCGACATCTCCTACTCCCGTCTCTGCCCAGGCGCGGATCCTGGCCCTCATAAGCCTGCCCTGTGGTGTGGGAATACCCAATAGGGGAATGTTCGTCGAATATGGGGTCACTGTAGAAGTATATAATATTGCCTTCTTCCAGCACTGTAGTGCCGTCCTCAGCAGGGGAGGGCTTTCTAAAGGGATTTTGACGTTAGGCAGAAGCAGGGAGTGCAGGGTGCCCCGGTCTCTAGGTGTGTATCCAATTTCTTGCAAATTTTTGCCGGCCCTCCAATAAGACAGCCATTGGAGCTGACTAGCGTAGTAATATGCTCTGAAGTCAGGTACTTGGTTTCGACAAAATTGGAGAGCTGTATTTCAATTGGTAAATTTGTCCTGTAGAACCTTTTTCGATGGCTTTTCTATGATCTCATTATTATGTCTAGGCTGTTCCTCCATAAAGCACCTGTAAGCTCTGATAACTACCATAGTGTTCATTTTATTTCATTATTTCATTTACAACCCCCAAATTCAGACAGTGTAGTCTTAGGCCACATGCTGATTGCAAATGGACTCTTTTTTTACATGCAAATTGACTATCTCACATTATATGCCCCCTGGTTTTCTGCATGCGCAGAATGCCAGACACCTGATGGCAAATCGTGCAATGGAGGAAATTTGGATATGTGCAATTGGCATATATGCAACAAAAAAAAACGGAATTGGGTGTCTGCACCTGAAACGGAATCAGCACTAAGATCAGTGGCGTAGGCAACTCCCTCTTGAGCCAGCCAAACCGTCATGCGCACTTAGCATGTACTACATGGTGCTGTTTACACAGCCCCGTGGAGAACATGCCCACGCTCCCAGCCACTGCCTGAGTGGACATCCAGGTCGCTCAGACCGATCATGACTCTGCTCATGCAGCTTTGTGATTGGCTGGAAGAGTCCGGGAGCCTGGGTGCTTCCAGTCCTTGCCAATCCAGCGAATGAAGAGGACAGAGGAGAGACATGCAGTGGCAAAGGTGAGTTTATTATTATCATTTTTTATCCTTCATCACCTCCCCTGCCTCACCACACCGTTCCAAGGCAGCCGCATCTGCCATTTATGCACTCCTCCATAAATGGTTGGCACTCTTGCTCTGCCAAACTGGTGCTTCCCAACCACATTTAAGGTGGACTACAGACTGACGGCTGGTGCAGCCTCTGTGGCTAAGCCTGGCATTCAGTCAGTGGAGCTGCCTGTCAGCTACTGAACCTCACCTTGGGAGAACACCATATTTAGGAAGGTCCTCCAAATGGGCATGGAGAAGAAACAAAGCCACAAGTGAGCAGAAAATATGTCTGTCTGTCAAGGCCATTGATTTTACGTTTCTTACACACAGCCAACCTCTTTGGATGTTTGTTTCTGAAAAAAGAATGCTGAGCAGTCTGCAGTGACATGGCGATGAGGTCACTAGAAGCTCTGTGAGCTACACCAAAAGCCGCCATTCCCCAGACAGCTAGTGGGCTAAATGATCCCCTAGTATTGTTGTGTTTTCCAAGTTTTAACCTACCTATTCAAGTAAAATGCTAGGCATCAGCAGTGCCAAGTGAATGTCCTCAGGCATCACAAGGCACTATACAAGTGGTTTTCTTCATTCATTCATTATTTGTTGATAGGTATATGGGGACTTGGCAGGAATTTGAGAAAGATATTTCATGGATATTATTGTAAATGCAAGTGAGGGGCTGTTATAGGAAGATGTAAAGACAAACTTAACTAAATATTAGTAAATAATGCTTGCACAGGAGGAGGAGTAAAAATCAAGAAGAAAGCAGGAGACCAACAAGAGGAGAGCTGGAGACCAACAAGAGGTAAGCTGGAGACCAACAAGAGGAAAGCTGAAGACCGATAAGAGGAGAGCTGGAGGCCAACAAGAGTAAAGCTGGAGACCAACAAGAGGAAAGCTGAAGACCGATAAGAGGAGAGCTGGAGACCAACAAGAGTAAAGCTGGAGACCAACAAGAGGAGAGCTGGAGACCAACAAGAGGAAAGCTGGTGACCAACAAGAGGAAAGCTGGAGACCAACAAGAGGAAAGCTGGAGACCAACAGGAGGAAAGCTGGAGACCAACAAGAGGAAAGCTGGAGACCAACAAGAGGAAAGCTGGAGACCAACAGGAGGAAAGCTGGAGACCAACAAGAGGAGAGCTGGAGACCAACAAGAGGAAAGCTGGAGACCAACAAGAGTAAAGCTGGAGACCAACAAGAGGAAAGCTGGAGACCGACAAGAGGAGAGCTGGAGACCAACAAGAGGAGAGCTGGAGACCAACAAGAGGAGAGCTGGAGACCAACAAGAGGAAAGCTGAAGACCGATAAGAGGAGAGCTGGAGACCAACAAGAGTAAAGCTGGAGACCAACAAGAGGAAAGCTGGAGACCAACAAGAGGAGAGCTGGAGACCAACAAGAGGAAAGCTGGAGACCGACAAGAGGAGAGCTGGAGACCAACAAGAGGAGAGCTGGAGACCAACAAGAGAAAACCTGGAGACCAACAAGAGGAAAGCTGGAGACCAACAAGAGGAAAGCTGGAGACCAACAAGAGGAGAGCTGGAGACCAACAAGAGGAAAGCTGGAGACCGACAAGAGGAGAGCTGGAGACCAACAAGAGGAGAGCTGGAGACCAACAAGAGGAGAGCTGGAGACCAACAAGAGGAAAGCTGAAGACCGATAAGAGGAGAGCTGGAGACCAACAAGAGTAAAGCTGGAGACCAACAAGAGGAAAGCTGGTGACCAACAAGAGGAAAGCTGAAGACCGATAAGAGGAGAGCTGGAGACCAACAAGAGGAGAGCTGGAGACCAACAAGAGGAAAGCTGGAGACCAACAAGAGGAAAGCTGGAGACCAACAGGAGGAAAGCTGGAGACCAACAAGAGGAAAGCTGGAGACCAACAAGAGGAAAGCTGGAGACCAACAGGAGGAAAGCTGGAGACCAACAAGAGGAGAGCTGGAGACCAACAAGAGGAAAGCTGGAGACCAACAAGAGTAAAGCTGGAGACCAACAAGAGGAGAGCTGGAGACCAACAAGAGGAAAGCTGGAGACCAACAAGAGGAAAGCTGGAGACCAACAAGAGTAAAGCTGGAGACCAACAAGAGGAGAGCTGGAGACCAACAGGAGGAAAGCTGGAGACCAACAAGAAGAAAGCTGGAGACCAACAAGAGGAGAGCTGGAGACCAACAAGAGGAGAGCTGGAGACCAACAAGAGGAAAGCTGGTGACCAACAAGAGGAAAGCTGGAGACCAACAGGAGGAAAGCTAGAGACCAACAAGAGGAGAGCTGGAGACCAACAAGAGGAAAGCTGGAGACCAACAAGAGTAAAGCTGCAGTCCAAGCGGAGTCTTTTGTGTCCTGAATATGCATGAAAATAGAAAGTCAATGGCCTGCTATATCTTTCCACTGAAACTCTCAAAAACTGGCAAAAGAATTTACACATAAAGAAACCTTTACTGAGTGGTAAAACTGCATGCAATAAACTTGTTTGTGGTGATATCACATGCAGTAAAATTGTAAGCATTTTACTGCATTTTAAGCATTGCAGTAAGCATTTTACTGCATGGATAAAATAGGGCTTCTTTCGTTTGTAATTAGTGACAGCCATGATCACAGCTCAGTAAAATATACAAACCTGACTGCAGCAATGTCTTCCAGTAATTGGCACTTTGAATCATCCTTGTAAATCACATATGTTCAGTTAGCACCATCAATAGTGGCGTCAGTAGTCCAATATCACTAAATATATTGAGTCTAAGCTATTCTTTCCCCTGCAAGTGCAGGCTGATGCACTCTGTGTCCAGGACTGGCATTTGCTCAGATAGCGCCCTGGGTGGAACCAAAAATTGTGTCTTTGCTGATGAGTAAAATGAGACACCTGGGGACCCCTTTTGTGCTCACAGGTTGGTCCCCAACGGATGGCTTCGGAGGAGTGACTGGCCTCTGAACACATCTCTACTCCTCCAGGACTCACCTGAGTCACACACAGCTCAGCTCTGTCACACTAGGGAAAAGTTGTTGGTGAGGAGCAGGTGGGGCAGAAATGGGTGGGAAAATAAAGGAGTTGGGGTGGTGTTAAACACAGGCACCTGAAGCATGTAGAAAGTTTAAGCTGCAAGGCTGGTACTAGGTCAGATGGAGACAAGACTTGTGACCTTAACCTCTTCCTTGCTCATGACGAGCTCAGCTCATCATGAGGCACAGTGGCGATGTGCTCATGACGAGCTGACGGCTCTCACGCGGGGCTAATTCCCCTGCTGTGCTGAGCGTTCCACGGAAACAGGCGTGGCCGTGATGAGCTCAGTTCGTCATGAGCACAGCGCCACCGTGCAGCCTGACGAGCTGAGCTTGTCACGAGCACTGCAGCGCCGCGCGCGCCCCCCCAACACCGTGGGGGGGAATTAGCCCCGAGGTGAAGGGGTTAATGCAGAAAGATCCCTGCACCCCTCTGAAGGCTGGAGACCCGGGACATGAGCCCCGCTCGCCCATGCCAAAGGAGGACCTGTCCGAGGCCACAGTGGTAGAACGCATGCCATGGACATTAGTACCTAAATTCAAGGTGTGATATAAGTGATATCAGACATGCCTTTGCTCTGGATAGCATCACAGGTTTGACACCTTCTCCCACCCTTAGCCCCCCCAGCAGCTTCAAAATTCAGGTAGGTGGCTCTGGGGTGGGGTTTGGGGGAAAGCATTGTAAAGTACAGAAGGTAAATAGGGCTTCGCTGGAGCCATGTTTACTTTCTATCTGACCCCTGCCCTAATTTTATGAGACCAGGGTTCGCATGGGAAGGCTAGGGGTATCAATGTCCAAGCCAGAAGCCCTACACCTGGATACAGCTGAGGATCCAGGTTCGCGTCTGGCGGGAGGCACAAGCATCTTGTGATTCTGGGAAAATCACGTAATATCCCCGTGCCTTAAATTATTTTATTTTTTTAATGAATGTGTCCATTTGTAACGCAACTGGCGCTCATGTAAAGCACCCTGATACCTTTAGGTCGAGTTGCGCTATATAAAACTGCAAAAAATATATATAGCAACCAGGCCTTTATTGTTGTAGCTGCAGATGGTGGGCATCGGCACTCATTTTTTGGGGACTGGGTTTTAATTTTCCTTGTCAGACTTTGATGGAGAGCATGAGCGGGACGGGAGGAAGAGAGATATATGACAACGGTGACAAAGTCAGCAAGCAGGGATGAAAAAGAACCCACAAGAGAAAAATAAAGCGACAGGAAAGAGAAGCATGTTGGTAGCAAGAGGCATGAAGTGGAATCAAGACTAGGCAGCCTTGGTATTTGGTTACCCTGACATTTGGCAGCGCTGGGCCTAAAACAAATAATTTTGAGCCCCTGCACATTTTTATCTTCCATATTAGGACTGGTTACCCATCCGTACGTTGTTTTTTCAAGATTTCTCAAGAAAAACAATTTGCACTTCGCCGAAACAAGGTCTAAGAGGCGGCCAGCGCCCCTGGGTATGTCTCCGTGACAAACACAGGTGCACCGACTTTGGAGCTCGTGCAGGCGCCGCCCCGCCCACAAGGGGCTCGCGCTCACGTGGATGGATGAGGTGCGACGCACGTAGACGCAGGCGCCGCCCCGCCCACAAGGGGCTCGCGCTCACTTGGATGGATGAGGCGAAGACGCACGTAGACGCACGTGCGCTCCGTCTCCGAGGGACCCTGCAGCTTTAAGACGTCGGCTGCTTCCTGTTATTGCCATATGTGCTGACCCCACAAAATATGTTTTCGATAACCATGAACGATTTATATCCTGGATTTTCGGACGTATAGACGGCGCACTGACATCGGCAAAGGGCGTACCAGTGATAGGAAAGGCGTGCGCATACTTCTTGCACCTGGATTCAATCATAAGTCTCCATACCTTCGCCAAAATGTATGATTTGTTCCTGTTTTTGTGTTGGAGGAAAAATTCACGGGGCTATAAACAATCCAGTTATGTTTCCATGAGCCTCCGTTTGACCTTGATAATCACTATAGTATTATCAGAGCAATGTCAAGGTCTCCAAGGAGCTGACTCAAAACTTAATAAAAATACACGAGGAATCTTATAGATTCAGCTACAGCGTCCATTTTGTGACGCTATTGAGTCTTACAAACGCACTGCATTGTGGGGGTCTTTTAAAATGGAGGTAGTTGGCTTTAAAACCAAATGAAATCTAGGATGGGTAATCACAGTGGCGTATTGCAACATCGTGACCCTCCTCACACAAAATTTGTTCGGGGGCCCTGAAATTTCTGCTGTCGTTGGATAACGGCTCATCAATAAGTGTACCACCATTATTCTCAGGGCACAAGTCCTAAAAAAGGAAGGGGGGGACGTACGTCACAACAGAACTGACGTCACGAAAGGTGGCTTGCACCATCAGACTCATTGCCTCCATTCGCTCACCCCTTAGATGCCATTGCATCAGAGAAGCCAGCGCGTGTGCAGCGTTCTGAATGAGCTCCGACCGCGCCCTAGAGAGGCCAAAGAGTGAATGTGTGGCTCCATTTGCTCCAGTTATCGAGCTTCCAGTAAAATAAGTGGGGGGACGCCGTGCCGTCCACCCACGTGGTACCCCGACTCGAGCCCTAAATTATTCTGCGTTTTGAATACAGCATAGCACCAATATGATGCTGTTATTGGAGGGATTCAGGGGCATATTTACAAGGCCACTAGAACGTCACTTTTAGCGACGTTCTGGTAGCAATATACCTTTCTCCATATTTACAAAGAGATGTTAAGCCACTTTTTGTTGCTTAACACCGCCTTTTAAATAAGTCCCTGTTACACTTATCACTTAGTTTGAAAGAGGTGTGCAATTGGTGTTCCTGTAAAAAAATCCCCACTGTACCTTGGTTTTATGGATTTAAGTTCAGCTTTTGATTTTGTTTATCGTTCCAGTTTGTGGTCACTTTTGCTTAGTTATGGTCTTGATGATTCTTTGGTCTATTTTCTTTCTTATTTGCATAGGGACCTAAAGGCCAGAGTGCTAACTAACACTGAGGGAGTAGTCTCGAATGACATTTTAATTGGCAGGGGTGTCAGACAGGGCTGCGTACTCGCCCCCCTGCTTTTTATTTTGTATATTAATGGGCTGAGCAGCAACTTGTGTGCAATAACTAATGATGTTCCAATTATAAATGGCAACCCCATCCCCGCTTTGTTGTGCGCTGTCGTGTTGTGCTTTGTACGGTCATAAGAAATGCACAGGACACCAACCGGAGGTTAGTACACTTCTTTATTCACATGTGCGCTCAGCTCGTCTCGGCACGTCTGTCCTCGTCCTCGTCCTGGTCTTCTCTGCCCCTTCCTGTCCGTCCACAGGAAGTCATGTCCAGTGACCTGGTCACTGCCCTGTGACCCACAGGGTCCTAGCGCCCTACGTCAGCGGTCACTACATCTCCCCCCTTGTCACAAACAAAGCCTTTGTCACATGTACATATTCTTGCTACATTCCCCACACAGTGATGAGAAAGAAAAAGAGAAAAAGAGATAGACAGATGGGGAGAGAGAGAGAGCGAGAGAGAGAGAGAGAGAGAGAGAGAGGGAGAGAGAGAGAGAGAGAGAGAGAGAGTCTCTCTACATTTCTTCTAAAAGTCTTCTTGTCTTCTTGCACTCTCTTCTTGGTCTTTGTTCTCTGCTCAGTTCTTGTCCTCCGCTTTCCACTTTCAGTGATATTGTCTCTGCTAGTTCCTTGCTCTCTTTCTTCCACCCTTGGTGTTGTTGTTACTCTTTCTTCTTCTTCCACTTTGAGCTCCTTGAAGTGGGAACTATTTCTTGTTATTCTTTGATGTTCTGAAGCTGCAGTCACCATTGAACCTTTTACGCCAGTCACAACCAGCGGCTCTTTTGAAAATGGGCTGTCTGATTTCCTTTGCTGTTTCTGTCTCACTACCACCAGATCTCCTTCATTCAGCTGGTGTTCAGATGCATTTCTCCTTTTGTCAGCATATTCTTTCATTTTCTTTTTTGCTTGTTGATCTCTTTCTGCAATGTCGCTTCTGTTCGTGCTTGCCTTTGCCTCTATTTGAGGTAGCCTTGTTTTGCTGGATCTTCCTAGCACCAACTCCGCTGGGCATCTACCAGTGGAGCTGTGGGGGGTATTCCTGTAGTCTCTTAGCACTTGACAAAGTGCTTGTCCAATCGATATCTGTGTCAATTTTACATACGCGGACGACGCGGTGCTAATGGGCCGCACACCCAATGCCCTGCGTATTTTAATTTCTGGTTTTGTTGTTTTTATGTCAGATTTGGGCCTTACCACCAATTTAAAAAAATCTTTTATTATGAACTGTGGGCCCAAAAAATATAACATAACCTCAATTAAATCTGGTGACAATATCCTAAAATGCACAAGCACTTTTCCATACCTAGGATTGCTATTCTCTAATACGGGTTCCTGGCAACCTCATGTTGCCTATGGGAGAAACAAAATTGGTAAATCCATCAACTCGATTCTCTCCCTACGGCAACCTAAACAGGCTGACGTTATCACTTCACTGTTAAAGATTTACCGTACTCAATGCCAACCTACGGGAACTTACGGCGCAGAAGTGTGGGGATACTCTAATTGTGTGCCCATTCAGACTGAGGAAAATAGATTTTGCAGAAAAGTTTTGGGGGGAGCCTTCTGTGCTCCAACATTCATTTGCCATAATGAGCTTAAGCTATTGTACATTGAGGACTTCATTCGATCCAGGCCCGCTCTTTTTTGGCTAAAAATTTGGCTAAATCCGGCGGCCCACTTAACTCGCAGTATAATATCAGACTGCCTACAAAGCGAAAGGTCCCACCATGTACCATGGTTGAAAGCAGTCGAGAATAGTCTGTCCAGTGTGTGGTAAGCCCTTTTGTATAGCTCCCCAAACACCATTGTCCATTCACATAAGAACATAGTTAAAAGGGCACTTTACGTATTATATGGGGAGGAGCGGATAAGATTAGAACACCCCAAACCTTCTGTTATTAAATACATTTCCTATGCTGAGCCCGTTAACGGCTCTTTAGTTTCACCTCAGAGATATCTGCTCACTACACTAGGAAGATGGAACAGGAGCCTTCTGTTCCGATTTCGGGATGGAAGCGTTGTAAATCTACTAAGCTTTCCCCTTGGTTACAGGGGCGTAGCTAGAGCTTGTGGCGCCCGGGGCTATCCCTCAGATTGCCGCCCCTTGGTGGGGGGCGGGTGCAGTGTGCTGGGGAAAAAGGACGGTGAGCACTTGAAAGATGTCCGAGAGACATGTAGTATTGCTGCTAATAGTTACCTCGATCATGCAAGTTACATGCACATACATGACATGGTCAAAGATAAGTCAAAAGCTGCCAGATCCCAAACACACATTAGATGATCTTCATTGTGCACATACTAATAAATGAAATTAAAAGCAGTTCTTAATGAACATTTGTTTATGTGCGCTTTCCACGAGGCCTTGGCACCACGACAGACATCAGAACGTCTTGCAGTAATTATGTTTCATTAATCCTGCACCTAGAATTTGTTTTCCATTTTATCTGCTTAACAGTTACAATAATTCCAAGACCATTTATAAAAGTTTTAAGTGGCGCTGATAGTGTACTGCAGAATTATAAGTCAAAATGCCATTTTGAGTAAGTCAGATAACTTTTCCTTGGCTAACATCAGGATAACCCTACATCTCATTTGTTTTGCAAGACAACATTACTTTGTTGTGACTGCGATTGAAGTAAAAAAATAGAAGCTTTATATTATCAATGCTATGTAAAAACATTACATCATACCACAATGAGTGACTCGAACTTCTGAAATTTACATTTCGCAGTGGGAATTTGAATCATACAAAATATTTTACATTTTCATGCTGCCAATTTGATAATGTTTTAATTTTGAATCAAATTAAAATAATTTGGCTAAGAATGTGTAAAATATTCGGGCATCTTTTAGGACGGTTCTAAATTCTCTCGTACATCGGTGTGTTCGATCATGATGGTGAATTGTAGAGTAGCTTCATCGTCACCGAAGCCTTGCAGGAGTAGTATGGGGCATCAGCTGCTACAATTTGGTATGGCATTACGTAAGAAGGCAAACCAAATCTGTTTTTTTTTTCTGCATTCGCGATGCAGAACATGGTGGTGCTGGTCATGGAAAAATGATCAATGGCTACTGACTTTGGCACTGGGAGCCAGGTTCCAATCTTGACTAACCGGCCCAAAATATTGTGATTCTGGGAAAATAATGTCATTTCCACGTGCCAAACAGCTAATGAACTTGACCTTGAAATGAAACTGTGGCGCAAGTATAACCCTTCAATTAAACCATCTGGTCACCTTCGCGCCATATAAAAAAAACTGCAAAAGAAAGCACTCCCTGGGACAAACTTTCCAGTGTGTGGAACCCTGGCTGAATAGTGGACTAAATAAGGCCCTGCCCTGCCTGAAACCTCCTTCGCACTAGGTGTCTCGTGGAAAACCCGGGTGGCACAGAACGTTGGGGAACACTGAAAAATGTAAATTAAGTACTCACGTAGTTTGAGAGGTGACGTCAAAGTTGGCTGCACGTAGCTGCAGGGTCAGTGGTATCAGGTCCTCGACGCTCCAGTAGCTTGTCTGAATGAGGCCGTATTTAGTTTATAATTTAGAAATAGTAAGGGCGGGTGCAATAACTCGGTGGGGAGTAAATGAACAGCTGAGCAACAAGCAAGGCGGCAGCCCGGGTCAGAGCGAGGTGCCTGCAGCAGTATTGTGAACGCCGACGGCGCCATGATTCAAATTGCGGCACGGCCGGCGCCACCAGCAAAACGGCCAGCAGGGAGGGGCGGCACCTTCCTCAAACTCCGCGCTCCAGCAGCAGGATGTGCTGCGAAGTACTAGCACAACCTGACTGGGACCACCCTTCTAGTCTTTGGTTCATGACGTCAGGCGTCAGAGCCGTGCCGCGGGTGAATGTTCCCAATAATACAGTGTGATACTGCACTAGTGAAGCTGAGTGAAGTGAGGCAGCCATTATCACAGCGCACGCAGTCCACGACACTTTGTGCTTTCAGAGTCACAGTAATTATACGTGACAATGCATTTTAGTGCGGTAATGCAGATTGCCACACTGAAATGCATTCGTAACACGCCTGATGCGTGACACTTGACAGGACTGCCGCCGCGGCTGCAACGGGCCTCCAGTGCCGGCCCGCGCGGCCACGGCCGCCTCAAAAATGGTGCCGCCCGGGGCGGACCGCCCCCCTCGCCCCCCCCCTAGCTACGCGGGTGCTTGGTTATAATAAACATCTGGAACAGTTGGATTGTCCTTGTTCCGTGGGCAGCAAACAAAGTTTGACACACTATTTTTTCTTCTGTGGTTTTTATAAACTTTATACTTCCCAATACCTGATGCCGTATTGCCGCAGACATGATTTCAGGGATTTTACTCAGGCAATGAAAACTTTTCAGATGATGATCTCAGATGAAGTGATATTTATCGTGAGCTGCTTTCTTAAAGCTAGTGTCCGTTCACGGGCAACTATGGAATTTGCCTGATGAATATTAGCATATTGCTTTTTTGCACATTTGCTTTTTGTACATCTGAGTATTGCATATTATTGTATAGATATGTAGATATTCTGACACTTGTTTAACAGCATAATGCACCTGTTATTTTTATTAAATTATTTTTATTGTACTTTTTAAACTTAACCTGTGTATACTTTTATGGATGTTTTAATTCCGAATAAAGATCATTTGACTTGACTTGGTGTTGCTGTGGGTGTTCCACCGCAACAACCATTGCTTCTGATGCTGCCCCAGATTTATCAAGAGGTGTAAATCTGAGGCAGCGACAACAACTAACACCATGCAAGAGCAGGCATTAGAATGGCAAAACGAGAGGAAAATAAAAAATGCAGCACAAATAGAAGGAGCAAAATGTAATTAATGATTGTTTACGTGCAGGAAGGTGTCCCTTCCTGCACAAAAACAATAATTAAATAATGACAATTTGCTACTTCTGCAGCACACATAAAAGTAACAAATCACAATTAGTGATTGTTTATGTGCAGGAAGGGACACCTTCCTGCACATAAACAATAATTCCTTACAACGCACTATGGCGCAAGGGTGCCTGCACTGGCGCTAGACAGCAACATTTAACTATATAGCTCTAGGGAGAACACAGAGGTGCGCCATATTCTTGTGCAGATGGCTCATCCCTACATGTTTAAAATATCGGAGCACGGCGCTGCCAAATTTGGTGCAGGTCTAACATTTTCTCGTAAATCTGCCCTTCAGTTTGAATTATCAGTTGAGTTCAGAGGGGACGAGGTTCAACATGACTGAGAGTAGACCTGTGTGTAATCTGTAATTTAATTCTTAAGCAAAATTGTGGGAGGTTTGTAAATTGCTGTGGCACAGTATCTCCCAAAGAAACGTTACTCCCATAGAAAAGCTATTCGCATTGCGAATTTTGAGGTCGGACACCCGGCCACTGTATGTTTGCGGTATGGCCAAATACCTAGGCTGGGCTTGGTCAATCAGATGTAAAAGGTTAAAATGTATTGTTTAATTGCGGTCATGTACTGCACCTTCTTATCTAATTTATTGGAAAGTGTATCATTTTTATCTGATAGTTATTGGATTTTAAGTAACATGGTTTTACTTTGTTGTTTTTATGTAATGCTTTTATGATACTTTTATTATCGAAATAAAGCTGATTGACTTGACTTGACTTGAGAAAAGCTACTCGAGTTACCCAAGCAGACTGGTTTGAGCAGATAATGTCTCTTTGCTTGAACTAGTCTCCAGTGGGCGAAAATCAAGTAAAATTTCACATTATGCAAAATCTCACATATTTTGTGAAAGGCAAAATTCAGGAATTCTCAAAATGCCAAATGTTATACAGCACCATGAAATAATGCAAATGGTTGTTTTTTTGTTTTGGCAAGAGACTGCAGCTCCCAGAACATTTAAGATTTACAAAAACCATGGCAAACCACAACAAGCATTGACAAAACTAAAAGGCTCTGAATTCTCCTTGTGCATAAAATATGTATTCTAAGGATTTGGAAAAGGAGCTGGATGGACAGAAGTAAATATAGTTTAGGCCATGTTCTCCTACAACGATTGGCCATGTATGAACTGGCCCGTTCTTCCTGTTTGTGCTTGGAGAGGCAGGGTGTATCCACAGTTTACAAGAGAGATTTACCTAAATAAGCACTTTTTCATAAAAAGGTTCTACATTCTGGGTAGCATATGAACAAGATACCTTCAGGCTCCAGCTCACCATTAATAGTTACTGATTAGCAAACAAAGAAAAAGCAAACATGGGGTGCACTTCTAAAGCAGATTGGAATAGGCCTCAAGACAGGCCACAAAGAAAGCGGATAAATATTGACTTCACTTTCTATGGCGTTTTCATTGCTGGAACGTGTGTGTGAGCTGAAGCACATACTGTCCTATGAGGAAATTAGATTAGTGCGTAATATCTGAATGAGTGAAGCATTTATGTAGTGCTCATTGCAAAACAAACTGCCTCCAGGTGTTACCATTCATAAGGTTCAATAGCCAGAGTGAAAGTTTAGGCATCTTTGCGAGCAGCTGAGACTGGAATGCAGATAAAACAGAACAAATAGAAGGGCCAAGTATTTAAGCAAGACATTTTAAGCAGTACTTTTTATTTTTTTTGCAGTTTGTATGGAGCATGAACTTGGCCCTAGTTCATTGGCACGCTGCACTTGAACACCAGATTACATTACACAATGTCAGATTCCTTTTTCCCCAGGTTTGGCCAGACTGAGTGATTTGCCCCATGGGTTCCTGCGCATTAGATGGCCGTTTGCAAAGGCAGAATAGTCAAATTCAGTGTGTTATTGCTATACTCGAGTGTTAAAGTGGTACTAATGAGGTGAATGCTTTGTTAAGGCAGTGTTAACGTAGGTAAAAATGACAAAATAAGTAATACTGTAACACAATGTGCCGCATTACGCCACATATTTTTGCCTTTTCTTGCACATAATATAGCAAACTTTACCACATAATGTGGTCCTTTCCTGACACATAATTCCAGTTGCCATGCCTTTAGACCACATCTTCTTCCGGGGTGTTTGAGAAATCAGAAGCAAATGCCATAAAGCATCCCCTCGTATACAGCTCCATGTCAATATAAAAGTAAGGAAAGAGACAGTAGAAAAACTATTTTTGAATGTCTCATTTCTTTAGTGCACTCACCCGTGCAATACGTGTTGTGGGATCCTCCCCTAGGAACCACCTATGCCATGGTTTCACCCAAGAATATACATAGATTATACTTCGTAAATATGAGAGGAATGGGAAACTTGTATCGTCTGATGTGAACCCAAAAGGAGTCTCTTTTAGTTGAAAAGTTTCTGGAGAAAGTTGCTTCAGAAACTTTATGTTCTTTTTCCAGTCAATGTCAAATTATATCAGCTACTGGAAATGAGATCCTCGGAGCTGCTAATTTCACACAAAGTGCCTTTCTCTCGCACTGGCTGGCCTATTATACTCCTAAGGCCCCAAACAGAATTTACCCTGAGGTTGAAAATAGGTGTTTTTACTGTCTCACCCCAATTGAAGGGGGATGGAAGCACATATTTTGTACCTGTTCAAAACTGGGGTTATTTTGGGAAAAAATGTTGGGCATTTTAGTTGGGCAATTCAGAAACCATATGCCCCAATAGCGGAAGCCGCCCTCTTTGGTATAACAAATTGCGAGGTTATACTACTTAAAGCAGCGGGCTATTTTTTTTAGCTGTTTCAATGTTGGTGGCTCGTTCTTTGATCTCACAAAACTGGAGATCGCTCGAAGCACCTTTGTACGAGAAATGGCTTAATAAGATGAAACGTACTAAAAAATTCGACGAAGCTTATGCTAAACGAGTGGGGGCAATCAAAACATTCTCTCTTACTTGGAAATATTTTGCTGACTCAGAAACTTGAGTTCTTTTTATTAATGGATGATAAAAGCAATTTCGATTGGTTAAGAGTATAAATCCAGGTTTATAAACTTCCTGCATTTTGTCTAACAGACTGTATAATGAGATATATTTTTGGGATGATTTCCTTTGAAATGTATTTAACAAATTTAATTTATTGACTAGTGTTTACTTTGGGCTAGATGTAGGTAAATCTGATTTACCGACTCTAGAATACCGAATTTTACCGATTCGGTATACTAGATTCGGTAAATCAGATGTAGGTAAAAATTGGGTAATTTTTACCAAATCTGTATGATTCGGTAATTCGGTAATTGCCATTGATTCCTATGGGCCTACATGCAGAGGTGTACATGCACAGATGTGCATGTACACAGGAATTGGTTATTTACCATGCAATAGTATTACATGGTAAATAACGAACCGGTAATGGCCTGTGGCACTGTTCGAAGTGCCACCTACATCTGGATTTACCGATTCGGTATTTTACAGAATCGGTAAATCTACCGAATCGGTAAATATACCGATTCTGTAAATATAAGGCCCCCTACATGTCAAACACCAAATACCGGTCGGTAACGGCCGAAATCAGCCGTTACCGACCGGTATTTGGTGTCCTACATCTGGCCCTTTATTGGGTTTCGCCTGCCGAAGGCTGCGCTCTGCGCAGCTTTTCAGCGCAGGTGAAATCCTATGTCGACAATAAGGACTTCTGGAACGTCCCCCGGCTCTCATTGGCTAGCTCCATAAATGGAGGCTAGCCATTGAGTGCCGGATCTGTCCGTCAAGGCCGGACCAGATTCGGGGGCGTTCCGGAGATTTTTTCCCAGGGCGGAGTTACGTTTTTTCCCGTTCCCTCCCCTTTCACTGAAAGTGAATTCAGATGCGCTGTCCATTCCCGCCCCCTCCGTGTCCTCTCCCGCCCCCCTCGCTGTCCTGTGCACGTTTCCCGCCGTCCGTGTCCTCTCCCGCCCCCTCCCGCCGTCCGTGTCCTCTCCCGCCCTCCTCCCGCCGTCCGTGTCCTCTCCCGCCCTCCTCCCGCCGTCCGTGTCCTCTCCCGCCCCCTCCCGCCGTCCGTGTCCTCTCCCGCCCACCTCCCGCCATCCGTGTCCTCCCCCCTCTCCAGGGCAAAGCTTCGGGCCGGAAAGCGCCCCTATGGCTGCGAGCAAAGTTCCAGGGACTGCTCTTCCGACTGGGCTGCTACATTCAGAGGAACTGCGGCAAATTCCTGGCGGTGGGTCTTCTCATCTTTGGCGCTTTCGCCGTCGGATTACGGGCCACCAACGTGGAGGAGCTCTGGGTGGAAGGTAAGATGTGACCCTTGTTTTTCTAGCCACTCTCCTCCCCGGCATAGCCGTGCTCCCCCTTACACGCAGCAGGCAGCTGCAGTGGGCTCCGGGCCTACAAAGGACCTCCACACGCTCGGAGGGGGTTGATTGGCAGCTGTGGTTTGGGGTGCTCGGGCTCCCTTTCTGTGCTTGTTTTGCTCTGGGACGCCATCTTGTTAGTGTTTGTAAAAAGTTTTTTAAAAGCTGCCTTCGTTTCATAGTTTATTACTTGAGCAACCGGGAAATGACAAGCTCAGTGCCATTGTGTCTGGCATCAAGGTGTTACATTCCAACTAGCTCCTAGATGAGTAGAACATATGGTTTACTGATTGACGATTAAGTGAGCCATGTTATAGGCAGGGGTGCACACTGAAAATTCCAATATCTCACAGACATAGCCAAATGGCCCCCACAGCGCAGAGATGTTACGGTGCCCGTAGGTTGCTGGTCTGTGCCCAAAGCACGCTAAGAACACATGAGTCTTAAACGAGTCCGGAACACACTCAATACGTTTTACTGGGGCCGTTTCGGATCCGGCTGGATTCTTCATCACGCAGCTGTTTTCCCTCGTACTAGAACAAAATACGGCAAACAAAGATCTTATTCTCGCCTTAGGCAAATATAACCTACACACTCGACCTCCATATTAACCAAGTGTACGAGAGTAGGCGTGGTTTAGACGGACGGAAAGGGAAGTCTTCTTGCAATTTCGACCGGTACCCCGTCCACCATTTGTAAGTACCCCCGGGTCCTCCGTATGTATGAGTACCCCCGGGGTGCTGCAAAGAGTTCCGAACATTTGTTTAGTTGGTAGTCAGTTTATCTCTACCGGGGGTGTTTTGCAGCCTTCTCAGCCAAAAATCACTGTGGGTGTTTTTTTTTAGCATTGGTGTGTTCTTTTCTTTTTTTCTCCTAAAAAACCCCAACACGAATCCAAAGTACAGTAGTGGAAACAACGTAACGGCTGCTGACAGTCAGCGGTTATGTTTATGAAGCTGCATTGTTTGTGCCAGGTTGGAAGTTACCGGCTTCCGGGTGTGGGGCCGGACGTTCCAGAGAAGTCGGATTCAGCAGGTGAGGTACTTGCAAACAGACATCTCGTTTATGCATCTATTTCTGGGAGACACGGCAGATTCGGTTATTTGTAAAACACGATAGCAGCAGGGTTATACTTTTATAATACAAAAAGGCAATTGTTCGCAGCTTCGAAGCACTAAGCTTAAAATATATTATTGAGACACCATTATTGTTCTCACAGTTGTAGCAGGTTTTCCGGTGATTATAGTGCTGTTCATTGAGATTTTCGGTATTTTTAGTATAGTTGAAATCTGTTGTATTCCAGGTAAAGTACATGCCTGGCACTTTAAATATGTTATGTGGAAGTATTCATCTACCGATTACTACAACATCATCAAGCAGCGGCCAGTATTTCCATTGTATACTTTGACAGATGCATTTTGGTGATTACATTTTATCTGGCTGTGCTTGCTTCCCTGCCCCCTGGCTGTGCTTGCTTCCCTGCCCCCTGGCTGTGCTTGCTTCCCTGCCCGTGCTTGCTTCCCTGCCCCCTGGCTGTGCTTGCTCCCCGCCCCCTGGTTCCCATTCCCCTGGCTGTGCTTGCTCCCCTGCCACCTGGCTGTGCTTGCTTCCCTGCCCCCTCGCTGTGCTTGCTTCCCTGCCCCCTGGCTGTGCTTGCTTCCCTGCCCCCTGGCTGTGCTTGCTTCCCTGCCCCCTGGCTGTGCTTGCTTCCCTGCCCCCTGGCTGTGCTTGCTTCCCTGCCCCCTGGCTGTGCTTGCTTCCCTGCCCCCTGGCTGTGCTTGCTTCCCTGCCCCCTGGCTGTGCTTGCTCCCCTGCCCCCTGGCTGTGCTTGCTCCCCTGCCCCCTCGCTGTGCTTGCTTACCTGCCCCCTCGCTGTGCTTGCTTACCTGCCCCCTCGCTGTGCTTGCTTACCTGCCCCCTGGCTGTGCTTGCTTCCCTGCCCCCTCGCTGTGCTTGTTTCCCTGCCCCCTCGCTGTGCTTGCTTCCCTGCCCCCTCGCTGTGCTTGCTTCCCTGCCCCCTCGCTGTGCTTGCTCTCCTGGGTGTGTGTGGCTTTGGGTGGGTGGGTGTGGCTCGGGGTGGGTGGGTGTGGCTCGGGGTGGGTGGGTGTGGCTCTGGGTGGGTGTGTGTGGCTCTGGGTGGGTGTGTGTGGCTCTGGGTGTGTGTGTGTGTGGCTCTGGGTGTGTGTGTGTGTGGCTCTGGGTGTGTGTGTGTGTGTGGCTCTGCGTGTGGCTCCGTGTGTGGCTCTCTCTGTGTGTGGCTCCGTGTGTGGCTCTCTCTGTGTGTGGGTCTGTGTGTGTGGGTCTGTGTGTTTGTGTGTGGCTCTGTGTGTGGGGGGGGGCTCTGTTGGTGTGTGTGTGGGTCTGTGTGTGTCTGTATGTGTGTTTTTGTGTGGCATTTGCCAGAGATTAAACTATTGGCATTGTAAATGACAATGCCATTTATTTATCTGTTTTGAAGACCAACACATAAATACAAATTTTGTCATTTACAGTGCCAATAGCTCAAACTTTTCAAAAGGCGAAACCATTGCATTGTAAATGCTTGTCTTTTAATATGTAATTCATGTATTGTCTTTCCTGGAAGCCCTGCTCAATAAAAAAAAAAAAAAAGAATAGACATAGACATTTTTAGGTCTCGCCTTTACCATTCCGCAGGAATGGGAAATGGGGAGAATTCAAGTGCTCGAAATACTCGTCAAACTACCGCTTTTCCCGTGCGGTTTTCTTCGAGTTCACGTGGGCACAGGCACGCGCTTTTCTGCCATAAACTTTTTTTTCCCGTGCCTTTGCTTTTTTTTCATTGGCTCTTCACTTTGTCCACGCCTCATTGAAGCTGCTTCCTCCGCCCACCTTCTCTCTGTCCTGCGCGTGCCTCTTGCTAATTTCTCGTAGCTTCACAACATTGAGCCGTGCACATTCACAAACACGTACACCAAAACATCTCTCTGTTTCATTCACGCATCGCAACACGCACACGAATACGCACAACAGCCCACAGGCTCTCTCTTTTCCATTACGCACAAACAGCCCACAGACTCTCTCTCATTGAGCCGTGCACTTTTTAAAAAAAATTAAACCGTAACACCCTGTCTTTCACTTGCTGAAACACGTACACCAAAACATCTCTCTGTTTCATTCACGCATCGCAACACGCACACGAATGCCTCTTGCTAATTTCCTCGTAGCTTCACAACATTGAGCCGTGCACATTCACTTGCTGAAACACGTACACCAAAACATCTCTCTGTTTCATTCACGCATCGCAACACGCACACGAATGCCTCTTTCTAATTTCCTCGTAGCTTCACAACATTGAGCCGTGCACATTCACAAACACGTACACCAAAACCTCTCTGTTTCATTCACGCATCGCAACACGCACACGAATACGCACAACAGCCCACAGACTCTCTCTTTTCCATTACGCACAAACAGCCCACAGACTCTCTCTCATTGAGCCGTGCACATTTTTTAAAAAATTAAACCGTAACACCCTGTCTTTCACTTCCTGAAACACGTACACCAAAACATCTCTCTGTTTCATTCACGCATCGCAACACGCACACGAATGCCTCTTGCTAATTTCCTCGTAGCTTCACAACATTGAGCCGTGCACATTCACTTGCTGAAACACGTACACCAAAACATCTCTCTGTTTCATTCACGCATCGCAACACGCACACAAATGCCTCTTTCTAATTTCCTCGTAGCTTCACAACATTGAGCCGTGCACATTCACTTGCTGAAACACGTACACCAAAACATCTCTGTTTCATTCACGCATCGCAACACGCACATGAATACGCACAAACAGCCCACAGACTCTCTCTTTTCCATTCACGCACTTGACCACGCATACGTTGACAAAATTTATACGTCCATCTTGCAAGCATACCCCCCCTGCCTTACCTTCTGTCTCATTCATTCATCTGCACCTTTCTGCCTTTCACTCGCGCAAATACGCACAAACACAAGCAGCCCACAACATTTAGACGTGCATCTTGCAACCATACCCCCCCTGCACGTTTCTGCCTTTCACTCTCGGAAATACGCACAAACACAAGCAGCCCACAGACTCTCCCCCCCCCCCCACACAAACTTACAGTATCTCGCACGGAAACACGCACACCATAGCTTGTCTCTCATTCATCGGCACGTTCTCCCACCCCACCTTCGACTTTTATTTACGCACTGCATACACGCACAACAAACAGCCCAGAGAATCTTTGTTCCATTCACGCACGGCAACACGCACACGTTGAAAACATTTAGACGTGCATCTTGCATGCATCCCCCCCCCTGCCTTAGCTTCTCTATCATTCATTCATCTGGACCTTTCTGACTTTCACTCGCGGAAATACGCACAAAAACACAACCAACATTTTCTAGACTTTTTCACATTCATGCTCGACATGTCTTTCTTTTTTTTTTCCCTCTGTTTCCCCTCTGTAAGCTGGGGAGGGGGCGAGAGCAAAACGTCTGGGGCCTAACAACCCCAGGAGACTGAATTGCTTTCATCACAGTCGTAAAGATTCTAATCTGTTGTCGGCCACCCGCGGGAAAATGCAAATGTAAACTAAAGAGACAGAAAGTCGCCTTCTCCCTGAAACACATAAAACAAGGGAAGCAACTTTAGAAACAATCTCTCAATCACCACGTTCTTTTACACATTAGATTACATGCACGTAAAATGGTTGTTATTTTTTTATTATTATTTATTTTTGGGAGGTTTGCTACTGCAAACTTACACAACCAAACACGCATAGCAACATCCGTAACTGGCTACTTAAGCCATTCACACACTACAAAAATTTGAGAATGCATAGACACGCGATTCACTTCTTAATTTGGATAATAGTGTTGTGAGTGGTGTTTAAACACGAATGCACAGTTTTTTTCGACATATTTCTTGCAACTATAATCGTGCAGATATTGTGGCCACACGGAACTCATTGCCGAACAGAGCCTAAATGAATGAGTCCTGAACTTTCGCATCTGCAATTAGCTGATATGCATACTGTACACACACAGTGCACGACCGGTAACAAGCACAACAAGCACAAAAAGACCACAGACTATCTCTTTTCCATTCACGCACGGAAACACGCACACGTACACAACATTTATAGGTGACTCTCTGTTCCATTCACGCACGGCAACACGCACACGTTGAAAACATTTAGACGTGCATCTTGCAAGCATCCCCCTCCCTGCCTTAGCTTCTTTATCATTCATTCATCTGGACCTTTCTGCCTTTCACTCGCGGAAGTACGTGAATCTGCACTCTGCACTCTGAATCTGCACTCTGCACTCTGAATATACACTCTGCACTCTGAATCTGCACTCTGCAGTCTCAATCTGCACTCTGCACTCTGAATCTGCACTCTGAATCTGCACTCGGCACTCTGAATCTGCACTCTGCACTCTGAATCTGCACTCTGCACTCACAATCTGCACTCTGCACTCTGAATCTGCACTCTGAATCTACACTCTGCACTCTGAATCTGCACTCTGAATCTACACTCTGCACTCTGAATCTGCACTCTGCACTCACAATCTGCACTCTGAATCTGCACTCAGAATCTACACTCTGCACTCTGAATCTGCACTCTGAATCTACACTCTGCACTCTGAATCTGCACTATGAATCTACACTATGCACTCTGAATCTGCACTCTGAATCTACACTCTGCACTCTGAATCTGCACTCTGAATCTGCACACTGCACTCACCTTGCTGCAGGTTGCCATACCTGATAGACTTAAGGGGAAAGTACCTTAATAGCTTCTGGACCGTGTGATTGAGTTTTTTAACCGACTTGCTTATTCAGACACTTGATGCCAGGTGTCAGGAGTTACTCTGTTAGTGCCTTGCAAGGAACTCTGCCCTTTCCAGTCTTGAAGAGATCCAGAGTGATCGTTAAGCCAAGGATGGTTAATCTCTGGTTCAATCTCTGTTAGACTGAAATTCCAAGATGGCCACCACGATTGCCGCAATTGAAGATGTGGGGCAGCTCTAGTCTTCTGTTGAGTTGAGGAGCGGGCGCGCAGTACACTGCGCACTTCAAAATAGATTTTGTCGTGAGTGGCCGTTTATCCAAGTGCGCTCACGTTATGAAGTAAAGATTCTAGAAAGAGATTTCTTGGGTGTAGTTTAAGACACCGTTTCTGTAGAATTATCAAAAGGACTAGTGAGGGAGTGCAAGTACTCCTGAATTCCAAAGTAACTACTCGTTCGAGTCTACCGACTTAACAGTTGTGAGTAGAATGTTCCAGGAATCTTCAAGTCAGTTGGAAGTAGCGTTCTTCAGTCAGAGTTCTTATCCTGAAGTAATTTCTTGGAGAACTGTTTCCCTACGAAAAAGGTCGAGAAAACTTGTTCTGTGAAGGTGAAGTCGCAGCTACTCATATTCCCTTCAGTCCAGTGGTTGAGGTGAGGTAGTTGGAAACTTCAACAACGAACATTGAAGCGTCTGAAGCTGAAGTAAGACTTTTCTAGCCATCTAGTGTGGGAACTTCAAAGTACTCTTTGCACCTGAAACTCCCCTTGCGCTATCCTTATCTTTCCTTCCTCCTGTTCCTCCCTTGTTCCTTTTTGCGCGCATCATCAAGAGTACAAGACAGTATCTACCAAACATTATAAACACTAACTATTTACAGGAGAGCTCACCAATGAAGAAGGTAGCGTAAGTCTCTCAGAGTGTAGTATAAGGCATATTCCATAATTAGAGTTTACTAAGTATGATATTCTCTCTTCCAGAAAAATCAATCTCTTCATGGTAACTACTCACAACCACATACAGAGAGAAGCAAGACTCTGAAGACAGCTGGTAGGATAGATTGGTATTTAGAATTGTCATTCTGAAATTGTAGCAAGGAGTTGTTGCATGTATTCTTCCTTTTCCTTTGTGCATTAGGAACCCAAGGGCAGTCCCGAGATCCAATCGAATTTAGAAGGACACGTGGGTACCAGCTGTTGTCGGAGTGTCTCTCTTTTCTGTCCAATTCCCCTTTCCCCGTCTCTGGTGCAGTTGCTTGTTCAAGCGACGACACTGGGGAGGGGGCGTTGGGAGTAAGCATCAATTCTGCCTCTGCGAAAGAATCTGGGACCTGACAGTTTGAAGTGCCCAAGTAGTTCACTCGCCCAGGCAGAATGGTCGAAGAGTTTAATTTAAAATCTCTAGGAGAAATGTTAGTAGGGATTCAGAGAGATATAGGGGCAGTTAGGGAAGAAAATAAGACTTTGAAACAAGAGTTATTAGTTTCTCGTCAGGAAACCATGCTGTTATCCCGGAAGGTAGATGGGTTGGCTATGAGTAATCCAGTGGGTCCTTCCCCAAGTACTAGTAAGGCGACCTCAGAGACTGATCCTAGAACAGTAGCACAAGTTATTCATTCTGTTTCTCCTTTAATTCCCTTAGCAGCCCCAGAGCGTTTTCATGGAGACCCTCAAAAGGCCCAGTTATTTTTAACCCAATGCTCCTTACATTTTATGTGTCGTCCTACCCTGTTTCCTGATGCTCAGTCTAGAGTGGCGTTTGTTTTGTCATATTTGGGAGGGGATGCTGCCAATTGGGCAATGCCATTGGTTACACGAGATGATCCCTTCTCACATGATTTTGATAATTTCAAGGCAGAGTTTCTCCGCATTTTTGATAGTGAGGTAACAGGTTTTTAGGAACCCGTTTGGTGCCAGGGGATAACACCCGAAGACCTCTGAGTTCTCCCTGTTCCGGACCACAGAAACACGGAGTCTTCTAGTCGCAGTCAGAGATCAAGTTTTATTGGCAGCTACCAAGTAACAGAAGTCCTAGAAGCACGACAAACACGGGTCATGTGTTCTCAGGAGACTGTTCGTTTTTACAGAACCAGCCTTCTCCTTATATACAGAAATAATAGCTGCAAGCAAGAATTCTTGAGTTTATGATATGGCTATACACATATTTCTACAATAATACAAAAGAGCAAAGTCATGTAGGCAAGCCCGTATTTTAGATGTCCGATTCGTGATAGATTACCCAGCCAAGCCCGGAACTTCCATCAGATATCGGTGAAGCCCCAATAAAAGAAGGCACCTCCTAGTCATAAAACTGGCCATAAACAGGGAGCGTGGACAGGGGTGTATGTGTGTAGAAAACATGATCTGTACGCGATGAATGGTTTGTGGTATGTTGTGCATTGATGCTATCGTGTTTGGCCACTGGGCGAGGAGCTGCCTAAACAGGTTTGGCTGGAGGCAAGGGAGTCAGTTGGGACAGGTCAGGGGGTAGTCAGGGAAGGTGGACGTGTCCCTTGAGATCAAGCTCGACCTTTAATTGACTTATCATGAGGGCAAGACACAAAATGGATTCCGTTTACAAAATGGAGTCTGGGGGGTTGGGACGGAAACTACGATTTAGGGGTGTTAGCATGTCTCGATCATGACGCAAATGCATAGGAATGATGTCCTAATCATTATCGGTTCGTCGACACCAAATTCGTCATGGTACGTTGATGTTTCGGGACACGGGTATCGGACCTCGATACCGGGACAACGGTAGGGTCCAGAATTTTCAGAACCACAGACCCTCCTTTTGCCCTCATATAAGGCAATGATTCATGTTAATCCGAGTCTAAGTCTGTATGAAGGAATTCGTGGAGATGCTGCTGTAGCATCATTCTGTTGCTCAGTTCGTCCCTTGACACAGGCTTCCGTACACATGAGGTAGCACAGCACAGAGGCCACATAGTGCAGGAGCGCACTGTACACACAGGCAGAACATAAACAGGAGTGCTAAGATCATCCCAATGAAGATCAGTGTTTTCCATCCCCAGGTAGCGATCAGTTCCCAGAACCACCCTAGTATGGACCAGTCCCCTTTTTCTACGTGAAGGGAACTAGATATCTCGTGTAGCTTAGAGATGGCCTGGTACACTGTCGGTGCGTTATCAGGGATGAAAATGCAACAACTGGATTGGATCACTCTACACACACCACCACGATCGGCGAGTATGATATCTAGGGCAACTCGGTTCTGAAGGGTCATAAGTCGATCCTACTGAAGTTCGGTCGTCAAATTGCCAAGGGCTCTGGCCGTTGTAATCACGGCGGATTCAACTATCCTCGATAACTGGCGAATATTCCTGCTGTTCACCATAGGCCCCCAAAATGGCAGAAAACCCTTTGCGAAGTCAGCAAATTCCTGACCCGCGGTGTCGTCTTTACTCACGACCCCTCTAGCTGTCCTTGTCCGATTGTAATCTGCTCTGGCCGTGTAGGTGGGAGGCAGCAGAAATGAAATAAAACATGTACCTGAGAAGTCAGGGGGCAACCAGGTGTAGGCTTGGTCATGGCAGACGAAATACGTGCCTTTGGCTGCTAATAGTATAGGGGAAGTTCGGGAGGCGAACACATAGGTTTCCGTGCATATACTCTTTCCTAATTGTGCTTTGGGATCCCTGCCGATACCTTGTAAACATAAGTGACCTCGGTTGGGTACTATCGAAACTGGGCGGGATTTCTTTGCTGTCTGGCTCTTACTCAGGTAAACCCCATATTTAGTTACGTTCCAACGAGTATACGGAGTGAGTTCATCTTTGGGAATCGTAAGATAGGTGTCGAACTCTCTACTCATATTTCTTATCCCTGCTATTAGTGCCTTGTTACTGGAATCACTTTCAGTAAAACGAGTCAGGTATGGTTCTAGGGCGAATAGGAACATGGTCTGGAAAGCCCACAGAGAACCATAATAACTGAATTGCAGGATGAAGTATGGGATACCCTTATCAGTCGTGTGCGGCATTAGTCCACATACCCAACAGTTCGATGTGTTCATTACGGACTGGTGTTGGTGTAGAAGTTGAATGAATGAGTTATTTACAAATTCGAGTCTTCTGGCAGACTCGTGTTCAGGTAGAGGGTGAAAGTAGTGTGGGGAGATAGTGGGAGGAGGCGGTGGCTGGGTGTCATTTGAAAAAGTAACTCAGAACACGAATAGAGTATAACCAGTCAAAAACATTGTTATGCTACACAACATTAAAATACACGTTATCAAAAACCTTCTTTTGGCCAGTACAGTGCATAATTGTCTTTCAAAGTTCGTGAGTCTGGTAGGTCTCTTTACCCTAGGAAACTCCATCCTCTGCCCGCGGTGGTAGGTTGGTTCTCCCAGGGAGTGCGCTCTGTTCAGTCCGGGGTAACTCCCTTGGACCAACCAGAACCGTTGACCTAGACGTCCCCAGTTGCACTCCCCAGACTTCAACCGCGACCCTAGCAGCAGAGCCGGATGGCGGTTCGAAAATCAAAAATGAGCAAGTTTCCTGAGAGTGAGAGAGCTGGAAAAAATCAAAAATAGTTCTTGGGGGAAGGGAAATCACATTAGTCTGCTTTTTATTAGTCTCTTTGTCTTGACCTTAGATTGTATTGTTGTTTCCCAGGTACGGTGTGGTCTTCAAACAATGTCTCAGGTTCGGTAGTGTCCAACTGCATAGACGGTGGCACAAATCCTTGTAAAATATGATCACTCTCCTTTTCGGTACTAGTCTCTTTTAAACGTGCATCGCTGAAAGGGATGAAGCGAGGTACGGATTCTGTCTCGGAGTCGGCAATTCCTTCGTTGACCCACCGGTCGTATGGAAGGGGCAGAGGGACCCGTTTACAATGGGTCCCGTGCACCCAGTTCTTTTTGCCTTCCACCCGAACAGTTGATCTCGTTGAAAGAAGTACCAGGTACGGTCCGGTCCACCTCGGCTGTCCGTTGTTGGTGCGCTGGAAATTCCGCACCAAGACCCACGTGCCGGGTTCGATGGAGTGACCTGGATCGTCAGAGGCTGGCGGAGAGGAGCTTTGAACCTGTTGGTGTAAAACACGCAATTTAGTTGTTAATTCGCACAAATAGTCAAGCAGTACGGGGTGCTCTATTTCACTGAGTTTCTTTGGCCTTGGCACGCCCCAGACGTTGGCTGGGCGACCAAAGACTATCTCATGAGGACTGAGTCCTAACCTGGAATGGACAGTCATTCTCGTTGACAAGAGTGCTAGGGGCAAGGCGTCAGGCCATTTAAGACCTGTACAGGCTTGGATCTTGGCTAATTTGAGCTTTAAAGTGCCATTGTAGCATTCTACTAATCCAGCTGATTGGGGGTGATTCGCAGAGTGGAACTTTTTGTTGTATCCCTAAACACTCACACACTCTCTTCATCACGCGTCCTACGAATTCACTTCCATTATCACTCCAGACGATTCTAGGCATGCCGAATCTCGGGAAGAACTCTTTGACAAGGGCTTTGGCAGTTGACAAGGCAGTATTGTCCTTAGGGGGGTATGCTTCCACCCACCTGGAGAAAGCGCAAACAACAACGAGCACATACTTCAGATTGTTGCATCTCTCCATGTGAATGAAATCGAGCTGCAAAACCTCGAACGGATACGTTGGAGGCGCAAAATGACCAGCTGGAGTTGGGGTTCCCCTACCGGGATTGTACTTCAAACACACCATACAGTTTCTGACCACATTCTCTGCATATTTCGGGATATTGCTATTTTGCCATACTGGGGCCAATACTTTACAGATTCCTCTCGAACTGATGTGCGCAAATCCATGAGCCATTGTTACTACTGCAAGTACATAGGCGTTAGGTAATAGCCATCACTGGTGTTCTGATAATTCGACCCAACAACCATTCGCATCTAACCTACCCTTACTTTCTCTCCATTCATTCACCTCTTTCTCAGTTGCCTCGGCTTGTATAGATTTCACGCTTTCGATGGTGTCCTCACACATTCCCACATCAGTAATCCATCTAGCGGGACCTACAACATACATCCGACTCATTGTGTTCCTTGCAGTCTCTCTCGCAACCTCGTCTGCAAATGCATTCCCGCGGCCAACGTCATCCTGAATCTTTTTGTGTGCACTGCATTTTATAATTGCGACTTGTAGTGGCAAGGTCAGTGACTCGAGGAGTTCATTAACTAACTGACCATGTTGTATCTTTGCACCATGTGACGTAAGAAACCCGCGTTCACGCCACAATCTCCCAAAACTGTGAGCCACACCAAAGGCGTATTGGCTGTCAGTGTACACATTCACTCGCTTTCCTTTCGCTAACACACATGCTCTGGTAAGCGCAATTAGCTCTGCAGCTTGTGCAGAATTATGGGAAATGCGCGCGGTCTCTATAATGGTGTGTAATGTCGTTACGGCATATGCTGCAGTCGTATCACCATTCGGCAGCTTGAAACATGAACCATCCACCCATAAAGTATCGTTGCATTCAGGAAGGGGAGTGTCCTGTAAGTCTACTCTCCCTTTTGTCTCTTCTTCTGTCCTAAAACAGCAGTCATGGTTATCAATCTTGTCTGTTTCTGTCGGAATGGGTAATAACGTTGCGGGATTCAGTACATCGCACCTCTTTATGTGGATGTGACTTGCTAGCAGTGTAAGTTCGTAACTGGATAGTCGAGTGCTAGTAAGGTGTTGTGTCTTCGTCCTGTTTAGTAAAATGTCTACTGCATGCGGAACCATAACGATCAGAGTATTGTTCATGACTAATCCAGCGGATTGTCGAATGCACACAGCTGCTGCGGCGGTAGCCCTCAGACAACTTGGTAGGGCTTTAGCCACAGGGTCTAGAGTTGCCGAAAAATACGCGCATGGGCGCTGTCTGTCCCCAAAAGGTTGTGTTAAAACTGATAATGCACAACCTTCCTTCTCATGGACATATAATGTAAAAGGCTTACTGTAGTTGGGGTTTCCCAACACAGGAGCCGAACATAATGCATCACGCAACTTGTGGAAACTCGTCTGGCAATCTTCGGACCAAGGCATAGGATTTGGCGTGTCTTTGCAGAGTAGTGCCAGCAAGGGTTTAGCTAGTAGTGAGAAATTCGGTATCCATAGTCTACAGTACGATGTAATGCCCAAGAAGGCTCGAACCTCTCTCTGTGTCCTTGGGGCACTCAGTTCTGCAATTGCCTGTATTCTTTCTGGTGTCAGTCTCCTTCCCTCCTTCGACAAGATGTGACCTAAGTAGGTTACCTCTTGTCGGCAAAATTGTAGTTTGGAAAGAGAGACTTTGTGCTTCATGTCACATAAGTTACGTAATAATGATAACGTAGCTTTCTTGCAAATTTCTTCAGTGTCTGCAGCGATCAGCAGATCGTCTACGTACTGAATCAGAGTTGAACCATTCGGTAGAATAATCGTGTCTAGTTGTGTTTTCAGGGCCTGACTGAATATTGATGGGCTTTCGCAGTAGCCTTGAGGAGCGCACTTGAAGCGGAAGCTTCGTCCTCCTAAATTGAATCCAAAAATATCTCTACTCTCCTCGGCAATCGGGATGCTGAAGAAAGCGTTCTTCAGGTCAATCACCGAGAACCAATTTGCTGAAGCTGGAACCATCGTCAATAAAGCAGTAATGTCGGGGACAACTGGGAACTGTGGGATAACTATCTTGTTCACTTCTCTAAGGTCGATCACGAACCTGTACACAGGCTGTTGTAAAGGATCAGTACGCTTTAAAACGGGCAGAACTGGACTGTTACAGACATTTCCTGTTGTTTCTTCGATGACGTCTTTATCGATTAGGTCATAAACAATCGTCAATAATGCTTTCTCGCATTCGCTAGATATTTTGTATTGGGGAATACGCGGCAACCTAACGTTGGCTTTCAGTGTTACGACATACGGTGCTATCTCCAAACGACCTACATCATTAGAGCCATTAGCCCAAAGTATATCAGGAAGTGATGACAATTCAGTCGGAATATTGTCCTTTGACAAATACATTGGAGAAATGACTTTCTTACCTAAAGTAAGTTGTACTCCCAAGGGGGAACAGTACAAAGTCGCATATAACCTTTTTAGCAAATCCAAACCTAACAAATTTTCACCGCAACCTGTTGTAAGAATGAGGGGTGCTTCTAATTCGCACGGGCCAATAGAAAGAGATATAGGACTGGAGATCGGGTTTCTAACAGGGGCGCCAGAGAAACCTACTGAAACATTCATTTCGCCAGACAAAGGTGCGCCAGGAAGTTTCGAGTGCATGATAGAACTTTTTGTAGCACCAGTATCCAGCAGAAATGGCTCTGACACTCCTGACGTAATTACCTCGACATAAGGTCCATTCTGATCTACTGGAACTGAAACAACTCTCTCTCTTTGTCCATGGCTGTCCTAGCAATCGTTACCCTCATTTTCGTGTTCGGTGTAATAGTCGTCAGCATAGTACTGAGCTGACCTGGACGACGCATTATTCTGTTGGTCAAAGCTGTTCATCGAATTCTGAGGCGGAAAGTAAAACGTATTCTGGGTGAAGTTTCCACAGCCCCTACCTCTAGGGGCATGTTGACCACCTCTTCCCCTTACACCTGGAGTACCGCTCGAACGTCGCGCAAGGGCCGGACAATTACCTTTAAAGTGACCCTCTTCTTTGCAATACGCACATTGATTCGGGCCATAAGCAATACGCTGATGGGGAAACTCGTTTCCTTGCGCGTTTCTCGAATATTGCTGATGTTGTTGGTAATTGGGCTGACTAGCCGTACGAGGCGGATACGCTTGCTGGAGAAGAATTTTAGTTTTTAAATCTTTTGTCTTTTTGTCGACTTTATCTAGCTCGTCTTTGCGCCTCGTTTCATAGTACTGGGCTGTTGCTAAAATTTGCGCTGACGTAGAGACAGCCCAAGCACTCTCTGAATCTTTCAGTTTATTACACAGTTCAGGTATTAAATTATGTACGAATTTGTCTACAAACAACCTTTGACCACCCTCGGTAGCCATATCCTGACCACTATGGTCGGTGAAAGTCTCCTCAAATCTTGTGAAAAAGTCAGACACATTCTCATCTTTCTTCTGCTTGCATGCAGATAGCTTGTCCCAGTTTACGCGTACTTCAGGCATTATCGTCTTCATGTATGAGATAATTCTACCTGGAAGTTCGGCTATTAACGGCTCAGGTTTAGAACCACCAACTTGTCTAGCATCTATAGCGGCAATGTTTGCCCATGAGTCACCTAGTTCTTGGTCATGGTTTGTATGACGTATTTTGCTCCATAGAGAATGTGGAACAACGTTCCCAAACAACATGTCGATATCCGCTAAATTCATTATACATGAGCTTGCAGTTTGTGATAACTCCTTATAATACCCAGTCGGGTTTTTACGAGGATCAGGCAGTGTCTGCTTGAGTGCTAAGACATCGGATCTTTTCCAGGGGACATGTACCCATACACGCTGGAAATGAGGCAGAATTGGTGGATTCGCATTCGCATCACCTTCCCTCCAAACCGGAGGAACCTCTCTCATGGGGTACTGTCTCGCTCTTTTCCCACCTGGTGTATCGTCTTCGTGACATGATCTAGAGACGTTTCCCTTACTCCTATAAGAGAGCAATAACTCTATCGCTTTCTCAACATCTGCACCTATAATCATACCTTCATAGAACTTAAAGCGTGTACGCCATAGTTCGTTCATTGTGTATTTAGGATCATTTGTCTTCACATCTTCGCCTAGATATACACACATTTCTTCGAATACGTATCTCTGAGTGGGTGCATTCCATTGACGGAAAACATCCATAACAGACTGAACATCATATCTAACAGTATCCGTAATCCATTTACGGGCTAGTTCATTCAGCACTTTTCTTTCCTCGTAATCAGGCAGTTGACTACGTAACTGTCTATCTTCTGTTTTGGGGGTCGTTTTAGGCGACCCGAAGAAAGGTGAAAGCAGACCAGTGACGGTACCTGTCACTCTTTGTCTAATAGAAGGAGAACCTTGCGGAGGAGCAAGTGCATCGGAAAAAACAGGCTGAGGCAAAGAAGAAGTAGAGGCAATAGCAGAGGAAGTTGAAGTAGTAGCAGACGTAGTATCATAGACAATAGCTGGAGCTGTAGGCAAAGTCGTAGAGTTCGATGGAGTAGGTAGCAAAGATGGCGGCCCTTGAGAAGGCTGCGCCGGAGAAGTAGAGACCAGCTGAAGAGGAGCTGGCGTTCGTGCAAGAGCTGCGTTACATGCGCCGGGGCGCGGTATAGTAAAATTCTTTGGAGGTGCGGTAGCGTTTAACGCATACGGTGGAGGTGAGTTTAATAAGTGGGACATTAATGGATCTTTCTCGGATCTCTCCTCTTGATCTTGTCCCCTATTTGGTAACATCGGGTAGCATTTATCTACTGCTAGTTTCTTGCTCCTAAGTATTTGTTCGCTTTCTTGCTCTTCCTCGTTATCTCTGTATGCAACGGCAGCTTGTACCATTGACATACCTCTTTTATTCCTTTTTGCTAATTTTATTTCTTTCTGTTTGGCTTCTTTGCGCCATAAGCGGAAAGAGTCAAACATCGCCGGCCGGGCTTTTCTCTTAAATAATTTGACCTCTAGGTTATCTAATATTTCTGAGTCGAAACTACCATATTGGGGCCATTTTAAAACACCATCCTTGCGGGTGTATTTTATCCACACTTCATTATATGTGATAGGACCTACGCCGTGCTTTACATAGAGCTCATATGTTGGAGTTCCAATCGGAGGAACCGGACAGGAATCCTCTAATCGGGAGTCCTTACTATAACCAAGACAAAACAAGTTTCCAAGTCTGCTAAAACCAGGCATCTTTGCTCACTAGTCTAGCTTCAAACTTCAAAGGATTATCTGTTACGATATTTCTCGTGAATACACAAGTCCTTCGGCTTTGGGGCTTGCAAGTACCAAATCAAGGCGTATCTCAAGGATACCAAAAACTAAGGACAAACTAAGGACTGGGAGACGCTCCACTTATACTTAACTGAAGTATTTGAAGATCGGTGACGTCGCTAGAAGACTCGTCTATCGTTTCGCTCTACCAAGGATCACTGGGTCCAAAACAAGGCGATAGTCAGGGCAGCAGTCCTTCGTAGCCGTCGGGACGCGGGGAACCTCGCAGCAAAGACCTTCGGAACCACGTCGACATACAGGGGTCGCTGAAGTGGCTGGCCGTCCTCTGGAATTTTCACACGAAGCTCCTCACGAACATCTGGCTTGGACCGTCGCCGCTTGATACCGCCCCGAGTTGGGCGCCAACTGAGGTAACGGGTTTTTAGGAACCCGTTTGGTGCCAGGGGATAACACCCGAAGACCTCTGAGTTCTCCCTGTTCCGGACCACAGAAACACAGAGACTTCTAGTCGCAGTCAGAGATCAAGTTTTATTGGCAGCTACCAAGTAACAGAAGTCCTAGAAGCACGACAAACACGGGTCATGTGTTCTCAGGAGACTGTTTGTTTTTACAGAACCAGCCTTCTCCTTATATACAGAAATAATAGCTGCAAGCAAGAATTCTTGAGTTTATGATATGGCTATACACATATTTCTACAATAATACAAAAGAGCGAAGTCATGTAGGCAAGCCCGTATTTTAGATGTCCGATTCGTGATAGATTACCCAGCCAAGCCCGGAACTTCCATCAGATATCGGTGAAGCCCCAATAAAAGAAGGCACCTCCTAGTCATAAAACTGGCCATAAACAGGGAGCGTGGACAGGGGTGTATGTGTGTAGAAAACATGATCTGTACGCGATGAATGGTTTGTGGTATGTTGTGCATTGATGCTATCGTGTTTGGCCACTGGGCGAGGAGCTGCCTAAACAGGTTTGGCTGGAGGCAAGGGAGTCAGTTGGGACAGGTCAGGGGGGAGTCAGGGAAGGTGGACGTGTCCCTTGAGATCAAGCTCGACCTTTAATTGACTTATCATGAGGGCAAGACACAAAATGGATTCCGTTTACAAAATGGAGTCTGGGGGGTTGGGACGGAAACTACGATTTAGGGGTGTTAGCATGTCTCGATCATGACGCAAATGCATAGGAATGATGTCCTAATCATTATCGGTTCGTCGACACCAAATTCGTCATGGTACGTTGATGTTTCGGGACACAGGTATCGGACCACGATACCGGGACAACGGTAGGGTCCAGAATTTTCAGAACCACAATAGAAGGAGGATATCTCAGGCCACTGACAATGAATTGCTAGAGTTGCGACAGGGGTCTGGAGATCTAATTACTTATTTGGCACAATTTAACAAACTGATTGTTGAAACTCATTGGCCAGAAGAGAAGAGGGCAGCCTTGTTCTATTGAGGACTTCGTGATGAGTTAAAGGATTCTTTAGCACAGATTCCCAATCGACCAACGGATCTCTCTGCGTTAGTAGATTTAGCACTGGAATTAGATTTTCGGAGTGTGGAGACGAAAGGCGAAAAGAAAAAAGATTTTCGGGTGAGCTTCCCACGTTTTGATAGAATCAAGACTGAAGTAACCAAGAGTGCTAGTGCACACTCCGACGTGGAACCTATGCAGATTGGAGCAGTCCGTGGTCCATTGAGTAAGGAAGAGAAAGAGCAGAGACGAGTGAAAAGATTGTGCTTGTATTGTGGAATGCCGGGGCATTTTGTTAAAGAATGTCCAAAACGACCCAAGATTCAGATGAAGGGAAACACCATGAACCATCAGTAGAGGGGGTCGCTCTGATGGCGAAAGAGGAAAAGACGATCCCAGAAAGTCATTCAATCCTAAACACTTTGCAAACCTTGATGCCTCATCTCATTTTGCAGTTGACCTTGAAGGTTTGAGATAGAGAAATCTTCGGAGTGGCAGTTATGTTGGATTCGGGAGCCACGGGCAATTTTTGTGATATTAAGTACGCAAGACGAATGGGCATACAAGCTATCAGGAAGGTTAAGAGCGAATCAGTGAGAGCGGTGGATGGGACCAATCTGTCTTCAGGCCCCATCACTAGTCACACAGAACCAGTGGAGCTTTTTCAGGCTGATGGTCATCATGAACAGGTGCAATTTAACTTAATTGATGCGCCACAGTTTCAACTGATTTTAGGATTGCCGTGGCTCACCTTACACAATCCAACTATTGATTGGGAGAACCGAACTGTTAAGATGCAATCTGTTTTTTGTCAGGAACACTGTTATTGTAAGGATCTGCGAGTTCTGTTCCGACTCAGTCCCAATTGCTTTCGCATGGAGGGCAATCTATCAGTGTGATTACTGCAATGGAAATTCCAGAGGAATACTAAGAGTTCAAGGAAGTTTTTAGCGAACAGGAAGCGGAGATATTGCCTCCGCATCGCTCGTATGATTGTGCTATCGATTTGGAACCTGGGGCGGTCCTTCCCTGCAGTAGGATTTATGCGCTAATGGAAAAAGAGAACCAATATTTGAAGGAATACTTAGACCGATATTTGGCAAATGGATTCATCAGACCTTCCCAGTCCCCAGTGTCATCCCCGTTGTTTTTCATTCCTAAAAAAGAAGAAGGAACTCTAAGAACCTGCATAGACTATCAAGCCTTGAATAGAGCCACAGTCAAGAATCGATATCCCTTACCTTTGATTTCGGTTTTACTGGATCAAATTAAAGATGCACAAATCTTCACCAAGATGGATTTGCGTGGAGCATATCATCTGGTCAGGATGAAGGAGGGCCACGAGTGGAAGACGGCCTTTCGAACTAAGTTCGGTTTGTTTGAATACTGCGTGATGCCCTTCGGTCTTTGTAATGCTCCTGCCGTGTTCCAGCATTTTATCAACGACATCATGGGAGACTTGATTGATAAGATTGCTGTCATCTATTTAGATGACATTTTGATCTTTTCTAAGAATCCTCAAGAGCATCCGGAACATGTGAAGACTGTGTTGGGGCGTTTGCAGACTTATCATCTATTTGTGAAATTAGAGAAATGTGTATTCAGCACCAATCGAGTGGAATTTCTGGGCTTTGTGTTGTCTCCGCAAGGAGTAATGATGGATCCTGGAAAGGTATGAGCAGTTGAGAGTTGGCCATCGCCAAAGGATGTGAAAGAAATTCAGAGGTTTCTGGGATTCGCCAACTTTTACCGCCGTTTTATATCCGGTTTTTCACAGTTGATTGTGCCCATTACAAGGTTACTCAAGAAGGGAGTGAAATTTCAGTGGTCACCTGAAGCGGAGAGTGCCATCTCTATCTTGAAGAAGAGTTTCACGTCTGCACCTCTTTTACGTCATGCGGATCCTGCTGAACCTTTTTTTGTAGAAGCAGATGCTTCCGACCAAGCCATCGGAGGGGTTCTATCACAGAGACATCCTGAGACAGGGCAATTGCACCCCGTTGCCTTCCGTTCACGGAAATTGAATTCTGCTGAAATTAATTACACAATTTCTGAAAAAGAACTTTTGGCAGTCAAAGATGCCTTTGAAGATTGGAGACATTATCTTCTGGGGGCTCGTCATAAAGTCACAGTGTTCACTGATCATAAGAACTTGCAATTTTTGAAAACAGCAAAGACTTTGACTCACCGACAGTTACGTTGGTCTCTTTATTTTTCTTATTTTGATTTTGTCATTACTTATCGACCTGGCAGCAAGAATGGAAAGGCAGATGCGTTGTCGCGCATTGATACAGTGGAGACGCAGCATGCCGTGGAGATTCAACCCATTATCCCTGAGACTCAAGTTATCTGTATCATCACTTTGGATAGTATCCAAGAGGAAGTCAGGAAAAGTTTGACTACAGAAGAAATTCAGACTTGGGTAGCTCAAGACTCTGGACGCAAATGTCATCAGCAATTACCATACCATCAAGAAGCCTTGTATCTTCCAACCTTGTCTTTACAGGAGAAGGCTCTGAGGATGTGCCATGATCAACCATTAGCTGGTCATAAGGGTGTTATGAAAACCTTGGATTTAGTTCAGTGTTATTTTTGGTGGCCTGGGTTGTCTTCCTCTGTCAAACAGTATGTCCTGTCTTGTGATTTATGTGCCCGAAGTAAGTCTACACGACAAGCCCCACAGGGTATGTTGCAACCCTTGCCAACTCCTACCTGTCCCTGGCATACAGTAATCATGGATCTTATTGTAGAGTTGCCTAATAGTAAAGGGTTTAACACTATTCTAGTCTTTGTGGACACTTTCTCTAAGATGTGTCATTTTATTCCTCTGTCGGGACTTCCCTCTGCAAAAGATTTGGCCCGACTGGTTGGGGAATATATTGTGAGGTTACATGGAGTTCCCAAGATTGTCATATCGGATCGGGGGGCTCAGTTTGTTTCCCATTTTTGGAAGGCATTTCTCCATGGGTTAGGAGTG
This sequence comes from Lissotriton helveticus, assembly GCF_964261635.1. Lineage (NCBI taxonomy): Eukaryota > Metazoa > Chordata > Amphibia > Caudata > Salamandridae > Lissotriton > Lissotriton helveticus. The sequence goes on from NC_136073.1 coordinate 824,141,809, forward strand.
GAGGCTAGGTATTCTACTAGCTATCATCCGGAGACGGATGGCGAAACTGAGCGTCAAAATCAGGAATTAGAACAATATTTGAGGATGTTTCTTATGGACCAGGGAGGAGAGTGGGCTGATCAGTTGTGGATGGCTGAATTTGCATGTAATAACGCTAAAAGTGCCTCTACAGGTTATTCCCCTTTTTATCTCAATTATGGGAGGCATCCGAATCCCTTTCTTGTTCAAGATGACCTGGGGGTGCCAGCTGTAGGGGAGTTGTTGAAGGACATGTCCCAGATTCACAAGGCTTCAGAAGAGAACTTGATTAAGGCCAAAGAAAAGTACAAGCAGGGAGCAGATCGACATCGAAAGCCAGCCCCAGCTTATCAGGCAGGAGATAAGGTGTGGTTGTCGACAAAGCATTTGCGGCTCAAAGGGAATAGGAAGTTCCAGTCTCGTTTTGTAGGTCCATATGTAATTGATAAGGTCTTGGGTCCTGTTACGGTGAGATTAAGGCTTCCTCCTAACATGAGTATTCACCCAGTCTTTCATGTCTCCCTATTGAAGAAAACCTCCCCTCATGTTAGAATCGTAAAACCTCCTCCACCACTCCTCCTTCAAGGACATGCTGAGTATGAGGTTAAAGGAGTTCTGGACTCCAAGATTCGTTCCAACAGATTATTTTATTTGATTGATTGGAAGGGATATGGTCCGGAGGAACGATCTTGGGAATTAGCGAACAATGTGCATGCCCCTCAGTTGGTTAAACGTTTTCATTCCCAATTCCCATCCAAGCCAAGACCGATGACTCGGTCTTTGAGAGTGGGTACTGTCAGGAGTCACTCTGTTAGTGCCTTGCAAGGAACACTGCCCTTTCCAGTCTTGAAGAGATCCCGAGTGATCGTTAAGCCAAGGATGGTTAATCTCTGGTTCAATCTCTGTTAGACTGAAATTCCAAGATGGCCGCCGCGATTGCCGCAATTGAAGATGTGGGGCGGCTCTAGTCTTCTGTTGAGTTGAGGAGCAGGCGTGCAGTACACTGCGCACTTCAAAATAGTATTTGTCGTGAGTGGCAGTTTATCCAAGTGCGCTCACGTTATGAAGTAAAGATTCTAGAAAGAGATTTCTTGGGTGTAGTTTAAGACACCGTTTCTGTAGAATTATCAAAAGGACTAGTGAGGGAGTGCAAGTACTCCTGAATTCCAAAGTAACTACTCGTTCGAGTCTACCGACTTAACAGTTGTGAGTAGAACGTTCCAGGAATCTTCAAGTCAGTTGGAAGTAGCGTTCTTCAGTCAGAGTTCTTATCCTGAAGTAATTTCTTGGAGAACTGTTTCCCTACGAAAAAGTCGAGAAAACTTGTTCTGTGAAGGTGAAGTCGCAGCTACTCATCTCCCTTTAGTCCAGTGGTTGAGGTGAGGTAGTTGGAAACTTCAACAACGAACATTGAAGCGTCTGAAGCTGAAGTAAGACTTTTCTAGCCATCTAGTGTGTGAACTTCAAAGTACTCTTTGCACCTGAAACTCCCCTTGCGCTATCCTTATCTTTCCTTCCTTCTGTTCCTCCCTTGTTCCTTTTTGCGCGCATCATCAAGAGTACAAGACAGTATCTACCGAACATTATAAACACTAACTATTTACAGGAGAGCTCACCAATGAAGAAGGTAGCGTAAGTCTCTCAGAGTGTAGTATAAGGCATATTCCATAATTAGAGTTTACTAAGTATGATACTCTCTCTTCCAGAAAAATCAATCTCTTCATGGTAACTACTCACAACCACATACAGAGAGAAGCAAGACTCTGAAGACAGCTGGTAGGATAGATTGGTATTTAGAATTGTCATTCTGAAATTGTAGCAAGGAGTTGTTGCATGTATTCTTCCTTTTCCTTTGTGCATTAGGAACCCAAGGGCAGTCCCGAGATCCAATCGAATTTAGAAGGACACGTGGGTACCAGCTGTTGTCGGAGTGTCTCTCTTTTCTGTCCAATTCCCCTTTCCCCGTCTCTGGTGCAGTTGCTTGTTCAAGCGACGACACTGGGGAGGGGGCGTTGGGAGTAAGCATCAATTTTGCCTCTGCGAAAGAATCTGGGACCTGACAGTTTGAAGTGCTCAAGTAGTTCACTCGCCCAGGCAGAATGGTCGAAGAGTTTAATTTAAAATCTCTAGGAGAAATGTTAGTAGGGATTCAGAGAGATATAGGGGCAGTTAGGGAAGAAAATAAGACTTTGAAACAAGAGTTATTAGTTTCTCGTCAGGAAACCATGCTGTTATCCCGGAAGGTAGATGGGTTGGCTATGAGTAATCCCTTGGGTCCTTCCCCAAGTACTAGTAAGGCGACCTCAGAGACTGATCCTAGAACAGTAGCACAAGTTATTCATTCTGTTTCTCCTTTAATTCCCTTAGCAGCCCCAGAGCGTTTTCATGGAGACCCTCAAAAGGCCCAGTTATTTTTAACCCAATGCTCCTTACATTTTATGTGTCGTCCTACCCTGTTTCCTGATGCTCAGTCTAGAGTGGCGTTTGTTTTGTCATATTTGGGAGGGGATGCTGCCAATTGGGCAATGCCCTTGGTTACACGAGATGATCCCTTCTCACATGATTTTGATAATTTCAAGGCAGAGTTTCTCCGCATTTTTGATAGAAGGAGGATATCTCAGGCAACTGACAATGAATTGCTAGAGTTGCGACAGGGGTCTGGAGATCTAATTACTTATTTGGCACAATTTAACAAACTGATTGTTGAAACTCAATGGCCAGAAGAGAAGAGGGCAGCCTTGTTCTATCGAGGACTTCGTGATGAGTTAAAGGATTCTTTAGCACAGATTCCCAATCGACCAACGGATCTCTCTGCGTTAGTAGATTTAGTACTGGAATTGGATTTTCGGAGTGTGGAGAGGAAAGGCGAAAAGAAAAAAGATTTTCGGGTGAGCTTCCCACGTTTTGATAGAATCAAGACTGAAGTAACCAAGAGTGCTAGTGCACACTCCGACGTGGAACCTATGCAGATTGGAGCAGTCCGTGGTCCATTGAGTAAGGAAGAGAAAGAGCAGAGACGAGTGAAAAGATTGTGCTTGTATTGTGGAATGCCGGGGCATTTTGTTAAAGAATGTCCAAAACGACCCAAGATTCAGATGAAGGGAAACGCCATGAACCATCAGTAGAGGGGGTCGCTCTGATGGCGAAAGAGGAAATGACGATCCCAGAAAGTCATTCAATCCTAAACACTTTGCAAACCTTGATGCCTCATCTCATTTTGCAGTTGACCTTGAAGGTTTGAGATAGAGAAATCTTCGGAGTGGCAGTTATGTTGGATTCGGGAGCCACGGGCAATTTTTGTGATATTAAGTACGCAAGATGAATGGGCATACAAGCTATCAGGAAGGTTGAGAGCGAATCAGTGAGAGCGGTGGATGGGACCAATCTGTCTTCAGGCCCCATCACTAGTCACACAGAACCAGTGGAGCTTTTTCAGGCTGATGGTCATCATGAACAGGTGCAATTTAACTTAATTGATGCGCCACAGTTTCAACTGATTTTAGGATTGCCGTGGCTCACCTTACACAATCCAACTATTGATTGGGAGAACCGAACTGTTAAGATGCAATCTGTTTTTTGTCAGGAACACTGTTATTGTAAGGATCTGCCAAGTTCTGTTCCGACTCAGTCCCAATTGCTTTCGCATGGAGGGCAATCTATCAGTGTGATTACTGCAATGGAAATTCCAGAGGAATACCAAGAGTTCAAGGAAGTTTTTAGCGAACAGGAAGCGGAGATATTGCCTCCGCATTGCTCGTATGATTGTGCTATCGATTTGGAACCTGGGGCGGTCCTTCCCTGCAGTAGGATTTATGCGCTAACGAAAAAAGAGAACCAATATTTGAAGGAATACTTAGACCGATATTTGGCAAATGGATTCATCAGACCTTCCCAGTCCCCAGTGTCATCCCCGTTGTTTTTCATTCCTAAAAAAGAAGAATGAACTCTAAGAACCTGCATAGACTATCAAGCCTTGAATAGAGCCACAGTCAAGAATCGATATCCCTTACCTTTGATTTCGGTTTTACTGGATCAAATTAAAGATGCACAAATCTTCACCAAGTTGGATTTGCGTGGAGCATATCATCTGGTCAGAATGAAGGAGGGCCACGAGTGGAAGACGGCCTTTCGAACTAAGTTTGGTTTGTTTGAATACTGCGTGATGCCCTTCGGTCTTTGTAATGCTCCTGCCGTGTTCCAGCATTTTATCAACGACATCATGGGAGACTTGATTGATAAGATTGCTGTCATCTATTTAGATGACATTTTGATCTTTTCTAAGAATCCTCAAGAGCATCCGGAACATGTGAAGACTGTGTTGGGGCGTTTGCAGAATTATCATCTATTTGTGAAATTAGAGAAATGTGTATTCAGCACCAATCGAGTGGAATTTCTGGGCTTTGTGTTGTCTCCGCAAGGAGTAATGATGGATCCTGGAAAGGTACGAGCAGTTGAGAGTTGGCCATCGCCAAAGGATGTGAAAGAAATTCAGAGGTTTCTGGGATTCGCCAACTTTTACCGCCGTTTTATATCCGGTTTTTCACAGTTGATTGTGCCCATTACAAGGTTACTCAAGAAGGGAGTGAAATTTCAGTGGTCACCTGAAGCGGAGAGTGCCTTCTCTATCTTGAAGAAGAGTTTCACGTCTGCACCTCTTTTACGTCATGCGGATCCTGCTGAACCTTTTTTTGTAGAAGCAGATGCTTCCGACCAAGCCATCGGAGGGGTTCTAGCACAGAGACATCCTGAGACAGGGCAATTGCACCCCGTTGCCTTCCGTTCACGGAAATTGAATTCTGCTGAAATTAATTACACAATTGCTATAAAAGAACTTTTGGCAGTCAACGATGCCTTTGAAGATTGGAGACATTATCTTCTGGGGGCTCGTCATAAAGTCACAGTGTTCACTGATCATAAGAACTTGCAATTTTTGAAAACAGCAAAGACTTTGACTCCCCGACAGTTACGTTGGTCTCTTTATTTTTCTTATTTTGATTTTGTCATTACTTATCGACCTGGCAGCAAGAATGGAAAGGCAGATGCGTTGTCGCGCATTGATACAGTGGAGACGCAGCATGCCGTGGAGATTCAACCCATTATCCCTGAGACTCAAGTTATCTGTATCATCACTTTGGATAGTATCCAAGAGGAAGTCAGGAAAAGTTTGACTACAGAAGAAATTCAGACTTGGGTAGCTCAAGACTCTGGACGCAAATGTCATCAGCAATTACCATACCATCAAGAAGCCTTGTATCTTCCAACCTTGTCTTTACAGGAGAAGGCTCTGAGGATGTGCCATGATCAACCATTAGCTGGTCATAAGGGTGTTATGAAAACCTTGGATTTAGTTCAGCGTTATTTTTGGTGGCCTGGGTTGTCTTCCTCTGTCAAACAGTATGTCCTGTCTTGTGATTTATGTGCCCGAAGTAAGTCTACACGACAAGCCCCACAGGGTATGTTGCAACCCTTGCCAACTCCTACCTGTCCCTGGCATACAGTAACCATGGATATTATTGTAGAGTTGCCTAATAGTAAAGGGTTTAACACTATTCTAGTCTTTGTGGACACTTTCTCTAAGATGTGTCATTTTATTCCTCTGTCGGGACTTCCCTCTGCAAAAGATTTGGCCCGACTGGTTGGGGAATATATTGTGAGGTTACATGGAGTTCCCAAGATTGTCATATCGGATCGGGGGGCTCAGTTTGTTTCCCATTTTTGGAAGGCATTTCTCCATGGGTTAGGAGTGGAGGCTAGGTATTCTACTAGCTATCATCCGGAGACGGATGGCCAAACTGAGCGTCAAAATCAGGAATTAGAACAATATTTGAGGATGTTTCTTATGGACCAGGGAGGAGAGTGGGCTGATCAGTTGTGGATGGCTGAATTTGCATGTAATAACGCTAAAAAGTGCCTCTACAGGTTATTCCCCTTTTTATCTCAATTATGGGAGGCATCCGAATCCCTTTCTTGTTCAAGATGACCTGGGGGTGCCAGCTGTAGGGGAGTTGTTGAAGGACATGTCCCAGATTCACAAGGCTGCAGAAGAGAACTTGATTAAGGCCAAAGAAAAGTACAAGCAGGGAGCAGATCGACATCGAAAGCCAGCCCCAGCTTATCAGGCAGGAGATAAGGTGTGGTTGTCGACAAAGCATTTGCGGCTCAAAGGGAATAGGAAGTTCCAGTCTCGTTTTGTAGGTCCATATGTAATTGATAAGGTCTTGGGTCCTGTTACGGTGAGATTAAGGCTTCCTCCTAACATGAGTATTCACCCAGTCTTTCATGTCTCCCTATTGAAGAAAACCTCCCCTCATGTTAGAATCGTAAAACCTCCTCCACCACTCCTCCTTCAAGGACATGCTGAGTATGAGGTTAAAGGAGTTCTGGACTCCAAGATTCGTTCCAACAGATTATTTTATTTGATTGATTGGAAGGGATATGGTCCGGAGGAACGATCTTGGGAATTAGCGGACAATGTGCATGCCCCTCAGTTGGTTAAACGTTTTAATTCCCAATTCCCATCCAAGCCAAGACCGATGTCACAGTTAATTGCAGATTGACTAACCTTAATAATCAGATACAGCAGGAGCGATCTAGTAGCTGATTTCACTCCTCCCTAGGAGTGGCACCCAAAGTGAGTTCATATATATGTACAACTCTCCTATGAGGACCCCACCCAGGGAAGGGGAAAAGTGGAGAAATAAAACATAAAGGACTGGCAGCCAGAAACCATCTACAATGCTCGGCGACAGGAGAGATATCATACGCTAGGTCTGCATTCGGGTTCCTGCATAAGAATACAAAGAACACACATAAATACACTCCGGTATGATATATGCAGTTACTTAAATAAATGGATGTGAGAATAACTTACTGCAATATGCTGCCACAATCTCCCATAGAAAAGATCTCAGAGTAAAAAGGCAAAAATAAAGTAAATAGTCAAAAGAAACACAAGCTCTCTCCAAGAATCCTTGAAACTCGGTGTAAGTCTACTTAGCTCAAAACACGACGTCTCTTCCGCCTGTTTTATAAGTCCAAAAACCTCGAGGACTTGTCTGGAAACAATACGTCTTGAATTCCAAACGACAGGTACAGTAGATAATCCGAGCCTCTCAACAGCTCTAGGGTTTCATGTGGATTCAGTCATAAATCAAAGTTTCACTACCAAAGACTGGCTGTCTTCGTTTCTCACTGTTGCTAGAGCAACACCCCAGCGCCACACTGTTTCAGAAGGGGCGCTTCAAATGTGTTCACAAGCACTCCCCAGAGCTTTCCCTCGCTGAATAAACAACGCTGCTCTTCAGCGCGGCTCCACAGGTCACTAGGGGTCAAGTTCGCGATCACGGACAGTAACTCACAGAGTTCTTCCGCGCTGAAGCTCAGCGCGGCTCCCAAGCTTCTCTGCAATCAAAAGGGCTCCAGAATCCTCGTTCTCCGTTAACAGAGCGTCAGGTAGGCAATCAGGTGACAAGCACCGAGCTCTGCCTTTAGAGAATGGATATAGGGAACAGACAGGAAGTAAGAGCGAAGGACACAAACAACAGACTACAGAGCAGGCATTCTGGGAGATGTAGTCTACACATAAGAGAGCCTAAATTGTGACAACCGATGACTCGGTCTTTGAGAGGGGGTACTGTCAGGAGTCACTCTGTTAGTGCCTTGCAAGGAACACTGCCCTTTCCAGTCTTGAAGAGATCCAGAGTGATCGTTAAGCCAAGGATGGTTAATCTCTGGTTCAATCTCTGTTAGACTGAAATTCCAAGATGGCCGCCGTGATTGCCGCAATTGAAGATGTGGGGCGGCTCTAGTCTTCTGTTGAGTTGAGGAGCAGGCGCGCAGTACACTGCGCACTTCAAAATAGATGTTGTCGTGAGTGGCCGTTTATCCAAGTGCGCTCACGTTATGAAGTAAAGATTCTAGAAAGAGATTTCTTGGGTGTAGTTTAAGACACCGTTTCTGTAGAATTATCAAAAGGACTAGTGAGCGAGTGCAAGTACTCCTGAATTCCAAAGTAACTACTCGTTCGAGTCTACCGACTTAACAGTTGTGAGTAGAACGTTCCAGGAATCTTCAAGTCAGTTGGAAGTAGCGTTCTTCAGTCAGAGTTCTTATCCTGAAGTAATTTCTTGGAGAACTGTTTCTCTACGAAAAAGGTCGAGAAAACTTGTTCTGTGAAGGTGAAGTCGCAGCTACTCATCTCCCTTTAGTCCAGTGGTTGAGGTGAGGTAGTTGGAAACTTCAACAACGAACATTGAAGCATCTGAAGCTGAAGTAAGACTTTTCTAGCCATCTAGTGTGTGAATGTGGAGTTGGGTGACGGGCGGACCGGAATAACAGGCGGGGAGGCCGGATATAGTGAGCTATGACAGGAGATTTTATTCAGCAGATGGACAATGTCACAATGAGGGAGGGTCGCAGGGTAGATTCCTCGGGGTGGTGGGCTGCTGGATACTGCTGTGGACCAGGCTCGGCGAGGTCGTATGGGATCGGGTCCTGCTTCTCCTTGTTCCGCCAGTAGTCTCCTCGGTATGGTACTGGGGCTCCTTGGAGGCTTGAAAAAAGGAGAGAAGCGTAGGGCTTTAGTCCGAGTACACAATCGGAATACCACCACCTACACCGGGGAGTGAGAGGGTACGGAGAAAGGCCTGTGAGGAGGGGACGGTAAGGGAGGATGGAACAGGCAAGGAAGAGATGGGAGGGAAGAAGGTTGTCAGGTGCTGGGCAGTGCTCGGTCTTTGGTACAGTGCGCGTGAATTCTAGGTAAATATACTCTATCCCTGTGCTCGTGCAGTCTAAGTTATATACAGGTCTATTTACAGATACAGCTATATACAGGAGGGGACACGGAGAAAGGGTGACGGGTACTCACGTGCCCCGCCGCAACTCTCGTCCGAGTTGCGGCCGCTCTCCAGCTTCCTCCTGAGGACGCCACCAGTCCTCCGTCCACACGTCCTCTTCCTCGTCCTCGCTTCGGTCTCGCAGTGCTGCTCCTCTCTCTCTCCGGGGTTCGTCGCTGTCCGCTGCCTCCTGCCACGAGTCGGTTGCTCCGAACGCCTCTCCTTCGTCCTCGGGGCTTTTTCTACCTTCCGGGAGTTTGTCTGTCTGTCCACTTCCGAGGTCAGGGCCGATCGCTTCCGGGTCGCTAGGGGTCGTCCCACTGTCGCTTCCGGGGTCACTGGCGAGTGTTTCCGGTCCTTCAAGCTCCGGTGTCGGTACCTGCAGGGGATGACAAAGAGAAGGTGTCCTGGGTGTCCGGGACGTTAATTGACCGGGCGCGGGGGACAGGACCCCCGCGCTCGGACATCGTTGCGCCGAGGTATGTGCCGCTGCCTCTCCACATCCCCTTTCCCTAGCTGTCTTTCTTGTAGGGGGACTGGGAGGTGGATAGCGGGACAGATAATCAGCGTTGCCCTGTTGCAGTCCTTTCCTGTGCAATGTTTTAAACCTGAATGGCTGTAGGGAGAGGAACCACCGGAGTACTCGGTCATTGTGGCCCCTATTGCGGGCCATCCACTCCAGAGGGGCATGATCAGTGTAGAGAACGAATTCCCGCCCCTCCAGATAGTACCGAAGACTTTCCACTGCCCATTTGATTGCTAGGGCCTCTTTCTCTACCACAGCATAGTTTACTTCTCGGGGAAATAGTTTCCTGCTGAGGTAGAGGATAGGCCGTTCGACCCCTGTGGAATCCCTCTGTGAGAGCACCGCCCCTAAGCCCTGATCAGAGGCATCGGTCTGAAGTATGAATGTTCGGGTATAGTCTGGACTGACTAACACCGGTTCAGAAATCAGGGACTGTTTCAGTCGTTCAAAGGCGTGGACCACCAGGGGTGTAGGATGTCTGAGTAGTTCTTCTGTGTTCGTGGTTTTCTTCAACAGGTCGGTCAAAGGGGCCGCCGTTTGGGAGAAATTCGGGATAAACCTCCTATAGTACCCTAATAATCCCAGAAAGGCACGGAGCTCCTTCCGGGTTTGAGGGAAGGGGATGGCCTGAATGGCCTTGATCTTATTGTCCTGAGGCCGGATGAGCCCTTCCCCTAACAGGTAACCGAGGTATTTCACACTCTGGGCCGCTAAGGTGGTCTTGGAGGGGTTGATGGTGAAACCATTGTTCCCTAGAGAGGTGACTACGGCTCTTAGATGTCGTAGATGCTGCTCCCAACTATCGCTATAAATAACGATGTCGTCCAGGTACGCCCCGGCGTACTTGATATGCGGTTGTAGCACCAAGTTCATGGCCCTTTGAAACGTAGCCGGGGCCCCGTGAAGTCCAAAGGGCATCACTTTAAACTGAAACAAGCCCTCAGAGGTGGAGAAGGCGGTCTTGGGTTTGTCGGCTGCTTTGAGGGGGATCTGCCAGTACCCCTTGCAGAGATCAAGGGTACTTATGTACTTGGCTTTGCCTATTCGTTCCACCATTTCATCTACGCGGGGTAGGGGGTAGGTGTCGAAGGCCGATATCTTATTCACTTCCCTAAAGTCTATACAAAATCTAGAGGAGCCATCTGGCTTGGGGACTAGAACAATTGGGGAGTTCCAGCTGCTACTGGAGGGTTCTATGATGCCCATTTTCAGCATTTGGTTCGTCTCCTCTTTGATGATGGCTCTACGTGCTTCAGGGATGCGGTAAGGCCTTTGTCTCACTGTCTTTCCTGGTTCCGTATGGATGGCATGTTCCACCACAGTGGAGTGTCCGGGTAGGGAGGAAAACACAGGTTGCACTGAGGACAAGGTCCGTCTGAGATCCCGTTTGTTCTGTTCTGGGAGGTCAGGGTCTATGCACCCTTCGAAGGGAGGGGTTGTTGCACTGGACAGGACAGGACGGGGTCCCTCCCACTTCTTTAGGAGGTTCACGTGATAGATTTGGGTGATTCCTCGGGTGGGTTCGGTTTCTACTTCGTATGTAACCGGGGTCACGGCTCTTAGAACAGGGAAGGGGCCCTGCCACTGCCCTAGCAACTTATGGTCGGAAGAAGGTAGTAACAACAACACTAGATCCCCAGGATTAAATTTCCGGGCTTTAGTTCCCTTGTCGTATTGGTGTTTCTGGGTGTTTTGAGCGGCCACCAGGTTCTGCCTCACGATGACCCTTATCTGTTCTAAGTGGGTCTTTAGATTGTCCACATATTCGGGTAGGGGTCGGGTTCTGTCGGGTTCGGCTTCCCACGCTTCCCTAGCCATATCCAAGAGTGTCCGTGGGGCTCGGCCATACAACAACTCATAAGGAGAGTAACCAGTACTGCTTTGCGGCTTGCACCTGATGGCAAACAGCGCCAGGGGCAGCATCTCCTCCCACCTTTTGCTTTCGAGGCCTAGGAGTTTCTTCAGGGTCGTTTTGAGGGTGGCATTGTAGCGCTCCACCAACCCATCTGTCTGGGGGTGGTAGGCCGCTGTCCTTATTTGTTTGATGCCTAGGTGGGAGCAGACTTGGCGCATAAGGGAGGATACAAAGGGTGTCCCCTGATCGGTTAGTATCTCGCGGGGAAAACCCACCCTCGAGAAGATGGATATGAGGGCCTTGGATATGTTTTGAGTTGTGGGATGGCGTAAGGGTACCGCTTCAGGGAAGCGGGTGGCATAGTCTACCAACACAAGAGCGTACCGACAACCGGTTCTTGAGGGTAACAATGGTCCGATGATGTCCATGCCTACTCTTGTGAAAGGGACATCAATGAGGGGGAGGGGTTGTAGAGGAACCCTGGGGTGACGGTAGCGGCTGTTTTGTTGGCATACCGGGCATTCCCGGCAATACTGTTTGATTTGACCGTGTACCCCAGGCCAATAAAACTTATCCAGGATCGTGTGTCCGGTTTTCTCATCACTGAAATGACCTCCCAGCAAGTGGCTATGGGCCAGGAACAGTACTTTATCCCGGAATAACCCGGGGATAACCAGCTGGGTTGGCTGTTGGGGTCCTCCCTTTCTGTAGAGGAGCCCGTTTTTTCGGAAGAAATAAGGACCTACATGCAGCGGGTCCTCAGCATCCAGAGCACGGGCCCAAGCCTCCTGCAACACCGGGTCTTCCTGTTGCGTGGCGCGGAATTCCCGGTTGGTTTCCCATGGATGTACATCTACTTGAGCAGGAAAGGCCATAGCAAACTCTCTTTTTTCCTTTTTCTTCTGTCTTCGGGTCTTGGTAGGTCTGGTCGCCGGATTCACAGGAGAGAGTTCATGGGAGAACGGGGCCTCGGCCCACCATTTCCTCAGGGAATCGGTTGTGTCTTGGAGTAGATGGGGAAGCCCACTATAATCGCTGCCCAATATCGCTTGTTCAGGGAGATTGGGAATCAGGCCCACTGTCAGCAGACTGCCCGCGTCCGTGGGGTGTTGTACATGGACTCGGGTGGTCGGATAGTTCTTGGTGTCGCCATGTACACACGTGATAGCCACGGTGCCTGTCACTGGACCGACAGGGTGGGGTAGCTCCTGGGGTCTTAGAACGCTTTGCCTGCATCCAGTGTCGGCCAGGGCCATCATTCCATGTCCTTCTATCCGCACCGGACATCGAAATGGAGGAGGGGTGGTGTCCGCGGTGAGGCAGGCATAGTTTCTAGCCATCCCTATGTCCATGGGTTCCTCCTTTTGGGGGCAGACACGAGCAATATGCCCGTACCCACCACAGTGGTAACATTGAGGTCCAGGAGGGTGGGGTCGAGGCAGGATAGGGTATGGCATCAGGGGAGCGGGGTCAGGTTTCCTGACCACCTGAGGGGGTCGTGGGCCCCGGGGATGGCTTCCTGGAGTTATGCGGGAAGGGTGTTCCTCCTTGGGTCGTGGGTTTCCTGGGCTCGGCTATAGGCGCTGGCAATTTCTACAGCGCTGTCGAGCGTTAGGCGAGCATGTTGGCGTACCCACTTTTGGGTGGCAGGATGCAGGGAAGCCAAATACTGTTCCAAGTATATTTTGGCCAGAATGTCCTCCTTAGTGGCCGTAGCAGGTTTCAGCCACCGATTTGCCAGATCTTGTATACGGAAGGATAAAGCCCGAGGCGTTTCTTGGGGCCCTTCCCTGTCTTGACGCAGCCGAACCCTATATGTCTCGTCATCTATTCCTAGCCGTTCCAGGATGCAGGTCTTGATGTCGGCGTATGGAGTTTGTCCCTGGATGTTGGCTTGCTGGTAGGCAGCTTGCAGCTCACCAGTCAACAGGGGACCCAGGTAGTGGCCCCACCGATCAGCAGGCCAGGCAACCGCCTGGGCTAGGCGTTCAAAGTTTGTGAAGAAGTAATCGGGGTCCTCTCCGGGTACGTACTTCTGTAGAACGACTGAGGGTAGGGAGGTGACCGGTCTTTGTTGCCCCATGACGGTTGTGAGTTTCTCGAGGACTTGGTCCTGTGCGCTTCCCTGACCTTTCAGCACGTCATGCAGCTGGCCCCGATCGTCTTCGGCCGTCTTGAGGAACCTCTCCATCAATTTTCCCAGCTGTTCCTGGCTTTGCGCCAGTTGTTTGACTGCGGCCTCCATGCCTCCGGGTAATCCCACTTCTGACACCACTTGTGGAGTTGGGTGACGGGCGGACCGGAATAACAGGCGGGGAGGCCGGATATAGTGAGCTATGACAGGAGATTTTATTCAGCAGATGGACAATGTCACAATGAGGGAGGGTCGCAGGGTAGATTCCTCGGGGTGGTGGGCTGCTGGATACTGCTGTGGACCAGGCTCGGCGAGGTCGTATGGGATCGGGTCCTGCTTCTCCTTGTTCCGCCAGTAGTCTCCTCGGTATGGTACTGGGGCTCCTTGGAGGCTTGAAAAAAGGAGAGAAGCGTAGGGCTTTAGTCCGAGTACACAATCGGAATACCACCACCTACACCGGGGAGTGAGAGGGTACGGAGAAAGGCCTGTGAGGAGGGGACGGTAAGGGAGGATGGAACAGGCAAGGAAGAGATGGGAGGGAAGAAGGTTGTCAGGTGCTGGGCAGTGCTCGGTCTTTGGTACAGTGCGCGTGAATTCTAGGTAAATATACTCTATCCCTGTGCTCGTGCAGTCTAAGTTATATACAGGTCTATTTACAGATACAGCTATATACAGGAGGGGACACGGAGAAAGGGTGACGGGTACTCACGTGCCCCGCCGCAACTCTCGTCCGAGTTGCGGCCGCTCTCCAGCTTCCTCCTGAGGACGCCACCAGTCCTCCGTCCAGACGTCCTCTTCCTCGTCCTCGCTTCGGTCTCGCAGTGCTGCTCCTCTCTCTCTCCGGGGTTCGTCGCTGTCCGCTGCCTCCTGCCACGAGTCGGTTGCTCCGAACGCCTCTCCTTCGTCCTCGGGGCTTTTTCTACCTTCCGGGAGTTTGTCTGTCTGTCCACTTCCGGGGTCAGGGCCGATCGCTTCCGGGTCGCTAGGGGTCGTCCCACTGTCGCTTCCGGGGTCACTGGCGAGTGTTTCCGGTCCTTCAAGCTCCGGTGTCGGTACCTGCAGGGGACGACAAAGAGAAGGTGTCCTGGGTGTCCGGGACGTTAATTGACCGGGCGCGGGGGACAGGACCCCCGCGCTCGGACATCGTTGCGCCGAGGTATGTGCCGCTGCCTCTCCACAGTGAACTTCAAAGTACTCTTTGCACCTGAAACTCCCCTTGCGCTATCCTTATCTTTCCTTACTCCTGTTCCTCCCTTGTTCCTTTTTGCGCGCATCATCAAGAGTACAAGACAGTATCTACCGAACATTATAAACGCTAACTATTTACAAGAGAGCTCACCAATGAAGAAGGTAGCGTAAGTCTCTCAGAGTGTAGTATAAGGCATATTCCATAATTAGAGTTTACTAAGTATGATACTCTCTCTTCCAGAAAAATCAATCTCTTCATGGTAACTACTCACAACCACATACAGAGAGAAGCAAGACTCTGAAGACAGCTGGTAGGATAGATTGGTATTTAGAATTGTCATTCTGAAATTGTAGCAAGGAGTTGTTGCATGTATTCTTCCTTTTCCTTTGTGCATTAGGAACCCAAGGGCAGTCCCGAGATCCAATCGAATTTAGAAGGACACGTGGGTACCAGCTGTTGTCGGAGTGTCTCTCTTTTCTGTCCAATTCCCCTTTCCCCGTCTCTGGTGCAGTTGCTTGTTCAAGCGACGTCACTGGGGAGGGGGCGTTGGGATTAAGCATCAATTCTGCCTCTCTTAAAGAATCTGGGACCTGACACCAGGTAGCTGCTGTATGACCTCCGACCACAAAATGGTGGTGCCTTGCCTGGGTTGACTTGGTAACGCGGGTACTCGGGAAATGGCCGAAGGGCCAGTAGCCGAGTTCTAGCTGTGGGCTGCTTTTTTAGGCAGCCTGGGGGCTGTCTATGCTGTTAGGATGCCGCCAGAATCCCAGTGGGTGCCTGAGTGACCTTTCTAGAGGCAGATGGGCGGAGGTATCCCTCCCTTTCTCTCGCTGGGCTGGCCCATTAAGGTATGCTGAATAAGTGGGGTCAGAGGGCCTGAGCAGAAGTGGCGTCACTTGCATTCACGTGTGGCTCAGCAGTGTGAACTAATCTGTGCATTTAAAAAAATCTAAGTGAAGTTAATAAAACACGCCCCCCACCCCCTTTCTTTTCATAAAACTTTGCTGAAGCAGTGTCTTGCGGAAAGGCAATATGCAAATGTGGGCCTCTTTTTTGTGATGCGCCCGGGCATATTTTTGATCCCAATCCAACCCTGTGCCTCGCACCTTTAATCTCAGTTAGGACCATGCCACAAATAGGCGATCTTTAACTTCTCAATTAGCCCCATGGCACGTATTGTGACCTTCAGCACGTACTATGAGGATATCTCGAACCGAGATTGCCCCTGATGCCAGCACGTCTTCAAACACCATAGGGAGGTATAGAAGTTTAAACCCCCATCTCCCAGCCAGTACTGCACAAAACCTGCTGGCTTTTGCCCCATCTCCAAGCTCTCTCTCCTGCTCTGCGAATAACGGAGTGCCGACACCAGTATATCCTTACCGGCCGACAAAGAGGCACTGCAAGAAAAGGCAAACAACACGTCAGTAAGTGAGAATCCCTCAACCAAACTGCTATTGCTGGTACTGCATGGGTGGAGAGGGGTTGTCAGGGGTGGGTGGACCACTGTACTAAAAGCAGTTGGACCTCCATTTTCCGACCCAAATACTTGCCTAAGGGGTAAAATTCAATGCTGCAGCTGTTGTCGCTGTCACAATCCTAAATGAATGTGATGTGAAACAAGTGGGAGAAATGTCCAGCCATGTGATGGCGCAGCTGTATACACTGGTAATCTGGGAGAGAGCCGATGGTATCCCATCCATATGTATCAACAAGTTAGGGTGTCCCCTTAGGGTCTAGGGGCCAAAAACTCCCTTTAGACCACAAATGGTGTTTTAGAGATCACTGGCAGACGCCATAAAACATCCCCTCATGTACAGCTCTGTCACTATGAAAAATAAGCAAAGAAACAATAGAAGGACTCTCTTTGAATTTCTCTTTTCTTTTCTAACCTATGTGGTGGTGTTCAGATACATTACCCCAGTGCCTAATTTGAGCTGGTGCTTTCCTGTGCTTGGCACCGGTACGTAATTGGTGATAACAGCACATATGCCCCCTCGCAGCCATCGCACGCCAACACAACCTCAACATAATCTCCTACGCCGACGACACCCAGCTGATCCTCTCCCTGACCAACGACCCCGCCGCCGCCAGAGCCAACCTGCAAGAAGGGATGAGAGATGTAGCCGAGTGGATGACGACCAGCCGCCTGAAACTGAACTCAGACAAGACGGAGGTCCTCATCCTGGGCTCCTCGCCCTCTGCCTGGGACGACTCCTGGTGGCCCCCCGCCCTGGGCACCGCACCCAAACCGACGGACCACGCACGCAACCTGGGCTTCATCCTGGACTCCTCCCTCTCCATGACCAGACAAGTCAACGCCGTCTCCTCGTCATGCTTCAACATCCTACGCATGCTACGGAAGATCTTCTGGTGGATCCCCACCGAGACCAGGAAGACTGTCACCCAGGCCCTCGTCACCAGCCGACTGGACTACGGCAACGCCCTCTATGCCGGAACCACCGCCAAGCTCCAAAAGAGACTCCAGCGGATCCAGAACGCCTCAGCCAGACTCATCCTCGACATCCCACGAAACAGCCACATCTCCGGACATCTGAGAGACCTGCACTGGCTCCCCGTCAACAAAAGAATCACCTTCCGTCTCCTCACCCACGCACACAAAGCCCTACACAACCAAGGCCCGACTTACCTCAACAGCCGCCTCAACTTCTACGCTCCCAAACGCCATCTCCGCTCGACCAGTCACGCCCTCGCCGCCGTCCCCCGCATCCGAAGAGCGACAACAGGAGGAAGGTCCTTCTCCTACCTGGCCGCCAAGACTTGGAACTCCCTCCCGACCGACCTGCGCCTGACCCAAGACCACCTCTCCTTCAGGAAGAAGCTCAAGACCTGGCTGTTCGAGCAGTAAAGGCACCCCCCCTCCCAGCGCCTTGAGACCCTACGGGTGAGTAGTGCGCTCTATAAATGTCTTGATTGATTGATATGGCAGTCTGCCACCTGGTGGCACTGTTTTTCTGAGTTAGAGATGAGGAAAATAGTTGGTTAATAATTCAAAATACATTCCAAATTACTAATACCTGCAGCGCAAGTCATTCCTATAGCTTTGGGGGCTAGTATAGTCTGAACTATCACACTTGTAGGAGTGTGACGATTCTTAGTGGTTTTAGTATTGCCATTGGCAGCTCTAGTAGGGACAATGGATGGCCTGACTAGTGCCATGACACCTATTATTTCACAAATTAAGCACTGCCTCACATGCGCCACAGAACTTTGCACAAAAGTAAGTGTGCACTTTGACAAGACAGCAAATAAATCACACAAAGGAGAAAAACAATATGAAGAGGA
Organism: Lissotriton helveticus; assembly: GCF_964261635.1. NCBI lineage: Eukaryota > Metazoa > Chordata > Amphibia > Caudata > Salamandridae > Lissotriton > Lissotriton helveticus. The sequence goes on from NC_136073.1 coordinate 824,159,677, forward strand.
GTTGAGCCTCCAGAATGAAGAAATCTTATAATTACTAAATCATGCAAGACAGAGGTTGAAATTACCACTTCAAAGCGAAAGTGACCTCAATAAATTCCAGTTAGTTAATGTAAAGAGCCAGAAGAGCCTTAAAAGGTGCTTATGTGAGAGCAGCAGGGCCCAGGTGTGCATCTCTCTGTAGTCACCGCCGTCCAGAGTCCTAGATTTACTATCTGCATGCAACGGAGAGCTACCTGAAAAATGTCCAAGATGTAATACTGACATGATGATAAAAATGTGCAGCTCCAAATTTGCAGAGGAATTTACATGCTGTGCAAAAAAGGCCTGTTTTGGTAGAGACTCAGCGTTGCACTTTGGTGCAAAGGTGAATCAAAAGTGCGTAATGTGAGGATTGTACTCGAGGTACAAAATCCTGTACACATTTCCATGTGTAGAAACCCACACCAGAATGCATCATGTATTGCGTTTGATTTTGTGTAACTCACATGTTTAGAATAGCGCTATGACATGCTATAGCGCTTACTGCATTGTTTGCACCGGGTTTAAACATAGTGTAAGATTTAATGCAAAGCCAAGTCGGGTTATTTTAGTTGATTTGACTTTGCATGAAATCCAAGGGGTGTTTGAGCTGGACTATCCCAGACAGACCCCGGTTCGCACATATGAACGGGAGGTTGGCGCTTCGCAGTGCAAAAATACTTTTGGCGCTGAAAACCTTTAGCTCAGGAAAATTGATCAACGCTCCCATTTGCATCACTTGGAGCCTCCTCGAGCGCCTACATGAATCTTTAGTAAAGCTAGGACAGGATGTAAGACAAGCAACCTTTTTTTAATTCAGTGTTCCTGTCTCCACTACAATCAACATTTATTTTTAAAAAAAATACTGTTCGACCCCTGAGATGTGAATGATGCAGTTCTTACAATATTCAACGGGACCTAGATCTTAATTTCTTGTGGCCTAGAGAAGGGAGTTGCCACTACATTTCTTGAATTGTACAAGGGATTTTGGAAAAATGTCAGGCTTATGCACATGGCCATCTGGACAAATTTGGCTTGGAATGGAGATTTGCAAAAATGATGCCAAATCACATATGTTTTTTTTAATTAGAACTTTTGCACTATTGCCAAACGTTTAAAATCTGGTTGTAGATGCCATGGTCCAGTACCTCTGTACTAGCCTTTTCACTTCTTAGCTGACCAACGTTCTATTTGCAAAGATGCATGTACTGTAATAAAGGGTGAACACTGTACACTCTGCCAAATGGCTCAACCTCTATAGAATTTGCCTTTCAAAAGACTTTACAATGTAATACCCACTTGTGAGGACAGGCTTGTTGGTTACAAAAAAAAAATCACTTCATCGGCCATGCTCTCCTAAAGAAGTCGAATTTCACAGCATTCCAGGTCGAAAATGCTGACAGATTGTTATGTACTAATCTGTTATGCAAATACTTTGCACCAGCTTTCAGCTGCCCTTTGAGATCAGTGTAAGAGATTAAGAACAGCTACATAAAAACAACAACAAAAACTACTATAATGAAAACTCATTTTGTCTATTTTGTGTGAAAAGGTATAGGCAGAAAATCCCTTTTCACACCTAAAAATATGATAAAGAAGACAAAAAATACAAGGGCTTTGCATGAGATCCTTCAAGTTTTTTTGGATGCAAAATATTTGTTCCTGTAGAATGTTGTTTGCACGCCACAGGAACAACGCCTCCCATCATCCCACTCTAACCAGCCAATCACAGCAGAGCAAGGGAGGAAGATGTAACCAACACAGAGAGTCTCGTTCAGCTATTTGCAAATGAGTAATGATAAGTGAAAAGGTCAAGACTTTTCGACATGCTTTCCAGGAGCTGCATGGTAGCCTGGAGGCAGCATCGTCCTGCTAACACAATTCCTCCATCTTGAAGTCAGGCTCCACCTCATGACCTGGCTGCTGGCATATAGAATGCGTGTATGAATGTGTAAGACTGATGGATCCTCTTGAAAAGAGTCTCAATTTTAAGTTATTAATAGAATATTTCTTGTTTGTATATGTAATCGACTATTTTCTGCAACAGTGCCTGAACCAGCATACGACTAATTTCCAAACACTCTCAATGTTGGCACAACAGGTATTATAGGCTGATGGAGACAAAGTAAATTATTTGTTATTTATACTTTAAGATATTTGGTAAGGTGCTAACCTAGCTGCACTTTTTTTACTGAGAACTTTTTTGTTGCAGTAGCCGCATCTCAGACCTTGAGTGCTGTGCATAGAACAATGTGGTATACAGGGGCGCCGATTGTACAGAAAACAGGAAGTGAAAGGAAGGAGAACAATATTTTATCGATTTTATTTTATTTAAAGAGTTTTCCAAAGTGCAAACATGACCCAAGGGTATCAGAGAGCTGTACAAGGCGAACAAACAAGTTAAACAAGGGCAAAGTAGTGCAAAGCTACTTAACTACAAATAGAAATGTCAAATAGCAAGTTCCCTGTGCAATTGAGTTTAATGTAATATCATAATTCTCTACACAAACACATTTATTATTATTATTTTTTTTGAAGTTGTACATAGCGTGAACTTGACCCGAAGATATTGGATCGCTTTACATGAGCACCAGTTGCATTACACCAGGACACATTCATTTTTTGGTAGGCGCGGGGAGATAAAGTAATTTTCCCAAAATCACAGGATGTTGAGCCAACACTTCATATGGACGTCTTGGTGTTGCTAATACGCTTCTTATGAGGAACATATTGGGTTCCTCAGAGTTGCACGGAAATTACTGTTGGACATAGTGAGCCAATACACAACGCATTCTTTCATGACTAGAGAGCGACATACATATGGAAATTCAGAAGCACGTCAGGAGTAAGTCAGGAGTAGGTGACAGCTACTCAGAAAAAATTCTTTGTGGATCAGTCCATCCCATCGGAATAGTAACATGCACTTTAAACTACTGGTCACATTTTCAAAAAGAAAGTCTCCCGATTATCATTTGCTAGAAAGTCTCATGTGAGACATATTAGGAAAGAAATCTGTACAGGTGGGTGCTGGACTCTAAAACAAGGGCTTCCATTATAAGTAGGGCTCCCAGTTTTATGATATTTATTTTTTTGACATTTCCGTCTGTATTTATCCATATTTATTTTTGGCTGATTTTATCTGTATTTATCCCTATTTATTTGGGGTTTTGTGGAAAAATGAAACGGAAATCAGTATATTTAGCACATTTATTTAACCATTAACTATGCACTCATGCTTGAATGCCTGCCTTGTTTCAAGTTATTTTCCGTTTTTATTCACATTTAAAAATAAATACAGGCAAGAAAATAAATGTTTTCTGTCTGTGTTTATCTGTAAAAATCAGTAAAAACGAAAAACAGGGAGCCCGAATTATAAGGAAGGAATGAAATGTAGAACACTGATTGTCATGGAACAGTGAGTACCAGTACAAGCGATCATAAGCTTCGCCAAGCTCCAGATAGGGAGATACATCCATACTCAAGAAAGGCTGGGCTGCTCGTGCACAGTGCAAATATACGGTGTTATGCACCAGCATAGACATCGCAAGCACTTGTATTTACCATCAGAATGGCCATGTGCTTAAGAACCATCAAACCAGATATAGAAGCAGGAAGCAGAGTTTGCCATTGTTATGTGTTCAAACCGCCACAGACTAGCATCCTGGCATAGTATGAGTGGAGGGCGGCCGCTGTCTTTGTCCCTTTGATTACTTTTTTTTAAAAAAATTCTCAGAAAGCTCTTGAACACTGGATGGCAACATTTGTGGGGAAAACTTAGGGATTTATTAGGAGTTCAGCCGATGGGTTTCTCCGTCACAACGCAGACGCATAAGATGTCTGCCTTATTGCAAGTGCATTGTAACCTATAACTCCACTCAACACCAACCCGGCTCACCAACCCTCTCACTTGGTAGTATCAACTCTACCTTAGTTCCTCATCCCAAATCTATTGGTTATATTCTGGACTTAGGCCTGTTCCCATTGCCCCATCAAGGGAAACACAAAAGTATCCCTCCGCACACTGAGTCTTCAAGAAGAATATTTGTTTTAAAAAGGAGTTTGCTAAGTGTTCTCATTGGTTTCTGAATTGGTGAGACATAGTTTGAGTCAATATCTTTTGGCTTTTTTGCTTCATTTTATTCTTAGAGGCAAATTTCCTCCTTGTCTAAATGCTACATTCCTTTGGTTGGTATTTTGCATTTCAGAAGAGTGAACATTTATTAGTCATGTCTCTATGAGCTGAGTAAACCAGAATAAGCAGCAAACAAAGTGATATCAGCCATTCCTATCTGCAAAACTTGGAATCAGGCCCTAAAAAAACTTGAGGTATCCGTGCGGGGAAAGGTGTGTGTTGGAGAGGAATGGTCGCCCAGAGCACGCGCCAGTTTTGTTAAGTGTCTTCTTCTTCTTCTTCTTTGTGGAAGTGTAAATAAACTTATTTCTTACTGGTACAGTCCAAAGTTGTTCCTGATTCTCCAGTGCTCTTCGGCTACAGATTATCCCTGTTTCCAAGCTCACTTGCTATCGGCTGAGGATGCTCCTTCCCCATAATCAGTAAACTCTAGGAGGAGAGTCACACACCATGTTGTCCTCTACAAGAAGAGAAAGAATTGATTGACAGGATTCCACTTTCTACACTCTTCATTTCTGTCTTCATATAGATGAGACGTTTGGATTCCAACCCTAATGGAAATCAGAGGAAATTGAGAAAAGTCATAATCATCATTTTATTTTATTTTATTTTTTTCCAAAGAGTTAAATACTAATTTCAAATGAATATAAGGAGAATACCTGTCAAGTTTACATGAAAATTACATTGTAGTATTGCATCACACAGCAAGACTATGTTACGATAGGGAAATCTATGGATTATCGCACAGCCTGACCCCAGTTTAACTCCAGGTTGCACTGCCATTAGCCCAGAAGGAAGTCTGGGAAAGCCCTGGGTAGGAATTTGTAAATTGACTTGGAGAGGTAATTCCCGTCCTACTTCTGCACCCACCCTTAGTTCGTCCCTCATCCCCCCCTTTGTTTATTCCCTCATCCCCACCCTTGATGATTCCCTCATCCCCACCTTTGTTTATTCCCTCATTCCCTCCTTTGGCTCCTCCCTCATCCCTACCTTTGTTTAGTCCCTCATCCCCAGCTTTGTTTATTCCCTCATCCCCACCTTTGGTTCTTCCCTCATCCCCACCTTTGTTTATTCCCTCATCCCCACCTTTGGTTCTTCCCTCATCCCCACCTTTGTTTATTCCCTCATCCCCACCTTTGGTTCTTCCCTCGTCCCCAGCTTTGTTTATTCCCTCATCCCCACCTTTGGTTCTTCCCTCATCCCCACCTTTGTTTATTCCCTCATCCCCACCTTTGGTTCTTCCCTCATCCCCACCTTTGTTTAGTCCCTCATCCCCACCTTTGGTTCTTCCCTCATCCCCACCTTTGTTTAGTCCCTCATCCCCAGCTTTGCTGATTCCCTCATCCCCACCATTGTTTATTCCCTCCTCCCCACCTTTGTTTAGTCCCACATCCCCAGCTTTGTTTATTCCCTCATCCCCACCTTTGGTTAGTCCCTCATCCCCACCTTTGTTTATTCCCTCATCCCCACCTTTGGTTAGTCCCTCATCCCCACCTTTGTTTATTCCCTCATCCCCACCTTTGGTTCTTCCCTCATCCCCACCTTTGGTTCTTCCCTCATCCCCACCTTTGGTTCTTCCCTCATCCCCACCTTTGTTTAGTCCCTCATCCCCACCTTTGGTTCTTCCCTCACCCCCACCGTTGTTTCGTCCCTCATCCCCACCTGTGTTTCTTCCCTCAACCCCCCCTTTGTTTCTTCCCTTACCCCCCAACGTTGTTTCTTTCTTGGCTTTCCCTTTTCTGTGTGTCCCTTAAGGACCTCCATCCGTTCTTGTCAACTGATTTTAAGGCATTGCCAGACCGTCTTTTCTCCATGAGGATTCCTTTATCCATAGCGACCTCCTGCTCTGGATGCAGTAATTTTCAAGCTGTGCCTGGCCTGCTTCCTGTGGGCTCCATCTTGGGTCGCAACTCTGTATCCCTGGTGAGAGTTGAGCACCAGCCTCCCAAACATGATTGCTCCCTACAGCCACGCCCCTTTAGACTGAAAGCGCATCTTCCAGGCTCTCTGCATCTCTCAGCACAACCCACACACTGATCACTGACCCAAATGGATTATGCTCTTCCACATATGCCTAACTTTACAAGTTTTGCATTTTATACCAACACATTTTGCACATACAGATGTGCATTTTGCGCAGTAGTGTTCAAGGAGGGGCGTCCCAGAGAAGCTGCCACTTAAAACCACAGGTGCACTAAGCAAACCATGGAATCTGTAATCCCCATCTTGTACCATTTACATTAAAAAATATATATATTTTCTTCAATTTCAGAACCTGAATAAACATGGCCACTATGCAAATGCCTAGTTACGTCTATCAAAATGCTGAATAAAAGTGGTACACTTGTGCACAATTCTGTATTTGTGCTTGTTGGGTGTCCCTTTGTGTTTTGAATTAATAAACTATTGTTGTTGTGCTCATCTCTGAATTAGAAAAACAGCGCCACCATGCCGGTGCCGGTGTTGAAAATTAAGTGCCTGTGCTGAGCACCGGAAACCACTGGCTCAAATTAAGCACTCTCGGTCAGACTTCCTCCTACTGTCGGCAGATGTTTCAAAGTAATTTATTCCTGTTCTGGACCACCAGGGAATGCTTGACTTTCCCCAAAGAGGAAAACAAAGAAATAAACCCACAGTGTTAGACAATTTCCAGAATGTGAGGGCTATTTGTTTTTTTCTTTTTCAATGACAAGCTACTGATTTGGACATTTGGGTTTGAATAGTAAATAACTTTACTGCGTGGGTGCATTGAACATGACATTCACACAGTAAAGCTTCTGTGTTTCCAGTGCAAGACTAGCCAGGGCGCAGCCTTCTCTCTTTGATTACACAGCTCTGTTAAAAAAAAGGACAGTATCATCATGATTTAAATACAAAATATTTTATTTTTGGTTGAATGTCCCAAAACTGAGGACAAAAATATAACCTGAAACAATATCGACTACCACTATATTGTCACGGTCAGCCTAGGAGGGGAAGTGTAATGTCACTATTCTAACTGCATAAATTGTGGACTTGACTCGCTTACAGATTGATACTTCAAACACATTACAGAGACCCATGATTGATTTTTCTACTTACATGGGACTAAATATAGAATCAAAAGTTAACTTATGAGTTGGGCTCATGACAGGCCTTTTGGTGGCTCCCGTCGTCCTTTGGCATGTACGGCCAAGCGGGACCCATGGCTTAGACGTGGCTCAGCTCTCCCTTTAAATGTGGTGGCTTGCCCACCTCAAGCCAACAGTGCTAAAGAGGAAATAGGAAAAGGCACAAATAAGTAAACAGCAAAAGCAGAGAACATGCACAGTGGCTATATCTGAAATCTAGGAATACGTCCATAGTCGGCCTTGTCATTTCAACTCCATTCGCCAACAGGCCCGACAAGCCCTACCACTAACATATACTATCATCGTCCTTCACAAATGAGAAGACTGACCTCGTTCGAAGCAAGAAACGACTAAAAAACGTGGAACAACACAGGAGAAATCTGGTTCCACGCTGCTCAAAACACAATTAAATTACCCAACTTGGCACACTGAGCATTTCTAACTATGAGACCATTAGTTCTCCAGGAACACATAACAGCTCCACGAGGCCCCTGAAGTCAAGCGAGTTAAAAAGCATGAATAGGTCAATGTATTAATCCAGATGGAAGGAAGAGTTCTATTGGTCAAATATTGAAAGTGGCAATCACACTTAGCTATGTAATAAGGGTGCAAGTACAAGAAGACCATCAAAGTTAGGTGACAATTATCAACTGGTTTTGAATGAGCTAACCTGTATACACTATTGCTTCATTGATTATACAAACTGTAATGACCATTTGTTATTGACCTCTAAGCAGTGCAATAACAGTATTCAATATCAGGGGTCCAAATTACTTATCAGAGTGAACTAAATTATGCCATAATCTAATGCTAATCATACAGAAAATAAAGACGCATTATGAGATAAAAATCCAAATTTTGTTTCATATGCTATGGAATTATTAACAACATTAATTTTTTCTTTTAGAGTTTAATATAGTGTGAACTCAACCTGAAAGTAGCAGAGCACTTTACCTGAGTACTAGTTGCGCAACAGATGGGCACATTCATTTTGTTATACACAAGGAGATTAAGTGATTTGTCCAGAATATCAGGATGTTGAGCGTCCCTACCGAGACTCGAACCCGGTTCCCCAGCTTCGAAGTCGTCAGCACTAGCCGTAAGGCCACATCCTCCCCTCAATATCTGATATTTTAACATGGATTTGGATTTCAACTATATAACAAATACATATGTTTCTTATGAAAAAACAGGAACTATTCAAAATGTTATTTGGCACCAGTTCCTTTGTCTGTCAGGGAAGCAGGCACACCATGTTCCTGTCCTTCCTACCTCCCAGTCTAATGTAGTTTATGTAAAACAATGTTGCATTCTGAAGAACACACCCAAAGGCACTTATTTGTTTATTTAAAGGGACACAGCGGTGCCTCTTTTATTCTTCACACCTAAGTCATGTTTTCAAATTGTACTTCAACTTTGGCATTGCTCTATTGAGAACTGTCTTTGCTGTATCGCCTTTTTCAGGACTCGCTCCTTAACCCGGAAGTCAGCAAAATTCAACAAAATTGTTTGTGGTATCTTTGAGTTCGGGAAAGGATGAGTGGGAACTCGATGTGCCCTTGTGATGGTTAAATCGCCGTCAAATTCTGGAAGAACCTTCTGTTTAATAAACGTGTCGACCCATTGGAGAGTTCGAGATACCTCGATTCCTTCAGGGACCCCCATTATTCGAAGATTCGACCTTCGGGAATGATTCTCAAGTTCCTCTAGTTTGTTCTCCAGAGAATTTTTATTTTTTACTGGTTCATTCACCTTCCCCAGCATATGGCTCATCTGATCTTCTAGCAGCATGATTCTTGTTTCAGATTCCTGCAGGTTGATTGGGAAACATACCACTGCCTCTTCAATTTTGCCTAGCCGCAGATGGAGGGAGGCAATCTCAAGCTCTCGTGCTTTTTTTCATTTCCCTGACCTCCTCCAAAATAAGGTTCAACGTGCCTCTTTTGTCCATCTGTTATGTAAAAGACACTTCTGCCGCCATAATGCTGCTGATTTGTGGTGCCATCCCATCCGTCTTCAGATACCCAGCGGATGAATTCTCAATTCCCAGGCTGGTTTCATCCGACATTTCCCCCCATGGCAGAGCTTGGGACCGAACATGAGACTGGAGCTGTACCGGATCCTGTAGCTGTAGTAGATTTTCTGTGTCTCTTGTTGGCGTCTTATTAACTTCGAGTGAAGACATCCCTAACTGGGTCTGACTATGTGCCTTATCTGCTACCAGAGCTGGCAATTCTGTCTAACCATCCTGGTGTTGTACTGCCGGACCCCTTAAGGGGATGGAGCCTGTCCAGGCATCTGGGCATGTTGTGATGATGTTGGGCTTTGTAAAGAGCCCTTTAGCGTATCCCCAGGCACAACTGGTACTTTTGTACTAATTTTGGTAGGAGCTGGTAGAGATACTTTTTTCATAAAAAGATGAAAGTCCTTGGCAATCTTTAATTCATTTTTATGCCCTCCAATTATTAGAGCATCTTGTTGTTCCTTAGCTGAAAGTGATGGGACCTCCATCAAAATCTGTGCAGCTAGTATCTCTCTTTCTAACTGTTCTGGAGACAGAGCAGGGGGCAGCTCTTCTTCTGAACTTCCAAAGTTAACATCTGAGCCACGAAGATTGGTGCTGTGTTCCCTGCTAGCTGCCAGTGCAGTTGCCTTTGCCTGGGCTAAGCGAGTTTTGGCTTTCAGCCCGGCTGCTGAATCAACCTTGGCTACCGCACTTGAGTGTTTCAAATGCTTTCCCATTTTCACCTCCTTCTAATTTTCCCCTCAAATCTGTCCAGGTGCCCCCTTCACTGCACATAGCTGCTCCTAGTTTTCAACAAATACCCGTATGTTAGGGCCACTATCAGCTGTAGAGACACCCAAGAAAAGGTCCCTCCCACCTCCTTCCACCACTCTCAATTCTGTACCTCTGTGCCCCTTCAGCTTCCTCAGCCTGCAACCTGATGTTCCAGATCATTCCTGACGTTCCCAGTGCTCTGGAGCTACTTCCAACTCTGTACCTCTATGCCTCTGTGCCTCTTCAGCCTCCACCTCTTACAGCCTTAGGAGCCCTGGTGTCTTCCACCTGAGAATTGCTCCCTGGCGCCTACTTCCGGCGCCAGCACCTTGAGATAACCAATACCTGCATGACACCAACGACACCTACTGTGAAGATCCAAAAGCCATACATCAGCCCGCTATATTCCTTAAGAGAAAACCAGCAAAAAAGCGGCCAGCGAGAGGTACGTGCTTTCCATGCTTTTCATGTATTTTCACCTGAGCTCACAGAGCCTCCTTCATGCGTTCGCTCGAGAACGCCAAACTCCATTTCTCCATTGCTGGGGGCGGGGCAGCCTCACCCGTGGCTACTCGGAGATGTGGTTCTCTGTAGCCATAATAAGGGTGCAAGTACAAGAAGACCATCAAAGTTAGGTGACAATTATCAACTGGTTTTGAACGAGCTAACATGTATACACTTTTACTTCATTGATTATACAAACTGTAATGACCATTTGTTATTGACCTTTAAGCAGTGCAATAACAGTATTAAATGCCCAAATTACTTATCAGAATGAACTAAATTATGCCTAAGGCTCCCTGTTTTCCATTTTTACGGATTTTTACAGATAAATACAGACGGAAAACAATGTGTTTTCTGTCTGCATTTATTTTTTAAAGTGGATAAATTCAGAATATTGTGCTCTTTTTAAGTGACTCTCCGTGCTGTCTTTGATTAATTAAAGGCTTGCAGCTGAGAATATGGACAGCATGGGAAATTAGAAAACAGGTGAATTACTTTAAATAATGGCATATGTCAACATACATTTATGGTATAATGCTAGTATTTACCAGTGGATGTACTGGTATGTAATATTTGACAGCTAAAATAGCTAAAACACATCAGACATCAAATTATGAGCGTGCGTCTATCAGTTAAATAAATATGGAAATATACAGTTTTTCATCTTCATTTGTAAGCAAATCACAAAATAAATATGGATAAATACATATAAAATGGCCAAAAAATAAATATAGATAAATACAGATGGATATGTTGAAAAAATAAATACCATAAAACCGGGAGCCCTAATTATGCCATAATCTAATGCTAATCATGCAGCAAGAAAAGACACATTATGAGATAAAAATCCAAACTTCGTTTCATATGCTATGGAATTATTAACAACATTTATTTTTTCTTTTACAGTTTTATATAGCATGAATTTAACTTGAAGGTATCAGAGCACTTTACATGAGCACCAGTTGCGTTACAGACACATTCATTTTTGTTAGGCACGGAGAGATTAGGTGATTTGCCCAGAATCACAGGATGTTGAGCGTCCCTGCCAAGACTCGAACCCGGTTCTCCAGCTTCGAGGTCCACAGCTCTAGGCGTTAGGCCACATCCTCTCCTCAATGTAAAATATTTCAACAGGCATTTGGATTTTAACTATATAACAAATACAGAGTCTTCTTGTGAAAAAAACAGAAGCTATTTATAAGTTTTTTTTGGCACCAATTCTTTTGTCTGTCAGGGAAGCAGTTACACCATGTTCCTGATCTTGTCCTTTCTTCCTCCCAGTCTAATTTAGTTTATGTAAAACAATGTTGCATTCTGAAGAACATACCCAAAGGCACTTATTTGTTTGTCTAAGGGTACACAGTGTTGCCTCTTTTATTCTTCACACTTCAGTCATGTTTTCAAATTTGTCTTCAACTTTGGCATTGCTCTGTGTTGGCACCTCAGGGCCAGTGGAAACATCTCTTTCTATCACTTCAGTTCAAAGGACTTTGTTTCGATCACTATAAATCATAAAAGTACAACATTTCTATCAAGAAACAGCTCTCCAGACCAGTGTTATACATTACAGAATTTATATTATACTTGCCCTACTATGTGGCAAGTGCGAAATTAGGCAAGCAACCCTTCAAAAAGACAAATCCAATTTTGGGATTACTCTTAACTGGGAGTGGCATTTCAGAATAAATTCAGGTTTGAGATTAGGGTCTATGTGGTGAACTTGTAATTGCAAGAATAGTGAAATAAAGCATTTTAATGACAACAAAAGAATCATTATTTCCATCCTGTTTGAAATGCATATAAATACATAAGTGCTTTGTTTCCTGCTGCAGACAATACCATCAACTGGGTAATTAACACCTTCTGGACAGAATCGGCTTTAATTCCTGGATACAGCAACTGACAGCTGAAATCTGACCAGTTTGCTTTTGAAAGTTCATCCAACTCTGTGTTGCACCCATTGTACACCACCACTGAATTAATTTGAGTTTATGTTGAAATAGTTTATTTTGGTACAGATTGTGTATTCTGTGGCAAGTGTGGCAAATCATATTTATAAACATAAAAGTTCAGCTGGAGAATCACAGAATTCCAGTAGCCGAGCCAATAGGACGTGACTTAATCAAAGACACATTTATTGTACAAAATTCACTTTGCTTTTCTAAGGTCATTGATTAGGGAGTTCAGTTAAGGCTCCCTAGGAATTCTACTCATTGTAGATGTCCAAGTTCCTTCAACTCACCCTCCTGAGGCAGACAGTAAGCCCTTGTACAGAAAACACCACGTGACCTCGACAATCGTGCAAGCATCAGGAGTTCCAGGTCATAACCTGCATTCACCTACAGATAAGATCACGTGACAGGAACATGGCTCCTGCCGCTGTACTGTAGCCAAAACAAGGACTTGAACGTTCCACTAAATTCAAGTTCCCTCTAAAAATACCACACGAAACATTAACTTTTATTGATATTTAACTGGTACCCTCCTCTGCAGGTAAGATTCTATCTCGTGTGAGAGTAAATAAAGAAAGACATTCCAGTATAAAGTAGATTTTACAGAAATAAAATTTTAAGGCATATGCAAGATACCTTTAGCTTTTTTACTGTCCAAGTTTGACTTTTAGAACCACCTTCCAAGTGCCTCGCAAGTCCCAATTTATTCAATGATTTGAGATTGAGTTGTTTGCGCAAATTACTCACCTTCACACATTTTTTTGGTCAGATTTCACCAGGATAAACCTGGCTAAAAATGGTCTTGTGCTAAAATGATTGCAAAAAGCAAAACATGTGGTAACAGTGTACTCAAACACTGAGGCGTATATTACAATGTAGGAGTGTTGTGGTACTACCATACATGGTTAATACTGCATCTTGAGGTATCAACAATAGATGCCGTAAGAGCGCCCAGAATTGCGTAAGACTCTTGTAGGGTAGGAAATGGACAATTTGAAATAAGTGCTGTAGTCGTTAAAGTAAATTATCAGTAATAACAGGGATACTGCTATCATCGTTTCATTATAGCTGGTAGACGCGTCGTTATTTGAAACTCACTCTTTCGAGATGTGCATATATCTTGCCACTTCCAGGTGTGAGCGCTAGCAGGACTGACTTAGCTTTTCATCCTTTCTAGGTTGGTAAAATAGGCACTATTAAGGTGGATATTAAGGGCTATGGGTGTTCTTCATGATTGTCTTGTTCAAGCATTTTTGGGGTTAATTTAGAGTTTTCGGCCTGGATACTCCATTGCAAACGTGACAGAATACCCTGTCCCCCAAACTGGCGGTCACCCTCCCCATTTCGAAAGGGGGTGGACTATTAACTTTATGTCGGGGGAACCGGTGTTGGCTCAGGTGCTGCAAGCCTATGACTGGTGGTAGCCCATCAAAGTAGGGGCCGTCCGAGAAAAGCAGTCGCGCCACCCACTCAATTTAGAGTGGACAATTTGATGGTTTTTATTTGTCTCATCATGGAAAGAAAAAACAATTAATGACCCCCCACACCCTAGAGTTTGTTTTTAAAAAATAAAATTGTTTACAAGCTTGGCGGACTGCTGTCAAAACTGATGACGGACATCCACCAAACTTTTTTTTATCTTAATAGGAATGGCCATGACAGTGGTTCCTGTCAAGTTACAGAGATCACCCCTGGGCTGTAACGTGGTCCATCTTACTCAGCTCAGCATGAAGTTCATCTGGGCGCCGGGCGGTCCTGCATAGAGGCAGCTGCACTAATCCAGCCTTGAGTTGGCTCCACCCACAACCACTCTGGTCACATGCGGTGGAGTGCTGCTTAGTAGATTTTCCCAAGTGGAAATTATGTTGATGATGATGATGGCGGGATCTTGTTCGCGCTATATAAAACTTTATAAATAAAATAAATAAACAGAATTATAAAGCGCACAGGTGCTCCTAGGAGTATCCCGGTGATCTGTGCATGCTGTAAATCAAGTATTTGTCTCCTGGAGAGCATTTCTACAATGGACAAAAGATGGAAGAGGGGAAGCCTGTGGTCTCAGCGCTGCACTTCGAGGGAGGATGATCCAATTTGCGTTTGCAGGCTCCGATTATGGAGCAATTATCAAATCTGGTAAAGGGTCAGCCCGACACCTCTTCCAAACCCTTAAGCCTTTTTAATAGAATGTTGTGCTCTACTGCCTCATTGGGAGCTGGGAGGTCAAGAAAGTCAAGGGGAGACTGCCAATTTAAGGAGAGAAGTATAGATGAGATTAGCAAAATTCATGGCAGGTGCTGAGAGAAATGAAGCTGGGAACAGTGCTTAATTTGTGCCGGTGTTTGCCAGTGCTCAACACTGGCACTTTTTTCTCAACACTGACACTTATTTCTGACAGGCCACCACTGGGTGATGCTCTTTGTCTATTTTTGAAAATGCACATCAGAGCATTTTCAAATTCAATCGAAATAAAATATCTTGTAAACGCCATTTCAACAACTTTGGTGGCATGGTATAATCCAAATTGTCACTGTTGTTGGGGTGCGATGGTTAGAAGGTGCACCTGGCACTTGGCAGCGCTGGTATAGTTTCCCAGCTGCAGTGGCCCCTTGTGAAGTACCTTGGTACTTGCCACCTATTTTGTTTATTTACAAATTAAGCACTGGTAAGAACTAAAGGGCTAGGTTGGATTTTACATCAAGAATCATTTTCCACCTCGAATATGCGGTTAATCTATGGGTTTATAGGAAGAGTTTTATGAAGAGTTACTTAGAGCCGTATTTAGAGTGTGACAGACCCGGTACTCCATCACGATTACGGCAAATGTCCCGTCCTCTGTATTACAGGTGCATTATAGCCTACAGCACTTGTAAAAGGGATATTTGTCACATTTTGACCGATAATCCCATCCACTAAACTCTAAGGGGCATATTATCAAGGACCGGTGTTAAAATTATTGCAGTTTTATCGTCAGGAAATTGCCGATAAAACGGCGATAATGGCCTTGATAATACGCCCTTGTTGATTCCCATAGAAGCCCATGTTAACATGAGAACGTGGGCTTCTATGGGAATTACCAAGGGCGTATTATCAAGCCCATTATCGCCATTTTATCGGCAGTTTCCTGCCGATAAAACGTCGATAATTTTAACACCGGTCCTTGATAATATGCCCCAGATAAGGCCCTTATAGTTTTATTGGACAGCAATTTGCAAGGCTTCAGTGTCTGTGACTTCATAGGAGATGACGAATATTTCCATTGATTGCTCGCTAGCTGCGTCCATGGTACTACCTTTTCCATCCTCGCACGCAGTGGTGGCTCCTAGCTAAGGCGGAGGAGCATCACCCCACTGCTCCTGTGCAGTGCAACAAAGGAAAAATAAAATGATAATAACAGGATGCTATTATCATTTTATTTTTCTCCACGGAGCCAGGATGGGCGGGGCGGGCTGGACTTCTGTCACGGTGCAGGAGGAGGAGTGGTATAAGCATCTTAAGTGTACATGACGGTCTGGCTGGCGGTCTTTCGCTGGCCAAACAGTCATGCACACTTAACATGTTCTCCACCGGGCTTTAATGCACAGCCTGGGTGGAGATCATGCACAGTCTCGCAGTATCAGTCTGAGTGCCGAACCAGGGCGCTAAGATCAATCACAAATCTGCTGTCATGGTGACAGCAGCGTCGTGATTGGCTAACCGAGCCTGGGTGCTTCCTGCTTCCGGGAGCGAGAAAGACAAGAAGAATGCGGCGTGAACAGGTAAGTGATCTTTATGTTTATTTGCCCCCCCCTTTCCGCCATCCGCGCTCTGCTGCAGCAGCCTCCACTGTTGGCACGAGTCAATAAAGTTAGCATTAACAAACAGATGACTATATGAAAGTAAAGGACAAACAAGTTACTACCTAAGCTAGAAGCCAACAGAGAGCTACAATTTCACTGTCCAAATAAAGTGGATTCAACTTTCTAGCACAGAAATCAGTTGGGATCCCTACAAGAGATATACAGAGAAATACATTTCTGACAGAAAATAGAATGGAAAAGAATATCCATCCCTTACAAATCAATAGAAATTAAACTTTCTGTTTTGCTGGTTACTATACATATAGCACAGGCATGGACGACTGCCCCAACACTGTGAGGGCCTGCAAAAGATTTGGCTTAGTGAGGTCATAAACCACAGATGGCACCACACAGGAGGCGGCCATCTTGAATGTGGTAGCAATAAAGTTGTTTGTGCACTGAACTAGATGGATGACATCACCTCAAACGTCACGAGACTCTGGGCGGCCATCTTTGATCTGCATCACCAATCTGGTGGAGATATTTTAGAGAAGGGTAATGAGTTTCCGCCGAGCTGACCATGCAACTTAAACCTACTCGCTTTACAAAATATAACAAATGAAGAGGGAAATGGTCATGCATTATAACTGGTCTGTTCTATTGTAAAGCGGCTTGACATGTCCATTGGGTCTAATTTGTGTGACCTGTAACTGCATCTATATATATGAATGAATGAACGAATAGGGCAAAAAAAGCGTATTACGGGAGCACACCCCATGAAACAATTCATCAGGCCTATAGGAGGCATTACGAGTTTTTTTTACTATAGAAGTCAATGGTGTCTCCCTGTAGAATTCCCTCTTTGGTAGCAAATTATATACATACTAGCAGCCCGCCCCGGCCTTTCCCGGGGCAGAAAGGGGCTGGGGGCAGTATTGCAGCAGGAGAGGCGCTGCAGAGCGGCCGTTTTGTTGGTCCTGGCCGCTTCTGCCCGCGCTTTGTTTCCCCCGCCCGTCCCTTGCTGCGCACCCGCGGCTGCTTGACTTACCTCATCCGCCGCTCCTCCCCGCGCTGTTGTGTTTACCGCTCCACTGCTCCTCCGCTTCACGCCGCTCCTGACCGCTTGTCCGCTACCTCATCCGCCGCTCCTCTCCGCGCTGCCACTGCTCCTCCGCTTCTCGCCGCTCCTTTCCGCTTGTCCTCCGCAGCTCCTCCCCGCGCTCATGTTCTCCGCTCTTCCTGTTGCTCCTGAACGCCACTCCTCCCCGCGCTCCCGATGTCATCACGCAGACGTCGCGGCCGGCACTACTTTCTAGTGACTACTTTATTTTTATTCGTAAATGTTTTAAATGACGTATATTTTTTATTTTTATATCGCCTATGTCCTTCTGCTTGCCCTGAGGTTTTCATAGATGTCTTGGGTGTTTAGATTGGTGGTGTACTTTTCGAGTTTACCTGGCTCAAAGGACAGACTTCTCTCTTTATAATAGTAGTATAGATTTATCAGCCTCTCATATTTCACCAGAGTAAAATTTTTGAAGTGGTTGTGAACCTGTGAGATTACAGAACCACACCCAACAATCTAAAGACAGGCCTGGGCCTGTTTAACTCAACTTTCCACAGGAAACCAACAGATGTTATACTTGCTGCTATCCAAAGGCTAGTGGGTTCTCTTGTGCTAAACTTGGACCACAGACACCCAGAGCTGCAACGCAATGCACATTCATATTCCAAGACAAATTTCCAATTGATCCGTGCTTGCATTCTATGATGTCTGAAGCCTATACCATTCATGCCAACAGATCCGATTCAGACGGGAGACTCCCGACTTTTGAAGCCAAACATTGCTTTCTTTTTGCGGTCTCCTGCCTAACATTGCATTGGTTTCAATAGAAGTTGATGTTGAAAATTCGTTTCCCCAGTGTTTTTTTCCCAAAATCTCTCACTTTCCTCTTCTGAATGTTGTCATGTATGCTATACTTTTGTAGTTTACCATAAGTTGCTTATTTCATGTACCGAGGACATTCAGTTCTTCTGAAGAGGTGGTGAGTACACCGGGTGTTGCTGCACTGCCCCGGGTAATGTCGCTTTCGGACCAGTTCCACAAGCTGGGAGGAGTACACAGTGTCGTGGAAGTTGAAGGCATGCTTTTAACACCGGTAAACTCTATATCCTTGAGTCCCCAGGTGAGACGAGAGGGTTATCAATCAAAACGACAAATTTCAAGTGACCTGACTATACAAGTCCCATTCCATTCTGCCAAAGCGTGACAGGCTCTTAATTATTGAATTATGCAAAAAGTGCAGTTGAATAGCAGGGTAATAGCCTGTAATGGTAACACTATGTCTGAAAACTATTACCTGGTATTTAGACGTTAATAAAGATGCGGATCGAGGATGTGGTGTAACGCCAGAACTGCAGATGTGGAACTGTGGAACCACCTTCAAACCTGGCTCTGGGCCTGATTCACAAAGGTTACCTACACGTTTGCGTAAGTTTGCTATGTCTTGGCTCTTCATAAAATCTAAGTTTAAATTTACTACAAGAGTGCAACTTACATGTCTCCACCAAATTGAAGGGGTTGAGGATATTCACAAACTGCATTTTGTAGTCCGTTTTGTAGTGCGACAAAACATACCACAAAACGTATAAGACTATTCACAAAGGTAAGGTACATTTAATTTACATGTGTAATATACTCTTACAATTTTGGGTATCTTTACTACTTTTGATTATTCACAAAATCTGAATGTGAGGTCACTCAAAAGTGTAAGAGTAAACTACATGTGTAAATTATTCAAAATTGTAAGTTACCTTTCTGAAGAGCCCCCAGTCCCTTCAATTTGGTGGAGACATGTAAGTTATACTTTTGGAGTCAATGTACACTTGGATTTTGTGAATAATTCAAAAAGTAGTAAACTTACTTCAAAGTGTAAATTACTCAAAAGTGTAAGTTACCTTTGTGAAGAGCCCTCAGTCCCTTCAATTTGGTGGAGACATGTAAGTTATACATTTGGAGTCAATCTACACTTGGATTTTGTGAATAATCAAAAAGCAGTAAACTTACTTCAAAGTGTAAATTACTCAAAAGTGTAAATTACTCACAAGCGTAAGTTAAAGTTTGTTAAGAGCCCTCAGTCCCTTCAATTTAGTGGAGACATGCACGTTATACGTTTGGAGTCAATTTACACTTCGATTTTGTGAATAATCAAAAAGTAGTACATTTACTCAAAAGTGTAAATTACTACAAAGTGTAAGTTACCTTTGTGAATCATACTGCCACTAATTCTAGGCAAATCGACTTAAAATCATTGTGCCTAAAAATGTCTTCCGACCTTTTGTAATGCAATCTGATGCTCATGTAAACCACTTTAATCCTCTTGGGCCAAGTTCATGCTATAAAAAAACAGCAAAAAAACCTCATAGGAACTTGGTTACCACCGTTCATTACCCTATTTTTACAAGTAGGCTGTTCAGCATTTCTATTATTTACCATTTGCTTTCATGGAATTTGCAACCAATGTGTTACTAGCTGAGTGCTAAAATTGTTCCCATTAAGGAAGTTTGGCAAAGCCCCCATTTCTTGCAAAGTAGTCAAAAGACAGTAAAGTTTGGGAATCCTTTCAGTCACTTTTAGGGCAGTATGATACTTTGAATTTCACACTGTTGGTATACCTGCTGGAATATTGTAGAATTACCACTCTTGAATCTGGGATGGGAGTCTTGCCCAGGTTAGGCAAACAAAGGTTTCCTGGGCAGGAAGCGATTCTGCTGACAGAGAGGTGCCATGCTGATGCAACCCTCAGGCATGGATATGTCAGTGGAGACATACCAGGTATGAATGGCTTTTTGATGCAATATATCCAGTTGGCTTAGACTAGCTCAGAAGGACAAGACATAAAAATGAAATTGAAGGGCATAATGGCCAAAAAGGCATCTAAGGAACAACGGAGTGGCTGTTGGCATGGGAAGACGTCTATCCACCCAGCTAAGACTGAGACAAATAACCAGTCAAGTGGGTGTGGCTACTTTGCCAGTCTCATCCATTTAAGTTGGCAGCATGAGTCCTTTGTGTCTTCAAGTTATAAAGTGGGCAACATGAGTCATGTGTGTCTTGAGGGCAGCACACGTATTGTGTAATCTGAAGTCTTGAAGATGGCACCATGAGTCCTGAGTGCACTGAATTTCTGAAGATGGCACCATGAGTCCTGTGTGTCTCGAAGTCATGAAGATGGCATCATGAGTCCTGTGTGCACAGGAGTCATGAAGATGGCACCATGAGTCCTGTGTGTCTCGAAGTCATGAAGATGGCATCATGAGTCCTGTGTGCACAGGAGTCATGAAGATGGCACCATGAGTCTTGTGTGTCTCGAAGTCATGAAGTTGGCACCATGAGTCCTGTGTGCACAGGAGTCATGAAGATGGCACCATGAGTCTTGTGTGTCTCGAAGTCATGAAGATGGCATCATGAGTCCTGTGTGCACAGGAGTCATGAAGATGGCACCATGAGTCTTGTGTGTCTCGAAGTCATGAAGATGGCATCATGAGTCCTGTGTGCACAGGAGTCATGAAGATGGCACCATGAGTCTTGTGTGTCTCGAAGTCATGAAGATGGCATCATGAGTCCTGTGTGCACAGGAGTCATGAAGATGGCACCATGAGTCCTGTGTGCCATGAAGTCATGAAGATGGCACCATGAGTCCTGTGTGCACAGGAGTCATGAAGATGGCACCATGAGTCCTGTGTGCACAGGAGTCATGAAGATGGCACCATGAGTCCTGTGTGCACAGGAGTCATGAAGATGGCACCATGAGTCCTGTGTGCACAGGAGTCATGAAGATGGCACCATGAGTCCTGTGTGCACAGGAGTCATGAAGATGGCACCATGAGTCTTGTGTGTCTCGAAGTCATGAAGAAGACATCATGAGTCCTGAGTGCCATGAAGTCATGAAGATGGCACCATGAGTCCTGTGTGCACAGGAGTCATGAAGATGGCACCATGAGTCCTGTGTGCACAGGAGTCATGAAGATGGCACCATGAGTCCTGTGTGCACTGGAGTCAAGAAGATGGTACCATGAGTCTTGTGTGTCTCGAAGCCATGAAGATGGCATCATGAGTCCTGTGTGCACAGGAGTCATGAAGATGGCACCATGAGTCCTGTGTGCACAGGAGTCATGAAGATGGCACCATGAGTCCTGTGTGCACTGGAGTCAAGAAGATGGTACCATGAGTCTTGTGTGTCTCGAAGTCATGAAGAAGACATCATGAGTCCTGAGTGCCATGAAGTCATGAAGATGGCACCATGAGTCCTGTGTGCACAGGAGTCATGAAGATGACATCATGAGTCCTGAGTGCCATGAAGTCATGAAGATGACATCATGAGTCCTGAGTGCCATGAAGTCATGAAGATGGCACCATGAGTATTGAGTTCTGTGAAGTCATGAAGATGGCACCATGAGTATTGAGTTCTGTGAAGTCATGAAGTTGGCACCATGAGTCCTGTGTGCACAGGAGTCATGAAGATGGCACCGTGAGTCCTGAGCGCTGTGAAGTCATGAAGATGGCACCATGAGTCCTGTGTGGCATGAATTCATGAAGATGGCACCATGAGTCTTGTGTGTCTCGAAGTCATGAAGATGGCACCATGAGTCCTGTGTGCCATGAAGTCATGAAGATGGCACCATGAGTCTTGTGTGTCTCGAAGTCATGAAGATGGCACCATGAGTCCTGTGTGCCATGAAGTCATGAAGATGGCACCATTAGTTCTGCATGCTGTGAAGTAATGAAGATGGCACCATGAGTCCTGTGTGCCACGAAGTCATGTAGATGGCACCATGAGTCTTGTGTGTCTCGAAGTCATGAAGATGGCACCATGAGTCCTGTGTGCCATGAAGTCATGAAGATGGCACCATGAGTCCTGTGTGCCATGAAGTCATGTAGATGGCACCATGAGTATTGAGTTCTGTGAAGTCATGAAGATGGCACCATGAGTCCTGTGTGGCATGAAGTCATGAAGATGGCACAATGAGTCCTGTGTGCCATGATGTCATGAAGATGTCATGAAGATGGCACCATGAGTCCTGTGTACCGTGAAGTCATGAAGATGGCACCATGAGTCTTGTGTATCTCGAAGTCATGAAGTTGGCGCCATGAGTCCTGTGTGCACTGGAGTCATGAAGATGGCACCATGAGTCTTGTGTGTCTCGAAGTCATGAAGATGGCACCATGAGTCTTGTGTGCCATGAAGTCATGAAGATGGCACCATGAGTCTTGTGTGCCATGAAGTCATGAAGATGGCACCATGAGTCCTGTGTGCCATGAAGTCATGAAGATGGCACCATGAGTCCTGTGTGTCTTGAAGTCATGAAGATGGCACCATGAGTCTTGTGTGTCTCGAAGTCATGAAGATGGCACCATGAGTCCTGTGTGTCTTGAAGTCATGAAGATGGCACCATGAGTCCTGTGTGCCATGAAGTCATGAAGATGGCACCATGAGTACTGTGTGCCATGAAGTCATGAAGATGGCACCATGAGTCCTGTGTGTCTTGAAGTCATGAAGATGGCACCATGAGTCTTGTGTGCCATGAAGTCATGAAGATGGCACCATGAGTCTTGTGTGTCTCGAAGTCATGAAGATGGCACCATGAGTCTTGTGTGCCATGAAGTCATGAAGATGGCACCATGAGTCCTGTGTGTCTTGAAGTCATGAAGATGGCACCATGAGTCCTGTGTACCGTGAAGTCATGAAGATGGCACCATTAGTTCTGAGTGCTGTGAAGTAATGAAGATGGCACCATGAGTCCTGTGTGTCTCGAAGTCATGAAGATGGCACCATGAGTCTTGTGTGCCATGAAGTCATGAAGATGGCACCATGAGTGTCTCGAAGTCATGAAGATGGCACCATGAGTCCTGTGTACCGTGAAGTCATGAAGATGGCACCATGAGTCCTGTGTGCAGTGGAGTCATGAAGATGGCACCATGAGTATTGAGTAGTGTGAAGTCATGAAGTTGGCACCATGAGTCCTGTGTACCGTGAAGTCTTGAAGATGGCACCATGAGTCCTGTGTGCCATGAAGTCATGAAGATGGCACCATGAGTCTTGTGTGTCTCGAAGTCATGAAGACTGCACCATGAGTCCTGTGTACCGTGAAGTCATGAAGATGGCACCATGAGTCCTGTGTGCAGTGGAGTCATGAAGATGGCACCATGAGTCCTGTGTGTCTCGAAGTCATGAAGATGGCACCATGAGTCCTGTGTGTCTTGAAGTCATGAAGATGGCACCATGAGTCTTGTGTGTCTCGAAGTCATGAAGATGGCACCATGAGTCCTGTGTGTCTTGAAGTCATGAAGATGGCACCATGAGTCTTGTGTGCCATGAAGTCATGAAGATGGCACCATGAGTCTTGTGTGTCTCGAAGTCATGAAGACTGCACCATGAGTCCTGTGTACCGTGAAGTCATGAAGATGGCACCATGAGTCCTGTGTGCAGTGGAGTCATGAAGATGGCACCATGAGTCCTGTGTGCACTGGAGTCATGAAGATGGCACCATGAGTCCTGTGTGCCGTGAAGTCATGAAGATGGCACCATGAGTTTTGAGTGCACTGGAGTCATGAAGATGGCACCATGAGTATTGAGTGGTGTGAAGTCATGAAGATGGCACCATGAGTCTTGTGTGTCTCGAAGTCATGAAGATGGCACCATGAGTCCTGTGTGCCGTGAAGTCATGAAGATGGCACCATGAGTTTTGAGTGCACTGGAGTCATGAAGATGGCACCATGAGTATTGAGTGCTGTGAAGTCATGAAGATGGCACCATGAGTCTTGTGTGTCTCGAAGTCATGAAGATGGCACCATGAGTCCTTGTGCTGTGAAGTAATGAAGATGGCACCATGAGTCCTGTGTGCACTGGAGTCATGAAGATGCCACCATGAGTATTGAGTGCTGTGAAGTCATGAAGATGGCACCATGAGTCCTGTGTGCAGTGGAGTCATGAAGATGCCACCATGAGTATTGAGTGCTGTGAAGTCATGAAGATGGCACCATGAGTCCTGTGTACCGTGAAGTCATGAAGATGGCACCATGAGTCTTGTGTATCTCGAAGTCATGAAGATGCCACCATGAGTCCTGTGTGCACTGGAGTCATGAAGATGGCACCATAAGTCCTGTGTGCACTGGGTTCCTGAAGAGGGCAGCATGCTCCTGCGTATCTTGAAGTCAAGTAGATGGCATCATGAGTCCTGAGTGCCATGAAGTCATGAAGATGGCACCATGGGTCCTGCATATCTTGAAGTCAAGTAGAGGGCACCATGAGTCCTGAGACCCATCAAGGCATGAAGTCATGAAGAGGGTTCCGCGAGTCCTGTGTGCAGTGGAGTCATGAAGAGGGCGACATAGATATATATATACACTCACTAGGAAGAAGAGGGAAGGGGACGAGGAAAAGATGGGGGAAAAAGGAAAAAAAAAAAAAAGAAAGAAATAAAGTTGGAAAAAAATATATATACATATATATATATATATATAATGCTGGAAAACCACGGTTCGTTTAAGAGGTGTAGGTGGGACATGGTGTAGACCTCCTAAAGGCGCATTGACGCCCATCAGGAGGGAGGGGTTCCTCGGGGGGAGGGAGGGGAGGGTTCACAGTGGGAAAGGGACAGGGAAAAAACTGTTGAAAATGTCCTCATATGATGTAAAATTAAACTTGTTCAAATTCAGGTACAGGTCACCATCAATTTTTGTAGGGGGTAGCAAACCAGATAATGGCCCGTGTTAGTAGTAAAATCCTCTCCTGGAAACTAAATGGCCTGGGGAACCCTAAGAAACAACAGATGGTGTGTGAGTTTCTAAAGAACTCTGGGGCGTGTATATTTTTCCTACAGGAGACTCACCTGGGAGAAAAAGAATGTAAAAATCTGTTTGGTAGATATAATTGGGTCCAGGATATCTTGTGTTCTAAACAAACAGGTGTGACCAAAGGAGTCGCAATAATAGCGAGAGCCAACGAGGGGATTAGGGTTTGCGATCGGAGTACGGACCAAACGGGCAGATGGTTGGCTGCTGTTGTTTTGATTGGGGGTTCCAAGTTACTGTGTGGGGTATACTACGGCCCTAACGAAGACAAAGTTTGTTTTCAGCATAATTTAGAAAAATATATGTCACAGCACACAATTCCAGTTATATTGGGAGGTGATTTCAACCTTCTATTAGATCCCCAAATGGACCGCACTTCAAAAGCTAAATATAATCCCCCCAAAAAATCTCTTCTTGTCCTAAAAAATATAATGCAGGATTATACATTGAGAGACATTTGGAGAGCTAAATATGGTCACCGAAGAGAGTATTCCCTTTTTAGCAAAAAATACCATCAATTTTCTAGAATTGACTTTTTTCTGATTGACCAATCCTTTTTATCGAGCACTACTTCAGTCTCATATATTCCAGTGGGTCTGTCAGACCACTCTGCGGTAGAGCTACAAATCACACTAAAAGATAAAACATTAGAAACTCGCTGGACACTCGACAGAACGATCCTTTTAGATACTGTGGTTGGGAATAAAATAAAGGAAAGTATAGGTGAATTTTTCAGGTTTAACGAGAATAGTGCCTCAGAATATATAGTATGGGACACATTCAAGTCTTATTTAAGAGGTATATACAGTTCACAAATAATGTTAAACCGGAAACTTAAAAAAGATAGAGACACTCAAGCGCTTAAATTAATAAAATTAAAAGTACATCAGCTTCAACTGGCGGTCCTGGAAAATAAACCCAATATTTTAAGTTTAGAGAAAGAAATTCTAGATCTCCAAACAGATTTTAAAACTAGAGCTGAAAAAATAATCCTAGATAAATGGGAAGTTAGTAAACTCCGCAATTTCGAATATGGTGAGAAATGTGGGTCCCTGTTAGCCTGGAAGGCTAGGACGGAGAAAAGCAGAAATACTATTAAATCTTTAATACAGCGTGGAACCGGTTTATCTCTATCAGAAGACAGTGAGATAAAAAAAGAAGCCAGATTGTTTTACGAAGAATTATATCTGGAAAAGATTAAGGGGATACAAAGTGAACAGGAGGACTGGTGGACCCAAATTGAACTTCCTCAGATAAACGATCTGGATAAAGTTTTTCTAGCTACTGAGATAACGGAGGCCGAGATTAGATTACAATTTAAAAAAATGGCAAGAAATAAGGCTTCGGGCCCCGATGGACTTCCGACAGAAGTCTATAAGGATAATGTGGAAGAGATCTTGGCCCCATTACAGAAACTTCTCAATAAAATCTTTATCCATGGTGAGCAAATACCTCCCTCCTGGTCTGATGCTACAATCTCTTTAATAGCTAAACCTAATAAAGACCCGGAAAGGATTGAGTCTTATAGGCCTATTTCACTTTTAAATTCTGATCTGAAAGTATATTCTGGTATTCTTGCGTCGAGGCTGGCAAAAATAATTAAGTCAATAATTCACCCAGACCAACGGGGATTTATACCAGGTCGTCAACTGAACGAATTGACTTTTCAAGTGATTGGAGCAATTGATATTGCCATTGAAACAAAAGCACCTCTCACTATTGTAGCTATAGACGCGGCCAAAGCCTTCGACCAGGTGAACTGGCATTTTCTCTGGAAGTCGATGACCAATTTTGGCTTCCCAGAAGTATTCATCAAGGGAATTGAAACACTATATAGAAATCCGAGAGCCAAGATCCTGGTTAATAACAGCCTTACTGACTGGTTGAGTATCTCTAGAGGGACAAGACAGGGCTGCCCTTTATCCCCTCTTCTTTTTGACATTTATATTGAACCCTTTATATGTTCTTTACGGCAGGACCCTGTAATAAAACCATTCAGAATAGGAAATCTCGAACTGAAGACAGCTCTGTACGCTGATGATTTACTTATGTACACCTCCAATCCTGAAGAAGCAATACCAAGATTATTTAGATTGGCTGAAGATTTTGGATCAACATCAGGGTACAGCATCAACAGGGATAAAACCGAAATAATGAGCTGGAACAACCCGGCCCCAGTTGCTGAAGCAAAATCTAAAATTAGATACTTGGGAATATATCTCACACAAAATCTAGATGACACTTCCAAGACTAGCTGGGGAACAGTGGTAAAAGAGATCAGAAAACTCCTAACTAGATGGAGTAATCTTCCTTTAAATATCTACGGCAGAGTGAATCTGGTAAAAATGATAATTCTCCCAAAAGTTACTTTTTTGTTTAATTCTATTCCTTTAATTTTCAATAAAAAAGATATTTCTAACCTACAAGGAAGAATTGGTACTTTTATCTGGGCTACAAAAACCCCTAGAATAGCTTGGAAGAAGCTCAGGAGAGGATTGAAACTGGGTGGATTGGCACTTCCAGACTTACTTTCTTATTGCTACGCCTTCCAATTTAAGAACTTTAGACTTTTAGCCAATAAATTGGATGATACTTCACACGGCAAACTGTTTCGAGCTATGTTAGCAGACCTCCCATATGGTGCAGATTTTTTCTTGTTCAAATTTGGTGACCAAATTTTTTTTAAAAAAATACGATTAAAGCTTCTAAGAACAGCCTTACATAATTGGCGATGGATACGGAAGTTCACAGGCATCCCCTACTACCACGCTCAGGCCCCAATTTGGGATTCCCCTGGTACTCCAGAATGTCAATTGGATCAACTAGCTCTCCCTCTGAAGAAAGCTGGCCTTATAAAGTGGGGGGACCTCTGTGACGTCTCAAGCCTATTAAGTTGGGAAACATTATCACGTTTAACAGAGGGCACTATCACAAGGTTTAAATTTTACCAATTATCAGCATGGTGGGGAAGTCAAAATTGGAACACAGAAGAGGAGAGCCTCCCACTTGACTTAATAACTAGGCAGAAGGGATGGAAGGGCGAGACGGCGGGATGGTACAAAATGATAACGGGCAGTAAGGATAAGGAAAATCTAGAGGCTGAGATAACTAAATTATGGGATATCCTTCCAATACAAACCTTAGACGACATAATAAAAATCTGGTCAGACTCCTTCATAATGTCACAGAAAGTTATCAAACCATCAAATCTGAGAAGAAACCACCTATTCACAATGTACAGGGCCTATTGGACACCCGCCAAACTCTCAAAAATATCAGAAGAACAGTACTTCTGTCCAAGGTGTAAGGTACCAGCAGCAGATGACATTCACATGTTTGCCGAATGCCCTGAACTAGATATCTTTTGGCGGCAGGTCTGTGGTTTTTTGGAAGAGTCATTGTTAATCCCTATAACTTGGTCTCCCAAACTTGTTTTATTTGTTTTTTTGCCCGAATACAGTATAGATAGCTGTACATCACAGTTTATCTTCTACGTAATTGTCATCGCGAGAAGAGAGATCTGCAAAGAATGGAAATCAGAACTTCCCCCAAAATTCGCTGACTGCCTTAGGAACATCATGGCGGTGAGTAGTCTTGACTTACTATGTGGAGGGGTTAAGTCTGCTGCGGTGTGGTCTGCACTAAAAGCCTGGTGTGAAAAATAACAACAACAAAAAAGTCCAATGATTATGCCAGAGGTTAAGTGGTCTTGTCCTCCCTTGATAGCAAGTAACATCGGGAAAGGGAGTTGGACTGGAACTAACCTTACCTCTGGACGATCTTCAATGGCTATCCACAAACACAAGGGCGGTAAAGGAAGGTTTGTGTTAGTGGCCTGAAGGACGTCTGCTTAGAGCTAACATCTACTGGTGGCATATATGAGGACTTAAAAAAATAAAAAAATAAAAATAAAAATGAAGAGGGCGACATGACAGCATTATTATTATGGCAAGAGATGCTAAGCAGCCTCCTTGGACTCTAATGGCAGGATGCTTTCGCCAAAATGCCAGGGTAGTCAGGAGATATCTAGCATACTTTGACCAGTTGCCGAGTTTGGGGATAACCCAGAGCCTTGCTCTGGTACTTTGCATACTGCAGTGTAATGGTATTGGAGGTTGCCATAGAAAAATTAATATATAAACAATACACAAATATTCACTTTTGACTAGTGGTATGTGCATAATTTGTGACATTTACTTTACACAATTAGATGAAATTTCATGGAAATTATGCAAAGTTTGGAGAAATTATGCAAAATGCAAACCAGCATATATTTCAGCACGAAAAGCATCCCTGTATTATTTTTGGATGCAAGGACACATTTTGTTCTAAAAAAAAAAAATACCTCGAATAACAAAAGTGCCTCGAACAAAAGTCGCTCCCATTCTTGTTTGCGTTCCAGCGCTATGATGTGGAGTGATTTGAGGAATTTCACTTTATAGGTATAACAAAAAATTCCAAAAATTGTGGAAATGATGCAGACATAGTTTAAATTTTACCTCCCAAAGTTGTAATATTTGAAAAATGCCTCCTGAAGAACTTTAGAGAGCAAACATTATATTCGTTTAAATAGCTAAAACTTAGGAAAAGAGAGAATGAATGTCTGAGCACGCAACATCACTCTTCAGGACCACGTTAACAAATTTGCTGTCAGAAAAAAAGACTGCAGGGCCCAGGAGCAAGCAAATATTTTAGTACCTAGAGATGTCAGCCCAAACAGACTGCTGATTTATTGTATCTTCAGTTCACCTTTCTAACCGCATACCGTGGGATTACTTCTAGGAAGCAGAGTGCACGTGTTTGTTCTCAGAACCACAGTCAACCGAAGAACAACAGAAAGGGCGGATACCTTCTTATGAATTATTCGTCAATATGATAATTAGTGGCTCCACCTAAATCTGAGGTTGCTTTTTTTTCCAAATAATAAAGTTCTCAGTTATTTCAACTATTTTTTTCCCATTCCCATTCCCAAAAGCTTTTTTCGACGTGTTAAGTCACAAAAGCACACAAAAATACATCTAAAACAAATCTAAAGACATCTAAAATCAGTTCATAATACACCATGCCAAATATGATACACGCCCGAATTGCTGGTTAAATACAATTACCATAAAAACGCTATGTACAAATATAAAAATACAGTAGAAATGATTGTGATAAAACTTTGTAGTTGTTCAGAATACGGATTTCAGATTTCGAAGCGAGGGGGATTAATGAAAAGGGGCAAATAATCCATCACAACAAAATACTATACAAAATGACGTGTTCTCATTTAATCTAAAGCTTAATCTTGGTGACGTGCTCTTATTGCCCATGGCCAACCCAGGTATTTCGCCATTGCTATGACAATCACTTCTGTTAACTGTTTTTGTCTAATGTTACATGTGAAATAATGGGCAAAAGATATTCCTGAAACAGAAAACATTCAGACATAGGATCAATAGTGATCATCTTATGATCAGAACTGATCCTATCTCTGGGACCATGGTTTAAACATGACCCCTGGTGATCATATTATATTCAATGTAAAGGAGTTATTGCAACTTCAAAAAATACATATGTCTTGAACTAGATTGTGCTGGAGCTGTAGACGTGCGTACACATTGCGTTCAATGAGACGGAGGATGATGCTGACGCTGGCTGTCATGACGTCATTAGCATGCGCTGTGATTGGATGGCAATATGCGCAGTAGTGTATTTTGAAATTGTCTTAGGTGGTTTGCTGTGTGCGCGTGGCGTTTAACCCCTTCTGTGCTCGCGTCGACCAACGGACGACGTGAACACTACCTTCTGGGTGCTGTGCACGACCGTTGGCCGCGCAGCCCCGCCCACTCTGTAGAACACCCACACCATGGCTGAATGTCCACCGCGGTAAACGAGTTAACGCTGGATGGTGGTTGGAATAGATTGGCGCTCCCACAGAAGTACCTGATCCTACATTGCAACTGTGATCAGGAAGCCGGACCTCTTTTTGGTGGTCCAGGATGGTATACCAAGTGGTGGCAAGCAGATGAGCCGAACTCCTTCCTGCAAAAAGTTAATGTTGTTCAGCTCTAGTGCCAATGGTATAGGGCAGACCGACCCCAACTACACGCAATGGGTTACTTTAGAATAACCTGGTGTGACAACACCCCTGTGCCATTTGAATTGTCCTTGCTCATGACGCATAGTACTGTGGGGGTTCCCCCTTCAGATGCATACGTGCACCGTACTCGGCAGCCCTTCAATATTTTGAATGCACTTATCATCGTAAATGCTCTTGGATGGATCGCATCTGGTCGTAAGACCTTGCTGTTTATTTAGCATGTGTCAGGTAGCCCGTCATCCCCCGGGGGGTCCCCCCTGACATCCTAGCAGATGACCACCCTCTCTATTTAGAGATCTGGGCCTACCTGGCAAGGATCTCTGTGTCTCAAAGGAACCCCATCAGGGATCTGAAGACACTGTGGCCCTAATTCACAAAGAGCCTTTGCATTTGTGAGGAGGCTCCACACACGTGGTGGGATCGCCACAATGGGAAACTGCAGTGAAGAGATCCCACCACACGTGCAGAAATCCCGCAACGACTGCGGAGCACCCGCCCCAAGTGTGGAGGCTCTTTGCGAATCAGGGCCCATGAGTTTGCTGAATTTTTGCCATGTTCCAAGCGGATGCTCAGGTAACCTTTTTTGTTTTTTTAAATCAAATTCCAAAAGAGGGAGCTTTTTTGGTAATGATTGCCCCCAATTCCGACAAAGGTTGGAGCGATCAGTGTTCACAGCTATCCATGATTTGTAGAGATTGTATACACAATTGGTGGATTCGCAAGACCAGCTCAAAGTAAGGTTTGTCATGGTAAGATAACCCATTTATGGGGTTCTGTCTAGCTTCATTCATTGCCTCCAGAGTTGGACAAAACTGGGGGCTCCTTTGGAAAGATGAACTGGCCATTAACTATTTTATCACATGTGAAGCCTTTGAACAGGATTTGTTGTGAATACGTGCTTTGGTACGGCTCTTTTCCGAATGTATCCTCTATCTGAACCGCAACCTAGTGTTTTCGCCGGCATTTATTAAATAAATAAATATGTCTGATATGAGCAAATGGATCCCTAGACTAGCCAACTATCCCACTAGTGAGGATAGGCAGATATTTATGTGATGTTTCATCATCATTGAAACTGTCAAAGGTAAATTAGAGGAAGCCTATTTCATGATTCTCAGTGGCTGTAGCTATCTAAACCTTATTAGGGATCAAACAGTTCGGACCATTTACCATCAATTCTGAATTTTGTGACCGTGAGCCTCTCTAAGAGTTCCGTTTTTGTATGTTGTTTAGGTTTATGGATCTTCCCTTATTGGAGTTATCTGGGTATTTGTACAGAATTTATTGACAGGGAAGATTGTACCAGCTATGTAATTGTGATTATAAAAGTTTATGTCGTGGATTCTTTGCATGTGCTGCTGTAGTCCTGACTCTTTTACTATCAGAGCTTAGCGATGGCAGAAGCATCTAAATCTAAGATATGAATCATGAGATTTAGCTGTCATAGTGTGCTTTGGTCCTGAACAATGTTGAATGTTTATGTCTCGACAAGGCAGCGCTTGCGCTGTCTCTTCGAGACATGCTGTATTCAGGTTATGGGCATGAAGCTCCGCCCACTTCCCGCTCATCTTTTTAATGGGCTCCTGTTACTGTTCTTTGTAAATGGTGGCCTTTCATTGGTCAATAGGCTTAGTAGTCGCTCCTTTTCTCGTTGCAACCTCCCATGAGGACTGCCTCTGTTACATGTGTTGTTCCTCTAGATGTTTTAATGACAGCCTCGGAGCACTATTTTGTTAAACCACTTTTGACACGCTCTTCTCAAAAGCTTTTTTTAAATTTAACCAGCGCAGCACGCCTCAGCTTTAATAATGGAGGCCATTCCTTTCTTTTGTTATTTGCGGCTCTCCAAACTCAGCTGCATGCCTTTTTTCTATTTATTTACTTTTCTTACAATGGCGGCATAACCGGTTTTAGCTTTAAACATCTTAAGCTAAAGGGCAGGTGCCGCAATGGCTTCAAAGTCAATAAATAAAAAAAATATATCTGCACAACTTTTTTTAACTATTTATTTGCTTTTGTTACAATGCCGGCATCCGAAATTTCGCTTTAAACATCTTAAGCTAAAGCTCGGATGATGGGATTGCTTGAAAAGTAAATAAATAGAAAAAAAATGGATCCTCATGCCCTTTTTTTAAATTTCTTTACTCTTGAAGAAATCGCGGCATCTGTGCTTTAGCTTAAGATGTTTAAAGCTAAAGCGCGGGTGCCGCCATTGTAACAAAAGTTAATAAATAGATGAAATGCAGCTGCATGCATTTTTTTCTATTTCTTTACTTTTGTTACAACATCGGCACCCGCACTTTAGCTTTAAACATCTTGAGCTAAAGCGCAGTTGCCGCAATTGCTTCAAAAATGAGTAAATAGAAAAAAAGATATTTCAAAATGCAATAGCTCTCGCATTACTGACAGTTTGAACTATTGGCGTTGCATTATTACTAGCAACACCAATAGATCAAACTTTCAGTAATGCGAAACCTATGGCATAGCAAATGCTTATTTTTAAAGCTGCGATACCAAAGGGGATGATGGATTAAACCCAGATCGGTTGACTGGGGGTGAGTGTTTGATTTGCTCAAGCTCTCAGTCCATCATCCATTTTGGTATCGCTTTACTCGCCCTAAGTTGGCAGGGTATGCCCAGACGTAGGTCCCTTCCTCACTTTGCCACTGGATTCAAGCTAGCCTGGCTGATGACAGCTGATTAGCCAGAAACCGGTACCAGGATGCTTGTTTCCGGTCCAGGGAAGACATGGCTTGGCAGTTCAGGCTGGACTGTTCCCATAAGGCACAGGGTCCGACTGATTTGCATATGGCCATGTCTGAACTGGGGTGGTGGAGTGAGCTAAAGAATGATGATGGATTAAACCCAGATCAGTTGACTGGGCGTGAGTGTTTGATTTGCTCAAGCGCTCAGTCCATCATCCACTTTGGTATCGCTTTGTTCGCCCTAAGTTGGCAGGGTATGCCCAGACGTGGGTCCCTTCCTCACTTTGCCACTGGATTCAAGCTAGCCTGGCTGATGACGGCTGATTAGCCAGAAACCTGTCCCAGGATGCTTGTTTCCGGTCCAGGGAAGACATGGCTTGGCAGTTCGGGCTGGACTGTTCTCATGAGGCACAGGGTCAGACTGATTTGCATATGGCCATGTCTGAACTGGGGTGGTGGAGTGAGCTAAAGAATGATGATGGATTAAACCCAGATCAGTTGACTGGGGGTGAGTGTTTGATTTGCTCAAGCGCTCAGTCCATCATCCACTTTAGTATCGCTTTGTTCGGTCTAAGTTGGGAGGGTATGCCCAGAAGTGGGTCCCTTGCTCACTTTGCCACTGGATTCAAGCTAGCCTGGCTGATGACAGCTGATTAGCCAGAAAACGGTCCCAGGATGCTTGTTTCAGGTCCAGGGAAGACATGGCTTGGCAGTTCGGGCTGGAATGTTCCCATGTGGCACAGGGTCAGACTGATTTGCATATGGCCATGTCTGAACTGGGGTGGTGGAGTGAGCTAAAGAAGGATGATGGATTGAACCCAGATCAGTTGACTGGGGGTGAGTGTTTGATTTGCTCAAGCGCTCAGTCCATCATCCACTTTGGTATCGCTTTGTTTTTAAAGCTGCAGCATGATTAATGAGTAAATTAAATAGACTACTCAGGGAAATATTGCCACATACATTAATAGGTTTGGAGGAAACAATTTTGACACATAAAGAAAATCTTTTCTGAAAATGAAATTCCTCCTGCTGGCAAAGAGCCCATAAACTTCACAACTTGTCTTACTTGTGAAGTTGTGCCCTTTCTACGACAGTAGGATTTAAACTGTGCACAGCCATATCGAATACCTCAAATGAGTGGTTTATGAGAGCCCTTAACAATTCTGTTGGGATATCATCGCTAACATCTCCCTCTACCCACAGACTTTACGTATATAAATGCTCTGTTTAGCATCACTGTTTCTGCTCCTTCCTACTATCCAGAGCTTAATTTGCAACAATAAATAAATACATAGATAGATAAAAAATGTAAAAAGTATGTTCAGTGGCCCAATGTTTTTCTTTGAAGGCAAAAAAAGTATAGGGGGACCCCTTTAGGAACAGATTGGGACCAGGGGAAATGACAGAGAAAAGTGTAACAATGTCCCTATGTTAGAAGATGGTCTAAAGGTGGGGTACCTACAACGTAGGCCGCCCACTAGGCAAATTCCTTTACTGGACACAACCACTAGAGTTCAGTTATCAATGGGTAAGTTCTCACAGCACCAGGTTTTTTTGTGTGTTTCGGTCATGGACATGGACATATTAGCATATCACTGTGTAAGACATTTCATGTGACAAGAAGCAGTCTAAATCAAAAATTTGGTATGTAGAAAATGGACATAAATTTATTGCACATTTGTCTTGAGTTTTTTAAAAAAGCAGATACATTGTACACAACGAATACAACAAATACATAAAATTATACACAAAAAATTATTAAGAATGTTCAAAGGAACACAGGTCGACGCGGCGTTTCGGTTTAAAAAACCTTCATCAGGACAGTTTCTAAAAAGAAACACAATATTATTACAATGTTATAACAAGTGTACATCAATAAAAATAACAAAGCAGCTATCACATAATCTATCATGTTCTTTCATTCCAGTGATGTGTCCTAGCGTCCTCTCTTAAACAGTTATGAGAGATGTGAACTTACGAAACGTTATGGAGAACAGTCGTTTTTTATGCTAATGGTTGTGCCATTGAATTTGCTCG
Organism: Lissotriton helveticus; assembly: GCF_964261635.1. Taxonomy (NCBI): domain Eukaryota; kingdom Metazoa; phylum Chordata; class Amphibia; order Caudata; family Salamandridae; genus Lissotriton; species Lissotriton helveticus. The sequence continues at coordinate 824,195,629 of NC_136073.1, forward strand.
AAGAGTATAACACAAAATGTTGTGCTATTACTGGTAGTCTTAAGAGTAAGTGATCTATTTCAATTATTCCAGGGCGGCTATGTCAATAGACCAGCCACTCGTATGAAGATGTCTTACCTTCAGATTTAGCGGCTGAATTCACAATTTATTCAGTCACCAGCTTTTGTGATGACAAAGCCTAGATGTGTCCTGGTTTGGGTCCACATATGAAGATATTAACGTCCCATATATACGGGATAGGATAAAACGTTTCACTCTAAGGATACAGATAAATACCAGAGATAAATTCAGTGTCCACTATCATTTGTGCACAAAAGATAAATAAAGGGTCAATGTGTGGCATAAATACCTCAATTGTGAGTGTTGATAACTTAGCGCTGTATCGGAGGGGCCACCAGATGATTCGTACACTATTAAATCTGTGTATACTGCAATTTGGGAGAAACAAGGTATTTTACTATTTTTAGATGAAAATTTACCCTCTTTTTGCAGCTATTGTGTGGATATTTAGTCTATTGCCTGTTGGGAATATCACTTACCGCTAGCAATTCTTGCGTAATCGCATATAGCCGGTTAGTACATACAGCGTTTTGGATTCTGATGATCCCGGTAGGAAACGCTGGCATTCTGTTAGTTGTTCTTTAAATAGCAAACAGTCTGCTATTTAAAGAACAACTAACAGAATTGCTCTCAACGATGCCTTTACGCTTAGATAGCAGCCGCGCTAGTAGTAAAGGCAGCTAATAACTCTATTTTTTGTAACATAGTGGGCTACGAGCTTAAATAAAATTCTTTTAAAAATGCATTAATTTACAGATGGAACAGATATCGCAAGCAGCATATAAACAGCCCATGAAGTATATGTACTAACCGGCTATATGCGATTACGCAAGAATTGCTAGCGGTAAGTGATATTCCCAACAGGCAATAGACTAAATATCCACACAATAGCTGCAAAAAGAGGGTAAATTTTCATCTAAAAATAGTAAAATACCTTGTTTCTCCCAAATTGCAGTATACACAGATTTAATAGTGTACGAATCATCTGGTGGCCCCTCCGATACAGCGCTAAGTTATCAACACTCACAATTGAGGTATTTATGCCACACATTGACCCTTTATTTATCTTTTGTGCACAAATGATAGTGGACACTGAATTTATCTCTGGTATTTATCTGTATCCTTAGAGTGAAACGTTTTATCCTATCCCGTATATATGGGACGTTAATATCTTCATATGTGGACCCAAACCAGGACACATCTAGGCTTTGTCATCACAAAAGCTGGTGACTGAATAAATTGTGAATTCAGCCGCTAAATCTGAAGGTAAGACATCTTCATACGAGTGGCTGGTCTATTGACATAGCCGCCCTGGAATAATTGAAATAGATCACTTACTCTTAAGACTACCAGTAATAGCACAACATTTTGTGTTATACTCTTCGAGCAAATTCAATGGCACAACCATTAGCATAAAAAACGACTGTTCTCCATAACGTTTCGTAAGTTCACATCTCTCATAACTGTTTAAGAGAGGACGCTAGGACACATCACTGGAATGAAAGAACATGATAGATTATGTGATAGCTGCTTTGTTATTTTTATTGATGTACACTTGTTATAACATTGTAATAATATTGTGTTTCTTTTTAGAAACTGTCCTGATGAAGGTTTTTTAAACCGAAACGCCGCGTCGACCTGTGTTCCTTTGAACATTCTTAATAATTTTTTGTGTATAATTTTATGTATTTGTTGTATTCGTTGTGTACAATGTATCTGCTTTTTTAAAAAACTCAAGACAAATGTGCAATAAATTTATGTCCATTTTCTACATACCAAATTTTTGATTTAGACTGCTTCTTGTCACATGAAATGTCTTACACAGTGATATGCTAATATGTCCATGTCCATGACCGAAACACACAAAAAAACCTGGTGCTGTGAGAACTTACCCATTGATAACTGAACTCTAGTGGTTGTGTCCAGTAAAGGAATTTGCCTAGTGGGCGGCCTACGTTGTAGGTACCCCACCTTTAGACCATCTTCTAACATAGGGACATTGTTACACTTTTCTCTTTCTTTGAAGGCAGCCACTGCTGAATTTGTGAGGTGCGTAATAATAAGATTCCATAGTCTTGATTGATCTTCATTCCCATTTCTTTCACCACTCGCCGCTGTCTCTTTATCTTACTCTTGCAGATCCTTTTTATTCTATGCTTTCTCAGTTTGTCACCATTTTCCTATTGTTCTCTTCATCCTTCCTTCTCTATTTTGTGCCTCTCTTTTTCTCTTGGGTTGATGCCCGATGATGAAAAATAAGTCCTGCTCACCACACCTGAGTGCCATTGTCCACAACCTACAAACTCTGGCACAAATAAAGCACTGCTACCACCTCTATAAGAATGGGAACTAATTTGGATGGATCTAGACTGGGAGACTACGCTCCGCCTCCGTTTCACTTGCCCATACTCCTCGCATCTACTGAAGCAGAAGTGAAGGACGCTCCTTCTCCCACATCGCAGCGAAGACCTGGAACAGCCTCCCACGCACCTCCGGACCATCACCTCACTTCCAGAATCCTGAATCGCCCTCAAGATCTGGCTGTTCGAATAAGCCTCCAGGGCCTGCAAGCGCCTGGATACTCTACTGGGTGATTTGCCGTACTTTATAAATCTTGACTGTTTGATTGATTGATCTATCAAGTCAGAGGAAATGGAGGTAAAGAGGAAATTAATAAATATAGCTATTGAACACAGATTTGAAATTTTGAAATTAATTTCCAGTTTATCTTGTACGCCTGATGTCTGGAGATTGAAGAAACAAGGGACCAGAGGTAAGATTACAGTGGTCGCAAAATCTGTTTGCTAATTATGTGAGATATATTCATGAGGTAGATCGCAAATTGCAACTCGCAATGATTGACAACAGTCACAGAGACGGTGGCCTGCAGGGATCACCAGGCTGCAATGCCTGTGACTGGGTTTCAATAAAGTATTTTGTTTTATGTTAGCCTATTTTATAAGGGAAACAGTGCTGCTTTTTAAAAGTAATAAAATACGTGTTCTAAAAGTTGATTCTAAGCGCGCATATATTCTAAAGAAAGAATGTACTTCCCGTGAAACATTTTTTAAATTTACAAATTGGAAGCCGTTCCAACTGGATTTTTTTTCCCTTTAAGAATGGGTTACCATCCCAACGTGGTGATCAGTAACTTTTCAATCATATGGAACTGCAATGCACTGTTTCCAAACCATTGATATACTCACTACCAATTCTGGATGTGGAAGGGATACCCACGACATGCCCTTTCTAAACACCAAATTGATATTTATTCGCAATACTATTTTAGGAGTCAGAAGACCGTTACTGACTCCTAAAACGGGATTCTTACATTAGAAAAACTAATTTGGAAGTCGCAAATGTGCATAATGCGATTCGGAGGCTTTGTGATGGCAAAATAGGTTAGTACATCTGGTCCCAGATGTCTTCCACAAAAAATGCAATCCACACATGTGAACCTGGCAGGTTTCTTAATTCTTTGCTTCTCTTCACTGGTGATATGGAGAAGGCTTGTCAAGGCTGTCTGGGGTGTAAATATGGCTCAATAGTTGTCCACAATGTTCCTGCCCAAGCTTGTGAGTCCTGAACAGGCTCTCACCTGCCACTAGATGGTGGGAACCTCCCACACCATCTCAGACCAGATATAGGCATCCAAAAGGCAGGAATCTTGAGATATGGCCAGTGGTCCTCTGCCAGGGCCTCTGGTGAACTGGCGGGCTGGTGGGCGTCCCCAGGGTATAAATGATCCATTTACACTATGGAATGAATGGCCACTATGTCCTCATTACCTAGGCCATGAGTAGAGGTGTGTGAAGTTCAAAATTCTTTTCACAGCACCATCACCAAGTCCTCTTGTACATTTTGCAACAACATCAAGATGCAAAGTTTTAGCTTTCCCAGCATTTGTCGCAAAGTTGTCACTTTCATGAAAAAGTATGGCTCAATTTGTACACCGGCAGAGAAAAATTCTTCAAACATTTTCCATTGTGCTTAGAAAACAAGGTTACAAGACTAGTAGAAGGAAGTTTTTTAATGCAAGCAAATTATGATGAGGTTATGTGATGACATAATCCTTAAAGTGACATCCCACGTTGGTAAGGAAACAGCTTGCGTCTATTTTTACGCACTCTGCAACACCTGATGCTGATTGGCAGCGACTCTCCACGTGTCACTTCTTCAAACCTCATGCACCTCGCCCAACCCAACATGACCTCATATCAGCCAAACCGCAGACAACGTCCTTACACGCAGTAGCGTAGCAAGGGTACGATGGGCCATGGTGCAAGCAACGTAAATGGCCAATTTTACTGTGGTTGGGTACTAAAATACAGCTGTTTTCAGGGTTCAAGGAGACCACGAGGGCTCTCGGCCATGGTGCTACTGCACATGCTACTCCAATGGTAGCTGCGCCTTGGCTTACCCTCATGTACTCCAAGGGTACCCGGAACTACGATATTAATTGTAGTGCTTCAAAACCTCTCCAGAGAGGCATGAAACGCTACCTACATCAGACCACGCATATAGCGCATTGGCTTGGCTCAGGCTAGGAAAGCGCTATATAAATGCCAATATAATGCAACCCATTTAGGTTAACAGCGGGCTGTGCAAAGTAATTGACAAAGCAGTTTTACTTGCGTTTCAGTCGAAGATGAAAGAGAAGATTTTGTGTGTTTTTGAGTGGATTCAAAATGGCCGAATGTCAGAAGCCATTTTGAATCAGCCCTCTATTGTAGCAAGAGGAGACCTCAGTGTAGGGAAGCATCGCACACCCTTTCACTGAGGTCATTTCCTCATGGGGTCCCGACAAAGCCTTCTATTCTCAGCAAACGAGACACAAACCCAGGCTGAATGTGCCCCCCGTGATGGCTGACATTCCTGGCCGGGTGTTTGCACTTGCTTAACAGAGGCCAGGTTGAGAGGAAGCATGTCTAAATAAATCGGATAGCCGAGGGCGCAGGAGGCGCCCTGAAGCGACACTTCTTGTGTGTGCTTGATTTGTGACCCTTTCTCTCTCCTGAATATACAGAAAATCGCCCAAAAAGTAACTTTTAGTTTTTTTTAGAGATTGTTTTGCAGAGCAGGAATGTGGCAGCTTGGAATTCGCGCGGAGGATGCCGGGATTTCTTTGCTATCCAAACACCTGCCCCTGTTTGTCTTAATGTATGGAAAAAGACACACTCTTGACAAACAGCCACACTGATCCCTGACAATAGCTGGACTATGTCAAGTGCTCTCAGCGTGACGTACCCTCAGGTGCGCATCACTGAGAAAGAGGCTCTCTTTCAGGTCCTGAAGTTAAAACAAGCACAATTTTTAAAATGTTTTTCAATAACTCTCACACCGGCTCACAGCCTTTGCACAATGCCTTCCTGACAATAGAGATATCTGAATGACACGCTCTCACGAGGTGCACACGCCAAGGGGCAGATGTGCTAACATTTTAAGTCGACCCTCAAACTGCCTCAAATTGTTTTATTTTGAATTTAATTTCTAGCACAAACCTGCTTTGCATTGCTTTAGGGCAGGGCGGTGTTCCATGGGTGTTCCATGGGTGTTCCATGGGCGTTACCACGCACCCATAGGTTTTGAAAGAAAAATAGAAGACATGGTTTTGTGCCAAAATAGCACCTTTTTGAAGGTGGCATTAACTTGGAGAAATGCTTATTTTGATCCAAACTTTTCCGACTTTGTATGTGTGCTGCACAATACCACACACATCCAAAGTGGGAAAAGCTGTAAAGTTTGTCTAGGCTTAGTATTGTGTACTGGAAGGGTACCCTCCAAGTACAAAAGCAATGCGAGACAACATGCACACGCCCAGCGTCGGATTGGTAACACGGGCATTCGGGCAATGCCCGAGGGGCCGGTGTTCGAGTGATGCTGTGGGCCTCTTTTTTTTTAGCAGTCTGGGGGGCCATTTGGGCGCTGTCTCTATTGTTCGAATACAGCCGTCGGCCCAGTAGGTGTCTGAGTGGCCTTTCTAGAGGCGGATGGGCGCTCGTTACCTCCGTTTAGCAAGAGGTGTCACTCCTTTTGTCTCACGGGCCGGCCCATTAATGTGTGCACATACTGAGTGGTGGCAGGGGGCCTGAGTAGAAGTGGCCTCACTTGTTTCACCACTGTAAACTAACGCGTGCATTTTTTTTACCCCCCTCCTAAAGTTTTTTTTATAAGATTACGCCAAAGCAATGATTTGAGGAGTGATTATGCAAATGAGGGCCGATTTTTTCTTTTGTGTGCCCGGGCCGATTTTCAATCCCAATCCAACCCTGCACACGCCCTTCAGCTGCGATGCAAGTGTGTGTGTCTGGCCAGAGGCAGCTTGATTGTGCATCAGCTCTGGGGAGAGAGCAGGACAGTGCCATATTTTAGTAGATATTTCCTACTCTCTCCCTCTCACGCAACGCATGCAACTTTGGTTGAGGCACTGAGTGGCATGAGTTTTTAGTAAATAATATATCCCAGAGTGTCCCGGAACAAAGGTGAAATCAACATTGGCCTTTTTCTGAGTGGGGTGAGTTTGAGTGGCATAGTATTTGTAAATTTGGGTGCGCTTAGTACGAATTTCACTCAGTGCTATGGTTTTTCGACAGACAATATCCTGCAGGGCCGAACTGGGAACAGCAACCAGCCCTGGCGATTGCTCCCCGACCGGCCCTGGGAGCGGGGTGCTAGCGAAGCGTAACGCTCCCGCTTTTGTTACAAGGGGCCGATATTGCAACACTGCTGCAAAGCTGCCCCCTGTAACAAAACGGGCCCCCACCCCTTCAGCCCCCTGGGGAAATACCCGGTGCCTGTTACTGCCAGTCCGATCCTGATATCCTCTAGGTGTTACCTAGAGAAACCCTTTATTGACAGCTGAAAAAAGATTTGATAACCAGGCCCTGAATGTTGTAACTATCAGTGTTCCTGAATACAACTGGTTCTGGAGGCTCAGAGCTCTCTCTGACCATCACAGGCACTTTCAGGATTCAGATCTGAGGGAGAAGATATCATGGAGTGCGGCTTCAGAGGCACACAGTGATCTTGGTCACAGGGGATCAAATGCGATAATACTGCCCCTCCGTGTGATTTTCTGATTCTTTCTACTGAGGTTTGTAACGCCAACATAGGAAAACATAACATTTTTTGCACAAAACTGTAGTAGAGTTGTCAATAACCTCGTGCTGCCGCAGCATCGAGGAGAGGACTTCTCCACCTCACCATCACATGTCAAGCCTTCATGTCAATAAAGTAGCCCCCACGGAAGAACCAAGCTCCCAAATTCTGTTTGTCCCCACTCAAGGAGCTCTATTGTTTGATGGGTTCATAATTTGAGAGAGCTTTTCCCCCAAGGTGCAAGGTCTTCCATAATCTTGTCATCTCAATATGTCACTTTCTTGTGTTGCTTATCGGCCAATGCCCATTCTACTAGGTCTTTCTTCCAACTAGCCACTGCCGGTGCTCTGGGGCAAGCCCAGTTCTAGTAATCCTGTGCCTTGTGGACACAGCCGCCAGGGCAAACGCTTGGAGCTTCCCCTTGCCGCTACATGATTCAACAAGCAAGAGAGCACTTACACATCCAGGTCTGGTGGCCAGCAAATATGTGTCTAATACAGGCTTCTCCAACGAGTAGCTCGCGAGCTGCTGTCAGCTCACCAGGTAACTGTGAGTAGCTCTCCTGTATGCAGTCCGGCCTACTAAACTAGAAGCTTTTGTTTGGTTGAAATATTATATGTATACCAAAATTGAAAAGTGTGTATTTGATATGAAAATGTGTGTATTTTCAGAAACCATAATTTTCAAAATCTATTTAAATCTGATATTTGAATGATAAATCATGCAGCCTTGAGAGACGTATTACTAATATTGGTGCCAGGGGGCATTGTTATGCATTTCCCTTGTAGAGGCATTCCAAATTGACTAATCCTTTTTTAGATTACAGCTGACAATCCTGCATTGAGGAGATCACGGCTGATAACTTTGCATAGGGTGGTCACTAATGTAATCTTGTCTGATGTATACAACACTATTAATATTAGTAGCTCGCTATGATTTTCATTGAACATAAGTAGCTCTTGTTAGTGAAAAGGTTGAAGATCCCTGCCCTAACGCCATCTAGCTCAATGAGGAGAAGCGCTCACATACCTAGCGGATGACACAAACTTAAGAGCCAGGTATCTAATGAAGCTTGACGAGGCCTGCAGCTTGGTGCACCGAAATGTTCCGCCTCTTGATGCAGAGGAATTCACCTGTGTAAAGTCTGCATAGGGGTTCAGTGTTACCAGAACTCAAAATATGACCTAGGCCAGGAACAAGGTGTTCCTGCAGTGTCTTGGATCCTTGCCTGACTTTATGCCTTGCATAAAAGAACCCGTGATCAGATGATATCTAGGGAAACTGAACCTTGATGCGGGTGGCCTGGGCGGAAGAGGGCAGCCTATAGCTCCTGGATCTGTGTGACAGTTCTGTGACCTCTCTGCATTCTTTAGAAGATAACATACCAGTATTTCATGCATTTTTGGGCATGCTATCAAGATTTCTTTGCAGCCAGGTATGTGGCAGGCTTGAGCATTGCTTCTTAGAATCTGTGAGGTTTGACTGCTGTTCAAAGACTTCCCTTGGGTTCTCCAACTTTAGCAACAAAGACACAATCGCGACAGACACACGAGTGGACAGCAAGCCACAGTGATGATCCGGCGTCCAACGATGACTTGTCTTTAAGACGCCTGTGAACCAAGAAATGGAACCAGAGGCATTTTTATTTTTACAGAGTTTTATATAGCGCAAACTTGACCCGAAGGTATCGGGTATCAGAGCCCCTTACATAGCACCAGTTACATTACATGAGGACACATTCATTTTGTTTAGCACGGGGAGATTAAGTAATTTGCCCAGAATCACAGGATGTTCAGCGTCATTGTTGAGACTCGAACCTGGTTCCCCAGATTTCAGGTCGACCACCTTAGACGTTAGGCCAACTCCTCCATTTACATAAAAAAACATGCACCTCTACATTGTGGAGGCATTAGGGGCTTTGCAGGCGTACAACTGGGAATCACATGTTGCTGTGCTATTTCCACAGTATAGAATTACATGCAGTGTGTGATGGGAGAGCCAGACTGGTGTTCAAATGAACATTTGCTCTCATCAGTCAGTCATAATAACTTTATTCAGATGCACATGGTATCCATAAAATAAAAACAATGCGCACACGTTAAAACGTGTAAAAAGACGCATACATTTCATAAAACCAATCATTTTGACATTAGTTAATACAACACCTTCCATGCTTTAGTGCTAATTTATTCAAAGTACATTGTGCTACGGGCCCGAACCACCGCTCCCAAGAAAGAGTCTACATGTAAACTCGTCTCGCTGTCAGCAAATAGCTGAAGGCAGCCATAAAATTCCCAATATTACGATTTCTGAAAACAGATTTTATTGTGTCAAAAGTCATATACAGTGCAGTGCTCCTTGACCCAGGAAACATCTGCCATTTCAGACATTGCAAATTATTGTCATTGACAATTAGTATATACATTGTTATTAGCATAGTCATTGAAAGTAATATAACATAAACGCAATGAACCCCCCTGTTGCACTAACCCACTACTGCGTTTCGGTTGCCCACACATCACCCACCCCGACAAATCGGTTCCCTCCCTATCTAGCTGGTCCCTTACCCATGGGGCCCACATAGCAACCTAGATACAGATGCAATCACCGGGGGCACCAAGTCAAGGCCTCGGTAATCTGCTCATCTCTCTCAAATGTTGGGGTGCTTTTGCAGGCAACCCCTGGCCTTGAATATTGGGATCTCTAACCCCATGCAGAAGTCCAGCCCATTTTACCATGCTGAGCGAGAAGGTGGGGCCGTCACCTTCCACAGCCTCACTAAATCCATTTTAGCCAATGTCAGCCCCAACAGTAACAAGTGCTTCTTATATGTTACCTCCTACACCCTCCATGATATGTAAAATTGCCAATCTTAGTGAGGAGAGGAGCTCCTACCTCAACACTTTTGCAAGACAGGCCAGTACCCCTCTCCAAAATGTTGTGAGTGCTGCACAATGCCAAATCATATGTAATAGTGACCTCTCCTCCGGACCACACCGCAGGCATACCGGGGATGCTACATGGCCCGCCCTCCACAGCCTGAGCATGGTATAGTACACCCGGTGAAGGTATTTAAATTGAATAGGACCTAACCGCGTTGCTATCGCTAATCCCTAGGGGAGGCCAGTGCGTCCATCCAATCGTCTCCGGCTAGTTGGCCAAGATTTCCAGCCCAAGCCTCTCTAAGTTTATCCAATGTTGTAGAGCTATTGGTCACCAGTGACTGGTAGATCTTCGATACTTTATGGTCCTGCAGATCCCCCATGAAGACCTTGCCTCAATCGGACTGAATTCGGGGAGTGTCTCTAGCCCCGAGATACTAGGAGAAATGGCATGCTGAAATTAAAGGTATTTCTAAAACTGAGTTTTTGGCATCTGGTAATCTTGTTGAAGATCTTGGAATGATTTCAGGACGAGCCTCGCATTACATCTCCTAATGTTGAGATTCCTATGTTATCCCACCCTCGAAATCCAGATAGCCCAGCCAGCTGAGGAAAACGACCATTGTGCCACAGTGGGATTTCCCTAGTCTGCTTGTTCCACCACCCCATCTTGCGGAGGGACTGTTTCCACACCTGGAATACGACCCGAGTTGCTGGTGGAAAAGAGTTGCGTAAAGACGCTGAATACAGCATGGTATGTAGGGTGGACTCCCCATACACCTTCGCTCCACTGCATGAGCGGGGTCCTCCTGTCCCCATACCAATTCATTCAGCACCAAGAGATGCAATGCCATATAATACGACTGGACATCCGACGTGGCGAGCCCCCGCAATACGTAGACTGAAAGCACCACTCTAGACACCCCCCTGCCCATAGGAATTGTCCCAATGCCGCATTGACCTGGCGAAACCACATAGGAGGTACTGGAATGGATGGTTTTGAAATTGTTAGAGCAGGCACTGCAAAGACACCATTTTGAAGATAGATGATCTGCCATAGATAGAAAGGGGCATGTGAGACCAAGTCTTCATCTCCTCCTGTACCCGTGCCCATATCGGGACAGTATTTCTGTCCCATGCCACTCTCGGCAGACCTGACAGGAAGACTCCCAGGTATTTCGCACCCTCCGTCATCAGCTGCACTGCCGGGGCCCAGGACACCAGACCAGCAGGTCCCCCCAGCACCCACAAAGTGGATTTACGCGGATTCATGAAGAGGCCCGATAATTCACCAAAAATGTGCATAATGCAAAGCAGCCTCAGTCCCATCTTGTTTATGTCCGTTAAAAAGAATAGGACATCATCTGCATATAGGGCGATGCGGTCCAAGAGCCAATGGTCCCACTCAAAGCCCGCCACCTACGTATCCATCTGCACGCACGCTGCCAGGGGCTCCATGGCCAATATTACGATTTTTAATGAGCAGGAGTAAAAAGTGCTTCGTATATCTGGTGTAAAATTTGCAAAAAGTGCACAGTCCCGCATGGATTGTCCAGATCTCCCATATCAGGGGCAGGGAATGCTATCAAGGTTCAATTAGAAGCCCAAACAAATATTTTACTGTGCCGGCCATTTGTTCTATTTTTGCTTTTTTCCTGTATGGGGAGAGCATTTTCCTCGCAAGGAAACCCCTACATCTCCATCTCTTCTGTTCCCCTTCTCACCCAGGAAGGAGAGTTAGTTTAGCCATTTGCGGGATGAATTTCAGACTATTTCCAGGGTGGAAAAGTGTCAGAGAGGAGATTTTGTATGAGAACAAACTCAGACATTTAGGGTGGTCACAAGTTTTCAAGGAAAGTCACACCTATTCCATTTTCCTGAGAAAGAAGGGTCGTCTCCCGTATGGAAAAAAAATAGTTTATAGCTCAGGATAGTGTGGGACTCAATTTAGGAACTACCACCTAAAATGCCGAAAGAACACAGTTTTAAATTGGTGTGCTCATCTTTCACTTATTTTATTTATGTTTTTTATGGTTACACACACACACACATACTAGTATCCTAGAAGCCGATTACGATGCCATCGCAGATGCAAATGGGACCGCCCGCCATAGGTGTGGCGGTCCCGCTATACAAATTGTGATGCCCCCACCACAGTGGCGGGCGCATCCTGTATTTTTACATTGCCGCGGGCGGCAGCACCCGCCACAATATAAAAATACATGTTGTGCATATGTATGTAAAAGATCTCCGCCAAAGAGCCCCTCTTTGAGGTGTTGTCCATTGGGTATTGCATCGCCGACCCAACGAGGAGCAAGCCCAGATGATGAAGCATGACACCTGAAAGGGTGTGTGAGGGCATTACATCCAACATAATGGATGCCCAACTGTAGGATCCTCTGGAACCCTACAACATCCTGCACTCCACAGGGACACGTACATTCCACCAGCATTAGGAACAGCCCAGTACTTTTTTGGTAATTGCTCCTCATTTAGGGCACTACTGAGGCTGGACCTAAATATATAAATATATATATATATATATATATATATATATATATATATATATATATATATATATATATATATATATATATATATATATATATATATATATATATATATATATATATATATATATATATATATATATACATATATATATATATATATATATATATATATATATATATATCTATATGGTATTATACTGGCGTAGGTGTGATTTGATATTTGTATTAAAGTCTCTTCAGAGAGGGGGTGTAATGGTACTCGTGTCAAGGTCTCCCCAATGATGTATGATGATTTTGGTGTGAAGGTCAGATGAGAGATGGTGTGCAGTTATATCGGTATTAAGGTCCCTGCAGAGATGGTGCATTATGATACTGCTTTTGAGGTCTCCCCATGGATGGCGCATAACTAGGGCTCTCGGTTTTAGGGTATTTATTTTTTTAACATTTCCATCTGTATTTATCCAAAATTTATTTTTTGGGCCTCCTTATTGGTAGTTATCCTTATTATTTTGTGTTTTGAGAATTATTAAAGTTGTAAAATTGTATAGTTATTTAACAGACAAACATGAACTCTATGAAGCTGTTACATTTCAGCAAATTAAGCAGCAAATATAACAAAACATTACACCCCCAGATAAATATTAGCACTATATATACAAACATATGTTAACAAATGCCTATATTTGAGGAAATCCCATCCCGCTTTTGAACTCCCCATGCTATCTATCTGCTCGGCGGCCATCCTGGTCTTCATAAAGGACAGCATGGTGAGTATCCAGCACGAGGACAACTTTTTGTATTTTTCTGCAATACGCAGATTGTTTTCTGTCTGTATTTGTCTGTAAAAATCAGTAAAAACACAAAACTGGGAGCCCTATGCATAATGATATTTGTGTGACGGCCCCAAGGGAGATGCTGTGCAATTATACAGTCTTATTATAAGTGGGTTATGATATTGGTGCAAAGGTTCCACTATAGATGGAACATAATTCAACCGGTTTTAAGGTCCCCGCAGTGATGCTGTAAATTGCTACTGGTGTTAAGGTCCCCACACAGGTGATATGATATTGGTGTAAATGTGTAACGATACCAGTGTATGGTCCTCACACATATAGTGTACAGTGATACTGGTGCGAGGATCTCCCCAGCAATGGTGTGTAGTGATGTCAGTGTATAGGTATATGTACAGTCCATTGCAAAAGTGTATTTTGTGCTGGAAATGTAAATATAAAATGTAAATCTGTATTTATAAAATGCAAACTACTCACCCTTACGGGTCTCAAGTAACTGGGGGCCGTTGTGGAAATTAAGTGAGATATTGCCCAGAGTCACATGGTGCTGAGCTGCTGCCAGAGCCGGGGATCGAACCGTGCTCCGAAGTCAGCTGCCCTGACCGCTGCACCACATCTCTCTACCCTTTTCTAAACTGAAGTAGCGCTTTGTGCCAATTTGCGTCACGGGCGTAGACGCACAGCCCGAACTGCTCAGATAGCCAGGCTGGGCTTTACGTTAAAAGACATAACGCCTCCTTGAAGCAGGCATTAACATGGAGAACTGTTTTCCCTTCTCCAAACATTCCATACATTGTGTATGTGCTGCACTGTACAGCACACATACAATGTGTCTAGACATAGGGTTTGTATTGTCTGGGCAGTGCTTCATTTGTAAAGAAAGTAAGTGCCAGCGCCCTTCTCGGGAGACCACTGCAGCCAACAACAGTACCAATATAACTACTAACAATCGCACTCCTAAAAGAGTGACAATTCAGACTATTCTAGGCCCCCAAAGCTATAATAATGGTGTGAGTGACAGGTATTATTTTTTTTTATCCATACTGTCTTATTGAACGCTGATGTTGTGGTCATCTCAAAATTAGACAGACAGCGCCACCATGTGATGGACTTTCACTAGAGCTAGAGTTGACAATGCAGCGCTTGTGCCGCCGACCAGAAAACACCGGCTCAAATTAAGCACTGTGTAAGGGTAACTTCCAGTACACATCCTACACTAGACAGCAGACATACACCTTTGCACCATGGTGGAAAGGTTGTGCGTGGTGCTAGGCAGTTTTGTTGTCCACTAGCGCAGTGGTGGAGAGCAGTAATAGGATTTTTTAAATAACTATTACTCTTCACTTCTTACTCTTCTTTGCACAAAGCATCGCAAAACCTTTCGCCGCGGTTCTATATTGCACTAAAAAATAATAAACCCCTAATTTTTGTGTATCCTGACGTGAAAGCGGTTTCATGGTTGTTCACATTAAAATGAAAATGCTTTTGCTGTGGGAAAAAAATAACTATACAAAAAAATCTTGCCCTCGTCCTAAACGAGACCACAAGAAACCAATATAATTAGAGAGATCTTGGAATAAATATATATATTAATTGTCCGGGTAACCACATTTTTAAAGCAAATGTGCTCTGCATGTTTTCTGACAGGCGCGATAAAAATATATTGGCAACTTATATGAAATAATCTATTTAAAGGCTCTTAAATAGCAGTTTTATTCTAATTCCCTACTAGGTGGAATTCATTTTTGCACCTCAGAAAGATGAAAGGCTGACTCGCCCTGCCAACGTGTAACAAGCGGATTGTCTTGTTGCAGGCGCTCAACCCACTGTCCTCTCTACGTGTAATCGTAAAATGCAAAGTCCCCATTATTCTGCATGCCTGGGGCTTAAATCGCACAGGAGTGATTCGCCAAAGATCACACCAGGCGGTTGAAGGTTGAGGGTTATTTCCTCATTAAAAGAAGCCCATCACAAGCCCAGGGGGCAACATGGCACTTTACCAACACAACAACGAGGCAGGGCCTCTAACAAAGCTGAGTTGCTTACTGTAGTCCACCGAGGGGACGTGTGACAGATATAATGCGAGGTTTCCCTGGGGTGCAGCCGGGACTCTGAAAGTTAAGACTTGTTTATCAGATTCCTCTCACAGGCAGACATTAACCAGACCTTTGATTCGCCTTCGGCTCTAACTCTTAAAGAATCTCTCACAAGTTTTTTAAAAAATGTACATGCAGGTGTGTTTGGTGGGTGTAACACCCACCTCCATCCGGGGCCTGGGCAGGGAAGCTTCCATTCTATTATTTTTGCTGTTGTTACTGCTAGGGGACATTCCAAGCCCAGCTTCTCAGGGCAGGTATCATGTTGACAAAATAGCCATCAATCACCCCACCAGCACGCACAGCGGAGGCGTCGCTGTACATTTGGTGATGGATGAAACAGAAGTGCACGGGGGGGTGGGCGGGGCTTCCTACTGTACGACTGAACTTCAGGTGACCCGGCCGGGTGTCCTCAAGGCACAACCGCAATTCAGCCTGAGCAGCACAATAAAGTCATCTGCATCCGTCAACCACTAAATGCTGTTTGTTTTCGTGAAAAGATTGAGCACCGGTCGCACGAGAGAGAGTGAAAGACAGGGACGGCTGCACGAGAGCGGAGCATATAAAAAGTCAACAAAGTGACAACCCTGGGGGAGGCCAGCCTCAAAACTGTTCACACGCTCAGTTATTTCACCAAAATGTTCCCCAGTTATGCTGGGGTTTGGGAAGAGTCCCATCACTGTCCCAAGGCAGATTAGCGGGTTCTCCGTGTTATGTTATGTTATTGGTGTTTTTATAGCGCTCTAATCACTCGTGGGGGTGTCCAGGCGCAAAGTAGCTGGTGTGTGAGGCCAGTCCTGGAGGGCTTACTCCAAGAGCCAGGTCTCCAGCTTCTCATGCAAGTCAAGAGGAGAAGTGGAGGCTCTGGCATGCTGCTACCAGTAGGGGGCGGTGTCACCCTGTAGGTCACTCTTACCCAGGGTTTTCAGTGGGATGACAAAACTGGTGGGGTCTCTCAAAGGTGCGTGGCCGTTATAATTCGGGCATGGTTTAAAAAGTAAGCTAACAATCTGTGCTTAGCACAGTGTGCCGCCTGGCCGGTATTTTGCTGCTTCTGTCATTGCATCCTGATATATGATACAAGTAACTTCCACGTACAACAAGCCAGGACTATTGGCATTGCCAATGGTTGTTAGTTGCATAAGATAAATAAGCATCAGCTGTGGCTTCATTGTATATAACATTGAAAATACTTCAGAACTGAAATGATGAGACTGTGAAATAACTAAAACAAGTCATTTTGAAATTAAATCACAGGCAGTGAAGGGTGGTAATGCTGCAGAGTTAAGATTTTTGTTCACCCTGAGGGCAGAAACGGAGAGCCCGATAGAGACCCGTCTCAGCACCTGCTTTTTAGAACTGCCGGTGCTGAGTACTGGTAGGACCCGGCCCACTTAAAGCCCTGCTCCTAGGTGTGCACCACTCTCATGCCTAAAAAATATCTGCGTCCAGCACAGACTCTGCCCAGTAACCATAGATTGCCATAGGGTTCAAAGAGGAACTCTCACAATCTGATCAGGTGTTTCCCATTACATGAAAACACTGGGGGCAACTTACAAAATGATTCAGTACAGGTGACGAGAGCTACAAATAAACCCTGACAGAACCCCTGATGAGGCGGGCAAATAACTAGGGTTGCAGACAACAGAACGTGATGTAGAACAAGCTAGGGTACTTGACATCTGGTGCCATATCACAGAAGTGCCCTGGGTGCACAATGGGTGTTTGCACCCGCTTTGCGCGCCCCTGGTGCACTGTGGTATTATAGAAGGGGCCTCTGATGCTTGTGCGTCCCCTTCTATAATAATGAAAGCGCTGGTGCACCTACAGCGCCAACGCTTCCTGAAGACGGCCTTACCTCATCTCCATTGGGGCTTGGTCCCATGTAAATAAAGGAATCCCTTTGCCTCAGGACCCATGTGAAGCGGACGGAACGCTGAAACTTTTCAGACACTCACCGCCAGTCACAGATCTAGGTTGAATCCATCATCGTTCTTTAGCTCACTTCACCACCCCAGTTGAAACCCAGCTAGATGCAAATCAGTCTTGACCCTGCGCCTCATGGGAGCAGTCCAGACCGAACTGCCAAGCCATGTCTTCCCTGGACTAGAAACAAGCATCCTCTGACTGGTTTCGGGCTAACATCCCTCATCAGCCAGGCAAAGTGAGCAAGGGACCCACATCTGGGCATACCATGCCAACTTAGGGTGAACAAAGCAAACACAAGGAGATGATGGGCGGAGCGCTGAAACTTTTCAGACACTCACCCCCAGTCACAGATCTGGGTTGAATCCATCACCGTTCTTTAGCTCACTTCGCCACCTCAGTTCAGACACAGCTATCTGCAAATCAGTCTTGACCCTTTGCCTCATGGGAACAGTCCTGCCTGAACTGCAAAGCCATGTCTCCCCTGGACAGGAAACAAGCAACCGGCCCTAGGATGCTTGCTTCCAGTCCAGGAAGGACCTGGCCCGGCAGGTTGGGCTGGACTGTTCCCATTGGGCACAGAGTCAAGACTGATTTGCATATGGCTGGGTTTAAACTGGAATGGCATGGTGAGCAAAAAACAATGGATTTAGGCCCAGATCTCTGTACTGGGGTGAACGTATGACACTGTTCTGCATTCTGTCCATCAATTGTTATTTTTACATATAACTGATCCAAGCAAAGAGGCAAAGACGCTCTCAGGGGGTGCACTAAAAGCGCGCCACCTAAAAGGTGGCACACTCTCAGTGCTTCACCTGATTGCAGCCCTCTGGTAGGGTGGAACAGGGTCCCATGTACCCCCAAGACATCCCCTTGCAGTCACTCACTGCACCCGCCTGCAAGGGGATCGATAATCCCCTTTAAAAGTACATGCGGGTTGCAGCCGCTCTATTTTTCACATGAATGCACTGCCCCCAGGGCAGCACGAGTTTGCGGCTGCCCTGGGGGCAGCGCTTTCACCCTATTATAGCACATTTTCCTTGATTGCACCGGGCGCACATTGTAAAAGTTGCACCAGGTGCCTACGATGAAAATGTGCCATAGTATAATATGGCCGCTGATCTCAGTTTTACCACTTCCAGCTAAATAAGCTGGAATTTAAAACTGTATCTGAATCAATGTAGAAGCCGCTCCTAAGTGGGTGATCGAAAAAAAACCTAGATTGCACGTTCCCTACCGGTATAGTTTCCAATCTGCAATATGGTGGCAAATCTATAGCCTTCTGACTTAGTAGCAGTGTACTGCAGTCTCAGTTTCAGCTCTCCTACTTTAACTAGCTGCTTGATCTTGAGCAAATCATACTCTCCCTGTGCCTCTGTCCACTAACCCGGCATTATGTGAAGAAATAAACACCAAAGGGATAGCCTAAGTCCAGGACCCCAGCATGGTTTTCATCCACATATTCAGGAATGTTTAACTGCAGGTGTCCACACAGGTTAGTGGGTGCAATACTTTCTTTTAAAATGTTGCACCCCCTAAGAATTTTGCACCTTGGGTAACCGCCCCTGTGGACCCTCCCACGCTACGTCCCTGTGTTGGACACCCACCAGGCAGCTCGTGATGTCCCACCTGGACGCACCAAACCTCCTCCCTTGCTTACCCTGGGGGGCGGTCATAAGGGGTGTGAACACAAATGAAGGACAATTGGCATCCAGCAGCAACTATGTATGGGCAGAGGATCGGAGTTGTGACTGTTCGTCAAAAGTTTCAACTACGGGATGTGGCCTAATGGCTAGAGCGGTCAAACTCTGAAGTTGGGGAACTGGGCTTGAGTCTCAGCAGGGACGCTCAACATCCTGTTATTCTGGGCAAATCACGTAATCTCCCCATGCCTAACAAAAATGAATGTGTCCATCTGTAACACAAATGGGGCTCATGTAAAGTGCTCTGATACCTTCGGGTCGAGCTCACGATATATAAAACGAAAAAAGAAATGGTTGGCCAAACCAATGGAGGCTTTGCTCTGAACAGTGCTGCAGGTGGTGCTAGAGTTTCTGTGGGGACTGCAGAGGGATTTGGCCCTGTAAGGTACATGCATACATGGTGGAGACAAGCAAGGCTTGTGCCTGGCGCAAGCTAAATATTTGGCTTTTTTTCAGAGTCTTATATAGCACGAACTCACCCCAAAGGTATCAGACCACTTTACATGAGCACCAGTTGCATTACAGATGGACACATTTGTAGGAGAGTAGGGTCTGCTTCCTATGGTCACCCCCACTTTTTGCTTTTGCTTTACTGGTTTTCGACTTAGATGTGGCTGTGGGCCTGTTATGAGACCCACAGCCCAGATGCACTCTCTCTAAATTCACACCATGTACTCTAGGTACATCCATAATTGGGAATTGGTTCACCTTGTCAGCCCCTGTAGAAGTGTACCACAGGTACCCAGGGCATAGGTGCACCCAAGGCCTACCAGGGGCTGCAGCATGTATTATGCCACCCCAGGCTGGCCATCCAAACTGACACAACTGGCTGATCACTCAGCTGGGGCAAGGTCGTGTAATCACCTTTTGCTTAGGTATAGTATTCCTATATCTAACCTTATATATAGACACACAGTAACCTATAAGTCACTCCTATGGCAGGCCTTGACAATCCTGGAAGCAGAGTGCTTGGTGATGTGTGAGATGGTGCTCTAGCATGAGCTGAGCCTGTCTGCAGCTTTCGGAACCATGTCCTTATAGCTGTTCTATGATATTGCCATACCATATACTCTTAAGTGCATTATGAACCTCGCGGTTAAATGCTAACTTTGGTTTGGCTTTATCAAAACACTTCGTGTAAGGTGTCATACGCTTTGGAATACTACCCCCTCGCCAATTCTGGTGAAGGGGTAGCATTCCACCCTTCTAGAGGGAGAAGACATGTTGTTGCTGACTATCCCGATTAAAGTTAACCAGAGCCCCAGCGTCACAAAATGGACGCTGCTGCCACAGACACAAGTCTGACCTCCTGCTGCTGGGAGTCCTTCCAGTCACGGAGGTTTGGACAATAGGTTTCCTGCCTGGAGAGGTGCGAGCACCACCCCAGACAGGACTTTGTGTATTGGGACAGGGAGGACTGAATAGAATGAGACACTGCCTGGGGCACACTAGGTGCTCCATGCATACCACAGTTCAAACTGGTTGCTGGGGCACCCCAGCTCTGGCGTGAAACTGGACAAAGGAAAGGGGGTGTAACCACCCCCTTCCTGGTCCCACCCATAGGAGGGACCTAGAAAGTAATCCAGCCCCTTTTAGTTGTATAAAGGTAGGAGCTGAGTCTTAGGACTTTAGATTAATCCTGGAATCGAAACTTGACACGAAACTCTGGACCTTCGACATTCTGCTGAAACTGAAGACTGAAGAATCTCCCTGTGGCCAAGGATTGACCACCCTGGGCAACCAGGCACCATCCAGCAAATCAACGGCTTGCTTTGTCGACGCTCCCGCCGGGACCCAAGCACAGAGCCTGACAAGACCCAGACTTCCAGACCTCTCTGACCCTCTCTTCACGACTGCAGCATAGCTGAGATCCGTGGAGGCGACGAGACACGCGGGACCGGACATCTTGAAAAGCCTGCAACTTACTAACTGTGCAGCTCCTGAGGTATCCTCGAAGCTGTGCACTGGGGATTGAGAAGCCCCGAATCCGAGCTCCACCTGCACGGAAGATCAGCCCTTCTGCTTGTGTTCTGCTCGACGCGTTGTCCGGTTGCTGGCCCGTTGGCTAGTAGCCTCTGTGACAACAATCCTTTTGAACCAACTCACTGGTCTGGTTGCTCCAGACTGGCCCTTGTCTCCCTGCAAAGGTGAGGCACCTCAGACCTTGCTGGTCTGCACCAGAAGCCTTCGTTGAATCCTGCATGGGTTGCCTTTGCCAAGGCTTGTTGACTCCAATCCGGCAGTCAACCCCTCCATCTGCGAGAACCTTCGTGGACAGCTCGCCTCCAGCACCTGGTCATCCTCGACGCCTCCTGGTCCGCGTGGCTGAAGAGACAAGCTTCAATACAGCACCTGATTGCTCCTCGATGTCGTCTGGTTCCATCCTGGTTCCACCCGGTCACTGGCTAGTGACCCAGTCTCTGTCCCCTCTGCTTTCAGGTCCTCTTCATCCTCGATCCACCCTTGGATCCACCCTGACATCTTCCTCCTGGTCGCCTGCAGCTTCTTTCTTCACAGGCTCCGTAGACTTCAACGGCGAAACCCGACACATCTTCACACCTATGCACCTGCCATCCGTGGGTGAGGTAACGCTAATACTTCAGTGGTCCTAAGGGTATTGACTATCCAAGTGTCTAGGTTTTTAGTTGTTTTCTCCTAGCTAAACCGGAAGCGTCCTAAATCCTTCTTTATCTAACTTCTAAGTTCCCATTGACTTTACATTGACTCTCGCGTGTGGGTAAAGACTCTGCACGCGCCGCCTGTGGGCCTCCTACTTCTAAACTAAGGTTCAGATAGTGTAGCCCCAGCGATTCCCTAGGCCCTAGGCCTTTCCTGTTCTCGTGACGTGGTACTTATACCACTTTCTTAATATATGGTTTGCTTCGCCCCTAGGGCCTAACTGTAAATTGTGCAACTTAACGTATTCCGACTAAGTAACTTGTTATGTGCTTTGGCCTCTGATCTCATAAAGAGTTCAGAGGAGTGTGTTAGTAAATAAATACATATATATTTTATATATATCCTGTGTGGTGTCCTTTCATTTGGTATTCAAGGGGTTACATATGGTAAAACAGCTGGCTTTACACGCCCTCAAGAGTCTTTTAGCCTAAGACTGTTCTGTCCACGCTACCACTAGGATAGCTGGTCCATAAGGTTGACTTACAACAATCACCATAAGGGTTGTTTGGGCTGGTGCAAGGTGTTCACTAGAATAGTGAACCTCATATACCAGGCCAACTTCTCACAACATTCCTTTTTTTTTAGGCAGGAGGAGATTAAGTGATTTGCCCCAAATCACAGGATGTTTGAGCAGACACTGAGACTCCAACCTGGTCCCCCATCTTCAAAGTCGATCACTCTAGCCCTTTGGTGATAAAAAGACAACGGAGATCCTATTCAGTGGCTCAATAACACACTTTTTTTTTACCTGAATCTATCTGTAACAATGTATATCATTTTTTTAATCCTTCTACCATTGTATTAGCACTCGATGTTTTATGGTAACTAAGTACATTTACTAATGTCTGTTTTAATATTTTTTCGTTGACCTCAGAAGAGGTCTAAATCAATTAATAAATAAATACAAATATGACCAATTTTTAACCAGGGACCCCGAGTTCAAAACCCAGCTTCCCCGCTTAATCAAACTGTGTGATCCTAGACAATTTAACATGAACAACACTTTTGCGAGTACCTTGAAGAAACACTGTTCAGAATGTGGGCTAATCAAAAATCTTGATGTATATGGTTTAATGGCCTATACTGTTGCTTCGTATATAATAACAATATAAGGCATATATCGGAGGCACATGACAACTAAGGTGTCTCTAGGTTTGCTAATAGAATCATGTCAGGCACGGGTTCATCAATGTTTCTAAGCTCATGTTTAGGAGCCACTTCTACTTGATGTCACTACATTTGGACATATAATATTATGTATTAATGTGAAACATTTCCAAATGGATAAGAAATACATATTTTTTTAATTCAGAAGAGTTTCGAACATATCTTCTGCTGTCTGTATAGCTTGACATATATGCCAAATATTTGTATGGTTTGGCTCCTGCCCTAGTTGTTAGGGGAAAACCACACCCTTGACAAGGCTTTGGCTCAGCTCTCCCTGTTAATTTGCTGAGTGTATCCAATTCCTGGAAAGTAGAGGGGCGTGTCTATTGTGGTGCTGAAGTAGCTCTGCAGTCTTGCCAGGGGGAGTGTCAGTCTGTAAATTTGGAGGGGTGTGGTCTGTGTCTGCTGTGCACTAAAATTATTAACTAAAATCATCTGGCTGTGCCCCTCTGTCCTTAGTGTAAATCCGTATTTGTAAGGCGCAAACTACTCACCCATACGAGTCTCAAGACGCTATGGGCCGTCGTGGAAATTAAGTGAGCTATTGCCCAGAGTCACATGGTGCTGAGCTGCTGCCGGAGCCGGGGATTGAACCGTGAACCCTGGGCTCCGAAGTCAGCTGCTCTGGCCACTGCACCACACCTTTTTTTTAATTTAATTTTTTTACTGTCCTTAGTGCTTCTAACGTGTGTGGCTCGTTAAAACTGTTGTTTTACCCTCTGCAGCTGGTCCTTCATGCTACACCATCACCCTGAATGCTAGTCGTAATTGACTGTCGACAGTGGTGCAAGGCACTTTTTAAATCCCGGCTCAGCCACTTACATCAGCCAGAAGGGATCAAGTGCTCTCGCTCCTGCCCATATGGCCCCTCGCACAACTTAGCACCTGCCAACACCCTACAGTTTGTTTATGAGCGGGAGGCCTCATGCTCCCTATTTTAAATCCGATTTTAATTTAACCTATTGTTTTATAAACCAAAGGATGTTACCTGGTGCTCTGCAATGGGAAAAATAGGAGGAGAAACTACTGGCAGGTGATAGGTAATTGATGACCAAGACGACTATTCACAAACTGCATTTTGAAGTACGTTTCTAGTGAAACTAAAGTATCATAAAGTACCAGTAGAGAGGATGTGGCCTAACGGCTAGATCGGCAGACCTCGAAGCTGCGGAACAGGGTTTCGAGACTCGGCAGGGACGCTCAGCATCCTGCGATTCTGGGCGAATCTCTTAATCTCCCCGTGCCTAGCAAAATGAATGTGTCCGTCTGTATCGTAACTGGTGCTCCTGTAAAGCGCTCTGATACCTTCGGGTCGAGTTCACGCTATATAAAATTCCGGAAAAAAAACTATTCACAAACCAAGTGTACATTTCCACATCCACTTTTCTATGGGGAGAGCCTCACACATGTAAGTTCATTACTTAGTAGCAAAAGTGGGAGGAGCCAGGAGCAGTGGCTGGAAAACGGGGTATACTTACTACTGAATGGGAGGGGTTTAGTAAGGAGCATGGAGGGGTATAGTGAGGGATAGGGAGGGGTTTATGTAGGGACATGCACCCACCCACAAATGAGTAAGCCCATTTGCTTTTCATAAACTGCTCCTTTAAGGTTACTATAGCTAAAAAGCGACCCAAAACAGTAGTAAATTACTTCAGCTCAGAGCTGGAGTGAATCCAGAACACACATGGCTGACCACTGACACTTCAACACCCTTTCATTTAACAAAAATGAAGGAAGGGCGGACATAAAATAAACCCCAGGAAATAATGTTAAATTAAATTAAATCTTTCAAAACAGTTAAAAATATTAGTCTCCCTAATTCAATGTTAAAAACAAACTAAAAAAGTAAGCCATATGCATTATTTAACTATACAATATTGAAACAACCTTTTTTAAATTTGTAACTTGATGAAACATTATTTTTTCTTATTAAAGATGTAATTCAAAATTAGGTTCACAGTTTTGTCAGTTTTATTTTTGTCATACATTTACCATTAATAAATAAACCTGATGTACATTCATATTTAAAATAAAAATATTTGTACTTTTTTTTTTAGTTAAATAAACTTTTATTTGTACTTTTCTCTGTACTTGACCATAGGGAGACTCCACAGTTGGGTTGTTGCTTTCCCTGTGGTAAAGTACATTACCTCTTCATTCTGTCGATTCTCGCTGTGTTGTTCCTTATAATGGGCAGCATACTTAAAAATAGACCAAAAAATTGCAAATCAATGTTAAAAAAGGGGTTAAAGGAATGTTGGTTGGGTACAGTATGGGATGTTGTAGTTACTTGGTATTTCAAACAGGTCCTTTAATAATATGTTTACAGCATAAGTGACAGGATGTTGGCTCTGTGATTAATCATCGCCTGTTTTTCACTGCACGCTACCCTGGCTGGTTTCATCTAACGTTTTATTTACCCACCATGCCTTTGAACAGGTTTGATAGCTGGATTTCAGTAAAGTTAGGAATCGGTTTCTGGACTTGACAGTGGTGGACACTGCCATCTTGCGGTACATATGTGTATTTCATTTGAATTCGTAGGTATTTATTTCGTAGAAAATAATGATAATGGAGTACATAAAGCTATTCCACAACGGTGAAGGCATAGTTTCATAATCTGATTAGTGACTTATTAAATATGGTTTTATGTATCGAATAATGTCTTTTAAAATGAAGATGTAAGAAATCCCAGAGGAGTTCAGTGCTGCATGAAGTATGATACGCACGCTCGCACAGACACGCACGCACGCAGACAGACACGCACGCACGCAGACAGACAGACAGACAGAAAGACCAGCAGATGCAGTGGCACAGAAACCGGAAGATTAAGGAGCCCTCTGCACCCCAAATATAGTTATTTTCTTTCTACAGAAAACAGGTAACATATGGGCCAATTTTCTCTGCTCTCATCAGGGCCCATGCCACAATTGCTGCGCCACTGATGCATAAAACTCCCAGCTGACTTCTAATCGCCTTAAAAATACTAGATTTGAAACCTTATTCAGTGATCCTCAAATCAAAATGAGAAAGGTAGAGTAGTTCTGTAAGGATCAATAGATTTTATAGCACAATGTTTATGAAGTCCGTCCATTGTTTTTTGGAAAGAGTGACAATGGATGAGTTAAAGGGCACCCTGACGTTTTTCTTCCGAATGAGCCTGTCTGAAGTTTTTGTGAAGCCAGGGTTAAAAACACTCATTCAGGACACATCCTATTCCGAGGGCACGAGTGCCTCGGGCGAAATTAAAAAATACAGGGAACCAACTCCGAGATTGAATGATGTGTGCTTTGCGCTTCAGTCTACTTTTTATAGCGCCTTGTGGAGCCAAGGAGTCATTGAGGAGGTAGTCAGGGAGTTGAAACATTGTAGTGGGAAGTCCTGCGTCTGGTTGGCGGTTTCACGTCAGGACTGGCAGACACGTGCGTCGCTAATGTACACAATAAACTATCAGTCCTGCGGCCTGGGCATCAGTCGCTATGAAACAAACCCCGACAACAAAACAAGACAAGGTCTGTGTGTTTGTGGACCGCAGCACGCAGCAGGCCTTTCATCCAGTGGTCCCACCCCTCCCTCCCAGGAGACAGAAACCGAACATGCGCATCTTTTATCAGCACAGAATAAGCGGCCTGTTGTCTTCCCCTGGGCAGACACAAAGAAGGGCCCAGCGGACAGAGACACTTCCTGTTTGGGAATAATGGCCTCTCTGCTCCCATGGCCGTCCTGGGCCTCTCGCTGCCAAGTGGTGCCTGCACTGGCGTCCTAGAGGCAATGAAAGGGCAGAGATGCAAATGCAAATTCGAGGTTTGTAGCAGCTTAAAGGATTAAAATGAGACTTAGAAAGCAGGAAAGCTACTATAAGGAGCAGATCAAAGTGCTGCTATGTGTACCACATGAAAAAAGTGCTTCAACACCCCATCAGGGGCATCAAGCGCTATATAAATGCAAACTTTTCTCCCTCTTTTATCCCTCCGCTGTCCTTCTCAATCCAAATAACTGAATATCATATCCACTGCTCACATTACAGTCATATTTCGCTATATTAATTAACCACTAATCCTTTATGGGTTCCGGAGTGGTGTGCTACAAGCCGAAAAAGTGCTTAGACACCTCGTCAGGAGTAGTAAGCGCTATATAAATGCAATTACAATACTGTACAATACATTGACTTTTGTTGGTGGATTCCTACAGATTCCGCAAATTTTGAGTAATTTATGAAGATTAACCTCCAAAAGATATTACGATGCACCTTAGTTTATGGGGGGAAAAGAGTCTGCAAATTTTATGGTGCAGAATAAATATTGCCTCATCCTGCAAAATACTGGTGTGCAGAAAAAATCATGCAAGGTTCATTTTGTATATAACGTGTCCACAACTGAGATGGGCACATTACAGAATTTGTTTAGACAGCAATGCCTGTGTATCAAAAAAATATGCTGAAATTGCACAATCCTGTGTGCAGATATAACAAGCATTGGAAATGCCCATATGTCAAAATGTTATCAGAAAGTGCTTTTTTAGTCCCCGGTGAGTTTGGGCACTCAATATGTCATCATTAAAAGCACTCCTCGTTTCACTCATGCATTCATTCGTCTACCCACTGACTCTTTCTTGCATCCACACTCTTACCCATCCACAATAAAACACTATCAAAAGTTCAACAAACATATCAACTATAATTCAGAAGATTAAAAATAGAAAAAAGAATACATACCACTGCCTACAGGGTATGCTTGCAATCAAACATAAAAATAAATGTTGCAGTGAGTGGCCATCTTGCAATGATATTGTACGTAGTTTTTATTGTTTTAAATTTCCAACATGACCATCACATTCAGAAGCAATGTGTTGTCCATTTTATGCCAATAAGCAACGGTACACTATGGACAATACCATTCCAAGATGGCTGCCTGATTTAGAATCAGTGACTGCACGTGATGTGACACACTGTAAATGAAATGAGCAGCCACAAAAGGGCCCAATAGGACTGTCAGTGAACCGCAGGATGCTTGAAAACATTTCAGTCATAGAAAAAAGAGAAGGAAAGAAATAAGTAGACAAAGAATAAAAGGAGAAAATAGAAGATTAAAGCGCAGGCCAGCCAACTGTATAACTAAAATGCACTCATTTTATGTAGAGGTGCACATTTGAAGAGGCCACATGCTGTTGCTAATATGGCAATAGAGCTAATAGCTGAAGGGAACTTACCCATTGCCCACTGATGTATGCTGTCATGTTTGAAAACAGAGGGGAAATGATACCAGAATACACCAATGTCAGAAGAGGGAAGAGGTCTGAGCAAAAGCTCCTCTGTGTGTGTGTGTGTGTGTGTGTGTGTGTGTGTGTATATATATATATATATATATATATATATAAATACCATGAGTATACCATCAACATGATCCTAGTCAAATCAGGTATTTTGAAATTGATGTGGTGCCTCTAAATAGAAGAGGTGGGGACCGTGTCCGAGCACTAAGAGATCTTGAGATGAGGTACATAATAAGTTTCAACTGTAAGGCACCAAATGGACTTAGCAGTCTATTTGAGAGTAATTAACGCTCCTTATTTAAAAAAAAAAGTGATCCTTCTCTAGATACTCATGTAAGCGAAGACCAATGGGTAGCCGACTTCGAACAGATTTATAACTCAAATAACATTTCTGGGTATAATGGCCCTGATCTTTAAAGACCAATAAATAAATATCTGACCTTCTCAGTACAGGAGGTTACTAGGGGCCTAGGTTAGTGCACTAGTGGAGAGGCTCCAGGCCCCAATGGTGTCCCCATAGATTTTTTTGTTGACCACAAGGACTTATGGGCCCCTTAACTAACAAATGTCTTTAATGAAATTGCTAAAATCACCCCACTAGCCTCATGGAACACTAGCATTATTGTTCCTATATATAACACGCATTTACAATGCAATGGTTTCGCCTTTGGAAAAGTTAGAGCTATTGGCATTGTAAATGACAAATTTTGTATTTATGTGTTGGTTTTGAAAACAGATAAATAAATGGCATTGTCATTTACATTGCCATTAGCTTAATCTCTTGCAACCTATTGTACCCTACGGACGAGCTCAGCAGACAGCAATTACTACCACACACACACACCCAGAGCCACACACACACACACACCCACCCAGAGCCACACACACCCACTCAGAATATTAATATTTGGCTTTTAAGGACTAAAAAGAATGTATTTACCATAACCAGGATTCCGATTTATGTACAAGGTAATGTGAGAATCTGTATTACTTGATCGAAAATCAGGTTCTGAAATGACCAAAGGGGTAAATATTCATACTAATATTCTCCTAGATTATTAGATTACAAGCTTCATATCTATTACCATCAAGACCTGTCAGGGGCGTAGCTAGAGCTTGTGGCGCCCGGGGCTATCCCTCAGGTTGCCGCCCCTTGGAAGAGGGGAGGGTGCTGGGGAAAAAGGACGGTGAGCACAATTAAGAGACAAAATAACAGGCCCCGCCATTGTGTGCCAGCCATCTTATTATTAAAGAACAACAGACCAGGAAGCAGTGTTGCAGCCTTGATTGGATGACTGGTGTTATTGTGACACTGGTAACCTTTCCATGAGTCAGTCCTGTTTTATAGGCACACGGAGTTCACTAACTAGGGTGTAAGGTGAAGCGATTTTGGAATGAGCTACAATATTACTGTGCCCTTTAAGATATAAAGGGAGGGTGACAGGGAACGACTTGCACAAATCTAGCTCATAAAAGCCCACCACTGAGATCCAGATTGTGTCAATATTTCCACCCTTCCTCGTGAATAGAAAAGTTGCCTGCATAGGAGGGATTATGGGTATATTACTTCTCTCCCCCCTCTGTGGTAAAGTGGACGATGCCTAACTAAGGGATTTTAAAGTAGTGGTTCATAGCTGCCAAGGTTTCAGATTGCTTTGTGTGACATTTTCATAATTTCAGCGTAATTATGAGTGACATTTCAAAAACTAGGTGTGACACTTTTTCCGCAAATCAAAACCATGGAATTAGAACGAGGGAAACATAAATATCAGACATTACACCCATAGGGGTCACAACCCGGACACAGACTGTACTTTATTTCAAAAAGACACAATGAGCAGTTTAATAAAAAATCAATTTGCGGATTATAGCAGGGTTCGCAGCCCCGCTCATTATTTATTATTTACCCGAGGCTGAAAATACATGTTATTGCTATTCTAAGCCATTACCATACGACACAGTAAGGCATCGGAGGGAGGGGGGTGGGGCAGGGCAAGCCTCAGGAAGAGAGGCTGACTGAAGTACACATAGCCTAGTTCAGAGCCCGACTGTAAGCTGTATTCTCAAAAAAAATACACTTTTTGAGAGAGTGAGCAGTTATATTCATAAATAGTTGCACGCCCGTCAGCCCTGGCCATGGTTTACTGGTATGTCACCGCCTCTACCTAAGAGTACTTGCACCAGTGCGTGTCATGCAGGCTGTCTAAAAACACACATATGGCACAGAAGTCTTAATTTTAAAACATACCGGCACTCTCTCTCTCTGGTACATACTTCATTCTGATGACCAATGGCTTCGTGTGGCAGCTGAGCCCAACTCCAGCACTTCTCCTCCGGGGCTCCATGCGTCTCCGGGCGGGACTTCCGTCAGCTGGAGGAACACAACTCCGCTCCTGCCGTCTCTTCCCCCGGGGCTCCCTCAGCACACGGGAGCCCCGCACCATCCAGCACTTCTCCTCCGGGGCTCCATGCGTCTCCGGGCGGGGGCGGGACTTCCGGACTTCTCTCCCACGCACCATGCCAACGGTGCTTCACCCTAACCCCCGTTTCCCCTCCCTTGCCCCACAGGACTCTGCTGACTTGCCTGACGCCGCGGCACCTGAGCCCTTCGAAGCATTCTTGAAGGGAGAGGACACGGACGGCGGGAGTGGGCGGGAGGGGACACGGACGGCGGGAGGGGGCGGGAGGGGGCAATCGGATATGAAATTATAAGCGTACCTTAACAAGCTAAGTGAAACGCAATAATGTAGTTTGCATTGACCGTGGATTGGACTCTGTTGTAGGAAATGGCCCTTTCTCCCGCGTGACTGCTGGCCCACATAATGCCTCGACTTCTGAGCGGTGACGGGTGGCGTTGTCTTGGATTGCTAGATGCGATCATCTGGGATGAACCCCCTACTGTTACATTAAAAAAATCCTATTAGAGCTTCCCTGCTGAGGTGTCAGGCTTTGTTGTGCTGGACGTTCTTAATCTTAGTGAGACGTGCTTCCTATCGAACGAAAAGCAGACTAAGACAGCTGGAGAGGACATTCAGTGACCCCTAGATAAAGAGCAGCCCTGGCGAGGAGTGTTTCTCTGTCCTACTAAACGCATAAAGTGCGACTACTGTCCGAATGCACTTATAGCAACACTGAGTGTATATTGCCCCAGTAAACGAATAGCTCAGCTGTCTGCCAAGAAGCCCTGGGTCTATGCACCTGAAAGCACAGTAACACTGCTGCCCCTCTGTCCTATGTCTTAAAACCCCTGATTAGACGTGTTGTTGCTCTCAACTAGTGAGTGTATAGGCAGCCATACGGAGAAGTATGTACACTGTT
This sequence comes from Lissotriton helveticus, assembly GCF_964261635.1. Lineage (NCBI taxonomy): Eukaryota > Metazoa > Chordata > Amphibia > Caudata > Salamandridae > Lissotriton > Lissotriton helveticus. Next base: position 824,227,133 of record NC_136073.1, read on the forward strand.
GTACATTACGGCTGCTGAGAAGTGTCGGTTTACTTCTGTCCCACCAAACATATGGCAGCTCAGGCGAGACTTCCTTGAACTGCCCCACCAAGCACATGGCACCCTTCGTTAGAAGTGCTGGGTCTACTTTATTATATGTATAGCAGGGCAGCTGAGAAGTGCTTGATTTACTACTTTGAACGTACATCAGCAGACCCCGCTAAGAACTGCTAGGGCTGGCATATCAGGTGTATAGCAGGGCACCCGAGAAGTGCCTGCACTTCCACTTCAAACATACTATAGCTGGATCTGCGGCGTAGCGGGGCGGGTTAGAAGTGCCTTTATTAATACTTTAAACCCACAGCGCACTCCCCCATTAATGATGAAAACTCAAACGATACCACTGAGGACAACAATGACAGTGTTCAATTCAGCAAGCTACACATCATCAATCGAGTGATAATGCACATGACCTTTGGCCACATGCTGGATACACTGCTATCTATCAAGTCACCCACATTTGGTTGGGTATTTGGGATGCAAAAGCCAGTGTTAAAAGTCCATACACAGATGGACTTTGCTCGCCTGTAAATCATTACGGGGGTATGACTGGGTCGTTCTAGAAATGTTCAATAACAGTGCATATAATGGGAAAAGGCCATATCCTGTGTACAGTACCTACGGTGCTTGACTGTATTAGTGGTGCCCTTGTATGTAACGAGCACAGGGTATGTACAGTTAGAAGCCACGACAAGTATGCTCTACTCTGAGCTGATGGCACAAGCCACTCCCAAGGGAGTCACTCTAGTCACTAGTGATGTAATTTGACGTCGTGTAACTGTCCTCAGTGACCATTCCAGTGGCGATGGTTATGGTGGTGTACTGTACCATACTGGCAAACCATAGTGATGTTTCAACGTTTCAGGGTCCATACTGGCAAACCATAGTGATGTTTCAACGTTTCAGGGTCCACACACAACATACTACGTACTGCCACGATTCTTGACAGTTCAGAGAGAGACTGTCGCAAATCCACGAGTTTGACTGACAGTTCTTTTGCTCGCTCCCATGAACAGTAGCATCAGAGGAGCTACTGGCAGACGGTGCATTTTAATACCAGATTGCTAGAAATGGTTAAATGTGGTCGATACCGGCAGTGGCAATAGTATGTAAGGCCTGGTCGACTTTCACGCCCTCGGCCTAACGTATGACATCAGTGTGGCTCTAAGATGGACTTGATCAAACATCCGACATGTTAAGGATTGAGGAGAGGTCGCACACAGATAGATAGATATCCTTCATAAACCGCGGACTGGCGCTCGGCTCAGAGGGTGCAATGGTCTTCTCCAGGCGGGCCCGCTCTCTGAAGCAAACCACAGCCCGTCTCGGTGGCAGAGACCGCAGACTCGAGCGCCGCGAGTCACTCCTCGTCTGCCGCACGAACACTTCTTCCTGGCTTGTACACTTGGTATGCAGGAAGCGAGGCGCAGATAAGGCGAATCTCTTCCCTGTGTCAGCGATCCTGCCTTTATTGTCATGACAACGCACTTTCAGTCTGACGGTGAGAAAAGGGGCGGCCACCTCCCCCGGCGGCGCACGGCCCGACCATGGCATGCTCCCTGGCCCCGGGGAGGGCAGCCCGCAGGAATGCCAGGCACGCAGAGGTCAGCCCCCCGCCTTTGAAGCCTCACGCAGCCACTGTCAGGAGCCTTCTGCCGGGCAATCTCACATTAACGGAGGCCGCGGGCGGGGCTTGGGAACCTGCCCGACGCGAAAGGGAGTCTCCGGCAACGGACGGCGGGAGGGGGCGGGAGGGGGCGGGAAACGTGCACAGGACAGCGAGGGGGGGGGGGGGGGCGGAAAGGCACACGGAGGGGGCGGGACGGACGGCGGGAGGGGGCGGGAGAGGACACGGAGGGGGCGGGAATGGACTGCCGGGCAATCTCACATTAACGGAGGCCGCGGGCGGGGCTTGGGAACCTGCCCGACGCGAAAGGGAGTCTCCGGCAACGGACGGCGGGAGGGGGCGGGAGGGGGCGGGAAACGTGCACAGGGCAGCGAGGGGGGGGGGGGCGGAAAGGCACACGGAGGGGGCGGACGGACGGCGGGAGGGGGCGGGAATGGACAGCGCATCTGAATTCACTTTCAGTGAAAGGGGAGGGAACGGGGAAAAACGTAACTCCGCCCTGGGAAAAAATCTCGGGAACGCCCCCGAATCTGGTCCGGCCTTGACGGACAGATCCGGCACCCAATGGCTAGCCTCCATTTATGGAGCTAGCCAATGAGAGCCGGGGGACGTTCCCGAAGTGCTTAGTGTAGACATAGGATTTCACCTGCGCTGAAAGTCTGCGCAGAGCGCAGCCTTTCGGCAGGCGAAACCCAAAAAGGGTGACAAACAAAAACCACAGAGCTACAGACCCATTTCATTATTGGATACTACAGCAAAGCTAAGGGGACGCCTACTGTTTAATAGGCTAGAAGAGTGGGCAAAGGAGATTAAGATCATGATGCAGGCGCAATATGGTTTTTAGGCTGGTAGAGGCACTATAGACCAGTGCCACAACCTAGCTATGATAACTGATAAATATACCAGAGCAAAACAAGGGCAGATCTTTTGGGTTTTTATTGACCTAAGTTCTGCCTTTGATTGCGTAAACCACTCCCGCTTGCGGGAGATAATGGAGGAAATGGGGGTGGACCCAGAACTCACACGTTTTATTCGGCAGCTATATACAAAAGCGACTGCCATTGTCATGGAAGGGGAAGATGGGGAGTGCACCCGCTCGTTTAAGATCGCAGGGGGCGTTAGGCAGGGGTGTGTTCTTGCCCTCTTTTCTTTATACACAAACGGATTTGTGCCGCATTGACTGGAGATATATTAGATGTGCCCACTTTTGACTCCCATACTATTCTGTTTCTCACATACGCGGATGACGCGGTATTAATAGCTCATTCGGGGTGGCTCTTCAACGACTGATAACTGCCTATGCTTCCCACATGGCTTCAGTGGGTCTAAAAGTAAATGAAGCAAGGTCCTTTGTTCTTATAGTAGGTACTGCTGTGGTAAAGAGATCGCAATCTTTTGCCCTAGGCCCAATGAGACTAGAGGTGATTGACTCTTTCATATCTAGGCGTCCATTTTGCCAAAAAACAAACCTGGGCTAATATGGTGGAAAATAGAGATCTTGGGACGGAAAGGAGCATGGAAGCTATAAGTTATTTCGCTAGCAGACTGGGTAAAAAACCACTAGTCGTTATAAAGTCAATATACCAGGCAAAAACACTCTCTGCAGCCACATACAGGGCAGGTATATGGAGAATGGTCCCGGCAATGCAACTCCAAAATTTAGAGGATCGATTTTTTAAGAAAGTACTTTCTCTCCCCAGATCGTGTTTGAATTACATTTGCCACACGGAAGCAGGACTACCGTATATGACAGATAATATTAAGATTGCCCTGATACTTTTGTGGCACTCAATATGGCGCAGAGATACTGTAGATTTAACCCAGCTTATAATTAAAAATTCTATTGCTTTGAAAAATGCATGTAAATTCCCTTGGCTTCAGTATGTGAGGGTAAACCTATCTGCCTTAGGTTTAGAGGAATTGTTCACTAGTCCTAACTTGTGTAGAACAACCTCGAAGTACAAACTGAAGGACATTTTCTTCTCAAAGGCAGCACATGAGCGCCAGGAAGGAAATCAGCAGAAGAAATCAGTGATGCTATATCTTCAATTACCACCTATAATTGTGGTGGATTTCTTCTACTTATGTAACATTGGAAATAGACAACACAGATTTATTTTGCTGAGATTCCGCCTAAACTTAATTACACTGATGTTAGGTTATCCTTCAAGAAGGTATAGGAGCTCTGATCTGTCGGCATGCCCATGTGATAGGGAGTTGGTGCAGTCAGACCTTCATATCTTTTTTTTCTGTGGGCTCTACAAGAAGGAAAGAGATAGATTTATCCTCCCAATTCTAAAGAAGCTAAAGTTTAGGCAATGCCGCCCGGCATTATTGTATATAAAACAACTCGAGGATCCAAATACCTTTTTTGCGACAGCCTCTTGCTTGCTAGCTTGTCTAAGAACAAGGGAAAATATGGCTCGTACTGCACATGAAATATGTTAAGATAGAATGGCTAACTATGTATGGGCTATTTTAGGACCATATGTGAATGATTGATTGTCATGTTGTTTTTATTATTAAAATTGTTATCTAATATGTTTACATATCTTCAACTGGTTTTTAAAGGACTTAGATGATGCTGTGATTCTTTTTAAACTTGACTAATCAATTTGTCAGATTCTAACGAAATTCGGTTTATTTAACTTAATATGGTTTTAAATGTATTTATATCCGTTGGTACTTTTATGATCTGTAGATAACAAAACAGACTGAATAAAGTCATTCTAATTCTAAGCCTAAGTCTAACTTTACTATTCAGATTTCACAAAGTTTTTGCCATGTGAGTTTTCATGATGAAAATGTCCACCCATTTCAAGTTGTTTTTAGAAAATTAATTCACCTACATTCATACACTTTTAAAGTCACAAGGAAAGCAGGTTTAATGTTAACAAACGACCTAATGACACAGCCATTTTTTAACAGCAATTGCCACTTCTGAGGAAATATTCTCAGATCGCAAGAAAAAATGACAACATAGTGTAAACATATGAAAAGCAGAATATTCTGTGGATTAAGGGTAGGCCAATAATTGTGATTTCTCTGTGACTTCACTAGTTTAAGACACCCTTTGAACACCTTTACTCAAAACCATAAATTCATTGTATGGTTTAAGATGAATGCGTGGCGGAGAAGCTTGTCAGGCTGAAATAAAAGATCATTAATTAATTCGAGAAAGATGTATGAGGTATACATCTGATTTGCATGTTCATGCTAAACTGTCACTAAAACAGCCCCTACTGAATGTGCTCAAAACAGATTCAAAACCTTACAGATTAATGCAATTTAATTCTATTTCTTTAGGCTGAAAAGCCAGGCAGACATCATATCATACCCAACTGTGGGGTACATAGGCCAAGAGTAAATGGCCTCCGAAATGTAAAAATGAGTAAAATTAAAAACGAATATCTCCTGTGCCTGTTGTGATGTAAATCTATTTAAAAAGGGAGAACCCACATAGCTCCATGGAAGTAATTCACCGGTCATTTTCATTTGCAAATCAGCGTGAGGCATGGGCGTTCACAGGCATTTTTCCAGGGGGGGGGGCAAAATATTAACGTCATCACCATCCTCCGACATGATGTGTGTCAGGTGGGGCACAAGAAACACTGGGGCGCAGAACTGGGATAGACTCAATTAAATGCCAGGAATCCAGGACATGTGACTGACCCTGCCACAGGCCAACAAACACCACCTGTAGGGAAAGCGCTAAAGTTTCTGACAAGGTGCTTTATCTCTGTCTGCTAGGTGTGCAGACTTCCGGGTCCTCGATCCAACACCAATCAAGGCTGTCTTCAGCACGATTCGATTTTTATCAGAATACTTTAAAACAGCCTATGATTAAAGCACCAGATTAAATATACTGAATGCACAGTGTATGTTAGGGATTGTTTGTAGCACACATATTTACCAATATTGGCTTCTTGGTGCTAGAATTAATGATAACTTTTATCCAAAGTTAAAGCACAACGTCAAAGTTAGTAATAAATAATGCATCAATCACACACGCTAGTGATTCGCCAATGGGTGCTCCCTTTACTAGAATTGCCCAGGCATTGCTAAATTTTACACACATTCAATTAATTTATACAAATTAAAATGTATAGGTCCAAATGTTAGCTATATTTTTTAAAAGAAACTTAGAGTCCCTCTACGTGGAATCAATGTCAAACTGACAACGTGCCCACGTTTAGGGATACAATAATGGCCAGCCCCCTTATACGGAAGCACTGCACCGTAAATATGTGGCACATATGGCACCCGCAGCAGTGGCACATCACAGGTCCAGGGATGCTGAGTCTTACACAGTGGTCGAGGTGGGGGGAAAAAAGTAGGGGAACAGTGGGCGGAGAATCAAAGGGCGGGAATAACCCAAGGATTGGATCTGTACGTGGAACCAGAGGTGTGGCCAGAATGCGCAGACATAACAAATTTTAGTATTTGTTTGGCATTTCACTGCCCAGTTTAATCAACCAATGGATATACATGATTATTTAAGGTTATAATGAGTTATTGACATTAAAATACATTCACAAAGTGGGATATGCTTCTAATCACAGAATGTAACAAATACGATAAAATGTGGAAACACAAGCCATTTGTCTCCGAGCCATGGAGTTTCTGTCATCAGCACTACTCCCTTTTTCCACAACAGCAGTTCAAACATGAATGGCAAAATATCCTAGTTTTCAAATGTTTTCTCTAAAATTATGGCTCTGCCATGTTTGCCTCATAATGCAAGATCTGCTGCATGATCTGACCATTTAAACTAATAAATTGGTTGTAGCTCAAACATATCAAAAGTTAATATAAAATGTGACTTGTGTTGCTGCGGAGTGGAAATTGCAAACACAACAGTGATGGACAGAATGTGGATCAATGTCACACATTCACCCACCTCTCATCAGCCCGGCTAGCTTGACTCCAGTGGTGTGGAGTGCCTGGGACTCACGTCTGAGCATCCCCAGTACACTTAGAGCAGTAATTGCAAACACAACAGTGATGGACAGAATGTGGATCAATGCGAAGTGGATGGCCTATTGTAAAGGTTGACTGGTCACCTTTCTCATTGCTGCGTTTGTTTGTTACACTGTTACTAATAAGGCAAAATCTTTCCAGAGACTGTTAGCATGTGTGCACACGTCAAAATAATAAAATATCTGAAAATATACTGCATTACGCTGCAGCCTTTTTTTAATGCATAATTTAGTCAACACTACGGCATAATGTTGTCATCCATTGCTGCATAATTAATTCCAGTGGCCCCACAGCAGGCAGCACATGTTAAAAGTGCTTGCGAATGAAGCCGGGTGACTGTAAGTTTGCGAACCTAGTTTGGTGTGCGTGCAAATCCTGCATTGCCAATCCCTGGTGAGTTGCAGCTACTACTCCTGAAACAAGGCCAATGGAGGTACTTATGGGTGAGGCAGACTGGCCTCAAGGGCAGGGCCAGCCATAGCACTGGTGGTGTCCTGTGCATTAATGTTTGTTAGTGCCCCCCAATGACCACCTCTGCCATGGATTCCCTCACTGCCACCCTTTAACTGTGACCCCAAGTTTCAATAACCACTCTCTCTCAGTTGCATTTAATTTGATTTACAGCGCCACTCGTACCATTGTAGGGTGTCAGAGCACTTTACATCACACACATTACGCAGAGACAATCAATATGTGTGTAAATCAATGTATAGAAAATGTTACATAAGACTAAGGGCTACAAGGTGTAGGAGTCACATGACAACCATACTAGTAGCCCGTATAGTTTTATAGTGAATGGTCTGGAGAAACACAATACCAGGAATTTAAAACGTAATACCATGGTTGGGGGTTCTCCTTAATAATCAGAATTGGTTTCTGTCCAAAAGAACACTTTTTGAGACATTAGGATAATCAATGACTGGGGGGGAGGTACATAACGCTCTAATTTATACCTTGCAGTTTGTATGCAGCTCTTAAATGACAGTTAATAGCTCACTGTTCTAAGTTAGTATTTTAAGTTATAAACTGCAAGTAACTAAAAGGATCTCTCTGACAAAAGTAGTAGCCCACTGACCTATTTACATTATGTGCACTTTGTGATCTGCATGGCGCATGTTCTTTGCAGCCGGTACATTAACCCTCTGAGTTACCTTTCCATGAGTCAAAACTTCCACTAGACAAAATTCTGATCTCTCTCTAGGAAGAACATTAATCAGCAGAGTCATCATGTCATTTTTATTGTTGCCGAAAATTGCTGGAAGCCAGGAAGGAGGCAGCAAGTGTTTTTAAAACCATAATATACTTGCAAACATGATGCCTCCACCTAAAGTCGTACAAAAGGGGGTGGTGATGGACGGAGCATCTGAATCAATCAAACACTCACACCCAGTCAAAAGATCTGGGTTTAATCCATCACCGTTCTTTAGCCCACTCTGCCACCCCAGTTCTGACATGGCTATATGCAAATCAGTCTGACCCTGTGTCTCATGGGAACAGTCCAGCCCGAACTGCCAAGCCATGTCTTCCCTGGACCGGAAACAAGCTTCCGAGGACCGGTTTCTGGCATTCCAGCCATCTTCAGCCCGGCTTGCTTGAATCCAGTGGCAAAGTGAGCAAGGGACTCACGTCTGAGCATACCCAGCCACACATATGGCGGCCAAAAGCGGTACAAAAGGGGTTGGTGATGGACGGAGCATCTGATTCAATCAAACACTCACACCAAGACAAAAGATCTGGGTTTATTCCATCACCGTTCTTTAGCCCACTCTGCCACCCCAGTTCTGACATGGCTATAGGCAAATCAGTCTGACCCTGTGCCTCATGGGAACAGTCCAGCCCGAACTGCCAAGCCATGTCTTCCCTGGACCGGAAACAAGCTTCCGAGGACCGGTTTCTGGCATTCAAGCCGTCTTCAGCCCGGCTTGCTTGAATCCAGTGGCAAAGTGAGCAAGGGACTCACGTCTGAGCATACCCTGCCACACTTATGGCGGCCAAAAGCGGTACAAAAGGGGGTGGTGATGGACGGAGCATCTGAATAAATCAAACACTCCACCTAAAGTCAGCACCCGGTGCGGTCCCACTGGTTGCACTGCCCTAGAGCTGGCCCTTCTCAAGGGTCCTGTGACCTCATTGACTGTTGTTCTAGGGTGTGCTGTTTTATAGGCCTGCCCGCAAAACTGGAGGTAAACTTCAGTATGGATAGTGGTGGACAAGCCTTGAAGGTTAACCTACACTTGTCATGCTAGGGTCCACCTGCTAGTGTGAAGACACCAGGGCTTCTAAGGTGTTGTGAAGCCTTCTAAGGTCTAGCATGTGATTGTGCTCTCGCAGGAGAGTGGACTGGTGGACTGGTTATTAAGGCTGAACCTGGTTCCCAGTTCCAAATTCAGCAGCTCTGACCATAGTGCCAATCCTCTCCCCCACTGATCGCCGTACTGCCCCACTGACAAAAACTCCCACTGTCTTCAACTACAACCTAATTGTTGCCCGCTATAAACACCTGGATGCGGCTCAATTTAAATTACGCACTAGACAAGCGCAATATGCGGCCTACAAAAAAAAAGTAACAACATCCTGGAAAAAGTAAACACTTCTAGGGAATGCAAAATTTAGCAAACCATGGGAAATGTAAGCAGGAGCAACATGGTTACCTTAATGCTTTTGCACTCACTATTCAGAAATCAGTGAGTGCTTTTGCCTGAAAAGTTAAGGACACGACTACAGGGCCCTGAATGGACCCATTTCAATGGCCATTGCTTATATCTTTACAAAACTTAAGCAGTATGGTAAAAAGACCACATCCCTGGACGCAGAGCCGCAGCACACATTTTGTTTTCCAATCCACACATTGCAGTACCTCCAGGATTGGTGCACTAGTTCCAAGTCCAGGGAAAACAAAGACAAGAAATCAAAAATAGCACTTCACTGGCAAACTCTGTAAAAGTGGCGCTAATGTGTTTCAGTGTGAATAAAATCAGTTTGGCCAGTTTGCTACCACTCTGTCTTACTTTATTTAGTTATTTATTTATTTTTCATATTTTTAGCATTTTATTCCCAATGCTGCACTTTGGAATTAAAATCTCAGAAAATATGACATTTCCAGCAAAAGCGTCTTTCTTTTTTAGATCCATTTCACAGAGAAGCAAATAAAAGGAAGGAGAGGAAAGAGAGTGAGAACCCCGTCTTGAAGTCACGGTTTTCATGGGCATCCGCAGAGGGGGCAAGGAGGGTCGCTCCAGGGGGGGGAAAGCGCCCCTCCTTGCCCCCCCCTGCGGACGCCCATGGCGTGAGGCCACCGTGTTCAACTCAAGTGAACTAAGACTACAACTCCCAGAATATATTAGATTAATTAAAAACCTATGGGGCTCATTACAATGGTGGGCGGATCTGAGTCCGCCCGCCATTGTTGCGGTGTTTGGGACCGCCCGCCAGACATGTGACGGTCCCACCACTGCAATTAGGATGCGCGGGCCATACTGGCGGGTGCATCCAGGGCCTTTGACATTGTGGACGGTGCTGCTGGCTGCAGCACCATATGCAATGTTAAAATGGCACGCACTGCATTTCCCTGCACTATGTGGCAGGCACCATGCAGTGCAGGGAAATGCAGGGGGGTACCATGGGTACCCCCCAGTGCAGCACCACCTCCCCTCACAACAAGGAGGGCCCGCTACGGGCCCCCAAATCCCTTTCCGCCTGTCTTTTCACAGTGGGATGACTGCCGCGAAAAGACAGCCAGAAAGGGAAATCCTAATCCCTACGGCGGTGTCGGCACTGCCGCAACCCTGGCCAATCTTTTGGTTCCGCAAGGCAGGCAGAAACAGACCGCCTTGCAGAACAGTGGCGGACGTAAAGACCGTCCGCCATGGTTTCCCCCCGCCATCGTAATCTGGGGGGGGGGGTAAACTGATGTCAGATGGCGGAAGGACCGCCACCGCCGGTCCGGGGGTGGTGGTCCTTCTGCCATCATAATAACCCCCTAAGGCTTGAGTATAAGCCCTTGTTTAATCAACCATCTGGAAGCCTCATACTACAAATGAAAAGAATGCTTCTATCAGAATGTGTAAATGTAAAATAGTGAATTAGAAAGTGTTTACTTTACTTCACTTAAAGCTCACTAGGTGATTATTTAATGTAAAGGTTTACTGATTCCCAACAAAATGGTACAAAAGATACAAAGCTACCCCATTCTGAGTGCAATTAAACATCAGCACACAGATCTTTGGAGTAGGCACCAGGGCTTTAAGTGGGATGAAAAAACGGAGGGGTCTCTCAAAGGGGCTTGGCCCATGTAATTAAGTGCGTGGCTTAAAAACACTTAAAAAATCTGTGATTAGCAGAGTGTGCTACCTGACTGGTATTTTGCTGCTTCTGTCATTGCATCCGGATATCTAATACAAGTACCATTACACCTACAACAAGCCAGGACTATTGGCTTTGCCAACGGTTGTTAGTTGCATAAGATAAATAAACAACAACTATGGCTTCATTGTATAGAACATTGAAAAAGCTTCAGTTCTGAAATAATGAGACTGAAGAACCATAACGAGTCTCTTTGAAGTTACGTCAAAGGCTTTAAGCAGTGGTTCGGCGGCTGAGTTAAGATTTTTTTTCACCCTGTGGTTGAGGGAAAAATGGAGAGCCCGATAGGGACCCGTCTCAGCACCTGCTTTTTAGAACTGCCGGAGCTGAGCACCGGCAGGACCCGGCCCGCTTAAAGCTCTGGTAGGCACATGCAGCTATCTTACTAACTTTTGGTTTCGTTCTCTATATTAGGACCATGTGGAGGAGCTGGGCAGGTGCTAGCAAATCTTTGCGATTGCTATCACTTTTAGGCAGATTTTCTTCCATCTTGAGCTGTTGGTGGAGAATGGTAATTGCACAAACGCCATGACACCGTGCACCACACGCGTATTTCACATCCTTTCCATTTGTCCTGGGCAGAATGGGATTGATGGTTCAAGTGTACATCATACATTCATTGTATTTTATTTAGCGCTTACTACCCCTGGGGTGACGTCATCATTCGTTAAGCAACCTGCAGCCGTTGTAAACAGCAACCATTGTTCCTGCAGAAGTCCCTATCAGAAAATGGCTCTCATGGCTGCAGGCCACAGAGATAGCTTTGGTAAATAGATCAGTGAACAATCAACATGCCCATGCCACATCACACCCACACCTTATTACGCCTCTCACTACTGTGTCAACATTACAGGTAGGGGAGCCAGCAAATACAAACAAAAGAGTCACATTTCCTCTTGCTTGCCATGGGAATGCTCAATGCCCCAGGAAGGCAGTAAGACTCTTGGGACTTTACGGGTGGGGAATAGGCCTGATATCTGAACGTGCCACCGCATCTCATTTTTTTTCTCCCCAAAAGTATCCACGGTGTATAGTGGGCTTTCTGTCCCGTGTAGAGGATCGGGAAAAAATTCTGTGGGGCCATTTAAAGGTCTGGGTCAGGCCTGAGGTCTGGGTGGGCCGCCCCACCACCATTTTTTGTTTTCTAAAAACAAAAACAAAACAAGCATTTACAATGCAACGGTCTCGCCTTTGCAAAAGTTAGAGCTTTTGGCATTGCAAATGGCAATTCTTGGGGTTTTGAAAACAGATAAATAAATGGCATTGTCATTTACAATGCCAATAGCTTAATCTCTTGCAAATGCGAGACCTATTGCATTTGCTCCCACACATATACACAGAGCCACACACACACACAGAGGCACACACACACACAAACAGAGCCAGCCGCACACACAGAGGCAGCCGCACACACACACACACAGAGCGAGCCACACACACACAGAGCCAGCCACACACACACAGAGCCAGCCGCGCACACACAGAGCCAGCCGCACACACACACACAGCCAGCCGCACACACACACACAGCCAGCCGCACACACACACACAGCCAGCCGCACACACACACACACAGAGCCAGCCGCACACACACACACACACACAAAGAGCCAGCCGCACACACACACACAGAGCCAGCCGCACACACACACACAGAGCCAGCCGCACACACACACACACAGAGCCAGCCGCACACACACACACAGAGCCAGCCACACACACACACACACAGAGCCAGCCGCACACACACACACAGAGCCAGCCGCACACACACACACAGAGCCAGCCGCACACACACACACAGAGCCACCCGCACACACACACACACACAGAGCCAGCCGCACACACACAGAGCCAGCCGCACACACACACACAGAGCTGCACACACACACAGAGCCGCACACACACACAGAGCCGCACACACACAGAGCCGCACACACAGAGAGCCACACACACACAGAGCCACACACACAGAGAGCCACACACACAAAGAGCCACACACACAGAGAGCCACACACACACACAGAGCCACCACACACACAGAGCCACCACACACACAGAGCCACACACACACACACACACACAGAGCCACACACACACACACACAGAGCCACACACACACAGAGCCACACACACACACAGAGCCACACACACACACACACACACACACACAGAGCCACACACAGAGCCACACACAGAGAGCCACACACAGAGAGCCACACACAGAGAGCCACACATAGAGAGCCACACACACACACACACAGAGCCACACACACACACACAAAGCCACACACACACACACACAGAGCCACACACACACACAGAGAGCCACACACACACAGAGCCACAAACACACAGAGAGCCACACACACACACAGAGAGCCACACACACACAGAGAGAGCCACACACAGAGAGCCACACACACACACACAGAGCGGGCGCTAGTTCCCTCGTGGCCTTCTCCGCCCTTGGACCTCATCCCACAGCCGCCATCTAACCTCGCCACTTGCAGATCTACAGACTGCAACGGTCGTGGAAAACACGTCATTATGAAAGAATCTGAAAGCACACGAGTATAATGCACTCTGGGAGATGAAGGAATCCTTACTCCGTAGGGATCAAAGAGGTTACGACTTGCACAGAATATCACCTGTTGATCATTAAGGAGGGCGGGAACAGATTTAAATGTGAAGTGAGAGATTTTTTTGTAACCAGCTCACTAAAACAAGGAAAAGGGTGGCGATGGTACGCCAGACTGAACGTAAAAGAATGATGAATGGTTTGCGCCGAGATGCTGGAACGGGGATGCTCCCCCTTCTTTTATAACATGATTTATTTTTAATCACGGTAAGCGGAGATCTTAAATATGGGTCCGTATTTTGAGATTAATTAGAACACAGCCTAAATGTGAGACTATTCACAAAGTACTGAGTGAAAATGTGCAAGGGGAACTAGAATACCCACTTTTTGAAAAAGTAAACCTGATATGTTAGTTTAACGTGCCCTACCATGCAAGTGTAACAAATGCTAATTAATTACTTGTTTTGAATAGAGATTCCTAGTAATGTCTAAATCGTAAACATGTTGATGAAAAGTTATCTTGGCACACACTGTCTAAAATCATGTATTTACTTACAATTGTAGATGTCCCTGACGAAGGGAGGTTTCCTCCCGAAATGCATTGGACCATGGTAATAAAACGTGACACGGAATTCACCCCATGCCTCTGAGTGCTTTTTAGAATGTGGAAACGACAGATTGAATAAAATGAATTGATCTCAAGAAAATGGTTTAAACATAAGGAGGAAAACTCGAAAGAAAACTCGAAAGAATTTAAAATATGAAGAATGCAAATGAACTTGATTCATTGGATTTAATCCAGAACTTGGCTGTGCGACTTTTGTGTATCCGTAAATAGGGTCCACCGTTCTTGGAGATCTACAGACTCGACACTGTGTAAACATAACAGACGCAGCAGCAACGGTCGACTGCCTACCATGTTCCTCGGCCCTTTAGTCTAGGACCCGCCCAGCTTTGCGCTAATTGCCTGCAGACGAAAATATTGAGCTTCAATTGGTGAGTTGGTATTTGGTGGTAGCTGTCGGTCACTCTCTCTCGATTTTAATTCGCTTCAAGACTAAAAGAAACGCATTAGAGGCATAACAAAAATAACAACTATGGAAACAAGTGTTGAAATCAATCCCGGCAACTAAAAAAAAAACGCCCACAGAATGCCATGACGAAAAAAGGGGCGGGACTTAAAAAAAGACCGAGAAATGCCCACGAATCGCGTCGTGACGGGGAAAGAGTGATTGACAACCATCTCTTCCAATGGCTAGCCTCCATTTATGGAGCTAGCCAATGGAAGAGAGAGGCGGGACAAAGCCCCATACTGTAGATCAAAAGATTTCGCCTGCACGTGCACTGCTGCGCAGTGCTACGGCCAGGCGAAACCTAAAAATGTACTCATGTGTATCATTAAATGTAATTGAGTAAAGTTGAAATGCTGCTCCTTTCTGTGTATATTTCAGTTTTTAAGCGCCCATTAACGATTCCTCAAAATGTAGCTCCTTTGGCTGCAGCAGACCCATTAAACCATTCATTCTTCATGGCTCTTTTATCAGAAATGCAGGTGGGGGTCCTTGGAGGAAGATTAATGGGCAAATCCAAACTCTTGGGACTGGGGTTTCCAAAGGGGGGGGGGAGTGCTGTGTTTGGAGGCCTCCCGGTAAAGTCTTGTCTTACATTGTAATCTGTGGTTCTGAAACTTCTGGACTCGTGTAACTATTCTGGACTCGAGAATTAAACTTCGTCGAAACATGACGAATTTGGTATCAAAAGGTCGAGAATGACGAGTACACTATGTACAAGCATTTCCAGCCAATTCGAGTGACGATTTCACCTCGAAATCGTCATTTTAGTTCAGAACCCTCAACTTCCATTTTGGGTATGGAGGCTATTTTGTGTGTTGCCCTTGATTCGATCCCAAAAGGACACGTACACCTTCATCGACTTTCCTGTGACCTGTGCAAGTTGGAACCATCGCCCCAGGCCGAACTCGTTAGGTCAGTTCCCCTCCCAGTGGCCGAACAAGATAGCATCAAGGCTCAACAAGCCATAAAACCATTTTCAGCGCACACACCTGCCGTATCTTGCTCGCATCTGTCTCTGCTCTTTTCGCTTCACTTGCTTTATGATGGGGAGGTGCCCGTTTTTATTAGGGGTCCACCGATATCTGATGAAATGTTGGGCCTTGCCGGGTGATTTGTTGTAGGCAGCACGAAGTGAAATATGGACATGTCATCATGACTCTGCTTTTTCTTTGTACTAGAAAAATGTCAATGATTTACTGTAAAACTAAGAATGTTTGCCTGAAGCTTAAAATTCTGTATAAGAAGAGAAGCCTGATTTTGTAAATTCGAGCAGTCTCCTGAGAATATACTTCCCGTGTGTTGTACTTCTAGGACACTTGTTACCTTGGTTGCAGCCAATAAAATTGATCCTTGACTTCACCTAGCAGACTCTGAGTTTCTGTGGTCTGAATCAGGAAGAACCCGAGGTCTCTGGGTGTACCCTGACACCGCTGGGTTGCCGGTTCTGTGCCGGTTCTTAAAAACCCAGTACCTCAGCTAGCGCCCAACGTTTGGGGCGATTCCAGTGGTATCAGTCAGCCAGAGGTTCGTGAGGAGCTTCGTGTGGAAATTCTGGAGGACGGCCAACCACCTCATCGACCCCTGCATGTCGACGTGGTCCGAAGGTTTTTGCTGCGAGGTTCCCCGCTTCCCAACGGCTACAGAAGACTGCTGCCCTGGCTATCGCCCTGATTTGGACCCTTGAAGTTTGGTAGAGTGAAACACTAAGACGAGTCTTCTGGTGACGTCATCGATATCTCAGTTAAGTATAAGTGGAGCGTCTCCCAGTCCTTAGTTGGCTTTGATTTGGAGCTTGCAAGCGCCAAAGCCGAAGGACTCGTGTATTCACGAGAAATATCGTAATCGATAATCCTTTGAAGTTTGGAGCTAGACTAGAGAGCGAAGATGCCTAGTCTTAGACTTGGAAATTTGTTTTGTCTTGGTTGAAATAATAGGGACTCCCGATTGGAGGACTCATGTCCGGTTCCTCCGGTTGGAACTCCAACTTACGAGTTATATGTGAAACATGGGGTAGGCCCCATCACATACAATGAAGTGTGGATCAAATACACAAGAAAAGATGGTGTTTTAAAATGGCCCCAATATGGTAGCTTTGATACCGAAATCTTAGATAACCTTGAAGTTAAACTTTTCAAAAAGAAAGCCCGGCCGGCGATGTTTGACTCTTTCCGCCTATGGCGTAAGGAGGCCAAACAGAAGGAAATCAAATTAGCTAAGAAAAACAAGAGAGAAGGGGGACTCTCAGTAATGCAAGCTGCTATGCAGTTCAAGGACAATGAAGAAGAGCAGATGAGTGAGCAGTTGCACAGGCAACGTAAAATGGCAATGGATAAATGCTATCCAGTTTTGCCGTCTCTTCAGCAAGAGACAGCAAAAGAGCGTGAAAAAGATCCATTAATGTCGCATTTATTAAGTTCGCCACCCCCCTATGCGCAAAATGCCACGGCACCCCCGCAACCTTTAGTTGTGCAACCTGTGCCTCCTATTCCTCCGCAGCACCCACCAGCTGTTCTCCAGCTGGCTCCTGTCCCTATGGTGCAGCCTCCTCAAGGCCCACCGATCACACCTGTTTCACCTGTGCTTTCTACGATTTTGCCTAGTGTACTTTCCACTTCTCCTAATGCTCCCTCTACGATTTTGCCTAGTGCTCCTTCTATTTCTCCTGATGCCTCCTCTGCTATTGTCTCTGCCCCTGCCCTATCTCACCCCGTTTTTCCACCCGTTCTTCCTTCAGTTTCACCTTCCATTCGGCAGAAAATGGCCAGCACTGTTACTAACCTTTTCTCACCTCTTTTTGGGTCGCCTACTATGACCCCTAACATGGGACGAAGACAGTTGCGAAGTCGACTGCCTGACTATCAAGAGAGAGACTCATTGAATCGTTTAGCACGGAAATGGGTTATGGACACTGTAAAGTATGATGTAGAGTCTGTCATGGAAGTCTTCCATCAATGGGAAGCACCGACGCAGAGATATGTTTTTGAACAGATGTGTGTTTTCCTTTATGAGGATTTGGAAGACAATGATCTGGAATGCAACCCGCAAGAGTTGTGTCGTGTACGGTTCAAGTTTGGAGAGGGCATAATTGTAGGTCCCGATGTGGAGAAAGCGGTTGAAATATTGTTATCATATCGGAGTAAGGGGAGCAGTTCTGGGTCACAATCTGAGCCTGGTGCATCTAGTAGGAAAAAGGCGCGACAATACCCAATGAGAGAAGTTCCCCCACAATGGAGAGAGGGCGACACAACTGTTAACCCACCTATTCTGCCACACTTTCAGCGTGTATGGGTACATGTCCCATGGAAGCGAGCTGAAGTTTTAGCACTTAAACAGACATTACCTGATCCGCGTAAAAATCCTGCAGGGTATTACAAAGAGTTGTCACAGACTGCTGGATCATGTATAATGAATTTAGCCGATATCGATATATTATTTGGGAATGTTGTTCCACAGCCTTTATGGGGTAAAATTCGTCATACAGATCATGATCAGGAATTAGGTGACTCATGGGCTAATATTGCTGCTGCAGATGCCCGACAAGTTGGTGGTGCTAAGCCTGAGCCTTTAATAGCAGAACTCCCTGGTAAAATAGTTGATTACATGAAAACGATAATGCCTGCAATACGCGTAAATTGGGATAAGTTGTCTGCATGCAAGCAGAAGAAAGAAGAAACTGTCTCAGATTTCTTCACCAGGTTTGAAGAAACATTTGTCGACCACAGCGGTCAAGATATGACCACAGAAGGTGGTCAGAGATTGTTTGTCGACAAATTTGTGCACAATCTGCTTCCAGAATTGTGTAAAAAGTTAAAGGATTCGGAAAGTTCTTGGGCTGTGTCATCTTCAGCCCAGATATTGGCTACTGCACAATATTACAAAAATAGAGACAAGGACGAGAAAGATAGAGCAGAGAAGAAGACTAAAGAGTTGAAAACGAAGGTTTTGTTGCAGCAAGCATATCCGCCACGTGGTGGTGGTGGTCAAAACAATAGTGGTCAGAATAACTATCAGAATATTTTTCAGCAGCCTCAACAGTATCAGAGGAACTCGCAAAGAGCCGAGTACACTCAGCCACGTGTCCCTGTAGGCCCCAACCAGTGTTCGTATTGCAAGGAAGAGGGTCATTTCAAGTATAGTTGTCCTATTTTGTTACAGCGTGCAAATGGTACTTCTGGTGTAAGAGGTCGTGGGGTTCAGCAAGCGCCTAGAGGTAGAGGACGTGGAAACGTCCCCCAGAACGCACGTCCCCTTCCACCTCAAAATTCTATGAATAGGTTCTGTTAGAAAGGCGAACCCGGGGGAGGCAGAAGGTGTCTGACTGACCACCCCTAGGTCTACCCCTCCTTCAGAGAAGGGACCGAGCGAGGTCGAGAGGCCTCCGACGGGAGGGCCCTCTCCTAGAATCGTACAGCAGAGTAACCACACCACTCCAAATATACACCACACGTAGATAGAGTTTTCAATCTTTATCGGGCAATAAGTATCGTTTCAATATATACAGCAGATCCCGAGATCTGGAAAGTCTCGTAGCAAGGGGCCAGGTAGCGGGACAGTCTTGTAGATGGTCAGTTGCAATGGGACCCTACGCACAGCTCTCAATCCTCGAGCTGGGGGGTTCCGGAAGGTTGGGCTGCGGCAGCACCAGCAGGCTCCAAGATGATTCAGCGAGCGTGGACCGCGGCAGCGCCAGCAGGTTCCAAGATGGTTCAGCGAGTGTGGACCGCGGCAGCGCCAGCAGGTTCCAAGATGGTTCAGCGAGTGTGGACCGCGGCAGCGCCAGCAGGTTCCGAGATGGTTACAGCGAAGATGGACCGCGGCAGCGCCAGCAGGCTCCAAGGTGGTTACAGCGAAGATGGACCGTGGCAGCGCCAGCAGGCTCCAAGGTGGTTACAGCGAAGATGGACCGCGGCAGCGCCAGCAGGCTCCAAGGTGGTTACAGCAAAGATGGACCGCGGCAGCGCCAGCAGGTTCCAGGTAGAGCAGCAAGGGGAGTTCTTCTCAGGGTCAGCCGCGACAGCGTCAGCAGGGCTTCTTGACTCCGGGATACAACTGCCGTCCTACTCCGGGGCTGGCCCAGATATAGGTCTGGAGTCCTTTGATGTCCGGACCCTCTCGCCTGGGGGTCAGAGGGGCCGGGATGATGGTGTCCAGACACCCAGCAGGGGGGTGGAGCCGGAGCCCAGGGAGGCCAGAGGGTGATCGAAACCAGGCATCCGGGGATGGTTGGAGAGCCATCGAAACTCCCCTCTCCTTGTCTCTGGTGGAGTGGCCACTCTACCACCCGGAGGGTTCTTGGTGCCTCGATGGCGGGCTCGCTGGGGCCGTGGCCGCGGCTGGGCCGGGACCACGTGCCTTTAACGTGATGGGCCCAAGATGGCGTCGGGCCTGGGATGAGGGTCCGAGGTGGGCACCGGACCGGTAATGCTGGGGCTGCCCGAGTGTGCCATGTCAGTGGTTGTGGGCCGCCGGGTGGCGGATCTGGTGGTTTGGAGGGCGTGCAGAGGTGTGCCCGAGGCCGACCCGGGCTGGATGGAGGGCCGATGTCGTCCGGGGCCCGCCGTGCGGGAGGGGTAGGACCACGCCACGAGGCCGGGTCCAACACGCGTCCCCCCCAGCTGAAGGCAGGGGAGAGTCACCCATCTTCTTGGGGATTCTCCTCGCCAAGGCGGAAGAATCTGGAGAGGCCATCAGCGTTGGCGTGGTCGTTGCCAGGGCGATGTTCCACGGTGAAGTTCATCCCTTGGAGGGAGATGGACCAACGTAGCAACTTCGGGTTCTCGCCCCGCATCTGCATCAACCACCGCAGTCTGTACTCGGAAGTGGGTGCCGAAGAGGTAGGGCCGGAGCTTCTTTAGTGCCCACACGACGGCGAATGCTTCCCTCTCGATGGTGCTCCATTGTTGTTCTCGGGCCAGCAGGCGCCGGCTGATGAAGGCCACAGGAAGGTCAACCCAGTCAGAGTTCATTTGGGACAGTACGGCCCCAATGCCGTGTTCCGAGGCGTCAGTTTGGACGATGAACTCTCGGCGGTAGTCGGGGGCCTGGAGCACCGGGGCGGTGCACATGGCAGTCTTTAGGGTCTCAAAGGCTACTTGGCACTCGGGGGTCCAGTGCACCTTCGGGGGTAGTCTCTTGGAGGTTAGTTCTGTGAGGGGCCCCACAATGCTCCCATAGTCCTTTATGAACCGCCGATAGTATCCAATGAGCCCCAGGAAGGCTCGGACGGCGGTCTGGGTGACGGGGGGCTCCCAGGCCCGGATGGCGTTGATCTTGGGTTGAAGGGGAGCCACTTGGCCGCTCCCCACTTGGTGTCCCAGATAGGTCACGGACCCTTGACCGATCTGGCACTTGCTGGCTTTTATTGTTAGTCCGGCCCGTTGGAGGGCCGTCAGGACCTTCCAGAGGTGGGTCAGGTGCTCGTCCCAACAGAGGCTGTACACCGCAATATCGTCCAGATAGGCGGCACTGAACTCCTCCAGGCCGGCCAGCACCCGATTCACTAGTCTCTGGAAGGTGGCCGGAGCATTCTTCATGCCGAAGGGCATCACGTTGAAGTGGAAGTGGCCATCGGGGGTCGAGAAAGCGGATCGTTTTTGTGCCCCTGGCGTGAGGCCGATTTGCCAGTATCCGGCCGTGAGGTCGAAGGTGCTGAGGTACCTGGCGGCCCCCAGGCGATCGATCAGCTCATCCGCTCGGGGAATGGGATGGGCGTCAGTCCTGGTGACGGCATTCAGTCCCCGGTAGTCGACACAGAACCGCAGCTCCGGGGGCACTCCGGGGGCGGCGGCCTTAGGGACCAGGACGACGGGACTGGCCCATGGACTGTCTGAAGGCTCGACTACCCCTAGGGCTAGCATCTTGGAAACTTCGGCGTGGATGCAGGCCCGGACTCGGTCGGGGACTCGGTAGGCTCGGTGCCGCACGGGTGGACTGTCCCCGGTGTCGACGTCGTGAACACACCACTGGGTGACTCCGGGGGTGAGGGAAAATAAGTTCGCAAATTGACCCAGCAGTTTCTGGCAGTCCTGGCGCTGTTTGGGTGTCAGCGCGGGAGAGAGGGAGACTCCCTCGACGGAGCCATCTTTCTCGGAGGTGCTCAGGAGGTCTGGTAGAGGCTCGGAGTCGTCCTCTGCTCCGTCATCGGTAGCCAACAACAGGCTCAGTTCGGTGCGGACAAAGTGAGGCTTGAGCCGGTTGGCGTGTAGGACCCGGAGGGGGTTCCGGGGGGACTCCATGTCCACTAGGTAGGTGACGGGGCTCTTGCGCTCCACCACTTTGAAGGGCCCTGTCCATTTGTCCTGGAGGGTGCCGGGGTCGACCGGGGACATGACCCAGACCTGCTGGCCCGGCTCGAATTCAATGGACGAGGCATTTTCATCATACTAGCGCTTCATCTCCTCTTGACTGGCCTTCAGGTTGGTTTCGGCCAGTTCCCGGAACTTCCGAGTCTGGTTGCGGAGAGTCAAGAGGTATCGGAAAACATCGGGTGGAGTATCGGAGGCGGCCAGCTCCCAGCCTTCCTTGACCAGGCTGAGGGGGCCGCGCACCGGGTGGCCATATAATAGTTCAAAGGGGCTGAACCCCAGGGACTTCTGGGGTACCTCCCGGTAGGCGAACTCAGGAGGCATGGCAGCAGAACATCCCATTTGCGCCGGAGGGGCTCTTCCAGGCCCTTGATCATTCCTTTCAGGGTCCTATTAAATCGCTCCACTAGTCCATTCCCTTGAGGGTGATACGGGGTGGTGAACTTATACGCGACCCCGCACTGTTGCCACAGGGACCGCATATATTTCGATATAAAGTTTGTGCCCCGATCACTGACGACCTCTCGGGGGAAGCCGACTCGGGAGAAGATCCCCATTAGCGCCCGGCCCACTACGGGGGCGGTGATAGTCCGGAGGGGGATAGCTTCGGGGTAGCGGGTGGCATGGTCCACCAGGACGAGGATGAAGCGGTGCCCCTGGGAGGTTGGAGGATCCAGGGGCCCCACAATGTCGATCCCTACTCGCTCGAAGGGAGTGGTCACCACGGGAAACGGTTGGAGTGGGGCCTTGATTCTCCCCCCACTTTTTCCGCTGGCTTGGCAGGTCGGACAGGTTCGGCAGTGGTTGTACACATCGCGGCGCATCTTCGGCCAATAAAAGTGGGTCACCAGGCGGCTGTAGGTTTTGTCCTGCCCCAGGTGGCCGGCGAGGGGCACATCATGTGCCAGGTTTAAGAGAAAGTCTCTGAAGTGGAGGGGGACGACTAGCACTCGGCCGGCCCCCAGCTCGGCGATCTTCTGTTCACTGTACAAGAGGTCCTGGTCCCAATAGACCCAGTGGGACCCCGAGGAGTCTCCTGTGGCTTGCGTGGCGGCTTGTTGTCGGAGTCCCTCAAGGGAAGGACATGTCTTATGTTCCCGACGGAACTGCTCGCGGGTGGGGCCCCCTTCTTGGCGCCACTGGGCTAGTTCGGGAAGGGGCCCGAGCTCGGGAAGTTCTTCATGGCTGGGGCTCTGCGGCCCCAGGTCGGGTTCGGCCGTGGCAGTGGCGGGTGGCGGAGGTGCCGGCCATTCAGGTTCTTCGGGCAGATTGTCTTCGGTTGGGACGGCGTCCCGGGTGGACATGGATCGGGTCGTTACGCAAACCCATTCAGGAAGGCCTAGCATCCCCAGATGCTCTCTTCTCTCGATCTGTGCCCAGGGGGAACTTTCCAGGTCGTTCCCTAGGAGGCAGTCCACCGGGGCATCGTCTCGGACGGTGACTTTCAGCAGGCCGGACACTCCTCCCCACTCGAAGGGGATGCGGGCCATCTGCCACAGGCTCTCGGAATTGTCCGCGGACCGGACAGGACACAGAACGTGGGGCAAGATTTGTTCTGGGGTCACCAGATGGCAGCGGACGGCGGTTATGCTGGCCCCCGTGTCATGGAGAGCCTCGGCCCGGCGTCCGTTAATGGTGACCCACTGGCGGTACTTCTGGGTGTTGACCGGAATCTGGTCTCGGGGGATCAGGTCTTTGTCGCCCAGGGAGGCGAGGCACATGGCCGCGGACTCCCATTCTTCTGGTTCCATAGGGACCTCTTCTTCTTCATCCTTTTCTGCGCTTAGGGCAGCTGCAGTGATTTGTCGACCTGGGGGCCCGGTGGTGCCGGGCCGCTGGTTCAGGGGACAGAGAGGATCATTGGCATAGTGACCCAGCTATTGGCATCTGTGGCACGTAACGTTGGGGCGTGGCCCCGGTCGGGCTGAAGGGGCCCCCCTCGGGCTGGAGGCTGGTGTAGAGGAGGCGGGCGACGATCCCGGCGGAAGGTCTCGGCCTTGGCTGATGCCAGACCCACCACCTCACGGCCGGTGGTTCCACGGGGACCCTCGTCCGTATTCTCCTGTGGTGTTCCGGTGGACGCGGTTGCTCGCCCACCGATCGGCTTCGACCGCTAGCTTTCGTGGCTCGGTCAACTTGCTGTCGAGGAGGTGCTGTCGTAGTTCAATGAAGCAGTTGTTGGAGAGGTGCTCCCATAACATCAGGTCGACCAACTGCTGGTAGGTAGTGACCTGACTGCCTTTGACCCACCCCTCGAAGGCTCTGCTAAAAAAGTTCACATACTCTACCCAAGTGTTACCGGGGATTTTTTTACAGTGTCGGAACCTCTGCCGGTACATTTCGGGGGTGAGTCCGTAGAGCGTGAGTAGGGCCGTTTTCATGTGTTCATAGGAGGTCATTTCGGTGTCAGGGAGTTCCAGCAGGGCGTCTCTCCCTTCGTTGACGAACTTTCCCCACAGGCCGGCGCCCCAATCCTTCAGGGGCACCCGATGGGCGGTCATGGCCACCTCGTAGGCTTTGAACCATTGTTGGATATCATCGTTCTTGTAGTATTCTTTGACTACATCTTTCGGTAGGTGAATCTTGGCGTCCGCGGGAGGGGCCGCGGTCTTGGCCCCGGCCGCGCTATCTTCGTTGATCTTGGCCTTGATTTCTAGTTCTCTCAGGCCTCGTTCGTGTTCATAGGCTAGTCGTTTTTCTTCGAGGTCCCGTTGTCTCCGTTTCTCTTCTAGATCCCCCTCCAGCCGTAGTTGCTCGAGGGCTATCTTTTTCTCCGCTAGCTGGAGTTCTCCGTCTAACCGGAGTCGTGCAAGTTCCACTTCGTGTAGCCGGTTGCGCTCTCGTTCTCGAGCGTCTTCATAGATGAGGTCCGCGTTTAGTGTTGCGGTTCTTTCCCCCGTTGGCGGTGCGCTGGTTTCCTGTTGCCCGTTCGGGTCATTCTCCTCTTGGGGTGGTCTGTCTCGGGTTTCCACCCAGGCTTGTAGGGCCGATTTGAAGTCCTCTTTTGTGCTCAGGCCAGTGGTAGCGATACCCATGTCTTTACAGAATTGTTTTAGTTCTTTGTGACTGTATTCTTCTATCTTCTCTTTCTGGAATTCGGCAGGTAGGTTGGTTCCTTGGGTCATCATGGTCTCTGTGTGTTTTTCCGTCGTAGCGGGTAGATCACTCTCTGTACGATTTTGCGTTGGCTCGGATCGCAGCGCCTGCCACCAATGTTAGAAAGGCGAACCCGGGGGAGGCAGAAGGTGTCTGACTGACCACCCCTAGGTCTACCCCTCCTTCAGAGAAGGGACCGAGCGATGTCGAGAGGCCTCCGACGGGAGGGCCCTCTCCTAGAATCGTACAGCAGAGTAACCACACCATTCCAAATATACACCACACGTAGATAGAGTTTTCAATCTTTATCGGGCAATAAGTATCGTTTCAATATATACAGCAGATCCCGAGATCTGGAAAGTCTCGTAGCAAGGGGCCAGGTAGCGGGACAGTCTTGTAGATGGTCAGTGCAATGGGACCCTATGCATAGCTCTCAATCCTCGAGCTGGGGGTTCCGGAAGGTTGGGCCACGGCAGCGCTAGCAGGCTCCAAGATGATTCAGCGAGCGTGGACCGCTGCAGCGCCAGCAGGTTCCAAGATGGTTCAGCGAGTGTGGACCGCGGCAGCGCCAGCAGGTTCCAAGATGGTTCAGCGAGTGTGGACCGCGGCAGCGCCAGCAGGTTCCGAGATGGTTACAGCGAAGATGGTCCGCGGCAGCGCCAGCAGGCTCCAAGGTGGTTACAGCGAAGATGGACCGCGGCAGCGCCAGCAGGCTCCAATGTGGTTACAGCGAAGATGGACCGCGGCAGCGCCAGCAGGCTCCAAGGTGGTTACAGCGAAGATGGACCGCGGCAGCGCCAGCAGGTTCCAGGTAGAGCAGCAAGGGGAGTTCGTCTCAGGCTCAGCCGCGACAGCGTCAGCAGGGCTTCTTGACTCCGGGATACAACTGCCGTCCTACTCCGGGGCTGGCCCAGATATAGGTCTGGAGTCCTTTGATGTCCGGACCCTCTCGCCTGGGGGTCAGAGGGGCCGGGATGATGGTGTCCAGACACCCAGCAGGGGGGTGGAGCCGGAGCCCAGGGAGGCCGGAGGGTGATCTAAACCAGGCATCCGGGGATGGTTGGAGAGCCATCGAAACTCCCCTCTCCTTGTCTCTGGTGGAGTGGCCACTCTACCACCCGGAGGGTTCTTGGTGCCTCGATGGCGGGCTCGCTGGGGCCGTGGCCGCGGCTGGGCCGGGACCACGTGCCTGTGACGTGATGGGCACAAGATGGCGTGGGGCCTGGAATGAGGGTCCGAGGTGGGCACCGGACCGGTAATGCTGGGGCGGCCCGAGTGTGCCGTGTCAGTGGTTGTGGGCCGCCGGGTGGCGGATCTGGTGGTTTGGAGGGCGTGCAGAGGTGTGCCCGAGGCCGACCCGGGCTGGATGGAGGGCCGATGTCGTCCGGGGCCCGCCGTGCGGGAGGGGTAGGACCACGCCACGAGGCCGGGTCCAACACGTTCGATCAGCAGAACAACGCATCTGACAGGACAGCTCAATACTATGTTGATGATTACTATACAGAAGATGAGTATTTGGAGGGTAATGATTGCTAGGACAGCCATAGACAAAGAGAGGGAGTTGTTTCAGTTCCAGTAGATCAGAGTGGACCTTACGTTGAGGTGATTACATCAGGTGTGTCAGAGCCTTTTCTGTTGGATACTGGTGCTACAAAGAGTTCTATTATGCACTCCAAACTCCCTGGCGCACCTTTGTCTGGTGAAATGAACGTTTCTGTAGGTTTTTCTGGTGCCCCAGTTAGAAATCCGATTTCTGACTCTTTGTCTCTTTCTGTTGGTCCTTGCGAATTCGAAGCACCCCTCATTCTGACAACAGGTTGTGGTGAAAACTTGCTAGGATTGGATTTATTAAAAAGATTGTATGCGACTTTGTACTGTTCTCCTTCAGGAGTACAACTTACTTTAGGCAAGAAAGTGGTTTCTCCAATGTATTTGTCGAGGGATAAACTTCCAGCAGAATTGTCGTTTCTTCCAGATATTCTTTGGGCCGCTGGTCCAAATGATGTGGATCTTTTAGAAATACCACCATATGTTGTAACATTGAAAGCCAATGTTAAAATGCCACGAATTCCCCAATACAAAATCTCGAGTGAAGGTGAAAAAGCTTTGCTAGCGATCGTTTACGAATTGATTGAAAAAGATGTGATTGAAGAAACACAAGGCAACGTTTGCAATAGTCCTGTTCTGCCTGTTTTAAAACGAACTGATCCCTCTCAGCCGCCTGTGTACAGATTCGTGATTGATCTTAGAGAGGTGAATAAAATAGTTGTGCCACAATTTCCAGTTGTCCCCGACATTACCACATTATTGACTATGATTCCAGCATCTGCCTCTTGATTTTCGGTGATTGACCTGAAGAATGCTTTCTTCAGCATCCCGATTGCCGAAGAGAGCAGGGATATTTTTTCCTTCAGTTTAGGAGGTCGCAGCTTCCGCTTTAAACGCGCTCCTCAGGGCTACTGTGAAAGTCCGCCAATATACAGTCAAGCTCTAAAAACACAGCTTGAT
Organism: Lissotriton helveticus; assembly: GCF_964261635.1. NCBI lineage: Eukaryota > Metazoa > Chordata > Amphibia > Caudata > Salamandridae > Lissotriton > Lissotriton helveticus. The sequence continues at coordinate 824,254,703 of NC_136073.1, forward strand.
ACAATTGTTTTACCTGAAGGTGCTGCCCTTATTCAGTATGTGGATGAGTTGCTCATTGCTGCAGACACTGAGGAAATTTGTAAGAAAGCAACGATGTCATTGTTGCGCCATCTGTGTGATTTACATCACAAGGTGTCACTTTCCAAACTGCAATATTGCCGACAAGAAGTGACCTACTTAGGTCACCTCTTATCGAAGGAGGGAAGGAAACTGACCCCGGAAAGAATTCAGGCAATAGCGAAATTGAGTGTGCCAAGAACACAGAGAGAAGTGCGTGCTTTCTTGGGCATTACATCGTACTGTAGACAGTGGATTCCGAATTTTTCGCTATTAGCCAAACCCTTGGTGGCATTAACGTGTAAAAATACACCCAATTCCATTCCTTGGTCTGAAGAGTGTCAGAAAAGTTTTCTCGAATTACGCACTGCATTATGTTCGGCTCCTGTGTTAGGTACTCCCAACTACAGTAAGCCTTTCACATTGTATGTCCACGAGAAAGAGGGCTGTGCATTATCAGTGTTGACTCAGTTATTTGGAGGTAGGCAGCGTCCATGTGCCTATTTTTCGTCGACTTTGGATCTGGTAGCCAGAGCATTGCCAAGTTGTTTAAGAGCCACAGCAGCAGCAGCTGTTTCTATTCGACAGTCTGCTGGTCTAGTAATGAATAATACACTAGTCGTGATGGTCCCACATGCAGTAGACACATTGTTAAATAGAACCAAGACACAGCACTTAACTAGTGCTCGGTTGTCCAGTTACGAATTAACATTACTAGCGAGTCATGTGCACATAAAAAGGTGCAGTACTTTAAACCTAGCCACATTGTTGCCAATTGTAGAGAAATCAGGTGTTTCAGAACAGCACGATTGTTTTCTTAGAACAGAGGAAGAGACGAAAGGGAGAGTAGATCTATCCGATACTCCTCTCGCTGAATGTGATGGTACATTATGGGTGGATGGTTCATGCTTCAAGCTCCCGAGTGGTGACACGACTGCAGCATATGCTGTCACGACTTTGCATACAATTGTTGAGGCTGCATGTGTGCCACATAATTCAGCTCAAGCAGCAGAATGAATTGCACTCACGAGAGCATGTGTGCTGTCTAAAGGAATGAAAGTGACTATCTACACTGATAGTCAGTATGCATTTGGAGTGGCTCACAGTTTTGGACGATTGTGGAGAGAACGTGGGTTCCTGACTTCGCATGGAGCTAAGATTCAGCATGGTCAGTTGGTGAATGAGCTTCTTGAATCACTGACCTTGCCTCTGCAAATGGCGATTGTGAAATGTAGTGCTCACAAGAAGGTGACTGATGATGTTGGTCGTGGAAATGCATTTGCTGATGAAATCGCGAAAGAAACGGCAAAGAATGTAATGAGCCGAATGTACGTTGCAGGCCCTGCAAGATGGACTGGTGATGTTGCAATGTGTGAAGACACAATAGAGAGTGTGAAGTCCATCCAAGCTGAGGCCACAGAGAAAGAGTTGAGCACGTGGAGAGAAAGTACGGGTAGAATGGATGCAAATGGTTGCTGGATTGAATTATCAGAGCATCAGAGATGGCTGTTACCTGATGCATATGTGCTTGCAGTGGTTACAATGGCTCATGGAATGGCTCATATCAGCGTAAAAGGGATTTGCGAGTTGTTGGCTCCAGTATGGCAAAATTCAGGGATTCCCAAGTGTGCAGAGAATGTTGTCAAGAATTGCATGGTATGTCTGAAGCACAATCCTGGTAGGGGAACCCCAACTCCAGCTGGTCATTTTGCACCTCCTACGTATCCGTTCGAGGTTTTGCAGCTAGATTTCATTCACATGGAGAGGTGCAACAATTTAAAATACGTACTCGTTGTTGTTTGTGCCTTCTCAAGGTGGGTAGAAGCCTATCCCCTAAAAGACAACACTGCCTTGTCCACAGCAAAAGCCCTTGTGAAAGAGTACTTCCCCAGGTTTGGAATGCCTAGAATGGTCTGGCCTGATAATGGAAGTGAATTTGTGGGTCGTGTGATGAAGAGAGTGTGTGAAGGGCTAGGTATTCGGCAGAAGTTCCACGCTGCAAATCACCCCCAATCAGCTGGATTAGTAGAATGCTACAACGGCACTTTAAAACTTAAACTGGCCAAAATCCAAGCGAGCACAGGTCTTAAATGGCCTGATGCTCTACTCTTAGCACTCCTGTCCACCAGAATGACTGTGCATTCACGAGTAAAACTTAGCCCCTATGAAATAGTTTTTGGCCGGCCAGCCAACATATGGGGAGTGCCTAGACCCACAAAATTCAGCGAACTTGAACACCCTGTTTTGCTTGATTATCTGTATGAATTGACGGCTAAATTGCGTGTTTTGCATCAACAGGTTCACGACACCCTGCCTCCGGTCTCTGAGACTCCGGGACATCAGATAGACCCTGGATCCTGGGTCTTGGTCAAGAATTTTCAGAGAACTAAAAACGACCAGCCCAGGTGGACCGGACCGCATCTCGTCCTTCTTTCCACAAGATCAGCCGTTCGGGTGGAGGGGAAGGCCAACTGGGTCCACGGGATCCATTGTAAGAAAATACCTTTTCCTCTGCCTTATGACCAGTGGGTCCAGAAGGGTGTCGCTGACCCAGAACCTGAAACCGTGCCACATGCCATACCTGTCAGTGATGCACGTGTAAAAAGAACTGACTCTGAACGAGAAAATGAGAACATTTCGCACGAAGCCGTGCCACCATCCAAGCGATTGAACACTACAGAGCCTGAACTTTTGTTCCAGGATCAAACAGTCCCTGGAAGACAACGGTATAATTTGAGACAGAGAAATACGAACTAATAAAGCGATTTCTTTTGCAATTCGAGACCAAGATCCATGGACTAATAAAAATTCTTTTTCCTTCCAAACACCTTTTTTTTTTAAAGTGCAGCTCTCCCATCTGAGAAACTTGCTTATTTTTGTTTTTCGAACCGCCATCCGGGTTCCGCTGCTAGGGCTGCGGTTGCTTAAAGTCTTTGGGGTGCAGCTAACGACGTTAGGTCGGTAGTTCTGGTTGGTCCAAGGGAGTTGCTCTAGACTGACAGAAGCATCCCTTAGCAGAGTCAACCTCCCACCGCGGGCAGCACTTTAGAGAGGATGGAGTTTTTCGAGATGGAGAGATCTGCCAAACCAACGAACTTTAAACGCAAATTATGTAACGTGATGACAAAGAAAAGTTTTATAATATTGTGCATTTTTATGCTATTCAGTGTAATGATATTTTTAATAAGTTATGTTTTATTCTCTTTTCGTGTAACATTTGCACACACTGCATCACCCATACCTCCTCCTACTGTTTCCTCTCATTCTTTCCACCCTCTTCCTGACCATGAATCCAATAGGAGATTGGAGTTCATTAATAACTCCTTTGTCCAGCTCTTGCACCAACACCAACTTGTAATGAACACAACTAACTGTTGGGTGTGCGGTCTTATGCCTCACACAACGGATAAAGGTATCCCTTATCTGGTCCTGCCATTCAGTCACAATGGTTCTGTATGGGCATATAGGACAATGTTCATATATGCACACAAAATCTACCCCCTACGTTCTGTAACAGACAATCCTAGAAAAAGTGCTCTAGTCAAGGGTATAGTAGACATGATTAAGGAAGGTATTTCTTATGAGACTATCCCGAGAGATGAGACACTAGTATACATAGGATGGAACATGACTGGATATGGAGCTACTCTGAGTGAGAAACAGCAAGCTAAGAGATCTTCCCCGATTTGGATTGTACCCCATCAGGGTCATCTGTGTCTGCAAGGTAATGGCACGAATCCCAGAGCTCAGTTAGGGAAGAGTATCTGCACTAAAACGTATGTTTTTGCAGCCCAGACTTCCCCCGCATTTTTAGCAGCTAAGGGTACTTATTTCATCTGCCATGATAGAGCCTATACATGGTTGCCCCCTGACTTTTCGGGCTCATGTTTTGTTTCATTTCTGTTGCCCACCACCTACACAGCAGCGGCAGATTACCACAGGACAAGGATAGTTAGAGGTGTCTTGAGTACAGAAGACACTGCAGGTCAAGAATTTGGGGACTTTGCAAAGGGTTTTCTGCCGTTCTGGGGATCCATGGCTAACAGCAGGTAAATAAGGCAATTGACAAGGGTAGTTGAGTCCACCGTGACTGAAACTGCTGGTGCCCTTAGTAACTTGACTGCTGAGCTCCAGTCGGATCGACTTATGACCCTTCAGAACAGGGTCGCGTTAGATGTCATACTTGCAGACCGAGGTGGGGTATGCAGATTGATCCAATCGAGTTGCTGCGTTTTCATCCCAGATAACGCTCCAACAGTGTACCAGGCCATCTCCAAACTACATAAGATTTCCGAATCTATTCATGTGGATAAAGGAGATTGGTCGTTAATGGGATGGTTCTGGGAACTGATATCCGCCTGGGGGTGGAAAATTCTGATGGTCATTGGGATGGTTAGCCATTCTTTTCCTGTTCTGTCTATGCGTACAGTGTGCTCCGGCAATATGTGGCCTCTGTGTCACATCATGTGTAAGGAAGCCTGTATCAAGAGATGAACTAAGTACTAGAATGATGTTACAGCAACATCTCAATGACTTTAGGAATATAGATCTAGACTCAGATTAGCATGAGGATAGATTAATTGCCTATGTAAGGGCAAAAGGAGGGTTTGTGGTTCTGAAACTTCTGGACTCGTGTAACTATTCTGGACTCGAGAATTAAACTTCGTTGAAACATGACGAATTTGGTATCAAAAGGTCGAGAATGACGAGTACACTATGTACAAGCATTTCCAGCCAATTCGAGTGACAATTTCACCTCGAAATCGTCATTTTAGTTCAGAACCCTCAACTTCCATTTTGGGTGTGGAGGCCATTTTGTGTGTTGCCCTTTACATAGGCCTTAATCCAGCCAGATTCGATGCCAAAAGGACACGTACACCTTAATCGACTTTCCTGTGACCTGTGCAAGTTGGAACCATCGCCCCAGGCCGAACTCGTTAGGTCAGTTCCCCTCCCAGTGGCCGAACCAGATAGCATCAAGGCTCAACAAGCCATAAAACCATTTTCAGCGCACACACCTGCCGTATCTTGCTCGCATCTGTCTCTGCTCTATTTGCTTCACTTGCTTTATGATGGGGAGGTGCCCGTTTTTATTAGGGGTCCACCGATATCTGATGAAATGTTGGGCCTTGCCGGGTGATTTGTTGTAGGCAGCACGAAGTGAAATATGGACATGTCATCATGACTCTGCTTTTTCTTTGTACTAGAAAAATGTCAATGATTTACTGTAAAACTAAGAATGTTTGCCTGAAGCTTAAAATTCTGTATAAGAAGAGAAGCCTGATTTTGTAAATTCGAGCCGTCTCCTGAGAATATACTTCCCGTGTGTTGTACTTCTAGGACACTTGTTACCTTGCTTGCAGCCAATAAAATTGATCCTTGACTTCACCTAGAAGACTCTGAGTTTCTGTGGTCTGAATCAGGAAGAACCCGAGGTCTCTGGGTGTACCCTGACACCGCTGGGTTGCCGGTTCTGTGCCGGTTCTCAAAAACCCAGTACCTCAAATCAAGGCACCCTGTTTTCCATTTTTACGGATTTACCGATAAATACAGACATAAAACAATGTGTTTCTGTTTCTACTTTTTTTTAAAGTGGATAAATACAGAAAATTGTGCTTCTTTTAAGTGATTCTCTGTGCTGTCTTTCATGAATTGTCGCCCAACAGCAGAGCAGATGGACAGTATGGGAAATTCAAAATTAGGATGAAATTTCTTTAAATAATGGCATGTGTCAATATACATTTATGGTACGATGCTAATATTTACCAGTGGATATATTGTTATGTAATATTTGGCAGCTTAAATAGCTAAAAACGACAGACATCAAAGTATAAGTGTGTGTCTATCAGTTAAATAAATATGGAAATGTACAGTTTTACAACTTCATTTATACTAAAAACACAAAATAAATATGGAAAAAATACAGATAAAATGGCCCAAAAAATAAATATGAATAAATACAGACAGAAATGTTTAAAAAAAATACCATAAAACCGGGATCCCTAATTGTAATTGTATTTCTGTAGTAGTTGCTAAATCAAACATTTCAGAGCAATTTACCCAATATATATCAAATAAAAACTGTACATGTCACTTTATATTCCAGGCTGCTACATAACATGGCTAAAAGACATTGACAAAGTCAATAGCTCTCGCATTATCGAGACCGATTGTCTTTTGCCAGTGCTTGTTTAGTAATGTAGTAACCTCTTTTGATATTGCTTCACTCGATCCTCCTTCTGGAGACCCTGTTACTTCATTTGAATCTTTTAGGCCAGCCCTGGTCCAACAAATGAAAGATGTAGGAAAAGAAAATGCCCATTTTAACAAGCCACTGAAGAGCCCTGAACAAGACCAATTCTCAAAAGAGATAAATAAATTTACATGAAAACAGCTTCTTTTGTTTTTCATGGAGCTCAGCAAATAATGAGATCTTTAAGGGAGAAATTAGGAAGAATTCGTGCAGCCCAATGGACCCGACCGTGGGATCTGGATTGGTGCCGTCTGCAGCGAAACGCACCAGGAAGGTTCAATTCTAGAACCTTCTGGCGCACTGGAGCCTTGAATTGCGTCATAAGAATAGGGAGTCAGTAAATCCTATAGGTGTGCATGACCTGGAAGTCTATATTGCAAATGTACCTGTGAGGATTGTGGGTATTCAGCCCCCAGTGCTCAGTGCCCAGGCAGGCTCTGCTGTCACTTCCATCTCATGATCAAACAGGGAGCCATGTCAACCGAGCGAGGTCTCCTGCTGCCGTGGGTCCCGACAGCTGCAGACAGAGGACTGCATTTGTGTATTGTTAGGACACCAGTCTTATCCCAAAATCCTGGAAGGGGAGCATCATTGTCCGGCTCCATACAAAGGGATGCAAGCTAAACCCAGAAAACTATTGGCAAATTGTCCTCTATCCAGGAAGAACAATGTGTGCCTGTGGAACCTTGGAACACCTGGAAATATGGGCTCAAAAGTGAATATAATGCCCTGGAACAGTCAAGTTTGAGAGCCAATCTCTCTGTGACTGATACGATGGTGGTGCTTCCGTCCAGTCTGGATAAATCAATCAGTCAATCCGTAGATTTGTAGAGCGCTTCTTGTCGCCCATGAGAGTATCCAGGCACTTGGCCTGAATATGCACTGAGAATCATCAGGGCGTATACACCGCATCAATAGACTTTTCAACAGCGTTCGATCTAGTGGGCAGACCCACCCCATGGTTCAAATGATCACCTCCCGGGATACCTTGTAATTTGCTTAGATTCATTGTCTCACTGCAGTTTTTCAACATGCACCAAAGTTTTATTGAGGGGAATAAAAGGCCTTTTGACAACTGTTCCAACGCAAAATGGGTTGAAACACGTTTGTCGATTTGCAACTTTACTGTATGTCTGATTTCTCACAACAATTTCTGCAGTTGAATAACTTTCCTCACAAATCGGAGTATTATTCGAGCAGCACACTTGTGTATGCTGAAAATATAATTCTGTTCGAATTGACCCCCTCATGTGTGCAAATACATTTGCTGGAATTAAGAGGTTTATTTATGAGAGCCTTGTGTCACGTTTGCACCACACAAAGTGGCACATGTGTGATACAAGCCTCTAAGTCATATTTGTGAAGTCATGCTAAACCACCCTGCATGGCTTCGAATGGCTTCAAAAATCTGGAATTAGGCAACGCAGCACAAATCGCTGCGTTGCCATACAGTGCTCAAGGGAGGCGATCTATGGGCGTTGTATGTATGTATGTATGTATTGTGTTCTTATATAGCGCTGCTATCACCCTACGGGTATCTTGGCGCTCAGACAAGAATCAACGAGTATCCTTTAGTTCCAGGTTAGAGAAAATGAACTAGCCCCTAGGGAATAGTAAGGTCTTCAATTCCTTCCTGAATTTCAACAGGCTACTAGCCACCCTGAGGTCCTGTGGCAGCCCATTCCATAACTGTGCAGCTGCCACACTGAAACCCCTGCCTCCCATTCTAGACCGTTTAAATCTAGGGACCTGGACTAGGCCCGTGTTAGCAGACCGTAGTTGCCTAGGGGGCTCGTACCAATTAAATTTATCCTGCAGTGGTAGAGGACCCTGTCCATGAACCGCCCTAAAGACGATGCATAGTGATTTAAAACTGACCCGTTCTTTAAATTGGTAACCAGTGAAGGTCTCTCAGTGCCAAGGATGTTGAGACGCTCCATGGTCTATTAGGAGCCACCTTGGCTGCCGCCGACTGCACCCTTTGGAGCCCCTGGAGGATGTACTTAGGGGCACCCAGGTACAGAGCATTGCAGTAATCCAGCCTGCTCAGCACTAAGCTCCTCACTACCAAGGCTCGTGAGGCAATTGGTAGTAACGGGAGGATCTTTCTCAGCATGCGAATTAGTTTAAAGCCAACTTGGATGGTTTTGTTGTCCTGTGACACCATCTGAAGGTTGGCGTCCATTTGCACTCCTAGATTACGCACGGTGTTGGTCAGATTCAGAGAGTCCTCTTCCAGGGTAAGCCTAAATTCTGACATGGGGGGCTTTAAAATTTTTGCAGCTGAACAGTACATCACCTCCATTTTCCCTCCATTTAATTGGAGCGAGTTAGCCCTGAGCCAGCCCGCCGTTTTCCGCATACACTCCTGGAAAGCCTCTACTGAGGTCTCTTGCTTGCCCTCCAGGGAAAAAAATCAATTGAGTATCGTCTGCGTAATTTATAACGCTGATACCAAAGGATTTAATGATGGACAATAGGGGTTTCAGGTACACATTAAATAGAATGGGACTAACTGAAGACCCCTATGGGACCCCATGCGGGACGGGGGAAGCTTCAGATACAAACTGGCCTAGGGTCACGTCTGTTGTCGGTTTTGGAGGTACGACTGTAGCCACTTAAAGGCTCTTCCTCTCACTCCGTTGTTCCACAGTCTTTGCAGCAATGTTGCATGACTCACAGTGTCGAAAGCCGCCGACATATCTAAAAGGACAAGAATTGACGCGTCCCCTCTGTCGGCGCGCAGTCGAAGATTGTCCATCACTGTGGTCAATGCCGTTTCCGTCCCGTGTGCAGGTCGGAACCCAAATTGGAATGCATCCAGCAGACAATTATCCTCTAGATGCTTAGAAAGGGTTCTGCTGACTGTTTTTTCCAAGATCTTTATTGGGAACGGGAGCAGGGAAATCAGCCTGAAGCTGGCAGGTAATGCAGGATCCAGCAACGGCTTCTTTAGCAGCGGAAAGACCATCGCTTGCTTCCATGCGGCCGGCACTGTGCCTTCTTCCAGGGACTGATTACAGATACTAAGAAGCTGTGGAAATAGTATTTTACCAAATTGTTTCCAGTATCTGTGGGGAATAGGATCTGCCGGGGAACCTGAGGAAACACTATTAGCCATATTAGCAAAGGAATCCTCTGTAAATAGCTTGAACGAGGTTAATAAAGAGTTAGCATTCAACTCAGTACTTGGCTCCTTCTGTTCAGTGACTAGAGGCTGGGTATGGTGGGGGATTAAGTTCCCGACAATATTATGAATTTTCTCCTGAAAGTAGCCTGAGATGTCATCGCAGAGCTGTTGTGAAGCAACTGTCCTGTTACATTGGCTGGGGGGCAGGGTGATGTCCTTATATATTTTAAAAAGTGTTTTGGTACTATTCGTGGAGTTCAGGATCGTGGTAGCATAAAAATTGGCTTTTGTTTTGGCAATTGCTGTTTTATATTGGAGTTGGGCTAGCTTAAAAAGGTTTCTATCTACCTCTTCATACTGTCTCCTCCAGCTCCTTTCTGCCTCTCTACTCAAACGGCGGAGTTCTTTTAACTTTGTTTGTACCAAGGGGCAGAGTTCTTATTCTTATTTTTAATTTTGCACCTTGGAAGTAGGCGATCTAGATTCCTAACCATGGTGCTACAGTACTTTTGGTAGCTCTTCTCCACCGAATCAGTGGCGGTCAGATAGTCATTTTCTTCAGTCAGGACTAGCGCCATATCGCTATCCAATTTAGCCCACCTCCTATCCAGTCTGTATGTGTTTGCGGTCCTTACTCCTTCCCGTTGAGCCCCTACCCTATTAGTGAAAAGGACCAGATGGTGGTCAGTCCACGTTTGGGGTAGGATATCTTTTACCAATGTTTCATCCTCACTAGCAAATACTAAATCTAGTGTATGCCCCCCTTGATGAGTGCTCTGATGTATCAACTGTTGCAAATTCAAAGTCGCACACGTTAGTTGTAAATCTCTCAGAGGCTTCTCCAAATTTCCAGTTTCCCAGAGATTAAAATCCCCCAGTATAATTACTCTTGTGTGAGACAAAGCAAAATTCGTAATACTCTCATATAGGCACTGGTAATTTGTACATTGTCCCGGGGGCCTGTAACATACTATGCCTGAGAGTAAGTTCCCCTTAGTTCCTTGTAAAGTGAACCCCATCAACTCGATTCCACTAATTTCATCCAGCGCTAGGGGAACACAATTCCATTCCTCCTTAAAAATTACCCCTACGCCTCCCCCTCTGCCTGTCAATCTTGGGTTATGCCAGGACTTATAGCCAATTGGGCATGCTGAACCCAATTCAACTGCCGAATTATTATTGGTCCAAGTCTCCGTTAAAAACAACATATCAAGATCCGCGTCTTCGACCACACAAGAAATCTCAAGGTGATGTTTAATGAGTGATCTGCAGTTAATTAAGCCGCAATTTAGATGCCTGCCATTACCTATAGTCGTGTTCATCGGTGTGATCTTCCGATTCTCTATAACCAGCAACTCCTCTCGGGAGTAGAAGATCCGCTGTTGGGGAGGTGAGGCGCCTTGGATGTTGCAATTATGAGCGTTTTGGGCAGCACGACCGGCCCTAGGCACGGCCGGGTCACGGACGGGCACAAACGGGCGCAGACGGGCTTGCATCTGGCGCGCCATCGGCGCGCCCGCTGTGCGCGTCCGCTGCGCGTCTGCATTGGCTGTGTTAAATAGGCAGTCTAGTGCAGCTGGTCAGCAACTAGACTGTCGACCAAGATGGCTGCCCCAAAATGTCCACTCTGTATCCCTGATATCAAGGTGAAGGTCCGCTAAGCAGCGTGTGATTTCACAATTTTAAGGTGCAAGTAAGTGGCGTTTTTCAAGTTTAAAAACTATTCCCTAACACAAGTTTAATTAAAACTCTATTATCGCAACCCTGCGCTATTCACAGCGCGACTTTTAAAATATGTTTGCTGGCTTTGTTGGTCCGAGTGCAGCAGCAGTTCAAATCTCGCACTCGAGCACTCAGGGAAACCGTGCCTTCTCTGTCTAATGCGGTGGGTTAACCATGCATCCCCCACGGTTTCTGACATATTCCCAAATTTACAAGGACTTGTAACCCTGGGATTGTGCCAAAATCTTACGCCTCCCGAGGTGAGGCGTAACAAGGAGAAATCTTTTTATTTCCCTCTTTCTACGTGTGTTGCATTCTGCGGTCCACACAGAAAGAGGACACAGCCTGTCAGGATTGTTTTTTGTGTAGCAAGGTGTCCCTTCCTGCATAAAAACAATGCTGACTACAGCAGAAGCACCCTTGTGCAAGGGTGCCTGCGTTGGCGCTGGGCTACCAAAACTGCGCCAGTGCAGGGGGGAAAGTACAGGAGGGCGCGGTATTGGATAAAAACAGCGCATTCCTGCCCTATCCCAGGGACGCAGGGCAGCACAGGAGGGAGCCTCGAGCGCTGCTCTGTGCCTCTGTTTTCATAAATATTCCCCTAAATTCCTATGCAGAAAGGCATCTTTTGAAAATAAACATGGAAAAACAAAGGTGTTAGTTTTCAGGGGGAAAAGGAACGCTGACATGCGATTGGCATTTTGCTCATGTCGACAGACAGGTTTATTTAGGCCGAATCGTTTCTAGTACCCGCTCACATAACCTGCAGTTTGCTAATCTTGGGCATCAAAGCTGTGGTCCACATAGGGAGCCTGCAAAACCTTAATAACGGCATAGGGGGGAAGCATTTTACTCGTGTATTACATATTTAATAACGAAGACACCACCAACTCTGCCGCTGACTGCGTGACCCGCAGGGGAGCATGGGCAAAGCAGCGCTTTAGTGCCATTAGTCGCAGCGCCCCTGTACAGGAGAGGGTGGGCGGAGTAAGGTGAAGCCCTGGCCCTCCCCGCGGTCACCGGACGCGGGCTGAAGGGGGCGGGCTCTCCTGTTGGGGGGCGTACCCCTTCGCCTATTTAACTCCAGTGCGCCCTCGGCCAGGCCTCTTTGTCCTGCCCGCACGCGGCCCAAGCGCTGTTCGTGTACGTCGTGACCTCGTCGGTTCCAGGTATGTGCTGCTTCACACCTCCCCCCCGGCCTCGTCCCTGGGCATGACCAGGTTACACGGGGCCCCAGTGGTTGGCGACCACGGGGGGCGGGTGAGCTGTAGCCGCTATATCGGTGCGATTTCAATTAGATTTCTTGGTCATGCGGCGAAGGGAGTGCTTTTGGGCATTTTATTCCCGCAGCAGCAGGAAGTCGAATGCGCGGGTGAAGAGAGTGACTCATGAGGCGCACCGCGGTGGCATACGGGTTTATATTCCCCAGCGGGGCCGTGAGGGGAAGGGGCTACCTGGGCCCAGTTGGTAGTTTGCGCGGGAAAAAGCCTCCATAGTCAGGGACTTGGCGGTACAAAGGGCGGAAACGGCTTTGGGTTTTTCTAAGGGCGGCGGGTGTAACGCGGGATGAAGTGGACTGGGGTATCAATGCATTTGCCATATTCCACCACCATGCAATTCCTGCTCTTCTCGCTAAAGCGTATGGTGAGGGTGGCACCATTAACTGCGTGTGCCGCACCCCACGAACGACTTGGCGTTAATAGATGTATCAGCTTGTACCGCCATCGTGAGTATTTAACGAATCCCAATAAACACTGGTTTGCGCAGGGCCCAAAAATCTGCTTGATACGCCACATTTTAAAGGTAAAGCTTGAACGGGTGCGGATTGGGAATCATGTAAATTTCGGGCATGTACACTGACGCACTGTATCGGTGAATCAATGCTTTCCCAGTAATTACGGGCAGGTACACTGACGCACCGTGTCGGTGAATCGATGCTTTCCCAGTAATGGATGCTTTCCCAGTAATGCGGTCAGAGCAGTAACACGCTAAACCCGGCTTTAATCACGTTCAATTCATCTGCTGGATGAGCTTCGAGGTGGCCTAACGGCTAGGGCGCTCGACCTTGGATCGGAGGGAGCCGGGTTCGGGTCTCGGTAGTGTCGCTCACACATCCAGTGATTTTTGTCTCCGTGCGCCGGGATTTAGCAACGATGGCCTCTGCTTTACACCCGCCGGCCCCTCCAATTCGGCGGCAAACCACGCTTGCCTGCTACATTGGAATACGAAACACAGGAGAGAGAGGGCCTTATTATGTAAATGTTAGAAGACACGCTAATCTCCGATGCCACTTTACCTTAATTTTACAGCAACATCTTGGCTAGCTAATCACGCCGATTTCTTGCTAAAAATATGACCTCATGCATACTCGAAACAATGTTTTTTTTTTTTTTAAACTTTACAGTACACGGCTGTATAAATAAGTTCAGTGGGGGGAAAGTTCAGTGTCTCGGCGTTTGAACGAGGCCGGGCTCCTGGCTGCCTCAAAGTGGCTCTTGCTTGAGCAGCAGACATTAAAAGGCGGGCGTGAGTAAAAATAGAAGACGACGGGTCTCCTGTTGGATTTCAGCCCCGTCTCACGCTGGCATTTCGGATGGTGTGCAGGCCGCTCACCGTGGAGCGGGATACGGAGGGAACAAAAGCCGGATGGCAGAGGCCCTTCAATAGCACGAGTTCAATCTTTGAAACGAAAGCTGCAGTGCTGTAGACGCCACCAGTATGGACTCCCGCGGCACCACACCACCGCAGGAGGGCCTGTGGGCAGAGTTTTTGGCCTTGGCCCAGGCGAAAGGGCCGGAGGGGGCTCAAGGCTTTATCGAGGCTCGTAGGCAGGAGCAGTCTGGAGTAGCAATGACCTCGACCCCCGGTGACTCGGCAAGTACAGCGGTAGGAGCGACGCGGAGGTCCAATTGCAAGCGGAAACACACACGCAAGGATTTCCCGGCCGAAGCACCGCGTCCGGATCATAGACCATCGACGCCACCCCCCGCAGCACGCGCTCCTAAACGGGCAGAGACACCTACCGTGTTGCATGATTCAGCCAGGAGCCTAACAGACATGGCCCAAATGGGTAAGGCAATGGATCAAATGATGGGGCTGATGGCGCTTTTTCAAAAACGTTTAGATGATGTGGTGGCGGTTCAACAAGTATTTGCAAAATTTGGGGACCCCCTCTATAGAACCAATGTGGTCAGGGAAAAGAGGAGAAGGAACATACAATAGTATCAAAGTTTCCCTCATAGACCATAATATTTGCATCCAATAATTACTTTACATAATTCCAAATTCAATTCAAAGAGTACACCCCTAAACACTTCAGTTTATCTCAAAATATCTTTTTAATTATATCAACAGGTTTGTCATTATAAAATATTTTTTGTTTTTATCTTTTTTTTAAAACACATCAATTTATCAAGTTACAGAATGAAGGCTTCAGTCCTACAATACATATGTTCATTGATACATATATTTCTTTTAAGCCATGATAGTCATAAAATATACAGATAAAAAACATATATTACTACACCCCCCTGGATCACTTCACTCACACACACTTATACCAACTATCATACCACTACTTTCACTCTCAAAACATCAATGCAAACTATATCCCAACATGGTACTCAAGAAGTCTCGATAACAATGTATGAGACTCAGCACTAGAATGGTCTACGCGCGTTTCGGTGGATTAAATGATGTTCGACAACCACCTTCTTCAGGACTTTGTTAGATATAACACTTGTAGATTCCAGGGGACCTACAAATACATATAACAAAATATCAACATGGTGTACCAACACAGACATTATATACAAATACCATTACAATTGAATTGTCCGATCAAAACCGGCCCAACCCACAGGCAACCCAGGAGAGGACACATCATATCCATTCCCTCATTCAAGTCGGGGATTTAGAAAAGATTCTCAGGATACACCTACTCAGGTTAACTAAACAATCTCTCCATGGAAGCACTGTGATGTCAATTCCATGTAGCTTCAACCCTACTTGATCTACATATCATCCCCCATTACCACTTAGTCCTTTCATACAAATCGTCATCCAATATGTCATATTCCATCAAACTTACATGTAAGTCTCAACCACCAACGTCCTAATGGTGTAGATATCTTCTAATAGTCAGAGTTGTCCGTTTAAAGATTCGGGAGATCTTATTCATACTTCCTATAGTGATACATTTAAGGAACCCCTATTAGTTTATTAATGTCGCCATCTTAAATCAATCACATATTAGGGGTTGCTTTCATGTTACCAACTTACCCACAAAGGCATCAGGTACGCATGATTCCCATAGCCAACTGTCCTATTCCAATACTGTAAGGGCTCAGTAATTATATCGTCCTGATGAGAAGAAATTAAGTATAATTTTGTTTTACTATCCCGCTATCTAATATTGTCCATTGTTTGTTCATCCAATATAGGTTATTCTACTAACCTGAGGGACTGTAATAACGTCCTTATCAATTCCAATGGGTCAAGTCTGTCACGTGGGTATTTTCATAGCGACTTGTTGTGGTCCAATAATAATGATGCTTATGCAGTACCTATAATAAGAGTCACACATAAGTACTAGGTACTACTCTGTTCTGAATTATAGGTAACTATTTAATAGCATTCGTTTATACAAAGATATGTGCCATCATCACACTGTGTAACACAGTGTAGAGCTTATAGTTCTTCATATAGATTAGTGTAATCCCCTCATTCAAGCAAAGAGAAAAAGGCATCTCTCACGATAAGCCCAAATTATTTTAAACTCACTATCACAAAAACGTAGTGGCTAGAATGAGCTCTGAGTCCAACCCGTGTCCTGCCCCGAGAACTATTTAGGGAGAGAGTATTGCCACCTGTCCCTGCACTACAAGTATTGCCGCCTGCTCCGGCGGCCTCAGCACCAGTGCTGCAAGTATGGGCCCAGCAGGGGGCTATGACGGCTCCGGTCCAATGTCCTGGGCTCACTACAGCCAGTTTGCCGGTCCCCCTCAGCTGCCGTTACAGCAGCACCAGCGACAGTTCCGCCTGCCCTCCCTAGCATCCTGCCGGCCCCAACAGCAACTGCAGTTACAGGGTCCGCGGCCCTCCTCGGCGTCACGCCCCCCCCCCATAATAGTCCTCCAACTGTCCACTCTGTTGCCACGGGGTCGGCACCCGCCCTGCCCAGTGCAGTGATATGTGCATCAATACCATCCACGAGCGGGGAGGCGGTCGCTGGCAGTCTGGCGGAAGGTGAGCGGCCCAGCCCAGCCGCGAGTGGTCCGGCCCATGATAAGTTGATACAACCAGCCGGGGGAGGTTTACCTAGACAGGCGGTCACCCAGGCCCCATTGGCATCAGGCCGCTGTTCATTGGCATGGCAGGTACCCCAAGCAGCTAAGGAAGGTATATGGAGAAGGGAGTATATTGACATTTTGACTTTATTTATTTATTTATTTATTTATTTTTTTGGTTAAAAACTTTTATTGAGCAACAAAATCATGTGTACAGAGATGGGCCTACAAAATCGGAGCATAACACGGTATAAAACAGTGGTCGCCACTCTGGCGGTCAGGCACAATCCGGATAGAAAATGTCGCCCACAATATGGAACAGGATAAGACATTTTTCATATTTTAAAAAACAACAAACAACAAAAACAAGGCGAAGGAGTTATACACAGAGAGTCAGCCCTGGAGGGGGGGGGAAACGTCACTAAGCAGGAATACAAAGTCACAATCAGTAGGCTAAGTCAAGGCGGGGGGACAGCGGGGAGGTCAATCAAAACAAAGGACAATATACAAAAGTTCAGGAACGCCAATCTAGGGTGACAAGGGAATATCAGGGGCCTCCACCAGGGGAGGAGCACAAATACATCAAACCAAAGGACAGTATACAAAAGTTCAGGAACGCCAACCTAGGGTGACAAGGGAACATCAGGGGCCTCCACCAGGGGAGGAGCACAAATATCCCCGCGATAGGCATTCCACTGACACCAGATCTTCGTCCATGCCCTAGGTCTGCCCCTGGCTGTGTAGACAGTCTTTTCACGGAACATAGACCAGTCCATGTTTTCTTCCCACACGGAGACGTTGGGGTGCCTGTGCGAGCCCCAAAGTTGCGCTATGTCCCGTTTCGCCACCATATACCCCAGGGTCGCCCACCTGGTTTGGGCCACAGAACAATCGGTAGGTTCCCAAACATTCAACAAACATCTCCTTGCCTCCGGCACCAGGGCAATTCCAGTCACAGCAGCCATCACCGCAAGTACCCCCGTCCAATAGGCAGCCACCCTCGGACACTCCCAAAGAATGTGGAGAAACGTGGCACTCATCCCACACCCACGCTTGCAGAGGCCATCCGGGGAAAAACCCATCACAACCAAACGAGGACCAGTAACATACACCCGGTGGAGGATCTTGAGCTGAACAAGACGGAGACGGGCCGGAATGGCGACCTCCTTCGGAGAGGATAGCGCCAATTGCCAATCCTCGTCATCCAATTCCAGCCCGTCGCCGACCCATGCCTCCCGAAGTCGAACGAGCAAGTCTGTGCGATTGTGAATAAGCTTCTTATAAATCAAGGAGATAGTGCTATCAGGGATATGGCCGTCCAGGATACGATCTTCGAGGGGGGAGGACTCGGGGACCGCGGCACCGGAAGGCAGAACAGAAGTGAGGGCATGATGGACCTGTAAATATCTAAAAAATTACCTATCACTCAGGTCATAATCATTCCGAAGGGCCTCGAAGGACTTTACCGTTCCATTCGCACACACGTCACCCACTCTACAGATCCCAATCATGTCCCAGCGGTCAAACCCCTTCGTTGTCCACAGACATCCCAAAAGCTCAGACGCGAAAAGCGGAGTCGCCAGCATCAATCGTTCATCGCACCCTAAGCTCACATTCGCAGCGCGCTAAAACACGAACCGCGATTCTAGTCGGTCCCGTAAGGTGGAGCCCAGACGACCTAGAGTAAAGCGCTCTATTAAAGTCACCACCCGGTAGCTGGAGTCTGTCCATTTCAAAAGCCGGATCCGGACCCGGGGAATACATCGAATGGTTAATGGCAGACAGTTGCGTAGCCCAATAATATCTCCTGATATCAGGAAGTGCTATGCCCCCGTCATACCAAGGGATGGTGAGCTTCGCAAGTGCAATACGTGGGCGCCCGTCCCAAATCAGTTGCCTTTGTAGACTCTCGACCTCACGGATATAAGTAGCGGGGATATCGTCATAGCAATTCTGGAGCGCGTAAAGGAATCGCGGCAAGGACATCATCTTGAAAAGGGCGGCCCTGCCCAGCGGCGACAAGGGTAATTTACGCCAACGAGCCACGTCCAGCCTCAATCTATGAAGCGGGGGAAGGAGATTACGTTCAAATCTGAGCGACGAATCCAATGTAATAAAAAAAAAACAGTATTTGAAACCGAACTGAACAACCTGGATGGGAAATCTATTCGGCAACGGGGGCAGATCACCCGAAATAGCATAGACGCAGGATTTAGCCCAGTTTATAATCAAACCAGAGTTCTTACCAAACGAGGCGAGAACGTCAAACAGGACATTCAAAGATTTACGCGGGGAAGTAAGATAAAGAAGAATGTCGTCCGCATAAAGCGAAACACGGTCCTCAAAATCTGGGGACCAACGTATACCCTTGAGAGAAGGTTCCCAGCGAATCCACGCAGCTAGCGGCTCTAACGCGAGAGCAAAAAGTAGTGGAGACAAGGGGCACCCCTGTCTGGTCCCCCTACCAAGGGGAAAGGGAGCCGACACTCGACCGTTAACCACGACCTGTGCCAGGGGGTCGGTATACAGCAGCTTCACCCACCCGATGAACCCCGGGCCAAAACCAAACTTCTCAAGAGCCGCCCAAAGGTAGGGCCACTCTATCGTGTCGAAGGCCATCGAGGCATCTAATGAAGCCAAAATGGCCGGCTCCGTCAGAAGCCCCGCCCTCGCGATGGCTCCATGAAGGCGACGCAGATTAAGAGCTGTGTTACGGTGCGGGATAAATCCGGATTGGTCCGGATGAATCAAGTCACTAATGACCGTTAGGAGGCGAGTAGCCAGGACCTTGGCAAGAACCTTAGGCTCGACATTTAACAGGGAGATGGGTCTATATGACGAACAAAGATCCCGGGGCTTACCATCTTTAGGAATTACCACAATCGTGGCCAGACGCTGGTCATAAGGGAGAGCACCCCGCTCACGGGACTCCGAAAACATTGTTCGAAGATAGGGCGCAATCCAATCAGGGCGCAGTTTGTATAACTCGATTGGCAAACCGTTCGGGCCCAAAGCCTTGCCCGAACGGAGAGAGCGAATAGCAGTCGCGATTTCGTCCGTAGAGAACGGGGCCTCCATGGAGGACCGCTCCAAGTCGGAGAGGCAGGGCAAAGCTATGTCGCGCAGCAAGAGGCGAGAGTCGTCTTCGTCCCTTACCGACACTGGGGAGTAAACCGCACGAAAGTAGTCCGCAAAACATTCCACTATTCCAACCGGGTCCGTCACCCGCACACCATTCAAAGTCTGAATCACAGGCACCACTCGATTCGCCCTCTCTTTCTTGTCCAACCAGGCAAGTAACTTACCCGCTTTGTCCCCAACATCATACAGACGACCCTGTTGCTCCCTAAACATCATTTTGGCCGCATCTGTGACCAGAGACTTATAGGCAAATTGCTTCAGACCCAGGGCATGGAGTTTGGCACGAGTGACACCCGATTCCAGGTCAGCTTCCATATCAAGTATTTCCATCTCAAGATCCACCACCTCCCGATTCCTTGCCTTTTTGGTTTCAGCAATAAGGGACAGAGCCTGCCCACGAATTACTGTCTTAAAAGCCTCCCATAGGGACACAGCAGAAGAGACAGACCCCTCGTTATCCAGAAAGTAATTGTCCAGGGACGTAAGCAATTGACCACGGGTCTCAGGGGAGGCCAGGTACCAAGGGTTGATAGGAGCCACCCGGCCCACCGCCTCCACCCCCACATCGAAACAGAGCCAGAGCGGAGAATGGTCCGAGATGCCCCGGGGGAGGTGCCTAATCTCCCGGACAGCCGACGACTGTTCAGCTGGCATGAGGAAGTAATCTAATCTAGACAAACTCCCTTGGGCCCCAGAGTGGAAAGTATACTGAAGTTGAGTGGGGTGCATGAGTCTCCAGCAGTCCACCAAACCAAAGGTATCCAAAAAGCCACCCAGCCATAAATGGGTCGAAGGAATATCCCTAGGGGGGTAACGATCACTCAGACCAGAGAGAACAGAATTAAAGTCACCAGCCATGAAAAGAGCACCATCAGGGAGTCCCAACAAAACTCGGCCCAAATCAGAGAAGGTAGAGGTCTGCAGGCCAGGGGGCACATAGACAGTGAACAGGGAAAGGGTCTTGCCCTCATATCGTCCCACGAGGACGGCATAGCGCCCCCGATCATCGAGGATCACATCATCTATTGCAAGGGGAAGAGAAGCCCGGACAAGGATGCCCACCCCCCTAGAACCCGTTGTAAACCCTGAGTGCGCAACAAGACGATAGCCCCACCTATTCATCGCACGACAAGTATTGCCCACTAGGTGTGTCTCCTGCAGAAAGACAATATCGGGAGACAAACGTCGCAGGCATCGCAACACCACCCCTCGCTTTATACAATCCCCTAGACCATTGACATTCCATGAAATAAACCTCAACCCGCTACCCCCCATCCCACGAAGTAATGCAGAAACCACCCCCCAATGAGCATGACACTGAAAGTACAAATAGCAAAATAGAATCGCCTTGAAAAAACAAAACACAAACTACAAACGCCCCAACAACCCCCCCCCCCAACACCCCAGGAAACACCCCCCGCCCTGCACCCCTGCAATAGACAAAAAAGCCACCCCAACATGCAGTGTGCCTGTCACCCAGAAACCCCCATTCTACAAAAAGACCCCAGAGGAGGAAAAGGCCCTGTCCCACCCGCCACCCCGACAGAAATAAGGGGAGAAGAGAGTACACAGAAAACAAATCACTCAAATACAGAACCCAGGAAGAAATTACATAATACGGAAACCGGGGCCCAGATAACAAGTTCAACTCTCCACGCCACCCTCGGCACCACCCGGGTGCTCGGTGGGATCAGCGAAATTAGGCCGGTCCGGCAGAGAGTCCAGCCAGTCATTTACCGAATCAGGTCGATCAAAGAAAAGGGTCCGTTCCTTGTACTCCACTCGCAGCCTGGTAGGAAAAAGCATGGCGTATCGCAGACCCAGGTCCCGAAGACGCTTCTTGACTCCACAGAAGCCCATTCGCTGCCTCTGCACCAGCTGTGAGAAGTCCGGATAGAAGTTCACCGTGGCATTTTCGAAGGCCACCGGGCCCTTAGCTCTCGAGGCCTGCAGGATAGCGTCTCGGTCCCTATAGTAAAAAAGTTTTGCGACAATGGGCCTCGGCGGGGCGCCCGGCTTGTCCTGGCCACCGGGAACACGATGGGCACGTTCCACCACAAAGAATTTGCTCAATCCGGATGGAGAAAGGAAGTTTTGTATCAAGTCCTCAACCAGGAGATCAACAGAATGCGGATCAGGATTTTCCGGGACACCAATAACACGGACATTACAACGCCGTGCCCTGTTTTCAAAATCCTCCAAGCGCTGAGTCATGAAATCGTTCACCTTTCTGAGGTTTCCGATCTCCGTCTGTATCTCCGAGACATCGGCCGTGAGGCTAGATGACTTGAGGTCCAATGACTTCACCTTCTCATTGGTTTTAGATAAGTCGGCCCGAATCAGGTTCACATCAATAGCCACAGTGTCAATTTTGTGGGCCAGAGCTTCATACTGTTGGCCGATGGTTTCTCTCATACCTGAGATGGCGCCCATGATGTCCTGCAGGGACGGCTCCGCCGAAGCCTCCGAAGGGTGCCCCACTGCACTCTGGCCAGACAAGGCGGCACCGGGGGACACCTTCAACTGTGTGTACCGGTCCATGATATTAGACTGGACCGGGCCCCCGCGAAGGGGCGTCTTGGTCTTCCGCCGCTCCTGGTCCCCCCTGCCAGTCATATCGGAGACCGCGTCCCAACGGGACCCACGCGGCCTGGTGAAAATGGCCACAGGAAGACAGGGCGCCGGAGCCAGAAGTCAGCAGCGAGGGCAAGACGAGGTGCGAACGGGCCCAGAGGGACACGAAGCAGACAAAAGGCTCAACTGCGATCTCGCGCCGCTGGACTCAGTACCGGCCAGACACCTCCGTTGGAAGACAGAGCCTGAGTCAGAATCGAAACCGAAAGTTAAGAGGGGGACCCATGAGTCGAGTCCCCCTGCCGCTGTTGTTCAACTCCGACACGGCAACAGAACCCCACCAAGACCCGGGCGCGCCACCAAGGCGGGCCCCGAAAGTTTGAGTCGATGTAGCGTCGGTGCCCCTTGTCCAATTCAAAATCCGAAAACAATATTAAGATCAGCCCAGGTTCCTCTCCATTAATCCTTGTGAGAAATCAGGATATGTTCAGGATATCATGCCGGGAGTGGCGGGGTCCGGAGAGCGCTGTGCTCACGCGGCCATCACGGATGCCCGCCAAGCTCCTCCTGAATCCATTTTGACTTTATTAATGCATAGCACCGCAGGAGCAGACACCAGAAGGATGGGGGGGAAAGAGGATGAGAAGAAGGTTAGGTACCAGCGTTGGCCCGAGAAAACCATAGAAAACTGGACTGAGGCTTTTAACATCCTAGCAGCGGTAATAGTACAGAAGGACCCAGCCCAGAGCGAGGCACTGATGGAGTACGCCAACACCATCCAGCAAGAGGCGAGAGAGTCAGGAGGGATGGGATGGTTCTCGTATGATCAGGATTTCAGGAAGATGATGGCTGTCTGTCCCGAGTTAGGGTGGGATCAGAAGGAAATCCAACTCTGGATCAAGCACATGTGCAGAACAGTCAGTGACAAGAAAGATGTACCATACAAGGCGCAGGGTGAGTCAGAAAACAGGAGATGGGAACAGTTCCTTTCGTGGGGGCTGGGGTAGGGGCCAGAGGTCTGGACCGAGACGATTCAATTCAGGGACCTGTAGATTGTTTAACGGGGGCATGCACCTGGGGAAGAGCGTGCAAGTTCGCCCATAGTTGTAGTAAATGTGGTGCCCAACATGCAGCCATCACCTGCACCACTAGCCAAAGTTTGCCTCCCGCTCAGGCCCAGAGAACAGACGGGGCATGCCAGTAGGGGTGGGTGTGAAGAACGGACCACAAGGGCAACAGATTTCACTACTCCACCGATCCCGGCTAGGCAGAACACGCCAGAGGGAGCCACCAAAGGCCCTTCACCTATCGTACTGCAGAATTTTCTCCCATTAGTCGGATTGTATCCACATGTAAAGGAGAGAGAGCTCCTGTCTGGGGGTTTTGTAGACGGTTTCAAGATCCCATACAGGGGACCCATGGGTTGCAGGGATGCATTGAACCTCAAATCGGCGAGAGAACTCCCGCTAGTGGTCAGTGAGAAAATAAAGAAGGAGGTGGCCTTGGGGAGGGTTGCGGGTCCCTTTGCAGCCCCACCCCTGGAACATTTTTTAGTCTCACCTTTGGGAGTAGTGCCTAAGAAGCAGCCAGGAGCATATCGCTTGATACACCATCTATCCTACCTGGAGGGTAACTCTGTTAATCATTGGCTGGACGATGGGGCCTGCTCTGTGTCTTATTGTTCCCTGGATATGGCTATAGACATGATAAGGAGGACAGGGAAAGGGGCGTGGTTGGCAAAGGCCGACATCGAATCAGCGTTCCGCCTTCTACCTGTTCATCCAACGAGTCAACACCTGCTAGGTTTTAAGTGGGAGGGCGCAAACTTCTTTGATCGCTGCATGCCAATGGGTTGTGCCGTCTCATGTGCCTATTTTGAGGCCTTCAGTACCTTCCTTCAGTGGGTTCTAACCACCAAACATGGCATCTCCCAAGTGACACATTACCTGGACGATTTCCTCTTTTTTGGCAAGGTAGGGACACAGGAGTGCGCAAATGGTTTGCGGGCATTCGAAAGAATGGCAGCTGAGATGGGGTGCCCCCTGCCCCTGGCAAGACAGAAGGTCCAGCGCAGATACTGACTTTTTTGGGGATTGAGCTGGACACCGTCAGAGGTGAATCTAGCCTCCCGGCTGACAAAGTTAGAGAGTTGAGGCAGGACATTAGGTCATTGATTGGCAGGGGTAAGGCTACCTTAGAAGTGGTGCAGAGCCTGTTAGGCAAGCTGAACTTTGCAGCGCGAGTTATACCGGCAGGCAAGGTTTTTTCCCGAAGGTTGGCGAAGGCCACAGCCAACATAAGTAGGAAAAACCACCTGGTGCGCCTCGGTCCTGGCCTAAAAGCGGATCTGGAAACGTGGGCTGAATTTTTGGAGAACTTTAATGGGACAGTGATTTGGAGGGCACCTTGGGAAAGCAGCCAGGAACTTTGCTTGTTTTCAGATGCATCTGGCAGGGAGGGCTTTGGTGTTATCTTCGGCGAAGAGGGGTGTGCGATGCACTGGCCCAATGCATGGCGAAAGAAGGGAGTAACGGCAAACATAACTGTTCTTGAACTTTTTCCCATAGTGGCAGCTGTGCATTTGTGGCCAGGCGGCCTTAGCAACAGAAAGGTAGTCTTCTGGTCAGACAACATGGCCGTAGTTCAGGCCATCAACGGGCTATCTGCCACCTGTCCCTTAGTTCTGAGTTTGCTCAGGGAATTAGTGAGGGCGGGCCTGCAGAATAACACTGAGTTTAGGGCGAGACATATTGAAGGTGTTAAGAATGTGGCAGCTGACGCTCTCTCTCGCTTTCAGTGGCTCCGTTTCCGAGAGGCCTGGCCGCGGGCGAGGGCGGCGATGACACCATTCCCGGCACCACTGTGGAGACTACTTCGGTGGGGGGACGATTGAAGAAGATGGGCCAACGGTCCCTGGCACAGGCCACCCAGAGAAGATATGCTGCGCAGCTAGCTGCTTTCAGAGCAGTGATAGTGTCCTTAGGAGCAACAGCGGTGGGACTACAGGAGCAGGTTGAGACTTTTGTGGTATGGGCCAGGGAGACTGGCAGGACACATTCGTGGGTGTGTGGCCACTTGGCAGCGGTGAAGCACGACACCAGACTGAACGGGGAGAATGACCCCACCTGTTCCTTCAGGCTGAGGGCGGCACTCAAGGGGTGGGCGCGTGAAGGGGCAAGGCCAACTGACAAGAGAGCTGCGATTGAATTCCTTGCGCTACAGCGTATGATAGATGCCCTGCCAGCAGTCACTAGCTCCCCATTCGAAGCTCAGCTCTTCTCGACAGCCTTCTGCCTGGCGTTCTTTGGCGCCTTTAGGGTGAGTGAGCTAGTAGCCAAAGCCAAAACAGATAGATCTGGGGCAGCGTTGGATATGCTGGATGTCTGTGCTAGAGACAGTCTGGTGCTACACATCCGCAAATCCAAAACGGACCAGGCCGGTAAGGGCTCAACAATAGTGCTTCATGCGATGGGGGATCCCAGATACTGCCCGGTTGCCACGGTCAGGGAATATTTGACAATCAGGCCACTCTTAGCTGGGCACTTCCTCATGCATGCTGATGGGTCACCTCTAACCAGGTTCCAGCTGGAACGCATTATGGGGGCAGCCCTGGCCAGAGCGGGACTCTCGGGATCTGGCCTGAAATTTTCAAGTCACTCCTTTAGGATTGGTGCGGCCACGGCAGCATTTAAGGCAGGGATGGGGGCCGAGGGGGTCAAGAGAGTAGGGCGTTGGTCATCCACCTGTTTCCAGCGTTACATTCGCCCTTAGGTATAGCAGCAGCGAAGGGTGTGAATTCTGTGGTATTGTGTTGTGCGCGTTCTGTGATTATTACCAGTTGCTCCCTTCCCTGCAGTTGTGCAGCATATACTACAGCCAAGAATTTGAAGTGAATGTTATCTTGTAGTATGTAACATTTAACATTTAACGGAGTGTTCGTTTACATATTTCCAGTAAACAGTGTGTAGTGTGATCTATTAAACTACGTGTTCTGATAGTACGGCGTCTTTCTCCCCCTTTATTTGAAGTATTTTGCTCTCTTTACAGCTGATTGTTGCGTGTGGGTCATTCGTATGTTACCAGATTGGAACGCTGGGCAGCACTCAAGAAGTGGACCCGGGTTTTCGCACAAACACAGATTGTATGGTTGGTGTTAGAAAGGCGACCCCAGGGGAGACAGAAGGTGTCTGACTGTCCGCCCGAGTCCCACCTTTCTCTATGGAATAGGCCGAGCGCCGTAGGGAGGCCTCCTTGGCGAGGCTCCGCTCCTACAATCGTACCAGCAGAGTAATCACACTACTTACAGATAGACACCACACAGGAAGGATATTCACAAGAATCTTTATATACGTAATCAAAGCAAGTTCTTGGCAGGGTAGCGGCAAGGATCGAGGGATCCGTAATGTCGTGGTCTCGGGGAAAGGGGGTAGCGGGACAGTCTTGGCACCCACTGGTGCGTGGATAGTTCAAGGGTTCAGGCCGCGACAGCGTCAGCAGGGCCTCGGAGATAGTTCAGCTAGGACAGGCCGCGACGGCGTCAGCAGGGCCTCGAAGGTGGTTTAGCTTGGTCAGGCCGCGACAGCGTCAGCAGGGCCTCGAAGGTGGTTCAGCTTGGTCAGGCCGCGACAGCGTCAGCAGGGCCTCGAAGGTGGTTCAGCTTGGTCAGGCCGCGACAGCGTCAGCAGGGCCTCGAAGGTGGTTCAGCTTGGTCAGGCCGCGACAGCGTCAGCAGGGCCTCTAAGATAGTTCCAGGTGCAAGAGTTCGGATCAGGATCAGCCACGACGAGGTCAGCAGGGCTTCGACTCCAAGATACAACTGCCGCCCTAATCCAGGGCTGGCCCAGATATAGGACTGGAGGGCTTTGATGTCCGGACCCTCGCGCCTGGGGGTCAGAGGGGCCGGGATGAAGGGGTCCAGACACCCAGCAGGGGGGCGGAGCCAGCGCCCAGGGAGCCGGGAGAGCGATCGATACCAGGCGTCCGGGGGCGGTGGAAGGCCCATCGAGACTCTCCTCCTCCGGGATCTGGTCGAGTGGCCACTTTACCACCTAGGAGGATCCTGGTGCCTCAATGTCTGGGCTTCGCTGGGGCCGGGCCCGGGATGGCTGTGGCCACGTGTTCGGGGCGTGAGGGTCCCAAGATGGAGTCGGGCCGGAAAGGGTGGCCTGGTCAGGGTGCCAGGCTGGCAGCGTTGGCGAGCAGGTTCTGCCGGGGTACCAGGGAGGGGGAGAGCTGTAGGTGGCCGGGGAGGCTGCTCGCGCCGATGGTTCGTTAATGTGCGTGTCAGGGGGGTCGATAGTAGGTAAATGGAGGGCCGATGTCGTCCTGGGCCCTCCATGCGGACGGGGTCGGACCACGCCACGAGGCCGTGTCCAACAGTTGGGCCTTCCTGGAATGAAATGGGGCAACTTGAGGTCCAAGCTAGAGCAACAACTTGCATTAAGGGGTGGCCCCCCCCAATGTCCTCATCATTCACCTGGGAGGGAACGATCTAGTCACACTCGGGAGGCGAGCCCTGATCCAGGTCATGCAGAGGGACTTCGGGGCAGTGAGCAGCAGGTTGGGAGCTGCGGAGCTTCTGTGGTCAAAAATTACCCCCCCGCAGAGAATGGAGGGGAGCTAGATCTCCAGCTGCGATAGAGCATTCCCGCAGGAGAGTTAACAGGTCCATGCAGAAGTTCATGGGGAAGAGAGGCCTGGGTTTCATTAGACATGCACCTATACAGGAAAAGACCAAAGGGTACTTTGATAAGGATGGGGTGCACTTGTCTGGTTTAGGGATGGATATGTTCCTCCTGGATATACAAGAGGCACTGACAGTGGCAGGTTGTAAGTAGCTGAGTTGGTGGGGGGGCTCTGGCATCGACGGGGGCCTCCCCCAGAGCTGTGGCGGATTACATGGCGATCTGGAGGCAGACGGGTACAGTAAGGGTACCTCTGCGGCAGAAGGGTACAGTAAGGGTACCTCTGCATGGCACAGTAAGGGTGTCAGAGCCAAGGACCAGGAGCCGAAGGAGGTTCCTGGAAATCGCGACGGCGCCCCGTTAGTCCTTCGGGCGGTTGGGGGGCCTGAACTGACCGGGGGTGTGCCACACCGCTCCGCCCTGACAGGGGGGGCGGGAGTATAACGATGATGGCAATGTGCTGCACCGTTAGAGCATCAACTCGCCGTGCAAGACGGCTCTTTAGGCATGCGGGACAGTGAGGGGCTGCCTGCTTTGGATCGCCCGTAAGATGACCCACCTAATCGTCATACATACGTGCTGTATGAAAATAAACCTGCAACAGTTCTTTCCCATAACCACGTGTCCAGAATATCATTTGGGTTGGGATTGTGTGGTGTGTGAACAGGCGGGAGCGAATGACGGTGGGCACTATTGTTTATGCCTTGGAATATTCTCCTTTTCTGAGCTGGTCCTTTTCAGATCTATATGAAGGGAAGATCTTACGAAAACATTGGGGTATGAGCTCGGCTATCCCACTGCAAATGCTTGGATTAAAATTTGGATTATCTCGTATCTATGTGCAAACTGTCGCTGGAGCTGTTGGACCATTTTCATAAATTTACAAATGTTAGTTTAAGTTCTTTCCGCCATATAGAATACTGCAGGAACTTGAAAATGTATAGAAGTTTTATTATTAATAAAAGTCTTGGTCAAGCTCGACCATATCTCTCTTATCAAATTTCCCATAAGGCAACACTCTTGCCCCGGGTGCTGCGAATAGATAACCTTCCCTTTAATTCAATCCAATTTATTCCATGCACATTAACCCTCACCCGCTCTAAAATACCCCAGAAAATTGTTCTTATGTCCTTTAATTCTGATAGTTAAAATGTCAACACATGGTGAAGTATTGCAAATTATTACACATCGCCAGCTGCTCAAATTAGTTTTATGGTGTTTACATTTTTTAGGTGGTTTGGACATTGCAGATGCATTTTAAATGTATGAATTGCCATTTATTAACTGTTAGAATATAGTTGGATTTCATATTTAATTTGTAATGAGTCTGATCGTATTTACATTGTTTATCTCCGCTGACGCCTAACTCAATTTAAAAAAAAATAATTTGAGGCGAGGTGGCCTGTGAAAAGTCAAAGGTATTAATACATTTTATATAGTATTTGTCTTTGGACGTTGTAAAGAGAGAATGCGGCGAAGTAAAAGTAAATGCCAGAACATGAGTTGGGGAGGTTGAGTCACAAATAGCCACTCTCGTTAGGAGGTTTTGCAGGCTCTGATACTGGAGGAATGCCCCCTCCCCTCCCCCTCACACACAGACACTCACAGATACACACGCACACACACACACACACACACTTCCACACACACACACACTTACACACACACACTTACACACACACACTTACACACACACACACACACACCACATTCCACACACACACCACATTCCACACACCACATTCCACACACCACATTCCACCCACATTCCACACACCACATTCCCCATTCCACACACATTCCACACACCACATTCCACATTCCACACACATTCCACACACATTCCACAGACATTCCACATTCCACACACCACATTCCACATACCACATTCCATATTCCCCACACCACATTCCACATTCCACACACCACATTTCACACACCACATTCCACACATCACATTCGACACACCACATTCCACACACCACCTTCTACACACATTCCACACTCCACATTCCACACACATTCCACAAACCACATTGCACATTCCACATACCACATTCCACACACATTCCACACACATTCCACATATCACATTCCACACACATTCCACACACATTCCACCCACCACATTCCACACACATTCCACACACATTCCACACACCACATTCCACACACCACATTCCACACACATTCCACACACATTCGACACACCACATTCCACACACATTCCACACACATTCCACACACACTCCACATTCCACACACATTCCACACACCACATTCTACACACATTCCACACACCACATTCCACACAAATTCCACACACACACCACATTCCACACACCACATTCCACACACACCACACACCACACACACCACATTCCACATTCCACACACATTCTACACACCACACACCACATTCCACACACATTCCACACACCACATTCCACACACATTCCACACACCACATTCCACACACATTCCACACACCACATTCCACACATATTCCACACACATTCCACACACACATTCCACACACATTCCACACACACATTCCATACACCACATTCCACACACATTCCACACACCACATTCCACACACATTCCACACACCACATTCCACACACATTCCACACACAACATTCCACACACAACATTCCACACACATTCCACACACCACACACCACATTCCACACACATTCCACACACCACATTCCACACACATTCCACACACCACATTCCACACACACACAACATTCCACACACCACATTCCACACACATTCCACACACCACATTCCACACACATTCCACACACCACATTCCACACACCACATTCCACACACATTCCACACACCACACACCACATTCCACACACATTCCACACACATTCCACACACACACACACCCCACGTTCCACATTCCACACATTCCACACACCACATTCCACACATATTCCACACACCACACACCACACACACCACATTCCACACACATTCCACACACCACATTCCACACACATTCCACACACCACATTCCACACACATTCCACACACCAAATTCCACACACATTCCACACACCACATTCCACACACATTCCACACACCACATTCCACACACCACACTCCACACACATTCCACACACCACATTCCACACACATTCCACACACCCCATGTGGAATGTGGTGTGTGGTGTGTGGAATGTGGTGTGTGGAATGTGTGTGGAATGTGGTGTGTGGTATGTGTGTGGAGTGTGGTGTGTGGTGTGTGGAATGTGTGTGGAATGTGGTGTGTGGAATGCGTGTGGAATGTGGTGTGTGGATGTGTGTGGGATGTGGTGTGTGGAATGTGTGTGGAATGTGGTGTGTGGAATGTGTGTGGAATGTAGTGTGTGGAATGTGTGGAATGTGTGTGGAATGTGTGTGGAATGTGGTGTGTGGAATGTGTGTGGAATGTGGTGTGTGGAATGTGGTGTGTGGAATGTGGAATGTGGTGTGTGGAATGTGGTGTGTGGTGTGTGGAATGTGTGTGGAATGTGGTGCGTGGTATGTGGAATGTGGTGTGTGGAATGTGGTGTGTGGTGTGTGAAATGTGTGTGGAATGTGGTGTGTGGAATGTGTGTGGAATGTGGTGTGTGGAATGTGGTGTGGAATGTGGTATGGAATGTGGTGTGGAATGTGTGTGGAATGGGGTGTGTGGAATGGGGTGTGTGGAATGGGGTGTGTGGAATGTGTGTGGAATGTGTGTGGAATGTGGTGTGTGGAATGTGGTGTGTGGAATGTCGTGTGTGGAATGTGTGTGGAATGTGGTGTGTGGAATGTGTATGGAATGTGTGTGGAATGTGTGTGGAATGTGCGTGGAATGTGTGTTGAATGTGCATGGAATGTGTGGAATGTGTGTGGAATGTGTGTGGAGTGTGTGTGGAGTGTGTGTGTGTGGAATGTGTGTGGAATGTGGTGTGTGGAATGTGTGTGGAATGAGTGTGGAATGTGTGTGGAGTGTGTGTGTGTGGAATGTGTGTGGAATGTGGTGTGTGGAATGTGTTTGGAATGTGGTATGTGGAATGTGGTGTATGGAATGTGTGTGGAATGTTTGTGGAATGTGGTGTGTGGAATGTGGAATGTGGTGTGTGGAATGTGGAGTGTGGAACGTGGTGTGTGGAATGTGGTGTTTGGTGTGTGGTGTGTGGTGTGTGGTGTGTGGAATATGATGTGTGGTGTGTGGAATATGGAATGTGTGTGGAATGTGGTGTGTGGAATGTGTGTGGAATGTGGTGTGAGGAATGTGTGTAGAATGTGTGTGGAATGTGTGTGGAATGTGGTGTGTGGAATGTGGTGTGGAATGTGTGTGGAATGTGTGTGGAATGTGGTGTGTGGAATGTGTGTGGAATGTGTGTGGAATGTGGAGTGTGTGGAATGTGGAGTGTGTGTGTGGAATGTGGAGTGGTTCCACACACCACATTCCACACACCACATTCCACACACCACGATGTAATCTGGGATTCAAATCATATCCAAATTGATTGTAACAATGTTTAACAATTTTTAAACTCAAATAATCTGAATTCAAAATTTTCATGGAAATAAAGTTTTAGTTTATTAAATGGGGAAAATGTTACTTTGCATGAAAAATATTTTTTAACCCCGAGTTTTGCAGCTTTTCATTTGAAATATCTGTGCTTTCTGCTGCTAACTTGTATTCCTGGTGAACAAAGTGTGTTTAAATGCAAAGTATGTTTAAGACTGCAGTACCGCTTCCTGTGTAGTGTGTGGAATGTGTGTGGAATGTGTGTGGAATGTGAAATGTGTGTGGTGTCCCTGGAGATATCCTCCAGATTCTCATTAGGCTCCACACAGATAATTATGCCCGGGTAAAATACGGAAAAGGAGGTAGGCTTACAGATAGGTTCCCTGTCCAACGCGGGGTAAGACAGGGATGTGTGTTGGCGCCGACCCTGTTTTGTTTATTTACGAACGGGGTGATAGAGCACCTGTGTAGAATCCCCAACATTGATGCGCCGCAATTGAACAGCAGTAGGGTGCCGGCGATTATGTTCGCGGATGACACCCTGCTGTTGTCAAAGACACCAATGGGGCTACAAAGGATCCTGGATGGATTCTTGGACTTCTGCAATAAAAGGGGATTAGAAATAAACCCAGCGAAGACCAAATTTATGACCCTGAGCCGCAAGCATAAAAGTTGCCCAAATCCACGCCTGGGATCAACACCTCTGGAGAGAGTTCAAGTGATTGAGTATCTGGGCATAACACTCAACCAAAATTTAACCTGGGTGCCACACAAAACAAAAGCAACCACTAAACTAATCCAGAGGGCGGGCGCAATCACAAGAATCTCAAAAAAATCCCCCCTTCGTCCATTGGCACCAGCAATACAGCTCTCTACCGCTGAGGTCGCTCACCAAAAACTGGGATGGTAACCTGGCCTCACCCAACTGCCCTGCGTGTAATTACAAGTTAGAAAGTGACGTACACGTGGTCTTATTTTGCAAAGCTTATTGCAAAATTAGGAGCTATTGGCTCATCCCGTACTTAAGGAACTTGGGCTTTCGAACTTATGCCCCAGCCTACAGAGTCCTTAAAACTGACCTTGCATCTCCAACAGTGTTTGTAATGGCAAAATTTCTGACGGCAATGTGGAGAGTTCACGCAAAAATTATAAGGAATTCTACCGTGCCACGAACAATTTGTCCCTAAATTTAGTCTAAAAATGCACTTTTGAAACCTTGAAAATGATTCTAGTTTAAAAATGCACTTTTGAAACCCAGAAAATGATTTTATGGATTTTAACACTGATGAATTATTTTTAACACACAATTTTATTGTTGATGGTCTAATGTTTGTTTACCTGTACATCTTTTATGATCTTAACGATCGAAATAAAGATTGTTTGAATTGAATTGAAATGTGTGTGGAATGTGGTGTGTGGAATGTGTGTGGAATGTGGTGTGTGGAATGTGTGTGGAATGTGGTGTGTGTGGAATGTGGTGTGTGGAATGTGGTGTGTGGAATGTGTGTGGAATGTGTGTGGAATGTGGTGTGTGGAATGTGGTGTGTGTGGAATGTGGTGTGTGGAATGTTGTGTGTGGTGTGTGTGTGGAATGTGTGTGGAATGTGGTGTGTGTGTGGAATGTGTGTGGAATGTGTGTGGAATGTGTGTGGAATGTGGTGTGTGGAATGTGTGTGGAATGTGGTGTGTGGAATGTGTGTGGAATGTGTGTGGAATGTGGTGTGAAATGTGGTGTGTGGAATGTGTGTGGAATGTGGTGTGTTGAATGTGTTTGGAATGTGTGTGGAATGTGGTGTGTGGAATGTGTGTGGAATGGTGTGTGTGGAATGTGGTGTGTGGAATGTGTGTGGAATGTGGTGTGTGGAATGTGCGTGGAATGTGGTGTGTGGAATGTGGGTGGAATGTGTGTGGAATGTGGTGTGTGGAATGTGTGTGGAATGTGTGTCTAATGTGGTGTGTGTGGTGTGTTGTGTGTGGAATGTGTGTGGTGTGTGGAATGTATGTGGAATGTGGTGTGTGGAATGTGTGTGGAATGTGTGTGGAATGTGTGTGAAATGTGCGTGGAATGTGTGTGGAATGTGTGTGGAATGTGGTGTGTGGAATGTGGTGTGGAATGTGGTGTGGAATGTGTTGTGGAATGTGGTGTGTGGAATGTGTGTGGAATGTGGTGTGTGGAATGTGTTGTGGAATGTGGTGTGTGGAATGTGTGTGGAATGTGGTGTGTGGAATGTGGTGTGTGGAATGTGGTGTGTTGAATGTGGGTGGAATGTGGTGTGTGGAATGTGGTGTGTGTGTTGTGTGGTGTGTGTGTTGTGTGGTGTGTAATGTATGTGGAATGTGGTGTGTGGAATGTTTGTGGGATGTGGTGTGTGGAATGTGGAATGTGTGTGGAATGTGTGTGGAATGTGTGTGGAATTTGTGTGGAATGTGCATGGAATGTGTGTGGAATGTGTGTGGAATGTGTGTGGAATGTGGTGTGTGGAATGTGGTGTGTGGAATGTGGTGTGTGGAATGTGGAATGTGTGTGGAATGTGGTGTGTGGAATGTGCTGTCTGGAATGTGGTGTGTGGTGTGTGGAATGTGGTGTGTGTGGTGTGTGTGTGTGTGTGGAATGTGGTGTGTGAAATGTATGTGGAATGTGGTGTGGAGTGTGTGTGGAATGTGTGTGGAATATGTGTGGAATGTGGTGTGTGTGGAATGTGTGTGGAATGTGGTCTGTGTGGAATGTGTGTGGGATGTGTGTGGAATGTGGTGTGTGTGGAATGTGGTGTGTGGAATGTGTGTGGAATGTGTGTGGAATGTGGTGTGTGGAATGTGTGTGGAATGTGGTGTGTGTGGAATGTGGAATGTGGTGTGTGTGGTGTGTGTGGAATGTGTGTGGAATGTGTGTGGAATGTGGTGTGTGTGGAATGTGGAATGTGGTTTGTGTGGTGTGTGTGGAATGTGTGTGGAATGTGTGCTGAATGTGGTGTGTGGAATATGTGTGGAATGTGTATGGAATGTGGAATGTGTGTGGAATGTGTGTGGAATGTGGTGTGTGGAATTTGTGTGCAACGCACACAACAGCAAGGAACTATTCAACATCGTCAAAGAGTTTACCAACCCCACTGCCAACTCCAACGACATCACTCCCTCTCAAACACTTTGCGACTCCCTAGCCTCTTTCTTCCACGACAAAATCGCCAACATCCACAACAGCTTCGACAATCAACCCGCAACCCAACCGACCCAAACTACTTCCGAACATAAACCCCCTTCGAACATCCTTCAGGACTGGAACCTAATCTCCACTGAGGACACCATTCGCCTAATGAACTCCATCCACTCAGGATCCCCTACAGACCCATGTCCCCACCACATCTTCAATAAAGCAAATTCCATCATCGTACCCCACCTCCGAGATGTCATCAACTGCTCCCTCAACTCCGCCACCTTCCCGGAAAGCTGGAAACACGCCGAACTCAGCGCCCTGCTGAAAAAACCCACAGCAGACCCCACCGAACTCAAAAACTACCGCCCCATCTCGCTCCTACCATTCCCAGCCAAAGTAATTGAAAAAGCCGTCAACAACCAGCTCGCCACCTTCCTCGAAACCAACAAATCCCTTGACTCCTCACAGTCCAGCTTCCGAGCCAAACACAGCACCGAAACCGCCCTCATCGCAGCTACAGACGACATTCGAACACTATTGGACAACGGAGACACAGTCGCCCTCATCCTCCTTGACCTCTCTGCAGCCTTTGACACAGTCTGTCATAGCACCCTTATACATCGCCTCAACAACATCGGAATTCAAGGGAAAGCTTTGGACTGGATCATCTCGTTCCTTGCCGGTAGAACTCAGAGAGTCCGCCTCCCACCGTTTACGTCAGAGGCTACCAAAGTCATCTGCGGCGTGCCACAAGGGTCTTCACTCAGCCCTACCCTCTTCAACGTCTACATGAGCCCCCTCGCGACCATCGCACGCCAACACAACCTCAACATCATCTCCTACGCTGATGACACTCAACTGATCCTCTCACTCACCAAAGACCCTAACACCGCCAAAACCAACCTACATGAAGGGATGAAAGAAGTAGCCGAGTGGATGAAGCACAGCCGTCTCAAACTGAACTCGGACAAGACTGAAGTCCTCATCTTAGGTACCTACCCCTCCGCCTGGGACGACTCCTGGTGGCCAGCAGCCCTAGGAAAAGCTCCCATCCCAACGGACCACGCACGGAACCTGGGCGTCATCTTGGATTCCTCACTCTCGATGACCAGACAAGTCAACGCCGTTTCATCATCATGCTTCAACATTCTTCGCATGCTCAAAAAAACATTTAGCTGGATCCCCACCGAAACTAGAAAAACAGTTACCCACGCACTGGTTACAAGCCGCTTGGACTACGGTAACACCCTGTACGCCGGAACCACAGCCAAACTACAGAAAAAACTCCAACGCATCCAAAACGCCTCAGCCAGACTCATACTAGACATTCCCCGCAAAGACCACATTTCCGGTCACCTGAAAGACCTCCACTGGCTCCCCGTCAACAAGAGGATAACGTTCCGTCTCCTCACCCACGCACACAAAGCCCTCTACGACCTAGGACCTGATTGCCTCAACACGCGACTTTCCTTCTACACCCCCTCCCGACAGCTACGCTCCTCCGACCAAGCCCTCGCTTCTGTTCCACGCATTACCAAAACGACCATGGGGGAAGATCCTTCTCCTACTTAGCAGCTAAAACATGGAACTCCCTCCCCACTCACCTCCGCCTTACTCAAAACCACCTAGCCTTCAGAAAGCAGCTTAAAACCTGGATATTCGACAAGTAATTTCTCCACCCTTCCCCAAGCGCCTTGAAACCCTCTGGGTATGTAGTGCGCTATATAAATTATTTGACTTGACTTGACTTGACTTGGAATGTGGTGTGTGGAATATGTGTGGAATGTGTGTGGAATGTGTGTGGCATGTGGTGTGTGGAATGTGTGTGGAATGTGGTGTGTGGAATGTGTGTGGAATGTGGTGTGTGGAATGTGGTGTGTGGGATGTGGTGTGTGGAATGTGGTGTGTGGAATGTGTGTGGAATGTGGTGTGTGGAATGTGGTGTGTGGAATGTGGTGTGTGGGGTGTGGTGTGTGGAATGTGGTGTGTGGAATGTGTGTGGAATGTGGTGTGTGGAATGTGGTGTGTGGTGTGTGGAATGTGGAATGTGTGTGGAATGTGTGTGGAATGTGGAATGTGGTGTGTGGAATGTGGTGTGTGGAATGTGTGTGGAATGTGGTGTGGAATGTGTGTGGAATGTGGTGTGTGGAATGTGTGTGGAATGTGGTGTGTGGAATGTGGTTTGTGGAATGTGGAGTGTGTGTGGAATTTGGTGTGGAATGTGGTGTGTGGAATGTGTGTGGAATGTGGTGTTGAATGTGGTGTGGAATGTGGTGTGGAATGTGTGTGGAATGTGGTGTGGAATGTGGTGTGGAATGTGGTGTGTGGAATGTGTGTGGAATGTGTGTGGCATGTTGTGTGTGGAATGTGGTGTGTGGAATGTGTGAAATGTGGTGTGTGTTGAATGTGGTGTGTGGAATGTGGTGTGTGTGGTGTGTGTGGAATGTGTGTGGAATGTGGTGTATGGAATGTGTGTGGAATGTGGTGTGTGGAATGTTGGAATGTGTGTGGAATGTGGTGTGTGGAATGTGTGTGGAATGTTGTGTGTGGAATGTGGTGTGTGGAATGTGTGTGGAATGTGGTGTGTGGAATGTGGTGTGTGGGATGTGTGTGGAATGTGGTGTGTGGAATGTGGGTGGAATGTGGTGTCTGGAATGTGTGTGGAATGTGGTGTGTGGAATGTGTGTGGAATGTGTGTGGAATGTGGTGTGTGTGGTGTGTTGTGTGTGGAATGTGTGTGGTGTGTGGAATGTATGTGGAATGTGGTGTGTGGAATGTGTGTGGAATGTGTGTGGAATGTGTGTGGAATGTGCGTGGAATGTGTGTGGAATGTTTGTGGAATGTGGTGTGTGGAATGTGGTGTGGAATGTGGTGTGGAATGTGGTGTGGAATGTGGTGTGTGGAATGTGTGTGGAATGTGGTGTGTGGAATGTGGTGTGTTGAATGTGGGTGGAATGTGGTGTGTGGAATGTGGTGTGTGTGTTGTGTGGTGTGTGTGTTGTGTGGTGTGTAATGTATGTGGAATGTGGTGTGTGGAATGTTTGTGGGATGTGGTGTGTGGAATGTGGAATGTGTGTGGAATGTGTGTGGAATGTGTGTGGAATTTGTGTGGAATGTGCATGGAATGTGTGTGGAATGTGTGTGGAATGTGGTGTGTGGAATGTGGTGTGTGGAATGTGGTGTGTGGAATGTGGAATGTGTGTGGAATGTGGTGTGTGGAATGTGGTGTCTGGAATGTGGTGTGTGGTATGTGGAATGTGGTGTGTGTGGTGTGTGTGTGTGTGGAATGTGGTGTGTGAAATGTATGTGGAATGTGGTGTGGAGTGTGTGTGGAATGTGTGTGGAATATGTGTGGAATGTCGTGTGTGTGGAATGTGTGTGGAATGTGGTGTGTGTGGAATGTGTGTGGGATGTGTGTGGAATGTGGTGTGTGGAATGTGTGTGGAATGTGTGTGGAATGTGGTGTGTGGAATGTGTGTGGAATGTGTGTGGAATGTGGTGTGTGTGGAATGTGGAATGTGGTGTGTGTGGTGTGTGTGGAATGTGTGTGGAATGTGTGCTGAATGTGGTGTGTGGAATATGTGTGGAATGTGTATGGAATGTGGAATGTGTGTGGAATGTGTGTGGAATGTGGTGTGTGGAATGTGTGTGCAACGCACACAACAGCAAGGAACTATTCAACATCGTCAAAGAGTTTACCAACCCCACTGCCAACTCCAACGACATCACTCCCTCTCAAACACTTTGCGACTCCCTAGCCTCTTTCTTCCACGACAAAATCGCCAACATCCACAACAGCTTCGACAATCAACCCGCAACCCAACCGACCCAAACTACTTCCGAACATAAACCCCCTTCGAACATCCTTCACGACTGGAACCTAATCTTCACTGAGGACACCATTCGCCTAATGAACTCCATCCACTCAGGATCCCCTACAGACCCATGTCCCCACCACATCTTCAATAAAGCAAATTCCATCATCGCACCCCACCGCCGAGATGTAATCAACTGCTCCCTCAACTCCGCCACCTTCCCGGAAAGCTGGAAACACGCCGAACTCAGCGCCCTGCTGAAAAACCCCACAGCAGACCCCACCGAACTCAAAAACTACCGCCCCATCTCGCTCCTACCATTCCCAGCCAAAGTAATTGAAAAAGCCGTCAACAACCAGCTCGCCACCTTCCTCGAAACCAACAAATCCCTTGACTCCTCACAGTCCGGCTTCCGAGCCAAACACAGCACCGAAACCGCCCTCATCGCAGCTACAGACGACATTCGAACACTATTGGACAACGGAGACACAGTCGCCCTCATCCTCCTTGACCTCTCTGCAGCCTTTGACACAGTCTGTCATAGCACCCTTATACATCGCCTCAACAACATCGGAATTCAAGGGAAAGCTTTGGACTGGATCATCTCGTTCCTTGCCGGTAGAACTCAGAGAGTCCGCCTCCCACCGTTTACGTCAGAGGCTACCAAAGTCATCTGCGGCGTGCCACAAGGGTCTTCACTCAGCCCTACCCTCTTCAACGTCTACATGAGCCCCCTCGCGACCATCGCACGCCAACACAACCTCAACATCATCTCCTACGCTGATGACACTCAACTGATCCTCTCACTCACCAAAGACCCTAACACCGCCAAAACCAACCTACATGAAGGGATGAAAGAAGTAGCCGAGTGGATGAAGCACAGCCGTCTCAAACTGAACTCGGACAAGACTGAAGTCCTCATCTTAGGTACCTACCCCTCCGCCTGGGACGACTCCTGGTGGCCAGCAGCCCTAGGAAAAGCTCCCATCCCAACGGACCACGCACGGAACCTGGGCGTCATCTTGGATTCCTCACTCTCGATGACCAGACAAGTCAACGCCGTTTCATCATCATGCTTCAACATTCTTCGCATGCTCAAAAAAACATTTAGCTGGATCCCCACCGAAACTAGAAAAACAGTTACCCACGCACTGGTTACAAGCCGCTTGGACTACGGTAACACCCTGTACGCCGGAACCATAGCCAAACTACAGAAAAAACTCCAACGCATCCAAAACGCCTCAGCCAGACTCATACTAGACATTCCCCGCAAAGACCACATTTCCGGTCACCTGAAAGACCTCCACTGGCTCCCTGTCAACAAGAGGATAACGTTCTGTCTCCTCACCCACGCACACAAAGCCCTCTACGACCTAGGACCCGATTGCCTCAACACGCGACTTTCCTTCTACACCCCCTCCCGACAGCTACGCTTCTCCGACCAAGCCCTCGCTTCTGTTCCACGCATTACCAAAACGACCATGGGGGGAAGATCCTTCTCCTACTTAGCAGCTAAAACATGGAACTCCCTCCCCACTCACCTCCGCCTTACTCAAAACCACCTAGCCTTCAGAAAGCAGCTTAAAACCTGGATATTCGACAAGTAATTTCTCCACCCTTCCCCAAGCGCCTTGAAACCCTCTGGGTATGTAGTGTGCTATATAAATTATTTGACTTGACTTGACTTGACTTGGAATGTGGTGTGTGGAATATGTGTGGAATGTGTGTGGAATGTGTGTGGCATGTGGTGTGTGGAATGTGTGTGGAATGTGGTGTGTGGAATGTGTGTGGAATGTGGTGTGTGGAATGTGGTGTGTGGGATGTGGTGTGTGGAATGTGGTGTGTGGAATGTGTGTGGAAAG
This sequence comes from Lissotriton helveticus, assembly GCF_964261635.1. NCBI lineage: Eukaryota > Metazoa > Chordata > Amphibia > Caudata > Salamandridae > Lissotriton > Lissotriton helveticus. The sequence goes on from NC_136073.1 coordinate 824,295,905, forward strand.
TGGTGTGTGGAATGTGGTGTGTGGAATGTGGTGTGTGGGATGTGGTGTGTGGAATGTGGTGTGTGGAATGTGTGTGGAATGTGTGTGGAATGTGGTGTGTGGATTGTGGTGTGTGGTGTGTGGAATGTGGAATGTGGAATGTGTGTGGAATGTGGTTTGTGGAATGTGGTGTGTGGAATGTGGTGTGTGGAATGTGTGTGGAATGTGGTGTGGAATGTGGTGTGGAATGTGTGTGGAATGTGGTGTGTGGAATGTGTGTGGAATGTGGTGTGTGGAATGTGTTTTGTGGAATGTGGAGTGTGTGTGGAATGTGGTGTGGAATGTGGTGTGTGGAATGTGTGTGGAATGTGGTGTTGAATGTGGTGTGGAATGTGGTGTGGAATGTGTGTGGAATGTGGTGTGGAATGTGGTGTGGAATATGGTGTGTGGAGTGTGTGTGGAATGTGTGTGGAATGTTGTGTGTGGAATGTGGTGTGTGGAATGTGTGAAATGTGGTGTGTGTTGAATGTGGTGTGTGGAATGTGGTGTGTGTGGTGTGTGTGGAATGTGTGTGGAATGTGGTGTATGGAATGTGTGTGGAATGTGGTGTGTGGAATGTGTGTGGAATGTGTGTGGAATGTGGTGTGTGGAATGTGGTGTGTGGAATGTGGTGTGTTGAATGTGGGTGGAATGTGGTGTGTGGAATGTGTTGTGTGTGTTGTGTGGTGTGTGGAATGTGTGTGGAATGTGTGAGGAATGTGGTGTGTGGAATGTGTGTGGAATGTGGAATGTGTGTGGAATGTGGTGTGTGGAATGTGTGTGGAATGTGTGTGGAATGTGGTGTGTGTGGAATGTGGTGTGTGGAATGTGTGTGGAATGTGTGTGGAATGTGGTGTGTGTGGAATGTGGTGTGTGGAATGTGGTATGTGGAATGTGGTGTGGTGTGTGTGTGTGTGTGGAATGTGTGTGGAATGTGTGTGGAATGTGGTGTGTGTGTGGAATGTGTGTGGAATGTGGTGTGTGGAATGTGTGTGGAATGTGTGTGGAATGTGTGTGGAATGTGGTGTGGAATGTGTGTGGAATGTGTGTGGAATGTGGTGTGTGGAATATGGTGTGTTGAATGCTACGCTCCTCCGACCAAGCTCTCGCTTCTGTTCCACGCATTACCAAAACGACCATGGGGGGAAGATCCTTCTCTTACTTAGCAGCTAAAACATGGAACTCCCTCCCCACTCACCTCCGCCTTACTCAAAACCACCTAGCCTTCAGAAAGCAGCTTAAAACCTGGATATTCGACAAGTAATTTCTCCACCCTTCCCCAAGCGCCTTGAAACCCTCTGGGTATGTAGTGTGCTATATAAATTATTTGACTTGACTTGACTTGACTTGGAATGTGGTGTGTGGAATATGTGTGGAATGTGTGTGGCATGTGGTGTGTGGAATGTGTGTGGAATGTGGTGTGTGGAATGTGTGTGGAATGTGGTGTGTGGAATGTGGTGTGTGGGATGTGGTGTGTGGAATGTGGTGTGTGGAATGTGTGTGGAATGTGGTGTGTGGAATGTGGTGTGTGGAATGTGGTGTGTGGGATGTGGTGTGTGGAATGTGGTGTGTGGAATGTGTGTGGAATGTGTGTGGAATGTGGTGTGTGGAATGTGGTGTGTGGAATGTGGAATATGGAATGTGTGTGGAATGTGGTGTGTGGAATGTGGTGTGTGGAATGTGGTGTGTGGAATGTGTGTGGAATGTGGTGTGGAATGTGGTGTGGAATGTGTGTGGAATGTGGTGTGTGGAATGTGTGTGGAATGTGGTGTGTGGAATGTGGTTTGTGGAATGTGGAGTCTGTGTGGAATGTGGTGTGGAATGTGTGTGGAATGTGGTGTTGAATGTGGTGTGGGATGTGGTGTGGAATGTGTGTGGAATGTGGTGTGGAATGTGGTGTGGAATGTGGTGTGTGGAATGTGTGTGGAATGTTTGTGGAATGTTGTGTGTGGAATGTGGTGTGTGGAATGTGTGAAATGTGGTGTGTGTTGAATGTGGTGTGTGGAATGTGGTGTGTGTGGTGTGTGTGGAATGTGTGTGGAATGTGGTGTATGGAATGTGTGTGGAATGTGGTGTCTGGAATGTGTGTGGAATGTGAGTGGAATGTGGTGTGTGGAATGTGGTGTGTGGAATGTGGTGTGTTGAATGTGGGTGGAATGTGGTGTGTGGAATGTGGTGTGTGTGTTGTGTGGTGTGTGGAATGTGTGTGGAATGTGTGAGGAATGTGGTGAGTGGAATGTGTGTGGAATGTGGAATGTGTGTGGAATGTGGTGTGTGGAATGTGTGTGGAATGTGTGTGGAATGTGTGTGGAATGTGGTGTGTGTGGAATGTGGTGTGTGGAATGTGTGTGGAATGTGGTGTGTGTGGAATGTGGTGTGTGGAATGTGGTATGTGGAATGTGGTGTGTGGTGTGTGTGTGTGGAATGTGTGTGGAATGTGGTGTGTGTGTGGAATGTGTGTGGAATGTGGTGTGTGGAATGTGTGTGGAATGTGTGTGAAATGTGTGTGGAATGTGGTGTGGAATGTGTGTGGAATGTGTGTGGAATGTGGTGTGTGGAATATGGTGTGTTGAATGTGTTTGGAATGTGTGTTGAATGTGGTGTGTGGAATGTGTGTGGAATGTTGTTTGTGGAATGTGTTGTGTGGAATGTGTGTGGAATGTGGTGTGTGGAATGTGGATGGAATGTGGTGTGTGGAATGTGTGTGGAATGTGGTGTGTGTGGTGTGTTGTGTGTGGAATGTGTGTGGTGTGTGAAATGTATGTGGAATGTGGTGTGTGGAATGTTTGTGGGATGTGGTGTGTGGAATGTGGAATGTGTGTGGAATGTGTGTGGAATGTGTGTGGAATTTGTGTGGAATGTTCGTGGAATGTGTGTGAAATGTTTGTGGAATGTGCGTGGAATGTGTGTGGAATGTGTTGTGTGGAATGTGGTGTGTGGAATGTGGTGTGTGGAATGTGTGTGGAATGTGGTGTGTGGAATGTGTGTGGAATGTGTGTGGAATGTGTGTGGAATGTGGTGTGTGTGGTGTGTTGTGTGTGGAATGTGTGTGGTGTGTGAAATGTATGTGGAATGTGTGTGGAATGTGGGATGTGTGTGGAATATGGTGTGTGAAATGTGGTGTGTGAAATGTATGTGGAATGTGGTGTGGAATGTGTGTGGAATGTGTGTGGAATGTGGTGTGTGTGGAATGTGGTGTGTGGAATGTGTGTGGAATGTGTGTGGAATGTGGTGTATGTGGAATGTGGTGTGTGTGGAATGTGTGTGGAATGTGTGCTGAATGTGGTGTGTGGAATGTGTGTGGAATGTGTATGGAATGTGAATGTGTGTGGAATGTGTGTGGAATGTGGTGTGTTGAATGTGTGTGGAATGTGTGTGGAATGTGGTGTGTGGAATGTGTGTGGAATGTGTGTGGAATGTGTGTGGTGTGTGGAATGTGTGTGGAATGTGGTGTGTGGAATGTGTGTGGAATGTGGTGTGTGGAATGTGTGTGGAATGTGCTGTGTGGAATGTGTGTGGAATGTGTGTGGAATGTGTGTGGAATGTGTGTGGAATGTGGATTATGGAATGTGTGTGGAATGTGGTGTGTTGTAGGTGTTTGGAATGTGTGTGGAATGTGGTGTGTGGAATGTGGTGTGTGGGATGTGGTGTGTGGAATGTGGTGTGTGGAATGTGTGTGGAATGTGTGTGGAATGTGTGTGGAATGTGTGTGGAATGTGGTGTGTGTGGAATGTGTGTGGGATGTGTGTGGAATGTGGTGTGTGTGGAATGTGGTGTGTGGAATGTGTGTGGAATGTGTGTGGAGTGTGTGGAATGTGGAATGTGGTGTGTGTGGTGTGTGTGGAATGTGTGTGGAATGTGTGCTGAATTTGGTGTGTGGAATGTGTGTGGAATGTGGTGTGTGTGGAATGTGGTGTGTGGAATGTGTGTGGAATGTGGTGTGTGTGTGGAATGTGTGTGGAATGTGGTGTGTGGAATGTGTGTGGAATGTGTGTGAAATGTGTGTGGAATGTGGTGTGGAATGTGTGTGGAATGTGTGTGGAATGTGGTGTGTGGAATATGGTGTGTTGAATGTGTTTGGAATGTGTGTGGAATGTGGTGTGTGGAATGTGTGTGGAATGTTGTTTGTGGAATGTGGTGTGTGGAATGTGTGTGGAATGTGGTGTGTGGAATGTGGATGGAATGTGGTGTGTGGAATGTGTGTGGAATGTGTGTGGAATGTGTGTGGAATGTGTGTGGAATGTGGTGTGTGTGGTGTGTTGTGTGTGGAATGTGTGTGGTGTGTGAAATGTATGTGGAATGTGGTGTGTGGAATGTTTGTGGGATGTGGTGTGTGGAATGTGGAATGTGTGTGGAATGTGTGTGGAATTTGTGTGGAATGTTCGTGGAATGTGTGTGAAATGTGTGTGGAATGTGCGTGGAATGTGTGTGGAATGTGGTGTGTGGAATGTGGTGTGTGGAATGTGGTGTGTGGAATGTGTGTGGAATGTGGTGTGTGGAATGTGTGTGGAATGTGTGTGGAATGTGATGTGTGCGGTGTGTTGTGTGTGGAATGTGTGTGGTGTGTGAAATGTATGTGAAATGTGTGTGGAATGTGGAATGTGTGTGGAATGTGGTGTGTGGAATGTGGTGTCTGGAATGTGGTGTGTTGAATGTGATGTGTGGAATGTGGTGCGTGTGGTGTGTGTGTGTGTGTGTGTAATGTGGTGTGTGAAATGTATGTGGAATGTGGTGTGGAATGTGTGTGGAATGTGGTGTGTGTGGAATGTGGTGTGTGGAATGTGTGTGGAATGTGTGTGGAATGTGGTGTGTGTGGAATGTGGAATGTGGTGTGTGTGGAATGTGTGTGGAATGTGTGCTGAATGTGGTGTGTGGAATGTGTGTGGAATGTGTATGGAATGTGAATGTGTGTGGAATGTGTGTGGAATGTGGTGTGTGAAATGTATGTGGAATGTGGTGTGGAATGTGTGTGGAATGTGTGTGGAATGTGGTGTGTGTGGAATGTGGTGTGTGGAATGTGTGTGGAATGTGTGTGGAATGTGGTGTATGTGGAATGTGGTGTGTGTGGAATGTGTGTGGAATGTGTGCTGAATGTGGTGTGTGGAATGTGTGTGGAATGTGTATGGAATGTGAATGTGTGTGGAATGTGTGTGGAATGTGGTGTGTTGAATGTGTGTGGAATGTGTGTGGAATGTGGTGTGTGGAATGTGTGTGGAATGTGTGTGGAATGTGTGTGGTGTGTGGAATGTGTGTGGAATGTGGTGTGTGGAATGTGTGTGGAATGTGGTGTGTGGAATGTGTGTGGAATGTGCTGTGTGGAATGTGTGTGGAATGTGTGTGGAATGTGTGTGGAATGTGTGTGGAATGTGGATTATGGAATGTGTGTGGAATGTGGTGTGTTGTAGGTGTTTGGAATGTGTGTGGAATGTGGTGTGTGGAATGTGGTGTGTGGGATGTGGTGTGTGGAATGTGGTGTGTGGAATGTGTGTGGAATGTGTGTGGAATGTGTGTGGAATGTGTGTGGAATGTGGTGTGTGTGGAATGTGTGTGGGATGTGTGTGGAATGTGGTGTGTGTGGAATGTGGTGTGTGGAATGTGTGTGGAATGTGTGTGGAGTGTGTGGAATGTGGAATGTGGTGTGTGTGGTGTGTGTGGAATGTGTGTGGAATGTGTGCTGAATTTGGTGTGTGGAATGTGTGTGGAATGTGGTGTGTGTGGAATGTGGTGTGTGGAATGTGTGTGGAATGTGGTGTGTGTGTGGAATGTGTGTGGAATGTGGTGTGTGGAATGTGTGTGGAATGTGTGTGAAATGTGTGTGGAATGTGGTGTGGAATGTGTGTGGAATGTGTGTGGAATGTGGTGTGTGGAATATGGTGTGTTGAATGTGTTTGGAATGTGTGTGGAATGTGGTGTGTGGAATGTGTGTGGAATGTTGTTTGTGGAATGTGGTGTGTGGAATGTGTGTGGAATGTGGTGTGTGGAATGTGGATGGAATGTGGTGTGTGGAATGTGTGTGGAATGTGTGTGGAATGTGTGTGGAATGTGTGTGGAATGTGGTGTGTGTGGTGTGTTGTGTGTGGAATGTGTGTGGTGTGTGAAATGTATGTGGAATGTGGTGTGTGGAATGTTTGTGGGATGTGGTGTGTGGAATGTGGAATGTGTGTGGAATGTGTGTGGAATTTGTGTGGAATGTTCGTGGAATGTGTGTGAAATGTGTGTGGAATGTGCGTGGAATGTGTGTGGAATGTGGTGTGTGGAATGTGGTGTGTGGAATGTGGTGTGTGGAATGTGTGTGGAATGTGGTGTGTGGAATGTGTGTGGAATGTGTGTGGAATGTGATGTGTGCGGTGTGTTGTGTGTGGAATGTGTGTGGTGTGTGAAATGTATGTGAAATGTGTGTGGAATGTGGAATGTGTGTGGAATGTGGTGTGTGGAATGTGGTGTCTGGAATGTGGTGTGTTGAATGTGATGTGTGGAATGTGGTGCGTGTGGTGTGTGTGTGTGTGTGTGTAATGTGGTGTGTGAAATGTATGTGGAATGTGGTGTGGAATGTGTGTGGAATGTGGTGTGTGTGGAATGTGGTGTGTGGAATGTGTGTGGAATGTGTGTGGAATGTGGTGTGTGTGGAATGTGGAATGTGGTGTGTGTGGAATGTGTGTGGAATGTGTGCTGAATGTGGTGTGTGGAATGTGTGTGGAATGTGTATGGAATGTGAATGTGTGTGGAATGTGTGTGGAATGTGGTGTGTTGAATGTGTGTGGAATGTTTGTGGAATGTGGTGTGTGGAATGTGTGTGGAATGTGTGTGGAATGTGTGTGGCATGTGGTGTGTGGAATGTGTGTGGAATGTGGTGTGTGGAATGTGGTGTGTGGAATGTGTGTGGAATGTGCTGTGTGGAATGTGTGTGGAATGTGTGTGGAATGTGTGTGGAATGTGGTGTGAAATGTGTGTGGAATGTGTGTGGAATGTGGATTGTGGAATGTGTGTGGAATGTGGTGTGTTGTAGGTGTTTGGAATGTGTGTGGAATGTGGTGTGTGGAATGTGGTGTGTGGGATGTGGTGTGTGGAATGTGGTGTGTGGGATGTGTGTGGAGTGTGTGTGGAATGTGTGTGGAATGTGGTGTGTGTGGTGTGGTGTGTGTGGAATGTGGTGTGTGTGTGGAATGTGTGTGGGATGTGTGTGGAATGTGGTGCGTGTGGAATGTGGTGTGTGGAATGTGTGTGGAATGTGGTGTGTGGAATGTGTGTGGAATGTGGTGTGTGGAATGTGTGTGGAATGTGGTGTGTGGAATGTGTGTGGAATGTGGTGTGAAATGTGTGTGGAATGTGGATTGTGGAATGTGGTGTGTTGTAGGTGTTTGGAATGTGTGTGGAATGTGGTGTGTGGGATGTGGTGTGTGGAATGTGGTGTGTGGAATGTGGTGTGTGGAATGTGTGTGGAATGTGTGTGGAATGTGTGTGGAATGTGGTGTGTGTGGTGTGGTGTGTGTGGAATGTGTGTGGAATGTGGTGTGTGTGGAATGTGTGTGGAATGTGTGTGGCATGTGGTGTGTGGAATGTGTGTGGAATGTGGTGTGTGGAATGTGTGTGGGATGTGGTGTGTGGAATGTGGTGTGTGGAATGTGTGTGGAATGTGGTGTGTGGAATGTGGTGTGTGGTGTGTGGAATGTGTGTGGAATGTGGTGTGTGGAATGTGGTGTGTGGAATGTGGTGTGTGGAATGTGTGTGGAATGTGGTGTGGAATGTGTGTGGAATGTGGTGTGTGGAATGTGTGTGGAATGTGGTGTGTGGAATGTGGTTTGTGGAATGTGGAGTGTGTGTGGAATTTGGTGTGGAATGTGGTGTGTGGAATGTGTGTGGTATGTGGTGTTGAATGTGGTGTGGAATGTGCGTGGAATGTGGTGTGGAATGTGGTGTGGAATGTGGTGTGTGGAATGTGTGTGGAATGTGTGTGGCATGTTGTGTGTGGAATGTGGTGTGTGGAATGTGTGAAATGTGGTGTGTGTTGAATGTGGTGTGTGGAATGTGGTGTGTGTGGTGTGTGTGGAATGTGTGTGGAATGTGGTGTATGGAATGTGTGTGGAATGTGGTGTGTGGAATGTTGGAATGTGTGTGGAATGTGGTGTGTGGAATGTGTGTGGAATGTTGTGTGTGGAATGTGGTGTGTGGAATGTGTGTGGAATGTGTGTGGAATGTGGTGTGTGGAATGTGGTGTGTGGAATGTGTGTGGAATGTGGTGTGTGGAATGTGGGTGGAATGTGGTGTCTGGAATGTGTGTGGAATGTGGTGTGTGGAATGTGTGTGGAATGTGTGTGGAATGTGGTGTGTGTGGTGTGTTGTGTGTGGAATGTGTGTGGTGTGTGGAATGTATGTGGAATGTGGTGTGTGGAATGTGTGTGGAATGTGTGTGGAATGTGTGTGGAATGTGCGTGGAATGTGTGTGGAATGTTTGTGGAATGTTGTGTGTGGAATGTGGTGTGGAATGTGGTGTGGAATGTGGTGTGGAATGTGGTGTGTGGAATGTGTGTGGAATGTGGTGTGTGGAATGTGGTGTGTGGAATGTGGTGTGTTGAATGTGGGTGGAATGTGGTGTGTGGAATGTTGTGTGTGTGTTGTGTGGTGTGTGTGTTGTGTGGTGTGTAATGTATGTGGAATGTGGTGTGTGGAATGTTTGTGGGATGTGGTGTGTGGAATGTGGAATGTGTGTGGAATGTGTGTAGAATGGTTGTGGAATTTGTGTGGAATGTGCATGGAATGTGTGTGGAATGTGTGTGGAATGTGTGTGGAATGTGGTGTGTGGAATGTGGTGTGTGGAATGTGGAATGTGTGTGGAATGTGGTGTGTGGAATGTGGTGTCTGGAATGTGGTGTGTGGTGTGTGGAATGTGGTGTGTGTGGTGTGTGTGTGTGTGTGTGGAATGTGGTGTGTGAAATGTATGTGGAATGTGGTGTGGAGTGTGTGTGGAATGTGTGTGGAATATGTGTGAAATGTCGTGTGTGTGGAATGTGTGTGGAATGTGGTGTGTGTGGAATGTGTGTGGGATGTGTGTGGAATGTGGTGTGTGTGGAATGTGGTGTGTGGAATGTGTGTGGAATGTGTGTGGAATGTGGTGTGTGGAATGTGTGTGGAATGTGGTGTGTGTGGAATGTGAAATGTGGTGTGTGTGGTGTGTGTGGAATGTGTGTGGAATGTGTGCTGAATGTGGTGTGTGGAATATGTGTGGAATGTGTATGGAATGTGGAATGTGTGTGGAATGTGTGTGGAATGTGGTGTGTGGAATGTGTGTGCAACGCACACAACAGCAAGGAACTATTCAACATCGTCAAAGAGTTTACCAACCCCACTGCCAACTCCAACGACATCACTCCCTCTCAAACACTTTGCGACTCCCTAGCCTCTTTCTTCCACGACAAAATCGCCAACATCCACAACAGCTTCGACAATCAACCCGCAACCCAACCGACCCAAACTACTTCCGAACATAAACCCCCTTCGAACATCCTTCACGACTGGAACCTAATCTCCACTGAGGACACCATTCGCCTAATGAACTCCATCCACTCAGGATCCCCTACAGACCCATGTCCCCACCACATCTTCAATAAAGCAAATTCCATCATCGCACCCCACCGCCGAGATGTCATCAACTGCTCCCTCAACTCCGCCACCTTCCCGGAAAGCTGGAAACACGCCGAACTCAGCGCCCTGCTGAAAAAACCCACAGCAGACCCCACCGAACTCAAAAACTACCGCCCCATCTCGCTCCTACCATTCCCAGCCAAAGTAATTGAAAAAGCCGTCAACAACCAGCTCGCCACCTTCCTCGAAACCAACAAATCCCTTGACTCCTCACAGTCCGGCTTCCGAGCCAAACACAGCACCGAAACCGCCCTCATCGCAGCTACAGACGACATTCGAACACTATTGGACAACGGAGACACAGTCGCCCTCATCCTCCTTGACCTCTCTGCAGCCTTTGACACAGTCTGTCATAGCACCCTTATACATCGCCTCAACAACATCGGAATTCAAGGGAAAGCTTTGGACTGGATCATCTCGTTCCTTGCCGGTAGAACTCAGAGAGTCCGCCTCCCACCGTTTACGTCAGAGGCTACCAAAGTCATCTGTGGTGTGCCACAAGGGTCTTCACTCAGCCCTACCCTCTTCAACGTCTACATGAGCCCCCTCGCGACCATCACACGCCAACACAACCTCAACATCATCTCCTACGCTGATGACACTCAACTGATCCTCTCACTCACCAAAGACCCTAACACCGCCAAAACCAACCTACATGAAGGGATGAAAGAAGTAGCCGAGTGGATGAAGCACAGCCGTCTCAAACTGAACTCGGACAAGACTGAAGTCCTCATCTTAGGTACCTACCCCTCCGCCTGGGACGACTCCTGGTGGCCAGCAGCCCTAAGAAAAGCTCCCATCCCAACGGACCACGCACGGAACCTGGGCGTCATCTTGGATTCCTCACTCTCGATGACCAGACAAGTCAACGCCGTTTCATCATCATGCTTCAACATTCTTCGCATGCTCAAAAAAACATTTAGCTGGATCCCCACCGAAACTAGAAAAACAGTTACCCACGCACTGGTTACAAGCCGCTTGGACTACGGTAACACCCTGTAAGCCGGAACCACAGCCAAACTACAGAAAAAACTCCAACGCATCCAAAACGCCTCAGCCAGACTCATACTAGACATTCCCCGCAAAGACCACATTTCCGGTCACCTGAAAGACCTCCACTGGCTCCCTGTCAACAAGAGGATAACGTTCCGTCTCCTCACCCACGCACACAAAGCCCTCTACGACCTAGGACCCGATTGCCTCAACACGCGACTTTCCTTCTACACCCCCTCCCGACAGCTACGCTCCTCCGACCAAGCCCTCGCTTCTGTTCCACGCATTACCAAAACGACCATGGGGGGAAGATCCTTCTCCTACTTAGCAGCTAAAACATGGAACTCCCTCCCCACTCAACTCCGCCTTACTCAAAACCACCTAGCCTTTAGAAAGCAGCTTAAAACCTGGATATTCGACAAGTAATTTCTCCACCCTTCCCCAAGCGCCTTGAAACCCTCTGGGTATGTAGTGTGCTATATAAATTATTTGACTTGACTTGACTTGACTTGGAATGTGGTGTGTGGAATATGTGTGGAATGTGTGTGGCATGTGGTGTGTGGAATGTGTGTGGAATGTGGTGTGTGGAATGTGTGTGGAATGTGGTGTGTGGAATGTGGTGTGTGGGATGTGGTGTGTGGAATGTGGTGTGTGGAATGTGTGTGGAATGTGGTGTGTGGAATGTGGTGTGTGGAATGTGGTGTGTGGGATGTGGTGTGTGGAATGTGGTGTGTGGAATGTGTGTGGAATGTGTGTGGAATGTGGTGTGTGGATTGTGGTGTGTGGTGTGTGGAATGTGGAATGTGGAATGTGGTGTGTGGAATGTGGTGTGTGGAATGTGGTGTGTGGAATGTGTGTGGAATGTGGTGTGGAATGTGGTGTGGAATGTGTGTGGAATGTGGTGTGTGGAATGTGGTTTGTGGAATGTGGAGTGTGTGTGGAATGTGGTGTGGAATGTGGTGTGTGGAATGTGTGTGGAATGTGGTGTTGAATGTGGTGTGGAATGTGGCGTGGAATGTGTGTGGAATGTGGTGTGGAATATGGTGTGTGGAATGTGTGTGGAATGTGTGTGGAATGTTGTGTGTGGAATGTGGTGTGTGAAATGTGGTGTGTGTTGAATGTGGTGTGTTGAATGTGGTGTGTGTGGTGTGTGTGGAATGTGTGTGGAATGTGGTGTATGGAATGTGTGTGGAATGTGGTGTGTGGAATGTGTGTGGAATGTGTGTGGAATGTGGTGTGTGGAATGTGGTGTGTGGAATGTGGTGTGTTGAATGTGGGTGGAATGTGGTGTGTGGAATGTGTTGTGTGTGTTGTGTGGTGTGTGGAATGTGTGTGGAATGTGTGAGGAATGTGGTGTGTGGAATGTGTGTGGAATGTGGAATGTGTGTGGAATGTGGTGTGTGGAATGTGTGTGGAATGTGTGTGGAATGTGGTGTGTGTGGAATGTGGTGTGTGGAATGTGTGTGGAATGTGTGTGGAATGTGGTGTGTGTGGAATGTGGTGTGTGGAATGTGGTATGTGGAATGTGGTGTGGTGTGTGTGTGTGTGTGGAATGTGTGTGGAATGTGTGTGGAATGTGGTGTGTGTGGAATGTGTGTGGAATGTGGTGTGTGGAATGTGTGTGGAATGTGTGTGGAATGTGTGTGGAATGTGGTGTGGAATGTGTGTGGAATGTGTGTGGAATGTGGTGTGTGGAATATGGTGTGTTGAATGCTACGCTCCTCCGACCAAGCCCTCGCTTCTGTTCCACGCATTACAAAAACGACCATGGGGGGAAGATCCTTCTCTTACTTAGCAGCTAAAACATGGAACTCCCTCCCCACTCACCTCTGCCTTACTCAAAACCACCTAGCCTTCAGAAAGCAGCTTAAAACCTGGATATTCGACAAGTAATTTCTCCACCCTTCCCCAAGCGCCTTGAAACCCTCTGGGTATGTAGTGTGCTATATAAATTATTTGACTTGACTTGGAATGTGGTGTGTGGAATATGTGTGGAATGTGTGTGGCATGTGGTGTGTGGAATGTGTGTGGAATGTGGTGTGTGGAATGTGTGTGGAATGTGGTGTGTGGAATGTGGTGTGTGGGATGTGGTGTGTGGAATGTGGTGTGTGGAATGTGTGTGGAATGTGGTGTGTGGAATGTGGTGTGTGGAATGTGTGTGGAATGTGTGTGGAATGTGGTGTGTGGAATGTGGTGTGTGGAATGTGGAATGTGGAATGTGTGTGGAATGTGGTGTGTGGAATGTGGTGTGTGGAATGTGGTGTGTGGAATGTGTGTGGAATGTGGTGTGGAATGTGGTGTGGAATGTGTGTGGAATGTGGTGTGTGGAATGTGTGTGGAATGTGGTGTGTGGAATGTGGTTTGTGGAATGTGGAGTGTGTGTGGAATGTGGTGTGGAATGTGTGTGGAATGTGGTGTTGAATGTGGTGTGGGATGTGGTGTGGAATGTGTGTGGAATGTGGTGTGGAATGTGGTGTGGAATGTGGTGTGTGGAATGTGTGTGGAATGTGTGTGGAATGTTGTGTGTGGAATGTGGTGTGTGGAATGTGTGAAATGTGGTGTGTGTTGAATGTGGTGTGTGGAATGTGGTGTGTGTGGTGTGTGTGGAATGTGTGTGGAATGTGGTGTATGGAATGTGTGTGGAATGTGGTGTGTGGAATGTGTGTGGAATGTGAGTGGAATGTGGTGTGTGGAATGTGGTGTGTGGAATGTGGTGTGTTGAATGTGGGTGGAATGTGGTGTGTGGAATGTGGTGTGTGTGTTGTGTGGTGTGTGGAATGTGTGTGGAATGTGTGAGGAATGTGGTGAGTGGAATGTGTGTGGAATGTGGAATGTGTGTGGAATGTGGTTTGTGGAATGTGTGTGGAATGTGTGTGGAATGTGTGTGGAATGTGGTGTGTTTGGAATGTGGTGTGTGGAATGTGTGTGGAATGTGGTGTGTGTGGAATGTGGTGTGTGGAATGTGGTATGTGGAATGTGGTGTGTGGTGTGTGTGTGTGGAATGTGTGTGGAATGTGGTGTGTGTGTGGAATGTGTGTGGAATGTGGTGTGTGGAATGTGTGTGGAATGTGTGTGAAATGTGTGTGGAATGTGGTGTGCAATGTGTGTGGAATGTGTGTGGAATGTGGTGTGTGGAATATGGTGTGTTGAATGTGTTTGGAATGTGTGTGGAATGTGGTGTGTGGAATGTGTGTGGAATGTTGTTTGTGGAATGTGGTGTGTGGAATGTGTGTGGAATGTGGTGTGTGGAATGTGGATGGAATGTGGTGTGTGGAATGTGTGTGGAATGTGTGTGGAATGTGTGTGGAATGTGTGTGGAATGTGGTGTGTGTGGTGTGTTGTGTGTGGAATGTGTGTGGTGTGTGAAATGTATGTGGAATGTGGTGTGTGGAATGTTTGTGGGAAGTGGTGTGTGGAATGTGGAATGTGTGTGGAATGTGTGTGGAATGTGTGTGGAATTTGTGTGGAATGTTTGTGGAATGTGTGTGAAATGTGTGTGGAATGTGCGTGGAATGTGTGTGGAATGTGTTGTGTGGAATGTGGTGTGTGGAATGTGGTGTGTGGAATGTGTGTGGAATGTGGTGTGTGGAATGTGTGTGGAATGTGTGTGGAATGTGTGTGGAATGTGGTGTGTGTGGTGTGTTGTGTGTGGAATGTGTGTGGTGTGTGAAATGTATGTGGAATGTGTGTGGAATGTGTGTGGAATGTGGTGTGTGGAATGTGGTGTCTGGAATGTGGTGTGTTGAATGTGATGTGTGGAATGTGGTGTGTGTGGTGTGTGTGTGTGTGTAATGTGGTGTGTGTGATGTGGTGTGTGAAATGTATGTGGAATGTGGTGTGGAATGTGTGTGGAATGTGTGTGGAATGTGGTGTGTGTGGAATGTGGTGTGTGGAATGTGTGTGGAATGTGTGTGGAATGTGGTGTGTGTGGAATGTGGAATGTGGTGTTTGTGGAATGTGTGTGGAATGTGTGCTGAATGTGGTGTGTGGAATGTGTGTGGAATGTGTATGGAATGTGAATGTGTGTGGAATGTGTGTGGAATGTGGTGTGTTGAATGTGTGTGGAATGTGTGTGGAATGTGGTGTGTGGAATGTGTGTGGAATGTGTGTGGAATGTGTGTGGCATGTGGTGTGTGGAATGTGTGTGGAATGTGGTGTGTGGAATGTGTGTGGAATGTGGTGTGTGGAATGTGTGTGGAATGTGCTGTGTGGAATGTGTGTGGAATGTGTGTGGAATGTGTGTGGAATGTGTGTGGAATGTGGTGTGAAATGTGTGTGGAATGTGTGTGGAATGTGGATTGTGGAATGTGTGTGGAATGTGGTGTGTTGTAGGTGTTTGGAATGTGTGTGGAATGTGGTGTGTGGAATGTGGTGTGTGGGATGTGGTGTGTGGAATGTGGTGTGTGGAATGTGTGTGGAATGTGTGTGGAATGTGTGTGGAATGTGGTGTGTGTGGTGTGGTGTGTGTGGAATGTGTGTGGAATGTGGTGTGTGTGTGGAATGTGTGTGGGATGTGTGTGGAATGTGGTGCATGTGGAATGTGGTGTGTGGAATGTGTGTGGAATGTGGTGTGTGGAATGTGTGTGGAATGTGGTGTGTGGAATGTGTGTGGAATGTGGTGTGTGGAATGTGTTTGGAATGTGTGTGGAATGTGTGTGGGATGTGTGTGGAATGTGGTGCATGTGGAATGTGGTGTGTGGAATGTGTGTGGAATGTGGTGTGTGGAATGTGTGTGGAATGTGGTGTGTGGAATGTGTGTGGAATGTGGTGTGTGGAATGTGTGTGGAATGTGTGTGGAATGTGTGTGGAATGTGGTGTGAAATGTGTGTGGAATGTGGATTGTGGAATGTGGTGTGTTGTAGGTGTTTGGAATGTGTGTGGAATGTGGTGTGTGGAATGTGGTGTGTGGGATGTGGTGTGTGGAATGTGGTGTGTGGAATGTGTGTGGAATGTGGTGTGTGTGGTGTGGTGTGTGTGGAATGTGTGTGGAATGTGGTGTGTGTGGAATGTGTGTGGAATGTGTGTGGAATGTGTGTGGCATGTGGTATGTGGAATGTGGTGTATGGAATGTGTGTGGAATGTTTGTGGAATGTGGTGTGTGGAATGTGGAATGTGGTGTGTGGAATGTGTGGAATGTGGAGTGTGGAACGTGGTGTGTGGAATGTGGTGTTTGGTGTGTGGTGTGTGGTGTGTGGTGTGTGGAATATGGTGTGTGGTGTGTGGAATATGGAATGTGTGTGGAATGTGGTGTGTGGAATGTGTGTGGAATGTGTGTGGAATGTGGTGTGTGGAATGTGTGTAGAATGTGTGTGGAATGTGTGTGGAATGTGGTGTATGGAATGTGGTGTGGAATGTGTGTGGAATGTGTGTGGAATGTGGTGTGTGGAATGTGTGTGGAATGTGTGTGGAATGTGGAGTGTGTGGAATGTGGAGTGTGTGTGTGTAATGTGGAGTGGTTCCACACACCACATTCCACACACCACATTCCACACACCACGATGTAATCTGGGATTCAAATCGTATCCAAATTGATTGTAACAATGTTTAACAATTTTTAAACTCAAATAATCTAAATTCAAAATTTTCATGGAAATAAAGTTTTAGTTTATTAAATGGGGAAAATGTTACTTTGCATGAAAAATATTTTTTAACCCCGAGTTTTGCAGCTTTTCATTTGAAATATCTGTGCTTTCTGCTGCTAACTTGTATTCCTGGTGAACAAAGTGTGTTTAAATGCAAAGTATGTTTAAGACTGCAGTACCGCTTCCTGTGTAGTGTGTGGAATGTGTGTGGAATGTGAAATGTGTGTGGTGTCCCTGGAGATATCCTCCAGATTCTCATTAGGCTCCACACAGATAATTATGCCCGGGTAAGATACGGAAAAGGAGGTAGGCTTACAGATAGGTTCCCTGTCCAACGCGGGGTAAGACAGGAATGTGTGTTGGCGGCGACCCTGTTTTGTTTATTTACGAACGGGGTGATAGAGCACCTGTGTAGAATCCCCAACATTGATGCGCCGCAATTGAACAGCAGTAGGGTGCCGGCGATTATGTTCGCGGATGACACCCTGCTGTTGTCAAAGACACCAATGGGGCTACAAAGGATCCTGGATGGATTCTTGGACTTCTGCAATAAAAGGGGATTAGAAATAAACCCAGCGAAGACCAAATTCATGACCCTGAGCCACAAGCATAAAAGTTGCCCAAATCCACGCCTGGGATCAACACCTCTGGAGAGAGTTCAAGTGATTGAGTATCTGGGCATAACACTCAACCAAAATTTAACCTGGGTGCCACACAAAACAAAAGCAACCACTAAACTAATCCAGAGGGCGGGCGCAATCACAAGAATCTCAAAAAAATCCCCCCTTCGTCCATTGGCACCAGCAATACAAATTTACAAGGCCCAAGCACGAGGAGGCATTACCTATGGGGCTGAACTATGGGGACACACACCGCTTCACTCTATACAAGTGGCCGAGAACAACTTCATTAGACACCTGACGGCCCTTCCCTCGAGCACTCCACTACTTCCGTTGAGAATGGACTTGGCATTGTGCCCAATTATTGAAGAACTGAGCCTCAAGCCATTGACTTATTGGAGGCGCCTGTGGAGTAGTCAAGATTTGGGCCACTATAGAAGTGAACTACAGGAGCTCCTCAGAACGATACAATTGTCCAAAATTCAATGGCTCAAGTATATTAGAGACATGTGTATGACCCTTGGAGTCCCAGAGCTATGGAATAATCCTGAACTAACGTCTGTAAGGCTTCCCCGGAAAGCACTCTCTAAACTTTTTTATGAGTTTATGTTGCAAAATTCTATCAGTTCAATCCGGGAGGGCTCTTTAACTGATATATTCACCAAAATAAAAGACTTTTATAGTTTCGAATATGTCCTTGATGCAATGTCCCCTGTGCACGTTAGAAAAATTTTCCTACAATGGAGATACAGCTCTCTACCGCTGAGGTCGCTCACCAAAAACTGGGATGGTAACCTGGCCTCACCCAACTGCCCTGCGTGTAATTACAAGTTAGAAAGTGACGTACACGTGGTCTTATTTTGCAAAGCTTATTGCAAAGTTAGGAGCTATTGGCTCATCCCGTACTTAAGGAACTTGGGCTTTCAAACTTATGCCCCAGCCTACAGAGTCCTTAAAACTGACCTTGCATCTCCAACAGTGTTTGTAATGGCGAAATTTCTGACGGCAATGTGGAGAGTTCGCGCAAAAATTATAAGGAATTCTACCGTGCCACGAACAATTTGTCCCTAAATTTAGTCTAAAAATGCACTTTTGAAACCTTGAAAATGATTCTAGTTTAAAAATGCACTTTTGAAACCCAGAAAATGATTTTATGGATTTTAACACTGATGAATTATTTTTAACACACAATTTTATTGTTGATGGTCTAATGTTTGTTTACCTGTACATCTTTTATGATCTTAACGATCGAAATAAAGATTGTTTGAATTGAATTGAAATGTGTGTGGAATGTGGTGTGTGGAATGTGTGTGGAATGTGGAGTGTGGAACGTGGTGTGTGGAATGTGGTGTTTGGTGTGTGGTGTGTGGTGTGTGGTGTGTGGAATATGGTGTGTGGTGTGTGGAATATGGAATGTGTGTGGAATGTGGTGTGTGGAATGTGTGTGGAATGTGTGTGGAATGTGGTGTGTGGAATGTGTGTAGAATGTGTGTGGAATGTGTGTGGAATGTGGTGTATGGAATGTGGTGTGGAATGTGTGTGGAATGTGTGTGGAATGTGGTGTGTGGAATGTGTGTGGAATGTGTGTGGAATGTGGAGTGTGTGGAATGTGGAGTGTGTGTGTGTAATGTGGAGTGGTTCCACACACCACATTCCACACACCACATTCCACACACCACGATGTAATCTGGGATTCAAATCGTATCCAAATTGATTGTAACAATGTTTAACAATTTTTAAACTCAAATAATCTAAATTCAAAATTTTCATGGAAATAAAGTTTTAGTTTATTAAATGGGGAAAATGTTACTTTGCATGAAAAATATTTTTTAACCCCGAGTTTTGCAGCTTTTCATTTGAAATATCTGTGCTTTCTGCTGCTAACTTGTATTCCTGGTGAACAAAGTGTGTTTAAATGCAAAGTATGTTTAAGACTGCAGTACCGCTTCCTGTGTAGTGTGTGGAATGTGTGTGGAATGTGAAATGTGTGTGGTGTCCCTGGAGATATCCTCCAGATTCTCATTAGGCTCCACACAGATAATTATGCCCGGGTAAGATACGGAAAAGGAGGTAGGCTTACAGATAGGTTCCCTGTCCAACGCGGGGTAAGACAGGAATGTGTGTTGGCGGCGACCCTGTTTTGTTTATTTACGAACGGGGTGATAGAGCACCTGTGTAGAATCCCCAACATTGATGCGCCGCAATTGAACAGCAGTAGGGTGCCGGCGATTATGTTCGCGGATGACACCCTGCTGTTGTCAAAGACACCAATGGGGCTACAAAGGATCCTGGATGGATTCTTGGACTTCTGCAATAAAAGGGGATTAGAAATAAACCCAGCGAAGACCAAATTTATGACCCTGAGCCACAAGCATAAAAGTTGCCCAAATCCACGCCTGGGATCAACACCTCTGGAGAGAGTTCAAGTGATTGAGTATCTGGGCATAACACTCAACCAAAATTTAACCTGGGTGCCACACAAAACAAAAGCAACCACTAAACTAATCCAGAGGGCGGGCGCAATCACAAGAATCTCAAAAAAATCCCCCCTTCGTCCATTGGCACCAGCAATACAAATTTACAAGGCCCAAGCACGAGGAGGCATTACCTATGGGGCTGAACTATGGGGACACACACCGCTTCACTCTATACAAGTGGCCGAGAACAACTTCATTAGACACCTGACGGCCCTTCCCTCGAGCACTCCACTACTTCCGTTGAGAATGGACTTGGCATTGTGCCCAATTAGTGAAGAACTGAGCCTCAAGCCATTGACTTATTGGAGGCGCCTGTGGAGTAGTCAAGATTTGGGCCACTATAGAAGTGAACTACAGGAGCTCCTCAGAACGATACAATTGTCCAAAATTCAATGGCTCAAGTATATTAGAGACATGTGTATGACCCTTGGAGTCCCAGAGCTATGGAATAATCCTGAACTAACGTCTGTAAGGCTTCCCCGGAAAGCACTCTCTAAACTTTTTTATGAGTTTATGTTGCAAAATTCTATCAGTTCAATCCGGGAGGGCTCTTTAACTGATATATTCACCAAAATAAAAGACTTTTATAGTTTCGAATATGTCCTTGATGCAATGTCCCCTGTGCACGTTAGAAAAATTTTCCTACAATGGAGATACAGCTCTCTACCGCTGAGGTCGCTCACCAAAAACTGGGATGGTAACCTGGCCTCACCCAACTGCCCTGCGTGTAATTACAAGTTAGAAAGTGACGTACACGTGGTCTTATTTTGCAAAGCTTATTGCAAAGTTAGGAGCTATTGGCTCATCCCGTACTTAAGGAACTTGGGCTTTCAAACTTATGCCCCAGCCTACAGAGTCCTTAAAACTGACCTTGCATCTCCAACAGTGTTTGTAATGGCGAAATTTCTGACGGCAATGTGGAGAGTTCGCGCAAAAATTATAAGGAATTCTACCGTGCCACGAACAATTTGTCCCTAAATTTAGTCTAAAAATGCACTTTTGAAACCTTGAAAATGATTCTAGTTTAAAAATGCACTTTTGAAACCCAGAAAATGATTTTATGGATTTTAACACTGATGAATTATTTTTAACACACAATTTTATTGTTGATGGTCTAATGTTTGTTTACCTGTACATCTTTTATGATCTTAACGATCGAAATAAAGATTGTTTGAATTGAATTGAAATGTGTGTGGAATGTGGTGTGTGGAATGTGTGTGGAATGTGGTGTGTGGAATGTGTGTGGAATGTGGTGTGTGTGGAATGTGGTGTGTGGAATGTGGTGTGTGGAATGTGTGTGGAATGTGTGTGGAATGTGGTGTGTGGAATGTGGTGTGTGTGGAATGTGGTGTGTGGAATGTTGTGTGTGGTGTGTGTGTGGAATGTGTGTGGAATGTGGTGTGTGTGTGGAATGTGTGTGGAATGTGTGTGGAATGTGTGTGGAATGTGGTGTGTGGAATGTGTGTGGAATGTGGTGTGTGGAATGTGTGTGGAATGTGTGTGGAATGTGGTGTGAAATGTGGTGTGTGGAATGTGTGTGGAATGTGGTGTGTTGAATGTGTTTGGAATGTGTGTGGAATGTGGTGTGTGGAATGTGTGTGGAATGGTGTGTGTGGAATGTGGTGTGTGGAATGTGTGTGGAATGTGTGTGGAATGTGGTGTGTGGAATGTGTGTGGAATGTGGTGTGTGGAATGTGGGTGGAATGTGGTGTCTGGAATGTGTGTGGAATGTGGTGTGTGGAATGTGTGTGGAATGTGTGTGGAATGTGGTGTGTGTGGTGTGTTGTGTGTGGAATGTGTGTGGTGTGTGGAATGTATGTGGAATGTGGTGTGTGGAATGTGTGTGGAATGTGTGTGGAATGTGTGTGAAATGTGCGTGGAATGTGTGTGGAATGTGTGTGGAATGTGGTGTGTGGAATGTGGTGTGGAATGTGGTGTGGAATGTGTTGTGGAATGTGGTGTGTGGAATGTGTGTGGAATGTGGTGTGTGGAATGTGGTGTGTGGAATGTGGTGTGTTGAATGTGGGTGGAATGTGGTGTGTGGAATGTGGTGTGTGTGTTGTGTGGTGTGTGTTGTGTGGTGTGTAATGTATGTGGAATGTGGTGTGTGGAATGTTTGTGGGATGTGGTGTGTGGAATGTGGAATGTGTGTGGAATGTGTGTGGAATGTGTGTGGAATTTGTGTGGAATGTGCATGGAATGTGTGTGGAATGTGTGTGGAATGTGTGTGGAATGTGGTGCGTGGAATGTGGTGTGTGGAATGTGGTGTGTGGAATGTGGAATGTGTGTGGAATGTGGTGTGTGGAATGTGGTGTCTGGAATGTGGTGTGTGGTGTGTGGAATGTGGTGTGTGTGGTGTGTGTGTGTGGAATGTGGTGTGTGAAATGTATGTGGAATGTGGTGTGGAGTGTGTGTGGAATGTGTGTGGAATATGTGTGGAATGTGGTGTGTGTGGAATGTGTGTGGAATGTGGTGTGTGTGGAATGTGTGTGGGATGTGTGTGGAATGTGGTGTGTGTGGAATGTGGTGTGTGGAATGTGTGTGGAATGTGTGTGGAATGTGGTGTGTGGAATGTGTGTGGAATGTGGTGTGTGTGGAATGTGGAATGTGGTGTGTGTGGTGTGTGTGGAATGTGTGTGGAATGTGGTGTGTGTGGAATGTGGAATGTGGTTTGTGTGGTGTGTGTGGAATGTGTGTGGAATGTGTGCTGAATGTGGTGTGTGGAATATGTGTGGAATGTGTATGGAATGTGGAATGTGTGTGGAATGTGTGTGGAATGTGGTGTGTGGAATGTGTGTGCAACGCACACAACAGCAAGGAACTATTCAACATCGTCAAAGAGTTTACCAACCCCACTGCCAACTCCAACGACATCACTCCCTCTCAAACACTTTGCGACACCCTAGCCTCTTTCTTCCACGACAAAATCGCCAACATCCACAACAGCTTCGACAATCAACCCGCAACCCAACCGACCCAAACTACTTCCGAACATAAACCCCCTTCGAACATCCTTCACGACTGGAACCTAATCTCCACTGAGGACACCATTCGCCTAATGAACTCCATCCACTCAGGATCCCCTACAGACCCATGTCCCCACCACATCTTCAATAAAGCAAATTCCATCATCGTACCCCACCTCCGAGATGTCATCAACTGCTCCCTCAACTCCGCCACCTTCCCGGAAAGCTGGAAACACGCCGAACTCAGCGCCCTGCTGAAAAACCCCACAGCAGACCCCACCGAACTCAAAAACTACCGCCCCATCTCGCTCCTACCATTCCCAGCCAAAGTAATTGAAAAAGCCGTCAACAACCAGCTCGCCACCTTCCTCGAAACCAACAAATCCCTTGACTCCTCACAGTCCGGCTTCCGAGCCAAACACAGCACCGAAACCGCCCTCATCGCAGCTACAGACGACATTCGAACACTATTGGACAACGGAGACACAGTCGCCCTCATCCTCCTTGACCTCTCTGCAGCCTTTGACACAGTCTGTCATAGCACCCTTATACATCGCCTCAACAACATCGGAATTCAAGGGAAAGCTTTGGACTGGATCATCTTGTTCCTTGCCGGTAGAACTCAGAGAGTCCGCCTCCCACCGTTTACGTCAGAGGCTACCAAAGTCATCTGCGGCGTGCCACAAGGGTCTTCACTCAGCCCTACCCTCTTCAACGTCTACATGAGCCCCCTCGCGACCATCCCACGCCAACACAACCTCAACATCATCTCCTACGCTGATGACACTCAACTGATCCTCTCACTCACCAAAGACCCTAACACCGCCAAAACCAACCTACATGAAGGGATGAAAGAAGTAGCCGAGTGGATGAAGCACAGCCGTCTCAAACTGAACTCGGACAAGACTGAAGTCCTCATCTTAGGTACCTACCCCTCCGCCTGGGACGACTCCTGGTGGCCAGCAGCCCTAGGAAAAGCTCCCATCCCAACGGACCACGCACGGAACCTGGGCGTCATCTTGGATTCCTCACTCTCGATGACCAGACAAGTCAACGCCGTTTCATCATCATGCTTCAACATTCTTCGCATGCTCAAAAAAACATTTAGCTGGATCCCCACCGAAACTAGAAAAACAGTTACCCACGCACTGGTTACAAGCCGCTTGGACTACGGTAACACCCTGTACGCCGGAACCACAGCCAAACTACAGAAAAAACTCCAACGCATCCAAAACGCCTCAGCCAGACTCATACTAGACATTCCCCGCAAAGACCACATTTCCGGTCACCTGAAAGACCTCCACTGGCTCCCCGTCAACAAGAGGATAACGTTTCGTCTCCTCACCCACGCACACAAAGCCCTCTACGACCTAGGACCCGATTGCCTCAACACGCGACTTTCCTTCTACACCCCCTCCCGACAGCTACGCTCCTCCGACCAAGCCCTCGCTTCTGTTCCACGCATTACCAAAACGACCATGGGGGGAAGATCCTTCTCCTACTTAGCAGCTAAAACATGGAACTCCCTCCCCACTCACCTCCGCCTTACTCAAAACCACCTAGCCTTCAGAAAGCAGCTTAAAACCTGGATATTCGACAAGTAATTTCTCCACCCTTCCCCAAGCGCCTTGAAACCCTCTGGGTATGTAGTGTGCTATATAAATTATTTGACTTGACTTGACTTGACTTGGAATGTGGTGTGTGGAATATGTGTGGAATGTGTGTGGAATGTGTGTGGCATGTGGTGTGTGGAATGTGTGTGGAATGTGGTGTGTGGAATGTGTGTGGAATGTGGTGTGTGGAATGTGGTGTGTGGGATGTGGTGTGTGGAATGTGGTGTGTGGAATGTGTGTGGAATGTGGTGTGTGGAATGTGGTGTGTGGAATGTGGTGTGTGGGATGTGGTGTGTGGAATGTGGTGTGTGGAATGTGTGTGGAATGTGGTGTGTGGAATGTGGTGTGTGGTGTGTGGAATGTGGAATGTGTGTGGAATGTGGTGTGTGGAATGTGGTGTGTGGAATGTGGTGTGTGGAATGTGTGTGGAATGTGGTGTGGAATGTGTGTGGAATGTGGTGTGTGGAATGTGTGTGGAATGTGGTGTGTGGAATGTGGTTTGTGGAATGTGGAGTGTGTGTGGAATTTGGTGTGGAATGTGGTGTGTGGAATGTGTGTGGAATGTGGTGTTGAATGTGGTGTGGAATGTGGTGTGTGGAATGTGTGTGGAATGTGTGTGGCATGTTGTGTGTGGAATGTGGTGTGTGGAATGTGTGAAATGTGGTGTGTGTTGAATGTGGTGTGTGGAATGTGGTGTGTGTGGTGTGTGTGGAATGTGTGTGGAATGTGGTGTATGGAATGTGTGTGGAATGTGGTGTGTGGAATGTTGGAATGTGTGTGGAATGTGGTGTGTGGAATGTGTGTGGAATGTTGTGTGTGGAATGTGGTGTGTGGAATGTGTGTGGAATGTGTGTGGAATGTGGTTTGTGGAATGTGGTGTGTGGAATGTGTGTGGAATGTGGTGTGTGGAATGTGGGTGGAATGTGGTGTCTGGAATTTGTGTGGAATGTGGTGTGTGGAATGTGTGTGGAATGTGTGTGGAATGTGGTGTGTGTGGTGTGTTGTGTGTGGAATGTGTGTGGTGTGTGGAATGTATGTGGAATGTGGTGTGTGGAATGTGTGTGGAATGTGTGTGGAATGTGTGTGGAATGTGCGTGGAATGTGTGTGGAATGTTTGTGGAATGTGGTGTGTGGAATGTGGTGTGGAATGTGGTGTGGAATGTGGTGTGGAATGTGGTGTGTGGAATGTGTGTGGAATGTGGTGTGTGGAATGTGGTGTGTGGAATGTGGTGTGTTGAATGTGGGTGGAATGTGGTGTGTGGAATGTGGTGTGTGTGTTGTGTGGTGTGTGTGTTGTGTGGTGTGTAATGTATGTGGAATGTGGTGTGTGGAATGTTTGTGGGATGTGGTGTGTGGAATGTGGAATGTGTGTGGAATGTGTGTGGAATGTGTGTGGAATTTGTGTGGAATGTGCATGGAATGTGTGTGGAATGTGTGTGGAATGTGTGTGGAATGTGGTGTGTGGAATGTGGTGTGTGGAATGTGGTGTGTGGAATGTGGAATGTGTGTGGAATGTGGTGTGTGGAATGTGGTGTCTGGAATGTGGTGTGTGGTGTGTGGAATGTGGTGTGTGTGGTGTGTGTGTGTGTGGAATGTGGTGTGTGAAATGTATGTGGAATGTGGTGTGGAGTGTGTGTGGAATGTGTGTGGAATATGTGTGGAATGTCGTGTGTGTGGAATGTGTGTGGAATGTGGTGTGTGTGGAATGTGTGTGGGATGTGTGTGGAATGTGGTGTGTGTGGAATGTGGTGTGTGGAATGTGTGTGGAATGTGTGTGGAATGTGGTGTGTGGAATGTGTGTGGAATGTGTGTGGAATGTGGTGTGTGTGGAATGTGGAATGTGGTGTGTGTGGTGTGTGTGGAATGTGTGCTGAATGTGGTGTGTGGAATATGTGTGGAATGTGTATGGAATGTGGAATGTGTGTGGAATGTGTGTGGAATGTGGTGTGTGGAATGTGTGTGCAACGCACACAACAGCAAGGAACTATTCAACATCGTCAAAGAGTTTACCAACCCCACTGCCAACTCCAACGACATCACTCCCTCTCAAACACTTTGCGACTCCCTAGCCTCTTTCTTCCACGACAAAATCGCCAACATCCACAACAGCTTCGACAATCAACCCGCAACCCAACCGACCCAAACTACTTCCGAACATAAACCCCCTTCGAACATCCTTCACGACTGGAACCTAATCTCCACTGAGGACACCATTCGCCTAATGAACTCCATCCACTCAGGATCCCCTACAGACCCATGTCCCCACCACATCTTCAATAAAGCAAATTCCATCATCGCACCCCACCGCCGAGATGTCATCAACTGCTCCCTCAACTCCGCCACCTTCCCGGAAAGCTGGAAACACGCCGAACTCAGCGCCCTGCTGAAAAACCCCACAGCAGACCCCACCGAACTCAAAAACTACCGCCCCATCTCGCTCCTACCATTCCCAGCCAAAGTAATTGAAAAAGCCGTCAACAACCAGCTCGCCACCTTCCTCGAAACCAACAAATCCCTTGACTCCTCACAGTCCGGCTTCCGAGCCAAACACAGCACCGAAACCGCCCTCATCGCAGCTACAGACGACATTCGAACACTATTGGACAACGGAGACACAGTCGCCCTCATCCTCCTTGACCTCTCTGCAGCCTTTGACACAGTCTGTCATAGCACCCTTATACATCGCCTCAACAACATCGGAATTCAAGGGAAAGCTTTGGACTGGATCATCTCGTTCCTTGCCGGTAGAACTCAGAGAGTCCGCCTCCCACCGTTTACGTCAGAGGCTACCAAAGTCATCTGCGGCGTGCCACAAGGGTCTTCACTCAGCCCTACCCTCTTCAACGTCTACATGAGCCCCCTCGCGACCATCGCACGCCAACACAACCTCAACATCATCTCCTACGCTGATGACACTCAACTGATCCTCTCACTCACCAAAGACCCTAACACCGCCAAAACCAACCTACATGAAGGGATGAAAGAAGTAGCCGAGTGGATGAAGCACAGCCGTCTCAAACTGAACTCGGACAAGACTGAAGTCCTCATCTTAGGTACCTACCCCTCCGCCTGGGACGACTCCTGGTGGCCAGCAGCCCTAGGAAAAGCTCCCATCCCAACGGACCACGCACGGAACCTGGGCGTCATCTTGGATTCCTCACTCTCGATGACCAGACAAGTCAACGCCGTTTCATCATCATGCTTCAACATTCTTCGCATGCTCAAAAAAACATTTAGCTGGATCCCCACCGAAACTAGAAAAACAGTTACCCACGCACTGGTTACAAGCCGCTTGGACTACGGTAACACCCTGTACGCCGGAACCACAGCCAAACTACAGAAAAAACTCCAACGCATCCAAAACGCCTCAGCCAGACTCATACTAGACATTCCCCGCAAAGACCACATTTCCGGTCACCTGAAAGACCTCCACTGGCTCCCCGTCAACAAGAGGATAACGTTCCGTCTCCTCACCCACACACACAAAGCCCTCTACGACCTAGGACCCGATTGCCTCAACACGCGACTTTCCTTCTACACCCCCTCCCGACAGCTACGCTTCTCCGACCAAGCCCTCGCTTCTGTTCCACGCATTACCAAAACGACCATGGGGGGAAGATCCTTCTCCTACTTAGCAGCTAAAACATGGAACTCCCTCCCCACTCACCTCCGCCTTACTCAAAACCACCTAGCCTTCAGAAAGCAGCTTAAAACCTGGATATTCGACAAGTAATTTCTCCACCCTTCCCCAAGCGCCTTGAAACCCTCTGGGTATGTAGTGTGCTATATAAATTATTTGACTTGACTTGACTTGACTTGGAATGTGGTGTGTGGAATATGTGTGGAATGTGTGTGGAATGTGTGTGGCATGTGGTGTGTGGAATGTGTGTGGAATGTGGTGTGTGGAATGTGTGTGGAATGTGGTGTGTGGAATGTGGTGTGTGGGATGTGGTGTGTGGAATGTGGTGTGTGGAATGTGTGTGGAATGTGGTATGTGGAATGTGGTGTGTGGAATGTGGTGTGTGGGATGTGGTGTGTGGAATGTGGTGTGTGGAATGTGTGTGGAGTGTGTGTGGAATGTGGTGTGTGGATTGTGGTGTGTGGTGTGTGGAATGTGGAATGTGTGTGGAATGTGGTGTGTGGAATGTGGTGTGTGGAATGTGGTGTGTGGAATGTGTGTGGAATGTGGTGTGGAATGTGGTGTGGAATGTGTGTGGAATGTGGTGTGTGGAATGTGTGTGGAATGTGGTGTGTGGAATGTGGTTTGTGGAATGTGGAGTGTGTGTGGAATGTGGTGTGGAATGTGGTGTGTGGAATGTGTGTGGAATGTGGTGTTGAATGTGGTGTGGAATGTGGTGTGGAATGTGTGTGGAATGTGGTGTGGAATGTGGTGTGGAATATGGTGTGTGGAATGTGTGTGGAATGTGTGTGGAATGTTGTGTGTGGAATGTGGTGTGTGGAATGTGTGAAATGTGGTGTGTGTTGAATGTGGTGTGTGGAATGTGGTGTGTGTGGTGTGTGTTGAATGTGTGTGGAATGTGGTGTATGGAATGTGTGTGGAATGTGGTGTGTGGAATGTGTGTGGAATGTGTGTGGAATGTGGTGTATGGAAGGTGGTGTGTGGAATGTGGTGTGTTGAATGTGGGTGGAATGTGGTGTGTGGAATGTGTTGTGTGGTGTGTGGAATGTGTGTGGAATGTGTGAGGAATGTGGTGTGTGGAATGTGTTTGGAATGTGGAATGTGTGTGGAATGTGGTGTGTGGAATGTGTGTGGAATGTGAGTGGAATGTGGTGTGTGTGGAATGTGGTGTGTGGAATGTGTGTGGAATGTGTGTGGAATGTGGTGTGTGTGGAATGTGGTGTGTGGAATGTGGTATGTGGAATGTGGTGTGGTGTGTGTGTGTGTGTGGAATGTGTGTGGAATGTGTGTGGAATGTGGTGTGTGTGTGGAATGTGTGTGGAATGTGGTGTGTGGAATGTGTGTGGAATGTGTGTGGAATGTGTGTGGAATGTGGTGTGGAATGTGTGTGGAATGTGTGTGGAATGTGGTGTGTGGAATATGGTGTGTTGAATGCTACGCTCCTCCGACCAAGCCCTCGCTTCTGTTCCACGCATTACCAAAACGACCATGGGGGGAAGATCCTTCTCTTACTTAGCAGCTAAAACATGGAACTCCCTCCCCACTCACCTCCGCCTTACTCAAAACCACCTAGCCTTCAGAAAGCAGCTTAAAACCTGGATATTCGACAAGTAATTTCTCCACCCTTCCCCAAGCGCCTTGAAACCCTCTGGGTATGTAGTGTGCTATATAAATTATTTGACTTGACTTGACTTGACTTGGAATGTGGTGTGTGGAATATGTGTGGAATGTGTGTGGCATGTGGTGTGTGGAATGTGTGTGGAATGTGGTGTGTGGAATGTGTGTGGAATGTGGTGTGTGGAATGTGGTGTGTGGGATGTGGTGTGTGGAATGTGGTGTGTGGAATGTGTGTGGAATGTGGTGTGTGGAATGTGGTGTGTGGAATGTGGTGTGTGGGATGTGGTGTGTGGAATGTGGTGTGTGGAATGTGTGTGGAATGTGTGTGGAATGTGGTGTGTGGAATGTGGTGTGTGGAATGTGGAATGTGGAATGTGTGTGGAATGTGGTGTGTGGAATGTGGTGTGTGGAATGTGGTGTGTGGAATGTGTGTGGAATGTGGTGTGGAATGTGGTGTGGAATGTGTGTGGAATGTGGAATGTGTGTGGAATGTGGTGTGTGGAATGTGTGTGGAATGTGTGTGGAATGTGGTGTGTGTGGAATGTGGTGTGTGGAATGTGTGTGGAATGTGGTGTGTGTGGAATGTGGTGTGTGGAATGTGGTATGTGGAATGTGGTGTGTGTGTGTGGAATGTGTGTGGAATGTGGTGTGTGTGTGGAATGTGTGTGGAATGTGGTGTGTGGAATGTGTGTGCAACGCACACAACAGCAAGGAACTATTCAACATCGTCAAAGAGTTTACCAACCCCACTGCCAACTCCAACGACATCACTCCCTCTCAAACACTTTGCGACTCCCTAGCCTCTTTCTTCCACGACAAAATCGCCAACATCCACAACAGCTTCGACAATCAACCCGCAACCCAACCGACCCAAACTACTTCCGAACATAAACCCCCTTCGAACATCCTTCACGACTGGAACCTAATCTCCACTGAGGACACCATTCGCCTAATGAACTCCATCCACTCAGGATCCCCTACAGACCCATGTCCCCACCACATCTTCAATAAAGCAAATTCCATCATCGTACCCCACCTCCGAGATGTCATCAACTGCTCCCTCAACTCCGCCACCTTCCCGGAAAGCTGGAAACACGCCGAACTCAGCGCCCTGCTGAAAAAACCCACAGCAGACCCCACCGAACTCAAAAACTACCGCCCCATCTCGCTCCTACCATTCCCAGCCAAAGTAATTGAAAAAGCCGTCAACAACCAGCTCGCCACCTTCCTCGAAACCAACAAATCCCTTGACTCCTCACAGTCCAGCTTCCGAGCCAAACACAGCACCGAAACCGCCCTCATCGCAGCTACAGACGACATTCGAACACTATTGGACAACGGAGACACAGTCGCCCTCATCCTCCTTGACCTCTCTGCAGCCTTTGACACAGTCTGTCATAGCACCCTTATACATCGCCTCAACAACATCGGAATTCAAGGGAAAGCTTTGGACTGGATCATCTCGTTCCTTGCCGGTAGAACTCAGAGAGTCCGCCTCCCACCGTTTACGTCAGAGGCTACCAAAGTCATCTGCGGCGTGCCACAAGGGTCTTCACTCAGCCCTACCCTCTTCAACGTCTACATGAGCCCCCTCGCGACCATCGCACGCCAACACAACCTCAACATCATCTCCTACGCTGATGACACTCAACTGATCCTCTCACTCACCAAAGACCCTAACACCGCCAAAACCAACCTACAGGAAGGGATGAAAGAAGTAGCCGAGTGGATGAAGCACAGCCGTCTCAAACTGAACTCGGACAAGACTGAAGTCCTCATCTTAGGTACCTACCCCTCCGCCTGGGACGACTCCTGGTGGCCAGCAGCCCTAGGAAAAGCTCCCATCCCAACGGACCACGCACGGAACCTGGGCGTCATCTTGGATTCCTCACTCTCGATGACCAGACAAGTCAACGCCGTTTCATCATCATGCTTCAACATTCTTCGTGTAGGAGAGTAGGGTCTGCAATCCTATGATCACCCAGATTTTTGCTTTTTGCTGCACTGGTTTACGACTTTCCCTGGCTGTGGGCCTGCTAATCAGACCCACAGCCTAGCTGTTCTCTCTATCCAAATTGTACTCAGGTACTGAATTGGCACTGGGCCCTCTCCAAGTCCCTGTACCCAGGGCTGAGGTGTACCCAGAAGTCTCCCAGGGGCTGAAGCATGTATTATGCCACCCCTGGGCTGACTAACTAAACTGACACAACTGGCTGCACGACAGCTGGGGCAAGGTGGTGTACTCACCCTTTGCTTTAGATATAGTATACCTATATCTAACCCTAAAATGGACACACAGATCTCCTATCAGTCACTCCTATGGCAGGCCTTAACAATCCTGAAGGCAGAGTGCTTGGAATCGTGTGAGATGGTGCTCTGGCATGAGCTGAGCCTGTCTGCGGCTTTCGGGATCCATCCCTTAGCCGTTTCCATGATATCGCATACCATATACTCTTAAGTGCATTATAATCCTCGCGGTTATATGCCAACTCTGGTATCGCTTTATCAAAACATGTCGAGTAAGGTGTCATACGAATTGGAATACTAACCCCTCGCCAATTCTGGCGACGGGGTTAGCATTCCACCCTTCTAGAGGGACACGACATGTATGTAACCCCTAACCCCGGTTAAAGTCAAACAGAGCCTCAGCTCCACAAAATGGATGCTGCCACCGAGACACAAGTCTGCCCTCCTACTGCTGGGAGTCCTCCCAGAGCAGGAGATAAGGACAAAGGGTTTCCTGCCAGGGGCGGTGCCAGCACCGTCCCAGACAGGGTTTTGTGTATTGTAGGTAGGCAGGGCTTTAGAGGAAGGTGACTGCACGTGGCACCCCGGTGCTCACTGTGCATAGGCTGGCTGGAACCAGTTCCAGGGTCACTCCAGACCCTGTGCTGGGGAAAAGCCCGCCAAGGAAGTGGGTGTAACCACCCCCCTCCTAGTCCCACCCATAGGGCAGGACTTAGTCGCGTGCCAGCCCCTTTTTACAGGATAAAGGTAGGAACTGGCCCCCTTCCAAATCAGATCATCTTTGAATCCTGAAACTACTTTCCACGAAAGGAACTCAAGACTTCTTCCTAAGATTTCTCCCTTGTGACTAAGGAGTAGTCACCCTGCATCCGCAGGCACCATCTTAAGAACACTGCGGTCTGCTGCAAGTCTCTCCTCCGGATCAAGACTGCCCAGCTCGACAAGAACCGGCTTCCCTGGCACCTCTGACCTCTACCTGCATCATCAGTCACGCTGAGATTCGTGGGTGTGACGAGACCTCGAGGGACCGGCCATCTTCAAGACTGCACGACTTCTTTCCAGCAAGCCCGCCGAGTAATTTCCTGGTGAGTGCTTTGGGGTCCGAGAAGCCCCGACCCTGAGCAGCTCCAGCACCGAAGTGCAGCCTCCCAGCATCTCCACGATCTGCGTGGGGCCCTTCTGCTTTTTGCTGCTCACCGCGTTGTTTGGCTACTAGCCCGCTGGCTTGTGGCCTTCTGAACGACGCCCAACGACATTTCTGCTGCTGGTCTGGTTGCTCCAGGCTGGCCCTTGCTCCCTTCCAAAAGAGGAGCACCCCGGACCCTCCTGGTCCACTCAAGACGCCATTTTGAGTCCACCGCGTGGGCTTGAATTAGCCAAGGCTTGTTGCCCAATCCTGGGTAACTTCGACGCCGACAGCTTCATCCATCGTGGGACAACTCGCCTCTCCATCCTGGTCGCCGACAACGCCTCCTGGTCCGTGAGATCTGCAGAGCCAGCGTCGCCCACTCACCTAGTCGAGGTGACTTCGCCCGGTGCCATCCTGGTGCCCACTTAATCACTGGCTAGTGATTCAAGAACTTGGTCCCCTCTGCTTTCAGGTTTTCTTCTTCCTTGATCCAGGCTTGGATCCATCGAACTTTCCTTCACTGGTCGCCTGCCAGCAACTTCCTTCTTCCAGGCTCCTGGTCCGGCAACGAGATCCCCGACGTCTTTTCAGACCTATGCAGCTGCAGCCCCTGGGCTAGGTAACTTCGGCACTTCGGTGTCCCAGCATAGCCTCACTATCCTAGGGTCAGGATCCACTGTCGTTTTCTTCCTACCAGGTCGGGTTCGCCCGTGAACACTAACTTTGCCTTTACTAGCTTCCATAGACTTTGTCCCGCATCCCGCGTGAGAGTGCACACTCTGCACCCGAGTCCCCTAGGTCTCCTAGAAGTAATCTAACGATTCCCTAGTTAAGTCCTAGCGATTCCAAAGCCTATTAGTACTGTACTTACCTGCTAGTAATTTCGCATTCCACTTTTAGAATATATGGTTTTTCGTGCCCCTCGGGCATTTGTGTATAACGTGCTAACTTAAGTATTTTCATAAGAGTTTTGTTGTGTGCCTAGCACCCTGTCCTCATAAAGAGTACAGGGTTGTTGTGATTCTAATAAATACATTGTTTATTTTCATAACACTTGTGTGGTGTCCTTTCACTGGGTGTTCAAGGGGTAATGTGATGGTAAAACAGCTGGCTTAACACGCCCTCTAGAGTCTTAGCCTTAGACTGCTCGTATCCATGCTACTAGGATAGCTGGTCTATAAGGTTGACTTACAACCAATCATCAATAAGGGTTGTTTGGACTGATATATAGTGATCACTAGAATAGTGAGCACTGCACATCAGGGCCAACTTCTCACATTGGTGAGCAGCGGTTGGGATTTGAGCTTGCTGTTGTTTTACCACACATGCCCTAAGAATATCTTGTGAAAGATCACATAAGTACTAAAGGTACATATAACTTAGCTTAGAATACTCTGAGTTCTACTGAACCAGCTGTTGTAGCTCCTAGGGCCTAGCACACCCTAAACTACAACTCTAGCAAGGGATCAGTAGGCAAACATATAGTGTAGGTAAGTGCACCACTTACACCTCACTAGAAAAGCATGTCTACCCAGGGAGATTCTACTGAGACTCCCCTGGTCAGTGTTGACCCTCCACAGGTCACTTCAAGATATGCAGCTCTCAGTTTCCAGGAGATGAGACAGATCTGTGTCTCCAGAAAACTGAAGCAGGGGTCTAACCCCACCATTCCCTTTCTGATAGGTCTCTTAGAGACATATGATGCCAGAAAGCTTTCTCAGTTACATGAGAACATGCCAGCCTTAGAGGGGACCTCTGGGGATCCAGACCTCCCCAACACTGCTACTGCAGTTGAGGAGGAGGAGGATCAGGAGGAACTCTCTGGGGATGAGGTAGACAAAGGTCTTGAGGTAGTCAGAAGGCTAACCAGGACCAACTTAGACTTACTTGGGCTAGGATCTGGGGGACCCCCAGTACTAACCCGAAGTGGGCCTAACCTTGGAGTTAGGAGAGATAGATCTCTTTCTAGGGACTCCAATAGATCTCTGCACTCTAATGCCTCTTCTCAGGGGAGAAGGAATCCTCCACAGAGGAGATTTACTTCCCCTCAGAGAAAAGAGCATGAAGCTAGAATGAGACAAGCTGAACTGAGGATTGAAAGGGAAGAACTTGCCCTGGCCAAAGAGAAGCTTGCCTTTGCTAGAGAGCAGCAGATGAGTGGGCTAGCTCCCACTGGTGGCAGCAATCTCCCAAGAGATAGAGAGAAGGGTTTAGATACTAAACACCTGACTAAAATAGTGCCCCCCTTTAAGCAAGGGGATGATATCCAGAAATGGATGGCTGCTCTGGAGAGGGCCTGCACTGTGCAGTGCATTCCCCAGAGTCAGTGGGCAGCTATACTGTGGCTCTCCTTTGATGGTAAAGGTAGAGATAAGCTCCTCACTACAAGAGTAGAGGATGCTAACAATTACCAGGTCCTGAAGAATACACTGGTTGATGGGTTTGGTTTAACCACTGAGCAGTACAGGTTGCTGTTCAGAGACACCCAGAAAACTCAGTCTCAGGACTGGTCTGACTTTGTGGATTGTGCCACTAAGGCTTTGGAGGGCTGGTTGCTGGGTAGCAAGGTTACAGATTACACAGGATTGTATAATCTAATGATGAGAGAACAAATTTTAAACAATTGTCAGAACCAGTTGTTGCACCAGCACCTTGTTGATTCAGATCTGACCTCTCCCCAAGAATTGGGAAAGAAGGCAGACAAATGGGTCAGGACAAGGATCAAGCAGAACCAGAACCAGAACCAGGGTGGTCAGAAGAAAGCAGACCAGAAGGGTAATGTTAAGAATGAGCAAAATGACCAGAAGTCTTCACCAGGTCCCCAACAAACCAAAGAGGGTGGGGGTCAGGCTTCCCAGAAGAAGAAGACTCAAGAAGGCCAGTCAAAAAGGTGGTGCCAGTACTGTAAAAGTAAATCTCACTGGTTTAGTGAGTGCACCAAAAGAGGAGGACAAACTCCTGCCACTACAGCCCCTAAGGCAACTGCACCCCCTAGTACAGTCAGTAGTGGTAGTGTACCTCCCAAGGCATTAGTTGGGTTAACCTTGGGTACTGAGGGGTCTGACAACTTAGTTGGCACACTCACTCAGGCTGTCCTTGTCTGTACAGGGGATATGGATATGTCCCCTGAAATAAGTCCCAATACTTTGGGCAAATACAGGCAGACACCTTTGATAAATGGCAAAATGGCTCAGGCCTATAGGGACACTTGTGCCAGTGTCACCATGGTGACACCTAACTTTGTGGACCCTGGACAGATCATGCCAGGTACTGATTTCCTGGTGACCAATGCCAGCAATGTCACTACTAGTCATAGTGTGGCAATTGTGGCTTTCTCCTGGGGTGGAGTGAAGGGACAAAAGAAAGTTGTAGTCAGTTCAGACCTCCCAGTTGATTGTTTGTTGGGCAATGATTTGGAGTCATCACAATGGTCAGAAGTGGAGCAGAGGACTCACATGGAAATGTTAGGCTTGCCAGCACATGTGCTTGCTGTGACTAGGTCACAGGCCAGAAAATGCCCCACTGAACAGGTGCTGGATCCTGAAATGATGGACCAAACACCCTCCAAGAAGAAGAGCAGTAAGGGTAAGGCTTTGCCTTCCCCCTTGCCCCAGGTTGAGGATCAAGTCTCTGAGGAGGCTGATCTGGAAGAGCTGAGGGAAACTGAGCCTAAAGAGCTTGAACTTGATCAAGTTGAGTTTCTGGGCTCAGGGGGACCCTCCAGAGCAGACCTGGGGAAGGAACAGTTGAGCTGCCCTTCCCTTGAACCCCTCAGACAGCAGGCTGCTGCTGAGGCTGCAGGGAATGCCACAGGTGCCCACAGGGTATACTGGGAAGATGGACTCCTGTACTCTGAGTCAAGAGACCCCAAGCCTGGTGCAACCAGGAGGCTGGTCATCCCCTTGTCTCTGAGAGGTTTCCTTCTCACCTTGGCCCATGAGATTCCCCTTGCAGGTCACTTAGGTCAGACAAAGACTTGGGACAGGCTTGTCTCACACTTTCACTGGCCCCATATGAATGAGAATACCAAGGAGTTTTGTCGCTCCTGTGTCACTTGCCAAGCCAGTGGTAAGTCAGGTGGCACAACAAAGGCCCCCCTCATACCACTACCTGTGGTGGGGGTTCCCTTTGAAAGAGTGGGGATTGACATTGTTGGTCCAATGGAACCCCAGACAGCATCAGGGCACAAGTTTATACTGGTGGTAGTGGATCATGCCACCAGGTATCCTGAAGCTATTCCCCTTAGGACCACTACAGCACCTGTAGTGGCAAGAGCCCTAGTTGGAGTGTTCTCCAGAGTGGGTTTCCCTAAGGAGGTCGTTTCTGACAGAGGTACAAACTTCATGTCAGGATATCTGACTGCAATGTGGAAAGAGTGTGGTGTGAACTACAAGTTCACCACACCCTACCACCCACAATGCAATGGGCTTGTTGAGAGATTCAACAGGACCCTGAAAGGAATGATTCATGGACTACCTGAAACTCTTAGGAGAAGATGGGATGTCCTGATCCCCTGCCTCTTGTTTGCTTACAGAGAGGTCCCACAGAAGGGGGTTGGCTACAGCCCTTTTGAGCTTCTGTATGGGCATCCTGTAAGAGGACCCCTGTGTTTGGTGAAGGAAGGATGGGAGAGACCTCTCAAAAAGCCTGCAACCAACATAGTGGACTATGTACTTGGTCTCCGCTCCAGGATGGCTGAGTATATGGAAAAGGCATCCAAAAACCTTGAGGCCAGCCAAGAACTTCAAAAAGCTTGGCATGACCAAAAGGCTGTTCTGACTGTGTACCAGCCAGGACAGAAGGTGTGGGTGCTGGAGCCAGTGGCCCCAGCAGCTCTGAAAGACAAATGGTCTGGGCCCCACACCATCATTGAGCAAAAGGGAGAGGTTACCTACTTGGTGGACCTTGGAACTCCCAGGAGCCCTCTCAGAGTGCTCCATGTTAACAGGCTCAAGGCATATGTTGACAGGAAGGACATGAGCTTGCTCATGGCCACAGATGAGGGACAGGAGGAAGAGAGTGACCCTCTCCCAGACCTGCTCACTCAGAATCCTGATGATGGATCAGTTGATGGTGTTGTCTTTTGTGGCAGCCTCACTGAACATCAGCAACAGGATTGCAGGCAAGTTCTGCAATCCTACAGACATATGTTCTCTCTGACACCCAGCCAAACTGATTGGTGTACCCATGATGTTGACACTGGAGACAGTCTGCCTGTCAAGAGTAAAATCTACAGACAGCCTGATCATGTTAGAGACTGCATCAAAACTGAAGTGCAGAAAATGTTGGAGCTGGGAGTCATTGAGCCCTCAGATAGCCCTTGGGCTAGCCCAGTAGTTCTAGTGCCAAAACCTCACACCCAGGGTGGTAAGAAAGAGATGAGGTTTTGCGTAGACTACAGAGGCCTCAATGCAGTCACTAAGACTGATGCCCACCCAATACCAAGAGCAGATGAACTTATAGATAAATTGGCTTCTGCCAACTTCTTAAGTACATTTGATTTGACAGCTGGGTATTGGCAAATCAGGTTAGCTGAGGAGGCCAAACCCAAGACAGCATTTTCTACCCCTGGAGGGCATTATCAATTTGTGGTAATGCCCTTTGGACTGAAAAATGCACCTGCCACCTTCCAAAGGTTGGTGAATCAAGTCCTCACTGGGCTGGATGACTTCTGTGCAGCTTATCTTGACGATATTGCTGTCTTTAGCTCCACCTGGGAGGATCACCTGGTCCACCTGAGGAAAGTGTTAGAGGCCCTGCAAAAGGCAGGCCTCACTATCAAGGCCACAAAGTGCCAGATAGGGCAGACACAGGTTGTATACCTGGGCCACCTTGTAGGTGGAGGCCAGGTTCAGCCACTGGAGAGTAAGATACAGGCCATCAAGGACTGGACTCCTCCAATCACCCAGACTCAGGTTCGAGCTTTCTTGGGCCTGACTGGGTACTATAGGAAGTTTGTCAGAAATTATGGGTCCATAGTGACCCCTCTTAATGACCTGACAAGCAAAAAGATGCCAAAGAAAGTTCAGTGGACAGCAAGCTGTCAGAAAGCATTCAATGACCTAAAGCAGGCCATGTGCACAGCACCTATCCTAAAGAGTCCAGATTACTCCAAGCCATTCATTGTCCAAACAGATGCTTCTGAGTTGGGTGTGGGGGCTGTTCTGTCTCAACTGAATTTTGATGGTAATGATCAGCCTATTGCTTTCATTAGTAGGAGGTTGACACCCAGAGAGAAAAATTGGTCAGCTATTGAGAGGGAGGCCTTTGCTGTGGTCTGGGCCCTGAAGAAGCTGAGGGCCTACTTGTTTGGCACTCACTTCACCATTCAGACAGACCATAAGCCCCTCTTGTGGCTAAATCAGATGAAGGGTGAAAACCCCAAACTGCTTAGGTGGTCCATTTCCCTACAGGGGATGGATTTTACAGTGGAGCATAGACCTGGTACTGATCACAGCAATGCTGATGGGCTCTCCAGGTATTTCCACTTAGAGCAAGAAGACTCACCTGGTCAAGGTTAGTTTATTGTCCCAAAGTTTGGGGGGAGGGGTCATGTAGGAGAGTAGGGTCTGCAATCCTATGATCACCCAGATTTTTGCTTTTTGCTGCACTGGTTTACGACTTTCCCTGGCTGTGGGCCTGCTAATCAGACCCACAGCCTAGCTGTTCTCTCTATCCAAATTGTACTCAGGTACTGAATTGGCACTGGGCCCTCTCCAAGTCCCTGTACCCAGGGCTGAGGTGTACCCAGAAGTCTCCCAGGGGCTGAAGCATGTATTATGCCACCCCTGGGCTGACTAACTAAACTGACACAACTGGCTGCACGACAGCTGGGGCAAGGTGGTGTACTCACCCTTTGCTTTAGATATAGTATACCTATATCTAACCCTAAAATGGACACACAGATCTCCTATCAGTCACTCCTATGGCAGGCCTTAACAATCCTGAAGGCAGAGTGCTTGGAATCGTGTGAGATGGTGCTCTGGCATGAGCTGAGCCTGTCTGCGGCTTTCGGGATCCATCCCTTAGCCGTTTCCATGATATCGCATACCATATACTCTTAAGTGCATTATAATCCTCGCGGTTATATGCCAACTCTGGTATCGCTTTATCAAAACATGTCGAGTAAGGTGTCATACGAATTGGAATACTAACCCCTCGCCAATTCTGGCGACGGGGTTAGCATTCCACCCTTCTAGAGGGACACGACATGTATGTAACCCCTAACCCCGGTTAAAGTCAAACAGAGCCTCAGCTCCACAAAATGGATGCTGCCACCGAGACACAAGTCTGCCCTCCTGCTGCTGGGAGTCCTCCCAGAGCAGGATAAGGACAAAGGGTTTCCTGCCAGGGGCGGTGCCAGCACCGTCCCAGACAGGGTTTTGTGTATTGTAGGTAGGCAGGGCTTTAGAGGAAGGTGACTGCACGTGGCACCCCGGTGCTCACTGTGCATAGGCTGGCTGGAACCAGTTCCAGGGTCACTCCAGACCCTGTGCTGGGGAAAAGCCCGCCAAGGAAGTGGGTGTAACCACCCCCCTCCTAGTCCCACCCATAGGGCAGGACTTAGTCGCGTGCCAGCCCCTTTTTACAGGATAAAGGTAGGAACTGGCCCCCTTCCAAATCAGATCATCTTTGAATCCTGAAACTACTTTCCACGAAAGGAACTCAAGACTTCTTCCTAAGATTTCTCCCTTGTGACTAAGGAGTAGTCACCCTGCATCCGCAGGCACCATCTTAAGAACACTGCGGTCTGCTGCAAGTCTCTCCTCCGGATCAAGACTGCCCAGCTCGACGAGAACTGGCTTCCCTGGCAC
Source organism: Lissotriton helveticus (assembly GCF_964261635.1). Classification (NCBI taxonomy): domain Eukaryota; kingdom Metazoa; phylum Chordata; class Amphibia; order Caudata; family Salamandridae; genus Lissotriton; species Lissotriton helveticus. The sequence continues at coordinate 824,336,260 of NC_136073.1, forward strand.
CTCTGACCTCTACCTGCATCATCAGTCACGCTGAGATTCGTGGGTGTGACGAGACCTCGAGGGACCGGCCATCTTCAAGACTGCACGACTTCTTTCCAGCAAGCCCGCCGAGTAATTTCCTGGTGAGTGCTTTGGGGTCCGAGAAGCCCCGACCCTGAGCAGCTCCAGCACCGAAGTGCAGCCTCCCAGCATCTCCACGATCTGCGTGGGGCCCTTCTGCTTTTTGCTGCTCACCGCGTTGTTTGGCTACTAGCCCGCTGGCTTGTGGCCTTCTGAACGACGCCCGACGACATTTCTGCTGCTGGTCTGGTTGCTCCAGGCTGGCCCTTGCTCCCTTCCAAAAGAGGAGCACCCCGGACCCTCCTGGTCCACTCAAGACGCCATTTTGAGTCCACCGCGTGGGCTTGAATTAGCCAAGGCTTGTTGCCCAATCCTGGGTAACTTCGACGCCGACAGCTTCATCCATCGTGGGACAACTCGCCTCTCCATCCTGGTCGCCGACAACGCCTCCTGGTCCGTGAGATCTGCAGAGCCAGCGTCGCCCACTCACCTAGTCGAGGTGACTTCGCCCGGTGCCATCCTGGTGCCCACTTAATCACTGGCTAGTGATTCAAGAACTTGGTCCCCTCTGCTTTCAGGTTTTCTTCTTCCTTGATCCAGGCTTGGATCCATCGAACTTTCCTTCACTGGTCGCCTGCCAGCAACTTCCTTCTTCCAGGCTCCTGGTTCGGCAACGAGATCCCCGACGTCTTTTCAGACCTATGCAGCTGCAGCCCCTGGGCTAGGTAACTTCGGCACTTCGGTGTCCCAGCATAGCCTCACTATCCTAGGGTCAGGATCCACTGTCGTTTTCTTCCTACCAGGTCGGGTTCGCCCGTGAACACTAACTTTGCCTTTACTAGCTTCCATAGACTTTGTCCCGCATCCCGCGTGAGAGTGCACACTCTGCACCCGAGTCCCCTAGGTCTCCTAGAAGTAATCTAACGATTCCCTAGTTAAGTCCTAGCGATTCCAAAGCCTATTAGTACTGTACTTACCTGCTAGTAATTTCGCATTCCACTTTTAGAATATATGGTTTTTCGTGCCCCTCGGGCATTTGTGTATAACGTGCTAACTTAAGTATTTTCATAAGAGTTTTGTTGTGTGCCTAGCACCCTGTCCTCATAAAGAGTACAGGGTTGTTGTGATTCTAATAAATACATTGTTTATTTTCTTAACACTTGTGTGGTGTCCTTTCACTGGGTGTTCAAGGGGTAATGTGATGGTAAAACAGCTGGCTTAACACGCCCTCTAGAGTCTTAGCCTTAGACTGCTCGTATCCATGCTACTAGGATAGCTGGTCTATAAGGTTGACTTACAACCAATCATCAATAAGGGTTGTTTGGACTGATATATAGTGATCACTAGAATAGTGAGCACTGCACATCAGGGCCGTGGAATTTGTGTGGAATGTGCATGGAATGTGTGTGGAATGTGTGTGGAATGTGTGTGGAATGTGGTGTGTGGAATGTGGTGTGTGGAATGTGGTGTGTGGAATGTGGAATGTGTGTGGAATGTGGTGTGTGGAATGTGGTGTCTGGAATGTGGTGTGTGGTGTGTGGAATGTGGTGTGTGTGGTGTGTGTGTGTGTGTGGAATGTGGTGTGTGAAATGTATGTGGAATGTGGTGTGGAGTGTGTGTGGAATGTGTGTGGAATATGTGTGGAATGTCGTGTGTGTGGAATGTGTGTGGAATGTGGTGTGTGTGGAATGTGTGTGGGATGTGTGTGGAATGTGGTGTGTGTGGAATGTGGTGTGTGGAATGTGTGTGGAATGTGTGTGGAATGTGGTGTGTGGAATGTGTGTGGAATGTGTGTGGAATGTGGTGTGTGTGGAATGTGGAATGTGGTGTGTGTGTGGTGTGTGTGGAATGTGTGCTGAATGTGGTTTGTGGAATATGTGTGGAATGTGTATGGAATGTGGAATGTGTGTGGAATGTGTGTGGAATGTGGTGTGTGGAATGTGTGTGCAACGCACACAACAGCAAGGAACTATTCAACATCGTCAAAGAGTTTACCAACCCCACTGCCAACTCCAACGACATCACTCCCTCTCAAACACTTTGCGACTCCCTAGCCTCTTTCTTCCACGACAAAATCGCCAACATCCACAACAGCTTCGACAATCAACCCGCAACCCAACCGACCCAAACTACTTCCGAACATAAACCCCCTTCGAACATCCTTCACGACTGGAGCCTAATCTCCACTGAGGACACCATTCGCCTAATGAACTCCATCCACTCAGGATCCCCTACAGACCCATGTCCCCACCACATCTTCAATAAAGCAAATTCCATCATCGCACCCCACCGCCGAGATGTCATCAACTGCTCCCTCAACTCCGCCACCTTCCCGGAAAGCTGGAAACACGCCGAACTCAGCGCCCTGCTGAAAAACCCCAGAGCAGACCCCACCGAACTCAAAAACTACCGCCCCATCTCGCTCCTACCATTCCCAGCCAAAGTAATTGAAAAAGCCGTCAACAACCAGCTCGCCACCTTCCTCGAAACCAACAAATCCCTTGACTCCTCACAGTCCGGCTTCCGAGCCAAACACAGCACCGAAACCGCCCTCATCGCAGCTACAGACGACATTCGAACACTATTGGACAACGGAGACACAGTCGCCCTCATCCTCCTTGACCTCTCTGCAGCCTTTGACACAGTCTGTCATAGCACCCTTATACATCGCCTCAACAACATCGGAATTCAAGGGAAAGCTTTGGACTGGATCATCTCGTTCCTTGCCGGTAGACCTCAGAGAGTCCGCCTCCCACCGTTTACGTCAGAGGCTACCAAAGTCATCTGCGGCGTGCCACAAGGGTCTTCACTCAGCCCTACCCTCTTCAACGTCTACATGAGCCCCCTCGCGACCATCGCACGCCAACACAACCTCAACATCATCTCCTACGCTGATGACACTCAACTGATCCTCTCACTCACCAAAGACTCTAACACCGCCAAAACCAACCTACATGAAGGGATGAAAGAAGTAGCCGAGTGGATGAAGCACAGCCGTCTCAAACTGAACTCGGACAAGACTGAAGTCCTCATCTTAGGTACCTACCCCTCCGCCTGGGACGACTCCTGGTGGCCAGCAGCCCTAGGAAAAGCTCCCATCCCAACGGACCACGCACGGAACCTGGGCGTCATCTTGGATTCCTCACTCTCGATGACCAGACAAGTCAACGCCGTTTCATCATCATGCTTCAACATTCTTCGCATGCTCAAAAAAACATTTAGCTGGATCCCCACCGAAACTAGAAAAACAGTTACCCACGCACTGGTTACAAGCCGCTTGGACTACGGTAACACCCTGTACGCCGGAACCACAGCCAAACTACAGAAAAAACTCCAACGCATCCAAAACGCCTCAGCCAGACTCATACTAGACATTCCCCGCAAAGACCACATTTCCGGTCACCTGAAAGACCTCCACTGGCTCCCCGTCAACAAGAGGATAACGTTCCGTCTCCTCACCCACGCACACAAAGCCCTCTACGACCTAGGACCCGATTGCCTCAACACGCGACTTTCCTTCTACACCCCCTCCCGACAGCTACGCTTCTCCGACCAAGCCCTCGCTTCTGTTCCACGCATTACCAAAACGACCATTGGGGGAAGATCCTTCTCCTACTTAGCAGCTAAAACATGGAACTCCCTCCCCACTCACCTCCGCCTTACTCAAAACCACCTAGCCTTCAGAAAGCAGCTTAAAACCTGGATATTCGACAAGTAATTTCTCCACCCTTCCCCAAGCGCCTTGAAACCCTCTGGGTATGTAGTGTGCTATATAAATTATTTGACTTGACTTGACTTGGAATGTGGTGTGTGGAATATGTGTGGAATGTGTGTGGAATGTGTGTGGAATGTGTGTGGCATGTGGTGTGTGGAATGTGTGTGGAATGTGGTGTGTGGAATGTGTGTGGAATGTGGTGTGTGGAATGTGGTGTGTGGGATGTGGTGTGTGGAATGTGGTGTGTGGAATGTGTGTGGAATGTGGTATGTGGAATGTGGTGTGTGGAATGTGGTGTGTGGGATGTGGTGTGTGGAATGTGGTGTGTGGAATGTGTGTGGAGTGTGTGTGGAATGTGGTGTGTGGATTGTGGTGTGTGGTGTGTGGAATGTGGAATGTGTGTGGAATGTGGTGTGTGGAATGTGGTGTGTGGAATGTGGTGTGTGGAATGTGTGTGGAATGTGGTGTGGAATGTGGTGTGGAATGTGTGTGGAATGTGGTGTGTGGAATGTGTGTGGAATGTGGTGTGTGGAATGTGGTTTGTGGAATGTGGAGTGTGTGTGGAATGTGGAGTGGAATGTGGTGTGTGGAATGTGTGTGGAATGTGGTGTTGAATGTGGTGTGGAATGTGGTGTGGAATGTGTGTGGAATGTGGTGTGGAATGTGGTGTGGAATATGGTGTGTGGAATGTGTGTGGAATGTGTGTGGAATGTTGTGTGTGGAATGTGGTGTGTGGAATGTGTGAAATGTGGTGTGTGTTGAATGTGGTGTGTGGAATGTGGTGTGTGTGGTGTGTGTGGAATGTGTGTGGAATGTGGTGTATGGAATGTGTGTGGAATGTGGTGTGTGGAATGTGTGTGGAATGTGTGTGGAATGTGGTGTATGGAATGTGGTGTGTGGAATGTGGTGTGTTGAATGTGGGTGGAATGTGGTGTGTGGAATGTGTTGTGTGTGTTGTGTGGTGTGTGGAATGTGTGTGGAATGTGTGAGGAATGTGGTGTGTGGAATGTGTGTGGAATGTGGAATGTGTGTGGAATGTGGTGTGTGGAATGTGAGTGGAATGTGGTGTGTGTGGAATGTGGTGTGTGGAATGTGTGTGGAATGTGTGTGGAATGTGGTGTGTGTGGAATGTGGTGTGTGGAATGTGGTATGTGGAATGTGGTGTGGTGTGTGTGTGTGTGTGTGGAATGTGTGTGGAATGTGTGTGGAATGTGGTGTGTGTGTGGAATGTGTGTGGAATGTGGTGTGTGGAATGTGTGTGGAATGTGTGTGGAATGTGGTGTGGAATGTGTGTGGAATGTGTGTGGAATGTGGTGTGTGGAATATGGTGTGTTGAATGCTACACTCCTCCGACCAAGCCCTCGCTTCTGTTCCACGCATTACCAAAACGACCATGGGGGGAAGATCCTTCTCTTACTTAGCAGCTAAAACATGGAACTCCCTCCCCACTCACCTCCGCCTTACTCAAAACCACCTAGCCTTCAGAAAGCAGCTTAAAACCTGGATATTCGACAAGTAATTTCTCCACCCTTCCCCAAGCGCCTTGAAACCCTCTGGGTATGTAGTGTGCTATATAAATTATTTGACTTGACTTGACTTGACTTGGAATGTGGTGTGTGGAATATGTGTGGAATGTGTGTGGCATGTGGTGTGTGGAATGTGTGTGGAATGTGGTGTGTGGAATGTGTGTGGAATGTGGTGTGTGGAATGTGGTGTGTGGGATGTGGTGTGTGGAATGTGGTGTGTGGAATGTGTGTGGAATGTGGTGTGTGGAATGTGGTGTGTGGGATGTGGTGTGTGGAATGTGGTGTGTGGAATGTGTGTGGAATGTGTGTGGAATGTGGTGTGTGGAATGTGGAATGTGGAATGTATGTGGAATGTGGTGTGTGGAATGTGGTGTGTGGAATGTGGTGTGTGGAATGTGTGTGGAATGTGGTGTGGAATGTGGTGTGGAATGTGTGTGGAATGTGGTGTGTGGAATGTGTGTGGAATGTGGTGTGTGGAATGTGGTTTGTGGAATGTGGAGTGTGTGTGGAATGTGGTGTGGAATGTGTGTGGAATGTGGTGTTGAATGTGGTGTGGGATGTGGTGTGGAATGTGTGTGGAATGTGGTGTGGAATGTGGTGTGGAATGTGGTGTGTGGAATGTGTGTGGAATGTTGTGTGTGGAATGTGGTGTGTGGAATGTGTGAAATGTGGTGTGTGTTGAATGTGGTGTGTGGAATGTGGTGTGTGTGATGTGTGTGGAATGTGTGTGGAATGTGGTGTATGGAATGTGTGTGGAATGTGGTGTGTGGAATGTGTGTGGAATGTGAGTGGAATGTGGAGTGTGGAATGTGGTGTGTGGAATGTGGTGTGTTGAATGTGGGTGGAATGTGGTGTGTGGAATGTGGTGTGTGTGTTGTGTGGTGTGTGGAATGTGTGTGGAATGTGTGAGGAATGTGGTGAGTGGAATGTGTGTGGAATGTGGAATGTGTGTGGAATGTGGTGTGTGGAATGTGTGTGGAATGTGTGTGGAATGTGTGTGGAATGTGGTGTGTGTGGAATGTGGTGTGTGGAATGTGTGTGGAATGTGGTGTGTGTGGAATGTGGTGTGTGGAATGTGGTATATGGAATGTGGTGTGTGGTGTGTGTGTGTGGAATGTGTGTGGAATGTGGTGTGTGTGTGGAATGTGTGTGGAATGTGGTGTGTGGAATGTGTGTGGAATGTGTGTGAAATGTGTGTGGAATGTGGTGTGGAATGTGTGTGAAATGTGTGTGGAATGTGGTGTGTGGAATATGGTGTGTTGAATGTGTTTGGAATGTGTGTGGAATGTGGTGTGTGGAATGTGTGTGGAATGTTGTTTGTGGAATGTGGTGTGTGGAATGTGTGTGGAATGTGGTGTGTGAAATGTGGATGGAATGTGGTGTGTGGAATGTGTGTGGAATGTGTGTGGAATGTGTGTGGAATGTGGTGTGTTGTGTGTGGAATGTGTGTGGTGTGTGAAATGTATGTGGAATGTGGTGTGTGGAATGTTTGTGGGATGTGGTGTGTGGAATGTGGAATGTGTGTGGAATGTGTGTGGAATTTGTGTGGAATGTTCGTGGAATGTGTGTGAAATGTGTGTGGAATGTGCGTGGAATGTGTGTGGAATGTGGTGTGTGGAATGTGGTGTGTGGAATGTGGTGTGTGGAATGTGTGTGGAATGTGGTGTGTGGAATGTGTGTGGAATGTGTGTGGAATGTGTGTGGAATGTGGTGTGTGTGGTGTGTTGTGTGTGAAATGTATGTGGAATGTGTGTGGAATGTGGGATGTGTGTGGAATGTGGTGTGTGGAATGTGGTGTCTGGAATGTGGTGTGTTGAATGTGATGTGTGGAATGTGGTGCGTGTGGTGTGTGTGTGTGTGTAATGTGGTGTGTGTGATGTGGTGTGTGAAATGTATGTGGAATGTGGTGTGGAATGTGTGTGGAATGTGTGTGGAATGTGGTGTGTGTGGAATGTGGGATGTGGAATGTGTGTGGAATGTGGTGTGTGTGGAATGTGGAATGTGGTGTGTGTGGAATGTGTGTGGAATGTGTGCTGAATGTGGTGTGTGGAATGTGTGTGGAATGTGTATGGAATGTGAATGTGTGTGGAATGTGTGTGGAATGTGGTGTGTTGAATGTGTGTGGAATGTGTGTGGAATGTGGTGTGTGGAATGTGTGTGGAATGTGTGTGGAATGTGTGTGGCATGTGGTGTGTGGAATGTGTGTGGAATGTGGTGTGTGGAATGTGTGTGGAATGTGGTGTGTGGAATGTGTGTGGAATGTGTGTGGAATGTGTGTGGAATGTGTGTGGAATGTGGTGTGAAATGTGTGTGGAATGTGTGTGGAATGTCGATTGTGGAATGTGTGTGGAATGTGGTGTGTTGTAGGTGTTTGGAATGTGTGTGGAATGTGGTGTGTGGAATGTGGTGTGTGGGATGTGGTGTGTGGAATGTGGTGTGTGGAATGTGTGTGGAATGTGTGTGGAATGTGTGTGGAATGTGGTGTGTGTGGTGTGTGTGGAATGTGTGTGGAATGTGGTGTGTGTGTGGAATGTGTGTGGGATGTGTGTGGAATGTGGTGCGTGTGAAATGTGGTGTGTGGAATGTGTGTGGAATGTGGTGTGTGGAATGTGTGAGGAATGTGGTGTGTGGAATGTGTGTGGAATGTGGTGTGTGGAATGTGTGTGGAATGTGTGTGGAATGTGTGTGGAATGTGGTGTGAAATGTGTGTGGAATGTGGATTGTGGAATGTGGTGTGTTGTAGGTGTGTGGAATGTGGTGTGTGGGATGTGGTGTGTGGAATGTGGTGTGTGGAATGTGTGTGGAATGTGGTGTGTGTGGTGTGGTGTGTGTGGAATGTGGTGTGTGTGGAATGTCTGTGGAATGTGTGTGGAATGTGTGTCAAATGTGTGTGGCATGTGGTGTGTGGAATGTGTGTGGAATGTGGTGTGTGGAATGTGTGTGGAATGTGGTGTGTGGAATGTGTGTGGAATGTGGTGTGTGGAATGTGTGTGGAATGTGTGTGGAATGTGTGTGGAATGTGGTGTGAAATGTATGTGGAATGTGTGTGGAATGTGGATTATGGAATGTGTGTGGAATGTGGTGTGTTGTAGGTGTTTGGAATGTGTGTGGAATGTGGTGTGTGGAATGTGGTGTGTGGGATGTGGTGTGTGGAATGTGGTGTGTGGAATGTGTGTGGAATATGTGTGGAATGTGTGTGGAATGTGGTGTGTGTGGTGTGGTGTGTGTGGAATGTGTGTGGAATGTGGTGTGTGGAATGTGGTGTCTGGAATGTGGTGTGTTGAATGTGATGTGTGGAATGTGGTGCGTGTGGTGTGTGTGTGTGTGTAATGTGGTGTGTGTGATGTGGTGTGTGAAATGTATGTGGAATGTGGTGTGGAATGTGTGTGGAATGTGTGTGGAATGTGGTGTGTGTGGAATGTGGTGTGTGGAATGTGTGTGGAATGTGTGTGGAATGTGGTGTGTGTGGAATGTGGAATGTGGTGTGTGTGGAATGTGTGTGGAATGTGTGCTGAATGTGGTGTGTGGAATGTGTGTGGAATGTGTATGGAATGTGAATGTGTGTGGAATGTGTGTGGAATGTGGTGTGTTGAATGTGTGTGGAATGTGTGTGGAATGTGGTGTGTGGAATGTGTGTGGAATGTGTGTGGAATGTGTGTGGCATGTGGTGTGTGGAATGTGTGTGGAATGTGGTGTGTGGAATGTGTGTGGAATGTGGTGTGTGGAATGTGTGTGGAATGTGTGTGGAATGTGTGTGGAATGTGTGTGGAATGTGGTGTGAAATGTGTGTGGAATGTGTGTGGAATGTGGATTGTGGAATGTGTGTGGAATGTGGTGTGTTGTAGGTGTTTGGAATGTGTGTGGAATGTGGTGTGTGGAATGTGGTGTGTGGGATGTGGTGTGTGGAATGTGGTGTGTGGAATGTGTGTGGAATGTGTGTGGAATGTGTGTGGAATGTGGTGTGTGTGGTGTGTGTGGAATGTGTGTGGAATGTGGTGTGTGTGTGGAATGTGTGTGGGATGTGTGTGGAATGTGGTGCGTGTGGAATGTGGTGTGTGGAATGTGTGTGGAATGTGGTGTGTGGAATGTGTGAGGAATGTGGTGTGTGGAATGTGTGTGGAATGTGGTGTGTGGAATGTGTGTGGAATGTGTGTGGAATGTGTGTGGAATGTGGTGTGAAATGTGTGTGGAATGTGGATTGTGGAATGTGGTGTGTTGTAGGTGTTTGGAATGTGTGTGGAATGTGGTGTGTGGAATGTGGTGTGTGGGATGTGGTGTGTGGAATGGGGTGTGTGGAATGTGTGTGGAATGTGTGTGGAATGTGTGTGGAATGTGGTGTGTGTGGTGTGGTGTGTGTGGAATGTGTGTGGAATGTGGTGTGTGTGGAATGTGTGTGGAATGTGTGTGGAATGTGTGTCAAATGTGTGTGGCATGTGGTGTGTGGAATGTGTGTGGAATGTGGTGTGTGGAATGTGTGTGGAATGTGGTGTGTGGAATGTGTGTGGAATGTGGTGTGTGGAATGTGTGTGGAATGTGTGTGGAATGTGTGTGGAATGTGGTGTGAAATGTATGTGGAATGTGTGTGGAATGTGGATTATGGAATGTGTGTGGAATGTGGTGTGTTGTAGGTGTTTGGAATGTGTGTGGAATGTGGTGTGTGGAATGTGGTGTGTGGGATGTGGTGTGTGGAATGTGGTGTGTGGAATGTGTGTGGAATATGTGTGGAATGTGTGGATGTGGTGTGTGTGGTGTGGTGTGTGTGGAATGTGTGTGAATGTGGTGTGTGTGGAATGTGTGTGGGATGTGTGTGGAATGTGGTGTGTGTGGAATGTGGTGTGTGGAATGTGTGTGGAATGTGTGTGGAGTGTGTGGAATGTGGAATGTGGTGTGTGTGGTGTGTGTGGAATGTGTGTGGAATGTGTGCTGAATGTGGGTGTGTGGAATGTGTGTGGAATGTGGTGTGTGTGGAATGTGGTGTGTGGAATGTGGTATGTGGAATGTGGTGTGTGGTGTGTGTGTGGAATGTGTGTGGAATGTGGTGTGTGTGTGGAATGTGTGTGGAATGTGGTGTGTGGAATGTGTGTGGAATGTGTGTGAAATGTGTGTGGAATGTGGTGTGGAATGTGTGTGGAATGTGTGTGAAATGTGGTGTGTGGAATATGGTGTGTTGAATGTGTTTGGAATGTGTGTGAAATGTGGTGTGTGGAATGTGTGTGGAATGTTGTTTGTGGAATGTGGTTTGTGGAATGTGTGTGGAATGTGGTGCTGTGGAATGTGGATGGAATGTGGTGTGTGGAATGTGTGTGGAATGTGTGTGGAATGTGTGTGGAATGTGTGTGGAATGTGGTGTGTGTGGTGTGTTGTGTGTGGAATGTGTGTGGTGTGTGAAATGTATGTGGAATGTGGTGTGTGGAATGTTTGTGGGATGTGGTGTGTGGAATGTGGAATGTGTGTGGAATGTGTGTGGAATGTGTGTGGAATTTTGTGTGGAATGTTCGTGGAATGTGTGTGAAATGTGTGTGGAATGTGCGTGGAATGTGTGTGGAATGTGGTGTGTGGAATGTGGTGTGTGGAATGTGTGTGGAATGTGGTGTGTGGAATGTGTGTGGAATGTTTGTGGAATGTGTGTGGAATGTGGTGTGTGTGGTGTGTTGTGTGTGGATGTGTGTGGTGTGTGAAATGTATGTGGAATGTGTGTGGAATGTTGAATGTGTGTGGAATGTGGTGTGTGGAATGTGGTGTCTGGAATGTGGTGTGTTGAATGTGATGTGTGGAATGTGGTGCGTGTGGTGTGTGATAGTGTGTAATGTGGTGTGTGTGATGTGGTGTGTGAAATGTATGTGGAATGTGGTGTGGAATGTGTGTGGAATGTGTGTGGAATGTGATGTGTGTGGAATGTGGTGTGTGTGGAATGTGTGTGGAATGTGTGCTGAATGTGGTGTGTGGAATGTGTGTGGAATGTGTATGGAATGTGAATGTGTGTGGAATGTGTGTGGAATGTGGTGTGTTGAATGTGTGTGGAATGTGTGTGGAATGTGGTGTGTGGAATGTGTGTGGAATGTGTGTGGAATGTGTGTGGCATGTGGTGTGTGGAATGTGTGTGGAATGTGGTGTGTGGAATGTGTGTGGAATGTGGTGTGTGGAATGTGTGTGGAATGTGTGTGGAATGTGTGTGGAATGTGTGTGGAATGTGGTGTGAAATGTGTGTGGAATGTGTGTGGAATGTGGATTGTGGAATGTGTGTGGAATGTGGTGTGTTGTAGGTGTTTGGAATGTGTGTGGAATGTGGTGTGTGGAATGTGGTGTGTGGGATGTGGTGTGTGGAATGTGGTGTGTGGAATGTGTGTGGAATGTGTGTGGAATGTGTGTGGAATGTGGTGTGTGTGTGTGTGTGGAATGTGTGTGGAATGTGGTGTGTGTGTGGAATGTGTGTGGGATGTGTGTGGAATGTGGTGCGTGTGGAATGTGGTGTGTGGAATGTGTGTGGAATGTGGTGTGTGGAATGTGTGAGGAATGTGGTGTGTGGAATGTGTGTGGAATGTGGTGTGTGGAATGTGTGTGGAATGTGTGTGGAATGTGTGTGAATGTGGTGTGAAATGTGTGTGGAATGTGGATTGTGGAATGTGGTGTGTTGTAGGTGTTTGGAATGTGTGTGGAATGTGGTGTGTGGAATGTGGTGTGTGGGATGTGGTGTGTGGAATGGGGTGTGTGGAATGTGTGTGGAATGTGTGTGGAATGTTGTGTGGAATGTGGTGTGTGTGGTGTGGTGTGTGTGGAATGTGTGTGGAATGTGGTGTGTGTGGAATGTGTGTGGATGTGTGTGGAATGTGTGTCAAATGTGTGTGGCATGTGGTGTGTGGAATGTGTGTGGAATGTGGTGTGTGGAATGTGTGTGGAATGTGGTGTGTGGAATGTGTGTGGAATGTGGTGTGTGGAATGTGTGTGGAATGTGTGTGGAATGTGTGTGGAATGTGGTGTGAAATGTATGTGGAATGTGTGTGGAATGTGGATTATGGAATGTGTGTGGAATGTGGTGTGTTGTAGGTGTTTGGAATGTGTGTGGAATGTGGTGTGTGGAATGTGGTGTGTGGGATGTGGTGTGTGGAATGTGGTGTGTGGAATGTGTGTGGAATATGTGTGGAATGTGTGTGGAATGTGGTGTGTGTGGTGTGGTGTGTGTGGAATGTGTGTGGAATGTGGTGTGTGTGGAATGTGTGTGGGATGTGTGTGGAATGTGGTGTGTGTGGAATGTGGTGTGTGGAATGTGTGTGGAATGTGTGTGGAGTGTGTGGAATGTGGAATGTGGTGTGTGTGGTGTGTGTGGAATGTGTGTGGAATGTGTGCTGAATGTGGTGTGTGGAATGTGTGTGGAATGTGGTGTGTGTGGAATGTGGTGTGTGGAATGTGGTATGTGGAATGTGGTGTGTGGTGTGTGTGTGGAATGTGTGTGGAATGTGGTGTGTGTGTGGAATGTGTGTGGAATGTGGTGTGTGGAATGTGTGTGGAATGTGTGTGAAATGTGTGTGGAATGTGGTGTGGAATGTGTGTGGAATGTGTGTGAAATGTGGTGTGTGGAATATGGTGTGTTGAATGTGTTTGGAATGTGTGTGAAATGTGGTGTGTGGAATGTGTGTGGAATGTTGTTTGTGGAATGTGGTTTGTGGAATGTGTGTGGAATGTGGTGTGTGGAATGTGGATGGAATGTGGTGTGTGGAATGTGTGTGGAATGTGTGTGGAATGTGTGTGGAATGTGTGTGGAATGTGGTGTGTGTGGTGTGTTGTGTGTGGAATGTGTGTGGTGTGTGAAATGTATGTGGAATGTGGTGTGTGGAATGTTTGTGGGATGTGGTGTGTGGAATGTGGAATGTGTGTGGAATGTGTGTGGAATGTGTGTGGAATTTGTGTGGATGTTCGTGGAATGTGTGTGAAATGTGTGTGGAATGTGCGTGGAATGTGTGTGGAATGTGGTGTGTGGAATGTGGTGTGTGGAATGTGTGTGGAATGTGGTGTGTGGAATGTGTGTGGAATGTTTGTGGAATGTGTGTGGAATGTGGTGTGTGTGGTGTGTTGTGTGTGGAATGTGTGTGGTGTGTGAAATGTATGTGGAATGTGTGTGGAATGTGGAATGTGTGTGGAATGTGGTGTGTGGAATGTGGTGTCTGGAATGTGGTGTGTTGAATGTGATGTGTGGAATGTGGTGCGTGTGGTGTGTGTTAGTGTGTAATGTGGTGTGTGTGATGTGGTGTGTGAAATGTATGTGGAATGTGGTGTGGAATGTGTGTGGAATGTGTGTGGAATGTGATGTGTGTGGAATGTGGTGTGTGGAATGTGTGTGGAATGTGTGTGGAATGTGGTGTGTGTGGAATGTGGAATGTGGTGTGTGTGGAATGTGTGTGGAATGTGTGCTGAATGTGGTGTGTGGAATGTGTGTGGAATGTGTATGGAATGTGAATGTGTGTGGAATGTGTGTGGAATGTGGTGTGTTGAATGTGTGTGGAATGTGTGTGGAATGTGGTGTGTGGAATGTGTGTGGAATGTGTGTGGCATGTGGTGTGTGGAATGTGTGTGGAATGTGGTGTGTGGAATGTGTGTGGAATGTGGTGTGTGGAATGTGTGTGGAATGTGCTGTGTGGAATGTGTGTGGAATGTGTGTGGAATGTGGTGTGAAATGTGTGTGGAATGTGGATTGTGGAATGTGTGTGGAATGTGGTGTGTTGTAGGTGTTTGGAATGTTGTGGAATGTGGTGTGTGGAATGTGGTGTGTGGGATGTGGTGTGTGGAATGTGGTGTGTGGAATGTGTGTGGAGTGTGTGTGGAATGTGTGTGGAATGTGGTGTGTGTGGTGTGGTGTGTGTGGAATGTGTGTGGAATGTGGTGTGTGTGTGGAATGTGTGTGGGATGTGTGTGGAATGTGGTGCATGTGGAATGTGGTGTGTGGAATGTGTGTGGAATGTGGTGTGTGGAATGTGTGTGGAATGTGGTGTGTGGAATGTGTGTGGAATGTGGTGTGTGGAATGTGTGTGGAAATGTGTGTGGAATGTGTGTGGAATGTGGTGTGAAATGTGTGTGGAATGTGGATTGTGGAATGTGGTGTGTTGTAGGTGTTTGGAATGTGTGTGGAATGTGGTGTGTGGAATGTGGTGTGTGGGATGTGGTGTGTGGAATGTGGTGTGTGGAATGTGTGTGGAATGTGTGTGGAATGTGTGTGGAATGTGGTGTGTGTGGTGATGTGTGTGGAGAATGTGTGTGGAATGTGGTGTGTGTGGAATGTGTGTGGAATGTGTGTGGAATGTGTGTGGCATGTGGTGTGTGGAATGTGTGTGGAATGTGGTGTGTGGAATGTGGGTGGAATGTGGTGTCTGGAATGTGTGTGGAATGTGGTGTGTGGAATGTGTGTGGAATGTCTGTGGAATGTGGTGTGTGTGGTGTGTTGTGTGTGGAATGTGTGTGGTGTGTGGAATGTATGTGGAATGTGGTGTGTGGAATGTGTGTGGAATGTGTGTGGAATGTGTGTGGAATGTGCGTGAAATGTGTGTGGAATGTTTGTGGAATGTGGTGTGTGGAATGTGGTGTGGAATGTGGTGTGGAATGTGGTGTTAAATGTGGTGTGTGGAATGTGTGTGGAATGTGGTGTGTGGAATGTGGTGTGTGGAATGTGGTGTGTTGAATGTGGGTGGAATGTGGTGTGTGGAATGTGGTGTGTGTGTTGTGTGGTGTGTGTGTTGTGTGGTGTGTAATGTATGTGGAATGTGGTGTGTGGAATGTTTGTGGGATGTGGAATGTGGTGTGTGGAATGTGTGTGGAATGTGTGTGGAATGTGTGTGGAATGTGGTGTGTGTGGTGATGTGTGTGGAGAATGTGTGTGGAATGTGGTGTGTGTGGAATGTGTGTGGAATGTGTGTGGAATGTGTGTGGCATGTGGTGTGTGGAATGTGTGTGGAATGTGGTGTGTGGAATGTGGGTGGAATGTGGTGTCTGGAATGTGTGTGGAATGTGGTGTGTGGAATGTGTGTGGAATGTCTGTGGAATGTGGTGTGTGTGGTGTGTTGTGTGTGGTGTGTGGAATGTATGTGGAATGTGGTGTGTGGAATGTGTGTGGAATGTGTGTGGAATGTGTGTGGAATGTGTGTGGAATGTGCGTGAAATGTGTGTGGAATGTTTGTGGAATGTGGTGTGTGGAATGTGGTGTGGAATGTGGTGTGGAATGTGGTGTTAAATGTGGTGTGTGGAATGTGTGTGGAATGTGGTGTGTGGAATGTGGTGTGTGGAATGTGGTGTGTTGAATGTGGGTGGAATGTGGTGTGTGGAATGTGGTGTGTGTGTTGTGTGGTGTGTGTGTTGTGTGGTGTGTAATGTATGTGGAATGTGGTGTGTGGAATGTTTGTGGGATGTGGTGTGTGGAATGTGGAATGTGTGTGGAATGTGTGTTGAATGTGGGTGGAATTTGTGTGGAATGTGCATGGAATGTGTGTGGAATGTGTGTGGAATGTGTGTGGAATGTGGTGTGTGGAATGTGGTGTGTGGAATGTGGAATGTGTGTGGAATGTGGTGTGTGGAATGTGGTGTCTGGAATGTGGTGTGTGGTGTGTGGAATGTGGTGTGTGTGTGTGTGTGTGGAATGTGGTGTGTGAAATGTATGTGGAATGTGGTGTGGAGTGTGTGTGGAATGTGTGTGGAATATGTGTGGAATGTCGTGTGTGTGGAATATGTGTGGAATGTGGTGTGTGTGGAATGTGTGTGGGATGTGTGTGGAATGTGGTGTGTGTGGAATGTGGTGTGTGGAATGTGTGTGGAATGTGTGTGGAATGTGGTGTGTGGAATGTGTTTGGAATGTGTGTGGAATGTGGTGTGTGTGGAATGTGGAATGTGGTGGGTGTGGTGTGTGTGGAATGTGTGTGGAATGTGTGCTGAATGTGGTGTGTGGAATATGTGTGGAATGTGTATGGAATGTGGAATGTGTGTGGAATGTGTGTGGAATGTGGTGTGTGGAATGTGTGTGCAACGCACACAACAGCAAGGAACTATTCAACATCGTCAAAGAGTTTACCAACCCCACTGCCAACTCCAACGACATCACTCCCTCTCAAACACTTTGCGACTCCCTAGCCTCTTTCTTCCACGACAAAATCGCCAACATCCACAACAGCTTCGACAATCAACCCGCAACCCAACCGACCCAAACTACTTCCGAACATAAACCCCCTTCGAACATCCTTCACGACTGGAACCTAATCTCCACTGAGGACACCATTCCCCTAATGAACTCCATCCACTCAGGATCCCCTACAGACCCATGTCCCCACCACATCTTCAATAAAGCAAATTCCATCATCGCATCCCACCGCCGAGATGTCATCAACTGCTCCCTCAACTCCGCCACCTTCCCGGGAAGCTGGAAACACGCCGAACTCAGCGCCCTGCTGAAAAAACCCACAGCAGACCCCACCGAACTCAAAAACTACCGCCCCATCTCGCTCCTACCATTCCCAGCCAAAGTAATTGAAAAAGCCGTCAACAACCAGCTCGCCACCTTCCTCGAAACCAACAAATCCCTTGACTCCTCACAGTCCGGCTTCCGAGCCAAACACAGCACCGAAACCGCCCTCATCGCAGCTACAGACGACATTCGAACACTATTGGACAACGGAGACACAGTCGCCCTCATCCTCCTTGACCTCTCTGCAGCCTTTGAAGCAGTCTGTCATAGCACCCTTATACATCGCCTCAACAACATCGGAATTCAAGGGAAAGCTTTGGACTGGATCATCTCGTTCCTTGCCGGTAGAACTCAGAGAGTCCGCCTCCCACCGTTTACGTCAGAGGCTACCAAAGTCATCTGCGGCGTGCCACAAGGGTCTTCACTCAGCCCTACCCTCTTCAACGTCTACATGAGCCCCCTCGCGACCATCGCACGCCAACACAACCTCAACATCATCTCCTACGCTGATGACACTCAACTGATCCTCTCACTCACCAAAGACCCTAACACCGCCAAAACCAACCTACATGAAGGGATGAAAGAAGTAGCCGAGTGGATGAAGCACAGCCGTCTCAAACTGAACTCGGACAAGACTGAAGTCCTCATCTTAGGTACCTACCCCTCCGCCTGGGAAGACTCCTGGTGGCCAGCAGCCCTAGGAAAAGCTCCCATGCCAACGGACCACGCACGGAACCTGGGCATCATCTTGGATTCCTCACTCTCGATGACCAGACAAGTCAACGCCGTTTCATCTTCATGCTTCAACATTCTTCGCATGCTCAAAAAAACATTTAGCTGGATCCCCACCGAAACTAGAAAAACAGTTACCCACGCACTGGTTACAAGCCGCTTGGACTACGGTAACACCCTGTACGCCGGAACCACAGCCAAACTACAGAAAAAACTCCAACGCATCCAAAACGCCTCAGCCAGACTCATACTAGACATTCCCCGCAAAGACCACATTTCCGGTCACCTGAAAGACCTCCACTGGCTCCCCGTCAACAAGAGGATAACGTTCCGTCTCCTCACCCACGCACACAAAGCCCTCTACGACCTAGGACCCGATTGCCTCAACACGCGACTTTCCTTCTACACCCCCTCCCGACAGCTACGCTCCTCCGACCAAGCCCTCGCTTCTGTTCCACGCATTACCAAAACGACCATGGGGGGAAGATCCTTCTCCTACTTAGCAGCTAAAACATGGAACTCCCTCCCCACTCACCTCCGCCTTACTCAAAACCACCTAGCCTTCAGAAAGCAGCTTAAAACCTGGATATTCGACAAGTAATTTCTCCACCCTTCCCCAAGCGCCTTGAAACCCTCTGGGTATGTAGTGTGCTATATAAATTATTTGACTTGACTTGACTTGACTTGGAATGTGGTGTGTGGAATATGTGTGGAATGTGTGTGGAATGTGTGTGGCATGTGGTGTGTGGAATGTGTGTGGAATGTGGTGTGTGGAATGTGTGTGGAATGTGGTGTGTGGAATGTGGTGTGTGGGATGTGGTGTGTGGAATGTGGTGTGTGGAATGTGTGTGGAATGTGGTGTGTGGAATGTGGTGTGTGGAATGTGGTGTGTGGGATGTGGTGTGTGGAATGTGGTGTGTGGAATGTGTGTGGAATGTGGTGTGTGGATTGTGGTGTGTGGTGTGTGGAATGTGGAATGTGGAATGTGTGTGGAATGTGGTGTGTGGAATGTGGTGTGTGGAATGTGGTGTGTGGAATGTGTGTGGAATGTGTTGTGGAATGTGGTGTGGAATGTGTGTGGAATGTGGTGTGTGGAATGTGTGTGGAATGTGGTGTGTGGAATGTGGTTTGTGGAATGTGGAGTGTGTGTGGAATGTGGTGTGGAATGTGGTGTGTGGAATGTGGTGTGGAATGTGGTGTGTGGAATGTGTGTGGAATGTGGTGTTGAATGTGGTGTGGAATGTGGTGTGGAATGTGTGTGAAATGTGGTGTGTGTTGAATGTGGTGTGTGGAATGTGGTGTGTGTGGTGTGTGTGGAATGTGTGTGGAATGTGGTGTATGGAATGTGTGTGGAATGTGGTGTGTGGAATGTGTGTGGAATGTGTGTGGAATGTGGTGTGTGGAATGTGGTGTGTGGAATGTGGTGTGTTGAATGTGGGTGGAATGTGGTGTGTGGAATGTGTTGTGTGTGTTGTGTGGTGTGTGGAATGTGTGTGGAATGTGTGAGGAATGTGGTGTGTGGAATGTGTGTGGAATGTGGAATGGGTGTGAATGTGGAATGGGTGTGGAATGTGGTGTGTGGAATGTGTGTGGAATGTGTGTGGAATGTGGTGTGTGGAATGTGTGTGGAATGTGTGTGGAATGTGGTGTGTGTGGAATGTGGTGTGTGGAATGTGGTATGTGGAATGTGGTGTGGTGTGTGTGTGTGTGTGTGGAATGTGTGTGGAATGTGTGTGGAATGTGGTGTGTGTGTGGAATGTGTGTGGAATGTGGTGTGTGGAATGTGTGTGGAATGTGTGTGGAATGTGTGTGGAATGTGGTGTGGAATGTGTGTGGAATGTGTGTGGAATGTGGTGTGTGGAATATGGTGTGTTAAATGCTACGCTCCTCCGACCAAGCCCTCGCTTCTGTTCCACGCATTACCAAAACGACCATGGGGAGAAGATCCTTCTCTTACTTAGCAGCTAAAACATGGAACTCCCTCCCCACTCACCTCCGCCTTACTCAAAACCACCTAGCCTTCAGAAAGCAGCTTAAAACCTGGATATTCGACAAGTAATTTCTCCACCCTTCCCCAAGCGCCTTGAAACCCTCTGGGTATGTAGTGTGCTATATAAATTATTTGACTTGACTTGACTTGACTTGGAATGTGGTGTGTGGAATATGTGTGGAATGTGTGTGGCATGTGGTGTGTGGAATGTGTGTGGAATGTGGTGTGTGGAATGTGTGTGGAATGTGGTGTGTGGAATGTGGTGTGTGGGATGTGGTGTGTGGAATGTGGTGTGTGGAATGTGTGTGGAATGTGGTGTGTGGAATGTGGTGTGTGGAATGTGGTGTGTGGGATGTGGTGTGTGGAATGTGGTGTGTGGAATGTGTGTGGAATGTGTGTGGAATGTGGTGTGTGGAATGTGGTGTGTGGAATGTGGAATGTGGAATGTGTGTGGAATGTGGTGTGTGGAATGTGGTGTGTGGAATGTGTGTGGAATGTGTGTGGAATGTGGTGTGGAATGTGGTGTGGAATGTGTGTGGAATGTGGTGTGTGGAATGTGGTTTGTGGAATGTGGAGTGTGTGTGGAATGTGGTGTGGAATGTGTGTGGAATGTGGTGTTGAATGTGGTGTGGGATGTGGTGTGGAATGTGTGTGGAATGTGGTGTGGAATGTGGTGTGGAATGTGGTGTGTGGAATGTGTGTGGAATGTGTGTGGAATGTTGTGTGTGGAATGTGGTGTGTGGAATGTGTGAAATGTGGTGTGTGTTGAATGTGGTGTGTGGAATGTGTGAAATGTGGTGTGTGTTGAATGTGGTGTGTGGAATGTGGTGTGTGTGGTGTGTGTGGAATGTGTGTGGAATGTGGTGTATGGAATGTGTGTGGAATGTGGTGTGTGGAATGTGTGTGGAATGTGAGTGGAATGTGGTGTGTGGAATGTGGTGTGTGGAATGTGGTGTGTTGAATGTGGGTGGAATGTGGTGTGTGGAATGTGGTGTGTGTGTTGTGTGGTGTGTGGAATGTGTGTGAAATGTGTGAGGAATGTGGTGAGTGGAATGTGTGTGGAATGTGGAATGTGTGTGGAATGTGGTGTGTGGAATGTGTGTGGAATGTGTGTGGAATGTGTGTGGAATGTGGTGTGTGTGGAATGTGGTGTGTGGAATGTTTGTGGAATGTGGTGTGTGTGGAATGTGGTGTGTGGAATGTGGTATGTGGAATGTGGTGTGTGGTGTGTGTGTGGAATGTGTGTGGAATGTGGTGTGTGTGTGGAATGTGTGTGGAATGTGGTGTGTGGAATGTGTGTGGAATGTGTGTGAAATGTGTGTGGAATGTGGTGTGGAATGTGTGTGGAATGTGTGTGGAATGTGGTGTGTGGAATATGGTGTGTTGAATGTGTTTGGAATGTGTGTGGAATGTGGTGTGTGGAATGTGTTTGGAATGTTGTTTGTGGAATGTGGTGTGTGGAATGTGTGTGGAATGTGGTGTGTGGAATGTGGATGGAATGTGGTGTGTGGAATGTGTGTGGAATGTGCGTGGAATGTGTGTGGAATGTGGTGTGTGGAATGTTGTGTGTGGAATGTGGTGTGTGGAATGTGGAGTGTGTGTGGAATGTGGTGTGGAATGTGGTGTGTGGAATGTGTGTGGAATGTGGTGTGGAATGTGGTGTGGAATGTGTGTGGAAAGTGGTGTGGAATGTGGTGTGTGGAATGTGTGTGGAATGTGTGTGGAATGTTGTGTGTGGAATGTGGTGTGTAGAATGTGTGAAATGTGGTGTGTGTTGAATGTGGTGTGTGGAATGTGGTGTGTGTGGTGTGTGTGGAATGTGTGTGGAATGTGGTGTGTGGAATGTGTGTGTAATGTGGTGTGTTGAATGTGGGTGGAATGTGGTGTGCGGAATGTGGTGTGTGTGTTGTGTGGTGTGTGGGATGTGTGTGGAATGTGTGAGGAATGTGGTGTGTGGAATGTGTGTGGAATGTGGAATGTGTGTGGAATGTGGTGTGTGGAATGTGTGTGGAATGTGGAATGTATGTGGTGTGTGGAATGTGTGTGGAATGTTTGTGGAATGTGGTGTGTGGAATGTGTGTGGAATGTGGAATGTGGTGTGTGGAATGTGTGGAATGTGGTGTGTGGACCGTGGTGTGTGGAATGTGGTGTGTGGAATGTGGTGTTTGGTGTGTGGTGTGTGGAATATGGAATGTGTGTGGAATGTGGTGTGTGGAATGTGTGTGGAATGTGGTGTGTGGAATGTGTGTAGAATGTGTGTGGAATGTGTGTGGAATGTGGTGTGTGGAATGTGGTGTGGAATGTGTGTGGAATGTGTGTGGAATGTGGTGTGTGGAATGTGTGTGGAATGTGTGTGGAATGTGTGTGGAATGTGGAGTGTGTGGAATGTGGAGTGTGTGTGTGGAATGTGGAGTGGTTCCACACACCACATTCCACACACCACGATGTAATCTGGGATTCAAATCGTATCCAAATTGATTGTAACAATGTTTAACAATTTTTAAACTCAAATAGTCTGAATTCAAAATTTTCATGGAAATAAAGTTTTACTTTATTAAATGGGGAAAATGTTACTTTGCATGAAAAATAGTTTTTTAACCCCGAGTTTTGCAGCTTTTCCTTTGAAATATCTGTGCTTTCTGCTGCTAACTTGTATTCCTGGTGAACAAAGTGTGTTTAAATGCAAAGTGTGTTTAAGACTGCAGTACCGCCTCCTGTGTGGAATGTGTGTGGAATGTGTGTGGAATGTGTGTGGAATGTGGAATGTGTGTGGAATGTGGTGTCTGGAATGTGGTGTGTGGAATGTGTGTGGAATGTGGTGTGTGGAATGTGTGTGGAATGTGGTGTATGTGGAATGTGGTGTGTGGAATGTGTGGAATGTGGTGTGTGGAACGTGGTGTGTGGAATGTGGTGTGTGGAATGTGGTGTTTGGTGTGTGGTGTGTGGTGTGTGGAATATGGTGTGTGGAATGTGGTGTGTGGAATGTGGTGTGTTGGATGTGGTGTGTGGAATGTGGTGTGTGGAATGTGTGTGGAATGTGTGTGGAATGTGGTGTGTGGAATGTGGTGTGTGGAATGTGGAATGTGGAATGTGTGTGGAATGTGGTGTGTGGAATGTGGTGTGTGGAATGTGGTGTGTGGAATGTGGTGTGGAATGTGGTGTGGAATGTGTGTGGAATGTGGTGTGTGGAATGTGTGTGGAATGTGGTGTGTGGAATGTGGTGTGTGGAATGTGGAGTGTGTGTGGAATGTGGTGTGGAATGTGTGTGGAATGTGGTGTTGAATGTGGTGTGGGATGTGGTGTGGAATGTGTGTGGAATGTGGTGTGGAATGTGGTGTGGAATGTGGTGTGTGGAATGTGTGTGGAATGTGTGTGGAATGTTGTGTGTGGAATGTGGTGTGTGGAATGTGTGAAATGTGGTGTGTGTTGAATGTGGTGTGTGGAATGTGGTGTGTGTGGTGTGTGTGGAATGTGTGTGGAATGTGGTGTATGGAATGTGTATGGAATGTGGTGTGTGGAATGTGTGTGCAATGTGAGTGGAATGTGGTGTGTGGAATGTGGTGTGTGGAATGTGGTGTGTTGAATGTGGGTGGAATGTGGTGTGTGGAATGTGGTGTGTGTGTTGTGTGGTGTGTGGAATGTGTGTGGAATGTGTGAGGAATGTGGTGAGTGGAATGTGTGTGGAATGTGGAATGTGTGTGGAATGTGGTGTGTGGAATGTGTGTGGAATGTGTGTGGAATGTGTGTGGAATGTGGTGTGTGTGGAATGTGGTGTGTGGAATGTGTGTGGAATGTGGTGTGTGTGGAATGTGGTGTGTGGAATGTGGTATATGGAATGTGGTGTGTGGTGTGTGTGTGTGGAATGTGTGTGGAATGTGGTGTGTGTGTGGAATGTGTGTGGAATGTGGTGTGTGGAATGTGTGTGGAATGTGTGTGAAATGTGTGTGGAATGTGGTGTGGAATGTGTGTGGAATGTGTGTGGAATGTGGTGTGTGGAATATGGTGTGTTGAATGTGTTTGGAATGTGTGTGGAATGTGGTGTGTGGAATGTGTGTGGAATGTTGTTTGTGGAATGTGGTGTGTGGAATGTGTGTGGAATGTGGTGTGTGGAATGTGGATGGAATGTGGTGTGTGGAATGTGTGTGGAATGTGTGTGGAATGTGTGTGGAATGTGTGTGGAATGTGGTGTGTTGTGTGTGGAATGTGTGTGGTGTGTGAAATGTATGTGGAATGTGGTGTGTGGAATGTTTGTGGGATGTGGTGTGTGGAATGTGGAATGTGTGTGGAATGTGTGTGGAATGTGTGTGGAATTTGTGTGGAATGTTCGTGGAATGTGTGTGAAATGTGTTTGGAATGTGCGTGGAATGTGTGTGGAATGTGGTGTGTGGAATGTGGTGTGTGGAATGTGGTGTGTGGAATGTGTGTGGAATGTGGTGTGTGGAATGTGTGTGGAATGTGTGTGGAATGTGTGTGGAATGTGGTGTGTGTGGTGTGTTGTGTGTGGAATGTGTGTGGTGTGTGAAATGTATGTGGAATGTGTGTGGAATGTGGGATGTGTGTGGAATGTGGTGTGTGGAATGTGGTGTCTGGAATGTGGTGTGTTGAATGTGATGTGTGTAATGTGGTGCGTGTGGTGTGTGTGTGTGTGTAATGTGGTGTGTGTGATGTGGTGTGTGAAATGTATGTGGAATGTGGTGTGGAATGTGGTGTGGAATGTGTGTGGAATGTGTGTGGAATGTGGTGTGTGTGGACTGTGGAATGTGGTGTGTGTGGAATGTGTGTGGAATGTGTGCTGAATGTGGTGTGTGGAATGTGTGTGGAATGTGTATGGAATGTGAATGTGTGTGGAATGTGTGTGGAATGTGGTGTGTTGAATGTGTGTGGAATGTGTGTGGAATGTGGTGTGTGGAATGTGTGTGGAATGTGTGTGGAATGTGTGTGGCATGTGGTGTGTGGAATGTGTGTGGAATGTGGTGTGTGGAATGTGTGTGGAATGTGGTGTGTGGAATGTGTGTGGAATGTGTGTGGAATGTGTGTGGAATGTGTGTGGAATGTGGTGTGAAATGTGTGTGGAATGTGTGTGGAATGTGGATTGTGGAATGTGTGTGGAATGTGGTGTGTTGTAGGTGTTTGGAATGTGTGTGGAATGTGGTGTGTGGGATGTGGTGTGTGGGATGTGGTGTGTGGGATGTGGTGTGTGGAATGTGTGTGGAATGTGTGTGGAATGTGGTGTGTGTGGAATGTGTGTGGAATGTGGTGTGTGTGTGGAATGTGTGTGGGATGTGTGTGGAATGTGGTGCGTGTGGAATGTGGTGTGTGGAATGTGTGTGGAATGTGGTGTGTGGAATGTGTGAGGAATGTGGTGTGTGGAATGTGTGTGGAATGTGGTGTGTGGAATGTGTGTGGAATGTGTGTGGAATGTGTGTGGAATGTGGTGTGAAATGTGTGTGGAATGTGGATTGTGGAATGTGGTGTGTTGTAGGTGTTTGGAATGTGTGTGGAATGTGGTGTGTGGAATGTGGTGTGTGGGATGTGGTGTGTGGAATGTGGTGTGTGGAATGTGTGTGGAATGTGGTGTGTGTGGTGTGGTGTGTGTAGAATGTGTGTGGAATGTGGTGTGTGTGGAATGTGTGTGGAATGTGTGTGGAATGTGTGTCAAATGTGTGTGGCATGTGGTGTGTGGAATGTGTGTGGAATGTGGTGTGTGGAATGTGTGTGGAATGTGGTGTGTGGAATGTGTGTGGAATGTGTGTGGAATGTGGTGTGAAATGTATGTGGAATGTGTGTGGAATGTGGATTATGGAATGTGTGTGGAATGTGGTGTGTTGTAGGTGTTTGGAATGTGTGTGGAATGTGGTGTGTGGAATGTGGTGTGTGGGATGTGGTGTGTGGAATGTGGTGTGCGGAATGTGTATGGAATATGTGTGGAATGTGTGTGGAATGTGGTGTGTGTGGTGTGGTGTGTGTGGAATGTGTGTGGAATGTGGTGTGTGTGGAATGTGTGTGGGATGTGTGTGGAATGTGGTGTGTGTGGAATGTGGTGTGTGGAATGTGTGTGGAATGTGTGTGGAGTGTGTGGAATGTGGAATGTGGTGTGTGTGGTGTGTGTGGAATGTGTGTGGAATGTGTGCTGAATGTGGTGTGTGGAATGTGTGTGGAATGTGGTGTGTGTGGAATGTGGTGTGTGGAATGTGGTATGTGGAATGTGGTGTGTGGTGTGTGTGTGTGGAATGTGTGTGGAATGTGGTGTGTGTGTGGAATGTGTGTGGAATGTGGTGTGTGGAATGTGTGTGGAATGTGTGTGAAATGTGTGTGGAATGTGGTGTGGAATGTGTGTGGAATGTGTGTGGAATGTGGTGTGTGGAATATGGTGTGTTGAATGTGTTTGGAATGTGTGTGAAATGTGGTGTGTGGAATGTGTGTGGAATGTTGTTTGTGGAATGTGGTGTGTGGAATGTGTGTGGAATGTGGTGTGTGGAATGTGGATGGAATGTGGTGTGTGGAATGTGTGAGGAATGTGTGTGGAATGTGTGTGGAATGTGTGTGGAATGTGGTGTGTGTGGTGTGTTGTGTGTGGAATGTGTGTGGTGTGTGAAATGTATGTGGAATGTGGTGTGTGGAATGTTTGTGGGATGTGGTGTGTGGAATGTGGAATGTGTGTGGAATGTGTGTGGAATGTGTGTGGAATTTGTGTGGAATGTTCGTGGAATGTGTGTGAAATGTGTGTGGAATGTGCGTGGAATGTGTGTGGAATGTGGTGTGTGGAATGTGTGTGGAATGTGGTGTGTGGAATGTGTGTGGAATGTGTGTGGAATGTGTGTGGAATGTGGTTTGTGTGGTGTGTTGTGTGTGGAATGTGTGTGGTGTGTGAAATGTATGTGGAATGTGTGTGGAATGTGGACTGTGTGTGGAATGTGGTGTGTGGAATGTGGTGTCTGGAATGTGGTGTGTTGAATGTGATGTGTGGAATGTGGTGCGTGTGGTGTGTGTGAGTGTGTAATGTGGTGTGTGTGATGTGGTGTGTGAAATGTATGTGGAATGTGGTGTGGAATGTGTGTGGAATGTGTGTGGAATGTGGTGTGTGTGGAATGTGTGTGGAATGTGTGTGGAATGTGGTGTGTGTGGAATGTGGAATGTGGTGTGTGTGGAATGTGTGTGGAATGTGTGCTGAATGTGGTGTGTGGAATGTGTGTGGAATGTGTATGGAATGTGAATGTGTGTGGAATGTGTGTGGAATGTGGTGTGTTGAATGTGTGTGGAATATGTGTGGAATGTGGTGTGTGGAATGTGTGTGGAATGTGTGTGGAATGTGTGTGGCATGTGGTGTGTGGAATGTGGTGTGTGGAATGTGTGTGGAATGTGGTGTGTGGAATGTGTGTGGAATGTGCTGTGTGGAATGTGTGTGGAATGTGTGTGGAATGTGTGTGGAATGTGGTGTGAAATGTGTGTGGAATATGGATTGTGGAATGTGTGTGGAATGTGGTGTGTTGTAGGTGTTTGGAATGTGTGTGGAATGTGGTGTGTGGAATGTGTGTGGAATGTGGTGTGTGTGGAATGTGGAATGTGGTGTGTGTGGAATGTGTGTGGAATGTGTGCTGAATGTGGTGTGTGGAATGTGTGTGGAATGTGTATGGAATGTGGTGTGTTGAATGTGTGTGGAATGTGTGTGGAATGTGGTGTGTGGAATGTGTGTGGAATGTGTGTGGAATGTGTGTGGTGTGTGGAATGTGTGTGGAATGTGGTGTGTGGAACGAGTGTGGAATGTGGTGTGTGGAATGTATGTGGAATGTGCTGTGTGGAATGTGTGTGGAATGTGTGTGGAATGTGTGAGGAATGTGGTGTGAAATGTGTGTGGAATGTGGATTGTGGAATGTGTGTGGAATGTGGTGTGTTGTAGGTGTTTGGAATGTGTGTGGAATGTGGTGTGTGGGATGTGGTGTGTGGAATGTGGTGTGTGGAATGTGTGTGGAGTGTGTGTGGAATGTGTGTGGAATGTGGTGTGTGTGGTGTGGTGTGTGTGGAATGTGTGTGGAATGTGGTGTGTGTGTGGAATGTGTGTGGGATGTGTGTGGAATGTGGTGCATGTGGAATGTGGTGTGTGGAATGTGTGTGGAATGTGGTGTGTGGAATGTGTGTGGAATGTGGTGTGTGGAATGTGTGTGGAATGTGGTGTGTGGAATGTGTGTGGAATGTGTGTGGAATGTGTGTGGAATGTGGTGTGAAATGTGTGTGGAATGTGGATTGTGGAATGTGGTGTGTTGTAGGTGTTTGGAATGTGTGTGGAATGTGGTGTGTGGAATGTGGTGTGTGGGATGTGGTGTGTGGAATGTGGTGTGTGGAATGTGTGTGGAATGTGTGTGGAATGTGTGTGGAATGTGGTGTGTGTGGTGATGTGTGTGGAGAATGTGTGTGGAATGTGGTGTGTGTGGAATGTGTGTGGAATGTGTGTGGAATGTGTGTGGCATGTGGTGTGTGGAATGTGTGTGGAATGTGGTGTGTGGAATGTGTGTGGGATGTGGTGTGTGGAATGTGGTGTGTGGAATGTGTGTGGAATGTGGTGTGTGGTGTGTGGTGTGTGGTGTGTGGAATGTGGAATGTGTGTGGAATGTGGTGTGTGGAATGTGGTGTGTGGAATGTGTGTGGAATGTGGTGTGGAATGTGTGTGGAATGTGGTGTGTGGAATGTGTGTGGAATGTGGTGTGTGGAATATGGTTCGTGGAATGTGGAGTGTGTGTGGAATTTGGTGTGGAATGTGGTGTGTGGAATGTGTGTGGAATGTGGTGTTGAATGTGGTTGTTGTATAGCTCCTATATATCCTTATATCGTGTTAAGTTAGCATAGGTACATTTGAGATTTAAACGCCATTTTTCCTTTCTTGCAACTTCTGCACACGACCCTTAATTGTTGACTTAGCTTTCAACCTAGTGGTTTGCCGTGGTGTATGTGAGAATAATATGTTATTGCTCTGATATCAGTTTTGTTTGTTAAACCATGTCTGCACGGAGAGTGCTGAAGTTTCAGGAGCAACACGATATGAAATTGTTATGAGGTCTGATCTCCACGCCTTCATAGTCATAACACAAGTGCAGCCTTTGCCAACTTGGGGTTGAGGCGGGATTGATATTGCTTTGCACGAGAATTGTTAACACACTTGATGCGGTGCACATGCAGAGAGAGCTGGTGTATGCTGATGTGATTCCTTCATGCTAGGACACTAAGGTATGGGCCCGCCCTAAAACAACCCAAAGAGACCTTCTTAGCTAATAATATAATATATGTGTTAGGGAGGGTGAGATATAAGTGTTGTTAACTCTTATTCATTACAGCATGTTAACATGCTGTCACCATTCGCTTTTTATGTCTTAGTAACTATGCTGATAATTTTGATACTGATAATAAGTATACTTGTATTATCTAAGATACTGCGCCTGAGAAGACGGCATTAGTAAATAAACATTTCAAATGCACATGTGTCTTCTTTACTCCATGTTCTGGTTTGTAATGATAATATAACGAAAGAGTGTTCATGAGTCCCACGTACCCTGAGGTACTGTAAGTTCATGTTCTGGTTTGTCTAAACATTGGGAGTTTGATATGTCCAATGAGACACTGTAGCTAGCTCGGTAAGGGGTGAGTTGGTTGCTAAGGTAAGTTTTGGGACACCCTAATTTGCCGAGGTTCCACTCCTCTGTGCACAGTTCTGTGTGAGTACAGAAACCCTGCAACATGGCGCCCAACGGTTTCGGTGGTCTTACATCATGACACTCGAGTAGTTTATCGTTCATGCCTTAACCCCTTCACATCCGTTTCCGGAAAACGGGGTGTCGGTGAAACCTACCTATTTTTTGAAATAGGTCTTTATTCAAGCTTGATTCTTTCTCAAACGGTTTCTTTGAATTACTACCCAGTTGTGCTACAAAGTATTCTTTGTGTGTTCTTGTTTCCAGTATTGACATGGCGGCGGTGGCTATTGCGCAGCATAGTCGCGTAGCGGTACGCAATCATCTTCAGACGTACCAAGTCCCAGTAGATGGGATGGCTGTGATTTTCGTGGTATGTGCAGATCCGGCGTTTCCTTACGAGTTGTTTTACTCTTGGGTTACGTTTCCGGCTGTGGACGCTAATTCTGGTTTGTTCCACTCCTACACCGCCTCGGATGTCCCGGCTGAATATACGCCGTACAGGGCATTGGAAATACCTATTGATCATTGGCAGCATCGAGTTTGGTTTGATGGCGCCCTCCCCCACTCTTTGTCCGCTGCGAGGTTAGGTCCACTCTCAATTCCAGGTACAAATTGGCCTGCGTTGGGTGGCTTTACCCCGCACCCGAATCACGGGGCTTGTACCCTGGCAGAAATTCGCAGGCTACATGTTGTTTCCATTTCCGTGATTCGTGCTTTAGTGCAATACATCGGTCGACATCTTCCTGGTGGTCCCCAGGGGGGTGCGGCCGCTCCCATGGAACGAGGCGGAATGCGTCTCAATCCAGTGATGGTTAATTCGGTTTTTGGTGCGCGTCCTGTTGACAACGATGACTTCCCATTCTGGCTAGCAGAGAAGTTTGATCAACTGGAGGCGGTTTTTCCGAATTCTACTCCTGCTGATAAACATAGAATGTTAACGATTACTCTACCGAAGGATATTACTCCTGAACTTGCTGACTGTGAAAGCTGGGGAAAAACTTTTGCGGCAGTTTATACGAGGTGCTTCGGCACCCCGTCTATGAATGCTCTGCCTGAAATCATTAGACGTGTTCAGAATGATCACGGTCCAGAGGCAGCGGTTGAATTGGGTATGCGCCTGTGTGGTTCTTTTGAGATTGTAAGTGATCTCATTCTCTCCAATGTTAAAGGAGATGCAGTTAACTTTCAGGTGTCGAATGCTTTGGCTGCTCTGCCCGATGCCGACAAACCCCGCCAGTTAGCAAAGATTGTGGTGGCCGCTTATAAGACAATTGGCCGCACAAGTAGAGGTCTGAAATATTTTCCAGTGAAGGATAAAAAACAACCTCAGGGACAATCTGCAGGGACAGATGTCCAGCCCAAGTCCAAAAAACAGAATTGGCCTAAAAAACAGACACAGGGGAAGCAGACAACGCAGACTCAGGGTACTTTTCCTGCAATACAAGCTCCTACGCCACCCGAAAAAGTTTATGATTTGCGCGACCGCGCGATGATTAAATCGCCTGATCGTTTTCAGGGTTCTGATCAACGCTCTCCTCGTTCCTTTCAGGACACATCGGCCCCGAAGACCGGTGGAGGAGGAGGGGGTGGACGTGGACGTGGTGGCCAACAAGGACGTGGTCAGTCCCGCCAGACGGACGGCGCAGTGAAGCAGGAGGATTCTACGCCTAGGCGTCCGCAGTTTGCGAAAAAGAAAGTCGCAGCCTTAACAGCGCATCGATATGCCACAGATAGTGAGAACGCGGCTTCGGAATCTGACGTGGGCTCTGACCTTGCTGGACAGCGCGGCGGAGATAACCATAGTCAGAGAGGCGCTGCGTCCACTACTGAGGGTGACAGCGACTGATGTCTACGTTGTGATAGAAACAGCGGATACGAGACTTGCTCCCCCTGAAAGACTATATGAAATTGTCCTGTTAATTGAAGGTGACATACAGCGTACCGTTAAAGGTGTATTTTGGGAGAATCTGTCTTCTACATATGATATTTTACTTTCGGAGGCTGACTGGCCCCCACCTTTTGTGCTCGCGGCGCCGCGAGGGGAGGAGGTGATCCTACCCAGTTTCGCGAACACTGTCTCGAAAGAGCATGCGCAGCATTTTGCAGAAGAGTGGGCTCGGGCTCTCGCGCCGGCTCTGTACCGTAACCAATGTGGTTGGGATAGATTGTCGCCTTGCCACGAAATTCCGTTGCGGTCTCAGCCGCAGCCTCAACCTCAATATCCCATTCGGCGTGAAGCAAAATCTTCCGTCGCGGAAATCCTTGAACAATTGGAATATCAGGGAGTTATTGAAACTTGTGTGTCACCGATGAATAATCCCCTTTTTACTGTGAACAAACCTGACGGATCATATCGTTTGGTTTTGGATTACCGGCATTTAAACTCGCATTGCCGTAACTGTGCTGTACAGAATACCCACGGCTCTGCCCTAGTGGATAGTCTCGTGCGTAAGCGTTTCAAGACAACGCTTGACATATCCAATGGTTTTTATGCCCACAGATTGGACAGCTTTAGCTCCCAATGGACCAGTTTTACGAGCGCTGGAGTCCAAAAGCAATTCCGGCGTCTTCCAATGGGCTACAAGAATAGTCCTGGTATATTTACCGCTCGAATTGTCTCTATTCTGGAGGCACTCGACCCTGATGCTTTTTCGTATGTGGATGACATATATCTCACAGACGACGATATTTGGGAGCATCTGTGTCGTGTAAATTCTGTTGTTTGCAACTTCGCAGACATGGGTTACAAATTTAACTTTGCAAAATCGCACATTGCTGAACACACAGTGTTGTTTTTGGGCTATGAGCTCAACAATGAAGGTAGAGGTTTGGCTCCTCACTTCTTAGAGAAGTGCGCACAATTGCGCGCTCCAACAACACTGAAAAAATTACAATCTTTACTGGGCTTTTTGAATTTCGGCAGGACTTACATTCCGGAATATGCCCAGCGTATCAAGCCTTTGTATGCTTTGATACAACCAACTTTCTCGAAATCATGCTGGCTGCCTGAGCATTCAGCCATTTTGCAATCCTTGCAGGCTGATCTGCTGGCTTCTAAATATTTACTGACTCGTGATAACCACACCAACCTGGTAATAAGAATAATTCCTGGGACGGTGGGTTTCACGTACCTCACTTTTAATGAAGGTGACACGGTACCTATTGCTTACAAGTCACACTTGTACACTTCGGCTGAGATGCGGTTTCCCACAGTGGAAAAGGTTTTAACTGCTGTACAGATGGCAATTCTAAAAGAACAAGCACTGTCTCAGGGGAAACGCATGCTAGTGGTAACACCCTGTCCTCACTTGGAGGCAGTCACGAAAGCCAGTGTACCGAATTCAAAGGCTTTGCACCCTCGGTGGATTCAGTGGGCAGCGTCATTGTCATCCACGGATGTCATGTTTATTTTTGACGCTTCCTTACGGTCGCAGGAGTACTTGCAGTATGAATTCGTTCATCCGGCTCCTCTGGCGATGCGACCTTTGGAGGACTTCCATTGCATCATTTACACTGATGGGTCGGCGCAGGTTGCGCATGGCTCTAAACATGCCGACGTTTCCGCATGCGCCATTGTAGTCGGTGCTATGTTGAATGATGAGTTCATTTCCAGGGAGGTACACACGTTGCCCCTGGGCGATTGCACCGCACAATTGGCAGAGCTTCGTGCTCTCTTACTAGCTTTGGAGTACGCAGATCCAAGTAGTACTACTCTAATTGTAAGTGATTCTTACTACTGTGTCCAATCTTACAATGAAAACTTGTTCTTTTGGATTCAAAATGATTTTCATGATTCCAAGGGTAGCACAATAAAACATAAAATGATCTGGGTTCGAGTGGCAGAGCTTAAGGCTATGTTGCCACTCGTTTATGTGATTCATACTCTCGGTCATCAGCGCGTAGGAGTTCACGCTGTTGGCAACTCGCTTGCTGATGAAGCAGCGAAATCAGCAGTATCTACATACTTAGTTGCAGCAGTTACTAGGTCTAAAACCAAGATTGATAGCGACATCTTGGCAGCGATTGCTGCCTCTGAGAAGGGAAGTAAACATCCTGCGGGATTCCCTTCGAAGTATAAATACCACTTAAGTCCCGAAAAGGTTCCTTTTGTGACAATTCCTGATGTTGGGGAACGGCTGATTCCCAACTCGGATCGCAGAACAGACTTGATTACAGCGGCTCATGAAGGTGTGGCGTCTGCGCATGCGGGCGTCTCAGCCACTGTAACGCAACTACAACAACGTTTCTGGTGGCGGGGACTGTACAAACAGACGCGTGATTATGTCCTTCTTTGTGACATATGCCAGCAGATTAAACCTTCAACTGCTACGCGTCCGCCACAGACTCAGTTGTACATTTCTAATAAACCACTAGGCTGTGTTTATTTAGATCACTGCGGTCCTTTTTCATCTGATACTGCGTATAAGTACATCTTAGTAGCAGTTGACTCATGCACACGCTTTGTGTGGGTATGGCCACATCGCAGCGCTGATTCACGGACTGTCATTAGAGATTTGCGTATCTTTATAGGGATTTTTGCCTGTGGTACCTTCCATTCGGATCAGGGTCCGGCTTTCGCCTCTAAGGCGTATAAGGATGCCATGACTTCGATGGGGGTCCAAGTCAAGTTTTCGTCACCCTACAGACCTGAGGGTAATAGTGTAGTTGAACGAATGAACCGTGATTTAAAGCAATCTTTGACAGCCCGAGTTATAGGCACTGGCAGAAACTGGCTGGCTCACCTCTATGGCGTGCAGCGTGCTCTTAATAATCTCCCTAGAAGGTCTCTGGGTGGGCGGACCCCATACGAAATGCTCTTTGGCATCAAGATGTGCGTCCCTGACCTTGACGGTCTAGACTCTGTGGTTCGCGCCACTTCCTTTGACGCAGATGAACATTGCAATGTTTTACAGAATCTACAAAAGACCAGAGACACTCTTGCAAAGGAACATTTGCCCTCCACATCGGATGATGCGTTGCAGATCCCGGTAGTTGGCTGGCTACCCCAAGTTGGAGAACTGGTTCGAGAGAAGATCGACAACAAGAAAGAGTTTGGTCCCTCCTATCGAGCTCCAGTCCCAGTGCTTGGAGTGAAGGGCACAAGAACAGTCATTTTACCACCACTTCCAGGTCGTAAGGAAAACAGGTTTATTTCTATTGACAATGTCAAGATACACAGAGTGGCCGATTCTTCTTAGCATGACACCGGCTGTTTCCTGTCCTTCCATTGTGAGAAATTCAATTATGCCCACTGCCTCTAATATTGAACCTGGAGTGGCCATCGAATTACCTGCTGTTTCCAGTCCATTATTAAATAATATGCCCGGAACTAATCTTGATGAGACAGACTATACATACCCCACTGATTTGTCCATGCCTGACCTGCAAGCTCGTTTAGCCACGGAATCCAGATTTTCATTTGACTCTGCTTCCCTTGCCTCGAAAAAACCCTCTCAAATTGCGGTATATGCTAGCCTGTTTAAAAAACATTTTTTGATTCCTCCTTGGATATACATTTGGCTGGTCCTTTTTTCGGTTTACCTTTTTATGTCAATTGGTTTTGTGTTTTATTTTTTTCGGATTATGAATGGACACTATGTCGAGGAGAGAACTTGCATTACTCATTTAAATGGAACATTGGCCCCACTTTCCTCTTCACATTCTACACACAGATTAAAAAGAGACTTGACTTTGGTTAACATCACAGCATGGCCTGTTCTGGATGGAATCGCGTGGGATGCAGTTCGTTTTCAGATTCATGGCCCAACGGAAGTCGTTAATGTTCCTAATGTACTAAGAGTTAATATGGGGGATGTGGTGAAACAAAACATTCGTTCTGATGATTGGGATGTTAATGCTGTGGAAAGTTTGTTTTCTGATTTGAAATACTATGCTGCTTTTGATGCTGAGGATTTATATTTAGAATATGCTAATTATGGTGAATTGTTCTGTTACCAACATTATGGCAATCACTTCTTACACAAAACATCTTCCCGAAGGGATGCTGTTAATTTTACTCAGTGGGAACATTGCCCAGCTCCTACACAAGGGAGTTCAGAAACGTTTCTTAAAAAGTATACTTATTTCACTGACTTTAACCAGTCCAATCCCGAGTCCTTTTATTTTAAATTTCACAAACAGCCACTGTCCAAGGTTAGACTTACCGATACCAAATTGTTGTACTCAAAGGCCTTCCTAGATCAATTAGTTACTGGGGGCTATGAGTTATGGAAGGAAACAATAGACCTTAAATCAGTTTGGGGTTCAAGGGCCTGGCAGGTACGGGGCACTGAGGCTTTGCACCGTGCATGTCTCATCCCAAATCATATGTTGTTTTTAAATGAAACCATTTCCCAGACCACATGCTTTGGATTGGCTACATCTAAAAGGTTAAACACCCCGTCTTTCCCGGAGTTGGAGGAATATGAGAATTGGAGTAATTTTACTCGATTGTCCATTAAAGATATACAGGCTCTGCTTCTTAATTCCTCCTTTACCATTTCCAGTATGAATCCCAAGGGTTGGCTGCTTTGGCACCGTAGTGCTGATTCTTGCCAAAAAAGATTTTTAAATATATCTGACGGCTTTAAGGCTGTTAGATCTGATCCCCGGTTTGATTTGAGTCATACTGTCACCTCTTACTCTGTGGGCAAGTTGTGTCAAGCTTGGCTGAAACATTCAACTTTACCTGCGGTTAAGTATCACCTTTCCAAACTGAATGCAGACGTGGATTTGAATGATTTCATTAAAGGCCCAGCTAGTGGCAGGTTGAAAAGGTGGTTATATGGGGTTTACAATGAAATTTGGAAACTCTCACAGATTGAGGCTGCTTCACGCCTTAGGGCTATTGATCAGGCAAATCTTGAGAAAGTGCTTGCAGTTGTTGACAATAGCATTAACGTGCTTTCCTCTAGAATTTACACATTAGATAATATTGTGTCTTCTGTTGTTGATATTGTACATGATGAAGTGTCAGTATTATACCATGGTCAAAATCAATTACGGTCAATCATGCAGTTTGCATGGACACTTCAGACTCTGAAAATGGGTAAAGTTCCCTGGGGATACATGAACGTTTCCTCTTTATTTTCACCGTTTAATTTGACAGACAAACAACGCTTGCTTTCAATGCGTGATGCTTCCTTTTCGATGCTCCATATTGAAAGGTTGGAATCTTTACCTTTTTCTGTGGCAGAAGCCACTACTGCTACGTGGCTTATCCACGGTTTAATAACACTGCCTTTTGCTTTATATAAGTTTTCAAATTGTATGAAATATGTGCCAATAGGTCGTTTTGAACCCTTAGGTAGCGGTTTTCTTCATGAGGTCTGGTCACTCCCATACACATACAGATGTTTCAAGGATGAACAAGAAGTTTATCTAACAGGGGATGAGTGTACTGAGACGCCAGATCATTCTTTAATGTGCAGACACATACAGTTACACGGTTCATGTAACAAGGACCGACCGAATATGGCTTGCGTTTTACAGGGCACGCCAGTTCCTGCTATCATCCCCACGTTTAAATTGTTAGAGAATGGTAGTTATTTAATGCTCAATAATGAAAACTGTTGTGGTTTAATTAAAGGTATAGCTTTCATAGTAACAGTTAGTGAGCGAGTTATTTGCTGCAGAAATGTTCTTTATCCTCCCACACGTGAACATAGGGAGTCTTCCATTTGGCCACAGATACCGACCTTGGGAGCAGAATTCAGCGGCATGGCTAGAATAAGAGCTCTATTGTCCCAGAAAGAGGTGGCCTTGAGCTCGGCCCGTGAAACTTTCGTGCTTCACATTGCTAACACCCGTACGGA
This sequence comes from Lissotriton helveticus, assembly GCF_964261635.1. Taxonomy (NCBI): domain Eukaryota; kingdom Metazoa; phylum Chordata; class Amphibia; order Caudata; family Salamandridae; genus Lissotriton; species Lissotriton helveticus. The sequence continues at coordinate 824,373,217 of NC_136073.1, forward strand.
GGTTCAGGCTCTTTTAAATACTGATTTGCCTTTGCATTTCGGAGCCATGGTCCGTTCTATCTTTAACGCATCCTCCACAACGGGCCTAGCACATTTTTTTAAAGTTGTTAGCGGTGGTCTCGTGACTTCCTTTGAGAAGATTTTTGGAGTCATCCCTGCCTTCTTCCATTCTATTTTTTCATCCTTATTTGGAGGGTTCCCGTTTTTACTTGCATTAGCGGCTGGCGCATTGGTGGTTTTCTGCCTTTTTAAATATGGATGCCCTTCCTGTGCAAGACCACGCTCAGCTGCTACTGACGCGGTTTCGCAACCGCATGCTTGATTATTATGGCACACTGCCGTTGGCGACTCTAAGCACGGCGTTTGGATTATCTTTTCGGTTCTCCTATTTCACCTGTGTCCAGCCTGTATTTCGCTGCCTGACCTGTGATTTCCTTTGGGCCATTGATTTGTGTCTCTGCGGACCAATATCTTCTGACGTCGATTTTGATCAACTGATGAGTCCTATCATTGCTCACGAGTTGGTTTGTTCTGACGAAAGGATTATGGCCTTGGCGGTGGCACATGGACTAATGGGTCCCTGGGATGTGTTGTCGGCAGCGCGAAATTTCTTGGAACGAAGTTTTCTTGAAAACCCACCGAGCTGTCCTCTGATGGTTATAGAGGATCCGGTGCTGGAAGATCACGTATGTTCCTTTCATCTTTTAAATTGGATGGCTGAACTGTTTTCGGATGAGGACAGTGACTTCCTCCTGGAGGCTGTTGCGGCTTACTTTTCATATACAGTCTTATCATAGACACTGCCTCAAATTGACATGCTGATTGATAGCATTTCCTTGATTTTATTGACTTTTGGTCAAGACATTTTATTTTTGCTTGCCTATTGGCTTGAGCCACATTATACTTGTGGGCTATTTTTTAGCATTAGTTTTTATAAATTGAATTTTTATTCATGCTCGTTTATAATTGGATTCTGCTCTCATGTGATGGCACTTCTGTTATCTTATTTAGTCCGTTCTCGGATCATGGGGGGGTGTTGTATAGCTCCTATATATCCTTATATCGTGTTAAGTTAGCATAGGTACATTTGAGATTTAAACGCCATTTTTCCTTTCTTGCAACTTCTGCACACGACCCTTAATTGTTGACTTAGCTTTCAACCTAGTGGTTTGCCGTGGTGTATGTGAGAATAATATGTTATTGCTCTGATATCAGTTTTGTTTGTTAAACCATGTCTGCACGGAGAGTGCTGAAGTTTCAGGAGCAACACGATATGAAATTGTTATGAGGTCTGATCTCCACGCCTTCATAGTCATAACACAAGTGCAGCCTTTGCCAACTTGGGGTTGAGGCGGGATTGATATTGCTTTGCACGAGAATTGTTAACACACTTGATGCGGTGCACATGCAGAGAGAGCTGGTGTATGCTGATGTGATTCCTTCATGCTAGGACACTAAGGTATGGGCCCGCCCTAAAACAACCCAAAGAGACCTTCTTAGCTAATAATATAATATATGTGTTAGGGAGGGTGAGATATAAGTGTTGTTAACTCTTATTCATTACAGCATGTTAACATGCTGTCACCATTCGCTTTTTATGTCTTAGTAACTATGCTGATAATTTTGATACTGATAATAAGTATACTTGTATTATCTAAGATACTGCGCCTGAGAAGACGGCATTAGTAAATAAACATTTCAAATGCACATGTGTCTTCTTTACTCCATGTTCTGGTTTGTAATGATAATATAACGAAAGAGTGTTCATGAGTCCCACGTACCCTGAGGTACTGTAAGTTCATGTTCTGGTTTGTCTAAACATTGGGAGTTTGATATGTCCAATGAGACACTGTAGCTAGCTCGGTAAGGGGTGAGTTGGTTGCTAAGGTAAGTTTTGGGACACCCTAATTTGCCGAGGTTCCACTCCTCTGTGCACAGTTCTGTGTGAGTACAGAAACCCTGCAACATGGTGTGGAATGTGGTGTGGAATGTGTGTGGAATGTGGTGTGGAATGTGGTGTGGAATGTGGTGTGTGGAATGTGTGTGGAATGTGTGTGGCATGTTGTGTGTGGAATGTGGTGTGTGGAATGTGTGAAATGTGATGTGTGTTGAATGTGGTGTGTGGAATGTGGTGTGTGTGGAATGTGTGTGGAATGTGGTGTATGGAATGTGTGTGGAATGTGGTGTGTGGAATGTTGGAATGTGTGTGGAATGTGGTGTGTGGAATGTGTGTGGAATGTTGTGTGTGGAATGTGGTGTGTGGAATGTGTGTGGAATGTGTGTGGAATGTGGTGTGTGGAATGTGGTGTGTGGAATGTGGTGTGTGGAATGTGTGTGGAATGTGGTGTGTGGAATGTGGGTGGAATGTGGTGTCTGGAATGTGTGTGGAATGTGGTGTGTGGAATGTGTGTGGAATGTCTGTGGAATGTGGTGTGTGTGGTGTGTTGTGTGTGGAATGTGTGTGGTGTGTGGAATGTATGTGGAATGTGGTGTGTGGAATGTGTGTGGAATGTGTGTGGAATGTGTGTGGAATGTGTGTGGAATGTGCGTGAAATGTGTGTGGAATGTTTGTGGAATGTGGTGTGTGGAATGTGGTGTGGAATGTGGTGTGGAATGTGGTGTTAAATGTGGTGTGTGGAATGTGTGTGGAATGTGGTGTGTGGAATGTGGTGTGTGGAATGTGGTGTGTTGAATGTGGGTGGAATGTGGTGTGTGGAATGTGGTGTGTGTGTTGTGTGGTGTGTGTGTTGTGTGGTGTGTAATGTATGTGGAATGTGGTGTGTGGAATGTTTGTGGGATGTGGTGTGTGGAATGTGGAATGTGTGTGGAATGTGTGTTGAATGTGGGTGGAATTTGTGTGGAATGTGCATGGAATGTGTGTGGAATGTGTGTGGAATGTGTGTGGAATGTGGTGTGTGGAATGTGGTGTGTGGAATGTGGAATGTGTGTGGAATGTGGTGTGTGGAATGTGGTGTCTGGAATGTGGTGTGTGGTGTGTGGAATGTGGTGTGTGTGGTGTGTGTGTGTGTGTGGAATGTGGTGTGTGAAATGTATGTGGAATGTGGTGTGGAGTGTGTGTGGAATGTGTGTGGAATATGTGTGGAATGTGGTGTGTGTGGAATGTGTGTGGAATGTGGTGTGTGTGGAATGTGTGTGGGATGTGTGTGGAATGTGGTGTGTGTGGAATGTGGTGTGTGGAATGTGTGTGGAATGTGTGTGGAATGTGGTGTGTGGAATGTGTTTGGAATGTGTGTGGAATGTGGTGTGTGTGGAATGTGGTGTGTGTGGTGTGTGTGGAATGTGTGTGGAATGTGTGCTGAATGTGGTGTGTGGAATATGTGTGGAATGTGTATGGAATGTGGAATGTGTGTGGAATGTGTGTGGAATGTGGTGTGTGGAATGTGTGTGCAACGCACACAACAGCAAGGAACTATTCAACATCGTCAAAGAGTTTACCAACCCCACTGCCAACTCCAACGACATCACTCCCTCTCAAACACTTTGCGACTCCCTAGCCTCTTTCTTCCACGACAAAATCGCCAACATCCACAACAGCTTCGACAATCAACCCGCAACCCAACCGACCCAAACTACTTCCGAACATAAACCCCCTTCGAACATCCTTCACGACTGGAACCTAATCTCCACTGAGGACACCATTCCCCTAATGAACTCCATCCACTCAGGATCCCCTACAGACCCATGTCCCCACCACATCTTCAATAAAGCAAATTCCATCATCGCATCCCACCGCCGAGATGTCATCAACTGCTCCCTCAACTCCGCCACCTTCCCGGGAAGCTGGAAACACGCCGAACTCAGCGCCCTGCTGAAAAAACCCACAGCAGACCCCACCGCACTCAAAAACTACCGCCCCATCTCGCTCCTACCATTCCCAGCCAAAGTAATTGAAAAAGCCGTCAACAACCAGCTCGCCACCTTCCTCGAAACCAACAAATCCCTTGACTCCTCACAGTCCGGCTTCCGAGCCAAACACAGCACCGAAACCGCCCTCATCGCAGCTACAGACGACATTCGAACACTATTGGACAACGGAGACACAGTCGCCCTCATCCTCCTTGACCTCTCTGCAGCCTTTGAAGCAGTCTGTCATAGCACCCTTATACATCGCCTCAACAACATCGGAATTCAAGGGAAAGCTTTGGACTGGATCATCTCGTTCCTTGCCGGTAGAACTCAGAGAGTCCGCCTCCCACCGTTTACGTCAGAGGCTACCAAAGTCATCTGCGGCGTGCCACAAGGGTCTTCACTCAGCCCTACCCTCTTCAACGTCTACATGAGCCCCCTCGCGACCATCGCACGCCAACACAACCTCAACATCATCTCCTACGCTGATGACACTCAACTGATCCTCTCACTCACCAAAGACCCTAACACCGCCAAAACCAACCTACATGAAGGGATGAAAGAAGTAGCCGAGTGGATGAAGCACAGCCGTCTCAAACTGAACTCGGACAAGACTGAAGTCCTCATCTTAGGTACCTACCCCTCCGCCTGGGAAGACTCCTGGTGGCCAGCAGCCCTAGGAAAAGCTCCCATCCCAACGGACCACGCACGGAACCTGGGCGTCATCTTGGATTCCTCACTCTCGATGACCAGACAAGTCAACGCCGTTTCATCATCATGCTTCAACATTCTTCGCATGCTCAAAAAAACATTTAGCTGGATCCCCACCGAAACTAGAAAAACAGTTACCCACGCACTGGTTACAAGCCGCTTGGACTACGGTAACACCCTGTACGCCGGAACCACAGCCAAACTACAGAAAAAACTCCAACGCATCCAAAACGCCTCAGCCAGACTCATACTAGACATTCCCCGCAAAGACCACATTTCCGGTCACCTGAAAGACCTCCACTGGCTCCCCGTCAACAAGAGGATAACGTTCCGTCTCCTCACCCACGCACACAAAGCCCTCTACGACCTAGGACCCGATTGCCTCAACACGCGACTTTCCTTCTACACCCCCTCCCGACAGCTACGCTCCTCCGACCAAGCCCTCGCTTCTGTTCCACGCATTACCAAAACGACCATGGGGGGAAGATCCTTCTCCTACTTAGCAGCTAAAACATGGAACTCCCTCCCCACTCACCTCCGCCTTACTCAAAACCACCTAGCCTTCAGAAAGCAGCTTAAAACCTGGATATTCGACAAGTAATTTCTCCACCCTTCCCCAAGCGCCTTGAAACCCTCTGGGTATGTAGTGTGCTATATAAATTATTTGACTTGACTTGACTTGACTTGGAATGTGGTGTGTGGAATATGTGTGGAATGTGTGTGGAATGTGTGTGGCATGTGGTGTGTGGAATGTGTGTGGAATGTGGTGTGTGGAATGTGTGTGGAATGTGGTGTGTGGAATGTGGTGTGTGGGATGTGGTGTGTGGAATGTGGTGTGTGGAATGTGTGTGGAATGTGGTGTGTGGAATGTGGTGTGTGGAATGTGGTGTGTGGGATGTGGTGTGTGGAATGTGGTGTGTGGAATGTGTGTGGAATGTGGTGTGTGGATTGTGGTGTGTGGTGTGTGGAATGTGGAATGTGGAATGTGTGTGGAATGTGGTGTGTGGAATGTGGTGTGTGGAATGTGGTGTGTGGAATGTGTGTGGAATGTGGTGTGGAATGTGTGTGGAATGTGGTGTGTGGAATGTGTGTGGAATGTGGTGTGTGGAATGTGGTTGGTGGAATGTGGAGTGTGTGTGGAATGTGGTGTGGAATGTGGTGTGTGGAATGTGGTGTGGAATGTGGTGTGTGGAATGTGTGTGGAATGTGGTGTTGAATGTGGTGTGGAATGTGGTGTGGAATGTGTGTGAAATGTGGTGTGTGTTGAATGTGGTGTGTGGAATGTGGTGTGTGTGGTGTGTGTGGAATGTGTGTGGAATGTGGTGTATGGAATGTGTGTGGAATGTGGTGTGTGGAATGTGTGTGGAATGTGTGTGGAATGTGGTGTGTGGAATGTGGTGTGTGGAATGTGGTGTGTTGAATGTGGGTGGAATGTGGTGTGTGGAATGTGTTGTGTGTGTTGTGTGGTGTGTGGAATGTGTGTGGAATGTGTGAGGAATGTGGTGTGTGGAATGTGTGTGGAATGTGGAATGTGTGTGGAATGTGGTGTGTGGAATGTGTGTGGAATGTGTGTGGAATGTGGTGTGTGGAATGTGTGTGGAATGTGGTGTGTGTGGAATGTGGTGTGTGGAATGTGGTATGTGGAATGTGGTGTGGTGTGTGTGTGTGTGTGGAATGTGTGTGGAATGTGTGTGGAATGTGGTGTGTGTGTGGAATGTGTGTGGAATGTGGTGTGTGGAATGTGTGTGGAATGTGTGTGGAATGTGTGTGGAATGTGGTGTGGAATGTGTGTGGAATGTGTGTGGAATGTGGTGTGTGGAATATGGTGTGTTGAATGCTACGATCCTCCGACCAAGCCCTCGCTTCTGTTCCACGCATTACCAAAACGACCATGGGGGGAAGATCCTTCTCTTACTTAGCAGCTAAAACATGGAACTCCCTCCCCACTCACCTCCGCCTTACTCAAAACCACCTAGCCTTCAGAAAGCAGCTTAAAACCTGGATATTCGACAAGTAATTTCTCCACCCTTCCCCAAGCGCCTTGAAACCCTCTGGGTATGTAGTGTGCTATATAAATTATTTGACTTGACTTGACTTGACTTGGAATGTGGTGTGTGGAATGTGTGTGGCATGTGGTGTGTGGAATGTGTGTGGAATGTGGTGTGTGGAATGTGTGTGGAATGTGGTGTGTGGAATGTGGTGTGTGGGATGTGGTGTGTGGAATGTGGTGTGTGGAATGTGTGTGGAATGTGGTGTGTGGAATGTGGTGTGTGGAATGTGGTGTGTGGGATGTGGTGTGTGGAATGTGGTGTGTGGAATGTGTGTGGAATGTGTGTGGAATGTGGTGTGTGGAATGTGGTGTGTGGAATGTGGAATGTGTGTGGAATGTGGTGTGTGGAATGTGGTGTGTGGAATGTGGTGTGTGGAATGTGTGTGGAATGTGGTGTGGAATGTGGTGTGGAATGTGTGTGGAATGTGGTGTGTGGAATGTGGTTTGTGGAATGTGGAGTGTGTGTGGAATGTGGTGTGGAATGTGTGTGGAATGTGGTGTTGAATGTGGTGTGGGATGTGGTGTGGAATGTGTGTGGAATGTGGTGTGGAATGTGGTGTGGAATGTGGTGTGTGGAATGTGTGTGGAATGTGTGTGGAATGTTGTGTGTGGAATGTGGTGTGTGGAATGTGTGAAATGTGGTGTGTGTTGAATGTGGTGTGTGGAATGTGTGAAATGTGGTGTGTGTTGAATGTGGTGTGTGGAATGTGGTGTGTGTGGTGTGTGTGGAATGTGTGTGGAATGTGGTGTATGGAATGTGTGTGGAATGTGGTGTGTGGAATGTGTGTGGAATGTGAGTGGAATGTGGTGTGTGGAATGTGGTGTGTGGAATGTGGTGTGTTGAATGTGGGTGGAATGTGGTGTGTGGAATGTGGTGTGTGTGTTGTGTGGTGTGTGGAATGTGCGTGAAATGTGTGAGGAATGTGGTGAGTGGAATGTGTGTGGAATGTGGAATGTGTGTGGAATGTGGTGTGTGGAATGTGTGTGGAATGTGTGTGGAATGTGTGTGGAATGTGGTGTGTGTGGAATGTGGTGTGTGGAATGTTTGTGGAATGTGGTGTGTGTGGAATGTGGTGTGTGGAATGTGGTATGTGGAATGTGGTGTGTGGTGTGTGTGTGGAATGTGTGTGGAATGTGGTGTGTGTGTGGAATGTGTGTGGAATGTGGTGTGTGGAATGTGTGTGGAATGTGTGTGAAATGTGTGTGGAATGTGGTGTGGAATGTGTGTGTAATGTGTGTGGAATGTGGTGTGTGGAATATGGTGTGTTGAATGTGTTTGGAATGTGTGTGGAATGTGGTGTGTGGAATGTGTGTGGAATGTTGTTTGTGGAATGTGGTGTGTGGAATGTGTGTGGAATGTGGTGTGTGGAATGTGGATGGAATGTGGTGTGTGGAATGTGTGTGGAATGTGCATGGAATGTGTGTGGAATGTGGTGTGTGGAATGTTGTGTGTGGAATGTGGTGTGTGGAATGTGGTGTGTGGAATGTGGAGTGTGTGTGGAATGTGGTGTGGAATGTGGTGTGTGGAATGTGTGTGGAATGTGGTGTGGAATGTGGTGTGGAATGTGTGTGGAAAGTGGTGTGGAATGTGGTGTGTGGAATGTGTGTGGAATGTGTGTGGAATGTTGTGTGTGGAATGTGGTGTGTAGAATGTGTGAAATGTGGTGTGTGTTGAATGTGGTGTGTGGAATGTGGTGTGTGTGGTGTGTGTGGAATGTGTGTGGAATGTGGTGTGTGGAATGTGTGTGGAATGTGGTGTGTTGAATGTGGGTGGAATGTGGTGTGCGGAATGTGGTGTGTGTGTTGTGTGGTGTGTGGGATGTGTGTGGAATGTGTGAGGAATGTGGTGTGTGGAATGTGTGTGGAATGTGTGTGGAATGTGGTGTGTGGAATGTGTGTGGAATGTGGAATGTATGTGGTGTGTGGAATGTGTGTGGAATGTTTGTGGAATGTGGTGTGTGGAATGTGTGTGGAATGTGGAATGTGGTGTGTGGAATGTGTGGAATGTGGTGTGTGGACCGTGGTGTGTGGAATGTGGTGTGTGGAATGTGGTGTTTGGTGTGTGGTGTGTGGAATATGGAATGTGTGTGGAATGTGGTGTGTGGAATGTGTGTGGAATGTGGTGTGTGGAATGTGTGTAGAATGTGTGTGGAATGTGTGTGGAATGTGGTGTGTGGAATGTGGTGTGGAATGTGTGTGGAATGTGTGTGGAATGTGGTGTGTGGAATGTGTGTGGAATGTGTGTGGAATGTGTGTGGAATGTGGAGTGTGTGGAATGTGGAGTGTGTGTGTGGAATGTGGAGTGGTTCCACACACCACATTCCACACACCACGATGTAATCTGGGATTCAAATCGTATCCAAATTGATTGTAACAATGTTTAACAATTTTTAAACTCAAATAGTCTGAATTCAAAATTTTCATGGAAATAAAGTTTTACTTTATTAAATGGGGAAAATGTTACTTTGCATGAAAAATAGTTTTTTAACCCCGAGTTTTGCAGCTTTTCCTTTGAAATATCTGTGCTTTCTGCTGCTAACTTGTATTCCTGGTGAACAAAGTGTGTTTAAATGCAAAGTGTGTTTAAGACTGCAGTACCGCCTCCTGTGTGGAATGTGTGTGGAATGTGTGTGGAATGTGGAATGTGTGTGGAATGTGGTGTCTGGAATGTGGTGTGTGGAATGTGTGTGGAATGTGGTGTGTGGAATGTGTGTGGAATGTGGTGTGTGTGGAATGTGGTGTGTGGAATGTGTGGAATGTGGTGTGTGGAACGTGGTGTGTGGAATGTGGTGTGTGGAATGTGGTGTTTGGTGTGTGGTGTGTGGTGTGTGGAATATGGTGTGTGGAATGTGGTGTGTGGAATGTGGTGTGTTGGATGTGGTTTGTGGAATGTGGTGTGTGGAATGTGTGTGGAATGTGTGTGGAATGTGGTGTGTGGAATGTGGTGTGTGGAATGTGGAATGTGGAATGTGTGTGGAATGTGGTGTGTGGAATGTGGTGTGTGGAATGTGGTGTGTGGAATGTGGTGTGGAATGTGGTGTGGAATGTGTGTGGAATGTGGTGTGTGGAATGTGTGTGGAATGTGGTGTGTGGAATGTGGTTTGTGGAATGTGGAGTGTGTGTGGAATGTGGTGTGGAATGTGTGTGGAATGTGGTGTTGAATGTGGTGTGGGATGTGGTGTGGAATGTGTGTGGAATGTGGTGTGGAATGTGGTGTGGAATGTGGTGTGTGGAATGTGTGTGGAATGTGTGTGGAATGTTGTGTGTGGAATGTGGTGTGTGGAATGTGTGAAATGTGGTGTGTGTTGAATGTGGTGTGTGGAATGTGGTGTGTGTGGTGTGTGTGGAATGTGTGTGGAATGTGGTGTATGGAATGTGTGTGGAATGTGGTGTGTGGAATGTGTGTGCAATGTGAGTGGAATGTGGTGTGTGGAATGTGGTGTGTGGAATGTGGTGTGTTGAATGTGGGTGGAATGTGGTGTGTGGAATGTGGTGTGTGTGTTGTGTGGTGTGTGGAATGTGTGTGGAATGTGTGAGGAATGTGGTGAGTGGAATGTGTGTGGAATGTGGAATGTGTGTGGAATGTGGTGTGTGGAATGTGTGTGGAATGTGTGTGGAATGTGTGTGGAATGTGTGTGGAATGTGGTGTGTGTGGAATGTGGTGTGTGGAATGTGTGTGGAATGTGGTGTGTGTGGAATGTGGTGTGTGGAATGTGGTATATGGAATGTGGTGTGTGGTGTGTGTGTGTGGAATGTGTGTGGAATGTGGTGTGTGTGTGGAATGTGTGTGGAATGTGGTGTGTGGAATGTGTGTGGAATGTGTGTGAAATGTGTGTGGAATGTGGTGTGGAATGTGTGTGGAATGTGTGTGGAATGTGGTGTGTGGAATATTGTGTGTTGAATGTGTTTGGAATGTGTGTGGAATGTTGTTTGTGGAATGTGGTGTGTGGAATGTGTGTGGAATGTGGTGTGTGGAATGTGGATGGAATGTGGTGTGTGGAATGTGTGTGGAATGTGTCTGGAATGTGTGTGGAATGTGTGTGGAATGTGGTGTGTTGTGTGTGGAATGTGTGTGGTGTGTGAAATGTATGTGGAATGTGGTGTGTGGAATGTTTGTGGGATGTGGTGTGTGGAATGTGGAATGTGTGTGGAATGTGTGTGGAATGTGTGTGGAATTTGTGTGGAATGTTCGTGGAATGTGTGTGAAATGTGTGTGGAATGTGCGTGGAATGTGTGTGGAATGTGGTGTGTGGAATGTGGTGTGTGGAATGTGGTGTGTGGAATGTGTGTGGAATGTGGTGTGTGGAATGTGTGTGGAATGTGTGTGGAATGTGGTGTGTGTGGTGTGTTGTGTGTGGAATGTGTGTGGTGTGTGAAATGCATGTGGAATGTGTGTGGAATGTGGGATGTGTGTGGAATGTGGTGTGTGGAATGTGGTGTCTGGAATGTGGTGTGTTGAATGTGATGTGTGGAATGTGGTGCGTGTGGTGTGTGTGTGTGTGTAATGTGGTGTGTGTGATGTGGTGTGTGAAATGTATGTGGAATGTGGTGTGGAATGTGGTGTGGAATGTGTGTGGAATGTGTGTGGAATGTGGTGTGTGTGGACTGTGGAATGTGGTGTGTGTGGAATGTGTGTGGAATGTGTGCTGAATGTGGTGTGTGGAATGTGTGTGGAATGTGTATGGAATGTGAATGTGTGTGGAATGTGTGTGGAATGTGGTGTGTTGAATGTGTGTGGAATGTGTGTGGAATGTGGTGTGTGGAATGTGTGTGGAATGTGTGTGGAATGTGTGTGGCATGTGGTGTGTGGAATGTGTGTGGAATGTGGTGTGTGGAATGTGTGTGGAATGTGGTGTGTGGAATGTGTGTGGAATGTGTGTGGAATGTGTGTGGAATGTGTGTGGAATGTGGTGTGAAATGTGTGTGGAATGTGTGTGGAATGTGGATTGTGGAATGTGTGTGGAATGTGGTGTGTTGTAGGTGTTTGGAATGTGTGTGGAATGTGGTGTGTGGGATGTGGTGTGTGGGATGTGGTGTGTGGGATGTGGTGTGTGGAATGTGTGTGGAATGTGTGTGGAATGTGTGTGGAATGTGGTGTGTGTGGAATGTGTGTGGAATGTGGTGTGTGTGTGGAATGTGTGTGGGATGTATGTGGAATGTGGTGCGTGTGGAATGTGGTGTGTGGAATGTGTGTGGAATGTGGTGTGTGGAATGTGTGAGGAATGTGGTGTGTGGAATGTGTGTGGAATGTGGTGTGTGGAATGTGTGTGGAATGTGTGTGGAATGTGTGTGGAATGTGGTGTGAAATGTGTGTGGAATGTGGATTGTGGAATGTGGTGTGTTGTAGGTGTTTGGAATGTGTGTGGAATGTGGTGTGTGGAATGTGGTGTGTGGGATGTGGTGTGTGGAATGTGGTGTGTGGAATGTGTGTGGAATGTGTGTGGAATGTGTGTGGAATGTGGTGTGTGTGGTGTGGTGTGTGTAGAATGTGTGTGGAATGTGGTGTGTGTGGAATGTGTGTGGAATGTGTGTGGAATGTGTGTCAAATGTGTGTGGCATGTGGTGTGTGGAATGTGTGTGGAATGTGGTGTGTGGAATGTGTGTGGAATGTGGTGTGTGGAATGTGTGTGGAATGTGGTGTGTGGAATGTGTGTGGAATGTGTGTGGAATGTGGTGTGAAATGTATGTGGAATGTGTGTGGAATGTGGATTATGGAATGTGTGTGGAATGTGGTGTGTTGTAGGTGTTTGGAATGTGTGTGGAATGTGGTGTGTGGAATGTGGTGTGTGGGATGTGGTGTGTGGAATGTGGTGTGCGGAATGTGTATGGAATATGTGTGGAATGTGTGTGGAATGTGGTGTGTGTGGTGTGGTGTGTGTGGAATGTGTGTGGAATGTGGTGTGTGTGGAATGTGTGTGGGATGTGTGTGGAATGTGGTGTGTGTGGAATGTGGTGTGTGGAATGTGTGTGGAATGTGTGTGGAGTGTGTGGAATGTGGAATGTGGTGTGTGTGGTGTGTGTGGAATGTGTGTGGAATGTGTGCTGAATGTGGTGTGTGGAATGTGTGTGGAATGTGGTGTGTGTGGAATGTGGTGTGTGGAATGTGGTATGTGGAATGTGGTGTGTGGTGTGTGTGTGTGGAATGTGTGTGGAATGTGGTGTGTGTGTGTGGAATGTGTGTGGAATGTGGTGTGTGGAATGTGTGTGGAATGTGTGTGAAATGTGTGTGGAATGTGGTGTGGAATGTGTGTGGAATGTGTGTGGAATGTGGTGTGTGGAATATGGTGTGTTGAATGTGTTTGGAATGTGTGTGAAATGTGGTGTGTGGAATGTGTGTGGAATGTTGTTTGTGGAATGTGGTGTGTGGAATGTGTGTGGAATGTGGTGTGTGGAATGTGGATGGAATGTGGTGTGTGGAATGTGTGTGGAATGTGTGTGGAATGTGTGTGGAATGTGGATTATGGAATGTGTGTGGAATGTGGTGTGTTGTAGGTGTTTGGAATGTGTGTGGAATGTGGTGTGTGGAATGTGGTGTGTGGGATGTGGTGTGTGGAATGTGGTGTGCGGAATGTGTATGGAATATGTGTGGAATGTGTGTGGAATGTGGTGTGTGTGGTGTGGTGTGTGTGGAATGTGTGTGGAATGTGGTGTGTGTGGAATGTGTGTGGGATGTGTGTGGAATATGGTGTGTGTGGAATGTGGTGTGTGGAATGTGTGTGGAATGTGTGTGGAGTGTGTGGAATGTGGAATGTGGTGTGTGTGGTGTGTGTGGAATGTGTGTGGAATGTGTGCTGAATGTGGTGTGTGGAATGTGTGTGGAATGTGGTGTGTGTGGAATGTGGTGTGTGGAATGTGGTATGTGGAATGTGGTGTGTGGTGTGTGTGTGTGGAATGTGTGTGGAATGTGGTGTGTGTGTGTGGAATGTGTGTGGAATGTGGTGTGTGGAATGTGTGTGGAATGTGTGTGAAATGTGTGTGGAATGTGGTGTGGAATGTGTGTGGAATGTGTGTGGAATGTGGTGTGTGGAATATGGTGTGTTGAATGTGTTTGGAATGTGTGTGAAATGTGGTGTGTGGAATGTGTGTGGAATGTTGTTTGTGGAATGTGGTGTGTGGAATGTGTGTGGAATGTGGTGTGTGGAATGTGGATGGAATGTGGTGTGTGGAATGTGTGTGGAATGTGTGTGGAATGTGTGTGGAATGTGTGTGGAATGTGGTGTGTGTGGTGTGTTGTGTGTGGAATGTGTGTGGTGTGTGAAATGTATGTGGAATGTGGTGTGTGGAATGTTTGTGGGATGTGGTGTGTGGAATGTGGAATGTGTGTGGAATGTGTGTGGAATGTGTGTGGAATTTGTGTGGAATGTTCGTGGAATGTGTGTGAAATGTGTGTGGAATGTGCGTGGAATGTGTGTGGAATGTGGTGTGTGGAATGTGGTGTGTGGAATGTGTGTGGAATGTGGTGTGTGGAATGTGTGTGGAATGTGTGTGGAATGTGTGTGGAATGTGGTTTGTGTGGTGTGTTGTGTGTGGAATGTGTGTGGTGTGTGAAATGTATGTGGAATGTGTGTGGAATGTGGTGTGTGGAATGTGGTGTCTGGAATGTGTGTGGAATTTGTGTGGAATGTTCGTGGAATGTGTGTGAAATGTGTGTGGAATGTGCGTGGAATGTGTGTGGAATGTGGTGTGTGGAATGTGGTGTGTGGAATGTGTGTGGAATGTGGTGTGTGGAATGTGTGTGGAATGTGTGTGGAATGTGTGTGGAATGTGGTTTGTGTGGTGTGTTGTGTGTGGAATGTGTGTGGTGTGTGAAATGTATGTGGAATGTGTGTGGAATGTGGTGTGTGGAATGTGGTGTCTGGAATGTGGTGTGTTGAATGTGATGTGTGGAATGTGGTGCGTGTGGTGTGTGTGAGTGTGTAATGTGGTGTGTGTGATGTGGTGTGTGAAATGTATGTGGAATGTGGTGTGGAATGTGTGTGGAATGTGTGTGGAATGTGGTGTGTGTGGAATGTGGTGTTTGAAATGTATGTGGAATGTGGTGTGTGGAATGTTTGTGGGATGTGGTGTGTGGAATGTGGAATGTGTGTGGAATGTGTGTGGAATGTGTGTGGAATTTGTGTGGAATGTTCGTGGAATGTGTGTGAAATGTGTGTGGAATGTGCATGGAATGTGTGTGGAATGTGGTGTGTGGAATGTGGTGTGTGGAATGTGTGTGGAATGTGGTGTGTGGAATGTGTGTGGAATGTGTGTGGAATGTGTGTGGAATGTGGTTTGTGTGGTGTGTTGTGTGTGGAATGTGTGTGGTGTGTGAAATGTATGTGGAATGTGTGTGGAATGTGGTGTGTGGAATGTGGTGTCTGGAATGTGGTGTGTTGAATGTGATGTGTGGAATGTGGTGCGTGTGGTGTGTGTGAGTGTGTAATGTGGTGTGTGTGATGTGGTGTGTGAAATGTATGTGGAATGTGGTGTGGAATGTGTGTGGAATGTGTGTGGAATGTGGTGTGTGTGGAATGTGGTGTGTGGAATGTGTGTGGAATGTGTGTGGAATGTGGTGTGTGTGGAATGTGGAATGTGGTGTGTGTGGAATGTGTGTGGAATGTGTGCTGAATGTGGTGTGTGGAATGTGTGTGGAATGTGTATGGAATGTGAATGTGTGTGGAATGTGTGTGGAATGTGGTGTGTTGAATGTGTGTGGAATATGTGTGGAATGTGGTGTGTGGAATGTGTGTGGAATGTGTGTGGAATGTGTGTGGCATGTGGTGTGTGGAATGTGTGTGGAATGTGGTGTGTGGAATGTGTGTGGAATGTGGTGTGTGGAATGTGTGTGGAATGTGCTGTGTGGAATGTGTGTGGAATGTGTGTGGAATGTGTTTGGAATGTGTGTGGAATGTGGTGTGTGTGGTGTGTGTGGAATGTGTGTGGAATGTGTGCTGAATGTGGTGTGTGGAATGTGTGTGGAATGTGTATGGAATGTGGAATGTGGAATGTGTGTGGAATGTGTGTGGAATGTGGTGTGTGGAATGTGTGTGGAATGTGTGTGGAATGTGTGTGGCATGTGGTGTGTGGAATGTGTGTGGAATGTGGTGTTTGGAATGTGATGTGTGGAATGTGTGTGGATCGTGGTGTGTGGAATGTGGGTGGAATGTGGTGTGTGGAATGTGTGTGGAATGTGTGTGGAATGTGTGTGGAATGTGGTGTGAAATGTGTGTGGAATGTGTGTGGAATATGGATTGTGGAATGTGTGTGGAATGTGGTGTGTTGTAGGTGTTTGGAATGTGTGTGGAATGTGGTGTGTGGAATGTGGTGTGTGGGATGTGGTGTGTGGAATGTGGTGTGTGGAATGTGTGTGGAGTGTGTGTGGAATGTGTGTGGAATGTGGTGTGTGTGGTGTGGTGTGTGTGGAATGTGTGTGGAATGTGGTGTGTGTGTGGAATGTGTGTGGGATGTGTGTGGAATGTGGTGCATGTGGAATGTGGTGTGTGGAATGTGTGTGGAATGTGGTGTGTGGAATGTGTGTGGAATGTGGTGTGTGGAATGTGTGTGGAATGTGGTGTGTGGAATGTGTGTGGAATGTGTGTGGAATGTGTGTGGAATGTGGTGTGAAATGTGTGTGGAATGTGGATTGTGGAATGTGGTGTGTTGTAGGTGTTTGGAATGTGTGTGGAATGTGGTGTGTGGAATGTGGTGTGTGGGATGTGGTGTGTGGAATGTGGTGTGTGGAATGTGTGTGGAATGTGTGTGGAATGTGTGTGGAATGTGGTGTGTGTGGTGATGTGTGTGGAGAATGTGTGTGGAATGTGGTGTGTGTGGAATGTGTGTGGAATGTGTGTGGAATGTGTGTGGCATGTGGTGTGTGGAATGTGTGTGGAATGTGGTGTGTGGAATGTGTGTGGGATGTGGTGTGTGGAATGTGGTGTGTTGAATGTGTGTGGAATGTGGTGTGTGGTGTGTGGTGTGTGGTGTGTGGAATGTGGAATGTGTGTGGAATGTGGTGTGTGGAATGTGGTGTGTGGAATGTGTGTGGAATGTGGTGTGGAATGTGTGTGGAATGTGGTGTGTGGAATGTGTGTGGAATGTGGTGTGTGGAATATGGTTTGTGGAATGTGGAGTGTGTGTGGAATTTGGTGTGGAATGTGGTGTGTGGAATGTGTGTGGAATGTGGTGTTGAATGTGGTGTGGAATGTGGTGTGGAATGTGTGTGGAATGTGGTGTGGAATGTGGTGTGGAATGTATTGTGTGGAATGTGTGTGGAATGTGTGTGGCATGTTGTGTGTGGAATGTGGTGTGTGGAATGTGTGAAATGTGATGTGTGTTGAATGTGGTGTGTGGAATGTGGTGTGTGTGGTGTGTGTGGAATGTGTGTGGAATGTGGTGTATGGAATGTGTGTGGAATGTGGTGTGTGGAATGTTGGAATGTGTGTGGAATGTGGTGTGTGGAATGTGTGTGGAATGTTGTGTGTGGAATGTGGTGTGTGGAATGTGTGTGGAATGTGTGTGGAATGTGTGTGGAATGTGGTGTGTGGAATGTGGTGTGTGGAATGTGTGTGGAATGTGGTGTGTGGAATGTGGGTGGAATGTGGTGTCTGGAATGTGTGTGGAATGTGGTGTGTGGAATGTGTGTGGAATGTGTGTGGAATGTGGTGTGTGTGGTGTGTTGTGTGTGGAATGTGTGTGGTGTGTGGAATGTATGTGGAATGTGGTGTGTGGAATGTGTGTGTGGAATGTGTGTGGAATGTGTGTGGAATGTGTGTGGAATGTGCGTGGAATGTGTGTGGAATGTTTGTGGAATGTGGTGTGTGGAATGTGGTGTGGAATGTGGTGTGGAATGTGGTGTGGAATGTGGTGTGTGGAATGTGTGTGGAATGTGGTGTGTGGAATGTGGTGTGTGGAATGTGGTGTGTTGAATGTGGGTGGAATGTGGTGTGTGGAATGTGGTGTGTGTGTTGTGTGGTGTGTGTGTTGTGTGGTGTGTAATGTATGTGGAATGTGGTGTGTGGAATGTTTGTGGGATGTGGTGTGTGGAATGTGGAATGTGTGTGGAATGTGTGTTGAATGTGGGTGGAATTTGTGTGGAATGTGCATGGAATGTGTGTGGAATGTGTGTGGAATGTGTGTGGAATGTGGTGTGTGGAATGTGGTGTGTGGAATGTGGAATGTGTGTGGAATGTGGTGTGTGGAATGTGGTGTCTGGAATGTGGTGTGTGGTGTGTGGAATGTGGTGTGTGTGGTGTGTGTGTGTGTGTGGAATGTGGTGTGTGAAATGTATGTGGAATGTGGTGTGGAGTGTGTGTGGAATGTGTGTGGAATATGTGTGGAATGTCGTGTGTGTGGAATGTGTGTGGAATGTGGTGTGTGTGGAATGTGTGTGGGATGTGTGTGGAATGTGGTGTGTGGAATGTGTGTGGAATGTGTGTGGAATGTGGTGTGTGGAATGTGTGTGGAATGTGTGTGGAATGTGGTGTGTGTGGAATGTGGTGTGTGTGGTGTGTGTGGAATGTGTGCTGAATGTGGTGTGTGGAATATGTGTGGAATGTGTATGGAATGTGGAATGTGTGTGGAATGTGTGTGGAATGTGGTGTGTGGAATGTGTGTGCAACGCACACAACAGCAAGGAACTATTCAACATCGTCAAAGAGTTTACCAACCCCACTGCCAACTCCAACGACATCACTCCCTCTCAAACACTTTGCGACTCCCTAGCCTCTTTCTTCCACGACAAAATCGCCAACATCCACAACAGCTTCGACAATCAACCCGCAACCCAACCGACCCAAACTACTTCCGAACATAAACCCCCTTCGAACATCCTTCACGACTGGAACCTAATCTCCACTGAGGACAGCATTCGCCTAATGAACTCCATCCACTCAGGATCCCCTACAGACCCATGTCCCCACCACATCTTCAATAAAGCAAATTCCATCATCGCATCCCACCGCCGAGATGTCATCAACTGCTCCCTCAACTCCGCCACCTTCCCGGGAAGCTGGAAACACGCCGAACTCAGCGCCCTGCTGAAAAAACCCACAGCAGACCACACCGAACTCAAAAACTACCGCCCCATCTCGCTCCTACCATTCCCAGCCAAAGTAATTGAAAAAGCCGTCAACAACCAGCTCGCCACCTTCCTCGAAACCAACAAATCCCTTGACTCCTCACAGTCCGGCTTCCGAGCCAAACACAGCACCGAAACCGCCCTCATCGCAGCTACAGACGACATTCGAACACTATTGGACAACGGAGACACAGTTGCCCTCATCCTCCTTGACCTCTCTGCAGCCTTTGAAGCAGTCTGTCATAGCACCCTTATACATCGCCTCAACAACATCGGAATTCAAGGGAAAGCTTTGGACTGGATCATCTCGTTCCTTGCCGGTAGAACTCAGAGAGTCCGCCTCCCACCGTTTACGTCAGAGGCTACCAAAGTCATCTGCGGCGTGCCACAAGGGTCTTCACTCAGCCCTACCCTCTTCAACGTCTACATGAGCCCCCTCGCGACCATCGCACGCCAACACAACCTCAACATCATCTCCTACGCTGATGACACTCAACTGATCCTCTCACTCACCAAAGACCCTAACACCGCCAAAACCAACCTACATGAAGGGATGAAAGAAGTAGCCGAGTGGATGAAGCACAGCCGTCTCAAACTGAACTCGGACAAGACTGAAGTCCTCATCTTAGGTACCTACCCCTCCGCCTGGGAAGACTCCTGGTGGCCAGCAGCCCTAGGAAAAGCTCCCATCCCAACGGACCACGCACGGAACCTGGGCGTCATCTTGGATTCCTCACTCTCGATGACCAGACAAGTCAACGCCGTTTCATCATCATGCTTCAACATTCTTCGCATGCTCAAAAAAACATTTAGCTGGATCCCCACCGAAACTAGAAAAACAGTTACCCACGCACTGGTTACAAGCCGCTTGGACTACGGTAACACCCTGTACGCCGGAACCACAGCCAAACTACAGAAAAAACTCCAACGCATCCAAAACGCCTCAGCCAGACTCATACTAGACATTCCCCGCAAAGACCACATTTCCGGTCACCTGAAAGACCTCCACTGGCTCCCCGTCAACAAGAGGATAACGTTCCGTCTCCTCACCCACGCACACAAAGCCCTCTACGACCTAGGACCCGATTGCCTCAACACGCGACTTTCCTTCTACAACCCCTCCCGACAGCTACGCTCCTCCGACCAAGCCCTCGCTTCTGTTCCACGCATTACCAAAACGACCATGGGGGGAAGATCCTTCTCCTACTTAGCAGCTAAAACATGGAACTCCCTCCCCACTCACCTCCGCCTTACTCAAAACCACCTAGCCTTCAGAAAGCAGCTTAAAACCTGGATATTCGACAAGTAATTTCTCCACCCTTCCCCAAGCGCCTTGAAACCCTCTGGGTATGTAGTGTGCTATATAAATTATTTGACTTGACTTGACTTGACTTGGAATGTGGTGTGTGGAATATGTGTGGAATGTGTGTGGAATGTGTGTGGCATGTGGTGTGTGGAATGTGTGTGGAATGTGGTGTGTGGAATGTGTGTGGAATGTGGTGTGTGGAATGTGGTGTGTGGGATGTGGTGTGTGGAATGTGGTGTGTGGAATGTGTGTGGAATGTGGTGTGTGGAATGTGGTGTGTGGAATGTGGTGTGTGGGATGTGGTGTGTGGAATGTGGTGTGTGGAATGTGTGTGGAATGTGGTGTGTGGATTGTGGTGTGTGGTGTGTGGAATGTGGAATGTGGAATGTGTGTGGAATGTGGTGTGTGGAATGTGGTGTGTGGAATGTGGTGTGTGGAATGTGTGTGGAATGTGTTGTGGAATGTGGTGTGGAATGTGTGTGGAATGTGGTGTGTGGAATGTGTGTGGAATGTGGTGTGTGGAATGTGGTTTGTGGAATGTGGAGTGTGTGTGGAATGTGGTGTGGAATGTGGTGTGGAATGTGGTGTGTGGAATGTGGTGTGGAATGTGGTGTGTGGAATGTGTGTGGAATGTGGTGTTGAATGTGGTGTGGAATGTGGTGTGGAATGTGTGTGAAATGTGGTGTGTGTCGAATGTGGTGTGTGGAATGTGGTGTGTGTGGTGTGTGGTGTGTGGAATGTGTGTGGAATGTGTGAGGAATGTGGTGTGTGGAATGTGTGTGGAATGTGGAATGTGTGTGGAATGTGGTGTGTGGAATGTGTGTGGAATGTGTGTGGAATGTGGTGTGTGTGGAATGTGGTGTGTGGAATGTGTGTGGAATGTGTGTGGAATGTGGTGTGTGTGGAATGTGGTGTGTGGAATGTGGTATGTGGAATGTGGTGTGGTGTGTGTGTGTGTGTGTGGAATGTGTGTGGAATGTGTGTGGAATGTGGTGTGTGTGTGGAATGTGTGTGGAATGTGGTGTGTGGAATGTGTGTGGAATGTGTGTGGAATGTGTGTGGAATGTGGTGTGGAATGTGTGTGGAATGTGGTGTGTGGAATATGGTGTGTTGAATGCTACGCTCCTCCGACCAAGCCCTCGCTTCTGTTCCACGCATTACCAAAACGACCATGGGGGGAAGATCCTTCTCTTACTTAGCAGCTAAAACATGGAACTCCCTCCCCACTCACCTCCGCCTTACTCAAAACCACCTAGCCTTCAGAAAGCAGCTTAAAACCTGGATATTCGACAAGTAATTTCTCCACCCTTCCCCAAGCGCCTTGAAACCCTCTGGGTATGTAGTGTGCTATATAAATTATTTGACTTGACTTGGAATGTGGTGTGTGGAATATGTGTGGAATGTGTGTGGCATGTGGTGTGTGGAATGTGTGTGGAATGTGGTGTGTGGAATGTGTGTGGAATGTGTTGTGTGGAATGTGGTGTGTGGGATGTGGTGTGTGGAATGTGGTGTGTGGAATGTGTGTGGAATGTGGTGTGTGGAATGTGGTGTGTGGAATGTGGTGTGTGGGATGTGGTGTGTGGAATGTGGTGTGTGGAATGTGTGTGGAATGTGTGTGGAATGTGGTGTGTGGAATGTGGTGTGTGGAATGTGGAATGTGGAATGTGTGTGGAATGTGGTGTGTGGAATGTGGTGTGTGGAATGTGGTGTGTGGAATGTGTGTGGAATGTGGTGTGGAATGTGGTGTGGAATGTGTGTGGAATGTGGTGTGTGGAATGTGGTTTGTGGAATGTGGAGTGTGTGTGGAATGTGGTGTGGAATGTGTGTGGAATGTGGTGTTGAATGTGGTGTGGGATGTGGTGTAGAATGTGTGTGGAATGTGGTGTGGAATGTGGTGTGGAATGTGGTGTGTGGAATGTGTGTGGAATGTGTGTGGAATGTTGTGTGTGGAATGTGGTGTGTGGAATGTGTGAAATGTGGTGTGTGTTGAATGTGGTGTGTGGAATGTGTGAAATGTGGTGTGTGTTGAATGTGGTGTGTGGAATGTGGTGTGTGTGGTGTGTGTGGAATGTGTGTGGAATGTGGTGTATGGAATGTGTGTGGAATGTGGTGTGTGGAATGTGTGTGGAATGTGAGTGGAATGTGGTGTGTGGAATGTGGTGTGTGGAATGTGGTGTGTTGAATGTGGGTGGAATGTGGTGTGTGGAATGTGGTGTGTGTGTTGTGTGGTGTGTGGAATGTGTGTGGAATGTGTGAGGAATGTGGTGAGTGGAATGTGTGTGGAATGTGGAATGTGTGTGGAATGTGGTGTGTGGAATGTGTGTGGAATGTGTGTGGAATGTGGTGTGTGTGGAATGTGGTGTGTGGAATGTGTGTGGAATGTGGTGTGTGTGGAATGTGGTGTGTGGAATGTGGTATGTGGAATGTGGTGTGTGGTGTGTGTGTGGAATGTGTGTGGAATGTGGTGTGTGTGTGGAATGTGTGTGGAATGTGGTGTGTGGAATGTGTGTGGAATGTGTGTGAAATGTGTGTGGAATGTGGTGTGGAATGTGTGTGGAATGTGTGTGGAATGTGGTGTGTGGAATATGGTGTGTTGAATGTGTTTGGAATGTGTGTGGAATGTTGTTTGTGGAATGTGGTGTGTGGAATGTGTGTGGAATGTGGTGTGTGGAATGTGGATGGAATGTGGTGTGTGGAATGTGTGTGGAATGTGCGTGGAATGTGTGTGGAATGTGGTGTGTGGAATGTTGTGTGTGGAATGTGGTGTGTGGAATGTGGAGTGTGTGTGGAATGTGGTGTGGAATGTGGTGTGTGGAATGTGTGTGGAATGTGTGTGGAATGTGGTGTGGAATGTGGTGTGGAATGTGTGTGGAAAGTGGTGTGGAATATGGTGTGTGGAATGTGTGTGGAATGTGTGTGGAATGTTGTGTGTGGAATGTGGTGTGTAGAATGTGTGAAATGTGGTGTGTGTTGAATGTGGTGTGTGGAATGTGGTGTGTGTGGTGTGTGTGGAATGTGTGTGGAATGTGGTGTGTGGAATGTGTGTGGAATGTGGTGTGTTGAATGTGGGTGGAATGTGGTGTGCGGAATGTGGTGTGTGTGTTGTGTGGTGTGTGGAATGTGTGTGGAATGTGGAATGTATGTGGTGTG
Organism: Lissotriton helveticus; assembly: GCF_964261635.1. Taxonomy (NCBI): domain Eukaryota; kingdom Metazoa; phylum Chordata; class Amphibia; order Caudata; family Salamandridae; genus Lissotriton; species Lissotriton helveticus. Next base: position 824,396,356 of record NC_136073.1, read on the forward strand.
TGGAATGTGTGTGGAATGTGGTGTGTTGAATGTGGGTGGAATGTGGTGTGCGGAATGTGGTGTGTGTGTTGTGTGGTGTGTGGGATGTGTGTGGAATGTGTGAGGAATGTGGTGTGTGGAATGTGTGTGGAATGTGTGTGGAATGTGGTGTGTGGAATGTGTGTGGAATGTGGAATGTATGTGGTGTGTGGAATGTGTGTGGAATGTTTGTGGAATGTGGTGTGTGGAATGTGTGTGGAATGTGGAATGTGGTGTGTGGAATGTGTGGAATGTGGTGTGTGGACCGTGGTGTGTGGAATGTGGTGTGTGGAATGTGGTGTTTGGTGTGTGGTGTGTGGAATATGGAATGTGTGTGGAATGTGGTGTGTGGAATGTGTGTGGAATGTGGTGTGTGGAATGTGTGTAGAATGTGTGTGGAATGTGTGTGGAATGTGGTGTGTGGAATGTGGTGTGGAATGTTTGTGGAATGTGTGTGGAATGTGGTGTGTGGAATGTGTGTGGAATGTGTGTGGAATGTGTGTGGAATGTGGAGTGTGTGGAATGTGGAGTGTGTGTGTGGAATGTGGAGTGGTTCCACACACCACATTCCACACACCACAATGTAATATGGGATTCAAATCGTATCCAAATTGATTGTAACAATGTTTAACAATTTTTAAACTCAAATAGTCTGAATTCAAAATTTTCATGGAAATAAAGTTTTACTTTATTAAATGGGGAAAATGTTACTTTGCATGAAAAATAGTTTTTTAACCCCGAGTTTTGCAGCTTTTCCTTTGAAATATCTGTGCTTTCTGCTGCTAACTTGTATTCCTGGTGAACAAAGTGTGTTTAAATGCAAAGTGTGTTTAAGACTGCAGTACCGCCTCCTGTGTGGAATGTGTGTGGAATGTGTGTGGAATGTGTGTGGAATGTGGAATGTGTGTGGAATGTGGTGTCTGGAATGTGGTGTGTGGAATGTGTGTGGAATGTGGTGTGTGGAATGTGTGTGGAATGTGGTGTGTGTGGAATGTGGTGTGTGGAATGTGTGGAATGTGGTGTGTGGAACGTGGTGTGTGGAATGTCGTGTGTGGAATGTGGTGTTTGGTGTGTGGTGTGTGGTGTGTGGAATATGGTGTGTGGTGTGTGGAATATGGAATGTGTGTGGAATGTGGTGTGTGGAATGTGTGTGGAATGTGTGTGGAATGTGGTGTGTGGAATGTGTGTAGAATGTGTGTGGAATGTGTGTGGAATGCGGTGTGTGGAATGTGGTGTGGAATGTATGTGGAATGTGGTGTGGAATGTGGTGTGTGGAATGTGGTGTGTGGAATGTGGAGTGTGTGTGGAATGTGGTGTGGAATGTGGTGTGTGGAATGTGTGTGGAATGTGTGTGGAATGTGGTGTGGAATGTGGTGTGGAATGTGTGTGGAAAGTGGTGTGGAATGTGGTGTGTGGAATGTGTGTGGAATGTGTGTGGAATGTTGTGTGTGGAATGTGGTGTGTAGAATGTGTGAAATGTGGTGTGTGTTGAATGTGGTGTGTGGAATGTGGTGTGAGTGGTGTGTGTGGAATGTGTGTGGAATGTGGTGTGTGGAATGTGTGTGGAATGTGGTGTGTTGAATGTGGGTGGAATGTGGTGTGCGGAATGTGGTGTGTGTGTTGTGTGGTGTGTGGGATGTGTGTGGAATGTGTGAGGAATGTGGTGTGTGGAATGTGTGTGGAATGTGGAATGTGTGTGGAATGTGGTGTGTGGAATGTGTGTGGAATGTGGAATGTATGTGGTGTGTGGAATGTGTGTGGAATGTTTGTGGAATGTGGTGTGTGGAATGTGTGTGGAATGTGGAATGTGGTGTGTGGAATGTGTGGAATGTGGTGTGTGGACCGTGGTGTGTGGAATGTGGTGTGTGGAATGTGGTGTTTGGTGTGTGGTGTGTGGAATATGGAATGTGTGTGGAATGTGGTGTGTGGAATGTGTGTGGAATGTGGTGTGTGGAATATGTGTAGAATGTGTGTGGAATGTGTGTGGAATGTGGTGTGTGGAATGTGGTGTGGAATGTGTGTGGAATGTGTGTGGAATGTGGTGTGTGGAATGTGTGTGGAATGTGTGTGGAATGTGTGTGGAATGTGGAGTGTGTGGAATGTGGAGTGTGTGTGTGGAATGTGGAGTGGTTCCACACACCACATTCCACACACCACGATGTAATCTGGGATTCAAATCGTATCCAAATTGATTGTAACAATGTTTAACAATTTTTAAACTCAAATAGTCTGAATTCAAAATTTTCATGGAAATAAAGTTTTACTTTATTAAATGGGGAAAATGTTACTTTGCATGAAAAATAGTTTTTTAACCCCGAGTTTTGCAGCTTTTCCTTTGAAATATCTGTGCTTTCTGCTGCTAACTTGTATTCCTGGTGAACAAAGTGTGTTTAAATGCAAAGTGTGTTTAAGACTGCAGTACCGCCTCCTGTGTGGAATGTGTGTGGAATGTGTGTGGAATGTGTGTGGAATGTGGAATGTGTGTGGAATGTGGTGTCTGGAATGTGGTGTGTGGAATGTGTGTGGAATGTGGTGTGTGGAATGTGTGTGGAATGTGGTGTGTGTGGAATGTGGTGTGTGGAATGTGTGGAATGTGGTGTGTGGAACGTGGTGTGTGGAATGTCGTGTGTGGAATATGGTGTGTGGTGTGTGGAATATGGAATGTGTGTGGAATGTGGTGTGTGGAATGTGTGTGGAATGTGTGTGGAATGTGTGTGGAATGTGGTGTGTGGAATGTGTGTAGAATGTGTGTGGAATGTGTGTGGAATGCGGTGTGTGGAATGTGGTGTGGAATGTATGTGGAATGTGGTGTGGAATGTGGTGTGTGGAATGTGTGTGGAATGTGGTGTGTGGAATGTGGTGTGTGGAATGTGGTGTGTTGAATGTGGGTGGAATGTGGTGTGTGGAATGTGGTGTGTGTGTTGTGTGGTGTGTGTGTGTTGTGTGGTGTGTGGAATGTGTGTGGAATGTGTGAGGAATGTGGTGTGTGGAATGTGTGTGGAATGTGTATTGTGTGTGGAATGTGGTGTGTGGAATGTGTGTGGAATGTGGAATGTATGTGGTGTGTGGAATATGGTGTGTGGAATGTGTGTGGAATGTTTGTGGAATGTGGTGTGTGGAATGTGTGTGGAATGTGGAATGTGGTGTGTGGAATGTGTGGAATATAGAGTGTGGAACGTGGTGTGTGGAATGTGGTGTGTAGAATGTGGTGTTTGGTATGTGGTGTGTGGAATATGGTGTGTGGTGTGTGTAATATGGAATGTGTGTGGAATGTGGTGTGTGGAATGTGTGTGGAATGTGTGTGGAATGTGTGTGGAATGTGGTGTGTGGAATGTGTGTAGAATGTGTGTGGAATGTGTGTGGAATGTGGTGTGTGGAATGTGTGTGGAATGTGTGTGGAATGTGGTGTGTGGAATGTGTGTGGAATGTGTGTGGAATGTGGTGTGTGTGGTGTGTTGTGTGTGGAATGTGTGTGGTGTGTGAAATGTATGTGGAATGTGGTGTGTGGAATGTTTGTGGGATGTGGTGTGTGGAATGTGGAATGTGTGTGGAATGTGTGTGGAATGTGTGTGGAATGTGGTGTGTGGAATGTGGTGTGTGGAATGTGGTGTGTGGAATGTGTGTGGAATGTGTGTGGAATGTGGTGTGAAATGTGTGTGGAATGTGGTGTGTGGAATGTGTGTGGAATGTGGTGTGTGGAATGTGTGTGGAATGTGTGTGGAATGTGTGTGGAATGTGGCGTGAAATGTGTGTGGAATGTGTGTGGAATGTGGATTGTGGAATGTGTGTGGAATGTGGTGCATTGAATGTGTGTGGAATGTGTGTGGAATGTGGTGTGTGGAATGTGGTGTGTGGAATGTGGTGTGTGGAATGTGTGTGGAATGTGGAATGTGTGTGGAATGTGGTGTGTGGAATGTGGTGTGTTGAATGTGGTGTGTGGAATGTGGTGTGTGTGTGGAATGTGGTGTGTGTGATGTGGTGTGTGAAATGTATGTGGAATGTGGTGTGGAGTGTGTGTGGAATGTGGTGTGAAATGTGTGTGGAATGTGGTGTGTGGAATGTGTGTGGAATGTGGTGTGTGTGGAATGTGTGTGGGATGTGTGTGGAATGTGTGTGGAATGTGAAGTGAAATGTGTGTGGAATGTGTGTGGAATGTGGATTGTGGAATGTGTGTGGAATGTGGTGTGTTGTAGGTGTTTGGAATGTGTGTGGAATGTGGTGTGTGGAATGTGGTGTGTGGGATGTGGTGTGTGGAATGTGGTGTGTGGAATGTGTGTGGAATGTGTGTGGAATGTGGTGTGTGGTGTGGTGTGTGTGGAATGTGTGTGGAATGTGGTGTGTGGAATGTGTGTGGGATGTGTGTGGAATGTGGTGTGTGTGGAATGTGGTGTGTGGAATGTGTGTGGAATGTGTGTGGAATGTGGAGTGTGTGGAATGTGGAATGTGGTGTGTGTGGTGTGTGTGGAATGGGTGTGGAATGTGTGCTGAATGTGGTGTGTGGAATGTGTGTGGAATGTGTATGGAATGTGGAATGTGGAATGTGTGTGGAATGTGTGTGGAATGTGGTGTGTGGAATGTGTGTGGAATGTGTGTGGAATGTGTGTGGCATGTGGTGTGTGGAATGTGTGTGGAATGTGGTGTTTGGAATGTGATGTGTGGAATGTGTGTGGATCGTGGTGTGTGGAATGTGGGTGGAATGTGGTGTGTGGAATGTGTGTGGAATGTGTGTGGAATGTGTGTGGAATGTGGTGTGAAATGTGTGTGGAATGTGTGTGGAATGTGGTGTGTGGAATGTGTGTGGAATGTGGTGTGTTGTAGGTGTTTGGAATGTGTGTGGAATGTGGTGTGTGGAATGTGGTGTGTGGGATGTGGTGTGCGGAATGTGGTGTGTGGTGTGTGTGTGTGGAATGTGTGTGGAATGTGGTGTGTGTGTGGAATGTGTGTGGAATGTGTTGTGTGGAATGTGTGTGGAATGTGCGTGGAATGTGTGTGGAATGTGGTGTGTGGAATATGGTGTGTGGAATGTGGTGTGTGGAATGTGGAGTGTGTGTGGAATGTGGTGTGGAATGTGGTGTGTGGAATGTGTGTGGAATGTGGTGTGGAATGTGGTGTGGAATGTGTGTGGAAAGTGGTGTGGAATGTGGTGTGTGGAATGTGTGTGGAATGTGTGTGGAATGTTGTGTGTGGAATGTGGTGTGTAGAATGTGTGAAATGTGGTGTGTGGAATGTGGTGTGTGTGGTGTGTGTGGAATGTGTGTGGAATGTGGTGTGTGGAATGTGTGTGGAATGTGGTGTGTTGAATGTGGGTGGAATGTGGTGTGCGGAATGTGGTGTGTGTGTTGTGTGGTGTGTGGGATGTGTGTGGAATGTGTGAGGAATGTGGTGTGTGGAATGTGTGTGGAATGTGGAATGTGTGTGGAATGTGGTGTGTGGAATGTGTGTGGAATGTGGAATGTATGTGGTGTGTGGAATGTGTGTGGAATGTGGTGTGTGGAATGTGTGTGGAATGTGGAATGTGGTGTGTGGAATGTGTGGAATGTGGTGTGTGGAACATGGTGTGTGGAATGTGGTGTGTGGAATGTGGTGTTTGGTGTGTGGTGTGTGGAATATGGAATGTGTGTGGAATGTGGTATGTGGAATGTGTGTGGAATGTGGTGTGTGGAATGTGTGTAGAATGTGTGTGGAATGTGTGTGGAATATGGTGTGTGGAATGTGGTGTGGAATGTGTGTGGAATGTGTGTGGAATGTGGTGTGTGGAATGTGTGTGGAATGTGTGTGGAATGTGTGTGGAATGTGGAGTGTGTGGAATGTGGAGTGTGTGTGTGGAATGTGGAGTGGTTCCACACACCACATTCCACACACCACATTCCACATTCCATGATGTAATCTGGGATTCAAATCGTATCCAAATTGATTGTAACAATGTTTAACAATTTTTAAACTCAAATAGTCTGAATTCAAAATTTTCATGGAAATAAAGTTTTACTTTATTAAATGGGGAAAATGTTACTTTGCATGAAAAATATTTTTTAACCCCGAGTTTTGCAGCTTTTCCTTTGAAATATCTGTGGAATGTGGTGTGTGGAATGTGGTGTGTGGAATGTGGTGTGTGGAATGTGGTGTGTGGAATGTGTGTGGAATGTGTGTGGAATGTGGTGTGAAATGTGTGTGGAATGTGGTGTGTGGAATGTGTGTGGAATGTGGTGTGTGGAATGTGTGTGGAATGTGGCGTGAAATGTGTGTGGAATGTGTGTGGAATGTGGATTGTGGAATGTGTGTGGAATGTGGTGCATTGAATGTGTGTGGAATGTGTGTGGAATGTGGTGTGTGGAATGTGGTGTGTGGAATGTGTGTGGAATGTGGAATGTGTGTGGAATGTGGTGTGTGGAATGTGGTGTGTTGAATGTGGTGTGTGGAATGTGGTGTGTGTGTGGAATGTGGTGTGTGTGATGTGGTGTGTGAAATGTATGTGGAATGTGGTGTGGAGTGTGTGTGGAATGTGGTGTGAAATGTGTGTGGAATGTGGTGTGTGGAATGTGTGTGGAATGTGGTGTGTGTGGAATGTGTGTGGGATGTGTGTGGAATGTGTGTGGAATGTGGTGTGAAATGTGTGTGGAATGTGTGTGGAATGTGGATTATGGAATGTGTGTGGAATGTGGTGTGTTGTAGGTGTTTGGAATGTGTGTGGAATGTGGTGTGTGGAATGTGGTGAGTGGGATGTGGTGTGTGGAATGTGGTGTGTGGAATGTGTGTGGAATGTGTGTGGAATGTGGTGTGTGTGGTGTGATGTGTGTGGAATGTGTGTGGAATGTGGTGTGTGGAATGTGTGTGGGATGTGTGTGGAATGTGGTGTGTGTGGAATGTGGTGTGTGGAATGTGTGTGGAATGTGTGTGGAATGTGGAGTGTGTGGAATGTGGAATGTGGTGTGTGTGGTGTGTGTGGAATGTGTGTGGAATGTGTGCTGAATGTGGTGTGTGGAATGTGTATGGAATGTGGAATGTGGAATGTGTGTGGAATGTGTGTGGAATGTGGTGTGTGGAATGTGTGTGGAATGTGTGTGGAATGTGTGTGGCATGTGGTGTGTGGAATGTGTGTGGAATGTGGTGTTTGGAATGTGATGTGTGGAATGTGTGTGGATCGTGGTGTGTGGAATGTGGGTGGAATGTGGTGTGTGGAATGTGTGTGGAATGTGTGTGGAATGTGGTGTGAAATGTGTGTGGAATGTGTGTGGAATGTGGTGTGTGGAATGTGTGTGGAATGTGGTGTGTTGTAGGTGTTTGGAATGTGTGTGGAATGTGGTGTGTGGAATGTGGTGTGTGGGATGTGGTGTGTGGAATGTGGTGTGTGGTGTGTGTGTGTGGAATGTGTGTGGAATGTGGTGTGTGGTGTGTGTGGAATGTGCGTGGAATGTGTGTGGAATGTGGTGTGTGGAATATGGTGTGTGGAATGTGGTGTGTGGAATGTGGAGTGTGTGTGGAATGTGGTGTGGAATGTGGTGTGTGGAATGTGTGTGGAATGTGGTGTGGAATGTGGTGTGGAATGTGTGTGGAAAGTGGTGTGGAATGTGGTGTGTGGAATGTGTGTGGAATGTGTGTGGAATGTTGTGTGTGGAATGTGGTGTGTAGAATGTGTGAAATGTGGTGTGTGGAATGTTGTGTGTGTGGTGTGTGTGGAATGTGTGTGGAATGTGGTGTGTGGAATGTGTGTGGAATGTGGTGTGTTGAATGTGGGTGGAATGTGGTGTGCGGAATGTGGTGTGTGTGTTGTGTGGTGTGTGGGATGTGTGTGGAATGTGTGAGGAATGTGGTGTGTGGAATGTGTGTGGAATGTGGAATGTGTGTGGAATGTGGTGTGTGGAATGTGTGTGGAATGTGGAATGTATGTGGTGTGTGGAATGTGTGTGGAATGTTTGTGGAATGTGGTGTGTGGAATGTGTGTGGAATGTGGAATGTGGTGTGTGGAATGTGTGGAATGTGGTGTGTGGAACATGGTGTGTGGAATGTGGTGTGTGGAATGTGGTGTTTGGTGTGTGGTGTGTGGAATATGGAATGTGTGTGGAATGTGGTATGTGGAATGTGTGTGGAATGTGGTGTGTGGAATGTGTGTAGAATGTGTGTGGAATGTGTGTGGAATGTGGTGTGTGGAATGTGGTGTGGAATGTGTGTGGAATGTGGTGTGTGGAATGTGTGTGGAATGTGTGTGGAATGTGTGTGGAATGTGGAGTGTGTAGAATGTGGAGTGTGTGTGTGGAATGTGGAGTGGTTCCACACACCACATTCCACACACCACATTCCACACACCACGATGTAATCTGGGATTCAAATCGTATCCAAATTGATTGTAACAATGTTTAACAATTTTTAAACTCAAATAGTCTGAATTCAAAATTTTCATGGAAATAAAGTTTTACTTTATTAAATGGGGAAAATGTTACTTTGCATGAAAAATATTTTTTAACCCCGAGTTTTGCAGCTTTTCCTTTGAAATATCTGTGCTTTCTGCTGCTAACTTGTATTCCTGGTGAACAAAGTGTGTTTAAATGCAAAGTGTGTTTAACCCCTTCCACACTCATGACGAGCTGGGCTCGTCATGCAGTAGCCTCCCAGCACGCTCATGACGAGCCCAGCTCGTCATGAATAATGGGTTTTTGCATATTCCAGCACAGGGCTGGAACTCATCGAGCATCGATGTGGTTAAGACTGCAGTACCGCCTCCTGTGTGGAATGTGTGTGGAATGTGTGTGGAATGTGTGTGGAATGTGTGTGGAATGTGTGTGGAATGTGGAATGTGTGTGGAATGTGGTGTGTGGAATGTGGTGTGTGGAATGTGTGTGGAATGTGGTGTGTGGAATGTGGTGTGTGGAATGTGTGTGGAATGTGGTGTGTGTGGAATGTGGTGTGTGGAATGTGTGGAATGTGGTGTGTGGAACGTGGTGTGTGGAATGTGGTGTGTGGAATGTGGTGTTTGGTGTGTGGTGTGTGTGGTGTGTGGAATATGGTGTGTGGTGTGTTGAATATGGAATGTGTGTGGAATGTGGTGTGTGGAATGTGTGTGGAATGTGTGTGGAATGTGTGTGGAATGTGGTGTGTGGAATGTGGTGTGTGGAATGTGTGTAGAATGTGTGTGGAATGTGTGTGGAATGCGGTGTGTGGAATGTGGTGTGGAATGTGTGTGGAATGTGGTGTGGAATGTGGTGTGTGGAATGTGTGTGGAATGTGGTGTGTGGAATGTGGTGTGTGGAATGTGGTGTGTTGAATGTGGGTGGAATGTGGTGTGTGGAATGTGGTGTGTGTGTTGTGTGGTGTGTGTGTGTTGTGTGGTGTGTGGAATGTGTGTGGAATGTGTGAGGAATGTGGTGTGTGGAATGTGTGTGGAATGTGTATTGTGTGTGGAATGTGGTGTATGGAATGTGTGTGGAATGTGGAATGTATGTGGTGTGTGGAATATGGTGTGTGGAATGTGTGTGGAATGTTTGTGGAATGTGGTGTGTGGAATGTGTGTGGAATGTGGAATGTGGTGTGTGGAATGTGTGGAATATAGAGTGTGGAACGTGGTGTGTGGAATGTGGTGTGTAGAATGTGGTGTTTGGTATGTGGTGTGTGTAATATGGAATGTGTGTGGAATGTGGTGTGTGGAATGTGTGTGGAATGTGTGTGGAATGTGGTGTGTGGAATGTGTGTAGAATGTGTGTGGAATGTGTGTGGAATGTGGTGTGTGGAATGTGTGTGGAATGTGTGTGGAATGTGGTGTGTGGAATGTGTGTGGAATGTGTGTGGAATGTGTGTGGAATGTGGTGTGTGTGGTGTGTTGTGTGTGGAATGTGTGTGGTGTGTGAAATGTATGTGGAATGTGGTGTGTGGAATGTTTGTGGGATGTGGTGTGTGGTGTGTGGAATGTGTGTGGAATGTGTGTGGAATGTGGTGTGTGGAATGTGGTGTGTGGAATGTGGTGTGTGGAATGTGTGAGGAATGTGGTGTGAAATGTGTGTGGAATGTGGTGTGTGGAATGTGTGTGGAATGTGGTGTGTGGAATGTGTGTGGAATGTGTGTGGAATGTGTGTGGAATGTGGTGTGAAATGTGTGTGGAATGTGTGCGGAATGTGGATTGTGGAATGTGTGTGGAATGTGGTGCATTGAATGTGTGTGGAATGTGTGTGGAATGTGGTGTGTGGAATGTGGTGTGTGGAATGTGGTGTGTGGAATGTGTGTGGAATGTGGAATGTGTGTGGAATGTGGTGTGTGGAATGTGGTGTGTTGAATGTGGTGTGTGGAATGTGGTGTGTGTGTGTGTGGAATATGGTGTGTGTGATGTGGTGTGTGAAATGTATGTGGAATGTGGTGTGGAGTGTGTGTGGAATGTGGTGTGAAATGTGTGTGGAATGTGGTGTGTGGAATGTGTGTGGAATGTGGTGTGTGTGGAATGTGTGTGGGATGTGTGTGGAATGTGTGTGGAATGTGGTGTGAAATGTGTGTGGAATGTGTGTGGAATGTGGATTGTGGAATGTGTGTGGAATGTGGTGTGTTATAGGTGTTTGGAATGTGTGTGGCATGTGGTGTGTGGAATGTGGTGTGTGGGATGTGGTGTGTGGAATGTGGTGTGTGGAATGTGTGTGGAATGTGTGTGGAATGTGGTGTGTGTGGTGTGGTGTGTGTGGAATGTGTGTGGAATGTGGTGTGTGTGGAATGTGTGTGGAATGTGGTGTGTGTGGAATGTGGTGTGTGGAATGTGTGTGGAATGTGTGTGGAATGTGGAGTGTGTTGAATGTGGAATGTGGTGTGTGTGGTGTGTGTGGAATGTGTGTGGAATGTGTGCTGAATGTGGTGTGTGGAATGTGTGTGGAATGTGTATGGAATGTGGAATGTGTGTGGAATGTGTGTGGAATGTGGTGTGTGGAATGTGTGTGGAATGTGTGTGGAATGTGGTGTGTGGAATGTGTGTGGGATGTGTGTGGCATGTGGTGTGTGGAATGTGTGTGGAATGTGGTGTTTGGAATGTGATGTGTGGAATGTGTGTGGATCGTGGTGTGTGGAATGTGTGTGGAATGTTGTGTGTGGAATGTGTGTGGAATGTGTGTGGAATGCGTGTGGAATGTGGTGTGAAATGTGTGTGGAATGTGTGTGGAATGTGGTGTGTGGAATGTGTGTGGAATGTGGTGTGTTGTAGGTGTTTGGAATGTGTGTGGAATGTGGTGTGTGGAATGTGGTGTGTGGGATGTGGTGTGTGGAATGTGGTGTGTGGTGTGTGTGTGTGGAATGTGTGTGGAATGTGGTGTGTGTGGAATGTGTGTGGAATGTGTTGTGTGGAATGTGTGTGGAATGTGCATGGAATGTGTGTGGAATGTGGTGTGTGGAATGTGGTGTGTGGAATGTGGTGTGTGGAATGTGGAGTGTGTGTGGAATGTGGTGTGGAATGTGGTGTGTGGAATGTGTGTGGAATGTGGTGTGGAATGTGGTGTGGAATGTGTGTGGAATGTGGTGTTTGGAATGTGGTGTTTGGAATGTGTGTGGAATGTGTGTGGAATGTTGTGTGTGGAATGTGGTGTGTAGAATGTGTGAAATGTGGTGTGTGTTGAATGTGGTGTGTGGAATGTGGTGTGTGTGGTGTGTGTGGAATGTGTGTGGAATGTGGTGTGTGGAATGTGTGTGGAATGTGGTGTGTTGAATGTGGGTGGAATGTGGTGTGCGGAATGTGTTGTGTGTGTTGTGTGGTGTGTGGGATGTGTGTGGAATGTGGAATGTATGTGGTGTGTGGAATGTGTGTGGAATGTTTGTGGAATGTGGTGTGTGGAATGTGTGTGGAATGTGGTGTGTTTGGTGTGTTGTGGTGGAATGTGTGTGGAATGTTTGTGGAATGTGGTGTGTTGAATGTGTATGGAATGTGGTGTGTGTGGAATGTGGTGTGTGGAATGTGTGTGGAATGTGTGTGGAATGTGGTGTGTGTGGAATGTGGTGTGTGGAATGTGGTGTGTGGAATGTGGTGTGTGGAATGTGGTGTGTGGTGTGTGTGTGTGTGAAATGTGTGTGGAATGTGGTGTGCATGTGGAATGTGTGTGAAATGTGGTGTGTGGAATGTGTGTGGAATGTGTGTGGAATTTGGTGTGTGGAATGTGGGTGGAATGTGGTGTGTGGAATGTGTGTGGAATGTGGTGTGTGGAATGTGTGTGGAATGTGGTGTGTTTGGTGTGTTGTGGTGGAATGTGTGTGGAATGTGTGTGGAATGTGGTGTGTTGAATGTGTATGGAATATGTGTTGAATGTGGTGTGTGGAATGTGTGTGGAATGTTGTTTGTGGAATGTGGTGTGTGGAATGTGTGTGGAATGTGGTGTGTGGAATGTGGGTGGAATGTGGTGTGTGGAATGTATGTGGAATGTGGTGTGTGGTATGTTTGTGGGATGTGGTGTGTGGAATGTGGAATGTGTGTGGAATGTGTGTGAAATTTGTGTGGAAGGTGCGTGGAATGTGGAATGTGGTGTGTGTGGTGTGTGTGGAATGTGTGTGGAATGTGTGCTGAATGTGGAATGTGTGTGGAATGTGTATGGAATGTGGAATGTGTGTGGAATGTGTGTGGAATGTGGTGTGTGGAATGTGGTGTGTGGAATGTGTGTGGAATGTGTGTGGAATGTGTGTGGCATGTGGTGTGTGGAATGTGTGTGGAATGTGGTGTGTGGAATGTGTGTGGAATGTGGTGTGTGGAATGTGTGTGGAATGTGGTGTGTGGAATGTGTGTGGAATGTGTGTGGAATGTGGTGTGAAATGTGTGTGGAATGTGTGTGGAATGTGGTGTGTGGAATGTGTGTGGAATGTGGTGTGTTGTAGGTGTTTGGAATGTGTGTGGAATGTGGTGTGCGGAATGTGGTGTGTGGGACGTGGTGTGTGGAATGTGGTGTGTGTGTGTGGAATGTGTGTGGAATGTGGTGTGTGTGTGGAATGTGTGTGGAATGTTTTGTGTGGAATGTGTGTGGAATTTGCGTGGAATGTGTGTGGAATGTGGTGTGTGGAATGTGGTGTGTGGAATGTGGTGTGTGGAATGTGGAGTGCGTGTGGAATGTGGTGTGGAATGTGGTGTGTGGAATGTGTGTGAAATGTGGTGTGGAATGTGGTGTGGAATGTGTGTGGAAAGTGGTGTGGAATGTGGTGTGTGGAATGTGTGTGGAATGTGTGTGGAATGTGGTGTGTAGAATGTGTGAAATGTGGTGTGTGTTGAATGTGGTGTGTGGAATGTGGTGTGTGTGGTGTGTGTGGAATGTGTGTGGAATGTGGTGTGTGGAATGTGTGTGGAATGTGGTGTGTTGAATGTGGGTGGAATGTGGTGTGCAGAATGTGTTGTGTGTGTTGTGTGGTGTGTGGGATGTGTGTGGAATGTGTGAGGAATGTGGTGTGTGGAATGTGTGTGGAATGTGGAATGTGTGTGGAATGTGGTGTGTGGAATGTGTGTGGAATGTGGAATGTATGTGGTGTGTGGAATGTGTGTGGAATGTTTGTGGAATGTGGTGTGTGGAATGTGTGTGGAATGTGGAATGTGGTGTGTGGAATGTGTGGAATGTGGTGTGTGGAACGTGGTGTGTGGAATGTGGTGGCTGGAATGTGGTGTTTGGTGTGTGGTGTATGGAATGTGTGTGGAATGTGGTGTGTGGAATGTGTGTGGAATGTGGTGTGTGGAATGTGTGTAGAATGTGTGTGGAATGTGTGTGGAATGTGGTGTGTGGAATGTGTGTGGAATGTGTGTGGAATGTGTGTGGAATGTGGTGTGTGGAATGTGTGTGGAATGTGTGTGGAATGTGTATGGAATGTGGAGTGTGTGGAATGTGGAGTGTGTGTGTGTGGAATGTGGAGTGGTTCCACACACCACATTCCACACACCACATTCCACACACCACGATGTAATCTGGGATTCAAATCGTATCCAAATTGATTGTAACAATGTTTAACAATTTTTAAACTCAAATAGTCTGAATTCAAAATTTTCATGGAAATAAAGTTTTACTTTATTAAATGGGGAAAATGTTACTTTGCATGAAAAATATTTTTTAACCCCGAGTTTTGCAGCTTTTCCTTTGAAATATCTGTGCTTTCTGCTGCTAACTTGTATTCCTGGTGAACAAAGTGTGTTTAAATGCAAAGTGTGTTTAAGACTGCAGTATCGCCTCCTGTGTGGAATGTGTGTGGAATGTGTGTGGAATGTGGAATGTGTGTGGAATGTGGTGTGTGGAATGTGTGTGGAATGTGGTGTGTGGAATGTGGTGTGTGGAATTTGGTGTGTGGAATGTGTGTGGAATGTGGTGTGTGGAATGTGTGTGGAATGTGTGTGGAATGTGGTGTGTGTGGAATGTGGTGTGTGGAATGTGGTGTGTGGAATGTGTGTGGAAGGTGGTGTGTGTGGAATGTAATGTGTGGAATGTTGTGTGTGGTGTGTGTGTGGAATGTGTGTGGAATGTGGTGTGTGTGTGGAATGTGTGTGGAATGTGTGTGGAATGTGTGTGGAATGTGGTGTGTGGAATGTGTGTGGAATGTGTGTGGAATGTGGTGTGAAATGTGTGTGGAATGTGTGTGGAAGGTGGTGGGTTGAATGTGTTTGGAATGTGTGTGAAATGTGGTGTGTGGAATGTGTGTGGAATGTTGTGTGTGGAATGTGGTGTGTGGAATGTGTGTGGAATATGTGTGGAATGTGGTGTGAGGAATGTGTGTGGAATCTGGTGGGTGGAATGTGGGTGGAATGTGGTGTGTGGAATGTGTGTGGAATGTGGTGTGTGGAATGTGTGTGGAATGTGTGTGGAATGTGTGTGGAATGTGGTGTGTGTGGTGTGTTGTGTGTGGAATGTGTGTGGTGTGTGGAATGTATGTGGAATGTGGTGTGTGTAATGTGTGTGGAATGTGTGTGGAATGTGCGTGGAATGTGTGTGGAATGTGTGTGGAATGTGGTGTGTGGAATGTGGTGTGTGGAATGTGGTGTGTGGAATGTGTGTGGAATGTGGAATGTGGAGTGTGTGTGTGGAATGTGTGTGGAATGTATGTGGAATGTGGAGTGTGTGGAATGTGGAGTGTGTTGTGTGGAATGTGGAGTGCGAGTGTGTGGAATGTGGAATGTGTGTGGAATGTGTGTGGAATGTGGTGTGTGGAATATGGTGTGTGGAATGTGGTGTGTGGAATGTGTGTGGAATGTGGTGTGTGGAATGTGGTGTGTGGAATGTGGTGTGTGGAATGTGGTGTTTGGAATGTGTGTGGAATGTGGAATGTGGTGTGTGGAATGTGGGTGGATTGTGGTGTGTGGAATGTGGTGTGTGGAATGTGGTGTGTGTGGAATGTGGTGTGTGTGGAATGTGGTGTGTGGAATGTGATGTGTGTGGAATGTGTGTGGAATGTGTGTGGAATGTGTGTGGAATGTGTGTGGAATGTGGTGTGTGTGGAATGTGGTGTGTGGAATGTGTGTGGAATGTGTGTGGAATGTGGTGTGTGTGGAATGTGGTGTGTGGAATGTGGTGTGTGGAATGTGGTGTGTGGAATGTGGTGTGTGGTGTGTGTGTGTGTGGAATGTGTGTGGAATGTGGTGTGTGTGTGTAGTGTAGTTCCTATCATCCCAATAGGCTCTGCGCATTGGAATAATACCTACAGCAGTAAAGGCCTAGACCAGACGTTAACTAGGTCTACTACTGTCGATACTAGACTTAAAGTTTTGGGTTTGCCAGCTTAGCTCAGAGTTCACTAGAAACTTTCTCGAATGTTCAAGGAGGACTTAACTTCCCTGATTAGACAAGAAGGGATTTAGTTTCTGACAACCATAGAACATGACAACTTTGCTCTCCCCTAATCAAGAGTATATCTCGAGAGTCGTGTGAACAAAAGGCAATTTATTTTACTCAGTCAGTACGTGCATTCTTAGTCTCATCAGATTGTAGAGAAAAGGAAGAGACGGGCGTGTTCAATAAAAGGTGTTATTTATTGATCAGTCTCTTTTCTCATACAAGAGAAATGGATCGATATTATTGCAATACTTATAGTTAAGTAAAGTGCATACATTAAAAGCAATAGTATGAAATAATACTGTAAAAACATTGATATGGTTTCTAAGCCATACGATGGTTTAAAATGAATAAAATATATTACATACACATATACATTTGACTAAACGTACTCAACTGGTGTTTCTAAATACGCCTACCCCGTGTACCTGACCTAAGTCTAATACGTGGGCGGGAATAGAAAGTTACAGTTTAAGTTAAGTTTGTTTTTGCCAAGTAAATAACTAAAGAATTCTCTGCGAGGGGTTATTCAGTTCTGTACCTGGAATCTAGGTTGAATGAGGGATGGTATCTCTCTCTCTGGTCTCGATATTCCAGGCTGCCTGCGAGGGCTACCCGGAAACGCCGGTGCTGGATTTCTCGGCAGGAGAAAGCAGCTTCTCTCAGCGCGTCAGGAAGGCGGGGCTGCGCCAGCGGGGTCTGCTCTGCTCTTCGCTTCGGCAAGTATGGCTGCTCCGTCTCGTCACCACACGTGTGTTTGCATAGGGCAATATCGGTAATATTTATACCTTTAAGGTGCCGAGATTGACGTAAGGATGGACATAGATACGTCAATAAGGATGTCATACGACTTGCTCGTTAGCACATTCTTTTACTGAAGTTCTCGGTGAAATCAAAACAATGGCCGCAGGGTTTTGCCCAGGTTGTCATAGGTTTGATTTGTTATGAGAACTCCGTATGCCTTATCAGAGGCTGGAGGAATATCGCTTGTCTAATTAGATCGCAAGCGTTATGACCTAATCAGATAACACGTTCCTGTGCCGTAGTGTGACTGCGTCAGATAACGGTATCTGCATCATGGGGGATTTCTGCCTCATGGGCTGACTGCTAGTTAACTTGTTAGTTTGCTAACCAGAATAGGGTCAGGAATAGGGCGATCGATTCAGAACCTATAGGAATACATCACACCCACTCCACGCTAACTATGGACATATTTACTAATCTATGCATAGTATAACATAGTACAACATACTATAGAGGATAGTATATACCTTACCACCCCAAAATACATAAATGCATTTCGAAATTTTCAAATATACGGAAAAATTGCAGTCATATGTATTGTATGCACTCAAGCTGTAGAATAATGCCAAAGTAATCGCATTTGTATACATTATTGCTATTTTGTATATGAGAATTTACACATGAAATGGCTCTAAATACAGAAAAAAAGTTCGAGACCATTCCATCACACAATAAAATATTTATGAACATACCAGCGGGCAGCTAATGTCTATAAGCTATCTAAAATTTTGAAACCATAGTTCTCTAAGAATAGTTCTTACTTTAAGCAGAAGATAGTGTCCCGAAAAATATGAAAAAATATTTTGGGGCTGCTGAAAAATTGCTGTCCGTGAACTGGAGGGAAAATTGTTCATGTGACTTTATTTTTAAAGTTGAAGGCCGAATTCAGGGAACGCCGTGTGCGAGCTTGTTCAAAAGTCTCTATTTTTGTTCTGGCGAGAACATCATATCATTCAGGCTTTCGAAAAAACTGTCAACAGCTTCCTGGGAAAGTTCCATTAACTCGGATATAGGTGTAATCATGCATTCGTGCGCATGATTGTCTCCATTGACATTCTGATTCGCATTGCTGACAGAAGGTCGTACCTGTTCGATGCTGCTTTCATCTTGAACTTCACTACCCATCAATCGTAGTGGTGAAGCTTCCACGAATGCCGTCATCAGGATTGGTAGCCTTTGAGGGCAGCACAAAGCATGAACCTTGATCGGGCTCAACAATGTTTCTACATCCATCGGCGCATCCGATTGTAGCGTCAGACAGGTGTCTAACACGCATTCTTCTCCGCATAGCAGACACCTTAATACAGGTAAAACACATCTTTGCCACATTGGTCGGAATGATAGAAACCAAGTCATGTTCAGGTCTCTAAGCCGGGAGAGTCCCAGGATTTTTGATATCCGGTCCCGGTATCCAATGGCTAGGATTGTTTCTTCCCTTGTCGCAAGAGTTTTGTCTGTGACATGGGTTGCCATAACGAAAAATAAGGACTAAGAATAGGATTCCTGCAATTAGTCCCAAGATCAGGGGAAGTCCACCAAAAATCGAATGGACGAAATCTGGAAAAATACCCAGTATGGCTTTGAATGGTGTTAATGCCATCGAAAATACTGTCTTAAATACCTTTGAGACCCCATTGGTATCAGAAATATTTAAGATTTCGTTTAGAATTTCCGTGAAATGTATGGGGGAATTAGTTGATAACAATGAATGTATCTCTGCAGTCGTCCTTGCGACTTGTAGATCATACGTTTCTTTTGATGACGTGAGCCTTGTAGGCGTCTGAAGAAGCACTGTTTTCATTCTGCTTAAAGTATCTATTCGAATAGAAGTAATTTTCAAATTGGGCCATGCCCTTGCCTCCCTGTCTGGAAAGGAGCTGGGGAACAAAGAGCGTCCACAGCACTTGACCTTCGCAGTCGTAGTTACTAGATAAGGAGTCCCGGGCATAAGACTACAACATCTGCGGTCTACAATTAGAATGTAACTCCCATTATAGAGTCTTTGAAAGAATGGTTCTATTTCTGTTGCAGGTGCGCCTTGCTGGTGACATGAAAGGTTGTATGAATTCCCTTCACAGGCTCCATGCAAACTAATTCCGTTACACAGAAGTGTGCCACTTAGTGACATCGCACAATTGTTGCCACTAAGAAACACTTTCTGTCCTTTATTACTGACACATGCATGTGAATAGGGCAGGTTCCATGTTGTTTTAAGGTACCCCTTTCCCAATTTCTCGTACATGCCAGCCTGTATATATTTTTGGCAGTATTGAAACCTGAAGGTTGAGATTGGAATATTTATTATCCCATGTATTATCCATTCACTGACAGGTCGTTCTGACATTGTCACTGGTAATCTTTCGAGTTTTTCAATGCTCAAGATTGTATAATCAGCACCCTTTTGCGCCATACTGACTTGTCTATCAGTAAGGTTAAAGATTTGGAATAGTGACGTTGTGTTGATTAAACGCCAAGGCACATAGCCTGAACGCAGATTTTGTAACGTCCAGCCAAGCTGTACAATAGAGCGCAATTGTGACTGACCGTGTTGTAATAACAGTAAGTCTTGCGACAATATGTCGATTGCTGAAGACACAATGCTGTCCAAAGAAAAAATTCTGGAGGACAGAGTCATTAACCCATTGTCCACTACAGAAAGTGATTTTTCCAAATTAATACGGTCAATTTCCCGTATTCTCTCTGCTGTTTCAATTTGAGTAACCTTCCAGGCCTCATTGTATGCTGCATATACAGAGGCTGCTATGAAACGTTTTTGACGCTGTTTGCGCGGTCCCATAATGAAATCACGCAAGTCAGCACCATCAGTAAGTAAAGTTAGGTGTTGTTTAATTTCTGCCAGTGTGGAAGTTTGTAGCCATTGAAGGCATAATTTGCCCACACTGTAGGTGGTTATTATCCCTGGGTGATGTCTTTGGGGATATCTCGGGACTGGCCTGGTCATTTTGAACCCCTGTGTTTTGTTCAGGAATCTGTCTTGACAGTTATTAGTATCTGTGGGCCAGATCAACCACTGTTTCCAATCAGGATGTGTTCTGTTTTGGTTTAATACATAATTTACGTCTATCTCCTCCTCTGTAGAGGTATTGCTGTATATTGTCGGTTTTGGAATAGACGGTTTATTTAAGTCTTTGATTTTGGCTAGGCCAAGACAGGTAGTTTGTTGAACAGTGTCATTTAAAAATATCATTTGTTCTGGGATCATGCAGGCTCTAAACAAAGATTCTATACCCTGCACTTGCCATTCTTTTGTGCCCCAAACACTTTTCAATTCAACATTTTTGTCCCAATAATCAAAACCAAAAGTATTCATTTGTTCAAAGAATGAGTCTGAATATATCAATTTTGTGTTGGTTATCATGGTCTTAGTTCCTGTCTTGTTTGACAATTTAAAATAGAATGTTTCAGCATTACTTGTGTTAAAACCTGAAAAGTATGAATATTTGTCATAGAAGGTTCTTGAGCTTCCTTTTGGAGGGGTTGCACAATGTTCCCATTGATTATAACTTAAAACATTTCTAGGTTGTGCAGATCTATGTAAAAAATGGTTACCATAGTGGTTATAACAGTACATACTATCATAATTTGTAGAACCCTGCAAATAATCATGTTTGGTAAATTTAGCAGACATTACTAAGTCAGACATCATATTATTAATGCTTTCGAAGTCCCAATCATCAGCAAATGAGCTTGGTTTTACAAAGTCACTCAAGGAGATCTTAATCTGGTGTGGATATTTCAGGATTTCAACCGGACCATATATTTCGTAGTCTGTGTTGTCCCATGCTACCCCACCCGGTATAGGATTGGCTGTGAAGTTGACTGAAGAAAGTTCTCTTTTCTCGATGTGTGAAGATGTGTGTGGTTTGAGGATCAAGTTGATTTTCTGACTTGCTGTGTCCATTTTAGCATATTTTCCCTCAATGAAGCGTCCCAAAGTTAGTATCATGATGAGCCAAAGTATGAGGATAAATGCACCAAAACCCACCCAAAATTCAATCCATGGGGAAATTAGATATGTTTCTTTCAGTTGTTTCAAAAGTTCTTTAGCTTTATCTCTAAAGGTTTTTGATGATGGCTGTGTCTTTGATTCACTGAAGCCTTCAGAGGAATCATCGAAGTTTATGAAGTAGCCGGATGCTGTTCTGTCAATTGTTCCAATTGCTTCAGGATTACTGTTTCTTGCATTTTCACTTGGTACTTCATTATAGATTGGTGTGTCTCTGCTAAATGTTTTTATTTGGGTTTTCAGAGGTCTGAGTTCTATTGCATTGTTGCATAGTCCTTGTTGTTCTTCTTTAGGCGTTTCGAATGTGATGAGCCTCTTCGTTAGGACCTCTGTACTGGTAGCAAACCTTGGTGTTCGGCTACTTATTGGGAGTCCACTTGGCCTACCGTTTGTTATCGGCCACATGTTGTGGTTTTACCAGGTCGATGGATACAACTCGGTTCTCCTTTTTTCCAGCAAGTGGCGGTAGTACAACTGATCTTGTCCCGTTGACAGACAAGACTGGAACTGCTTTTCTGTAAGAAGGCCCAAATTCCTTCTTTACCGCGATCTTTTCCCTGACTAGATCCCCGACTTTTGGAATCCAGACAGGTCTTGCTGGGACAGGTGGTGGTTCTTCAGTGGTTGTTGGCTGTTGTTTCAACTTTATGTTGCTCAGGTCTTTTCTTGTTTTGTTTAAGTCCTGCAAAATAGCCAAACGGTCTTTGATATCAAAGCATTTTTCTTCTACCACTGAAGTCTGACTATCAATTTCAGAGATCAACATCCTAGTTCCAAATAATAATTCGTACGCACTGAATCCCTTCAGAGAATTTCTTGGCAAGTTATTTAGACTACGTTGGACACTTATTAGATGTTTGACCCACCCAGCTCCCGAACCTAATATCCTTTCCGCTATAGATTGCTTTATGCCTTGGTTTTTTCTTTACACCATCCCGTACCCTCAGGAAGGAAGTGAGAAGATTCCCGCTGTGCTATGCTCATTTGGCCATGTTTCCCATCAGGCTGGAAGGCTAGAGTGAAAACAATGGTCAAACGTAGCATGCTCTTAGCGTATATGCCATTTAGACTCGCAAATCTTTGTATAACAGTCCAGACGTCAGCCGAGTGCTGGTGATCTACATTATAAGTGTAAACTAGCCTGTATATGTTAATCGCAAGCCTTCTTTTTTACTCTTGATCTTTTCTGGAGTAAACCGACGAGGTACTAAACTGTGTCTCTCCCCACTGCGATCTCTGTTGCAGTTTGGGCAGTTTTTTACAAACATGGTGTGACGCAGGCTCATGCCTGGCCACCAGTACCGTGATTGTAATTCTTCCAGAGAATCTTTTAGTTTGAGGTGTCTGAGACCCTCGCCCATATGTGCGTCTGCGATTAACAAGTTTCTCCTGTCCATGTTTGGAATCACTCTATCCCCCACTCCAGGGATTCGAGCAAAAGGGACGGAGTTTGCATCGATTATGTATGTATAATTGAGTGGATAGTTGATCGGTAACGCTGAGCAGTCGCCTTTTGATGACGTTTTCACTACCAGCACTGTTTCACCGTCAATGTATTTTAATGTACGCTTTTCTCGAACTACGGGAGCCGATTTAGTGGCTGTCGCGGTGGCTGTCTCAGCCAATGAATTCCCTGCAACGTGAACGCCATCACGTTGATGACTCAGTGAGTGTATCACGTGAGTCTTTGGTAGTTCTTTTTGTAAAAGAGCTATTTGTTCCCAGAGCAGTTTCTGCTTTATTGTTGCACCTGTGTCATCTTTGTAACCGTTTTGAATCCATGTCTGCAAATCCTTGTTATATGATTTGACGCAGTAATATGAATCGGACACTATAAGTGTCGGGAATTCGCGATCCGCATTATCTAGCGCCATTTTCAATGCTATAATTTCAGTCTGTTGTTCTGAATTAGTTTCTACTGAGTGTGTTTTTGTTAATAGAGGTCTTAGTTTACCTCCGCGCCACAC
This sequence comes from Lissotriton helveticus, assembly GCF_964261635.1. Taxonomy (NCBI): domain Eukaryota; kingdom Metazoa; phylum Chordata; class Amphibia; order Caudata; family Salamandridae; genus Lissotriton; species Lissotriton helveticus. The sequence continues at coordinate 824,418,909 of NC_136073.1, forward strand.
TTCTTTTGTAATCTCACATGTGGGGTTGTATGCTTGTTCTCCCCAAACGGAGGGTTGAGCATGTCCGTCTGTATAGATTACACAAGCGTATTGTCGTAAGGGCAGAATGTCGATTGGCAGAGGGTATGTTTCTTCATATTCTAGATTTTTTAATTCCTCTAGTTCTGGATCAAAGTAGTAATATACTTTGTCCGTTGTAATGGAATTCACCCATTGTATCCATTTCGGATTCAATGTTGTTGTTGGTAAATTACATGGTGCTGTTAATGCTTCAAACGCTGATTCTGCTGTTCTGACTATGATACGTCTACCGTCAGCTTGATCTTTTTCTCTAGCTATTGCGGTTTGAACTGCATGAACAACTTTTTCTTTAATGCTGAATTTCTGTTCAGCTTCTATGTACAAGTGTGATTTGAATGCAATTGGTACCTTTTCTCCCTCATTAGAGGTCAGGTATGTGAATCCGCATCTCCCTGGGATGACTCGAATCACAAGATTGCGTGTGTTATCACGTGTTTCTAATTTTGTTTTAATTAGCATGTCTGTTTGTAAGGATCTCAAAATTTCTGTGTGTATTTGAGTCCAATTGGATCTTTTAAAATCTGGTTTTATCAGGTCATAAAGGGGTTTGACCCTTTCTGCGTAATTTGCAATGTATGTTCTTCCGAAATTTAGGAAGCCTAGAACCGACTGTAAGTTTTTTAGTGTTCTAGGTGCTTGGATTACGGCACATTTCTCTAGGAAATTGTCAGCCAGGCTTTTGCCTTCACTTGATAATTCATATCCTAAGAACAGGACTGTCAGATGGGCAATTCTGGATTTTTTAAAGTTGAATTTGTAACCCTCTGCAGCGAACCCAAGTATTATGGTGTTCACTCTTTTCAAGTGAGTCTCCAAGTCATCATCTGTTAAGTAAATGTCATCGACATAAGATAATGCTTCATCATCATATATTTGTAGTAATTCTGTTACTCTCGCTGAGAATACTCCCGGGCTGTTCTTGTACCCCTGGGCTAACCGACAGAATTGTTTTTGAGTGCCATTTATTGAGAATGCAGTTAAATATCTGCTCTCTGGTGCTATGTTTTGACAAAAGAATCCATTAGAAATGTCTAAGGTTGTTTTGTATTTTTTGCGCACTATGTTATTCATTAGTGCAGCACTATGCGAATTTTGCACTGCAAACGTTTTGCAACATGTGTTAAGGTGTCGGTAATCCAAAACTAGACGGTATGAATTGTCTGGTTTGGAGACCGGAAACAAAGGGTTGTTCATTTGTGAGGTGCAAGTTTCAATAACCCCCTGGTATTCTAGCTGATCTAGTATTTCATTTACCTGTTTTTTAGCTTCTTGCTTAATTGGGTACTGCCTTTGTGCAGTAGGTTGTGATTTTAACTGGATTTTGTGAGGAGGAGAGTCCTCATCCCATCCCACGTGATTTTTATATAAAGCAGGAGCTAGAGCCACTGCCCACTTTCTAGCAAGTGTGTATTTTTTATGAATTGGAATATGATTTGAGAAGGCAGGCATAATTACTTCTTCGCCATGAGGGCACTCCCTGACAAACTCTGGTGGCCAGTCTTTTTCAGCTAGAAGGATATCATAGCCCTTGGAGAGATTATCCCAAAATAGTCCCCTTATTTTCCTAGTCTTATCTCCCTCTATACGCAATGTTATTTCGTATATCTTGTGAGGTTTGCTAACTCTGGTGTCCGCAGTTTCCACATTCATTCGTGTCCACTGTCTCCAGATGATTCATAAGGACTTTGCGAGCTATGCTCACTTCTGCTGCGCTGTCTAGCATTGTCTGAGACCATTCTCCGTTTTTCAGTTGTGTCCTCAGTATTCTCGGCATTGTTAACTACCTTGATACTGGCTACCTTCTTTTTTGGAAATTGTAATTTCTTTTTTAGCTGAGCAGTTTCCTTGTCTTTGGACTTGGCGTGCTCTTCTCTTTGTTCTGATCGTCCTCTTCTTTCCGATTTCTGCGAGGAAGTCTGAAAAGATTGAGAGGGACGTGTATCAATGTCTTGATATCTATCAGGCTTTTTAATATTATCCCTATTTCTAAGGTTATATCTTTTCCCAGAGGGGTCACTCTGAGGTGACCTGTGTCTTTGGTTCGGAGATTTTTCTCTTCGCCTAGGAGACCTTCCTCGGGACTGGAATTTCTTTTCTTTAGGATTGGATTGTTTGTTTCCATCCCAGCTCTTTTTTGGTGATGTAGAATTATTATTAAAAAATATTTTTTCGGGACTTTCAATTAATTGCGGTTTTACTGGTATTCCACCTAAACTATCTCTACCTAGTTCCTCATAGGATTTTTCTATGATTCTGGCAATTTCAGCTGGTTGGTCTGCTATATCTGTCTCTTTTAACCTCTGGCGAATCGCCACGTTTGCTGCTTCTCCTTTTATGTTGGCTAATAGTATAGCCGAGACCTGCTTGAAGTCTTTTAGTAATTTCATACCAAGAGTTAAAGCGGGTTCAGGACCATATTCATCTTGAATTTGTTTTAGCACATCTGGTATTACCGAAATGGATGGAACACCGTGCGTTTTTGTGTAGATGGAAGCAAAGACTGTACCCCAAGTGTCACAGTCCTCAATGTGTGGTGCGATTCCCATTGGAAGACAGATAGTCAGAATCCTGTGTTTTTCTAGCGGGGTAGTGTCTGGAAACACCGCCTCTATTTGGGTGATTTTCTGCGCTAGCCAGAATGGTATTTGTTCCCGTTTGGCCGGTACTTTACCTAGGCAGGACTGGATGTTCTGTGGTGTAATTTTATTTGTGTTCCCCTGGTGAGGGGTCAGCTGTGGGAGTTTAATCGCTGGCTGAATTGTTGAAGTCCGCATCACATATTGCACTAATTGTCTGTGTATTTTTATTAGTTGTTTTAGCTGTGTTAAAAGGTTTGGTGCAGACATCCCATCGATGTCTGGATGTGGTGTGTATCCGGCTAGGACCGGCCACGTTGCTCCTGGTCTACCTAAAGGACCGAGCCTGGTGATGTGATTATTATGTTTTAGGGCGCCATCAAATAAGAGCAAATGCTCTTGAAATTTGAGTGGTACTTCCACCTCCTCGAAAGGAGTGTACGTTTCAGGAGGTTCCTCTATTTTGTAATAGTGGAAGTACTTTGTTACAGGATTTGCTGCTGGAAAATTTATCCATGAATAGTATACCTCTGTCTGCCGATATTCGTGTGCCTCAATTACGAATATGACTGTGCCACCTCTAGGTGTCAGTCCATTTTCTATAAGTTTTAAAGTTATAGATTTCCTTTTGATGACCGGGATGAGTATTATATCCGGGTCTGCGTCTTGCATGGTAGCATCAGCTGCTGCGAGTTCAGTTGCTAATCTAACTGCCTCTCTTTCATCCTCATTGTCTGACATTTTATTGTCCAAAGGGTTTTTTCTTTTGTTTGCAGATCAGGTTTCTTATGGAAACAAAGTTTAGATGCACAATATTTTGGAACTGTTTTTATCCTTCAACGTTGACTTGTACCAAGAACCATACATAGGAGTTCCCTCCTGCGAGGTCTGGCGGATATAACCTTTCACCCACTCCAGACGTCTTTGGAGTATTTGGAAAAAAGGGGTCTGAGTGAGAAAGCACGACTGAGTTACTCTAAATGTCTTACGTTAGTTTTATCGCCCTTTCCAAACGCGTTGGGCGCCATGTAGTGTAGTTCCTATCATCCCAATAGGCTCTGCGCATTGGAATAATACCTACAGCAGTAAAGGCCTAGACCAGACGTTAACTAGGTCTACTACTGTCGATACTAGACTTAAAGTTTTGGGTTTGCCAGCTTAGCTCAGAGTTCACTAGAAACTTTCTCGAATGTTCAAGGAGGACTTAACTTCCCTGATTAGACAAGAAGGGATTTAGTTTCTGACAACCATAGAACATGACAACTTTGCTCTCCCCTAATCAAGAGTATATCTCGAGAGTCGTGTGAACAAAAGGCAATTTATTTTACTCAGTCAGTACGTGCATTCTTAGTCTCATCAGATTGTAGAGAAAAGGAAGAGACGGGCGTGTTCAATAAAAGGTGTTATTTATTGATCAGTCTCTTTTCTCATACAAGAGAAATGGATCGATATTATTGCAATACTTATAGTTAAGTAAAGTGCATACATTAAAAGCAATAGTATGAAATAATACTGTAAAAACATTGATATGGTTTCTAAGCCATACGATGGTTTAAAATGAATAAAATATATTACATACACATATACATTTGACTAAACGTACTCAACTGGTGTTTCTAAATACGCCTACCCCGTGTACCTGACCTAAGTCTAATACGTGGGCGGGAATAGAAAGTTACAGTTTAAGTTAAGTTTGTTTTTGCCAAGTAAATAACTAAAGAATTAGTTATTCAGTTCTGTACCTGGAATCTAGGTTGAATGAGGGATGGTATCTCTCTCTCTGGTCTCGATATTCCAGGCTGCCTGCGAGGGCTACCCGGAAACGCCGGTGCTGGATTTCTCGGCAGGAGAAAGCAGCTTCTCTCAGCGCGTCAGGAGGGCGGGGCTGCGCCAGCGGGGTCTGCTCTGCTCTTCGCTTCGGCAAGTATGGCTGCTCCGTCTCGTCACCACGCGTGTGTTTGCATAGGGCAATATCGGTAATATTTATACCTTTAAGGTGCCGAGATTGACGTAAGGATGGACATAGATACGTCAATAAGGATGTCATACGACTTGCTCGTTAGCACATTCTTTTACTGAAGTTCTCGGTGAAATCAAAACAATGGCCGCAGGGTTTTGCCCAGGTTGTCATAGGTTTGATTTGTTATGAGAACTCCGTATGCCTTATCAGGGGCTGGAGGAATATCGCTTGTCTAATTAGATCGCAAGCGTTATGACCTAATCAGATAACACGTTCCTGTGCCGTAGTGTGACTGCGTCAGATAACGGTATCTGCATCATGGGGGATTTCTGCCTCATGGGCTGACTGCTAGTTAACTTGTTAGTTTGCTAACCAGAATAGGGTCAGGAATAGGGGGATCGATTCAGAACCTATAGGAATACATCACAGAATGTGTGTGGAATGTGTGTGGAATGTGTGTGGAATGTGGTGTGGAATGTGTGTGGAATGTGTGTGGAATGTGGTGTGTTGAATGTGTATGGAATATGTGTCGAATGTGGTGTGTGGAATGTGTGTGGAATGTTGTTTGTGGAATGTGGTGTGTGGAATGTGTGTGGAATGTGGTGTGTGGAATGTGGGTGGAATGTGGTGTGTGGAATGAGTGTGGAATGTGGTGTGTGGAATGTGTGTGGAATGTGGTGTGTTTGGTGTGTTGTGGTGGAATGTGTGTGAAATGTGTGTGGAATGTGGTGTGTTGAATGTGTATGGAATGTGGTGTGTGTGGAATGTGGTGTGTGGAATGTATGTGGAATGTGTGTGGAATGTGGTGTGTGTGGAATGTGGTGTGTGGAATGTGGTGTGTGGAATGTGGTGTGTGGAATGTGGTGTGTGTGGAATGTGGTGTGTGGAATGTGGTGTGTGGAATGTGGTGTGTGGAATGTGGTGTGTGGAATGTGGTGTGTGGTGTGTGTGGAATGTGTGTGGAATGTGATGTGCGTGTGGAATGTGTGTGAAATGTGGTGTGTGGAATGTGTGTGGAATGTGTGTGGAATTTGGTGTGTGGAATGTGGGTGGAATGTGGTGTGTGGAATGTGTGTGGAATGTGGTGTGTGGAATGTGTGTGGAATGTGGTGTGTTTGGTGTGTTGTGGTGGAATGTGTGTGGAATGTGTGTGGAATGTGGTGTGTTGAATGTGTATGGAATATGTGTCGAATGTGGTGTGTGGAATGTGTGTGGAATGTTGTTTGTGGAATGTGGTGTGTGGAATGTGGTGTGTGGAATGTGGGTGGAATGTGGTGTGTGGAATGTATGTGGAATGTGTGTGGAATGTGTGTGGAATGTGGTGTGAAATGTGTGTGGAATGTGGTGTGTGGAATGTGTGTGGAATGTGGTGCGTTGGAGGTGTTTGGAATGTGTGTGGAATGTGGTGTGTGGAATGTGTGTGGAATGTTGTGTGTGGAATGTGGTGTGTGGAATGTGTGTGGAATGTGTGTGTAATGTGGTGTGTGGAATGTGTGTGGAATGTGGGTGGAATGTGGTGTCTGGAATGTGTGTGGAATGTGGTGTGTGGAATGTGTGTGGAATGTGTGTGGAATGTGTGTGGAATGTGGTGTGTGTGGTGTGTTGTGTGTGGAATGTGTGTGTTGTGTGGAATGTATGTGGAATGTGGTGTGTGGAATGTGTGTGGAATGTGGAATGTGTGTGGAATGTGTGTGGAATGTGTGTGGAATGTGCATGAAATGTGTGTGGAATGTGCGTGGAATGTGTGTAGAATGTGGTGTGTGGAATGTGGTGTGTGGAATGTGGTGTGTGGAATGTGGTGTGGAATGTGGTGTGTGGAATGTGTGTGGAATGTGGTGTGGAATGTGGTGTGGAATGTGGTGTGTGGAATGTGTGTGGAATGTGGTATGTGGAATGAGGTGTGTGGAATGTGGTGTGTTGAATGTGGGTGGAATGTGGTGTGTGGAATGTGGTGTGTGTTGTGTGGAATGTGTGTGGAATGTGGTGTTGAATGTGGTGTGGAATGTGGTGTGGAATGTGTGTGGAATGTGGTGTGGAATGTGGTGTGGAATGTGGTATGTGGAATGTGTGTGAAATGTGGAATGTATGTGGTGTGTGGAATGTGGTGTGTGGAATGTGTGTGGAATGTTTGTGGAATGTGGTGTGTGGAATGTGTGTGGAATGTGGAATGTGGTGTGTGGAATGTGTGGAATGTGGTGTGTGGAACGTGGTGTGTGGAATGTGGTTTGTGGAATGTGGTGTTTGGTGTGTGGTGTGTGGTGTGTGGAATATGGTGTGTGGTGTGTGGAATATGGAATGTGTGTGGAATGTGGTGTGTGGAATGTGTGTGGAATGTGTGTGGAATGTGTGTGGAATGTGGTTTGTGGAATGTGTGTAGAATGTGTGTGGAATGTGTGTGGAATGTGGTGTGTGGAATGTGGTGTGGAATGTGTGTGGAATGTGGTGTGGAATGTGGTGTGTGGAATGTGTGTGGAATGTGGTGTGTGGAATGTGGTGTGTGGAATGTGGTGTGTTGAATGTGGGTGGAATGTGGTGTGTGGAATGTGTTGTGTGTGTTGTGTGGTGTGTGCGTTGTGTGGTGTGTGGAATGTGTGTGGAATGTGTGAGGAATGTGGTGTGTGGAATGTGTGTGGAATGTGTGTGGAATGTGTATTGTGTGTGGAATGTGGTGTGTGGAATGTGTCTGGAATGTGAAATGTATGTGGTGTGTGGAATATGGTGTGTGGAATGTGTGTGGAATGTTTGTGGAATGTGGTGTGTGGAATGTGTGTGGAATGTGGAATGTGGTGTGTGGAATGTGTGGAATATAGAGTGTGGAACGTGGTGTGTGGAATGTGGTGTGTAGAATGTGGTGTTTGGTATGTGGTGTGTGGAATATGGTGTGTGGTGTGTGGAATATGGAATGTGTGTGGAATGTGGTGTGTGGAATGTGTGTGGAATGTGTGTGGAATGTGTGTGGAATGTGGTGTGTGGAATGTGTGTAGAATGTGTGTGGAATGTGTGTGGAATGTGGTGTGTGGAATGTGGTGTGGAATGTGTGTGGAATTTGTGTGGAATGTGGTGTGTGGAATGTGTGTGGAATGTGGTGTGTGTGGTGTGTTGTGTGTGGAATGTGTGTGGTGTGTGAAATGTATGTGGAATGTGGTGTGTGGAATGTTTGTGGGATGTGGTGTGTGGAATGTGGAATGTGTGTGGAATGTGTGTGGAATGTGTGTGGAATGTGGTGTGTGGAATGTGGTGTGTGGAATGTGGTGTGTGGAATGTGTGTGGAATGTGGAATGTGTGTGGAATGTTGTGTGTGGAATGTGGTGTGTGGAATGTGGTGTGTGGGATGTGGTGTGTGGAATGTGGTGTGTGGAATGTGTGTGGAATGTGTGTGGAATGTGGTGTGTGGAATGTGGTGTGTGGTGTGTGGAATGTGGAATGTGGAATGTGTGTGGAATGTGGTGTGTGGAATGTGGTGTGTGGAATGTGGTGTGTGGAATGTGTGTGGAATGTGGTGTGTGGAATGTGAGGAATGTGGAGTGTGGAACGTGGTGTGTGGAATGTGTGTGTAATGTGGTGTGTGGTGTGTGTGTGTAATGTGCTGTGTGTGATGTGGTTTGTGAAATGTATGTGGAATGTGGTGTGGAATGTGTGTGGAATGTGTGTGGAATATGTGTGGAATGTGGTGTGTGTGGAATGTGTGTGGAATGTGGTGTGTGTGGAATGTGTGTGGGATGTGTGTGGAGTGTGGAATGTGGTGTGTGGAATGTGTGTGGAATGTGTGTGGAATGTGTGTGGAATGTGGTGTGTATGGTGTGTTGTGTGTGGAATGTGTGTGTTGTGTGGAATGTATGTGGAATGTGGTGTGTGGAATGTGTGTGGAATGTGGAATGTGTGTGGAATGTGTGTGGAATGTGTGTGAAATGTGTGTGGAATGTGCGTGGAATGTGTGTAGAATGTGGTGTGTGGAATGTGGTGTGTGGAATGTGGTGTGTGGAATGTGGAGTGTGTGTGGAATGTGGTGTGGAATGTGGTGTGTGGAATGTGTGTGGAATGTGGTGTGGAATGTGGTGTGGAATGTGGTGTGTGGTATGTTTGTGGGATGTGGTGTGTGGAATGTGTGTGGAATGTGTGTGGAATTTGTGTGGAAGGTGTGTGGAATGTGTGTGGAATGTGTGTGGAATGTGCATGGAATGTGTGTGGAATGTGGTGTGTGGAATGTGGTGTGTGGAGTGTGGTGTGTGGAATGTGTGTGGAATGTGGAATGTGTGTGGAATGTGGTTTGTGGAATGTGGTGTGTTGAATGTGGTGTGTGGAATGTGGTGTGTGTGTGTGTGTGTGTGTGTGTGGAATGTGGTGTGTGTGATGTGGTGTGTGAAATGTATGTGGAATGTGGTGTGGAGTGTGTGTGGAATGTGTGTGGAATATGTGTGGAATGTGGTGTGTGGAATGTGTGTGGAATGTGGTGTGTGTGGAATGTGTGTGGGATGTGTGTGGAATGTGGTGTGTTGAATGTGGTGTGTGGAATGTGGTGTGTGTGGTGTGTGTGTGTGTGTGTGGAATGTGGTGTGTGTGATGTGGTGTGTGAAATGTATGTGGAATGTGGTGTGGAGTGTGTGTGGAATGTGTGTGGAATATGTGTGGAATGTGGTGTGTGTGGAATGTGTGTGGAATGTGGTGTGTGTGGAATGTGTGTGGGATGTGTGAGGAATGTGGTGTGTGTGGAATGTGGTGTGTGGAATGTGGTGTGTGTGGAATGTGGTGTGTGGAATGTGGTGTGTGGTGTGTGTGTGGAATGTGTGTGGAATGTGGTGTGTGGAATGTGTGTGGGATGTGTGTGGAATGTGGTGTGTGTGGACTGTGGTGTGCGGAATGGTTGTGGAATGTGGTGTATGGAATGTGTGTGGAATGTGGTGTGTGTGGAATGTGGAATGTGGTATGTGTGGTGTGTGTGGAATGTGTGTGGAATATGTGCTGAATGTGGTGTGTGGAATGTGTGTGGAATGTGGAATGTGTGTGGAATGTGTGTGGAGTGTGGTGTGTGGAATGTGTGTGGAATGTGGTGTGTGGAATGTGTGTGGAATGTGGTGTGTGGAATGTGTGTGGAATGTGTGTGGCATGTGGTGTGTGGAATGTGTGTGGAATGTGGTGTGTGGAATGTGTGTGGAATGTGTGTGGAATGTGGTGTGTGGAATGTGGTGTGTGGGATGTGGTGTGTGGAATGTGGTGTGTGGAATGTGTGTGGAATGTGTGTGGAATGTGGTGTGTGGAATGTGGTGTGTGGTGTGTGGAATGTGGAATGTGGAATGTGTGTGGAATGTGGTGTGTGGAATGTGGTGTGTGGAATGTGGTGTGTGGAATGTGTGTGGAATGTGGTGTGGAATGTGGTGTGGAATGTGGTGTGTGGAATGTGTGTGGAATGTGGTGTATGGAATGTGGTGTGTGGAATGTGGAGTGTGTGTGGAATATGGTGTGGAATGTGGTGTATGGAATGTGTGTGGAATGTGGTGTTGAATGTGGATTGGAATGTGGTGTGGAATGTGTGTCGAATGTGGTGTGGAATGTGGTGTGGAATGTGGTGTGTGGAATGTGTGTGGAATGTGTGTGGAATGTTTTGTGTGGAATGTGGTGTGTGGAATGTGTGAAATGTGGTGTGTGTTGAATGTGGTGTGTGGAATGTGGTGTGTGTGGTGTGTGTGGAATGTGTGTGGAATGTGGTGTGTGGAATGTGTGTGGAATGTGGTGTGTGGAATGTGTGTGGAATGTGTGTGGAATGTGGTGTGTGGAATGTGGTGTGTGGAATGTGGTGTGTTGAATGTGGGTGGAATGTGGTGTGTGGAATGTGTTGTGTGTGTTGTGTGGTGTGTGGAATGTGTGTGGAATGTGTGAGGAATGTGGAATGTGTGTGGAATGTGGTGTGTGGACTGTGTGTGGAATGTATGTGGTGTGTGGAATGTGGTGTGTGGAATGTGTGTGGAATGTTTGTGGAATGTGGTGTGTGGAATGTGTGTGGAATGTGGTGTGTGGAATGTGTGGAATGTGGAGTGTGGAATGTGGTGTGTGGAATGTGGTGTGTTGAATGTGGTGTTTGGTGTGTGAAATGTGGTATGTGGGATGTGGTGTGTGGAATGTGGTGTGTGGAATGTGTGTGGAATGTGTGTGGAATGTGGTGTGTGGAATGTGGTGTGTGGTGTGTGGAATGTGGAATGTGTGTGGAATGTGGTGTGTGGAATGTGGTGTGTGGAATGTGAGTGGAATGTGGTGTGTAATGTGGTGTGGAATGTGGTGTGTGGAATGTGTGTGGAATGTGGTGTGTGGAATGTGTGTGGAATGTATGTGGTGTGTGGAATGTGTGTGGAATGTGGTGTGTGGAATGTGTGGAATGTGTGTGGAATGTGTGTGGAATGTGGTGTGTGGAATGTGGTGTGTGGAATGTGTGGAATGTGGAGTGTGGAACGTGGTGTGTGGAATGTGGTGTGTTGAATGTGGTGTTTGGTGTGTGGTGTGTGGTGTGTGGAATATGGTGTGTGGAATGTGGAATGTGTGTGGAATGTGGTGTGTGGAATGTGTGTGGAATGTGTGTGGAATGTGTATGGAATGTGGTGTGTGAATGTGGTGTGTGGAATGTGTGTAGAATGTGTGTGGAATGTGTGTGGAATGTGGTGTGTGGAATGTGGTGTGGAATGTGTGTGGAATGTGTGTGGAATGTGGTGTGTGGAATGTGTGTGGAATGTGTGTGGAATGTGGAGTGTGTGTGTGGAATGTGGAGTGGTTCCACACACCACATTCCACACACCACATTCCACACACCACGATGTAATCTGGGATTCAAATCGTATCCAAATTGATTGTAACAATGTTTAACAATTTTTAAACTCAAATAGTCTGAATTCAAAATTTTCATGGAAATAAAGTTTTACTTTATTAAATGGGGAAAATGTTACTTTGCATGAAAAATATTTTTTAACCCCGAGTTTTGCAGCTTTTCCTTTGAAATATCTGTGCTTTCTGCTGCTAACTTGTATTCCTGGTGAACAAAGTGTGTTTAAATGCAAAGTGTGTTTAAGACTGCAGTACCGCCTCCTGTCTACGAGGGAAGAGTGAGCAAAAATGTAAACACACTTTATGAAACACAAGTCCCCACAAGACAATTTTTTTAAAAGTTGTAAAAATTGACACAGATGTTCCTGAAGCCATTTTTTATCATTTAAAGGACATTACCTTGTGGGGACTTGGGTTCAGGTCCCCACAGTGCAATCAAGTCCCCACAGCGTGAGTGTGTTATCACACCCAAGTCCCCACAAGGATAGTAACACAAACCCACACACACACACACACACACACACACACTCTCTCACACACACACTCACACTCACACTCACACTCACATGCACACACACACACACACGCACACACACGCACACACTCTATCCCTCTCACACGGATGTATGACGTTACAACGCACACTTTTACAACGCATACCTTTACAACGCATTTTTTACACCGCAACATCCATTACAATGTATACCATTACAACGCATACCATTACAACGAATTCTTATAAACTACCTTTACAACGCATTCCACTACAGCGCATACTACATTTACAACGCATACCATTACAACGCATTACATTACATTGCATATAAGGTAAGTGTTGGATAGTGTAGGGGTTAAAATTACTATTCTAACTCCAGGGGGTGCAACAGTAGGGAAAGTCTTGGATAGTGTAGGGGTTAAAATTACTATTCTAACTCCAGGGGGTGCAACAGTAGGGTAAGTGTTGGATGGTAAGTTTTGCATTGTAATAGTATGCATTGTAATGACAGCGTTGTAATGGTATGCGTTGTAGTAGTTGTGTGCGTTGTAGTGTCATGCGTTGTAATGACTGCGTTGTAAATACATGCGGTGTAATAGATTTTGCGTTGTAAAAGTTTCGTTGTAATGGTAGTGCGTTGTAAAAATTGCGTTGTAAACATTGTATACCCTCTCACACACACACACACACACCTGGAACGTCCTCCGTGTTTCCACCAGTCCCGGGTCCGACCCGCTCTAAAATACCCCAGAAAATTGTTCTTATGTCTTTTAATTCTGATAATTAAAATGTCAACACATGGTGAAGAATTGCAAATTATTACACATCGCCAGCTGCTCAAATTAGTTCTATGGTGTTTGCATTTTTTAGGTGGTTTTAACATTTCAGACGCATTTTAAATGTATGAATTGCCTTTTATTAACTGTTAGAATATAATTGGATTTCATATTTAATTTGTAATGAGTCTGATCGTATTTACATTGTTTATCTCCGCTGACGCCTAACTCAATTAAAAAAAAAATGAATTTGAGGCGAGATGGCCTGTGAAAAGTCAAAGGTATTAATACATTTTATATAGTATTTGTCTTTGGACGTTGTAAAGAGAGGATGCGGCGAAGTGAAAGTAAACGCCAGTGCACGAGTTGGGGAGGTTGAGTCACAAAAAGCCCCTCTCGATAGGAGGTTTTGCAGGCTCTGATACTGGAGGAATGCCCCCTCCCCTCCCCCCTCACACACAGACACTCACAGACACACACGCATGCACACACACACACACACACACTCACACTCACATGCACACACACGCACACACTCTATCCCTCTCACACACACACACACCTGGAACGTCCTCCGTGTTTCCACCGGTCCAGGGTCCGAGGCTGGTGTTTGCCGCGGGTCACTGATCTCAGGGCCGGGCGGTCCCCAGCATGACTCGGACCCGTGCCCGGTGCGCGCCCTTAGAGGCCAGAGCATCCCTGAGGCCACGTGTTGCATCCTGTCGCCCCCCTGTGGCCTCTCGTGGCACTGCAAGGGTTACCGACGGGTGGCACAGGGATCTTAGGAGCGCCCCGAGGCCAGCACTCTGTCCCATATCCGAGGACAGACACAGGGGTCTTAGGACAGTTGGTGTCCCATATCTTAGGCCTGAGGACAAACACAGGGGTCTTAGGACAGATGGGGTCCCATATATCAGTCCCGAGGACAGAGCAGGGGTCTTGGAGTGCGCCCCGGGGACAGTGCTCTGATATGGGGCAGTGCGTGTCCTGTATCTAAGGCCGATGACAGAAGCAGGGGATTTAATGGCGCCCCAGGGACAGTGCTCTGACATGAGAGAGTACATGCCCTATATTCGAGGACCGGGGGGGGCAGTGCTCTGATGTGGGGCAGTGCGTGTCCTGTATCTAAGGCCCGAGGACAGAGGCAGGGGTCTTGATGGCGCCCCGGGGAGAGTGCTCTGATATGGGACAGGACACATTCCATATCTAAGGCCTGAGGGTAGACGCAAAACCTTAAGGTGCGTCCCGAGGGCAGTGCTCTGATACGGGACAGTGCGGCGGCCGGGAGGGGGGGGTCGGGGGGATGCCCCGCGGATCTTCTTCAATCAGTTTTGCTGCTAACAAGCAGCAGATGGTGTGAGGGCGGCGCCTGCGGGGGCTGAGCAACAGTAGAATAACAAGCTCGGAGGGTGGGAGGTCTCCAGAGGAGGAGGGGGCCCTGGGCAAAGAGAGCCGCTGTCACCCGGTGTGAGGGCACAGAATGCCATGACGAAAAAAGGGGCGGGACTTAAAAAAAGACCGAGAAACGCCCCCGAATCGCGTCGTGATGGGGAAAGAGTAATTGACAACCAATCTCTTCCAATGGCTAGCCTCCATTTATGGAGCTAGCCAATGGAAGAGAGAGGCGGGACAAAGCCCCACACTGTACTTCAAAAGATTTCGCCTGCGCGAGCACTGCTGCACAGTGCTACGGTCAGGCGAAACCTGAAAAAACTAATACCTGGTGTTTAGTGGACTTTCTGGTCTTCTGGTGGTGACAGATTGGTTACATCCCCCACAATGTGCCCCTTGCCATATTCGATACCTAGGCATACCAACAGCATCCCCTTTTTAAAAAAAAAAAAGTCTTATTTTTTAGTAGGCTTTCTTCTCTGGGATGGCAGATTAGGGATAAACCCCACCCAATCTACTGCCACCTTAGGGGAAGCAATATAACTGCTGGGGTCATTTTGGGGCAAGTCATGGCCCGATGCCTGGGTGACCCACCCTCACCTTCTTTATTAACTATTTGCAACCTGGTGTCTAGTGGGCTTGCTGCCTACCCAGGGAGCAGATTGGGTGTCTGGTCCGGGGGAGCAATGCTTTTTTAGATACTGCCTACAGGTTATTTTCTCTCTCTCCTCTCTATCCTCCCCTTGCTCTTACTTCTCTCCTTCTTTCCACCCCCTTTGTTCATGTGACATATCACTCTCTCCCTCTGCCCGATTGCCTTCCCAGGGCATCATCTACTGCCCACCGCCAATATGGTGGTGGAGGGGCCATCTTGGAGACCATGTCAAGATGGCCGCCTATGTGCACACAAGGCGGCCATCTTGGAATGCTTTATGAAAAAACGTTCCAAGATGGGTGTCCCCACATTAGCATGCACTAGCTGCCTTCTTACAATAGCTTGTGCCATAATTATTGGCTTATGCAACGTTTTTTGCTAGAATGTTAAAAAAAACAAGCATTGTTAAAGCCAATAGGCCTGCACCGTTGTATTACAGGCAAGACCTATTGGCTTTTCCACTGCTTGTTTTATTTGTTTGGCACTGTAGCAGGAATTTCTGTCATTTCTTTTGTTGGAGCTTCTGTGCAAGCATCAAATCTATTTGATTTGCTAATTATTGTTTTATTTTCCTGTCTGATACTTCAAAAAGCCAGCATTCATGGCACCCCTCAAATAAACTGGCAATCCTGTTCTTAAATAGAGAGTGGAGATGTTGGCAGACGAGACCTCTGCCAAAACGTTGGGGATGCCCAGTTTTGTCCAACCTCTAAGACCAATAGACCGAGACATACATAAATACATACATAGCTATGTTCATACATAGATGAATGCATAGAGCTCCTACTCTGGGGGCTGACCAGGGAACAGCCATGAATCTTCTACAGTGATTAGCGGTCTAAATGCATATGCATTGTAATGCCATGCGTTGTAATGGCATTGTGGAGTAATGATAGTTGCGTTGTGTTGGAATGCGGGGTAAAGGTATTCGTTGTAATAATTTCGCTATAATGGGTGTTTACCATATTTAACAGTCCTAATCTCATTATTTTGCATTTGAAGCAGACAAAAAGGGCAGGGAATTTATTTAAAGGTGATCTTTGGATAATGCCCCTTCAGAGTCAAAATGGTGGGCAAAACAGATGTGCTAATATATACAGTCGCATATCCCACGCCCACATGTTGACATTTCCCCTGAAATCCTGGGAGTCTGCAGATCCAAAGAAAGCCGGGCTTGTTATTGACCGAACTGCTTGCTGACCAGAACAATAAGGAGAAAGGCGACTGCACAAAGGGAAATTGTACTTCCTGCTTTCTTGTGCTTTCCGAAGGGAGGTGAAGGGCAGACACACAGTGCGATAGCTGACCGCGCAAGAGGGCGGGTGCGAGAGTAAACAGGTGCAGCGCGTAGAGCCGGTCGCGGGCTTCGAAGACAACCAGAGAAATTTAGCAAAATCAAAAATTATTAATTTATAAAGACCTTTTGCTTCCCTATTTGTTTCCCAAAAAACACTAAATACGTAGAGATGGGACATGATTCATGAACAAGTCTGCTGTTCTTGATTGTGGCGGTGAACAGAAGACGCGAAGAAGGTTGTTGGCCAACGACTCAACACCTAAAACCTCTGCCAGGTCTGTAGAACGTTTTCTATATATCAGGCTTTTGGGGAGGTGTTTCATACCTGTAGGAATCTTTGAGTTATGCCAGTTAGGGCATGTGGACTGTAAAAAAGTTAATATACATGCTGATTTAAGATAGTTCAGTACATATGCATGTCTAAAAGTTGACTTTAGATAATACATGGGTAAACCATAGAAAGCTAAGTATATCTCTAGATTTCACAAGTTGACCATAGATAAGAAATACTAGAATATAGTAAAGTGAATGTTTACTGAAAGGGTTATGTGCACATTTATTGATATTGACCTGGCTGATTATGTACTGACTGATACATATTTATATAGTAGTTACTATTCATGGATGAAGTTAAAACAGAGGTATACCCAACATAGTCATGCATACACTCTATACATTGTGGAGGGGACATCTGTTTAGCTTTAAATAACCCCAAGAGAGTCTGCATACTTATGAAAAGGTGACTATTGTTTGGTTAATACACATGTGACCTGGTCCATTATAGATTTAAAAATATGTATGTATTTTGGACAAATTGCCCAGAGTAGGGTTGAACTAGACATACATCGAACACGTTGACTGTCATTCAACGTAACCATACGTGCAACGCGTACAGAGCCCACGTTGTCGTTAGACTGGTTAGTACATGCGTGTGCTTCTCAAGTCCCCTGTGCATGGTGTAATCAAGAACTAAAGGCAAATAGCTGGTAACAGTGTAAAAAAAAGCCCCGGTGCAAATATTATAAAACTGTTTAAATTATTCTGAGATTTGCTCATTGAAAAATTGCACCAATGACACATGTGGATTGAAAGTAGAATTTACCAAACAGAAAAAAGACACAAATATTCCAAAATGTCATTTTCTACGGGATATGACAGGTTTTTTTTTGTTTTTTTTTAAAGCAGTTTTCACAAATTCGGTCACTGAAGATCTAAAAATAGCTCAGCAGGACACTGCCTTCGAGTCACCCCAGACTCCCTATCAGAACATGCACCCCCCTCATGCTACATGTGCCATTGGAAACCCCCCTGCAATAACATATATCATGGAGCATTAATAATCATTAGCTACTTATGTTGTGCTTTTTTCGGCAACATTTTATGCGAGGACATTTATATATGCAATTGTTATTAGGGAATAACGTGGTAGACTCCTGTGTTGCAGAGAAGACGAGAAGCCCTGAAAGCATCTCAGAGGGTCAACACTCCTGACGCAGAGATCCTGCAGCAGAATGCATCTTTAAAAAAAAAAAGTTTTATATAGTGCGAACTCGACTTTAGGGATAGAAGAGCCTTACACGAGCATCAGTTACATTACACAAGGACACATTCATTTTTTGTTGCTTTTTTAGGTGAGATTGAGTTGCCAGAATCACAGGATGTTTGAGCCGACTCCGAGACTCGACGCTGGTTCCCCAGCTTCAAAGTCGGCCGCTCTAGCCGTTAAGCAACACCCTGTCCCCATCTTGTGAATTTTGAATCCTAATTCCAGCGCCAATAAAATGCATAAGATGCAGTTTGGTGATAGCAGTATTTAATATATTTTAAACTTCAAGCATGCAGCAGCAAGCGCTAGATAAATGTTTTACTATTATTCTTTTGTCAGTGACCCTTTTAGTGTAACTGGCATTTCTCTGGCTTATCACTGACAGAGAGTTATCTCTACTTTTGGTGCATCGATCGACAAGTCATGGGTGGTCGCTTCACAAACTACTGTGTCTGCTCTTTTTTTTCTGTTGATCTGTAATGAAGTTTCACCCCAGCGACCACTAAAGGACTAATGGAAAATAGATACTGGAGGGTGAGGTAGGAGCCACAAGAACTCGGGGGTATATTTACAAAGTAATGGCGCGGCGTTGCAAGCTATTTAGCTGCGCCATTTTGCGTCATTTAAAATATAATGCACTGTATTTACAAGAATATGGCGCACCCCTGTATTTTTCCTTTCGCCTGCGCTATAAAAAGCTGCCTAGCGGAAACACTGACACCCTTGTGCCATGGTGCAAGGGTGCCTGTGTTGCAGAGATGATGGGTTATGTGCAGGAAGAGACAACTTCCTGCACATAAACAATCTTTAAGGTGATTTCCTCTTTCTATGTGTGCTGCAGAATGTAAAAAGAGCAAAAAAGGAGGAGAAATAAAAGTATTTCTCCTCGTTGCGCCAATCGAACGGATGCTATTTAGTGGCGTTAGTTTTTGGCACTGCCTCATATTTGCGCAGCCTTAAAAATCTAGGGCCGCGTCAAAAAGCAGTGGCTGTTGCATAGTGCGCTCACACGTGCAACTCGCTGCGCCCCACTGCATCACTCTCAAGGAAATGGACAAAGTTATTGCTGTGGTTTAACCAAGGGCGTAGCCTTTTTAAACAAAAAGACACAACTCATTGTGCAATGATAAGTGACAACCTTCGTCAAAGTAACGCATACATCGTTATGAGAAAACCATTAACAAGATCCACCAGATCACACATAATTGTTTGAGAAGCAGGATATAGGGCAGATAAACAGTTCATCGATTGTGTAGACAACACATCAGTATCTCGACCTTCCTCTACTGAGGAACATTTCAAAGGTTAATGGCAAGAGCCAGCAGGCCCCTTACCTTATCCATCTATGCTGGATATATCTATCAATATATGCTGCTGCCCCCTTTTGGCGCCCTCCGATGATGTCATGGGGGCGACCACCCCTCCATTGTGGCGACACAGAGGACGGACGCCTCTCCACCTTTGTGCTCCTGCCCGTGTTGCGACTAAGGGCGCCCCTCTGCTATGCGCCGGATGCGCCTTCAGTGGAACGCCCTCTGTAATGCTCATTGCACCCCGCGACGATATCTGCTTGATGCCACTTTGAAATATGGAGCAGGGTATTGCGCCAGCAGTGACCCCTAAAAAGTGATGATCCGGTGTCGCAATTCCTCTGTAAATACGCCCCCAGGTCTTCTAATGAAGCCTTCGTGTTCCAATGCCTTCTTAATTTTTTTTTTAATTCTTGCTGTTAACCTGTAGCTAGGAACGCTCAAAACTGGCGGCACGAAGGAGCCGTGGCATACGTTTTTTTGCCCAGGGTCACAAACATGTGGTGGAAAAGCCGGGATTAGAGTTTATGTCATAGTCTGTAAAGCGTTTAATTTAGTGATAAATTTGTGCTAGTGGTTGTTGATGGTGGGCACCGGAGCTCAATTTTTGGGTGACCTGGAAATATTTGTCCTCATCAGACTTTGACCCAGAGCAAGAGAAATAAAGTAATAACACGAGAAGGAAGTAGGGAGAAAAAGATAGGGAATCAGTGGCAAGGGGAGGAAGCTGGCTTGGAAAAGAACCTCTAGGAGTCAGATGAAGAGATGCTAGGGTGGTGAAGGGACAGGAGATGGAATCAGATTGGGCAATCTTGGCATTGTTCAGCGCCCAAGAAAAAATGTTGGACCCCTATGACTTTTCCTAAAATAAATTACACACTGAAATGTAGCCCACACCCAATCTCGCCATTCCTTAAAAATAATAAATGTATACGAGGAGAAAGAAATGAGGAAATGACTGCCTGGCTTAGATAATATTAGGATTTGCATCCCTTGAACTATTTTAAAGATCATTAAGACTCATTTATTTTGTTGTTGTAATTATTAGTGGGTCTGTGACAACCGGTCTGTTCGCCCGCCTATACAGAATTAAATGTTTTACATGCCCTGAGGAACATTATATACTTATTTAACAACACTAATTTTGAGACTGTTGGAAAAATTGATCTTTAAACTACATGTTGGAAATCAAATTTGATTGGGGTATTTCCTGAGTTTTAGGCCTTATTTTCACGGTTCTGCATTTTTCCTATTTAGCTTTGCAGTTACCACCAATTAACGTTTAGGGCCACCCCGGCTCAGTTGAATGCTATTGTCAGGACTCCGCCCATTAGCTGCTGAGGCTTTTCATGTCCCAGTGCTGAGCCTTTTTTTATGCTTGTGTAACTTTGTGCTTAAACACTGATAACCTTTTTTTCCATCAAAGGTACCAGGAAAAATAAGCAGTAGCGACCCCTGATTTGCTCCCTGTGACTAGGGCAGGGCGTTAAGTGGAGGGGGTCTGTGGGGGTCTGAGCACCCCCAGTTTTTTTGGGGGGCCTTCGAAACGGGACTCTAGGGGGCTCTATTTTTGGGCCTCAAAGGTCAAAGGTAGGGTGACCAGATGGTGTTGCTGTTACTTCTGATCATGGGAAACTTTGAGGTTTGCCCCGCCCCTTTTTGAGCCCCCCCCGTTTTTTTTCCCCACTGAAGGCACTGGACTAGGGTGACCAGACGTCCCAGATTTCCCCGGACAGTCCCAGTTTTCTGAGTACTGTCCCGGTGTCCTGACGCTTTTCCTAATTTTGAACGTATGTCCTGGTTTTTGGGACAAGGTCGAGTCAACCTGTAAAGGAAAAGTGAAAGGTTTGCTCTTGTTAAGTAGTTTGTCTGTTTCAGGCAGCCAGGGGGAGATGGCTGAATGCATGCTGCAGCGAGGGGAGACAGCGTGGGGAGGAGGGCGGGGGTGGGGGGGTCAGGGCAAAGGTGATGCCATAGCTAATGTTATGTAAGCATAGCTTGTACATGCGGGGCTATATTATATGCAAAAAATAGGGGCAGGCCAGTCATAATTAAGGCTAAAGACTTTAGTCCTACTTTTATGTCTGGCCTGTCCGGTTTTTTTCTCCTCAAAATTCGGGTCCCCCTACCTGTGACCCCTGTCAGTGCCCCTGCTACCCCTGGCTTCACATAAGCAGCCAGAAAGAGTTCAGTAAGTGATATTCGTTTTCTGGAAAGAAAAAGTACAGAACGGCTTGTCTTTAAATGACTTATAAAGACTTCAGCTTTTTTCCCCTGCCCCTCTGGTGCCCGAAGGGACATATTTATGGTTTTCCTTTGTATGCATTTAGGACCGGCTTTGCTTTCATTTTTGCCAGCTTTAGGGCGCTGCAGCATGTTGCCATCCACTGGCAAGCTCAAGGGGGCGTCATTTACATGACAGGTTTGGTAAAATAAGAGAAGCCTGTCATCTTTCAGGGTATAATAACAGTGGCCGGATAACTCTGGTGCTGAATGCCCCTGCTGGAGAGATTTGTGATTGGTCAATTCCCAGTGACTCATGATAAAGTAGCAGTGAGGGTTAATGTTCCCAACACAAAGCAGAAGTGTAACAGGCAGATTACGAGTTTGCATTTAATGTAGATAGCTCAGCGGGCTATGAGCTGCATCAAAGCACTACATGCAAACTGCCTGCAAGGCATAGGTTTAGAACCTTATTGTTTGTTTCCTCAATCTTTCATCATTCTAAGGTTCTAAAAAGGGCTCCTTTAGGGGTAGTAATGCAATTTGAACAGTGTGACACCCCCAGTCATTGCCTTGTGTTACATTTCACATCCAAAGATTATGGGGCAGAATTATTAACACTCTGCGCCTGGTTTGCATTAAAAAAGTATTGCAAACCTGTGTTGTTTTGGGGTTTATTTTACAGCACAAATCCAGAATTGTGTTGGAAAGTGGCCCTGAAGTAACTTAAAGTAGCAATATGCACTACTTTGCGTCAAGGAGGCTTACCATGGGTGGTACATGGAGGTTCCCATACATCTGTCCATGGATTTTGATGCTAATTCCCACCTACTGACTTTTGTTGAAAGGGATTTGCATGAAAACAATTATGCTCTTCAAGGCAGGTAAAGATTTATTTTCTCCAAACCTTTCCAACTTTGCATGTGTTCTGCACTGGACACCACACATGCAAAGTGTTAAACTTTGTCAAAGCGTAGAAGTTGGTGCCTGATAAAAGTATAACACCTATGTTTTGGTGTGTGCACTGGTGCAAGGCAGCCTAAGGTAGACCTGCACTAGAGAACAGCACAACTGCACCATCTAAGTAGATATGGTGCTGTTGTGCTCTTCCCCTTTTCACGCAAAACAGCTCACAACTTTGGTTACTGTGCGGCCTGAAAACCTAGCAAATCTACATCTACATTTTTCCAGAACAAGCACTCTTAGCTCATTGTGTCTGTCAGTATGGATGACGTGTTTTTTGGGCCAGCTTGGGCATGCGGTGATTGTTTAACCCCTTGCGTCACTGTGTGTGTGTGCTGAGGACGGCTGGGAGCCGTCCGAACTCCGCCCTCTGAATAAAACCCCCGCACATTGCGAAAATTCACCGCGCACGCAAGGGGTTTTTAATATATAAAGCTGCACAGTTCTAAGTTATATTCATAAGGGTTCAACAAGAATAAATACCCACTTCTCATGATGTTTTAACCAACTGTCTTTGCAGGAATGTTCTCCACTCCTCACCTGTCTGGTGCACATACTTGCTAACAACAAACAGCCACAATCACCAACATTATGAGATTCACAAAAGACTCTGATGCGTGACTTTTCTAACAGTGATTGATGTGCCATAATGCATTAATCTAGAATACATTTTTTACACACTCGCTGCTCTTTATGCACTGCAACTACACTTTACCTGTGCTTCATGACTCTCAAGGGGCTGGTGGCATCAGGAACCCTGCAGTGCAGACCTTCAGGAAGTTACTGGGAGACTTTTTAAGCCTGACCACTTCTGTCATATTTTGGCAACATTTCTAGTGCTTTGTTAGTGGAAGAATAGCTCAGCGGGCTGAATTCTGTTTGTAGTCGCAATTGCAAACTCTCTACAGCTCACTCATCATACTACTATCATTAAATCCACAGACAGCAATTCAGTTTGTGGTGCGTGCTATATACATGACGGTCATTGTTAAGTGCATATAAAACTACACTATAATTCTTGGCAGTGTACGTAATATACATGCCAGTAGTGTGTTTTGTATATCAAACCACAGTATCATGATTATCGAACCATTTTGCATGCCTATGTTACACAAACCAGTGATCAAACCACCGGTTTCCTGGGCACACACATAGTTGTTTGCGGCAGAACTCACAGGATTCCACATGCTGTGAGACCTGAGGGCCCTTCTAACCTGTGCACTGACTGGTTGTGAGAGGGAGGAGGTCCTGCACACATGCTCCTGTGTGGCGGCAATTGGGCACATGATGTTATGGTAACTGTTAGAACCGGCTATTTCTGGTAGGCTAAGGCTGATGCCAAAGCCAGGCAGAAACCACCATTCTAGTCAGGGCAAGGAAGTCACACGCCAAGATAACCCCTGCTCACCCTCTAGGTAGCTTGGCACGAGCAGTCTAGGCTAAACTCGGAGGCGATGTGTAAAGCATTTGCGTCAGCGCACAACAGCGACAACATACTAGGTACACCACAAAAGAGACTCCACACAAGGTTATATTAAAATAACTTTTGTATTGTCAAAATATATCAGATAGAAATTACACATGTACATTGTGCCAACTGGCACAGCAATATTCACAAGGGATTATTTACAAGACAGGGCCACATGGGCCACTGTCTGAATCAACACTTTGCAGATATAGAAATACTTGTCAGTAAGTAGAATAAAAGTATATAAACTTCACTGTAACACAAAGTAACAGTTATAGATCACATCCAGTAACTACTGGGAACAGGTAAGTACCACCTACGCAACCCTAAACCCCTTAGGAGACTGTCGCGCCGGGGACCAGGACCTCACTAGGACCACCTGTACTAAAAGAACAACCACCTAAGTGTCACACAGCATTTAGGGGTCTAAGAAAGAACACGTTACCCATGATGCATAAATATACATTCAGAGGAGTAGTAAAGAGAAACACATAATGTATAAACCTACACATTCAGCGGTGTTGAGAATAAAGCACATGATGCAATAAAAATACATTCAGAGGTACCAGAAAAATACAGTAGCGCAAAAGTCACATGATGTCTAAAAACATTCAGAGGTGCAGGCATAAGACATGATGCAAGAAATCACATTCAGAGGTACAAGAACCATACAATTGCGCAAACCTACATAAGCCACCACCTGTGGCAGTCCCTAGGCCATCTGGCCTTGTTGGGGCTAGAACGCCCTGAGTCTCAATGTCAGGGGCCTAAACGATGCAGGGGCCTACTACTTGCTGGGCCCCTGGGAACACTCACAAGGGCCTAAACGTTGCAGCTGGCACTAAGTGCTGCGCAGCTGGGAAGGCCTGGCACCACTGTGCCCTCGCTGTCCCACACAGGGACTCTCTCCTGAAATTGCGCCTAAACGGTGCAGCTGCCCACTAACTGCTGGGCAGCTGGAGAATCATCAACCCTGCGCCAGGGCCCTCACTGGCCCACAGGCGCAAACTGCGCCACGCTGGAGCCCCACAGGCTCTACAAACAGCTAGGTCGACGTTGGAGCCACACAGGCTCTTTAAAACAATCATGGAGCAGGGCGCCTCTCAAGGCTCTAAAAACAAAGTTGGCCCCGTCGTTGGAGTCCCCCCCGGGGGACTCAATATAACTAAATGCCAGGCAAGAGCCTCTCGGGGCTCTCAAAACAACTAGGCCCCCGGAGCCTCGTTGGGCTCTCAAACGTTGGGGCAGCCCGCTGCCAATCGGGGCCGCCCTGACTCTGTGCCTCCATCGGCACCATCAGAGGCTGCACGGAGCCCCCCCCAGCCCTTCTTACTCACCGGGCTCTGGTGCGGGGCTCCTCCGGGCGGCGGCTCACTCTCGCCGGCTGCGGTAGGGGCAGGCACCGACCATGTGCCTCGTGCCCCCTCCGCTCTTCTCACTCGGGGCTCCCTCAGCACACGGGAGCCCCAGCAGCCATTCCTCGGCACGCCTTCCTCGGCGCAGCAGCTCCGGTCTCCCTCTCCTCATGGGAGACCGGACGGGCCCACCGTGGCTTCCCCCCGGCCGGGGGAGGCGAGAACGACGTCCTCCTCTCTCTCCCGGGGCTCCCTCCAGATCACAGGAGCCCCGGGCGGCCATTCTCGCTATCACCCTCCTCTCCTCCAGCACTCCACGAGCGCTGGGCCAATCCCAGCGCGGCCTTTGGGACGAGCCTCCCGCTGACGTGCAATTTCCTCGGCCAGTCAGCCAATCGGAGCGCGGCTCTCGGGGACAGACCTACAGCCATGGCCAATCAGAGCGCGGCTCCCACCGAGGGACGGCCAATCAGGTCGCGGCCCCTTCGTGGCTTCGTCCACGGCCCCGCAGAGGGTCTTTCAATTAAAAATTAAGCGAGGTGGGCACTCGTAAATAACCAAATAATTACGGGCAAGAAATGTCAGCGCTTCCAGCGCTATCAGCGAACTAAAGCGCTCCTAAGCGCTAGAAAGTCCAGAAAGAGCGCCCTCAAGCGCTAGCAACAGGAAAAAGGCCTCTTGAAGGAAAATGCAGCTTCTCCATGCTGCCAATGGTCCCAGGGCGTCCAAGGGGCAAAGCAAAGTCCCCCCCATCAGCCCAGCAAGGCAGAGGGGTCCCCCAGGAGTCCAGGAAAGTCCATCAGAGGTCCAGGGGCTGGGCAGGACTCAGGGATTCCCCTGAACCCAAGCAGCAGCATGCCCCTGGCAGATTCAAGTCAGAAAACAAGAACAAATTGGAAGGGAACACAGCCCCTTCTTATACACAGAAAAGGCTTTGAAGTCTTTTGAAGTCTTTGTGTAAGCGAGCCCCTAAGCCCTGGGTGTATCTGGTTTCCCTCTCCTGTCAGCCTCAGGTCAGAGGTGACAGTGGGCCATCAGGAGGTAGAGCCATCAGGGGTGGGCCGACAGGCACAGCCTGGTTCCACCAGACGCTCTTTCCTCCCCTCCCTAACAGCAGATGGGGGCCTTTCATCTACGGCTGACTCAGACCCCCTCCTCCGGGGCCCTGCAGACCCCGTCCTACTCACCAGACAGTCCATCTACCAGCAGGCCCAGGCATGCCTGGGCCAGGCCCATCAGCCAATCACGTGCCAGCAGACTCACTACACAATTATGCCAACTTCTAAAAGTAGCGCTTCTAGACTAGACACAGCCATGCCGCTTACACCATTCTGCAGCATTCCTTCTCACGAGTTCACACATATCAAACTCGACCCTGCACTCCCCATGCATCAGGAATCTACCATGGGCATACATATTCCCCATTCATTCCTATGGGAGGGCAGGTCACTCACCATCCATACACAGAGAGCACACGCACTTTACACTGTAGCACAGTGAAAAAGTGCGCAGAGGCCTAAAATCACCAATCCAGGTTCCAAAAACAGGCTAGGAAAAAGCAAAAAGTCACGGGGTGAACCTGCCCAAAGGACCGGGTCCAACACATCCCCCTTCCAGCCAAAAC
Source organism: Lissotriton helveticus (assembly GCF_964261635.1). Lineage (NCBI taxonomy): Eukaryota > Metazoa > Chordata > Amphibia > Caudata > Salamandridae > Lissotriton > Lissotriton helveticus. The sequence continues at coordinate 824,445,438 of NC_136073.1, forward strand.
GCAGGGTAGACCAATCACTACACTGATGGTCTTCAATGCTTTGGGCGACAAAACCACGGACACGGGCCTGCACGGCAGGGACACCATCCAGTTTTTCGCCACTCGGAACCCACAGAGACTTCCCTCAACAAAAGCTCTCTGGCACAACTAGGATACCCCACTGGTACACACTAGTCATCCACAGTCAGGACCAGGCCCTAGGCCATCCAAATCTCACAGGTCCTAACCAATCCACAGAGTGGGGGCAGTAGCCCCTGGCACACAATAGCCAATCTCCACTCTCTCTCTCTCAGGGTAGCTACAACTACCACTGATCCAACAACCTAGGGTCCACACCCTCAGGCTGACTAGAGGTCACGGCAAGAATGCCCCCTCCTACCTGTACTCCACCAATGTTAGAACTGGGGGTCTCTAGTTGGCAGAGGTAAGTACCTTAGACCAAGTAGGGACCCTTGCTTCCAGTCAGGGTGAAGGAATAACCCTCACAGGGAAGCACTCACCAGGACACAACTCTCCTACCAAATCAGGACCTCACTCCGTCACTGGTCTACCACCTGGAAACTATTTCACTTCTGAGGTACAAAGCACACAGCACAGTCCCTCTTCAAGCAGGTGGGGGGGACACAGCACACAGCAAAGCCCCCTTTCCTCTACCTTAGTGGAAACAACAAACTGCAGGTGGGCCCCAGAACACACAGCAAGGGCAGCCCCCTCAGTCTCTTCAGCTGATCTACTTGGGTAGAGATTCCTCTTGACCTGGAAGCTTCCTAATCTCCCAACATAGGATTTAAACCCTCAAGTTGCACCGGGGTCAGAAGTACACCGTCCTTCTGCACCCCCTTCCAGTTCTATGATCACAGGCACAGTATGTCTCAGGCTAGACAGAGCACGCCAGCAGCGTATCAGCAACACACTTTCCTCCCACCGGGGTCAGAAGTAAGGACACCGTCCCTCTGCACCCCCCTCCAGAGTTCTGCACCCTCCCACCTTGGAGCGGTACCCCTGGAAGCCAACAACCGGTCAGGACACTGACTACAGAAGCCCTTCCTTCCAGGTCAGGCTGAACCTGAACCTGGCCTGCCCCCTCCTCGGGGAACGACCTCCAGAGGCCCCACAAATGGTCAAGCACTCTAGACGGTCAAATGCCCAGCGAACCAGGACTTCTGCACCCTCCACTTAGGAGCGGTACAGCCCAACACTAGGACCGTCGGAGTTCTGATTACAGACACTCCCCGTCCTCTAAACACAGGAAGATCCTCCTCAAATGACTTGTACGTACAGCCTAGGCCCCTGACCTGGCGCTCCCTTAGGGAACCTTCCAGGCCCTGAGACAGGGTTTCGGGCCACCGTGGGACACACCGCCCCACACTCACTCTGCCTCCACTGAGACAGGGCGTGAGCCCTTACACCCCTACCATTCTAATGGGACCTAGCTGGGCTACACATGAACCTCTTCACCTACACAGGATCATCAGATACACAAGTTACTACTTTTAGAATCACTCCCTAATGTCTCTGCAAGATGTCTAGCACACCGCCAGACATCCACCTTCTTGTCCAATGCCTCTGCAGGACGTCCTGCACACCACCAGAGGTACACCTCCCGTGCAAGCTCCTTAAAAAAAACTCACACGAACTCCTCCAGTTCAAGACACCACTCATCCACACACTCCTCCTCCAGACTGGTGAGACAGTTCCTCACTGCCTCTGACTCTCAACCTGTCACCCTCTTACTGAGCACCAGGCACCATACTCTGGGAACTGGGAATGGGAATTCACGCACTGGACACATTTAAGCTGCCACCACTGGATCCTACCATACTGGGGAACCCAGACACACACACTACACTCAGGGAATAACCACCCTCCTGAGCAAGCAGTTTCTCCTCCACCCTCCCTCTCTTCTATCTACCCACACAGGGACAGGAACAGGAATTGGACACTGGACCAGCAAGGGATTCCTAATCTATGGGAACCTCCCCTCTCTACTGGCGTCCCGCCCTGTCATTTTCTCTCACCTGCCACTAAACCTAAAGCGCAGGAACACCATCTGAAAATGACACTCTTGAGGAAAAACAAAATCAAAAACAATAATCCCAAATATGTGACTATCTGAAAAATGCAGAGTTTTTGTAATGTAGCCAGTTGTTGCTATGGCACTGCGCACACACAAGTCCAAATCCACACCGCTGACCCACCAATGTTAGAACCGGCTATTTCTGGTAGGCTAAGGCTGATGCCAAAGCCAGGCAGAAACCACCATTCTAGTCAGGGCAAGGAAGTCACACGCCAAGATAACCCCTGCTCACCCTCTAGGTAGCTTGGCACGAGCAGTCTAGGCTAAACTCGGAGGCGATGTGTAAAGCATTTGCGTCAGCGCACAACAGCGACAACATACTAGGTACACCACAAAAGAGACTCCACACAAGGTTATATTAAAATAACTTTTGTATTGTCAAAACATATCAGATAGAAATTACACATGTACATTGTGCCAACTGGCACTGCAATATTCACAAGGGATTATTTACGAGACAGGGCCACATGGGCCACTGTCCGAATCAACACTTTGCAGATATAGAAATACTTGTCAGTAAGTAGAATAAAAGTATATAAACTTCACTGTAACACAAAGTAACAGTTATAGATCACATCCAGTAACTACTGGGAACAGGTAAGTACCACCTACGCAACCCTAAACCCCTTAGGAGACTGTCGCACCGGGGACCAGGACCTCACTAGGACCACCTGTACTAAAAGAACAACCACCTAAGTATCACACAGCATTTAGGGGTCTAAGAAAGAACACGTTACCCATGATGCATAAATATACATTCAGAGGAGTAGTAAAGAGAAACACATAATGTATAAACCTACACATTCAGCGGTGTTGAGAATAAAGCACATGATGCAATAAAAATACATTCAGAGGTACCAGAAAAATACAGTAGCGCAAAAGTCACATGATGTCTAAAAACATTCAGAGGTGCAGGCATAAGACATGATGCAAGAAATCACATTCAGAGGTACAAGAACCATACAATTGCGCAAAACCTACATACGCCACCACCTGTGGCAGTCCCTAGGCCATCTGGCCTTGTTGGGGCTAGAACGCCCTGAGTCTCAATGTCAGGGGCCTAAACGATGCAGGGGCCTACTACTTGCTGGGCCCCTGGGAACACTCACAAGGGCCTAAACGTTGCAGCTGGCACTAAGTGCTGCGCAGCTGGGAAGGCCTGGCACCACTGTGCCCTCGCTGTCCCACACAGGGACTCTCTCCTGAAATTGCGCCTAAACGGTGCAGCTGCCCACTAACTGCTGGGCAGCTGGAGAATCATCAACCCTGCGCCAGGGCCCTCACTGGCCCTCAGGCGCAAACTGCGCCACGCTGGAGCCCCACAGGCTCTACAAACAGCTAGGTCCACGTTGGAGCCACACAGGCTCTTTAAAACAATCATGGAGCAGGGCGCCTCTCAAGGCTCTAAAAACAATGTTGGCCCCGTCGTTGGAGTCCCCCCCGGGGGACTCAATATAACTAAATGCCAGGCAAGAGCCTCTCGGGGCTCTCAAAACAACTAGGCCCCCGGAGCCTTGTTGGGCTCTCAAACGTTGGGGCAGCCCGCTGCCAATCGGGGCCGCCCTGACTCTGTGCCTCCATCGGCACCATCAGAGGCTGCACGGAGCCCCCCCAGCCCTTCTTACTCACCGGGCTCTGGTGCGGGGCTCCTCCGGGCGGCGGCTCACTCTCGCCGGCTGCGGTAGGGGCAGGCACCGACCATGTGCCTCGCGCCCCCTCCGCTCTTCTCACTTGGGGCTCCCTCAGCACACGGGAGCCCCAGCAGCCATTCCTCGGCACGCCTTCCTCGGCGCAGCAGCTCCGGTCTCCCTCTCCTCAAGGGAGACCGGACGGGCCCACCCCCGGCCGGGGGAGGCGAGAACGACGTCCTCCTCTCTCTCCCGGGGCTCCCTCCAGATCACAGGAGCCCCGGGCGGCCATTCTCGCTATCACCCTCCTCTCCTCCAGCACTCCACGAGCGCTGGGCCAATCCCAGCGCGGCCTTTGGGACGAGCCTCCCGCTGACGTGCAATTTCCTCGGCCAGTCAGCCAATCGGAGCGCGGCTCTCGGGGACAGGCCTACAGCCATGGCCAATCAGAGCGCGGCCCCCACCGAGGGACGGCCAATCAGGTCGCGGCCCCTTCGTGGCTTCGTCCACGGCCCCGGAGAGGGTCTTTCAATTAAAAATTAAGCGAGGTGGGCACTCGTAAATAACCAAATAATTACGGGCAAGAAATGTCAGCGCTTCCAGCGCTATCAGCGAACTAAAGCGCTCCTAAGCGCTAGAAAGTCCAGAAAGAGCGCCCTCAAGCGCTAGCAACAGGAAAAAGGCCTCTTGAAGGAAAATGCAGCTTCTCCATGCTGCCAATGGTCGCAGGGCGTCCAAGGGGCAAAGCAAAGTCCCCCCCATCAGCCCAGCAAGGCAGAGGGGTCCCCCAGGAGTCCAGGAAAGTCCATCAGAGGTCCAGGGGCTGGGCAGGACTCAGGGATTCCCCTGAACCCAAGCAGCAGCATGCCCCTGGCAGATTCAAGTCAGAAAACAAGAACAAATTGGAAGGGAACACAGCCCCTTCTTATACACAGAAAAGGCTTTGAAGTCTTTTGAAGTCTTTGTGTAAGCAAGCCCCTAAGCCCTGGGTGTATCTGGTTTCCCTCTCCTGTCAGCCTCAGGTCAGAGGTGACAGTGGGCCATCAGGAGGGAGAGCCATCAGGGGTGGGCCGACAGGCACAGCCTGGTTCCACCAGACGCTCTTTCCTCCCCTCCCTAACAGCAGATGGGGGCCTTTCATCTACGGCTGACTCAGACCCCCTCCTCCGGGGCCCTGCAGACCCCGTCCTACTCACCAGACAGTCCATCTACCAGCAGGCCCAGGCATGCCTGGGCCAGGCCCATCAGCCAATCACTTGCCAGCAGACTCACTACACAATTATGCCAACTTCTAAAAGTAGCGCTTCTAGACTAGACACAGCCATGCCGCATACACCATTCTGCAGCATTCCTTCTCACGAGTTCACACATATCAAACTCGACCCTGCACTCCCCATGCATCAGGAATCTACCATGGGCATACATATTCCCCATTCATTCCTATGGGAGGGCAGGTCACTCACCATCCATACACAGAGAGCACACACACTTTACACTGTACCACAGTGAAAAAGTGCGCAGAGGCCTAAAATCACCAATCCAGGTTCCAAAAACAGGCTAGGAAAAAGCAAAAAGTCACGGGGTGAACCTGCCCAAAGGACCGGGTCCAACAGTAACTGTTTCTGATAAATGATGGTTGTGCGAGGCCAGTTGAGGCTGTACTTGGGAATGTGACAGCAGTGCTGCTGGCCAATGATTGCCTTGCATTTCTTCTATCATATTTGCACCTTTGCCATACTCGGGCATCCCTCTATGGGTAGTGATTTAAATAGAGTTTGATCTGTTTTGTGTCTTTCATTTTTATTTCATTTGTATTGCTTTAATGATGTATGTTTTCGAAGATAAGTGATGTCAAATTACTGTAATATCAATAGTGTCAACGGTCATGTGACATACCTTCCTATGAGGTCATCAGGGTCAAAGGTCTTGTGAGGTCACTTCCTATAAAGTCATGATGGTGGAGTCAAGGAGTGTAATGTCACTTCTCAGAACCCAGGTATTTTGCTCAATTGACATCCATGGTCTGATGTTAGGTTTTCAAGTGTATTCGTGTAATTCAACATTTCTTTGGTTGTTCTAAATAACCCTGCAAACATCATGCAGCTGGTGTTGCTTTTTAAGCCCTTAAACCTAATTCGTATTGATTTCCGATGCCAACGTAAATCCAGATTTGCTTAGGAAAGTAGCTTAAGTTACACAAAGTAGAGATTTGCGCTCATTTGCACTGCATTGTGTCAAGGTGGCATTCCATGGGTGGTACATGGGCATTTCCATGCAACCATCCATAAATTAGATGCCACTTGCTATCTACTAACATTGGTAGACATGTACTTGCGGCAAAAATGTACATCTTTCGAGGCCAGAGTAAAATTTAAGGAACTTTTTTTCTCAACACTTTTCCAACTTTGCATGTGTGCTGTGCTATACAGACAAAATGGGAAGATGTTCAACTTTGTCAAAGCTTAAGTATTTTTTACTGGAAGGGCAATGCTTATTTATTTATTTATTTATTTATTAATAGTTTTATATAGCGCGTACGTGACCCATTGGTATCAGAGCGCTGAACATCATGTGGTATAGATGACAAATGCAGTGTACAAAGAGCAGTAAAACGTGCTGACTTAGTAATGGTGATTTAGACATAGTAATTATACGTTAATATCTTGAGAAGCAACATGTAAGGTATTGAGTTAAGACCTGAGTTAATAAAGTTCTGAGGTAGAGTTTCTTAGAGGTTAAATCAGATCCTATGGTCATAAAATCCATGACAAGTCTTCGGTTTCGATTATCTTGTTTATGGGAGGAACTTGCTCATAAGAAAGTTCTTTATTTCTTTCTTGAATGTTGTCGTGTTTCTAATTTTTCTGATGTTTGCAGGAAGGGAGTTCCAAATCCTGGGAGCTACGCCTGAGAAAGTCCTTTCATATGTTTTTTTCTTCTTAAAGATAGGTTTCAGGAGCAGATAATTGGCACTCCTGACAAGTCTTTTTCTTCCTGTGATTTCTATTTTGTGGGCGAGATATTTAGGTGTGTTGTGATGAATCACTTTATTGGTTATACAAGCCATTTTCATCTGTACTCTGGCTTCATAAGGTAACCAATTTAAGGCCTTCAAGTGAGGTTTTATGTGGTCAAATTTCCTCGACCCTGTAATAAGCCTTGCCGCTGCATTAAGGCAGGCTTTTAGGGGTGCAGTTGAAATTTTTGGTAGACCAGCCAGTGTAGTACAGCCGTATTCGATCCTGGAGATAACCAGCGAATGCACCGCTAGTTTCAGGTCTGTCTCCGTTAAAAAAGATATCATCTTTCTCAGATAGTTCAAGTGGAAACGAGCATTTTTTGCCATGGAGTTAATGCGCGTTTTCATATCAAGGTTCTCATCCAGTGTGATTCCGAGAGATTTTGCCGAGTCCACTAGGGTTGGGATGCAATTTAATGCTGTAATAATTTTGGACCATTCTTTCACTAAGGATTGATTTTTATGTGGTGAGATGAGCAAGAATTCTGTTTTGTTAGCGTTAAGCTTGAGATGATTGTTCGTTAACCATTTCATCGATAGATTGAGGGCATCGTTCATTGTGGTTATGTCTTCCAGGCTAGCAATCTTGATGTACAGTTGTGTGTCATCTGCATACATGTGGTAGGATATTTTTGATTTCCGTAGAATTTCTGTAAGAGGTTCGATGTATAAATTAAACAGAGAAGGAGATATGGTGGATCCTTGCGGCACTCCGAGTGTGTTTGGGCATGAAGGCGATAGTGCTTGGTTTACTAGGAATCTCTGAGTTCTGTTAATTTGAGCCAGTGCTTTCCGGTGCTCAGCACTGACACTTAATTGTCAACACTGGTGCTAGTGACAGTCTGCCACAAGGTGGAGCTGTCTGGCTAATTTAGATATGACCACAACAGTAATTTATTAATTCAATATATGTTAAAAATTACTATTACCTGCTGGCCAAGCCATTCTTATAGCTTTGGGCGCCTGAAATAGTAAGAATTTTCACACTTGTAGGGGTGTAATGGTTAGTAGTTGTCATCATTGACAGCATGGCAGGGGCAATGTGCGGTGCAAGCTGCAGTGGCCTCCTGATGAGAGCCCTGGCATGTATATTTTTTACAAATTATGCACTGTAGAAGGGCATCCTTCCAATAAAAAAATCTACGATTGACATTAAGCACACACCCTAGTACTGGCGTACTAGGGTGTGTTTATTGGTGCAAGGCAGCAAAAAGTGCAACAGCGCAGAGATAGAGAAAATGTTCCATATCTTAGCAGGTACAGGCTTTTCTTCTCTCACTTCCACACAAGGCAGTGCAGCAATTTGGAGAGACATTCCTTCCATACATCCACTGTAATTATGGGGGCATTCCCTCCCAATTTTGGTCCTAGAAATGCACTTCTGTTTTCCATTAGCACAAATAAATTTGCAAATTGAGAAGTAAAGAGATTGATTATATGCAGGGCCACTGGAATTATGTGGTGGAGACGTCCAAATTATGTGTCAGAGTTAACAACATTATGCGGCAAGAAAAGGCAGCATAATGCATCACATTTTTTGATAGTTTTAATTCATTGTTTTATCCATTTTACACTTAACACTCTCTGTGCATAAACTGCACCTCATTAGTACCAGTTTAACACACAAACATAGCAATAGCAACAGAAATGGGAGCAGTCAAACTTTGCAACCTTTGAACCGTTTGAGCAAGAAACAATTTTCTTTGTTAAAATCTACAGATTATATAACAGATGACAGATTATGTGGCAAATGTGGCAGATCCATAATCTTGTGAAAAACGCCGCAGCAGCGCAATCGCTTAATTAAAGTGGCCCTGGTGATATGTTCTAATTGATGAGTTTGATAACGGTCGCCAACTTTTGAAGCTATTAAGTTTCTGGAACGCGAATGCAGCTAGCCTTAATCTTACAATTGTGGTATCACAAATTCCAATTCGTAGGTAGACTATTCATAATCTCAAACCCCACTATTGAGGGTAAATTTCAACTAATCCTGACTGGTTGTGTAGGTGGGAAAAACCTTTGTGAATCGGGCCCATTGGGAGTAAGGCCACACCCAGCTACTTCTTGTTCACAACAAAACTAACATTTTCAGAGCTATCAATGCACATACACAAGTGTGAATAGTAAATGTCAATTTTTTCACAGTTCTCCATACATTTTGGGTGGCAAACCTTACTTGTACTTCTCAATTGTTTAGTGTACACGTCTACTGACTCCAATTATAAGGTTAATTAGAAATTTTCAAATTGTTTGATAAATGTGCATCAGAAATTTGAAAATAGTTAGATAAATGTGTGGTCTACTGTTTCTACAAACAACTTAAATGTTGTTATTCAAAGTGATAATATCACTTTACAAATAGAGTTTGCTTGTATGGCTTGCCCTTGCTATGATATTGTGTTGCTGTATTTCGAATGCAGAAAGACTACATCAAAGCACAGATTAGCTGTGCCTATAATCCCAGTATGAGTTAGTGCTATCTCTGCATCATCAAATGTAAAAACAAAAGATACAGAAACACTTGCCTGCCTGTTATTCCCCAATTAAAGCCAATGTGATAATATCACAAACACCGGGAGTGGGAATGCTATTACTGATTCATGGTATTACTACAAATTTCCTAGAAGACTCTGAATCCCTCATTCTACGAGGGATGGCAATCCTAATTCTGGCATAAATGTGCCTGAATCTGCATTAGAACTTTGTGGTAATACCACAAGTTCTCCAAAATCAAATTCCACCAGCTAATACCTGACGCATTTTGTGTGGAGAAATACCGCATATAATGTAAAGAAAGGGGTACCCCTGCTCATAACTAGGAGCTTTGAAATTAAGAAATTCCGCATATTACATTTATAGCGTTCAAAATGGTGGGAAAATTTGATATTACTGGGCTATCCTGGATTTCAAGTTGTGCAGCTTGGAATGAGGTGGTAATACCACATCCGGTAAATATAGCAGCCCATGCACAGCATTGGTATTTACTGAGTGTGGGTACTACCACCCGCAATACTGTGGCATTCCTGTTAAGATGGTAAATGTGGGACACACTTTGTGGGGGTTCTGCTGAACACCTTCTCCTTGGTCAATAAATGTTGGTACTATTTACTGTTATACATAGGACAGACATCTACAGAGGAAAACATTCTGTGCTTCTCTTTCTTTTTTCAGGAAATTTGTTTACCTTTAGCCTTAGGATGCAAAGGCTGTCTCTCCTGCTTTCTCTTTGCCTTTCATTTCTTCCTGGAAGTTCCCATATTTACAACTTGGAAAAAAACTATCAAGGTCAGTATCAACTTTAATTTCAACCTATCAGCTGTGTTCTTCCTTAGATGGTAGTCAGCATACATGCATCTTTTGCCAGGGGTCTTCTGTGTCTGTAAAAATTTTGAAAGTAGTATCTTGGTTGGCTCTTTCCCAATTGGTCTCCCAGAATAGTTTGTCAAATTGAGTTAGGTGTTTGTTAGGCATCAATGAAATTTGGAAATTTTGTTTTGCAAAATTCCATAGAATCTGCCGTAAGAATTGAATGAATTGGTTACTTCATGCTCAAAAGTCACATGAATGGACTGGTTTGAGGCCAAACAATCTTCTGCAAGACATTTCCTATTCAAGCCAAACTCTTGCCGAGTAAATGTTACAAGAATGTGCGAAATTTCACTGACACAAAATTTACAAAATTTCAAATAGCATGACATTCATGATTTTTTGTGCAGGAATAATAAAACATCTTACACAGGCCTAGCTTGTATATGTACATTATAAGTCAGTGCATGAAATATGTTTTACATGGAAAGAGAAGTAAAACACAAACTCTTTTCTACACCCCAGGGGCTCTGCCACAATTGACTTGTGTGGCTCAGTGCACCTGTTCTATGCGACTGCAGGCTGTAAAGTGAATTCATTTAACCCATGATTTCTCAGAGTTAGAGTTTTATTTTAGGAACAGAAAGAGGCGAATCTTGCACACTCCTTTCATAATAGTGCCTGTGGGTGGAGTTTCCCTACAAAATAAAGTTTATGCCAGTTAAGTCTCCTGCTGGAATTAGGTTTTTCACCTGCAAGACCTACTTCCGGTGTTTATCACATAGCTTTTATTAAACTTCATAAATATTATACCGTTCATAAAATATACATAGATGTAAAATATATATATATATATATATATATAAGATTTGTATGGTTGATGACACATGTCTGAATGACAGCTAATAACTTTCCCCCCGCTTGATAAACCTGAACAAAGCTTAAAAAAATAATAATACAGATACGCAAAGTTTTGATCATAGAAAATTTAGAACAGATATATCATGGAGTTATGAAAGGACTCTCAAAGTTTACTTTTCACATTTATTCTTCCTTAACAATGTTTGCTCTCCAATAAGCAATTAGTGTTGGACAGAATAACTGCAAACCATTGATGATAACATACCACTTGCATCTCTTTTGGTGTTAAGGGATTTTTATCATGTTATACAATGTGTGATATACTTTCATAATGCACAGTCTGCCATTAGTATTATTCTCCCCCCAATAATGACTCCATCACAAACACATGTCTCATATTGTTTCAGAGCTGTAGTCTATATGTAGCACTGTGAAATCTGCATGATATATATATATATATATATTTCAAACTGAGTGATTCAGTATTAGCTTTGTTCCAACACGTGCATAAATATACTTGTATATAATGGTGGAATATTACTTCTCATCTCTGTTTGCACTATTTAACATAATGATCCCCTTAACAACTAATGTAATTCTCTTACAAAACTACATGTCTCAATTAAAAGAAAATAGTTTTCTCACTGGAAAACAAATTCACTGTGATGCCTCTTTGCTCTTCTCAGGTGGTGTACTGCCAATAGGATCATACAAAAGTGAAGCATTTTATTCACATGCTGTTATCTCCAATCTAGTAAAAATATGTGTTGTTTCTATCAGTAGTGTCTTGATTCCCAGTAAGAGTTTCTGTAAATGGTAGTCCACATGCTTTGCAAGTGCTACAACATGTAATTCAGTTCTGTCACTATTGATCATAGTGGGAGATGTTTAGCATCTTTATGTAGTGCAGATAGAAGCATCGGTATTGCATGTATCTCTAACATATCCTCCTATTGACTCTTTGAATAGCATTTCGAATACAATTTTTAACTATTTCAACAATAAATATTTTTTATTTAAAAATCGTGACCAAATTGTTGCAACCTCCTTCCTGTATTACGTTCTGTGTTTGTAGGATTGAAAGTGATCTGATGCCATATATTTCTGCATATAAAGTCACTCTTTGGCTAAGGAGTTTCTAGAAAGCATCTTACAAACCTAAAAGCCTGTGTGTACGAGGATGAACTACATAAACCCATGAGTGATAATGCACAGCAAACACTGAAGCAGAGAGCATGAAACAACTTCACTGAAAACATTCTTAAATGGATAATATTACGGGCTTCTAAAATGACAATCTAACCTATGTTAAACAAAACATAAACATGCCCTGAACTATATTTTGTTGAAGGAACGGTCCTGTTACCTTCAAAAACAGTGGGGTGTCAAAAGTTGCAAACTTTTTCCTCTGTAAACATTGCAAATCCTTTTTCAAGTTTTTGCAGGGTTATGAACAATTATGAAATGTTCAAAGTATTTTAACCCCTTTGCTGCGAGGTGTTTCCCCCCGGGGGCCGCGCGCGGCGCCGCTGTGCTTGTGATGAGCTCAGCTCGTCATGAGGCACAGTGGAGCTGCACTCATGACGAGCTGAGCTCGTCACGGCCACACCCGTTTTGGAACGTTCAGCACAGCGGGGAAAATGTCCTCACCAATAACATCACAAATGATGTTTATGTCGATGGTAATATAAGCTATAATATCAATGACATCAGAAATGACTTCAATAACACGTGATATAATTTCACACAATGAAATACGTAGTTCCTTGGTTATCACTTTACCGGCAGCCTTATTAATTATTTAATCAATAAAATGTGTTATTTTAAAAGTGAAATCATGATCCAGTTTTGTGTAACCTCCTTTCGGTATTTACTTCTGTGTTTATTCGATGGAAAGTATATTTGCAACATTATATGCTAACATATTTACACACAAAAGTGCCCACTTTGGGTGCAGGTTTCTAAGGAACACCATAAAAACTGTAAAATATTTTTGAAATACCAAGAGTGTGATGATGAGATATTAAATTAGGGCTTTTTTTTAAAAAGTTCAAACAAAAAGTGTATCAATTTATAGTTGAATGTTTGGAGAATCATTTTTAACTGGGTGAGCAATTTGAGCGCCAGTGCAAGTACTTTTAGAAGTAGAATTTTCTTACAAAAGGATTTTAGTGGTACCAGCCACAAGCACTCAAAGGAAGGGAGCAAACTGCAGCATTTCTTCTTCTCGAACAATAAAATATGATGCTCTATAAGAAACATAATTGATGTAGACCTTGATTATGCAATATATGGTTTTACCTGTGGTTTTAACAATGATATATTTTGTGATGTGATCTGTGATATTATATGGGAAGTCATGAGCAGTGCATTCTGAGGTGGAGTGTTATGGTTTCTTAGCTAACCATACATTGGAAATTCATGTTTTCTGGGTTTTGGATTTCAATAATTTCCCACAAACTAATGTTTATAAGTGAAGTTTCATATTTACTACATAATGACATTGGATATAATTTCTCCATACTTTGTCCCAGGGGTGAAAGGATGGACCCTAGTTCTGCCCCTATGCCATGCCATGTAGTCCAGTTCACCAAACCTATTGAACGAATCTACTGCCTTGCTGAAAAATCAAAGGGCCATTACCCTGTGCACTATACCTACAGAGCATGGCTTGTATCTTGCATTAAGAAACAGATGACACCAGTAACAACCACAAAGATTCCAATGGAACCTGTTAGAAACTGTTGTGACCAGAAATACCAGCTGAAATAATACCTATTACAATACCCTGCATTTTTTGTTTCATTTTTTAAATTCGAAATGGTGCACAACAATGAGAAAACTGGTTTTCAGACTGTGAACTGGTGCACAGATTAAAATAATTCATCAATGGCAGTTATGTATTTAACCCCATGGTCACTGATGTGAACCCTGTAGCAGAAGCTAACTAATCTTTACATCATTCCAGGGCCAATAAAATTAATATCACAGAGTTGAGTAGTAATAAACATCTGTTATATATTTTTAAGAGACCACTTATGCAAATAAGTATACATATTAACTTTACAAGTACGCATTTTATGCTACATCACAGATTTGGCAAATTTTTCTGAATCAGGAGTATTTTCCACTATTTCACACCACCTACCTCTGGCCAGTGGAGATTATTCCTGCTACCTCCACAGATCCATATGAAGTGTTTTACATTGCAGGGCTTGAAAACAGATCAACAATACACATAATGACTACTGGAGAAAATAATTACTATGTCTACATAGCCAATGAGTCCAAATTCAGATTAAAATGTTGCTGTGCAAATTGACATCTATAAAAGTTTAGAAACTATTATTTTTTTCAAAAACCATTGAGGCACTTGGGAGAAATCAAAAAGGTGCCCAGCCAACCGTACTTCTTCTTCAAATCTCATTCTCTTCTTACGCCTCCTTGACATCCACCTCCTTCCACGTCTTCTTCCAGAACAATCCATCTTCCTCAGGGCCTTCATTCAAATGAGCATGGAGCATGCTTACCCCAGGGATCTGAGGTAGGATTCCTGTAGAAAGTACCACTCATACTGCTTAGGTTCATTCCTGTTAAGCTACAGTTGGGGATCAAATTCCTTGCCTTTCATTTACGTGAGGTCTATAGACATGATTTAAAGTTTTCCCTGATAATACTAGCTAGAAGTTACCTTTACTACAACTTTGCACTTTCCAGCTTTTGCAACATTGTTGCAAACTCTAAACCTAAATAATGTTTGTTTTATTTCCCTGGCCAGCTGATGTCCCCGGATTCCGATATTTACTTGACCCTATTCACGAAGTGATCCACACCAAACGAGGGGACAATGTCACTCTTCCCTGCGTGATGCGAACACGTCCCAAGAGCTACAGGGTGAAGTGGACCAAGATCAACCATGCTGATCCACTAGAGAACATCATCCTCATCACCAACGGATATCGCCATAGAAACTACAACCAGCTATCGAGGCGGTCGTACCTCCGACGGGGCCACAGGCACGATGCCTCCATGGTCATAACGAATGTGACCCTGGAAGACGAGGGAAGATATCGATGTCAACTGGTTAATGGACTGGATGATGAGAGCCTAGCCTTAACACTACGGCTAGAGGGTAAAGCCAGATGTTCTTAATGCTTATTGTGTAGGAAGATCTTTGCTCTTTGTTGTACAGCGGGTCCTATTCAATAAGTTTCAAGCAATATCATTCATTTCACATCCTCTTATTACTGCATAAATTACATTCTTCGATACAGATGAGCTCTATTCATTTTCCATCCCTTTGTGAACTATGGTACTTTAGCTTTTTCACATTACAATATGTGGACAATTAGCAACTTAAGCACCTCAACTCCTCTTAAGTAGGCATCTTAAGTAGGCAGCACTACCACAATCTCAGGGACCATGATGTCTCCCTCAGGATCGAGGCCCTCGCGAGGGATGAAAACAGACAATTCATATTCTGTCAGTAATGGATTGATAAGAGAGGAGTTCTCCAGGGACGAACATTACAGCGGTGATTAATAATAGTCAAATAATTCCCTCTTGGCTTACTCTATGTCAGTCACCACTTTCCCATTCACACAGTCAATTCCTAAATGTATGGTGGCCCCCTCTTCACTTGTGATCCAAGCCAAAGTCCTCCTAGATTTGAAAACTCTACACGCATTTTATACTTCCAGTTATCTTATGTATGTTTATATAACTGATCAGAAGTAATCGCTTACTACCACCTACGACTACAAAGTTCTGCACCTCCAGAACTGCATAATTCAGGCCCACCAATGATTCTGCTCAGAAAATGAAAAAAATCAAGATGATCATGGTGCAGGCCATTGATGTTCAAAATATGTATCACCCCAATGAATAGTTTTCCTCTAGGCAAAACGTACTTACTGTAGGAAGGTGGCTATCTGACTTTATGGTTACCTCAACCTTTTACCTAGTGTTTTCCTGGTTTTCAACTTAGTTGGCCTGGGATCCTGCTAATCAGGGCCCCAGGCTATCTTCTCTCCCTATAAAATGGACTCCATGTACTTTAGGTACATACCAGATTGGATGTTGGATCACCTTTGTGAGCCCCTGTATAGTGTACCATAGGTACCCAGGGCATAGGTGTATCCAAGGCCTACCAGGGGCTACAGCATGTATTATGCCACCCCTAGCTGGCCATATAAACTGACACCACAGGCTGATCACTCAGTTTGGGTAAGGTGGTGTAATCACCCCTTACTTAGATATAGTATATCTATATCTACCTTATATATAGACACATTATAACCTATAAGTCACTCCTATGGCAGGCCATAACAATCCTGGAGGCAGAGTGCTTGGTTTTGTGTGAGAGGTGCCCTAGCATGAGCTGAGCCCCTCTGCAGCTTTCGGAACCATCTCCTTATAGCTGTTCTATGATATAGCCGTGCCATATACTCTTAAGTGCATTATAATCCTCACGGTTAACGCTAACTTTGGTTTGGCTTTATCAAAACATGTCGTGTAAGGTGTCAAACACTTAGGAATACGACCCCCCCCCTCCAGTCCTGTCGGCGGGGGTAGCATTCCACCCTTCTAGAGGGAGAAGACATGTAGTTACTGCTTTACCCGGTTAAAGTTAAACAGAGCCGCAGCATCACAAAATGGATGCTGCTGCCACAGACACGAGTCTGACCTCCTGCTGCTGGGGGAAACTCCAGCAAGGGAGGCCTGGACAATAGGTTTCCTGTCGAGGGAGGTGCCAGCACCTCCCTAGACAGCCTGTAGTGGATTGGGGCAGGGTGAGTTGAATGGAAAGATGCTTTTCCAGACACTGCCTGGGGCACACAAGGTGCTCCATGCATAGCCCGGTTCAAACCAGTTGCTGGGGCACTCCAGCCCCGCTCTGGTGCGAAACTGGACAAAGGGAAAGGGGTGTAACCACCCCCTTCTCAGGTCCACCCATAGGAGGGACCTAGCAGGTAATCCAGCCCCTAAAATCAGTATGAAGATAGGAGCTGTGTCCCCAGGACTTTAGATTATCCTGGAACGAAACTCTGATATGAAACTCTTGGACCTTCGACGTTCTATTTCGACTAGAAGACTGAAGCCATCTCTCTTGGGGCCAAGGAGTGACCACCCTGTGCAAACAGGCACAACCAGTAACTTGCCGGTTTGCTTTGTCAACGCTCCTGCCGGAACCCGAAGACTCAGCGACACAGAAACTAGACTTCCAAACTTCTCTGACTCTGATCCACCTCCACAGCAAAGCTGAGGCCTGTGGCGGACACGAGAGACGTGGGACCGGACACCATGGACTTCCTGCATTTTGCTAACTGCATCGACTCCTGAGGTAACTCGCAGTTTTGCATTGGGGTACGAGAAGCCCCAGACCGGAGCACCATTTGCACCAAAGCTCAGCCCTCCACACTCCACGAGTGCCGCGTGGGACCTGCTCTTGCATTTCAGCTTGACGCGTCTTCCCGGTTGCTAGCCCGCTGGCTAGTTAGCCCTCTGAAGACTTCTTTTTGAATTTACACTGCTGGCCTGGTTGCTCCAGGCTTTCTCCAGCTTCCCTGCAAAGGAGAAGCTACCCAGACCTTGTTGGTCTGACTCGAAGCCAATCTTCACTTCTTGCGTGGGTTGCATTTGCCAAGGCTTGTGGGTCCAATCCGGATACCGATGCCGCAGTCAACTAGATCCTTTGTGGGACAGCTCAAATCCAGCTCCTGGTTGTCGTCGACACCTCCTGGTCCTCGTGGCTGCAGAGACAAGCTTCACCTCTTCACCTGAAATCAACTCGACATCGTCTGGTTCCTTCCTGGTTCCTTCCTAGTCACTGGCTAGTGACCCAGACTCTGTCCCCTCTGCTTTCAGGTTCTTCAGTTCCTCGATCCACCCTTGGATCCACACGGACACTTTTCTTCTGGTCGCCTGCAGCACTTCTTTGCAGATCTCCATTGAAACGATCGACGAAACCCGACACCAAAAGGCACCTATGCATCCGGCTTCCCTGGGTGAGGTAACATGAGTACTCCGATGCTCCCGTGGGTCTTGACTCTCAAAGTGTCCTACTTTAAAGTGGTTTTGTTGTAGTCCATCCGGAAGTGCCCTAAATCTTTAACTTTGTAACTTTTACGTTCCCATTATAAGTCAATGGTAACTTGTGACTGTGTTTAGACACTGCACACGTCTCCCGTGGGTCTCCTACTTCCTAACCTTTGGTTGTCTCGTGTAGCCCCAGCGATTCTCTAGGCCCTAGGCCTATTCACTATTCCTGTAGTGGCTCTTATACCACTATTTTAGTATATGGTTTGTGAGGCCCCTAGGGCAAAACTGTATTTGTGCAACTTATAGTATGCTAATTGAGTAACTTGTGATGTACTTTTACCTCTGACCTCATAAAGAGTGCAGTGGGGTTGTGTTAGAAATAAATACATATATATTTGATATATACCTTGTGTGGTGTCCTTTCATTTGGTATTCAAGGGATTATAATTGGTAAAACAAACAGCTTCACATGCTCTTTGGAGTTTAGACTAAGACTGCTGGTCCATGCTACCACTAGGATAGCTTGTCTATAAGGTTGACTTTACAACCACCATCAATAAGGGCCGTTTAGACTGGTGCAAGGTTCCCACTAGAATAGTGGACATCATATGCCAGGCTAACTTTTCACACTTACCATGACCGTCATCTTAACAGAACAAAACTTTATAGGATTTATGTCCATCCAACTCTAAAATTCTGCGTCTATGTCAACTAAGCATAGCAAAACCCTTCAGTAAAATTATAAATGTCCATAATTTCTCAGTGCACTCACTCTAGGGGTAGCACGAGAGAGTGACACTATGGGAAGTGGGCACCTGCAACACCATGCAAACTGGGAACAGATAACAAAATAATGCGCGGGAGCCAAGGCTATCAGACGGCCAATTGACCCACCACCAGTGGACATCAAGTGGATACAGGATTATAAATAGTGTACCATTTTTGAATCAAGAATCACTTGAAGGGCTCAGTCCACTTATTCAGGCCGACCAAAAGTTGGGAATGTAAATATTTCTTTGTTTGAGTTGGATTATTGAAGGTCTTACTGCTAGTCTAATATATCATCAAAGATGTATCCTGCTTAATATGGTGTACGGCACAACCATTGCCCTCAATTCTTTCTTTATATTATCGTAACCTTTTTGAGCCATTTGATTCTCTGGTAGTAAATCTGGATAGAAGTAACGTTTTTTCCACCAATGCTGGATGTTGCCAACTTTTCGCATGTTGGAAAATAGAGTAATCTTGTTGTGGAACCACAGAATTGTAATAATGAGCAGTCAAGGACAGTAGCCTAATGGAAGAGGTACACTGGTCGAGATGTGTGTAATGTCTACCACCCAGTATTCCTCCTCCACTCCATCAGTGAATCACCAGTGAATAAGGCCTTTCATAAGCGGTCAAATCTGACCTCTTCCTCCCCACCGAAAGACCCGGTAAGCAAATGTTATTCCTTCATTTTGAGTCTTCCATATCCCACACCTCAATCTGATGGTGAACTATCATGACAACAGTCTCTCTTAGGGCTTTACTTCTCCAGTTGCATCTTGTCCCACTCGATACAGCCTTCACTTCAATTCTGAGGGTCTACCCTAACTTAGACAGTTCCTCAGAGACAATATGGAGATTGCTACTGATCGCGTACACCCTATCACCAAGGGACGTTTGTACCTTTGACTGTGAGATGTTTCATGGAAGCAATTTCCATAATGCAGTGATTTGTTAAATGAAGGTAGAGAACTAGAAACTTGTTTTTTCAGTGGATATGCAGTGATATGGCAAACCTGGTTATATTCCACAGTCTGCCAAAACACTCACTTTACCAGGTTTTTCTGCACAAAATATATATATCTGTGATATTGATAGTTTCACTTGTTTTCATTTGCTTTTCGGGTATTTAAATATCTGACTTATGTTGAAATTTTGCAACAGAGTGCATACAAAATCAAACTTGCTACTATTGTTCTAAACTATAGGTGCAAAGGGGGTTATATCGATGACCACTGTACCACTATATGGTCAAGGCAGCTAGATGTGGAGCTAAGTATAGTCAATTTAATCTTAATTTTAATGATAAAATGGTAGTCAATATTGCAACTGCAATATTTTTGCAGTTTGAAAATTTGATCACAAAATAGTGACTTACAGTGGAAAATGATAAAAAAAAAAAATTCACATGAATTTCGTACTGATCCTGGATGCCTAATTGGAGGAACGCAGAGTAGAAGCCGCGCATGTGCACTGTCCTAAGTGCTGGGCAACAATACAGCTCCCAGACTACTGCCAAGTAAGGGCAACCTTTAGTTTAGGTATTAGGTTACCATCTAATTAACCAAAGAGACTTTTGTAGTCAATAGTTATCTGTTTCTAAGTTTAGCTTCCTAATATAATGTTCCTCATCATTTAACTAGACAAATGCAATACTAAATTAATAACAGAATACAAAGCAAACTCTTAGAAAGGTGTGTCATGAACTACATGCAGCTAAAATCAGTCATTCCATGAAACTCCATGCCGATGAGCTGAGTCTTGACTCACATTTCGACACAGTATTGTTCTATTGTTAATGTATTAATTGGCAGTCTCTTCTTAGAAAAAAAGAGAGCTATCGGGCCAGATGTACTACATTTCTTTATGCCCGCAAATAGTCCGAATTTTTATTTGCGACTACTAAACCACTTTTTACTAAATACTTTACCAATTTTAGGATTCAGTAAATGTTAGCAACTCCCAAAATGGTTTTGTGATGCTAGACCAATTCTGAATGTAGAGGGGGTGTATTGTAGGCGCCCCTTTCAAATACCAAATCAGTATGTGATGTATCAAAATCTGCGACCCACAATTTACACCTGAGTTAGGGTAGTAAGGCATTTTCAAAATGGATGGGGGTCCCATCGGGACCCTTTTCCTTTGCGAATGTACAAAGAAGTTTGATAGAGAGTAGGCAGTGGTCCAGGGAAGAACAACTCTCAAACACACTGTAAAAAAAAGTAAACATTTTTAAACGCAAATGTGGAAAATGTCCAGCATACAATTTAAAAAAAACAAAAGTGATCACAGACATGGTGGTCTGCTGATGGTAGAAGAACATCATCCATGTGATGGCCACCAATCATAGTGAGTCACAATTTGTGACCTATCTCAATAATATTCATGATGTAGGTTGGATTACGACCCACTGCTAATCGGAATTTAACAAGCTGACCTATTAACACATAGGTCTGTTTGTAAAGTCCTGTACTGGTCCCAAAAATATTGGTAAAAACCTTCAACCAGTTTTTTGCAATCAGTATTTAGTACACCTGGGCCTCTGTCTGTGAAAAACATCAGCAATTTCCCTCGGTCCATGTGTTTGGTTTATTCTAAATATCACGCCTCCCCCTCACTCCACTGGAAGACATCCACTACAATACATGAAAATTCAAATATTATTAAATACTGAAAATAATCTGAAATTTGACCAAAAACGTTGAATTACTACAAATAAGTCAGCTTCATTCATACATTCATTCACTCGTTTATCCATCAGTTCCTTCACCCGTGGCCTGGAACGTACATACTGCAATATTGATGCAAATCGAAATACATGAGGGCCCGATTTAGAATTCGGCAGATAGGTTACTCGGTTATCCCTTCTGCGGTATTACAAGTGCCATGGGATATGATGTACTTGTAATACAGCAGACGGGATATCCATTACATTTGTGGCAGAGTAATCCTTCCATCAAACTCTAAATCAGGCCCTTAAGTTTGATCAGTACAATGCCCATCTGAGCGTGTATTCTGGAGCATGCCATCCGGTAATATTAGTAAAAATAATCTGTACCTAGATCAAACCAAGCTGAACAGTTCATGAAAACAAATCTACTTGAATGGCTGGAAATGGACATGTTTGTGGTCCAAGTGCCAAATACCAGTTAGAGTTTTGAATTGCAGTTGGATTTGAAGTTTAGTTCAGTGCTGAAACCTTTGCAAGTACCTAAAAGAGGTGAGATTACATTTCAAGAAGATGCCATTTATGGCAACATATACACATTTCAATTGGTGTAGTCTTATTCGGTTATTCATCTGTTCACTCTATTACTCGCTCACTCCTGCATGTATTTTCACAGTAACTCACTCATGTATCTGCTCACTCAAGCACACCTTCACTCACTCAGTCACTTACCTGCTCATTACTCCCTTAATTACATATCCACTCACTTATCTGCTTACTCACTCATTCATCTGCTCACATTTACTCACTCACCTATGAACTCATCTCACTCACTCACTCACTCACTCACTCACTCATAACTCTCTCATCTACTCACATTAAATCACCCCCCACTCACTCATATTCTCACACATTCACTCACTCACTCTTTTAGAGCCTCCTTCACTCACAGTTCACAAGGATAGACATAATTGATGGATCTAAACTCATGTCAGAGATCAAAGAACCTACTCAGCCCTAGCAGTACATAACTCACATCTTGAGAAAAGGACTCTCCCAAAGGTATTAGGAAAGTTAGTTCACTGTGTTGAAACAATGGGGTTTTCCTCCATTGAGCATCAAACAAACATGAAGGCAGTAACATAAAAAAAAACAAGAAGACCTTGCCAAAACTTCAAGAATGTATTAAAATATTTGCCTAACGTTTGAGAAACGATCCCTCCTTAATAAGTTTTAAGATGCAATATTATGCAGACCCTGAAGAGATTTCACTACATCTAACCTGTTTCTATGTGTTTTATATCCTATAAAACAAGGTGTTGTTTTCCCATATCAGCCGAGCCAGGGACGCTATCACCTAAACTATTATGAGGCCCGTTTGGCTTGCGAGGAACAGGATGCCAGGCTGGCAACATACTCCCAACTCTACCAAGGTAATTTTACAATATTTATTCAGGTATTGAGTTTCTTTATTGCTTTCTACTAATTAAATTTTCATAAACAGAATATACTAGCAAACACATTTTAGGAAGCATATATTTTAGATGAGATGAATAAGAATAAAGAGAGTTAATAGGGTAGTGGACATGCAGCATGTGAACAGGCTAAACAAACCATTGAACATTTTTTGGTTATCATTTTGTGACCAGGCTTAAAGCTTTGGAATGGTAGGTCAACTTTTACACAACTTACTCCATTCATTGAAAATCTGTTAAAGTGCTGTTCCCGTATCCTAGCACAGGAATATTTAGCCTACCTTATACCTGGTTTTCTTACCACTCATGGCCTCTTGTTATAACTGGATATAAAATGGTGTCTAAGCTACACAGTGTTTGGCGATGGTCTGTTCTTTACCCACCTCCCTAAATTTCTTACATTACTGGTCTACGGTAGAGGTATCCATTGAGCATTACTATATAGTTCTTCAGTGTAAAATAAAAATATCCCTTTTGAAGATGTGGGCTGATGAAAGGCATTGACTCTCTGGAATATATAGAAAAGACTATCTGAAAAGATTGTGGTTTGCAAGAGCCTTAGACACTGGCCTCAAAGTACTGTGGCATGCTAGGAAGTATCTAACTCTCTGTTGTTTTATGATCCGTACAAGAGAATTTCATAGTAATATCTCTATTTTTAACTCTTCCTATCAATGCCCAGAAGTAGCCATCTACCATTCTTAAAAAGTGCATCTGATGAAATAAAGGACTTTGCCTTTTCCTTTTTCCCCATTTCTTTCCTACAACTCTTTATGACTAACAGGCAGGCCCGGACTGGCCTCCGGCAGATTGGAATGCTGCCGAGCTGCTGGAACATTTTACTGCAGTGGCGGCTGATTTCGTACATGGAGACCTGTGTGTACTTCGAAATAATGAAAACAAAACGAATTTCGTTTAGTACACCAGGTCCCCATCGACTAAATTAGCCCCCAGCTCAGCAGCATTCCAAACTGCCCGGTAGCCAGTCCGGCCCTGCTAACAGGTCTTAGTCTCCTTGCTGCCATGACAGTCTTTTCAAGGGATAACTTACTGGATCCAGCTGCCCTTGAGACCAAGTTATTTTTCCAGTTTGCTCAGTACTGTTGATTACATTTTCTGAGTTTCCTCAAGTTAGACTCTGTAGAGACACTATGGCTGAGACTCAAACTAAAGGGAATCTGTAACACTTCAGTAAATATCCTAGTCTTGCTAGCCTCCATGAGAAATTGCTGCATTAATGTCTATTTAAATTTGATTACTTACCAAATTTGCTGAGCCCTCTAAGTACTGGAACATAAAGAATATCTGGATATAATTTTGTATCTTGGAAGTAAATTGATTAAGGTCAAGTCTTACTGAGTAAAAGGTGTTGTCAGTTCCCAGTCAACCCTGGGGGTTATTTCAACTTGCCTGACTTTTTGTATTATCCAGATCTTAAAGAAAAAGGTAGTGTCTTTTTCAGGATGGGCATGGATTATTTGAACCAGGTATACCACGAAGGCACCATGTCCACAAGTGGCTGTCTTTGATACTCTTGCAATCCTGTCTAGCAGTATTGCCAGATGGTGAACTGAGTATGTATTTTGTCGGAAGAGTAAACTAGACCCTTGGCGTGCCTTGCACACTGATTAGCTACACCGAACTCTTAGGGCTTGTTCTCTCCTGGTGTGGTAATAATCAGAGATCACAAGAATGCCGGTAACCAAGATATTGATCTCTCGACCATAAGAAGTGTCTTAAACTTTCCAATACACCATTCAATGCCGTATGTTGTCTCTTAAGTTGGAACTGTCTTTGAATGGGGGTGATCAATTCTCTCTTATAGCCCAGGAACCTAAAAGGTTGTCTGTTTGCTGTCATACTTTGCTCTTTCAGCTTGGACAGAAGGTCTGGAGTGGTGCAATGCAGGCTGGCTCTTGGATGGGACAGTTCATTACCCCATAATCATTTCCCGAGAGCCCTGCGGGGGAAACATTCTACCTGGAATCCGTACCTACGGCACAAAGGATAAGCTGAGGGACAAATTTGACGCATTTTGCTTCACCTCTGCACTGAAAGGTATGTTGACAAAAAATATCAGCAACTGACATCAATGACTATACAAAAATTAGTATAAATAATTACTCAGGGTGTTGCACATATACCACCAAATGCACTCATAAGATTTTAGATTTAGCACGTGTATACTTATAATGTGACCTGTAGATTGAAACCCATGAATTTAGTGGCAGTGTATAACAAATTGCTTGGATGGTTTACAAAAATGATTCTGAAAGGGCAATTCAATAATATAAAATGACATAAAATGTAAATATAACTCTAAACCTTTAACACGATTATCTAGCAGTTATGGTACTTTAATACATACATAAAGTAATTTGAAATAGAGCCCAACATTATAGAACATACAGACATTTCTTTAGAAAGTCAGAATATTGAGAAGATTGTAATCAAAACATTATTCAGCTAATTAATGATTTCGTCTCGCATGAAAGCCAGTTTCATTTTGTTTATAATGTGCTCTCTACCTTCCATTTTAAAATACTTTGTATACAACATACACATTAAACTCAGCAGAAGATAAAGCACCACAAACACATCTTTTGTATTAAAAGGTGTACCTTTTTTATTCTGCATGCTTGCCAGCTATATTTTAAAATGTGTCTACCAAAGCTTGGCATTGAATATATTCTATATTCACGGTATCAGGCCTCTTGAAGGAATGTTGCCAAAAAGTGGCAACAGTAAACAGTATGCCTATTATTTATTCATAATTAAAGTGAATAACTGGGAAGTTACATTAGGAATCCTAAATGCGAAATGGCGTGTTGTGTGTATTGACTAGCCTCTTCTTAATCAAGTGCTTTGATTTGAAGTGCTGGATTTAGAAAATTAAGATGCAAACATGAATTGACGAGCTGAAACAAAAAGCTTTTACGATAAAGAACGAGTAATAATCCTTCTCATCTCACCCCTTTTTTATTTACACATATATATAAATGTACATACTTTTTCTTCTTAATGTAAAATGAAACATATCCCAAAATCCATTAGGAGAAAATTGAGGGTTTCAATACCCCCTGGTAAGATTCTCGTTTCTTTCATGAGTGACTCCATCATTGAACAAGGTGCAAGGTGACCAGTTAACTTGTGCACAAATGTCAGGCTCTCCACTGCATTTAATGTGCAGTACATTTAATAAATACCTTTTGATCTGACTGAGCAAAAAATATAAAGATGTTATGCAAATATTCAAATCGAGCAACAATTTATTGTGTGGCAAGAGTGAGGAATAAAAATGTATGTGGAAATTACTGGATCTTTATTACTTTCCAATGCCTCTGCTTATAGTCCAGCCTGGCCATGTCTATGAATGAACAGCAATCTGAAGCATTATTTCAGTTCCTAATATAGCAGCTAAGAAAACTATTCTATGATGTAAGGTAACTGGTAAAGCAATACCAAAGGGGATGATGGACGGAGTGTTGAACATTGCAAGCACTCACCCCCAGTCAACTGATCTGGGTTTAATCCATGATCATTCTTTAGCTCACTCCGCCACCCCAGTTCAGACATGGCCATATGCAAATCAGTCTGACCCTGTGCCTCATGGGAACAGTCCACCCCGAACTGCCAAGCCATGTCTTCCCTGGACAGAAGACAAGCATCCTGGGACCGGTTTCTGGCTAATCAGCAGTCATCAGCCAGGCTAGCTTGAATCCAGTGGCAAAGTGAGCAAGGGACCCACGTCTGGGCATACCCTGCCAACTTAGGGCGAACAAAGCAATACCAAAGGGGAGTAAGGTAACTGGTAACATTACCCCTGAAAATTTAAATGTATTTTCATATATCTGGTACAATGTCTCAATATAACTGGGGCATCAGTAATGCTGAAATTGTCAACATACGGCTTGTAACATAGCCTCAAAATCATTAGAAGACTGTAAAAGTTAGACAATTTATTACTAACCCTTCTTTGTAAATATGATTTAGAAAATTCAGGAATTGTACAACTACCTTTAAGATTAAGGGCCAGATGTACGACCGTTTTTTTGTGGTCGCAGAGGGGTTTCAGACCCCTTTGCGCCCGCAAAATACGAGTTAGCCATGTACCATTCCCATTTTGCGAGTCGCAAATTATTTGTGACTCGCAAAATAGGAATAGCGAGTCGCTATTAGGGAGGGGCGTTCCGAGGGCGTCCCTTCCTAATGACATGTCCTCCAGGTAAGTATGACTCTTTTGCGGTCGCAAAACAGTCGCAGTTTACCACCCTTCTCAGAAGGGTGGTAAAGCACTCACAATCGGCAAGGGGTCCGCAGGGGACCCCTTCCCCTTTGGGAATGCAGGAGAAAATATTTTTTAAGGGCAGGCAGTGGTCCCAGGAACCACTCCCTGCCCTTAAAAAATGAAAAGAAAATGTTTCATTTTTTCTTTTTTAAATGCATCCCGTTTTCCTTTAAGGAAAAGGGGCAGATATTTTTTTTTTAAAACTCATTATTGAAAAGCAGTCACAGACATGGTGGTCTGGTGACCCCAGCAGGCCACCATCCCTGTGAGGCTGGCCTTTCCCAACTGGGTCGCAAATTGCGAGTGGCTCATGAATATTGACGAGCCTTGCATTTTGCGACCCCTTTGGGAATCACTAACAGTGTACATTGGATATAATGCCTTGCAATTTGTGACCCGCAATTTGTCGCAAATTGCGAGGCGCTAAATCTAATGGTCATATATCTGGCCCTTAATCACCTTCCACAGAGAGTCAAACTTCCACACTCCTTTGTCAAACCTATCGCTTGTGAGAGTCCAGATGATTTTAACCAAAGTCTATGTGATGACATCTCGATGTTTTTTGAGAAAAAGATAGACTTAATCTATGACAAAATTACTAAAACCTCTTACAACAACAGAGATAACATAGACAGTCTCAGAGATGAACCCACCCATAAAGGAATATGTAGACTCACTCTGACTTCAATTCCAGAAATTAGTCATACTGAAGTAGAAGTGCTCCTTAATTCAATTAAATCTGGATCACCAACTGATCTATTACCAGCCTCGATGGCTGCGTCACTAGGAAGCATTCTGGCTCCAAGCCTCAGAGCATTGATCAACATTTCCCTCAAGGAAGGTAGAATTCCCCATGATTGGAAAATGGCAGTTGTGAACCCCATTCGCAAAAATACCACGCTACCATGGTCAGACCTCAATAACCTACGTCCCATATCCCTCCTACCTTACATCAGCAAGATGACTGAGAGACACGTCAACACTTATCTCTCTAAATTCATCGAGGCAGCGGACGGTCTGGACCCTTCCCAATCTGGGTTCAGGCCAAATCATAGCACAGAATCAGCCCTCCTTTCCGTGACCAATACCATCCGAATGGCACAGGATAAAGGAGGCTCTATGATTCTGGTGCTATTAGATTTGTCCGCTGCCTTCGACACAGTGTCTCATGACACCTTGATTAGTCGTCTGGAGGGAGTAGGAGTGCAGGGAACTGCCTTATCATGGTTGAAAAGTTTCATCTCCAACCGATCCCAAAATGTTCGCCTGGGCTCTCATTATTCCACCTCCAGGGAGCTCACTAAGGGGGTTCCACAGGGCTCATGTCTAAGCCCCACATTATTTAATGTGTATGTGGCCCCCCTGGCGAAGGTCGCAAGGAAATTTGGGTTCATACCAATATCCTATGCAGACGACACCCAGCTATTGTTCCCATTCCAAAACATGACCTCAGCAGTAAGGAATTCCTTTGCAGCTGGAATGAGAGCCATAGCTGGATGGATGACCTCCAATTGCCTACAATGTAATGTGGGCAAGACGGAGGTCATGCTCTTTGGGAAGGCACCACTTTTTTGGACACCTGAGTGGTGGCCTCCAGAATTGGGTACAGCTCCTTGTCCTAAGGAAAGTGTGAAAAATCTGGGCGTCAAGATAGATCAATCCTTGGTACTAAAAGATCATGCCACACAGGTTACGGGAACCTGCATGAGAGTCATTGGCCTACTCAGAAGGGTGTTCCCATATTTAGCTGACCATCATCGGAGAACACTAGTACAAACTTTAGTAATGAGTAGGCTTGACTACTGCAACGGATTGTTTATATCCGCTAACGCAGAACAACTGAAGAAACTGCAGGTTGTTCAAAACACTGCTGCCAGATTGATCCTTAATGTCCCTGCGAGATCCCCTTCACATCCTTTACTGAGCAAGCTACACTGGCTCCCAATACGCCAGAGAGTGCAATTTAAGATTTGTTGCACTATCCACAAATGCTTGTACGGTATTGGCCCTAGGTACCTAATTGAAATCTTCCAACCCTATCAGCCAGGAAGATCTATAAGATCTGAAAATCAAGCTCTGCTGCAGCACCCTAGGATCAAAAGAGAAAGACAAGGAGGCCGAGCTCTGGCATTTAGAGGTCCGACTCTATGGAATTCACTACCCCCCTTCCTAAGACAAAATTCCAATCTTGTTACTTTCAGGAAATATCTGAAGACGTATCTGTTTCCCACCCAGTAACCCTAGAAATGTCACACAAACTTTCAGTCCTCATTCATTCATCTTCGGAACAACACAGCGCGGAGATATCTCCCTGGAGATTGAATTCCTGCGCGATACAAGAAACATAAATAAATAAATAAATAAATAGTGTTATGGGTTTGTGCATCACAACTTGTTTGATATGTGCACTTCGAATTAGTTCAGTCTGTGTTCCAGAGGCTTTTAAATTAAGTCTTCTTTTATTTTTATTCTCCTCACTGTTATAAAATACAGCATCGAAATCATACATATCTCAAAAGGGGCAAATTGAAAATAAATGCAGTGGTTCACCATGGCAACTACTTTATAGAATCCTTTTATAGGACAGTGACTACCATTGTGGGATGTTTGACGGAACCCGCATTCATTTACCACGCATGCCTTTACAATGCAGTCAGTACCATGACTGCGATGTTACCACAGGTTACTTTGCTATGTAAGTTGTTACAACGACTTGCCTTAGGGGGTGGGGGGCGCTGTACTTTGAAATAGTATAATTAACTTTTCCAACTCCAGTCTATGAAACAGTAGAGAAGGTGTTGGACTTAAAATTCAATACCAGCCCAACAATGCGCCTCTAAAGCAAGTCCTTGTAATGACGCGCAGGGTAAAGGAATGCATGGTAACGCCACATGTAGTGGCAGGCCGTGGTTCTGACTGCATGGTAAAGGATGTTTCCCACCATTGTGTCGCTATTTTGGTGTAAACACAATTCTACTTGTTTATATGTGCCCAATTTTTTTTAAACTAATCTTTTAAGATGTAACTTTTGAAACGTGTAAAACAGAGTGGACAATAGTTTAACGTTTCCATTAAAAGGAGAAAACATAGTTCTGGTATATAGGATTTAGACCTATCTTAGGGTCATCTATCTAGAACAAGATTTGCATTAGAATCAGGGTACAGGGGGGCCATACAGCTTGATCTGAAGGTTCATACATTGTCTAATTTAACCACATTGAGAATTCCAAAATGAAGTCATCAATTACACATATGTTAGCAACTTTTATACAGAGGTTATGGTTCAACTTCAATGAGTCCTTGTTAGACCTGACATCCTTGCCATAGGATTCCCCCAAACGTTTTGCCTTCACCCCTCCTGTTTTGCTGAATTTCGTTGTTGTTGGCTTTAGAACTCTGTTATAGAGCTAATTAGCACATTTAATGTACTTATAATCACTAATGGATTGTACATGATGCACCCATATGCTGTAAATTAAATATCACTAGTGGGGCTGCAGCGCTCATTCAGCTACCCACTAAAGTAGCACTTTAAAATATATCTCAGGCCTGCCACCGCAGGACATAATGCAGGTTAAAACTGCCATATGTACCTGACAAAATGAATCTTTTGCCAGTCTCAAGCCTTCCTTTTTAATACTTATAAGTCACCCATAAGGTAAGCCCTAAAGGCTCACAAGGCTGGGTGCATTGTATTTAAAAAGTAGGATATTTGTACTCATGGTTTACGTGTCCTGACAGTGAAAAACTCCTAAAGTAATTTTTCACTGTTTTAAGGCATTGACTAACACTGGGTCACCTTATTACACATAGTAAGTGTTAACTTTGATTGGGAGCAGATATGAATATACTGTCTACACTCAAATGAATTGCACTTTCAAATCCTCTTTAAAGGTAAAGTCTGGTTTTAAGTCATAATTCTGAAAAGTTCACTTTTACAAATTTTCCATTTTCTTGTCACAACCATTTGTGCCTTCTGCCAGTGTCCTGGGTCACATGACTCTAAATGGTTCTGCTATTGGGGTTTGTGTATTGCTTCCAGACAGAAATACAAAAGGGGCTGAGCTGTGGACAGGATGGGTCATCCTGGTAGGATGACGGGGGAGGGACTCTATACACTTCAAAGGGATTTGCCTCCGGTGAGCACAAAGGAACCTTACACCAGGCTTGCACTGCCTTTTTGTCACCCCGAGAAAGCTTGAAGCGTTGACAGTGCAATGGGAAGACATTTCCATAACGGTGGGTGGGGTTAGGTTAGGGAGTTCACCACACAAAGGCTGGCACCAGGAATAAATTTAGGATCTCCAGAGCCTTGACCTGTGGAAGTTACAGAAGAAGGACTGCTCTGCTGCCAGAGGACTGCCCTGCTGTTTGAAGCACTGCCTTGCTGTCTGAGAAAGAACATTGGTCTTGCTTGCCTTCATCCAAGGCTACCCACGGTGACTCCAAGGGTAAATTGGGTGACCTCCTGTGTAAGGTACATGAACACAACAAGCTTCATAGGCCTCCCTACAACTGTCCAGCTGACCTCCTGCAGTTGGACCTGCCTGGACCTGCCTGAACCCTGCTTCTGGCCGCTGCTTGAGTGAGTCCCGATTCCCAAGTGCTTCCCACAAGGTCGTGAATGCATTGCTGGCATCAGTGGAAGCTCCTCCAAAGAAAAGGGTGAAAATCCTTAGGTTTGGCTACTTTTGACCACTTGCACCAAGACTCTACTGGCCGCCAGTGAAACCTGCCCTTCGTGCCAACAGTGACCGCCAGTGCTGATCGGCAATGCGAGACCTGCACTTTGCTACAGCAACGACAGCCTGCGATGACCGCCAACGCGAAGGAACAGCAACAACCGTCCAGAATGCTTGACCGGCTCCTTGTGCTACAGTAAAACCAGCGCCTTCTTCAACACGAACGGAACTCTTTCCTCCAGACTGAGAAAGTAACTCTTCAGCGGGACTAAACTGGTCACTGTATCCAACCCATGTTCCATCGTGGTTGGCATGAACTTGCGACTAGTGCGAGCAGATGTCCACAAGTGGCACTTTGTACTTGTAGACGCCATTTTCACTTAAACGTTTAAAATGGAATATCTCAGGTTCTAGTGATTGGATTTTTGTCATTCTGGTATCATTTAATTTATTAAAATCTTCTTCATTTATCTAAATTGGTTTGGGAGTTTTATGTGTTGTACTTCCACTTTATTACTGTTTGTGTGCTGCATAATTAATTTACTCACTGCCTCTAAGTTTAGCCTGACTGCTTTTGTATCAAACTACCAGAGGGTTAAGCACAGGTTAATCCAGTGACTTTTATGGTTGATCCTGACAAGAATTGTGGTTTTTACCTCAGTGGGGCTTCCACCTCCATCAACTAATAACCCAATTTAACAAAAGCCCTAAATGATTCCTATTTCTGACACAAGGTGTAAGACATTGCTGAATAAATCCAAAATTCTTCCAGAACAATGGGAAACATTACATGCAGCTAGCAATTCAGAGTAACCACTGCAGAGAACCTCGGACACAAACAAAGGTAGAAAGAGTATTGCTTGATAAAACTAAAGTTATCTGCTCTTGTCTCATTTTATTTTACAGGATATGTTTACTTTCTCATTGGGCCAGTGAGCTTTAAGGAAGCGGAGCATCGCTGCAGAGCTCAAGGGGCGGAGATTGCCAAGGTTGGACAGTTGTACGCTGCCTGGATGTTTGCCCGACTGGATCGTTGTGATGGGGGATGGTTGGCCGATGGAAGCGTTCGATTGCCAATCATAACTCCAAGGGACCTGTGCGGTGGCTACCCTGACCCAGGAGTGAGGAGTTTTGGCTTCCCAAACAAAGACCATAGGACATATGGCGTTTACTGCTACTCTCTAAAATAGGTCCCTTAATATTTCACTATAGAAGTAGTGTGAAGTAGGACCTACTGTAATTGAAAAGCATGGCACATTTGTCATATGTGATTAATGTAAATAAGTAGATATTGACACAATAGTTTAATAATAGTTAGGGTGTGATGAGCAAGTCAGACTATGGTATTGGCAAAATACTGTTGGTTCCATAAGACCACCAATATCATATTTCGGCTCACTGTTTTCCATAATCTAATATTGTTTATTTCCTATTGACTCTTCTAAACAAAAGAAGCCATACAAGCAGGACTCAAGTATGAAGCGGGTGTGGTTGGCAGACACATCATTATTCTCAACCTAGGGACAGCCGATTGTACTCTCAGATAATGACTGCGTAAGACAGCACACGCAAAAGAAACTTAGGAGCACCACTTCAGAAAATTCTAACTAACTGAAAGTGTATTTGAGTTTGACCACCTATTAACAATAGTTAGATCTGTGGTAAACTATGTAGAAATCCTATTGTCTCATCATGACTTTAATTTGTGATGGGCTTATGAACCGCTCTTATTGTGCCAGGAACCGTATTGTCAACTTTGACTGATAGATCGTTGGCTTGCGTGAGTGGGCGCCATTGAAACTCTTCATACGGACCTCATATTTGTGCAATATTATGTTATGTTATGTTACATTATGTTGTTTTATTTGTGTTTGTATAGCACAATTCACCATGGCTGTGGCATAATATTGCTTTTGTTATTGCGGTAGCCCTTTTTATGGGAGTCCGGGAAGGCCATCAATTCAAACTGACTGTGTGCTTATGTTTTGTTGGTGTTTAGTTGTATGTAGTTAGAACATATTTTTTTCAATATCAAGTTTGGCTTAAGTTATTGCATATGAAACAAATGTATGTCAAGGTGTGCATATGTTAAGAGAGATCTCAGATGTGCCTTCTCTTCCAAGGTGTATGTCACCTGCGTTCAATTTTTGTCAATGTATGGCTCATAAAAGAAATATACAGCACTCCATTGATCACCAACTTTCTTTGACAAACCAGTAGCAGAGATCTATGTACATGAAAGTGTAGCATTTAGTAGTAAATGTGGGAAGGACAATGGGGGTGGTGAGAAAATGTGGAATGAATACAAGAAAATGGGGGGATTTAAGGTATTTTTAAGAAGGGGTTTATTGATGGACATGCTAATACAAAACACACCCGCATAAGAGTAATACAGTTGCTGTTCATAAAAAAAGTCTAATTCTACTATAGCTTTATTGGTAATAAAACAGACCTAAATCTTCTCCAGCACAGCTTTCAGGTAAGTCAAGCACCACACCTAGCTAACCACTGGTGCTGCAATACACTCCCATAGAAAATAATAGAGGCAAGCTCAAACAACAAGACACCATAGGAAATAATGTAAAATAAAGTAACCTGTTTTCTAAATTCTACCTCTCTGTCTATCTATCTATCTATCTATCTATCTCTCTCTAAATATATATATATAGATACTCGAGACACTTCTGTTTGATCTGCCGTGCTGAATAAAATCGATTTTCAACACTACGTGGAGTGCTGCTGTTCTGTTACCAACCTAACAGAAGTGTCTCGAATGTGAAAATGCCCGGGTGCGGGCATCCGACGTGCCCCCCTCCCCCGACGCTTTGGTTGTATGCCATCCACACGCACATACATATGTACCTTGTTTTGAATCCGGCGTGCCCCCTTGTCTATCTTTTAAGAAGGGAGACTGTCGGTGGAAATATCAGCGCGGAACTACGCTGTGCGAGGGAGGCACCTTCCGAAGTATCCGGTGTGTAAATCGTCCGTTGGGACTGGCAAGCATCTGGATCGCCCCACATCGCCAATGGCACAGCAACTCTGCTATCAGGCATTGTTCATGACTACATGGGAAGACACCACTACTTCAGTGATGCCCAGGACTTGCAAATGTCAGTGATGTGAAGGCTGGAAGTACGGGAACAAAACGGATGAAAAACCTCGCCCAGAAAGATACTGCGTAGCCTTACCTGTTTTCAGTTGCAGCCAGGCTCAACCATGAGGTAATGAAGGAAATTGGCTGTTTGGACCGCAAAACCACAGCACGCTGGTGTAAGCGCACTGCACTCTGGGAGTTGCAGTTCTACGTGTTGGGTACTGAGCGGCTCCTCCCAATTGGAACACAGGTGCGCAAACAAATCTACTTTAGATGCCAGAAAACTTTTTACTTTGGACCGCAGTAGCAGTGGCAATGAACAAGGAAGTGCATCTGAGGAAAGCCTATGCTGAAACGCGTCATGCCGATCCTTGAAAAATAAAGAATCTTGTCTTGAATCCGGCGTGCCCCCTTGTCTATCTTTTAAGAAGGGAGACTGTCGGTGGAAATATATATATATATATATATATATATATATATATATATATATATATATATATATATATATATATATATATATATATATATATATATATATCAGTACCTTATTTTTGCTTTTATGCTGTAGATGAGCCACAAATGTGTGCATATTTTTGGAGGTGTGATATTATTCCATGTTAGTTTCTTTTCCCAGTTCTAATATAAACAAACTATATACAAATATATGTATGTATATATAGCGAGGAGAGAGGGTCCGAAGGGCGGGTGGTTTATAAATGTCACCTCAATGGGGTTATAGGACCATATTACACAAGTTTATCGTTATGTATTTTTTTATATGACATTCTTTATGAACGATTTTAATACTCTTTAGAATCTGGTGCTCCAGAACAGAAGGACATAGTAAGCATTCTTTGCAATGTACACTTTTATTCAATCTCCCATGAAGCACTTGAGGATTTGGGAAGCCCCTTCCGTTTGATCACCGCCATATTTATTTTGCAAGCAAATAAGAACAATTAGGGGGTCATCGCGACCCCCTGCGGTACAAATACTACAGTTGAGAAGTTTCTGTGAATGAGTTGACCGTACATATATACAAAGAAAAAACAAGTTTGGCCATTGGAAACCATGTTAATTTGCTATTGATCAAACTGGAAAACTGAATTCAGATAAAGGCCAAAAGGACCGTCGCGTGCTGGGCGGGATCCTCAGCCATCATTTTCACTTGCACCAAGCTGGAGGCATGTTGTATTTGTTTTTCTTTGTCCTTCTTTCCTCCTCTAAAGTTCCCTGAATGCCTATTTGGTAATATTAGCACTTTGCAAACCCTAAAACTAATCAAGGAGGGAGTTTTTGCATGATGTTACAACAGCTATCACAGACTTATAGATAGGCAGTTAAGATAAATAGGTTGGGTTCTACCACCCCCACAAATGTTTAATCTGTTTTGGCTACAGTATTTCCTCTGGATTCTTCTTGGGCTGATTACTAGACTGGCTGAGTGTAACTTGAGTTTGTGGCATATAAGGGGTGTAATTAACCATGAGTGAGATTTAGTGTATATTTTGGTGTTAATAGAGTAGACTGAACTTCCTGCCAATATCCATCACTTTATATGCATAGTCTAAGCCGTCTCTTCCCATCTTTGCTGTAATGCCCACATCAAGTCCTGTTGCCAGTAGGGTGGTGAATGGAGGCCAGAACAAGGTCTTGATAAGCAAGGATGTGGGGTGGAAAGAAACCAAGAGAAGGTCTTGAAAAAACGACTTCACACAACACACTATGGCGTGATCTTCGTGTTGGTGCTTCAATTAGTTATGGGTGCACCTGTTGTTCTCACGTATGGTGTTGGCTTGTTAGAACTTGAAAATAACTCTCTTACCCAGTGTTTACAATCCTTCACAACACTACAGGCTTCTTTACAACTCAACAGCAGTGAGCCTTAACTCTTTGAGTCAAATGGATTGTATACACCAATGGCCAGTCAATAGTTGCTACCTTTATATGTGAAGGTCTACACAGTATGACCTGCACTGATTTGGGCCCTCAACTTCCTTAACATAGGTCACAACTATGAATCCCGGCAGCATTAAGGCCTGTGGGACACTCAAGGGTCTACAAGCCTGTGTACAAGGTCCAAGCCTCCCTTGCAGAGTGAACATTGCTTTGTTGACCTGTATCAATGCATTGTCTGAGTATGTTTAGAAAATTCCCTGATAAAGAAATGTGGCTTCAAGAGTCATTGAGTTTGTTAGATTAGATTGCATTCTGATCTTATGAAACACTACTGAATGCAGGTAATTTCAACGTTTTTGTCCAAGGACCTCTGTGAGACATAAACACTAAAGTCTTCTTTCATGGGTTGTATGATGTTATAACGCATACTTTTACAACGCATACCTTTACAATGCATTTTTTACAACACAACGTCCATTACCACGCATTCCATTACAACGCATGCCATTACAACAAATTTTTAAAAACTACCTTTACAACGCATTCCATTACAACGCATACTACCTTTACAACGCATACCATTACAACTCATACCATTACATTGCATGTATTGTAAGTATTGGATAGTGTAGGGGTAAAATGTACTATTCTAACTCCAGGGGGTGCAACAGTAGGGTAAGTGTTGGATAGTGTAAGGGTACTATGCGTTGTAATGGTATGCGTTGTAATGACTGAGTTGTAATGACATTAGTTGTAATTGTATGCGTTGTAGTGTCATGCGTGGTAATGGTTGCATTGTAATGGCATGCGCTGTAAGGGATGTTGCGTTGTAATGACTGTGTAGTAATGGTAGTGCGTTGTAAAAGTTGCATTGTAAAGGTTGTTTCCCTCTTTCGTGTGACAAGATTCCTGCACTTGTGAACTAGATAAGGCACAACAGGCTGAGCGCCATATAGAAGGCAGATAATAGATCCTTGATGGCGTGAAGCGATCACAGTGGCGAACACCACAGAAAGGGGGCAGTAAACTCATCAATGGGGTGGGAGGGGATCAGAGTGTCTGACATTATGGAAAGGGGGCAATAGATTAATCAGTGGGATGGAAGGGATTTAAGTATCTGACACTATGGATA
Organism: Lissotriton helveticus; assembly: GCF_964261635.1. Classification (NCBI taxonomy): domain Eukaryota; kingdom Metazoa; phylum Chordata; class Amphibia; order Caudata; family Salamandridae; genus Lissotriton; species Lissotriton helveticus. The sequence continues at coordinate 824,483,382 of NC_136073.1, forward strand.
ATAGAGTCATCGATGGAGGGGGAGATGAGAGTGTCAGACACTAGGGAAAGTGTATATTTTATTCTTCCATGGGGGTGGACTGTGATCCGAGTATCTCACACCATGGAGATGGATATTAGATTCATTGATGGGATGAGAGGGGATCAGAGTTTCTGACACCACAGAAAATTGATAGTAGATTTGTCCATTGGGTGGGAAAGGATCAGAGAGTCTGGCAGTAATGAACTGAGATGTTAGATTCATTGATAGATAGGAGGGCATCAGAGTGTCTGACTATATGCTAAGTAGATAGTAAATTTACTGATATAGTGGTAGGAGATCAGGGTGGCTGACTATGGAAAGCGGATAATAGATTCATCAATGGAGAAAGGGGATGAGAGTATATGATGCTATGGAAAGTGGATAATAGATTTATCCACAGGGTGGATGGGGATCAGAGTGTCGGACACTATGGATAATAGATTTATTCGTTGATGGCGTGGGAGGGGATCAGAGTGTTGTACACTTTGGATAAAAGATAGATTTGTTGATGGCGTGGGAGGGGATCAGAGTGTCGGACACTGGATAATAGATAGATCCGTTGATGGAGTGGGAGGGGAGAGGGGATCAGACTGTCGGACACTGTGGATAACAGATAGGTTCGTTGATGGCGTGGGAGGGGATCAGAGTGTCGAACACTGTGGATAATAGATTCATCGATGTCAAGAGAGGGAATCAGAGTGTCGAACACTGTGGATAATAGATTCATCGATGTCAAGAGAGGGGATCAGAGTGTCGGACACTGTGGATAATAGATTTATTGATGACGTGGGAGGGGATCAGGGTGTAGGACACTATGGATAATAGATTCATCGATGTCAAGAGAGGGGATCAGAGTGTCGGACACTGTGGATAATAGATTCAATGATGACGTGGGAGGGGATCAGGGTGTCGGACACTATGGATAATAGATTCATCGATGTCAAGAGAGGGGATCAGAGTGTCGGACATTGTGGATAATAGATTCATTGATGACGTTTGAGGGGATCAGAGAGTCAGACACTATGGATAATAGATAGATTTGTTGGTGGCGTGGCAGGGATCAGAGAGTCGGACACAATTGATAATAGATTCATTGATGGCGTGGGAGGGGATCAGAGTGTCATACATTATGGATAATAGATTCATTGATGGCATGAGAGATTCATTGATGGCGTGGGAGGAGATCAGAGTGCCAGACATTATGCTGTTGATAGCAAGAGGACCATCCTGATCATATTTGGAATCAGGATCTCTGATGGCTGCTCCTTGAATTTCCATATCCTAATAATCACTGCACCTTCATGCCTGGAGCGTGCATCTAACCTTGGCCATCAGAACTCAGTGGAAGCCACTGACGTGTTCCTGCTCATGCGCCCCATTCCATTGTGAGGGTTCTGTAACCGGACCTGCTCTCATACTATACTTCGAGTCAATCTTCATGGGATATAACTCCTCCTGGTGGCACCCTAACACTTTTGTGGTGATTGGCACTTTCAGTTGAATTGACAAAACAGGGTGGGGAAGATGCTTCCTTGAAGTTGAGTACATGTTTGGCACTTCCAGAGCTGGCTGCAGGAGAGAGGGCACTGCCTGGAGAATATTGTTGAGTGTGGGAATTCAGTGTTGGATTCTGTGTCGTCCTGCAATGGGAAATAGGAAAGTAGATTATGCTACAAATATGGTTTAGGGCCTCAGAGCAAAGCAATTATAGAAATGTACAATCAACCTGTATGATATAGTTTAGTACCTAAGCCACTCGCTGGTGCAAAAAAACATTTTTGATGTGCTTCAAGAACTTTTGGGGTACTGGGCGAAACAAGATTTAGCTACCCCTATTCAGAGCAGTTTTTTTCATTTAATTTCCCATTGTCTACTAATTCAAGACCCAGAATGCCATATAATTTTGAATATGTTAACAGCAGAGATGGAGAAATGGAGAAATGGATGTGAGCTAGAGAGAAAGTTCACTTTCCTAAAGACCCCTTGGCAGGGGTGACCCTGGGCACTTGCCCACTTTGCAGCTGCATTAAAACTCCTCTGCCTCCCACCCATCCACCCAGAGGAGTCACCAGTCAGGTGACCCTGCTAATAAAAAGCAGCTGGGTACATATGCTCTCAGTTCAGTGACACAACACTGCAGAGAGGTTGAGGGACAGCCATTGGGAGACTGACCACACGCATGGGCTGGCATTCAGACTGGTCAAGCATGGGAAGGAGTCGGTATAAAGCAAAGATGTTTGAGGAGAAGGTGACCTGGGGCTCCTCTTCATGGCTGGTGCCCATTCTGAGGCAGTAATTCCCCCAATGTCTCAAATCATATAAGTGAGTCGGCCAAGCCACCAACAAATTGCTCCTAAATGCAATCATTAGTAATGGAACCAATGGAAGTTGGTGTGTTTTTCTGTCATTCACTATCAGTGTAACCTGGCAAGGTACTATTTGTGTCTATGTGCATCAGGCACTGCCACCTAGTGTTTGTATTCTTAACATGTACATTGCTCATTAACAAAACCGAGGCACGTCAAATAAACTCACGTGTGACGCAGATGAGCTTGGGCTTCTCCCATTGGCCATCGCCCTGGCACCTGATTATAGCCGACCTGCGCTTGAAGGGGCCATCGTTACATCGGTGTCGCACAATCGAGCCGATTTCATATCGCTTTTTCAACTTGCCAAATCGAATGCCGTTGACTACTTCTGGCGGCGGCCCACAAGACACTAAAATCACAGAAACGGCAGATATGTGTTATTTACAGTCTGTATTATTATTATTACTATTATTAATATTGATTTTATCATTATTACTATTCAACTGTAGCATCACACCTTCTTCTCGAAGATAGACATGCAATTTTAAGGTCTGTGCTGGAAAGTGAATTTATCAATAAAGTACAGTTCTCAATTATGGCCACTAGAGGACAGTGCAGTACAAGGGAACCTTCTCTCAACTCCTAGCGCAGCCAAAGTCACTGTGCTGCGTTGCATCAAAGGGAGTGAGAAAAATTGCACCATATCGACTAAGATATACTACTATACCCCTGTCCTCTTGCGCCGTGGGACTTTAGGATGACATGCGTTAACACACACAGCCTTAAATTATAGTGCAAGAGTGTGTGTGTTCTGCGAAACACAGGTTTTGTGTTGGATGGGTAAACTTCCCTTACAAAATATGATGCTTTGACAAAGTTTAGCACTTTTCCCATTTTATGTGTATGCTGTACAATAGAAAGTTTCGATACTTATTAAACTTGTTCCACCATTACGCCTGCTTTGAAAAGACGTATATTGTTTTGGCACAAGTATCTGTTAACAAATATTAGCAGATAGGGATTTGCATCAAACCCCAAGGGTGGTTGCAGCTGAACACATGTACCACCCAAGGGACACCCCTTTGACGCAAAGTAGGGCAAAATAGCACATCACACAATTTTCTAACACAAATCAGGATTTGGGCTGGAAAGTTAATCCCACCTTAAAACACTTTGCATCAAGTTAATAATGGAAACCCAGAGCAAAATGTTAAGAAACTTCCCCAGTGTTTGTAAACTTTGAGATTGTACCTCAAATGGGCTTCATGGTAATTAATAAGGACGGTTTAAGCTGAACCATACAGAAGTGACCCTTGTGACTTGATAGGCTGGAAGTTCTGATGTGATGAGAAAAAACAAGGTGCAGCAATTTAAGGGCATGTAGGACAGATCTACACATTTTTCACACAATGCAGTGCACCACCCAATGTTGCTGGACTGTGTTGTATGAAAGCAGAACAGCAAGATTTCTACTAAGATGCAACTTTTTTTTTTTTTAAATATGTTTATTGACATTTTCTTAATTACATTACAAAAGCACTTCTCAGCAGCAAAACGTAGTGGTATATTCAGTGCTACTTTAACAGCATACATAGACGACAGCGGTGGACAGTCAAATAACTGTATCATATCTTTGCACATTTTTATGTGACCCTTCTTATCTCGCAACCCGCACACCCACCCTAAATGATCATTGTGAATCATTGAGCGAGAGTCCATAATGTGTGAGCCATGGTTTCCATATTTTCCAAAACTTTCTGGGGCAACCCTGTGCCTTATAAGTCGTCCTTTCTCCCAACATATACATATCCATGTTTTTTTTCCATTCAATCAGAGATGGGTTTGCCACTGTCCCCCATGCCCTAGCCAGGTCACGTTTCACCACCACTAATCCTAAATGAAGTAGGGTTAACTTTGGTTTGGGGAGGTCAATGTCAGTGGATACTCCCAACAGAACAAACTGGGTATTAACACCTTCGATGCTGATGACGAGCTCAGCTCGTCATCAGCTACGGCGCTCGTGTGCTGATGACGAGCTGAGCTCGTCATGTAACGCGGTAATTTGAAAATTGCCGCACACAGCGGGAAAAGCCGCCGCAGCGATGCGGTTAAGCGGAATTGTCTCTCCCAGAACCGTTCCCAGCTCTTCCAAAAGGGTAGCCCAATACAGTTGAATCTTAGAACAATCCCAGACTTTGTGAAAGAATGTACTTGGTGACGTCCTATAGCGCAGGCAATCTGGTGTTTCCGCCCTCCCTATACGGTGCAATCGCGCTCTATCATAGTATGCTCTGTGCAGATACTTAAACGGGATCAGTCTGAGCCTGGACTTAATGGCCACCTCACGAGGATGCATCAACGCCATTTCCCAATCTAAGTCCGCCATCTCCCCCAACTCCGACTCCCATTTTGCCCATAGCTTCTGTAAAGTGTCTGGCTTATTGTTTATTATCGTTCTGTATGTCCAGGAAACTGCCTTCTCTACTAGCTCTCCCATCAGGAGTCGCCCCTCCAAAGGTGCCTATTCTGGAATGTCAGTGGTGTCTATGTGATGCGCTCGCCACGCATGGACCAGCTGCAGGTATTTGTAATGTTGTGTCTTGTTCATGTTGTACTCAGCCTGAAGGTGAGCGAAAGTAACCAGCTCCCCACGGTACAATATATCCTTAAATTGTGAAATGCCTGGCAAGTCCCACTGTCTGAAACCATGTAATTTTGCGATTTCCTGAAGTCGGTTCCCTACCCAGAGTGGTGTTCCCCTCGTGACACGGCCGTCCCAGTTCATTTGTCACTCAGCCTGTTTCCATGCTGTCACCACAATGTGTGTCGCTGTCAAAAGCTGTGTAGCGTCACTCCCTCTATATATGTAATGTGTGTGTGGGCGTTTGGTAAATTGTGTGCGTTCAAGTACATATGTGGGGTGATCTCTCTCTACGTGTTGCCATTCATTCACAACAACTAGATGGGCTGCCAAATAATATGCCCGAAGATCGGGCAGGGAGATACCGCCGTTATATTGATTACATTGTAGCGTCGCTAATGCTATCCTCGGTGGTTTCCCATCCCAGAGAAACGTCCATAGTAGGGCGTCAATTTTAGTAAACACCCCCATATTAATGAGCTGATAGGTGTTTTGCAATACACAAAGAAATTTGGGGAGCACTATCATTTTATATAGTGCTGCCCTGCCTAGCAATGTCAGTGGCAAAGCCTTCCACCTCACCACTTCCTCTCGGAAATCCCTGAGCACCCTATATAGATTGTGATCCAGGGCCATTGCCGCGTCCATTGTAACGTAGATCCCTAGGTATTTTATGCCCTCCCGTGCTAACTGGAGTTGGCTTGGGCCTACCGCATAGCCACCACTCTTGTCAGCTGGATATAGGTATGATTTCCCCCTGCTAATTTTGTATCCCGCGTGTGCGCCATATGTCTCACAGCTGTCCATGATTCTAGGCAGTGTCGTCTCCGGGTTTGTGACATACATTAATATGTTACCCACATACAGGGATATCCGTTCATCGGTCTCGTCATTCTCTCCATTCCTGAATCCCCTTATGCCCGGGTGCAGTCGGATCAAACAAGCGAGTGGTTCCAGCACCAGGGCAAAAAGCAAGGGGGATAACGGGCAGCCCTGTCGTGTGCCTCTACCTATTGGGAATTCCCTCGACATTACCCCATTGACTCTAACCCTGACCACGGGTCTCTCATAGAGTACCGCGATCCAACGCCTGAATACGGGACCAAACCCGAACTCTTCCAATACAGACATAAGAAAAGGCCAGTGGACAGTTTCAAATGCCTTTTCGGCATCAAGGGAAAGGATAAGGTGTGGATCGTCTCTTTTGCTAACCACTTCCAACCAGTTATGCAGTCTCCTCATGTTGAGCCTTGTCAATCTTTTAGGCATGAAGCCAGACTGTTCTCTATGAATGAGGCCGGTGACAACTGCTGTAAGCCTGTTTGCTAGTACTCTTGCTAGTATCTTAGTCTCCATGTTTATGAGGGAGATAGGGCGATATGAGCTACATGCCTGTGGTGGTCTGTCCTTTTGGGGGATGACTGCAATTGTGGCGGTCCGCAAGTCTCTGGGTAGGTTTCCCGTCTCGTACGCCTCCAAGTATAGTTGAAGGAGGTGTGGGCTAAAAAGTGTTGCATTTGCTTGAAAAATTCAGGAGGCAGTCCATTAGGTACTGGGACCTTCCCTGTTTTCAGTTGGCCAATAGCTGTCATAATTTCTTCTTTTGTAATCTTGTCTTCTAGTGTCTTGGACTCACTGTCTGCTAATTTGGGGAGCTGTGTCTCCCGGAGATATACTTGTATTTGTGACAGCTCAGCCAGTTCGCGCTGCCTGTAAAAGGCTTCATAGTAGTCTGCAAAGGCGTCGGCTATCGCGACTTGGGCCAAATAAGTTCTACCATCCTCCGATGCAACCTTTTTCCTCTCTGCCTGCGCTAGTGCAGGTTAGGCTGCCATCCTCCAAGGCACACATTGTTGTACCATAGTGCAAGGGTGTTTGTGTGATAGTAAGCACAGGTTTTGTAGCAGACGGGTACCATTGCAGCAACCACTTTGCAAAGGCATAGTTTAACACCTTTTTATCCTGCTTTGTATGTGAGCTCTGCAGAGCAGCGCACAAGCAAATTTTGAAAAGTATGGAGAAATTAAAATATTTCTCTAAGTTAATGGCGGCCTAAATGAGGTGTTGTCCAAATCCCTGTCTACACATGTTAGTAGGTAGGGTTTGCATCAAAAACCATGGGAGGTTGCATGAGAACACTCATGTGCCACCGATGATAGACCCCTTGATGCAAAGGAACACAGAGTAGCATGTAAGCTACTTTGTGTTGTGTCACTTTAAGGTTACTTTTCAGTGCAAAACTTGCACCAGTGATGCAAGCCTGGCGGTATGTGTTAGTAAATGTGCCCCAAAGAGTTTCAGAAACACTGCTTCTATGGCCCCCAGGCAGGCAAGAGGTGCTCCATTGTGGATACGTTGTGTACTCTGTTTCCAGCTGTACGTTGCCACCAGTAGTAACCTCTTTCAAGGAGTAGGGCCTCCATTTCCTTCAACGGGCAAGCCTGGGATCTCTTTTGGGAACGGGCACCTCTGTAGGTGAATTTGTGGTGGTCAAGCTCAGCTTTCTACAACAGCGAGGAAGGCTTGGCAGAACCAGTGCTTAATTTGTAAAGAAATAAGTCCCAGGGCCCTCGTCAGGTGGCCTCTGCAGCTTGCACCACACATTGCCCCGCCAGTACTGCCAATTACAGTACCAACACAGCTATTAACCATCATACACCTGCAAATAATAATAATAATATCATTCCTATTTGTAAAGCACAAACATATCACCCCTTAACACCTTGAACGCTATGGGGATTTTTCTCCTGTGCTGGGATTCTACAGATACCACTATTCATGACGAGCTGGGCTCGTCATCAGCGTAGCAGGAGGCTACTGCATGACGAGCCCAGCTCGTCATGAGCGTCGAAGGGGTTAAGGTTTCAAGGCGCTGGAGGCCATCTGGGAGATTAAGAGAGCTGCTGCTCAGAGTCACATGATGCCGAGCTGATCTGAACTGCCGCGGATCGAACAGTGATGCCCACGCTCCGGCGTCAGTCGCTCTGGCCGCTGTACCTCACCTCTCACTCTACAAGTGTGACAATAGACACTATTCCAGCCCCTCCAAAGCCATAGGAATGGCTTGGGCGGTAGGTATTAGTAATTTTGAATGTATATTTCATTAATAAACAACTGTTGTGCTCATCTCTAAGCTAAGCAAACAGCGCCACCATATGGCAGACTGTCATAAGCGCCGGTGCCGAGCACCAGAAACCACTGGCACAAATTAAGCACTGGCAGAAAACAAATCAAAACAGAAAAGAAACGAAACAAAGCAGAATGCCTTGATCCCAGGGGCTGGGCTTTCCTACAGCCTGTTAAAGAAGTGGTCTTCGCCAGTTAAGTGCACAAAGGTACACCTCTCCTGGCACCAAGATACGTCAACAGTTTTGTAGTATTAGCCATTATCAGAACGCTTGAGTATATATACTCGACACACGGCCATTCTTCACACTGTACACAAAATATGATGTGAAAACCTTATCCCCTGGGGTGCAGTAGACAAAAATAGATGTTAGAAGATCTTTGTGCATATGTCTTCTGAAGTAGATTCCAAGGGGGAATTTTCAAAAACAATACTCCAGAGGTCCCACCCCTGGGGTAAATTGCGCACCTACTAAATTGCCACTGTGCATGGTTTTCCAATTTACGTCTATTGATGGGATGGGCACCTTGGAATGGGGAATAATGTGTGAGTTGTTCATGTTATTCTCTATTGCAAGGTGTACAAACAGCACATGTGTTTTTTTATCTGCCACAAATCACAGGAGTAAACACCAGTTATGTGTGCTGAGATTGTGTGGGAGATTGTGTGAAAGAGGTGTGGCGCAGTGGCCAGGGCGACTGACGCTGGATGCTGGGGATCACAGTTCGATCCCCGGCAGGGGTCTGCCCAGCACCATGTGACTCTGGGCAATAGCTTGCTTAATCTTCCCAATGGCCCCCAGCGCCGGGAAACCTATGGGTAGCTGTGCGCTTTACAAATACAGGATTATTATTATTTTTTTATTGTTCTCCTATTTTAGGCGCAAATATTATTTTAAAAGGGATTTCCAGGCCTATCAAGATTGTCATTTGGAAATTATCTGATAAAGACAAAGGATCCATTTATTAACCATAAACATTCTACGAAACGTTTCTTTGAATTCATACAGGCAGGTGTCAGATAAGAAAAACAGTGTTTTTCAGGACATCTGAGACTGGATCAAAATTGGAAGGCAGTAGCTGTATTCCAAAGGACGTACTCCTGGTGCATTCAACGTATACAATATTGATGTTATTGTGCCATATCTGCTATTTAAACATGTTTAAACACAGCAATAACAAGCACATTGCAACACCAAAATGGGGGTAAACGATTTCCTCACCATGTTTCTTTTTGATTAATTAAATGCTGGTTTGGCTGTTTTTAATGATTTACCTAAGTATTCCTCCTTAGGGCTGTAGGAGGATATTTAAGACACAATATTTCTATCAGAAGATAATATGGTTATGATATTCTGGTACCATACCCAGTGCTTAATTTGAGCCAGTGGTTTCCGGTACTCAGCACCGACACTTAATCATCAACACCGGCGCTTTTCATGAGCACCAGTTAAGGACACTTTCATTTATGGTAGGCATGGGAAGATTAGGTGATTTGCCCAGAATCACAGGATGTTGAGCCGATGCAGTGACTCAAAGCTGGTTCTCCAGCTGCAAAGTCGGCAGCTTTGGCCATTATGCCACAGCGTCTCCCAACGTACATGGTTAGTACTTGGTTCTGGTTTAAGTAGTGCTATCAGGAGAAATGGGCTGGTGCAAGCTGCCTCCTGACGAGAGCCCCGGTACTTATTTTTTTACAAATTAACCACTGACCATACCTTCTGCAAGGGGTGATTAATTGGTGCGAGAAATATCTCACACACCCCAGTTTGCCCCAGTTCAATTTCAGCAAGTTAAACCCATTAGGGAAAAAATGTCCAATAATAATGATTAAGGCTCCCATTTTATGGTATTTATTTTTTCGACATTTCCATCTGTATTTATCCATATATTTTTTTGTTCTGTATTTTTCCATTTTTATTTTGTGATCTCTGTAGAAATGAAACCGCAATGGGTATGTTAAAACATATATTTAACTTATAAATGTATAGTCACATTTAAATGTCCTAAAGGTTTATGCAGTATACAGTGCCATAGTGTTATCTGAAAACACTTACATTGTAGAATGGCATAACTAACTGTAGATCTGCACTTAATTAAGTCTGATTAGTAAATCTATTGTCTTTTTTCATTTTTTCATCTCTCCTACCTCTCATTCTGTGCACCAAATGATCTGGCACTCATGATTGACTGTAGAAAAAAATCATCCTAATAAGGCCTATTTTTCGCATTTGTCTGTATTTAAAAATAAATACAGACAGGAAAACAAAAAGTTTTCAGTCTGTATTTTTTGTGTAAAAATCAGTAAAAATGGAAATCTGGAAGCCCTAATTGTGATTCATCCGGCTTTTGGTGCAGTGCCCACAAAAGTCCTCATTGTGGCAGGGATGAGAGAGAGAGAGAGGAGAGAATGGAGTAAGGCAGTCATGATGGAGAATTTACAGTTGGATGCATGCAACACAGAGGGCGGTCCATGAGATCTCCTTCCTGCTCTTTTCAGGAATATATCTTAACCCCTTGGCTGCGGCGGTAATTCCGCCGCAGCGCTAGGGGGGAGGGGGGTCGGCGCGGCGCCACCATGCTCCTGACGGAACCACTCCATCACGAGCCTCGGGCGCGCTGTGCTTGTGACGGAGTCGTTCCGTCACGGCACCGCCCGCTCAATAGAACGCGCTGCGCAGGCGCGTAATCAGTTCAGCGGAGGCGCGGTGGCTGGGCCGTGACAGAACCACTCCGTCACCAGCACAGCGCGTCTGTGGATGGTGACGGAGTGGTTCCGTCACCAGCACGCAAGGTGTTAGGCACTTATCACTAATTATTCTAGGACTTCACAAACATAGTAATTTTACCAGTATATTGTGTCAAAGACATGCAGGCTTAATCAGGTCTCTGTGCCCTTCAGTGGTTTTAGCCATGTCTGTCATTACAGGGCCATTTAATATGAAACACATGTTACAGACTGCATTAGGTTGTGCAGGAGGCTAAGTCAGATAATCAAAATTATTTTGTGCTTCTGCCATTTCTTGTTTTTTATAAAACATTTTATTTGCTGTTAACATATAAACAACAAAACGAAGGGCCCAAGTTTGAGGCTGGCAAAGAGGGTACTCCATTGTGCTGTTACAATGTCGACGAGGTACCCCCTTGAGTACCCTCTCTGCCAAAACGAAGGTCCGCACGCCGAATCTAGAGACGGGAGGACCTTCAGTATGTCAACGACAGAGATTATTCTGTCTCCGCCACCAGCATACCCCTCCCAAGCAGCCGCGGTCGGTAGGGGAGTACCTGCCGGGGCGGTGACGTGGGGAGGGGGAGGGGCAGGGTGGGGGTTAGTAATGTATGGATAATGGAGGTTTGCAGGTAAGTAAACATTTAAATAAATCAAACGAATTTCGGTGCGCGCACTGCATCCCCAAATGCAATGCAGTGCGCGCAACGAAATTTGTTTGATTGATTTAAATGTTTACTTACCTGCAAACCTCCATTATCCATACATTACTAACCCCCACCCTGCCCCTCCCCATCCCCACGTCACCGCCCTGGCAGGTACTCCCCTACCGACCACGGCTGCTCCCAAGGCCCCAAAAAGTAAGGGCCACTGGAGGTTTTTCCAGTTGTCCGCCGTCCCAATTCAGAGTGTGTAAACTAATAGCAAGTTCTCACCGCCTGTCACCGTCAGGTAATTCCTGGATTCAAGGGGCAGGTACAGCTGCAAAACTCATTGCTTTATTTATTTCCCCAAAAATCCACTTTGGGATTTTCTTTCTTGAAAATATATATTTTTTTTTAAGTTTGACTATGGCTCTGTCATGTTGATGGAGCCATCCTTCAAACTTTCAATGCATATATAGGGACTGCCGGGACGAAGGTTAGTGGAAATCCAAGAGATGTCGGCGGGCCTCGCGGACATTTTTAAATTTGGTGGGCAGAAAACCCTCACCTTGATGAATGGGAAGCACTGCGCCATGACAATGGTACATACTCCATTCACCAAAATCCAGATCACGCCTAAACTTCAAAGTGTTCTTGATGCTGCGAAAATATAGTGGTATAAGGATCAAAAGAGTCAAGGGGTTAATGTCTGGTACCTTTTTATTGTTCTACATACTGTGATTAGCAAAATATCAGGTTTGCTACTGTAGAATGAGGTTGGGCAAATGTGCTAAAGCCATTTTGTGAGTTGGAAAAGAATTTTCAACTTACAAAAAGGGTTTTGTGAGTCATTACAAATTGATATTAGGAGAAGATGTGAAAGGGAAATCCTCTCCTAATTTCAATTTACCACGATTTGTATCAGTGGTTCCATTGAAAAATTGAAAAATGTAATTTACTTCACAAAATATGATAACTTATTTGCAAAGGGGAATCCCTCCTATAGGAACTGCGTATCTCTTGGTAATAATGTTAAGCAGAATTGGGGCGGGGGGAGTGTGGGTGGGGGGGTGCCTGAAGATCACTTCATACCCCCCAGATATGTTCCCAAAAGTAAAACATTTGTTTTTTAACCCCTTGCACGCTGATGACGGAACTGCTCCATCATCAGCTGCGGGTGCGCTGTGCTGATGACGGAGCGGTTCCGTCATGGCCCGCTTGCCGCTCATGCGCGGCGCGAATTCCGCGCCTGCGCTGAGCATTCTATTGAGCGGGGCGGGCCATGACGGAACCGCTCCGTCACAAGCACAGCCCAACCGCGGCTGGTGACGGAGCGGTTCCGTCACCAGCATGCGGCCGCCGCAGTGAAGGGGTTAAAGCAGCATCCGTCCTTCTCTGGTCACAGACCCAAAACACATTCAAGGTCAAAGATCTGCTGTGACTTGCAGGCTGCCATCTCTGCATTCACAACCATTCAAAGTGGTCATTCATTGTAGCTTACCAAATTAATATTCATTTGGAAGGTCATATTGCATAATAATAGGTACGCTTATGCATTTGTATACGTATCTGCAAACCAGTCAGTGTGCACATTGGCACCCTGGGTTGCAAAAGGACATTAGTACATTACGCAGGTAGTCAATTGTAAATTAGTCTTTGTTAAGTAGACAAGGTCCAGTCCTTGATTTCTTTATGGTCCTAATATTTGCCTTGGAAGTTGCTGTTTATGAAGTTATTGTCACAATGTCACCATGCTGTTTAGAAGGGTGGTCATTGGTGTTGGATTTGCTAATGGGAAGCAGATAATTATGGGGCCATGAGTGAGGGAACATATTGTATTACATTATCTTGTAGGAAACAAAAATTCCTACAGGAAATCATTTATATATATGCTAGCAGCCCGCCCCGACGTCGTCCGGGGGCAATGAGGCTTTAGGGCCAACCGCCTGCCCCGGCCCCCGCCCGGCCCGACATTGTCCGTGTCTCGGAGCCGGAGCCTTACCTCAGCCGCCGTTCTTCAGGGCCAACCGCCTGGCCCGGCCCCGGCTCCCTCCCGCCCCGACATTGTCCGTGTCCCGGAGCCTTACCTGAGCCGCCGCTCCTCCCCGTGCTCCTGACTTCACCGCCACTCCTCGCCACTCGTCACCGCTTCTCCCCGCCTGTCCTCCTCTCCTCCCCGCCTGTCCGCCGCTCAACCCCGCGCTCATGTCCGCCGCTCCTCCTCGTCAGCACGCAAGTCACGGCCAGCGCTACGTCATGGCCGGCGCTACGTCCAGGGGACTATTTTTTTTTATGTTAAATTTTTCAAATAACATTTAATTTTTACTTTATATAGCCTAGGTCCATCTGCACACCCTGACAATTCCAACGATGTATCGGGTGTGTGGATTGGCGCTGTGGTTCCCGAGTTTACCCGCCTCAAAGCTTCAAAGTTCTTCCTGTATTATAGTAGTATAGATAAACACTTATACCCACGTGACACCTGTTCTAAATGACAGATGGCGGGTAAAGTCATTGGACTGTCATATTAGTGTCCTAGAATGTCATGTTCATTTTCTTCTGGAACTCTTACAATAATTATATAAGGGTGTCCCTTAGGAATCCCAGCCTAGACAGTCTCATCGAGAGTTATATCCATCTATCTATAGGAAATCCAGGGGATTATGTCTAGAAACATAATCATATTTAGGAAAAGTCACACAGAGGGCCTCATTATGAGTTTCACAGACTTGGGGCGGGGGGTGAATCGTTGATTCTAGTCAGTATTCTTACACCCAAATCTGGAGATAACTTGTGATTTTCCTCTGAATTAGGGCCAACTGGAGGATCTGGGAATATAAGGTCCAAACCTGCATGTTTTCACCCTTCTGTGGGAAATAATGGGCCAAACTATGCCCCAAATGACCTCCTTCTTTGAGCAGGAGATAAAAGGGCGCGGGTGCTTTTTGAAGGCCCTTGGTGCAGGTGGTAGGTGGCACAGGGTTTGGGGAAGGGTAGAACAGGTTTGAGAAGAGCTGAAAAGAGCCTTTTCTTCTCCGTCTCTACTACAGAAAGATGGTGGAAAGGGAGGTTGGCCCCAGTATATGCCTACAGTCCTTTACGCCTGGCACACGTGTCCAGGTCTGGTCCCTCCAGGTCTGGAATAATCAATTCTTGTCTCTTCATACCTGGTAATTCCAGGCCTGAAGACACCCTCAGTTGGAGTGTCCAGGACCAGTATTCTTACAGTGATATCTCTCTTGTCCACGTGTAATGAGTGTCTGAGGGATGTACGACATTACAACGCATGCTTTTACATCGCATGCTTTTACAACGCGGTTTTTACAACGCATACCATTACAACGCATAGTGCTTTTGGGTGCTGGATAGTGAATAGTTTAATTTACTATTCCAACTCCAGTCCCCGTGGACACTAGGGAAGGTTATTGGATAGTAAATTAACCTATTCCCTATCCTAGAGCGCCCCCCAGCACAATGCATTGTAATGGTTTGCGTTGTAATGGTTGCGATGTAAAGGCACTGCGTGGTAAAATTTGCGTTGTAAGTGATGTTTCCCGTGTCTGAGTAGTCAATATAGTAACCAATGTTCATGAAGCACCAGATATTTAGTTACCCACTCCCAAGTCAGCAATATTGTCTCGTGTGGCAGAGCTTTTCTTGCAAAACATGTCACATACAAGCCAGACATGACTGTATGGAACATGCGTGTGCATGTGACTGGCTTATGGCCCTGGAAAGCGAACTAACTGCTTGAATAGTAATTCTAACAAATTTGTGCTTGATCTCCATATTTTATTTAATACTCCTTTTTGACAGTAGTCACGTTAACAAACAAGAGAACGGAGAACTTTCTTTTCCTGAAAGCTGAAGCACTATCAGGATTGCCTCACTCCTAACACTTCCAGCCTCCCAAACCAAAGCAACATCACTTGTTAGGGGTGGGTAAGAGACACCTGCCAATTGTCCGTTTCCCCAAAGGGGGGAAGATAGGTACATTAACTTTTATGGCATAGGTGATCTATTAAAGAAGTGCGGAACACAATAACATGGATCTGGCGTGAAGGTTCACAATGAGCTTGACCAAGTGAGTATTTAATTTGAAAGCCTGAAGTAATGTGAGTGTTGCACCGTTGGAGTACATTGGAATAAAAAATGTGGGGGACGAGAGTGTGTTCGAAGAGTGGTTGGTATCCAAATTCATTTATTTACTGCAACAAGCACACCCAATGGATACTCCTGGCAAAACCACTTGAGCCCCATACTTACCAAGGCCCATCTTGCAGGTGTATGATAGGTGGTAGTTGCAAGGCACATCACTCCACTGGCCGCCATCATGCCACACAATCACCGCACAATCTTCTCCGGACAGGAAGTAGCTGTCTGGTTGCCCATGATGCCAGTTCTCATAAAGCTACCAAAGCCAGAGAAAAGTCATAATAATTGGAAGATTGTAAAACAAACACAAGTACCACATTTTCTCATTTATTTAATAATCAAGTATGTTACAGTTTTGTTGAGCACTGACCAACCCTATTTAGGATTTGGGAAGATCTAAAATAAATCAAGCCCTGAACACCATAGATTAGTAACTTGTGTGTGCCCACTTTGAAAACTAATCTAAAGCTTTGAACATCAAAAACGAATTTATTTGAACACTACAATGAAATAAATTTAATGTATTCCCGAAGTTTGTCATTATTCAATTTATAAAAGTACAAAACACATACAATACATAAACAAGTAAAAAAAATATATATAAACATATTGATTGGTGTACAAATATAATAAATGTTCAAATCAAATCATTCTGAAAAATAATTTAATACAATAATATATCGAGCATGCGTGGTCTTGGAAAATGCTGCCTAGAGTCTACTTTTATCTAAAAGGGAAGAGGAGTTGGCTTAACGGCTAGGGCGGTCGAACTCGAATCTGGGGAACTTGGTTCGAGTCTCAGCAATGACGCTGAGCATCCTGTGATTCTGCGCAAATCACTTAATCTCCCTGTGCCTATCAAAAATGAATGTGTCCTCATGTAACGCAACTGATGCTCATGTACAGCGCTCTGATACTCGCTGCCGGGTCAAGTTTGCGCTATATAAAACTCTATACAAAAAAAAAAAATCTGGTGCTCTAAGTCAATCAATGAACTAATTGAAACACTGGTCATAACATGATGTTTGAAAAACATATCCTTAGTGTTCCTGGCTCAATTATTCATTGTTCTAGGGTTAAATATAACAACACTTACTTTGGGGTGAAAGAATTATTATATGTAACAGAGCAGTATTAAAAGATTTTAGCAGTATTAGTTTTTATTGAATGCAAGGTCATTTTAAAAAGGGACATTAGGCTAAAGGCACATTTCATTTACTAAGCTGTGTGTTTTTTATATATGCCTTCTGAGCAATATTATGGCAGATTTCTATGTCCCTTTGGTAATGGTACACAAGTTAAAACAACAGGATGCTGCTCAGAGAAACCTACACTAATAGCAACAGAGGATAACAACTGATGATTTGACCATCAATTGTTCTCATTGTCAGAAATGTTCTGCCATCTTCTTGCAGTTTTCCACAAGCTTAAATAAATGGAAACATAAAATTGAGAAAATGTGCACAAAAAATATTATAAGCCATATGGTTTATAATTCTATAATATACTGATTGGTCTCCGATTTCATTATTTTAAAAGACCGGGCAATGAAAATTCTAGAAATCCTTCAGTACAGTCATATCGTCGATGATGAAACTCAATCTATGAAAGCTTGTTTTCAATATGCAAATCATAATGATGCCACAGGCTCTGAAACCTTTGACCCCTCATAAACATGTTTGCTGATATTAATTTAAGAACAGGCAGATTAAAAACGACAGATTTTTGCATCTGTATTATTTTTTCCTTAAAAACATTTTTTTACATTAATGCTGCTCTACCTAAATGGAATGAGGTGAAGGTCTGTTTAGAGAAGCTGGTTTTAATGCTTGATCAGATATCACCCTAAATATTTATAAGACAGAAGCAGACTAACCACAAGGTAACATCCTTGAAAGCATTTAAATCTGGTATCAACAGTTCACACCAGTATATTGACAGATTGCTTTGGGGATTTTATATTTACTTTGCATAACAAATCTAATAAGTAACTAATCTTACATGTAAATGTTTCTGTACATAAAAATATTGAATGCATTACATTGGTTTTGACCCATGAAAGTTTGCCAAACCTCCATTGCACAGTGAAATCTTTATTTTTTTATTTTTTTTATTCAAGTCATTTTTATTGAATAAAGAAAGTGAACATCCATCATAAGATACAAAATTCAGTCACGGCACATAGAAAAAATAAATAAATAAATAAATACATTGCACAGTGAAATCTTGATGTTTTTCTTCCCAAACGATTCTTTACGTGAAATGCAACTAAGACATTTTTGACCATTTTTGAAGTGCCATAATATGACATCAGGAGAAAAAGAAGGTGTGCAATCTTTTTAAAATCCTAAAGATTTGTGTATCAAATTATAATCTTCAAATTAAGTGTTTTGTGGCATGTTAATTGGGTGATTTTAGTATTTGTGCATATATATCTAATCCAATTCCAATGATTATATTAATTAGATAACAAAGGGAGGCTTTTCTGTAAAGGGCAAGTGATGGGAAACCTATGCAGTGCTAAAAAGCAAGAGTAGAAAAATATTCTCAAATAAATTATGACACAAAATTGGAGTCCTACTTACATCAAGGGGCTTTCCAAAACCATCTTTGGTTTGCTGCTACCCGGAGTTTTTGACCACAGCACACACTATCGTTTATAGGGTAAGCAGCTATAAAATACTGTGCTAACGTTCTTATTGAAAAGCACAACTCATAACTCATTATATTCCTGTTCTGCACCGGTCCCCAAAATAATCTTGATGTTTGGAATGTCTCAATGTATTATTGAAGCCAAAAATGTTCAATCAAGATATTATAATCATATAGAAGGTGATGTTCTAATATTTTCCTATTGCTGTAAATTGCAATGTATGTCTTTGTTTGGTCTCTGAGTTGATGAGTCTTGGAAATACTGAAGTACTGTTAATGAGATATAGTTTTTTTTTTATAATGCATATTGCAAGAATTTGCCTGAGGCTTAACAAATTATAAATAAGCATCATAATACTGCATTCAAGATAATACATTCATAGATAACAGTTACCAAGGGGCTTCCATCCGACCACTGAAAATCTCCTTCTATGGTCCTGTCATTCAAACCAATCCACTGATATTCCTTGTATTTGTCTGTGGATAAAAAGCTTGGCATTAGTGCCAACAGTTTGCAGAAACAGTCTTGTTAACAGCAAATAGTGAAGAGTGAAATACATCTAGAAGGATTTCAGAGCTTCAGGCCACTGGGTTTTCTGCAAACACTACATATCAGAAATAGACCCAAGAGAAATGTCGGATCTGTAGCCATAACTCGAAATTCCAGAGAATATTCTGTTATGCCACGCCATGTAATACATGCCATTTATGTCAAAAATGTAGCGCAAGTGAGCCGCAATCAACCAGAATGCGTGTGGGTGCTGTTTGTAACGTTATAGGTTGTTTTACACTATCTTTTAGCGCATAACGCGTCCTCCAGTCCAAAATGGGCGTGAGAACGCAATACATGCTAAAATAGAGCATGAAATGGTGGTTTTGTATTTCATGTAATTACGCATAATTTTGCGTGATTACGCAAAAGCTTGTCGCAAACTGTATTTCTTTTACAGTGATTTCTTTGTTAGTGGGGCTACAGTATATGCCACCTGGAACCACTTAGAAGGTTAATGCTTGATCTAGTTGTTAGTTGGAAATGGGGTTGGAAGTATGTGAGCAGTGTTTTTATTATTTCACCTACAATGAAGAGGTGCATAGCTCACAAAGTTTCAATATATGTCATTTAATTGGTGGAATCTTGAAGGTGAATGGTGATAGGCATTCTATCTTGGCACACGAGCCACAGACCTATCTCCTTTTTGAATCCTATGTATGGGCTTCACTTTAACAAATCCAACTCTTCCTTCATGCCTTCCCAGCGGCATGCCTTTGCAAATGGAGGAGGATACACATGCAGAATGTGCTCACAAGCAAAGCGTATCTGAGAGCAACCTATTTTTTAAAACCCGTACCGTCGGATGTGCAAATTAACAGCAGCGTAAATTGGGCTTGATTCCAAGTTTGGCAGCTAAAAATGGGGAATAACTTCTCAACAGTACACAGTTTTCCTCTTTCCAAAGTGTGTAAACCGTGCATGTGGTTGTTTGCGTCATTGATTAATCTGGACATGGAATGTTCTGGGATCATTTCTCTTGACCAACCGGATCTAAGGTAGGGTTGAAAACCAAAGAGGGTCCTGCCATAACTCAACGTTAGCGAAACTCTGCTAGTAAGACGACGTTAAACCGAAGGTGCTAACAATTACTCTAATCCAATAGCATCCAACATCATCAATCTATACCTTCTATACATACAATCAAACAGTTATGAGCTATGTTGATATGAGGTCTGATAAAAGATACAATGATCTAGACTTGCTTCTCATCCATCTGATGGGCCAATTGACACATAAATGCAGCCTATGGAATTCATTTAGTAAGTAAGTCACCATTCCTTCTGGGGCAGACTGAAATGCAAATTCTCTGATGGGCAGCCTGAGGCTGGTGATTGTCTTAGCCTGCCCTCAAACAGCCAACTTCTAAGTATGCCTTTGAAATCTTGTTACTAGGAAAGGAAGGTCCTGAGTCAGGGCTATCCCCCCATGAGAAGCTTCTAAACATACATTACAGCTCTGCACTCTGTTCCTTACTGTTGATGAAGTTCTGCTCCTCAGGTGTGTTGATGCTCGCCAGGTGACCGCCAACATCCCGGCAGTTGGTCTCAGCGTCCTCCCAGCTTCTTCGAGTCAGGAAGTGCCGGTAGCAGTAGCCCTGGAATTTATCCCAGCCTTGACTGCACTCCTCCCTACCTACACAAGGGGCGCAATCAGCACAAAGGCAGACATTTTGAAAGTGAAGTCACTGAGGCACAGCAAAGAAACAATGAGAGTCAAAAAGTTGGCATTTATATTTTAATAAATCAAGGACGGTGGTATTAGCCAATTAAAGGGGCCATCCGGTGAACGATGTCTCAATGTGCCTCAAAATCCAAGCAAACGTCATCAATAAAGGAACATTCTAGAATGCTTATTATTGGTCATTGTTGGGGATACAGGACTAGATGGTCCCTTTAAAAAATATTATCCAACTCACAGCGAGACCCTTTGTGGGTATATCAGTGCTATACGATTACGGCAATCGACAAAATAGAATATGTTTTAATGCCATATCTGTAAATTGGAAATCTAGTCACGGAAGTGGTTAATACTGTGTATTGTACTGGGTCAATGAAATCAAATATACATATAATAGCTTTTGAGCCCAAATAAGCACCCACAAAAGAACCACTGCCAGCAATAGACATAAATGATAGTCATATAGATATATATCACCCTTTCCCACGCTTCATATAAGAACCCATGTGAGAAATGTACAGCCGTCAACTGTACATATATATTACAAAGTCAGCGATAGCAGGACTATAGCAATGCAGTTATCGTTAAGTAACAATTTACATAGGAAATGCAATTTTAGGGTTCAATAATGGCTCAGATCCACCCCAATCAACCAAGATTTGGCAGACACTTTTACTCCCTTAATTCACTTTGTTTCAAATTTAATCTAGATTTCTCAACAGTCGCAGACTGTGCAGGAAAGAATGGTGGGGCGGGTGGTTCGGGTGGTTCGGGGTTGGGGGCGATAGTCGACAAATGACGGATTTATTTATTTTATTTTCCCTATTCTGTTGTCTGTCGACTTCCCCACCCCCGCCTCATGGCGCTTACCTGCACCGGCCACAACTGTTTCTCAAGTGGGAGTTACTTGGTGACTCATTTTCATTCCAGTAGATGATGAAGAATTTCAAAAGGAATGCAAAAACTGCTGGACGGACTTACAGCACACATGGAATGAGAATAGTAATTTAATTAGAGTAGGTTCGCGTTTTGGTTTATTATAAATATGTTCAGTATGTTTTTTAAGGATGATGTATTTCAAAGATGGGACAGCTAGAGACAAAGGTTTAGTTTTAAGTATGGTCCAACAATTGTGATCCCACACTTGTTCAAAGGTCCAAGGGTCTGTAATGGAAAATAATATATTAAAATATGATAGATCCATATGATTTGTCTCCCATCAGCCACTGCAGAAAATTGGACTTCATAAGAGGCTGCAAGACTCAACATTTTGATTCACTGAGAGCAACAAGAAAATGTGATGGTGCCGCCATCACTAGAGGAAAAGGAGAGACAATGAACCGTCAATTCTGCAGACCAAGAAAGTTGATGTTGGAAAGGGACACAACCCATCCTTGGTGAAGAGCCGGGGGGGGGGTATTAATAGGACAATTTCTGCTCTTACAATTGAATACAAATATTTTCAATTGAGTCTGGTGGCACTTCGAGACTACAGGTGCCACTATGAAGTCAGGAAGGCATATTGAAATGAAAGTCACCCACTCCCAAGAAATATTACTGACACAATAAAAGGAAATTCTTGTGAACCTGGAAATATGAGCAAAGGGAGGGGGAAAACGTATGGGAACTATTCAAGGGAAAGGCCCAGCTCTTGTGAGAACTTTGAGAGCACCTGATCTGAGTAATAGCAAATGGAGCACATTTAATTTTGAGGCCTATGAATTAAAGAAACAGAATGCCTCAGTGCCACAATGTACACTACAGGCGGGGTTATTCGACTCTGGAAGAGAATTCTGTGCACAACTAAAGATTCTGCAAAGTGGCAGTGAGGAAGTAGTGTGTGTCTTCAATCATGTACCACTCCCAGAATTCACTACCAATGCCCAAAGTCTGTGTCACATGACTGCACACAGAAGGTTTCAGGGTTATGCGCATTGGGCTAAAGGCGAGCCCGAAGGCCACAGCCTATGCCTTGGACCCAAAGGGCACAAGTGAAGTCTGAGCGCAGCGGGCTCTGCCGGAAATGGGTTGGGAACCGGAAATGGCTGAATGTACCCAGAGCCTTATCTACATGGTTGAAAGCTGCACCCATTGGTTTCTCGATAATGAGGCCTATTTGCTGAGTGCAGGGCATGACTGAAGGCCATTCTCAAAACCCACTTCCAACCACTTACAAAAGCCATGTGCAGGGCTTCTGACTCATGGGTACTGTCTGTAGGGATTTTGTGTAAATGTCCATCTCTTAAGCCCATAACCAAATGTGCACGTGAAACGGGTACTGGTTAGGCATGTGCAAACTTATATTACAGATGTGAAATTTGCAAATGTCACAAAATTGCAGAGTATTTTGCTGACACAAGTTTTTGCATGATTTTTGTCGGTGGCAGACTGGTTCATTCTCAAACCAGTCTCCTGACTTTTTAACTCGAGGTTTATGCGCACATTTAATTTTCACATGAGATACTGGCAATTGAATTTGAATACATTTCACAAAATTCCACGGAATTGAGGTGACTCAATAATATGTGGGTGCAGGCCATGTTGAAATGCCATGCCATGTGTTATACTTTGATCTCCTTTTCTTGCTGCTCAGCCTGTACGAATGTGTACTGGAATGTTAGAATGATGATGTGAGAGCAGAATGTTGGTGTTCCTGGTTGTGAGAGAAAAGCCAGTTGGAGACTGAGGGCTGAGCAGCAAAGAACCTGCTCCTGGTGTTCCATCTCAGCTTGAATAAACCTCTACATGAAACTTACCTCATGACTACGTCTGGAGTTCCTACCATTCATCTTTATTACACCATGCATCCAAATCCCACGTTATATGACCTTAGTCCACACACATGGGGTTCTGGAGCTCAAGGAATAACAAGCACAACTGCATGCTGCAAAGGTCAAAGGTTATTGGCAACTGATTTTGTGGACACAATAACTGCGTGAAGAGTGTGACACACTGCCATGCCCTTTACCCAGAACCTGATGCAAACAGCTGGGTGCAGGGCATGGTAGGAAACAATGCCTTTTCCCATTGCCACTGACCATGGCCAAACATCCTAATCAATGGGTTCTTGAAGGCGATGACTGGGCACCAATCATGGTCGAAGTCCATGTCATGCACCTAGATTCTGCTGCTCAGGTCTAAAGGCCACACACACCGAGTGCCATGGTCAGATTGGTTGGGCGCAGTGAATGGCTCAGGGCCAATCCATACACCCAAAGGATGCTGGACAATGCCGAGGGAATGCAATATGGAATCTAGGGGCGGCATACCTGGGATCAGGGCATGGACTGTGACCTGTGCCCAGAGTGGATTCCTAATGGCCGCAAATGGCGCCGTGGGTTCATTAATAATAGAAGCTGGGCATGGAGTTGAAATGAAAAAACTAAAATATTCTCAGTTTAGAAAAAGAAATAACATATATATGATCAAGGCCGCATGTCGGGCGGCCGAAACGCGTCATTTGGGCATTTGATGCTCTAAATAAACATCATTAAGCAACAAGCCTTGCCTACGGAGTCTGTTTCCCGGTACTGCGCCGCTCCTTTGGAAGGTTGCACCACTGGGATCCTGGTGTGACATATATATATATATATATATATATATATATATATATATATATATATATATATATATATATATATATATATATATATATATATTCCCTCTCGCTTTGCCTTGTCGCAGGGGGAGCTCTGTTACGCTGGTGCCATCTACGGGGTCAAGGCAGTCTCCCGTTCGTATTAAGACACAAAAAGTTCCAAAATTGATGGCACTCCACTCGGGGACGATTTTGCAAGTTTATTTTATTTTTCTCAATTGTTGAAATAAAATAAACTTGCAAAATCGTCCCCGAGTGGAGTGCCATCAATTTTGGAACTTTTTGTGTCTTTATATATATATATATATATATATATATATATATATATATATATATATATATGAAAGCATTTTCAATTTAGAAAATGAAATAACATATATATAGAAGAAAGAAAAAGTGCTACCTTTTACCTTGCAATCAGCTCTAAATCGAGCCATGGATTATCTTTTAGTGTGGTGTAACACTTCATGCAGTACGGAGTGACAGGCTGGTGCCAGATATTTCTATTTCTCCTTGTCTAAGACTTCTTCAGGGTCATGACCCTATTGTGAATGCAGAAAGCAGCAGCAGATGTTGGTGTCTCCTGATGTTGCAGGTTGTATTGTCCCTTCATAGATCCATGGTTGGCTTTCAGATACTTTCTCTTGCTATGTGTCCCAAATTGGTAGATGCAGGTGCAAATGGTAAAATACAATTTCCTAACATAGAGGCTCAATTACAAGTGACCCAGTAATCAATACATCAATAAGTGTGGTAATACCAAGCAGAGCATTATGACACCAATGGAATTTCTGTGCCTTTATCTGGCCTTGCAAGCTTCAAATCAGGAATGGGGAGTAACATAGCAACATTCATAATACCCCATTGACCTCTGAATGCTTTCCCCAAATCTGCAGGAAATGGGAATATTGGCCCACATGTAATCAGACAGTACTTTATTTTAAGTGGATTTATGTTTCTCCCCATAGATAGAATACTAAAAGAAATTCTGCAGTATTGCCTGTGGCGATTTTGATGTTTGATCGCCTGCTAACATCTCATGTTTAACAATTTGTAGATCACCTCCATAATTTCCCTAATGTGTTGGCACTTAATGCAGCCTCTTCAGTGGATGAAGAACATCTTGCTGAGGCAACCCCAACATCCTAAAAATGCAAAAATGTCCACTTTGTTTATACTCTGTACATACAACCTCTCCTCAGCAGCAGTACCAGAAGTTCTGCAGCAGATTGTGTGCACTGCTTTTTCAGAATTGCAGTGCAACGTTATAACACAATGAAAAGGGCCTATTTTGTATGTTACTGTACCTTTAAAATATGAACTAGAAACTCAAGAAGCATTCATACCACTATTACAGATGGGTCTTCAGCCTCTAGACAAGCAGATTTGTGGGTTGTAGTCAAGGACTACACAATTAATTATTGAGTTTCTTAAGAAATGTATGGATTTGGGTACATAAGGGACTGGAATTTTTTATAGGACATCGAAAACCAATAAAAAACATTCTGAGGCACACAAATACAGCTTTAATTTCATGCAATCCGCCCCTCAATCAAGGAAGTCTGTGATAAAAAAAAAGAGAAGTCCCACCCCCATTCTGCATAGCTCATTGGCATCTGAGTATGATTTTTGGCAAAGTAAACTGCCTTATTTACCTGCTTTATGTGCCATTTGACGATCATAAGTCTTTAATTTCCTCAAAGAGATATATTTTTCAAGAATTGCAATGATTTTTTGGGATTGCCACCAGTAATTCAGAAAAGTCCATGATTGGCCAATAGGAAACCTTTACCCTGACACTAAGCACGCTACATGTGTTCTGGTTAGCTTCTAGGAATAGTATAACAGGGAAAATTGGGAACTTTTTTGTTAACTCATACAGTCGTAACTGCTTTTCAAACATATTCTGCACAGTTTTAACCTGACTGACTGCTTAAATCTTTAAATCTTCAGTTTGAAAAAGGTGCTTTCTTTGGCCCCTAAGTACAAACTCTACTTTTGCACATTTAAAATAATCGATTAGAAAATACTCAGATTCCTTCACAAAAAAACATCCTTTAGATCAATTGAGACTCTTTCCTAGCATGAGGCCACACCTTTCAAGAACAAACCCTCTCTCTCAACTAAGGTAATAGGTACTGGTCTAATGAATGGTAATCTGCAGCAGTTAAAACATGTTTTCAGGGAAATATGGATGGCAAAATGTACCCCCCTGGCAGATCTGGCTACAGAATACAATGCATCTCATAATTTCTTGGAACATCATAAGTTAAAAGTGATATTGACGAAAGAGTGGCAGGCACTGACTGCGCGCTTCTAAAATTATATTGGACACTTTGGACCCAATGATTTAGGGTCTGATTGTAAATTTGACGGACAGGACTCCGTCCATCATGGTGGTGGAGGACCTTACCTCTGTCAAATTTAGAGCAGTCATTTCTACCCCGTGAAGGGAACGGCTGCCACTGCAGTTCCTTCTGGGTACAAAACGTTTGGTGGACAGCTGATGTCAGTTTTGATGGCCAGTCACCGAACTTCTAACTTTTTTGGTTTTTCAAATGTAAAATCTTAAAGTGGGAGTCTGTTTTTGATAAACAAAAAAAAACTGATGACTCCTTTTCTCCAAGTCATTATTGTACTTTTCTGTCCTCCACTGCCAGGTTTTTTCTTGTGGTGATTGGCAAGTACAATAAACCATACACCCCTAAATAGGGCAGAAAGTGTAATACTTCCTCTGATGGTCACTGATCTGTCAGGCCATTGGAGGAAGTTTTCAGTCGACTGAGCCAACTGGGGCTCCGATGATGGAAAACTTACGATCAGCCCATCTCTAACACTTTCGCCGTGGTGCTAATTCCGCAGCGGCGTGGGCAGGGATAGGCGGTGGGCGTGGTGCTCCCGTACTTATGACGGCTCCACGCAGTCATGAGTCACGGGCGGCGTGTGCTCATGGCGGTGCGGAGATGGCATGACCCCGCCCACTCGCTAATTCGCCCGCACAGGCGGGGAATTAGTGCCACGTGGGCGGAGCGGCAGTTGCATGACGGCTCCACACCGTCATGAGCACACGCCGCCCGTGACTCATGACGGGCTGGAGCCATCATGAGCACGGAAAGGGCTAAATGAGGCAGGCGGGCTAAGAGTTTTCCAGACAGGGCTCTCCGTCATGTTTGCAAAAAAGTAATGAAAAGAAAAAGAAAGAAAGATAGCAAAATGAAATAGATACCGAGAGAAACAAAGAAACACAAATAACATAAAGACGAACAAAGAAAGGGAAGGTTTGTCTTTAAGAGGACAGTGAAAGAATGTTGCCACCCATATTTCCTGTCACTGAAGGCACATTCACAGCTCCAACTGAGAGGTGTAAGTAAGGTAAGGAATCTGCCATCTGGATGAACTGAGTGTGATTATCATGCATTAGCTATAGATGTAATCAAGATAAGGTGGCTTTTACTGTCATCCTACAAGGAGATCTTAGGTAAATAAATAGATCAAGGCAAAGATTAATTTTAAAATTAAAGAAATAAAAAAACAGAACTGCAATACATAATGGCTGAACACGAAGACTGCAGGCTCTGAATAGTTGCTCAAATAGATAGATTCAACTTAGACAAGCTACCCAGAAAAAATTACTTTCGTCTAAGGGTTTTCTTTTTATATAACTCTTTTTATTTTTTGTAGACAAACAGAATATAAACATTGGCAGATAACATGTGTCCTAAGAGTTTGCAGCATGGGTACAATGTGCTACAAGACTCAAGATGATGTCTAGATATTGCTTCCCTAGGTTTTAATACACAGTGCCCAGTGATGGGCACATATCATATAACGTTCAACTGAGCATGCCTCAGGAAAGCCCAGCTGCAATAGTTGAGCACTTAAATAATGATCTTGGAGTATATGATAACTGAGAGGTTCTAACCTGCTAAAACCTCCCCCCAATTCTTGGATCTACGCTGTGAGTGAGTTTGACTCACTGGGCCTCACTCCCTTAAAGCTGATGTAAGATACTTTTAAGGGCTACCCGCCATTGCCCACCTTTTATAATATTGTCCACTCCTGCACAGCTGGGGCAAGCGGCTCTCTACTGATTACACAAAAACATGTGTGACCACACATGTACATATGTGCTGGCTGAACAATTGAGACTGCTCTCATACTCAGCCCGGTATCTGGGAACAGGCACCATGTAGCAAATTGAACATTAAATAAATTGGTTATGGCCTGGGAGGCCTGATAACTTAATTAAGCATCCAAAATGAAGTACCCCTGTTTCTTGTTGACTAGAGTGTGGATCTGTGGTGTTTTACTGTAAGTCTGTGGTGCTTTACTGTATTCATACTCTAGGTGAAACCTACACTATAATAGAGTACAGTATTCTTTTGAGCCCACCCTTAGTGAGATTCAGCCTCTGAACTATTCTGCTAGGCGAAGTGGATGTATGACGTTTCAACGCATTTACAACGCATGCCATTAAGACGCAGGTTTTACAACGCAAGTCGTTACAACGACTTGCGTTGGGGGGCGCTGGATAGTGAATAGTTTAATTTACTATTCCAACTCCAGTCCCCGTGGATTGTAGGGAAGGTGTTGGATAGTAATTAAACTATTCCCTATCCTAGAGCGCCCCCAGCGCAATGCGTTGTAATAACTTGTGTTGTAAAAGTTGCGTCGTAATGGTAGTGCGTTGTAAAAGTTGCATTGTAAAGAATGTTCCCCTCCTTCTCTCATGAGCGAGAGCAGGTGGGAGATAAGTCTGCATAGGCTGGTTAGCTGCCAGTTCACTTACAAGCCCGGGCGTGCCTTTCTAACAGGTACAAAAGGAGACCGCCACACCTGTGGGAGCACCTCTCCCATAGGGCCCCCTTTTGAGGTTTTAGAGGGAAGAAACCATTTTGCAGTGGCATTTATAGGCAAAAATAGGAGCCAATAAATGTGATTTTTCACATTGAACAAAAGCCCTTTGCTTTAAAATACTAATTGTGTACAATGTTCAGAAAGGGATGCTTTTGTGGTGTCTGAGATGTTTCTTATTTCAGTAGCATTCGGAATCACTTTTCATACGAATGATCAAAGATATTTGGATTATTTTGTAACCCTTGTTGTTTGGACCTTGAGTATCTGCAGCCTGGATCTGCCAGCTTGGTATCTGTATTGTTTTAGACAAATGATCTGCAGACACACAAGAGAGAGTACCTGTTGCAACGGTCCGTCCTTGGAACACGGCGACCGGGAATACTCAGAGGAGGGATTCTAAACTACAGTGCACTACTTACGCAAGATAAACAGAACGAATAATACTGCAGCCTTTAGCTTGTTTTGGATCCCCTCCCGGTATAAGCTAGACACTAACACGTGTTTAGTCTCTTTGTGTAGTTTTCAATGCGCCTCAGCGAGCGCCCACTTCCGAATAAAGTGATCATATTCCGAACCCGGAATTAAGTTTCTTTGGATCTTTTAAACTTTGACTACCCATCAATCCTCAGACAGGACTCAACGCTCGACTATACCAACATCTGGCATCGACCCATAGATGCCTGGGTCTATTTACCAGCCCTGAAGAGTCGTGTTGACTCCACTTCTGAACACGACGAAACACGTGTCGGCTGAATGTGGATCCAATAAACATCCTTGGAAATTTTGAAAATATAAGATCTGCTGTTGCTTTCTACTTTATTGTGATTACTGTTTACATGTTGTTTACACTGCCTTGTGGTTGCGAGAGCATTGCTTCCTTTTGTCTATGAAGGTCTTTTGATTTTCTCTGAACGGTTAGGGTTAGTCCGTTCGCTCTTTACGCACCACCCCACAGACACCAATTTTCCTACGAAACGTAACGTTTACCATAGGTAGAGCGCCTTCTATCTGCACTTAATATAACCCCTCCAGCTGTCTCCTTGTCTGCTATCTTATCAGCCTGCCTGATTGTTGCTCATCAACGACTAAGGTCCTAAACCTAACTTAAAAGGAAATGTACTTCAATGCAAGTACATGTATGTTTGGAGTACACTTCTGACTGTTTGGAATTTACAAAGGATCACAGGTACACTTCAGAGTATTATCATAATCACGGTTTTCCTATGGT
This sequence comes from Lissotriton helveticus, assembly GCF_964261635.1. Lineage (NCBI taxonomy): Eukaryota > Metazoa > Chordata > Amphibia > Caudata > Salamandridae > Lissotriton > Lissotriton helveticus. The sequence goes on from NC_136073.1 coordinate 824,513,571, forward strand.
GGTTCTGGAAATTTTTAGTGAACTGATGTTTCTCCCATGCAAACACATTTTTGCATATTTAAATAGAGCAAATGAACCACTCTATTTAAACTCTTTAATTAATTTTGTTAACTGAGTTATTAATAATGATGGCAATAGTTATTTTAATCTTTGTGTGTTCTAATTCAGAGTTTAGGCATTGCTGTGCAATTTCACTAACAGATGTGAGATTCTTTGGTTGGCTTGTCTGAGCACCAACGCCCTTACCCACATGACCACAAGTCAGTGGGAGAGGTGAGAGATTTCTGTAATTTTCTTTTCTTCTTAAAAGGTACCAGTTCCACGTTGGGGCTCAAGAAATCTACTGGGTGTGACCCTAATAATTTTGGAGAACACAACAATGCCTTAGTTAATGTTGTAAATTGAAATAAACAAAAATATAAACAAAGTTGCAAGTTAACCCGTTCCATGTGTCAGACGGCCCCCAGCCGTCTGACATCACGGTGGGCGTGTGCGTCGGACGGCTGGGGGGGCGTCTGATTTCCACAAGAATAAAATCCACCCGCACCGCGGTGAAATTTGCACCGCAGTAAACGTATTAAACACTTGTAGTAAATTGAAAGCATTGAATAAAGATTTGTAGCGTACTTTAGGAAACCACCTAGGGATTCAACGGATCACCAGTATTTATACCATGCCACTCCCTCTGGTCATCCACATTTGTGTAGTTTACTGTTGTAAGAAATAAATATTATTATCCTATTCCAGTAACATGCTGTAAGGGGGTTTCTCTTTCAAATTGATTCCATCCAAGCCACAGAACTGCCTGTGTTTCACATCAGCTTTAATAAGATCCTCAGTTGTTTGACTCAGAACAAGACGTTCATAAAGACGTTTGAAGCACAGTCTTCAAGCTCACGGAAAATGAAATTAGATTACCTCTCCGGATGCCCTGCAGTCCTTCTTCCATGCAGCTCAACTCTGCTTGCTTTTTTGTGTCAGCTCATGTTCTTTCTGAACTTCAGCCAAATGCCTCACCTCTGATCTTGGCATCATCATGTAGACCTCCTGTACTATCCCAAATGATGACCTATTTAGAGTCAGAGACATTCAATTCTTCCTACGACTATTTATGCCAGATCAGCAGATGACCTGAGGCAAAAATAGGATCATTAGCGGCAAGTCAATTCTGTAGACGTCAAAGCGCGCACCAAGTACGGGCTGATCGATGGCTGCAAGCAGGAGGCTGGCAGCGGCGTTGATGCTGAACCAGCAAAGGAAGGATCGCTGCTACAAGAAGACATTAATTTCAATTTGGGTCCACTACAGTGGTCAATTTAAAAATGCAAAGCATGCATAACAACGGTTTCTGTAATGAACCATCAGGATCAGCCGGATGTATGACGTTTCAACGCATGCTTTTACCACGCATGCCTTTACAACGCAGGTTTTACAACGCAAGTCGTTACAACGACTTGCGTTGGGGGGCGCTGGATAGTGAATAGTTTAATTTACTATTCCAACTCCAGTCCCCGTGGATAGTAGGGAAGGTGTTGGATAGTAAATTAAACTATTCCCTATCCTAGAGCGCCCCCCAGCGCAATGCGTTGTAATAACTTGCGTTGTAAAAGTTGCGTCGTAATGGTAGTGCATTGTAAAAGTTGCGTTGTAAAGGATGTTCCCCGGATCAGCCGTACCTGCTCTCCCTAAATTACATTGCTGTCCTGTTGCAAAGAGCAAAGTCTCCAACACGCAGGTGAGTAAAGACCCAAGGATCTTTTTCAGCTCTTGTCACATGTTCTTGCAGACCATGTCCCCTCCAGTCACCTGCCATGGTATCATCCATGGACAACTGCGGTAAACGAATCCATGTCACGATCACTTCTTCCTCCGTCTTCCTCAGAAGTTCTTGTCCCCTCAATTCTTAAGTAAAAGAAAAGGAGGGTGTTCTTCCTCTTAGCAGGAAAGCCTAACCCACGTATGGCGAATAAGTACATTTTGAATCTGCGTAACCACATTTTCTGCTGCGCGAGTCAAGGACTCTTGGTGGGGTAGCTCTGTGCCTAATGACACTGTCATGATTTGTCTACATGTCACGGTAAGCTTAGGATTTAAATAAGAGTCCGCACATTGTGATAAATTAGAATTGAGTTAAAATTGGGATTGCTCTTAAGGCATTTAGTGGATTTTCTTGAGGGGTGCCGGAATAGCTGTTTTTTTAAATAGTGATCACTGTATGTTGTTTTAACGTGTCTAACCACGAAAGTGCATCAAATGTTAATGAATCAGATGTTCACGTGGATGTGTTTCTATGCAACTTTTTGATTGTGATACCATGACCGTAAACTACATTGGCATATAGCGCTCAAAGATATGTATTTGTTTATACTTGTAGATGTCCCTGACGAAGGGACGGTTCCTCCAGAAATGCATTGGTCTATTGGCAATAAATCGTGACATGGAATGAACCCCATGCTTCTGAATGCTTTTTGGAATACGGAAATAACACATTGAATACAATGAATCGAATAAAAAGAAAAAAGTTATGGTGAAATTGCAAGGAGTAAAGTTTTACAGTAAAGAAGAATGAAACAAAATTTGATTAATTGGATTTAATCCAGCACCTGGCTGTTCAGCTTTTGTGACTCCGAAATTGGGTCCACCGTACTTGTACCTAATGACACTGTGCCATGTGTAATACCTTACAGTCTGTGACCCTGCAAATACACCATGAATGAACAACTCACCTGGAGCTCCACTCGATCGTTATCGGTGAAGTAAGCTTTAGTTGATCCACTTATTGCACCATAAGATGATCCACATCCTATGAATGGACACAATGCCACAGGCTGAAAGTCCAGCTTGGGATCAAACCCCTACATAAAAAACTGGGTGCAGAGCAGAAGAACCACGTGCACCACCAAGGTGACCAACACTCTTATGCGGAGAAGCCAGTACATGCTCAGGACTACTCATCCTTAACAAAATAGTTCCCTGCTGCTGTGAAGGAAGATTCCAAAACACAGGTAAGTGAACCTGCTGCAAGGTGAAAATATTATGTGGTACGGCAGGGGTGACTTACCATGTAACATGTAATATTAGCATAATGCACAAAGATGGACCCCAGGTACTGTCTCAGTATACCTTCTCTCACTTGGTAGAGTGGCAAAGAGCAGACAGGCTACTTAGAGGAACATGTGTAAGGCATTTCACATCACCAACATGGACAATAAGTAATTGACATGACTCGAGGGAAATCTGACACCAACTTATAAAAAGCTTATATAAAAGCTCTGATTTGTATATATTTTTAGACACCAAAACAAAATCTATATATACAGTATAAATGGAGTTGTCAATTTTAAAACATTAAATAAATCAGTACTTTTCAATGTGAAAACATTAACGTTGAGGTAAATGGGAAAAATACAAGGTCTTGTGAGTCCCTAAACCAGTTCACACCAGTTAGCACAATTTTACCTGGCTCAGTGGTGCGGGGTGCAGAGGTTTACTTTAGCTGTCAAACGGAGCTGTCAACCAGGCTCGCAGTATTGGAATGGTTACCTTAGCAAAATGGTACTTTCGGGGCAAGTTGAGCAAAACCTTTTGGAAACAAAACAAGGAGCTGACTCTGGACCAGGAGTCTCCAGGCAGATCCAATCTATCTCACTTGGGGGACTCGGTGCAGAGGTGCTCTTAACTATACCTGGTGCTGAACTGGATCCGTGGCCAGAGGAGCTGGTAGGCATGCCAAGAGAGGGTGAAAACAGATGCAAAATCTTTGCGATGAAGCTACAGGGGTGGTTGGTCATTCATGCAGGTGATTCTCTTTTGAAGCATTGAGTAAAGCAGGTTGTAGACGGACTGACCACCAACAAGCCTTGGTACCTGATTGCACTCACTGGACAAGGGGAATGCTATAGAAAACTGAGCCTTTTTGAGGACATGGACTACAGTTCCTGGAAGCTTCTTGCCAAAGGACTTTTATTTGCCACACCAGACTGCTTGGGGAACAGGGCTTCAGGATCGTGGACTTTGCAGAACTTATTGGAACTCGCCTCTTACCTTGGTTGAGTCAAAATCCAGTGGGTGCAGGGTGACTGCCACAGGAAACATCCATTACAACGCAGTCATTACAACGACCTACCTTTACAATGCAACTGCCTTTACATCGCATGCCATTACAATGCATGTCACTACAACGCATGTTATTACAACGCATACCATTACAACGCATTATAAGGTAAGTAATGGAGATTTTGTTTAGTATTAGGGTGGGTAAGAGTTTTGGGTTACATGGGAATAGTAATTTTTACCCCTACACTATTCAACACTTTCCCTACTGTTGCACTCACTGGAGTGGGAATAGTATTGTTTACCCCTACACTATCCAACACTTAGTAATTTGTACCCCTACACTATCCAACACTTACCCTACCGTTGCCCTAAAAGTATTATGCGTTGTAATAGTATGCGTTGTAATTGTATGCGATGTAATGGAGTGCGTTGTAATGGTAGTTTTAAAAAATGCGTTGTAATGCCATGCATTGTAAAATCATGCGATGTAATAGTAGTTGTGATGTAAAGACTGCATTGTAAAAGCATGCATTGAAACATCATATATTCGGCTGCCACAGCTGCAGAGCTTAGTGCCTCTCTTCGTGGAGTCCTACCTTGTCATGGATACTGGGTTCTTCTTGGTATCACATTGAATCTGAGGTTCTGGTGTCCGGGGTGCCTTTTAAATCCTTGATTTACGGGGTGTTTGTGGAGGTGGAACAGCCAATAAGTATGTAGTCCTGTGGCTAATTCGTCACAGTGGTGATGACATCCTGTGGGTGTATGTCACTAAAACTACTCAGAAAAAAACCATCTTTGACTGTACACCTCAGCTGCAACACCCTAGAGGTGTGATCAGCCTTGTGAGGTGGGTGTCTTCTGCATAGCAAATTTCCTGCCTGTCAATGTAAAACAGTGCCTTGGGCAGGGGGAGGCTTTGCCTCAAGTGGGGGACAAGTTACGGTCTAATCACTAGCCATCCTGTGTAGGTGGAGGTGGCACCTCCTGCTCACTCGGGTCTTTGTCTCTGACCTCTCGGAGTGGCACACACTCCGGGGCATAAGGTTAGACTTCTGTCTTAGGGGCAAACCGGTCAAGGCACGAGAACACTGGCTGTACACAGTCTAAAGTGCCATCTAGGTACATGCTGGTTGATCCTCTGTGCTGGGCCTGGTTAGGATGACTCAGCACACTTTCAGATCAATTACCACAGCATCTAAAAGCAAAAAGTGGAGGGATGACCAACCGAAAAGGGCACTATACAACAGAGCCACACAAGAAATTATTAAAGATCAAGACAACACCTTCAACCACTCAAACTGCTCCAACAGCATGCTTTGAAATTCCTCCTTAGCAGCACAAGCCACATGAATACATCACGTGCACAGCACACTGACACACACAAACATTCACATGAACATACAGAACAGAGCAGGATGGCACAACTCCTTGAGTGGTATGGTAAGGGCTGTACTCTAGTTTAAAGTAGCCACAATTGTGCACAAACCTCTCAATAGGTTGTTCACTATCAAACACCTTTACTTGCCCACTTCAGACAGGAACATTTGCTAATTCATTAAGAAGGGAATAGGTTTGTCTCTTACTGCTCTAGAGCAGTTAGAAGAGCCCCGTTTATGAGTAATCAGAACCCCTATCTAGACCCAAGCCCTATAGCTTTGTTACATTTACTTATTTCCACTGTAGGTCCAAGATTTAGGAGAACTGATCAATATGTCCCTAAAATCTGGTTCGGTGGTCTGGAATATAACGCCGTGTGTCGAAACCCCCTGTTAAAAAGCAAAGACGTTTCTGCAAACTGGGGATCCATATGTCTTGTAAGGGTAGTCTCTAGCGAGCTTGAATAATTCATTGGATAAAGTCTGGATTCTCTGGTGATCTGTGTTCCTCTCTGCTCAATCCCCCAGACATCTGAGATGATCGCCATGAGTAAATGCATAATGCAAAATGTATCTACGTACCCTCTATCCCTTATGTACCCAGCACCCCGCCACCTTCTACCCTATTGTACACTTTTGAGACTATCGCCTCGAGTAATATGTATAATGTACATACCTACCCTCTATCCCTTATGTACCCAGCACCCCGCCCTTCCTATATTCTTGTGTACTTTTGTTGACTTCAAACCTATTGTATACTGTTTTGTTCCTGTGAAGCGCTCTGATACCCTAATGGGTCAAGTCCGCGCTCTATAAACCACTAAAATAAATAAATAAAAAATAAAAATGTAATAACATCTGTTATATACAAAAGGTAGGAAAATTGTTAGATAGGTCAACAATTGAAGTCACTATAGAAACGCTTATAGTACAATGGAAGTTCCAAGGTAGGTGATATATTGACAGGGGTTTGAAACAACTACAGTTCCCATACGTATTCCCATTCCATGATTTGCTTTCTCATGTAGAAAGCTCTAGTACTTCGCTTCTTCTCATAAGAATATGTTTCCTACAGGAAAAAAGAGACTTTGGTTTATTATTTAAAATTCCACCCAAAGAGAAAATCCCCATTGTATCCTATCTCACTGTTGGTGTGCAATTTCTTTAAAATAAAATGTCATGCATTGACAACATTTAAATAATGGCCTTTTAGAACTCATATTTAAAAAATAAACCAAAGTCTGGCAAGACTTCCTTAGAGTTCTTAGCATTTTGACTCATACTACACCCTCCAAGCATTTTTCATGTGACTCATGAAAGAAGAAAAATACAATTAAGAACAACAGTGACTCCCATGCCCCATACTCACTTGCTTCACAGAATGTCCCTTCGTAGCCAGGGAGGCAGTGGCAAGTGATGCGCTCCCCCTCCTCGGAGCAGGTCCCTCCATGTTGGCATGGATTGGGTATGCAGTCATCTGAAATATTGGGCAAAAAAGGCTTCAAGTTTGCTCCCGGATTCAGGGTCAAAGGATGGGTGGAAAACCACAAGTCGGTTTAAAAGTCAGTGGCAGGGAATTACTGAAACCAATACTAAAGGTTTTTTCCCCTGGACTTGTTATTATAATCCAAACCTTTGCTATGTGGATGCTTAATTATCAACCTAAGAACAACAGGTATAACTTTGATGTAAAAAAATAACCAATTATGCTCCAACGGGGTTAGTCTCTAAATTATTGATGGAATTATCGAAAACCAGAAGCAGAGCGGAGAAAAAATACTACCACCTTTTACCATTGCCAAATTCAGCTAGGATGATATATTGAAATAAAGCGACCACTATAGGAAGTATGGCATTATCCATATTAGCATTCATTGTTCCAGAGCTATGGTATTTCATGCACACATCTCTGACGTCTTCCTTATTGTCAAGACAGGTTCACTATATAATATGCCCAAAAACCTTGGAAATTTAGATATGTAATAGGCTTGTGCAATTTTTCCAATATCTGTTTTCTGTGTGAGAACCTAATTTTGGGGGGTTATCTGTAAGTTTAAGTAGGAGGTACTGCTGCTTCTCTGCCTGCTTGCAGCCAAACAGACCCCGTTGACCCCTGGAGATGCCTCTCATCTTTTCAAAAGATCAAATGTTCAATGCAACAGATTAATAATTCAAAATATTAGATAAGGGCAGATAAAGGCAGACAAGTCCTGAGCACTAGTAGTGGCAATCCTAGTCACAAGTTATATGAAGTAGTTGTTTTTCAATACCCAAGATTCTCGCTCCCTAGCGGGAACACTGGGTATTTTATGTTTAATTATTAAGGGTGCTAAAAGATTTAAGCGGTACCAATATGTACGAGGAAAGGAAATAGAACAAATCTGCTTCAGGTACGCATGGGTACTACCTTTTATCCTCAACAGTTTGAAAGTTCCAGAGCCATAGAGCTTGCTCAGAGGTGGTCCAAGCACCAGAGAAACTGGCAGATTTCTTCTCATAAAATTGCTTCAAAAGATCTAAACAATATCAAAATGGAAATCCAGCAGGGAGAGGAACCAGACTTTTTATTCATATTCCTCTATGATGAAAACATTTTTACTTTTTGTGTCCATTTTCCCTTTTTCACATACGTACTTTCAGGTTAATTTTCACTCTTCAAGTCTAAATTTCAAATTATTGTTCTTTAAGTAAATTTATTAATGTTGACAAATCTAAATTCGTACTACAAATCATAATTTTCCTAAATTATACTTACATTTTAATAGCAATATCTGTGCCTTTTGCAGGCAACCCAGGCCTCACCTCTGAATCCATAATGTATTAAAGTACACTATATGCCTTTATTTGATCTCTTTTTCAGAATTAAAAGTGCAGTTTAAGCTGTGGGAACAGAAAGGCAGGCCGCAAGATGGCTGCCACTGAGTGAGACTCTGCCAACTAGGCTGCTCATGCTCCCTGGTAGATTTGGGGTGCGGCTGAGTCTCTGACTCTCCTGTGAGGTGCCTGGTAGCTCTGATTCTCTTGCTATTGCTCACAACATCGCACAAACTCTTGCCGGAATCAGTCTAAACTGTAATTTGAAAAAAGTGCCCCTCAAGATCTATCACTGCAGATGCTGACGACCAGCATTCGCCTACTGGAAGACAGGGTGAACTACCCGTCGGCATGGGCATAGAACCCTGCAAGCTCAAAAGTGATGCAGTCTCCGAACCATAGACTTTAAATTTGACCTACTTATGAATTGATCAGACATTATGGGTGATAGACTTAATAAACAGATGACAAATTAGACCACCTTGAAAAAGAATGTCTGATACTAAGGATGGGCCTGCAGTGCACAACTAACAGCTTTTGAGGATGGAAAGGGCACTAGAGGGAATCGCAACCAAGAATAAGGATCTTGAGGCTCGCTCAAGAAGAAAATAAATCAGAATCAGGCTACTACACGAGTTGCTTACTCCCAGACTTCACACAAATGGCATCATCTCTGCTCCTTTTGCAACCAGCATAAGCAGACATCAGGGATATCTGCTTTCCCCAATTTTGTATGAAATAGCTTTAGAGCTGATTACAGCTCAGCTTCAAGACCATGGTGGACAAGGCCTAAATCACATGGCACTTAGGCTTGTGGTATCAATGTATGCAGATGACATAACTATTTATGCAAAGGCACCAACAACTAATCTAGGGCCCATGTGGAGGGGATTTCTCAAATTTGGTGCTCTGACTTGGATTAGGTTTAACTGGTCCAAGCCGGTGATTTTCCCTCATACCATAGCCTTGACGCGTTTTGCTACTGAGTTTCTATTGCAATGGGCTTATTTGGCCATTCAGTATCTGGGAATATGGGTGAACAGGGACATCACACAGATATGGCAGGAAAATTGCAGCGTGGTTGGTGCAGCGGGTTTTGCTCTTGCCTAGAATGCCCCTGTCATGGACTGCGAGAATAGCCATCTCAAAGATGGTAGTACTGCCCAAGTTTCTTTACCTTTTTGTAAATTTTCTAGCTCCATTGATTAGAGCATCCTTTGACCATATTTGATCCCTCCTTGTAGGCTTGGCATGGGCCGGTAGCAGCCGCAGCTATCTTTGGAATTAGTGACCTTACCGTATGAACAGGGTAGACTGTGTACGCCCAATCTGAAGCTGTACTACTACTGCACGTAGGCTCAATACTTGATCCATCCAGCGCTGTTTCAGCTGAATGTTCGGGTGAAGGCACATAGCTGAGACTCCTGCCCCTCAGCTTGGGATATGGGATTGGGATTATCTGCGCCGTTGAGCCCCTTTTGATTGTCTATACTCTGCTCAGCAGAACCCGTTTTTACCCCTTACGGCAGATGAGCGGGTCCAACAACAGATGCAGTGTATGCGACTAGAGGTGATGGGGACATTTATCCTGAGGTTATCTTTATTGCTTTACAAGAACTACTCAGAGTGCATGCCACTCATGTATTCTTCTATCCCCGACTATGCAGTACTTTAGTAAGATGCCTAGTACTTTCCCACGAAAACCCAAGAGCTTGACGGTGAACTAAACTCTCCTCCTCTATGGGGCTAATCAAAAGGCCGTACTCTCTATGCAGGCCAAAGCCCCCGTGGCCACATCTTGGAGAAGTCTTAAACATCAGCCTGCTTTGGATGACGATTTGACCGATGAGAAATTGTAGTATTGCTGCGCCCACACAGGGATGCTCTCACCCAATTACAGGTTGCAAATTATTCATGTTACATTATTGCACAAACTGTACCACACACCCACTAGGCTACATAAAGTGGATCTGGAACAGCAATGCCCTGTTTCTGGTGGCACCCGAAGCAACCATCAACATCCTCCAGCGTGTCCAGAACTCAGCAGCTAGGTTGCTTACTGGCTCCTCATTAAGAACTTCGGCCAAGCCAGCACTAAGATCTCTTCACTGGCTCCCAATACGGGAAAGAATACAATTTAAATCTCTTTGTATAATACACAAGTCCCTTCAGGACAAGGGACCCCCCATCTTGAGGAGCCTGATCCGCCCTTACAAGTCCTCTCGGTCTCTACGATCTGACCGGGGAACCCTCGCCATTGTCCCCAGAGTGAGGAGGGCACGCTCAGGGGGGCGTCGCTTCTCAGTTAATGCGGCATCACTGTGGAATTCCCTTCCTGTGACGATCCGAACTGAACCCAATCATAGGAAGTTTCGGAAACTTCTCAAAACTTTTCTTTTTCCCAATGACCCTTAACTAACGTTGCCCATCTTAGGTTGCTTTTTGTTCTGCAGCGCTGGGACGCTATCGGGCAGCCATGCGCTTTATAAATCAAATTTCATTTCATTTCATTCATTTAATCTCTTGGAGGACAACAAATGTCTGCGATGTGGTATGCATGACACTTGTATTCCGGATTTGGTGTGGAAGTGGCTGAGTTTTGGTACTCAGTGTATGATTGTATAGATGAAGTCATTTGTGGGACTGTGCAGAGAATGCCCTTAGTGGCCTTGCCAGGCAATGTAAAGGATATTCCAGCTGGCACTCACAGTCTTAGGCCTATGATGTTAATCCCTCTAAGAGACAAGCAGCAATGCATTGGTGAAAAGACCTAGCCTAATATGAATGATCTTGAGCTATGCAAAGCGCGAACGAATACCCTGAGGCGTCTTGGCACTATGAACTGCTGGTTGAAGGATATGACTTATTGTCAGCACCACCTGGAAAAATATTGGTCAATGATGCCAGTTAGATCCCATCCGAAAGATATTTGTGGTCCACTTGCCACTTACTTGGCGCGGTGAGCTGAGAGAGATGTGTTAGATGGATGACTACCTACAAATAGAAGAGGATGCTGAACAGGTTGCCAATGATGGGTTGTGTAACTGACCGGTCCTAGGAAATTGTCTTCCCTTGACTTTTGCTGCTTATGGTAAGATGCACAAATACTGCAAACTATTAGGCAAAGGGTAACCGAGGAAAAGATGGAGTGCACCAATATATAATGTACATTGTTTGATGTCAATGCTACAATACTGATCTCTTCCCTCTTCATCAGGCCATGCGCAGGGACTATATCCAAAAATAAGGGTAATGTGAAGATATCACTACGTATTCGGAGGGATGGTAATGTTTGTCTTGTTTGTTGCTCTACAAATCCCAATAAATACATTTTGGAAAAAAACTTGCAGTTGAAGAGCTCTTAAATGGGTAGCACCCAAAACAGGCTGCAGGTAAATAATTGGTTGTCAGAATAGCCAGATATGTGAAGAAGGGAGACTAATCTTCACCTCTTTCACAAACTCAAAGCTCTGGCTTCCTGGTGTTTCTCGTTTAGCTTATTCACAAAGGTTTTTTTTAAAGTTAGTGCTGGTAATTTCTGAGGGATTTAAATAGTCAATAGTCAATTTCAGTTTGTTCCCGATTAAAGGAAATGTTAGTTCACTTTTTCTTCGAGCTTAAATAAATACAAGGAACTTTTCAGGGGTTTGTGGAATTAAAATTATCCATTAGTATTGATTTAATTTCAGATGGTGTGCCTGAAATTTAATTTAGTAATATGTCTCTTTTTGTGTGATGGAAATCATTTATTGTCAACATCTTAATCATGGTAGGTTTAAGACTTTAAAAAATGGTATGACTTACACGTAACTGTATTCACAACATCTGTCTGTCAATATCTTGATAAAAAACATGATGTCATCTGCACTTTTGATACGATTTGTTAATTTTTGTTAGTACTACAGAAGGACTAGCAGAAGGTGAGAATCAATGCATGTCATCCATCAGATCCCTCACTTTTTTACCACATTATTGAAATCTTCTGGGTGTCAACGTAAAATTATTGTCCTACTTTTTCCTCATTGGAGATCCAAGAATTGAGGCAAGCCTTAAACGACAGACCGAAGTACTTCATGAGTTAAATTACCGCAACTGTATTATTTCGGGGCCACTTAGATCCCAGTGGGCTACCTGTCCAATGAGGCTGCAGTCGTGGAGGTGCCGCCACCCCATTCCAATACTCAACTCACCCACCATATTGAGGATTCTACACTGAGTAGGACAGGGGACTTTTTGCACGCACAGGATGGGAGTGTCATCTAACTGACCATGTTATTCTAGCATTGTGGGCTAGTCAGCAGTTTTTCACTTTTACAGATCAAACATACAAACCAGGATTTATTTCTAAGAAAACAAAACAAAGTAATGACCATATTGCAGTGGGCACTTGCTCCCTGGATAAGGGGGATGTTGTTGTCATTTTTCAGCACATGGCAGCCATGCTATGCACAGCACTCCCGGACGTTAAAGAAATACCACCAGAAAGTTGTTTGAAAAATAATGGACCTTCCAACATGATAGGGTGATTCTGTGGTGGACTCCGGCAATGAGAACAACAGTATTTTCCTCACCTCTAAATAAGACAGAGGATCCCAGAGGTAAACGGAGGGAGAATTTGCCTAAGTCAATTTGTGGTCAATGTTCCATTATTGCCCACATCTAAATGAGCACCTTAGTCCCTTTAATGATGACCAAACCAATAAACCTTCTTGTATGATTTAAAGTTGTGATTTTATGAGAGGGATTTAATAAAGGGCATAAAGACATAGCTAATCCATGGTGACCCAGTTTGAGACGACCAAGAACATTTCACATAAAACGCGAGGTTCAGGTTCAAACCCCTGTAGTTGGAGGTGAAATCTGTATAAAAAAAGCACCAATCCATATCAAGCAACCAAATCTTCTGCAGTTGTTAGAAATGGAGTGTATTCCAAGTTTTGAAATGGTGGTGAGACAAGATCATTGGGTTAGATGATGCTGTTAGAAATGTTGATTGAATCATTCGGCCCATGGAGTGGGAATTGGGTTAAGTAGAAAGAATGACAAATGAGACAGACACAAAAAGACACAGAGAAGAAGAAAAGGATACAGATCTAAAAAAAGGCAGATGCATTCTAGAAAGCATTTTAATTGTTTTATTTCTTTCATGGAAACAATCATAAAACACTTCATAGAAGTAGAAGAATGTTAAAGCATGCATAGTAGGGCTGATTTGTTTGACAAACATGTGTTGCTCGTATTCTAATTTTACCCTGATTCTAATGAAGAGGAAGAGCATGAGAGAGAGGGAGAGAGACAAGAAAGCATTGCAGGATGGGCGTCCTCAGGTAAAGAAGATCATTTGTATGATGGTGAAGAGGGCCACAGCTCTACGGAAGCAAGAGTTACCTGAAATGGTGGCTGCTGCTCCTAGACTTGCCCTTTCTGTTGGCTTAAGGGGCAGATGACGCTCCATGGACAAAGGGTCATCCGTGAGTGGGGTCTCCCTTGTTGATTCTATTGAATGTTCAAAGGACTGCATTGTTGACTCGTGTGATGGTGGCGCTGTGTGGATGTCAGAGGCGGCAGATCTAGGTACAGGAATAGCTGACTCTTTGTAGTTTTTTGCAGTAACAGTTTCCTCAAATTGCACAGTTGCACGAAAAGACAGGTTTCCAGAGCCTGTTTGCTTTTCTCTAATGTCTGTTTCAACAAATTCATTATTGGCAACAATATCTTCGACTCGCATGGCAGATGGCTGTCCACTACTTGAAGTCTCAAGTGAATCTGCATTCCCAGGTGGTTGAGCTACAGGATGCATTGTAGTTGCTCCCTGGGGTTCCCTGCCGAGTCGAAGAAGGGAGTGGACCAAATGTTCTGAATCATTCCCTGGGTGATCTTCATGATTGGTAATTGTTTGATCAAGAATAACAAAAGGTGTCTTAGTGATCCCAGACTGTAGAGCAGGAGCTTCTCCACTCTCTTCCTTGGGTGAGGATGCAGAATTACTATTCGATCCAGAATCAGCCTTTTGATGACTACTAGGTATGGTTGCGTCAACGCCAACACTAAAAGGTTTCATGATCCCCTGAGTAGATGATTCTCCTGACATATCTGGATCATTAGAGGAACCGGGTGCCTTTCCAAGTTCCATAGAATGTTGACTCGGTAAACCAGAAGCCTCTCCAGAATTGAGTTGATCAAACAGTTCTGTGTTAGTTTGAGTAGTGTCTGTTGTAGATTCTCCTGAGAATTCACCATATTTCACTTGGCCTAAAGTTTCAAAGTGAGTTTCTTTCAATATAGAATTTGATGTCGCTTGTGCTCTTGGTGTCTCTGCATTATTTTTAGGATTGTTTTCAGTTTTCTTTGATGAATATTTATTTTCAAGCCTTTCTGAAGCTCTGTATGAGGCACTGGTTACCAGAGATAATTTTGAATCCTTTTCAACTGGTTGATTGGTTGGAAATGCAGGTTTTTGGGGAGTTTCCTCTGATGCTTCAGAAACCCTGTTTCTTGATTGCAAAGACTTATCCGATTCCACTTTTGCTTCAGCGGAGTGTGCGTAAAAAACAACAGATGAAATAAAGTTTGTTGTTGTTTCGACTCCAAGGTCGATATCACTAACTTGGGGACCTATAGAGGTTGCCATACTTTGAATGTAGCTTTCATTAACTCGGCTCTCTTCTTCAATGTAACCAGATGCAATTGATTCTGAAGCCTCAGTGGGACTGTCGGAGGCATAGATTTCTGTTAAAGGAACATCCACATGAGGCAAGTGTGTTTTAGATAATTCTGGAATTTCTGTTGCATGAAATTTATGTTGCATCTGTTCGTTTTCATCCTCACTTTCATTTGTATAATTTCCTGAGCCCCCACTTTCTACATGGACCTTGTCTTTCTCCTCATCAGATGTGGTTGTGTGCTCCGTAGTTGAATCAAACTCACTCACTGAAAAATATATGATAACACACAACAAATAATTAGAAACTAAGCTAAACATGTCTAAAATTGACTTTAGAGAAAGAGACAGGCTGGCTAAGAACCACATCAGCCCATGGCTAAATTCTAACCCTTAACAGCTGATATTTCTCTATTGTTTTTCGCAAATCACTATTAAATGCCAGTGGATCACCTGCTCATGAGAAACTGTGCATCAACTCTCTGTATACTTCAGGTTCTAACTCCATGGTGAAATATGCAAGACCAAATCTTGAATTATTCAGTGATAATCTACCTCTTTGAGTAACACTTCAATATATTAGTTTGATAAACCAGAAATGGAAATATGTTAAATGTGAATGGACAGTTCTAAGTACTGTAAGGAAAGAAAAATACCTTCTTATGATTTGCACCACAATATGCCATTAAAGCAACCAAACCTTTAGCTTGAAATTGTCTTTGACAAAATATAATTGGAGAACATCAGTTGGGCACTGAAGACAACTAGATAGCCATTGTTATCTACTGCTATGCTGTTTCTAGTGTTCTTATCCTGTTCTTATCTGTGCAAAAACGCAGCCACTTTCTTTCATGTGACAATATCTCACAGTTAGTAGAGCTATTGTTTTGATTACCAAGTTGGATTTCACTTAAATTCCCATAAATCGGATCTCTTTGGATTCTTATAGAAAAGCCGGCTAAAGGATCGACCAAGCCGAAAATGAGTCGATTTTTATGGATAGTTGTCCATACTAGCTTTGCATTATAGCTGATCCTGTGATCAATTTTTTCTGGAAGTAAATATCTGTGACTTTTTCAATTGGTTAAAGGGACTGATTCTACCACAACAATCTCTCTAGGTCACTTGGGAGATTGAGGATGTTAACTATTTAATCAACAGTCCACCAGTGCTTAAAGGCATAGAAGTTGCTGAAGCAACACATCTTTGGCTATGAAATGGGAGCTGTAAGTCAGAATATCGAAGTCACACATATGAACCTAAAGAAATATCGACTGCCACAATATTGATCACTATATCCTCAAAGTAAGTGTATATTGGTACATAGAGATGTACTTCTTCTAACTCCACATCCACATATTTTGAAAATCAAGGCAACTAGATGTGCAGGTAAGACTAGTAAATCTACACTTACCTACATGTAGCTACTTTGAGGATCTAGTGCTAGCTAATATACTGCAGTCAATATTTGTGTAGGTCGTTGTGAAAATTTATGTTTAGGTATTACGCCAAAATATGCCACTTTGATGAAAATGAGATGAGTGATAAGTTATGAGGGTATTAGTAATTGCACATATTGTTTGTCTATTGACCTGCAAATGAAAATAAAAACAATAACACTCATGTTAAGAAAAATAGTAAAAGCTGAGGAATGTGTATGTACGGTACGTATAGGTATGCCCATAACTAGTAAGCTAGTATCATGTGTCTTAGACCCCATCTCTGGGATATAATGATGTTTTCCAGTCCTTTAAAAACCTTCAGTCTGGAGATTAAGTTTGTCACAAAAAAACAACCCTAGCAGCATGGCAAACAATAATACATGGATACCTATTGCATACCCTCTACAAACACATCTTACAATTGGCAGAACCTCCAGAGCACTTTCTGTTAGTTTGCCATTTCTCACCAAAAAATACAAGCACCTCTAGGTAAACCCCCCCCATGACACACCTTTTCACTAGAGCGGGTTCAGGATTACATGACTATGGGTGAGCTTCTTGTGTGTATTCCAGAAATGTTGAGGAAAGCACATTTGAACTACAACTAAACATCTATACAACTTGACAAGTCTGAAAAAAACTCTAGCTCAAGAACCTTTAGTAAAAGTTGGTGTGGTGACTTGATCTGAGGGAAACACATTTTGTGCAAATATTTAGCCATGAAATAGTTAGGGAATTACAGCAGAAAGAGCCGGTCCCTTAAGTAGATTTGGGAACATTCATGCACTATTGTTTCCATCCCTGGTGGAGACAGCAACTATATTATTAAGGCAAGGCTCAGTTCTCAATTGAAAACATTATTTTGGTATGCTTATAACTTTAGTGGTGTTAGAAGAATCACTTTCAAAGGTAGCATACACTTTGTTCAACTGGCTAACTTTAGGCATATAAATTGTGTGTACATCCATCTGAGATGGAAAGTTATGGGGGTAAATATCCATTTAATATAGCTCAAGGAATCACACCCGAATGAGTATCTTGGAGCTTGACCTCCTCATAAGACGCATCTTCTCATTCAAACAGCCAGGTTTTAAAAATATTTTTTTCTTTTTTAGCAAAGTCCAAACAGTTATGAATGTAGCCTGGAAGCTGATTCCACTCCCTCATATCAGTATAGGCGAAAATGCTGTCCCCATATTTTGAGGCACGGATACAGGGAATGGACAGAAGCACCATATCGCTGGATCTCAAAGTGTGAGAAGAACAGTATCAGCGTAATTTATCCTTAAGGTACAGATGGGACCTGCCCAAGAGAGCTCTGTTGGCAAGACAACATATCTTAAAGATAATGCGCTTGCTGACCGGAAGCCAGTGAAGGGACCTGAGGATGGGGGCAGAATGGGAGCCTGCTGGAAGGTTACAAACTAACTGGCAGCCGTATTTTGCACCACCTGTAGTTTAGTCATGAGGGTGTCAATAGCTGCCATAAGCAAAGCATTGCTGTAGTCTAAATGTTTAATTATCAATGGATGGGCCAGCGTTTTTCTAGCCAAGGCAGGTAGCCAGGGGGGAAACTTTTCTCAAGAGTCGCATGGTGGCAAAACATGTCCCTCTTGTGGTGGCTGCATGGCTTTTCATAAACAGTTCATGGTCCATTTTGATGCCTACATTTTTTACCGATTGACCAGGGCAAGGAGGAGACCCCAATTCAGAAGACCACCAATCAGGAGACCAGAGATGTTGAGTTTTGCCAAACAGCAGAACCTCTGTCTTCTCAGTATTCAGCTGAAGACAGTTCCTAGACCTTATGGCTGCAATGTTCCTCATACAATCTTGAAAATGGTTCACAGTACCATCAACGTCCTGTCCCAATCTAATCTTAATATACTGTTCCAACCTTTTTGTAAGCACTCATAATTTTGGCAGATAACAAATCTGATGCTGAGGAGAATCACATCCATGTTGTCATGAAGGGATGAACATGGTTAGAAACCAGGTCATCTGGCTTGAAAAGTGATGATTTAGTCACTCTGACAGCCAGTTCTAATGTTATGATGGCTGAAACAATAAAGAACTATTAGGGAAGCCACTGCTGTCTGCAACAGAAGGAAAACAGCATCAATTTGTCTTTTCAAACTGCACACTACATTGCTAGTCAATCTAGTCAGAAGGACAATGGAAGATCTATGAGCCATCGTACATGAGTTTTCTAGGGGGGCATATGAGTTAATATCATGTTACCAAAATTCTCTTTTTTAAACCTGACAAATGTTGCCAATGAATCTTATCGATTGAAATAAAGTTCATGAATTGACAATAACAAGTAGTAGTTTGTTAAATTATAGTTGTTTCCAAAACCTTATAAATACACGGGAAATTCTACCAGTAGTTAAAAGAGATTGAAACCTGTTAAAGAATATCCTCATAATTGTTATGAAATCACCTTATAATACTTCCTCTAACCATTAAACGATTAACAATTGGGCATTCCAGTACAGTATTTGACGTAATTTTGAATCCAAAAATAGGAAAATATATTTTGAAGGTAATTGAATTGTAAGTATTTTGAAAAGGGAAATATGAAAATGGTAAACATGGTGATGTCTATTTTAAGGTTTAAAAATTTTAGTTGTAAAAATATTTTTTGCTAATTTAATTTGATAAAAATATGTACTTTATATTTGAATGATTTGTCAGACATGTCTATATTTTTAGTGAAGGTGCCCAATTAAACACTAAAATTAGGCTCAAGACTATTGATTTCAAAGCATACTCTAAAAATTATATATAGGATTGAAAAACAGTGTTTATAATTTTCAACTGTGCTGAATTGCACTTTTAAAATTGTTTAACATTGAGAATGTGCACAATGCACTTGTGTTGGGATCAGAAAATTAGAGTAGTCTCCATTATTGTTTAAGCAGAGCCATTGCTGTTTCTGGAAGCAATATCCACATGTATTTGCATTGTTACACGACTTATTGTGTATCTTATTAGTGTATTGAATAATATGATGTTACTGGTTTTTTTCTAGGTCATTTTTGGTTTTTATGTTTATCCAGTATAAAACTGACAAGTTATTTGCTTGTGTGCTTGTGATGCCATGCCTTTTTGGATACTATATGAATTTTGTGGATAGCTCCTGGATTTTTTTGTCTACTTTTCAAAGTTCAATTTTGTTTTACGTGTTAATTTACAGAAAAAGAAATAGGACTGTGTGGATGGATAAAGAGTTTTGGATCCAATAAATCAAAGAACAAAACCAAATAAAAAAAAAGCTTAGTCTACTAGGCTTAAATTAATGTGGTCTTTAAATGCAGAAGTTATTTCAAATTAACTAGATCTTATTTGTGATTGTTGTGTTACTACTAGCTATAGGTACCTACCTGAACCTACTAATAAATCACCTTCCAACAACATGGAAAATCAATGTTAATAAATTACAAATATTTCCAAAACATTAATAGCATTTACTAATATAAAAAGTAATCAAGTGACTTTTCTGTTAGAATCAAAACTTCTTAACCTACCATCCTTTGGCTTTCCTCGACCCAACTCTGCAATATTTTCTGACTTTAATTCTTCCTCTTCATGAACAAACGCATCAGGATTGTTTTCATCAGGGTGTAATCCAGAATCACCGGAGTCTGCAGGACCAGGAATTGTGACTGATGTATCATTGTGGAACTCATGGTCAGAGATATCAGTGCTTACTTCTGTCGCAGGATGAGGGTCCTCCAGCTCCGTGCCAATGACATCCTCGCGAATTGGCACAGAGTCCACTGAACCTCTTGCCTCATTCTCAGCTTCAGCATCAGGCAGCCTCAGCTCTTGCAGTTTTTCTGTCACTGTGATAATGTCCTTGATCACTACTTCAGATTGTGTAACTAAGTAATCTTCAGGAGGGTCGGTGTACGGGTTGAGTGCCCCTAGAAATGAAGAACAACATTAAATATACAGATACCTCACACACTTTTAAAAATCCACTGGCAATTCTCTTACTTCATAAGATGTACGTGTGGGATCCAAAGCATTTGAAGTTGTCAAGTTCAAATCAAACATCAAACATCACATATAATCTGTAGACGTATCCTTTATTTTGTTTATTGTACTATTCTTCTTTTAACTCTTAACAACCCATGTTCAACAAAGACCCCATGGAATTCCATGAGATGACAATAAATAATAAACAACTGTATGACATCTGGAAAGTGTGAAAGAACATGCTACAGAAAATTGACATTGATTCCGTAGTAATAGAGTTGCCTTCTTAGGGGCCTTTTTCCAGCATTATATATTTAGTGAAGACTAAACTGTTCACTCACCCACATTCAGGAGTGCTTGCACAATGTTCATCTTAGTTGTTAAAGTCCTGCAGTCTGAGGCAACAGAAGAAAGCACATGATTCCACTTTTTAGGTCTCCTGCCTAGCGTTGCAGTGCGCAGCACTGACCGTGCAGCGCAAGACATTTAGTAGTGTAAAAATGGGGTTTCAGAGACTGACCTAGGAATCGCACACGCTCGTGTGTTTGCTTTTCCTTTTGTGTCCTGCTATTGGCCTTTGCGTGCGTGTTTTTGACCAAGACAGCACGCAATATGCCAAATGCGGGTGCATTGCTCTGCCCATGGCCTATTGGTGTCTATTACATGCACCAAAGGTCATGTGGTTTCAATTATCGTGCCCAGACACGGGCGTGATCATTGAAAGCACATGTTTTGCTGTGGCGCGCGCGCACCACTGGCGGCCATGTTTTTTTTTTTTTACAATAGCGATCGCTTTCACTACGCAGCTGTCTAGGGCTTTCCGTCAGGCACGAGGCTGGTTTTAAGAATACCACCGTACCTGCAGGTAGAAACACGCCATGTGTCTGCATTTTAAAGGACCTGCGGCAACTTATTCTCATTTTTTATTCCGTCATATCCCGTTCTCCTGTGTCTCCTCCCTCTGTTTTGCAGGCTTCCGAAGCCGCCTCCCCTACTGTTCTCACTTTCATTTCTCTGCAAACATCTTCCGCAGTGTGGCTGCCTCTGCCAGCCTCGGCCCCGCACAGCTAGTGCTGCTGCTCATCCCTTCCCTCCTGCAGTCGACTCCCTCGGTGGTCCTGTGTCCTGCTCGCTCTCCTCCCCCTCCTCTTGCAGGCTTCCCTGGTACTGCCACTTGGTCCCTCTCCTTAGGCTACGAAAGCCTTCTCCTCCCCTGCTTGTCGGGCTCTTCCCTCCACTGCAGCCCATGCAGCACTGCTGCTTACCTCTCCGGTGTGGGTCGTGTTCCCGTTTTCTCTCTCCGCAGCTTGGGCTGTCCTGCCTCACAAGGCTTGGGATGCTCCCTGTGTCAGCACCCTCCTGCCCAAGCTGCTTTCCAGCATAGGATAGCGGTAGGGCACAGCAGGTGCCTCCCACAGTCTGGTCATGGGGACCATAGAAAGGTGCAAGGACCCACAGAGTATGACATCCCTTTACTGACCACCTGTCTTCGCCCCCCCACCACAATGTCCTCACTTTGATGTGTGTGCTTCATACGAACAGGAAGCCCCCGCTGCTCCCTTACCATGGTGTGTGTTTGTGATTTCAGAGTTGTGATATCATAGTTTTATATTCACTTGTGCAGCTCTAGTGTCTGGGGTGCACCTTAGCTCAGAGAATCCGTTTTTGGAACCAGGATAGAGGGGTAGTGCATTAGCATTTGGGCATCATTGCTCCTCGTGAAGCCTTTTATAAAGTATATTTAACCAATGTCTCCCCCCCCCCGAAAGGGCACTGACCCTCCCAAAGGAGTGAAGGAGCACGAGCGGAGGGGCTGCACCTTCTGACTTGCGTGAAATGACACAAAGAATCTGTTTCATAGCTGCCTACTGGTATAATTCAAACCAGTGTCTCTGCCCATCTATGCTTATGGAGACCTGGAGAAAGAGGGTCAAAGTGTGTATACGTGAGAAGCAGGGAAACACGCGTGTGTGCAAGGATGGCGCAGGGCTCATGCAGCAGGGGGACTGTGGGTGCTTACAGCCTCAGAAGTGCAGTTTCAGTGCATTGTTTCTCGTTAGAACCTGTCCTGTCCACACCCCTCTTACAGACCCCTTTTTCTTACAGACCTGTCCTACCCAGTGTATTTCAAAATGAAGCTGCCCCTTCTACAGACCTACCCCTTTACAGACCAGGCCTATCCTTACATTTCAAAGGGAAGCTGCCCTCCCCCGTCCCACCACCACCTTACAGACCAGTCCTGCTTAGTTAGTTTCAATTGGGAGCTGCCTTCCTCCTTCTTACAGACATGTCCCTCAGACCTATCCGGCTTCATTTATTTCAATGCAGGGCTGGTACCCGTCTCTTTTACAGACCCTCCGAGCATTTAAATGGGGAGTTGACACCAATTTATTAGTAAGTAGCAGTAAGCAATGAGCTATACCTTATTATTAGGTCTTGGCTCTAGACAACGCATGCACTGTCTCTAAAAGACATATATAGCACTCGGATTGCGCAACCTATTGGCTTTGCCAATGCTTGTTGCTCTTGTGTGATGCCACTACTGCTGGGGAAACCACTCAGAAAGACCCATCACTCCTCTGCCCCCAGTCTTTTGTAAACAGGTGTGTCTCTTGCATTACACAAATTTCCATGTTATGATCTATTCTGCAAGAGTCCAGTTGCACCTTCAAGCTTGGGCTATAGAAAATGTTATCCCAATCCTTCACACAGAATTTAAATTTTTTTAAATGTGGTTTGGAAAATGT
Source organism: Lissotriton helveticus (assembly GCF_964261635.1). Lineage (NCBI taxonomy): Eukaryota > Metazoa > Chordata > Amphibia > Caudata > Salamandridae > Lissotriton > Lissotriton helveticus. Next base: position 824,536,654 of record NC_136073.1, read on the forward strand.
TAGTTTTTCTTTCATAGAATGTGTTAGCATCTTACAAGTTGATCAGACGACTGGATTGAGGAAGAGTGGAATGGGTGGTTGGTGCACAGGTTGTTTCAAATGATTTACTTTTGTGTATTGAATTAGTTGAGAGTGTAGAAATCTAAAAAAGGGCTATTCAAAAAATTAAAACAAGAAAGAAAATGCTATGGGGTGTATTGTGGTTCCCGTCTCTTGCTTCTCCGGTTTATGATGAAATGAGATAACCTCAAGAAGGGACCACTACTGGTGTACGCCTATTTAGTTCTCATGACAAATCATGGTCTGTGAAGAAGTGTAACTCAAATAAAATTCTAACTTTCAGGTTCACTGAAATCAATATTATTGTAAGCAATCGGTTGCATTTCTCCAGAGGGAGAAGTTTGTAATTGGGATTTGTACAAGCAGCCTCTTATAAGAGTGCCACAATTTTTGTTTCACAGGCATTTAGTTGAACCAGAATATGAAAGGAATTCCCCATAGTATTCAGCAGAGTACTTTTGTAACAGCTGAAGGTAGGGGCTTCATATATTTATAAACGCTGAGTAACAATACGTAGTCAAAGCTAAAATCCCAACAATTTAATATAGAGTTGCTATTTTGGGGTTGAATGAAGCAATGTTGAGCATACAGTTTGTAAGAAGTTTTTAACTATCCGAAAAAGGTGCTTCCAAAGTTGCAATGAGATTAGACCTTGGTACAGTATCTGTAACTAAAAGTTCTGAAATCTTATCAAGAGATTAAACATTCTTGGTTAAGCTCCTGCAGACTGTTATTTCTTTTTAATATGGAGCTGTGCCAGGTCAGTAAGAATCATCATATCTTAAAAACATTATTAAAGTTTGAGCTATTGGTGTTGCATTATTCAGCAATGCCAATAGCTCAAACTTTAATAATGCGAGACCTATTGCATTGCAAATGCTTGTTTAAATGTGATGTTCTGGCTTCTGTGCCTGGTCACTTCACATGTTTGAAAATATGCAAGTAGAGTCGCGCTTAACATTTGGAAATCAAGTAGTGGTGTTTGGGTGACCTAAATCGTTACATGGTTGCTTTGCAATGCCTGATCAAACTCCCACCAATAACTTGGTGAAACATAAAGTTTGGTGGACAGCCTTAAAGGTCGGCGAAGATCGTGGTCTCAGTCCCCCGAATGAAGGACCACCTATCATAACTGGAGACCTCCACCTGCCTGGCGGGGATCTCAATAATAAAAGTGCATCCACGGGTAGGCAGGTGCACTCTCACTACTGTTGATGTCTAGCCAGTCACCATGTTGAACTGGACAGCTCAGCATTTTCTCTGTCTTTGTAGTAACAAAATCACAAAACATAGGTTGCTGCTGCAACACAAAAGAACAAATGTTTCTGTGCATCAGGGATAGTTGAACATTTCCCATCAGGTCTGCCATGTCTTGCATGACTTACCCAGGTGGTAAAGGCCGTGACGTTGTTCCATGGTGGCGGAGGAACCACGGTACCAAGAGTCTCTACTAGCAGAGGTGGCTACGGTTCTACAAACAGAAACCCATTGATTCTCACACCCCTAAATGGGGTGGGGAATGGTGATTTTTGGTGAGGCAGGAATACCATTGATTTATGGTGGTCCTCCCCTCACCACCAAACTCTGCCCCTCAATGTATATTGAGGATAGATGTTGAGAAGTGATCCTAAACTAAACTTGTAAGAAGGGAGGAACGAGTTTTTGGTGTGTATTAATGCCCACAAAATATGAAGGCATTTTCCAGAAGAATGTTCTTGCGATGCTGCTTCCTCTATATGTATTTTTATATTTCTTTATAGATCTATTTTTTTTAAATATATTTGTAAACCATGTCTCGCTGCTGGTTGCCCACCAGAGTGCTTCATGTCTGAAGACATGAAGCTTATAATCACAACAATAATTCTTGAGCATAAAAGCAGGATGTGCCCTACCAGGTTGCGTTTGTGATCCTCCTAACACCCAATGTATATATTATGGTAAGCGTGCCTTTCCCGTGCCCTGCCTACACAGCGGGTCTGGCCTTAGGCACCTCACATAGAATAAAGGCCCTGATTGAGTGTTCGGCGGATGCGTTACTCCATCACAAACATGGAGGGATACCCCGTCCGCTAAATTACAACAGCCATTGGACAAAAAGGACGTGTAATATGATGAACGAGATATCCATCACATTTGTAACACAGTAACCCATCCGCTGAACTCTAAATCAGGTCTATTGTTGACCAGACTCATAAAAAAAGTAACAGTAAAGCGGAAAACTTACATTTTGGCCTGAATGTACTTTTACATTTTTTGGACAGCGAATCTGGCGGGACAACGTCCAGATGATTTTTGGTGGAGCGCCCAGTCTGCCAAACTCTAACTGTACTCAGCTATGTGGCCTGTAACTTAGCAGCACGCTTGACAAATCTCAAAATGTTTGTACTGTGCGCATGTCTGACATTTCTTATTTACTGATCTCAGTAAACGGCTTTGCGTCAAGGATGGTTGCGGTTTGCTGGATGCAAAAAGAGGTGAGGCTCAATGACAAAGAAATAAGAAAAACAACTCAAAGCATTGTAAAACATAAAACAATAATGCTAAATAGCAAAATGTAAGAATAAAAACAATGTATCTGTTATTTTCTTTTAAACCTAAGAAATATGCAATTTCTTCATCAGCTGTATTTTTTAGTTTCATAAATCAATAAAGAGCAGGATACCATCAAGCTGCTGCTCCTGGTTTGAGGTCCTTACCTCGGTAGCAATACACGTCATAGGCTGCGCTGGAGTCAGGGAACCCTGTCTGGTTCCGGAACAGGAAGATGGTTTTCACTCCCGGCGAGCTTCCGCCGCAGCGCTCCCGCGGTGTGATGATGGGGTACCGCACGCTGCCATCGGACAACCAGCCGGGGTTGCATTGGTCAAGACCGTCATTCCAGGCTGCATAGAGCTGGCCGGTCGTCGCTATTTCGGCTCCTAGCTCTCTACAGTGGTTCTTGGCCTGCTCCAGGCTGAATTTTGTTGGGGTGGATTCCAAAAACACCTCTCCTACAACACAAAAGCAAGGTTCATTGCACAAGATAGACAGTTGGACATCAATAAAAAGCAGCAGGAATCTTCTTGGCTGTGCAAATGTTTTGGATGCTTGAACTTCATGAATTCTCAGGTAGTAGGCTTGTGTCACTGATTTAATGTTCCTCACTCCATTGTGTCATGTGGGTGGATGACCAAGGGCCTGCTCACATAAGTAGGCCAATGTCCATATGGAGTCTGGACTCACCATTGTCTGCATGCAACTTACAAGGCCCATGCTGGAAAATGTAAAGTTAGAGAAAGACATTAATTGATGAACACAAAAGTTCATGCCTTTGTGTTCAAGATCCTGCCATCAGGTGTGCAGCTGTCAGTAGTGTAGTACATGTAGTGGCGCCGGAGCCTGGGGCAGGAGCGGCGACATAGGTAAGAGCGGTATGGCGATGGGGCGCGAGGGGAGTCGACAGACGACGGGATAGGTAAAACCTTTTTTTTAAAAACACCTTATGCTTGCAGCATTGCCGACTCGGCGATTAGGCGAGTGAAAGGTAAGTGGTTTTATTCATTTTTTTATTTAATTTTAATATCCTGTCATCTGTCGACTTCCCCCGCCCCACTGCCCCACCACTCTTACCCATGCCAGCCACACCTGGCCAGGGGTTTGAGGGACCCTCTGGACACTGAACCCCAAATACAAAATAATTTGTTTGCGAGATGTTGAAAACCCATAGCACATTGCTATGCCCGTGCCTGTAATGCAAGCAGGGGCTTATCACATTACGACTTCCATTGCACAAAACCGGTGCCATGTTTGTTCTTGTGAAAGGAAAAGTGACCGTCAATAGCCACAGATCTGTGTGCATCACTTTGCCAGCAAAGGGTTCATACAGATCTTACACTTTCAAATCTCCGATCCAGCTCCCATACAAATGTTGCACAGTTCAATTTGTGCAAAAATGTACCATATGTTCATGCCCAAACTCCCAATGTGAATTTGCTCAAGCACAGATTTTTTTCTGAACAAAGCAAATAATTTAAAGCCCTCCAGCCATTTCCCATTGACACCTGTGCATGTCATCCAAGGGCATTACAAGAATGTAATTAAGTATTGTGCATCTGAGTCAAAGATCTGATTCTGAACTATGTTTTAGGTAACAAACTTATTACCAGGCGGTACTCGACTGCCTGGTTGGACCCCGATGATGAAGCATGACACCAACCAGGTTGGTGTGTGAGAGGTTTATTAACAAGACTAATTGAGTCCTGCCACCAGGCCATCAGCCACAAGTGACCAAGTAAATTGAACACAGTGGGCCAGTCCACATTGATTCTTAACAAACTTATTAGCCCCCTGCTTATTTTTGGTAGCCTTTTGGTTCAGGCCCTCCAGATGTTTCCCATTGTACACCAGTTTGTATAACATTTGATTACCATAAATTCTATGCTCCCAGAAGTTTTGGTTGAGAGGCCAGAACTTGGTCAGATTTGGGATCTGGCACACCCTATCACCGACTTGAGCATGGTCTCTGCATGCCGGTGTCTGGAAGATTTTAATCCGGAAGTCTTTTGGTTTCTAAAGGTTCCTATACAGAAGTTTAGCAATATCCAAATTCTCAACAGACATTCACTGGGCCTGGAGGAAATAGAAAATAGCTCTATGCATGAGCCCCAAAAAAACAACAAACTCACTCCCATTAATAGTGGTTGTATGACGTTACAATGCATACTTTTACAACGCATGACTTTACAACGCATTTTTACATCGCAACATCCTTTACATCACAGGATTTTACATCGCATGTCACTACAACGCATTTTTAGAAACTACCTTTCCAACGCATTCAATTACATCGCATTATACATTTACAACGCATACCATTACAACGCATACCATTACATCGCATACCGTTACATCGCATTTAAGGTAAGTGTTGGATAGTGTAGGGGTAATAATTACTATTCTAACTCCAGTGAGTGCAACAGTAGGGTAAATGTTGGATAGTGTAAGGGTACTATGCGTTGTAATGGTACGCAATGCCTGCGTTGTAGTGACATGCATTGTAATGGTATGCGTTGTAGTGACATGCGATGTAATGCCTGCGTTGTAATGGCATGCGATGTAAAGGATGTTGCGATGTAAAAACTGCGTTAGTGTGATGTAAAAATTGCGTTGTAAATGTTGTTTCCCATTTATAGTATGACCTCTTGGAATCGTGGGACAGATTTAGTAACATTTTGCGGCGGGCTTGCGTTACAAAAGTGCGCGCTTGAAAGTTACCTCAAAGTAACGCAAAGCAGGCATTCATTGGCGCTCTCAATCAACCACCCATGGTTTGCTGTACAACGCCTTATCTTCTAACAACGGTAGACAGGGCTTTGCACCAACAAATAATGGGACTTTTTTTTCAAAAAAAAATTAGCGAGCGTGGTGTTACGCCAAATCTGGCAACGCTGAACTCGGACATTTTAAAAACGCGGGGATGCGCTGTATTTACAAGAATACGGCGCACCCCTGCGTTCCCCCTAGTGCTGGTGCTTAAAAAGCTGTTCAGCGCCAGCGCAGGCACCCTTGCACCATGTCACAAAGGTGCCTGCACTGCGGGGGTGATTGTTTATGTGCAGGAAGAGATAACTTCCTGCACATAAACAATCAATAGTGGCGATTTGCTCTTTCTATGAGTGCTGCAAACCAACACTCATAGAAAGAGCAAAAAACAAGGAGAATTCTCCTCGTATCGCCATTCTAAGACCCGGTATTACTGGCCTTCGTTTTTGGCGCCGCCCCAGCCTTGTAAATCTGGGGCGGCGTCAAAACGCAATGGGTGTTGCAGCGGAATGCCCACTGCATTACCCTTTGCCCGCCCCTTTGATTTAGTAGACTGTGGCGGACAAGAGCATATTTACAAGGTGGCATTAAGTGGCTTAGGGCCACCTTGTAAATATGGAGAATGGCACAATGCCACTGGAGTGTCAGAAATAGTGACCCCCGGTGGCATTAGGGGCTTGTGAATATGCCCCCAAGACTCTTTCAGGCAGGTGTTACACAGGAGACATATTTTCATTTCTCCTGACTTTTCAGACTTTGCATTTTTGGTGCACTGTACAGCACACACCGAAAGAGTGAAAAGATTTACCGTTTGTCCAAGAATAGTGTTTTAAACTGGAAGGGGGCACTTCGTGTACAAAACCTATGGTAGACATCAGGCACACACCTTTGCACTATAGTCCAAAGGTATATGCATGGTGCTAGGCTGCGTGATTGTGTGGCAGCACCAGGCAAGAGAGATGTATGACGTTTCAACGCATGCTTTTACCGCGCATGCCTTTACAACGCAGGTTTTACAACGCAAGTCGTTACAACGACTTGCGTTGGGGGGCGCTGGATAGTGAATAGTTTAATTTACTATTCCAACTCCAGTCCCCGTGGATAGTAGGGAAGGTGTTGGATAGTAAATTAAACTATTCCCTATCCTAGAGCGCCCCCCAGCGCAATGCGTTGTAAACGTTGCGCCGTAATGGTAGTGCGTGGTAAAAGTTGCGTTGTAAAGGATGTTCCCCGGCAAGAGAGCAGCAGTGCTATATATTAGTAGACAGGAGGCTGCCCTTCTCTCTTCCTTTCACGCAACGCAGTGCTGCCCACGTTTATTTTCCAATGAAACACCCCATAGATTATGTGATAAAAAACATACATTAGAATACAATAATAAGATGGATGGATTACCGTGCAGCTCCTCAACATAGCAGTATACGTCGTACATGTCTTCGGGATCCACCACGCCGTAATTACGAACCCCGGGGTGTCCGTCCATGTCTCCGTAGCAGCCCTCGCGGGGAACCTGGATGGGGTATCTGCCATGGTATTCAAGAGAAAGTTTATCTCATAACTGCAGATGCAGGGAAAAAACACAAGTACAGTAGACTACAACAGTGAGAAAGAAATGCAAAATACCCATTAGTGATTGGTGGTATATGAATTCTGTCATATTTGGCACCGTACAATGTACACCACTAATTAGAACTAAGGGGGTGCAAAATTCACAAAATTAGTTGGACGTGATTGGCAAAATTTGGGGGAAATTGTGTGAAATTATGCAGAATTAAGTAAAATGCAAAACCAGCATTTGGCACTATAGTTTAGCATGAAATGCATCCTTGCTTCCATTTTGTACACAAGGACACCTTTTGCCACAAAAAAATAGTGCAAGAAAACGCAAACAGCAGCTGTTTGCATTCCGGTCATTCCTGTTGTTCTTGCGGGTTTGTGCTGATTTTTTTAACAATAAACATCCTGTAGTTACTCAACATCATGTAATAGGGTACTTTTGGGAATTTCATGTAACAAGCGTAAAGCAAAACTATCAAAATTAGGAGATATCATGCGGGCAGAACGGTAATTATCTGTTTTATTGTTCTTGCACTTTTATGGCCCTAGTGCCCGAAATAAAGTTAATAAATGGAAATGGTAATCTCTCCATGGCCTAATTGGAACATTATCACCACATGAACTAAAGGGTTGTATTTTGGAACCACGCAGGCGTTAATCACGTCTGCCTTATAATGCGGTCTGAACAACAAATGTGTCTTTACAACGCATTCCGTTAAAACGGAAGTCATTACAACGACTTACCTCAGGGAAAGCACTGGAGTTCTAATTGTATAATTTACTATTCCAACTCCAGTCTGTTCAACAGGAGAGAAAGTGTTGGATTTAAAGTCCAACATCAATCCAAGAGCGTTTTCCTTGATGCAAGTCGTTCTAACCAATTGCGTGATAAAGGATTGCGTTGTAAAGACGCATCCGTGGTTTGGACCATGCTGTTAAAGCATAGTGTGCTTCGCGCTGCGGTATAAAGGCTGTTTCCCAAACTAAAGCTCTTCTACCTCCTTTTTTCCACATTTCAATAATGTCCCTTCCCCCTACGACTTGTTCCATCGTTTCTAGCCATGTTCATGCCGTAATCAGTTCCAGTAGAAAGTTATTTGCTTTTTTTAGAGCACTAAAAAAGGAATAGGTAGCTGAGCGCGTTATACGGAGGATAAGCCTATGAAACTTTATGTACATAGTTGTATATGAGGGAGTGTGTAAAGATGCAAACTTTATTGCCTTGTTGTGAGGTTTTGGCCAAGGCACAGATCCAACGGTGGGGAGAACATCCTTTACGGCGCGGATGTTACCCCGCGCTACCATTATGATGTGTCTCTTACAACGCAAGTCGTAACCACGACTTGCGCTGGAGGGCACTCAAGGACAAGGAATAGTTAATTTACTATTCCAACACCTTCCCTACTATCCACGGGGACCGGTTTGGAATAGAAAATTAAACTATGCCTAAGTCCGCACCCTACAGCGCAAGTCGTAGTAACGACTTGCGTTGTAAAACACGCATTGTAACGGTACGCGTGGTAATAGCCTGCGTCGTACCGTCATACATCCAACGGTGGTGTCAGCGGTCATGATAGCCGTGTCTGCTTTGGCTACTGAATCCCGCAATGAAGGTAGCCGCAGATGACGCACCTTGAGAAAGTGTGGGAGACTTACATTATGATTACAGATCCCTGGGGAGACTTAAATGTAGGACATACGATGACAAAGTTACAGAAAGGTGTCTTTGAAAGAGCTGTGTTTTCCGTATATTTCTAAAAGTGGAAAGAGATTCAGCATCATGGATGCCATATAGACAGGGTTACCTGATGTCGGTGTACAGTTGTTGAAAGATTGGGACAAAGGGCCCGATTTAGCGTACACTAAAAGATGTCAGATGTCCTGTCCGCCCTATTCAGAGTGCATACACATCTATGCTCTTAAAATGGAATGAGGGGCAACCTGTCACTTTATGACAGACATTCTGTATCCACCAAACTCAAAATCAGGGCTGAAGTCCTCTCCTTGGAGTATTGTATCAGAATATCATTGTCAGAATACCACTTGATTCACTGAGTCCTAAATATTGTTTACAAAGTTGTTGCCCCATTGGAATGAATGGTAAAAAAGTACATTGGTCATGGGACATAGGCGCACTGTGCGGCTACCATTGTGATTGGACAGTGCATTGTTAAGATGTTGACTTTTATAGAATAAGAGTAGAGTACCATTATCAGATGGCAGGCTTTAATAGGAAGAAGGATATAGGCACCATTTGTGATCCCTCATCGAAACTGGAAAGGGTTCCATTTTTGAATGGTGCGCGTTCTTAGGAAAATGGATATAGAGGTGTGATCTCATTGTGCTTGGAGACTGCTCTATTTAAAAGGTACAGCAGGGACTATCATAACACTTACGAGTGCTCAATTTTCACATGGTCAGCTCTCATCGATAAAGGTACATAGGTACCATGGGTACCAGTAGTGGACTCGGAGAGCGCTCAAGCTTAAGATGGTTGAGTTTCATAGAAAAGGTGTCTAAACATATATTTTTTTGCCCCTGTTTAGCATTATTTTTTGTTTTGGCTAAAAATAACTCCCACGGCGTGAGTTTCAATAAAATAAAATACAACTCAATGGCCCTGGCATGCAGTGAGTTGTCTCCTTGTGTGCTAGACCATTGTTTGTTTTCCCTGTCCAGGACCACCATGCCTTGCATGGCGGCCCCTAGCAGGGAAAATTATTTATGGTCACCCTGCCCTAATTAGGGTGGGTGCAATTTTCACAGTGACCTCGCAGCCCAGGTGTGGATGGGCTGCCAAGTCAATGGTTCCTGTTGGCAAAGCTAGCTAGGTCTCTGTTGGCAGAGTCCTTACTGTCCCCCCACCTCTAATATGGAAGGTTGAGCTCCATGTTGGAATGCATAGTATCTGCCAAATTTGTGCATATGCCCTACACTAAATGATTGCCTTACATAAATTAGCACCTAGATGACGTTTTCACCGACCGTCGGCTGCAAAATAATATTTCTGAGCTGTTCATTCATTGTAACTGTTGCTTTTATACTCATTGTGATCACAAATTTGCACTTTCTGGAGCAAAGTAGCCCAGAATTAGACAAAACTGCCATGTACATGTGCAATTTAATGAGTTTCCATTTCTTAAATTTTCTAGGGCCATGGCTTCAACGCGGGTGTACTGGGTATACAACATACGGCCAGTGTCTCCACTCTGCTTTGAACCCTGTAATTCCTGAATGGACTATACAATTGTTCCAATGATCCACTAACAGATGTGGCTCATACTACACAAATACCCTGAAATATATAAGTGCATCACATGCTAGTTGTCCAATATGATGAATATGGTATAAAAAGCACAGAGTAAGCTTTTCTGCTCTAACTTTCAATTTTAAATGAATTATTTTAAAACTGCTGCCCACCTCACAGTCTGGTCTGCGATCCAGCCGGCATCGCACTGCTCATATCCGCTTTGGTAGGCAGCAAACAGTTGCTCAGCTGTGGCTATGTGGGCACTGATCCTGGAGCAGGCTTCCTGCGCTTTGGCAAAGGTGAAGGTATAGCGCGTGGAGCCCTCCCGATAGAGGAAGACAACTCCTATGGCAGAAAGAAGAAGCTGTAAGACCATCATGGCAACTGCTAGCATGGTGCAGCATTGAGCGAAACATCGTTGCCCAGAATAAAGCCTTCATCAGTGTAGGAAAGTGTTTATTACCTTTGACATTCACTTCCACCAGGTCGTGGTCATCCTCGATTCCATGCTGAACATCACACCTATATATTCCTGAGTCATTTGATCTGAGTTCAGACAGGACTAACGTGACATCTGACGCGTACACTGCATAAAAGGGTAAGGCGACTCGGAAGCGGTAAGCTTCACTGATTTTGACTTTCCTTCCTCGAGCCACTAGGATTTCCACCTCCTTCTCATCTGTGATGAAGCTCCATTTCACCCGTGGTGTAGTCAGTGCAACAGGGCGGCTAGAAGTTGAGGTTTCCACTGGGGCCAGATAGGTAATATGGCACGGTATGGTTAGGGTCCCAGAGAGGACAGCTTTTATCGGTTGATGTTGGGGAATGGACACTCGCAGAGCTTTCTTGTCATCTGTAGGGGGAAAGAAAAAGCATTAAGAGACAGACATGCAACCAAAAACACATAAATGAGAGCAAACAATGGATGCTAAAATAACAAAAATGTGGTCAATTTTGTAGTAGTATTAGTAGGAAAACATACACTGTTTACATTATGGTATACTGCAGATGTTGTCTAGTACAACTTAGCATCTGTCAAACTCAAAATAAAAGACATGAAGTCTGAGGATGCTAGTGACGAGTCAAAGAGCTTAGATTATCCTTCTGAGCTTGACCACAACTGCTGTCAGATCACGTGAAGAAACTTCTGAAGTTCTGCAGAAGCTGGTTTATTCTTTTTTTTTTTAAATAGATATCAATTAGCAAGTGTTGTTACTGTGCCCAGTATATAAGAGTCAAACCAGCACAATATAATCAGAAAAGACATTATTTGAGTATGCTAAACATGACATACTTGACACCCTCCCCTCAAGAAGTTAGGAGACACCACTATGTCTTTTATTCACACTATCTACACTTTCCCTCCCTTGGTACCAGATATTTGATGTGCTCACTACTCTAATCTCATTTACGGGATGTGCAACATTATGTAGCAATAGTGCTGATTCAGCTTTGTTGCAGATATCTACAGTGAAACTATGGTATATACCAGAGATTGGACGCCAACATTCCCATTAGCCCAATAACTGATTAAGCTGAGTTTGCATGGTGCTGGTTTATTATGAAGATAAGTATCATTAGACTTCTCTGTGGTACAAAAATATCGAGGCCCATATGTATGCAGCATTTGTGTTGTCCTTGCATCACAAGGACAACAAAAAGCCTTCAGTCATATTTACAAAGCCATGCAAGGCCTGATCAGCGTGGCCTTTTGTGGCATTGTAAAGAAATGTAGCCCAAGGTTGCTGTTTGCGCTGTGCCATGTTACATTTCAACTTGGGAGGTGTTGCACGGGTACAGCTTGCCCGTTCCGATACATCCACCCAAGGTTTTGGGTGAATTCCAAGATTTACAAAGACTTGTTCACCCGCGAATATGTATTATTTCTATCCCTTCCCAAATGAGGCATAATGGTAAAAAATATTTTCATTTCTCCTCGTTATTTCCTCTTTTCATGTGTGTTGCATTCTGCAGCACACGTAGAAAGAAGACACTGCCTCAGAGAGTTGTTTTTATGTAGGAAGGGGCCACTTCCCCCACAAAAACAAACCTGCCTGTAATGCAGGCCCCAATGCTAGGCTGCACACGTACACGCTAGTGCAAGGAGAGGGCAGAAATGCTAAATATGTTTGTAAGTATGGAGCATTTCTGCTCTCTGCCTTTCATGCAACACAGCACAGCAACTTTGCTCGCTGCCCTGCGTTGTGTGACAGTAAGGATTTGGGGTACGTCAAGCGGGAGTACAAGAGCTCCTCACTTCAGGGAAATTTTGCAGGTTCGATAACACTGAAACCCGTGAATGTACCAGTCCTTCAGGAATTCTCAAGGAATATTGGCTAAACAAAAAGCAAGTTGCTGCGGTCCAAAATGTGATAGAGTCCTCGTGTAATGCTGCCAAAGTCTGACCCAACTTTGATGTACTTGAAATCGCGGGGTCGTCCTGACATTGGACAACTCTTTTTTCCCTTTTGTATCTTGACTATAAGAATTGGGTAAGATTGACTCGCCGTTCCCTAAAGCCTTGAGAAAGCCCCTGCACATCATCCAGGGGGTCGAAACATGTGTCGGCTGGGAGAATTGTTTCTTATAGCAGGAATTAAATAAAGGACTTTAATAATTATAATACTAAACTTAATAGTTTCAAACCCTAGATTGATTCCATTTTTGAACAAAAGCCATGCTATATTGTTATCTGTCTACCCTAGTCATTAGAAAGTGTGGTAAAAACTCTAGCTGCCTCTCAAAGCCAGAAACAGATGCAAGGTTGTTTTTAGTGCATAGAAGGCCTTCCTCTTGGCAGATAGGTCGACAAAACTAAAGCTCACTGCAACAGCTTTAACTCCATGGATGATTAAACTGGGACGTGAACATTTTATCAAACTCCAGTGGTGACCAGTTCAGGTAAGCGTGGTGGGGTGGGGCAGGGAGTGACAGGCGACGGAATAGGTTAAATAAATAAATAAATAAAACCACTTACCTTGCGCTTGCTGCATCCCCGACTTGCCGATGCGGAGAGCGCAAGGTAAAGGGTTTTATTTAATTATTTTACCTATTCTGGCATCTTCACTCACCCCCCGCCCCGTCCTGCCCTACCGCGCTGACCTGCACTGGCCGCCACTGAAAAACTTCAGTCTGTTCACATTCTTTGTGCAAAGTAGAAGTATCTGGGTGAGAGATCATTTATCCAGCTCTCTGTAAAGCCTCATCCCTGCCACTATTTAGAAAGAAACTAAGGGACAGGTGTGCTATTTTACAGAACGCATTGCCGCAACCAAAGTTGCTGCCATGTGGGAAAGGAGAGAGTAGGAGAGTGCATATTTAATAAGATTTGACGTTGCTGCTCTTTCCTCCGACTCACTTTAAAATTGTTCCCACTTTGTACGTGTGCTGTACAGTGCAGCATGCAAAGTTTGCAAAGTGTGGAGAATTTTTTTTTCTCCCACTTTACAACAGCTTCAAAGAGGTTTAAATTGTTTTGCACAAATCCCTGTTTACCATTGTTATTATATATGGCTTTGTGTCAAAAACCGTGTGAGGTCCAATGCGACCACCATGAGACCACCGTGAGTAGTCACATGGGACAGCCCATGTACCACCCATGGAACACCCTTTGACGCAAAGTATCAGAAAGTGCTATTTGCTGCATTTTTACACACTTTTCCAGTGCAAAAACATTTTCCGCTGGAAAATAAACAGTTTATCAAGATTGTGCTGATTAGTATGACTTCTTTAGATTTAACTTGTACTACCTCTGTTTTCCGATGCTGTAAACAGAAGGATTTTTGTGCTAATTGTTGCTATTTGTAAGTTGTCATATGTAGCACAGTTACATTTTTGGTTTAGTTCCTGGCATGCTAAGTAAAATAAATAAAATAATTCTTTGAGAACAGAAGACCTGAACGTTCCCCGGTCGGCGAGGTGGATGCCAGCATGGCCTGGATGAGGACAAACAGCAGCGAGATGGTCCCCATCGCTCCTCCTTCGACAAAATGCCAAATCCAGTTCCTAAAATGAGAAAAAGGGATTATAGGGGAGGAATGGTGACGCGTTTTCCACAGGAGGCTGTACACTCAAGATGGCTGACACCAATGCATGATTTGTAAAAATAAAAAAGTGCCAAGGCTCTCAGGGTCAACTGCAGCTTACACCACACATAGCCTCTGCTACGCTCCCAATGATAGTAACAGCACATCTACTAACCATCACACTACCGCAAGAGTGACATTTCTGACTATTTCAAGCCACCAAAGCTATAAGAAAGGCTTCAGTGGCAGGTAATAGTAATTTTTAATGTCTATTGAACTAATAATGACCTGATGTTGTAGTCATCCTAAATTAGCCAGATGGCGCCATCTTGTGCCAGACTGTCACAAATGTCTGTGTTGACAATTAAGTGCTGGTGCCAAGCACCGGAAACCACCGGCTCAAATTAAGCAGTGGCTGACACATGAGCACAGTACATGCAGGTGAGGGATTTAAAAATACGTTTTGTCTATCTCCAGCAAGGTATGCTCAAGCTCATCGATGCAAAGGTTGTGGACATTCTTGCTTCTTTCCTTGATGTATAAGAAACTATGGTCGTAGTGTGAAGTTATACTATTGAAGTTCTCCAAAGTTTCTCTGGCCCATATACTGTTTGTCTTTCTTTCAACTGATGGCTTTCAGATAGATCTTTTATTTGCCCATATCCCTGTGAATAGGATGACCAGCCATTCCGGATAAGCTAGTACAGTCCCAGTTTTTCGCCATCTGTCCCAGAAATAACCCAGTAAATTAAGCATGTCTCATTTTTCAGACAGGGTCCGCTGACCACAGAAGAAGCAAGGTGTCATATATTCAGTGAAGAATTAGTTAGCAGCCCTTTGCAGAAAGAAAATAAGAGCAAAGATGATACTGTGTGACACAATTTGCATTTAATTCCCTTTAATGCCCCGTTCTAAAAAAGTAGGATTGCTTAATCTTCGTTCTTTTTGCTTCCTACTACCCTTACCCCCTAAATCGCCCTCCAATGGTGTAGTGGTATTTTGCACCACATGGGTGAAATGTATTGTTACGTCTTACCCTAGCCTAAAAAGAGTCATCATACTGATTTACCAGGTGTTGAATGCAGAGTGAAAATGCCTCCCTGCTCCCTGTTATTGACTCTTCTTTTCTACATTAGTTATCTTAAAAGCATGCAATGTGTCAGAAAATTTGCTGTTTTTTCTTTATTCCTGTAAATAATATTTATTTTAGTAATATTAGTGTTGTGTGGAATAAAATTACTGTCTCCAATCTCTTTTTTGCTGAATATTGTAATTACTAACAAACTTATATAATATATTTAAAACTCAATACTTCTGGTAACCAGTTCCAATTGGGCGCACTACTGTAAGTATGGGTAAAGTAACAATACACGAGTATATTTAGTGCATCAAAAGTTTGGAAGAGAGGTCGGCTACCAGACAACCCCACAGAGACCCACGTAGTGAGTACCAAAACAATATAAATACAATCCTCCCTGGGCACTAACCATACAGTAAGTATCAATGTTGATAATGGTAAGATCTGTGCAATCAAAATAGATACAACCAGGAACAACAACTATCTATCACAAAAAAATATATATCATAATTCAACAGTCAATTCTTAGTGTAATCCATAGCATAATTCATCCAATTTGTTCTTGTAACAATGGTCCAACTCAGAAGTCTTCGAATGTGTTTATTTCAAATCAATTGTTAATAGTTCCAAAAGAAAAGCCAATTCTTCCTCTTTGAAAAAAGGGCAGCCAACACGTGTTTCGTCATGTACTATTCTGTGCCAAATGACTTCATCAGGGCTCTCTCTTTTCTTTGTCCATCAGCGGCAGCAGGAGTGTGCCCCACGTGGAGGTTGCCCGCTTCCGGGGGTCTGTGGCTATAATGGATAAAGATGTCACTGGGGAGGTCGCTCCGCCGGTGATACTTCCGACCCAGCAGGGCCCGGGACTCTAAAGGATGATGTAGAAGTACCGTGTAGGGAAATGCAATGTGCTGTAAAACGTGGAGTGTAGTATAAGCGGTAAGTGGATCTAAGCCAGCACGTGGATATGAACTTCTTCCTTCATAAAGTTCCTCAAGAACGTCGAGATGAGAGAGTCTGATTGGGTTATTCAGACCAACTGCTAGCAGGACGTAGTTAAAAAAGAGACCGAGTAACTCAGTGCGCTGAGGGCATCGTTAATTAGGCAGAGACGGGTGCGTCTAACATTTGGGAATTGAGTTGAGGTGCGCCGATAATTCTGCAATTGAGCGTGCCCTTTGTTAGAGAGAGACAAGTGCGTCCTCTTCAGTACGTAGTTCTGTGTTCTGCAACCGGAACACAGAACTACGTACTGAAGAGGACACACGCGTCTCTCTCTCTCTAATGAAGGGCACGCTCAATTGCAGAATTATTGGCGCACCTCAACTCAATTCCCAAATGTTAGACGCAACCGTCTCTGCCTAATTAACGATGCCCTCAGCGCACTGAGTTACTCGCTCTCTTTTTTAACTACATCCTGCTAGCAGTTGGTCTGAATAACCCAATCAGACTCTCTCATCTCGACGTCCTTGAGGAACTTTATGAAGGAAGAAGTTCATATCCACGTGCTGGCTTAGATCCACTTAACGCTTATACTACGCTCCACGTTTTACAGTACATTGCATTTCCCTACACGGTACTTCTACATCATCCTTTAGAGTCCTGGGCCCTGCTGGTTCGGAAGTATCACCGGCGGAGCGACCTCCCTAGTGACATCTTTATCCATTATAGCCACAGACCCCCAGAAGCGGGCGACCTCCACGTGGGGCACACTCCTGCTGCCGCTGATGGGCAAAGAAAAGAGAGAGCCCTGATGAAGTCATTTGGCACAGAATAGTGCATGACGAAACACGTGTTGGGTGCCCTTTTTTCAAAGAGGAAGAATTGGGTCTTCTTTTGGAACTATTGACAATTGATTTGAAATAAACACATTTGAAGACTTCTGAGTTGGACCATTGTTACAAGAACAAATTGGATGAATTATGCTATGGATTACACTAAGAATTGACCGTTGAATTATGATATATAATTTTTTGTGATAGATAGTTGTTGTTCCTGGTTGTATCTATTTTGATTACACATAACTTACCATTATCAACATTGATACTTACTGTAAGGTTAGTGCTCAGGGAGGATTGTATTTATATTATATAATATATATATGCTAAATGATTATTGGCGTCACATTTTCCCCAAAATAAAAAATAAAAATATGACGGTCAGGGCTCTGTTAATCCTGATTTTTATTCTCTACAGGTTCAATTAGCAATTTATGATTAAACTGGATTATTGTTGCTTTTGAACCAACACTGTTTGAAAACATCTAATTCCAATATAATCTCAAGACCCTTTAATACATAATGAAGCTAATGATTGGAGTCCAACTGCACATTCAGCTAGCACTAGCTTTTTAAGCCAACAAACACTTTGAAAGCTGGAATTTTTATCTGCTACATTCAATATTAAGTTACCTACAAGTCCCAGAATGCTTCCACTGGTAATTACCACAGGGAGTGGGGGCTGGTGGCAGGGTACCAGGAGAGAGGAGAAAAGGAGAGACACTTTTGATTCATAATATGTCCGCCTGGTTATGCAAAAATGGTTTGGCCACATTATTAGAGAGTTTGAGTTCAGAAATTACGTCAAGTAGTTCTGTCCGTGAGATCTCTTGGAGATCAATATTTAGGAGATTTTTGGCATAGGCAGACACAAGGACGTTAGAATAGAGTCACTTTGATTTTGGAGGTAAAGAAATGGGCATATTTCTAAAAAATGTTTTTGGGTTCAGTGGTACTGAATTTAGAAATTGGACTGGAGCAGTTTTGATTATTTCAAAGAATTCCTTTATTTGGTTTTCAGCCATGTAAATTTGAAATTTGATGTCTTTACACTTAGCTTCAAGGATTTGCTTTTTCAAAGTTCACCTAGCACGACAATGCATTTAGGGTCAATTCTAGTAGCCAAGTGAGTTCAGACAATCTGAGGAGGTTTTTTTCATCACTGAACTTCTTGGTCTACCATGAGCCAGACTATTTTTTTATCTTCAATCATTTATTTCTGTGTGAGTGAAGTCAAGTCACTGTTAAAGTAGGAGGTAGCCTCCTTAAGCTCTTTGGTTGAATATCCGTTGGTTGTTTTAAAAGCCACCAACAAGATCACTTAGGATTTCACATGAAATATCCCTAATCCTGTTTTTAAAAAAAAAATCTTGATCAACGATCTTGGCTTTAGAAAAAGTATTTAGGAAAAAAGTATTTCACATTGAGCTGCCCAGTCAACTAGAATCAGATCATCAGCAAGCAAGACATTCTTTTGAGCAATACAGTGAAAATTTGATTTTTGGTGGACAGAATAGGTTAAGATACGATATGATCCATTCACCACTCAATGAAAGAATTATTACGCCGTAACGGATGAAGAATTATTACGCCGTAACGGATGAAAAATATGGGAAACACCCATAACAACGCGGGCATTACACCACACTGCTATTACAATGCAGCTATTACAACGCAAGTTGTTCCAACGACTTGCGCTGGAGGGCGCTGTAGGATAGCGAATAGTTTAATTTTCTATCCAACACCTTCCCTACTGTCAACGTGGGCCGGAGTTGGAATAGAAAATTAAACTATTCCACAATCCAGAGCCCCCCAACGCAAGTCGTTGCAACGACTTGCGTTGTAAAAACTGCGTTGTAATGGCATGCAGGGTAAAAGCCCGCGTTGTAATGCCGTACAACCGAAAAATATATTGATTCTGGTAGGTCTTGCAGTAGCAAACAAGATGTCTACAAGTAAATATTGGAAGGTGGGTTAGGTGACTCACTCCACATGTCAGCAACCAATAGTGTGTTGTTGATCACATCCAACTCTCCCACTGATTTTACCTTCTCTCTGCTGACGGAAAATGGAATAGTCAGTGGAATGAGGAAATCTGTGCCGGGTTGTAGGATTTCATTGGACCATGTTTCAATCAAGAACATGAGATCCATATCCACGTCAGCTATACATTCTGTGACCTCAATTCAATCCTTTACCACCGACCTACAGTTGTGCCATACACACTGTAACTTAGCGGTCCCTCATAGGTGTGAAAAAGCTAGCCGGGTCTCAATAAGGTTTGTCAGTTCTTCTGGGAAGGCCGTTTCTAAGATATGTGATCAAAATGGGTATATTAGGAATCTCCGGTTCGGACTGCATTATCACGCAACTATCGTCCTTCAAGGCGCTATCAGCAATAATTAGTCAATGTCCTCATTAGGGATCTGGATCTCTGAGTTCCTTCTATTAAATGAATGTCAAGAGGTTATTTAAATGAATGTTGAAGGGGGGATAGTAAGTTCCTTTCCTTAAGGGGTGTTAACTTCCAGGGATATATTCATCATACTGTAGACACTAGTAGCCCATTTAGAAGTATTGAAAGAAAGGAACATAAGGTCAGTTTTTGACACCCATTTTTTTGCACAGTGACATTGCTCTGTTTTAGGATCTTCTTCCATAAGCCTATGCATTTTATGTAATTTTTTGAAAGGTTCACAGGGTACATTCATTTGTAAGAGTTATGTCTAGATTTAGCTAGTTGGTTTAAAGTCTTGCCTCAGAGAGTTTGGGCAGCGATTTAACTTCGCAGGCACAGGACTAAAAGGACATATAGAATAAACAAGCTCTGGATGCCTGGTAGATTCAAAGTGGTAGGAGAAAAAAACCTACTGCATGCAGAGACATCAAGGGATTTACATGTAAGGGGAAAAGGATTTTAGAAGTCACAGGATTAAAGTTTCATTAAAAAGTAGCTTTACGTTTAATAGATTGTGGCTTCCGACAGAAAAAAAAGTACGTCCATTATTAACATCTGAGTGAGTTGTGCAAATAATCAGTGTAGTGTAGAACAGATGCTCTATGTTGCATTAGTGTAGGGGCAGAAACACCTTTATGGGACATGGAGGTGTACTCCACAGGCTTGAAGCAATGCAGAGGTGATCACAGTGACAGACACAACACATCAGGGCCTCCTCCTCACGTCTTGAGTTTCTGCAAGAAGCTGAAGACCCGGCAGCTGATTCATGCGCTTTACAAATAGACATAACTTAACATACTATAGGTAGCAAACTAATCGGGGTTGTACATATTAGTTTATGTTTATGTTTATGTTTATGGGATTTGTATTGCGCACAAATACCCGAAGGTGTCTCGGCGCAGCGGATTATCAGGATGACATATACCATGCTGAAGAGGATCATTGGTCAAAGAGCCAGGTTTAAAATTGATGTTTAACACATAGATATCCTGCTCCTGTTCCCTCCTAGGGTGATCTGCAGTCTTGTGTTTTGTGAAAGCTAATCAGTACAAACCAAGCAAGCTTTCTTCGGACCATTACGTCATCAACTGCGTGCAGTTGGAATCCTGGGGATGATGGAAGGTGCGTGCAGCGCTAACAAGGAAAATGCGCTGCATATATAATACGGCCTCCATTAAATTTGAAATGCATCAAACACAGTCTTCTATTCTGGGGGTGATGAAATTAGAAGAGGGGACACGTCTGCTGATAGGGGGATGGAGGTGTGGGTGTCAGAGTGATTGGCCCATGGTTGCAGAAAGTGTTCAAGTGAGGTCACTTGGTTTAAAATGTACGTCTTCTCGCTCTAAAGCTGAAACAGATAACAAAACAAGCACATCTACACGCTCAGAAAGAGGCCGCTGAGGAGACCAAAAAGAGGAAAGAACATTTGAAAGAGCACTCTGGAACAAACCCTGGAATGAACCCTGGGCAGACACGGCACGGAGGCCCCAAAAAGAAAGGCGAGGAGAGTAAAATGCTTGATGTCAGTGTGGCAGGTGGGACAAGATTACGGACGGCCACTGCCGGAGAGGGTACTCTGCGGCAGCCATCAGTAATGGAGGCGTTTGGGATGATAGCGGTAGCCCCTGGGAGAAATAAGAGCTTACCTGTCTGGCCCCCTATTTTGACTTTGTCCCCAGGAATCGAAGCTGCGCCACAGGCGGGTGACCCGGCTCAGAGAATGCAGAAGCCGGTTCTTCTTAATCCCGCCCATATGCATTCTGGAACTGGTAGTTCATCCCCCGATTTTCCGCCTCAGAGAGGAGATAGCACTGAGGTGGGTTCGGAACCAAATAGAGTGAGGCAATTCGAGGGAAACGGGGCAGATGGACTGCACTCAATTCCAATATTGGAGGGAGCGAACCTGTCGACAATGGCCAGCACAGCGAACGCCCATATTAACAACTTGGGCTAGGGCGGGGAGAAAAGCAAGGGCGCAAGTGGCTCTTCTAATAACACTTTAATAGTTGACATGACTGCAGATGCCGCCCCTCAGTTAATACAAGGTCATGTGAAAATATCTGCACAAACTCACCCAAATATGGAAACTCTGGAGACCCAGGCTGGAAATGTGAGCAGCACCTCCTGTGAGCTGGACTAATAAGGGACTATTTCTACTTGGTCAAGCGCTCCCTTGCGTTCCCCAGAGGGAGATAAGTTCTTCGCGCTGAATGATGACTCTGATACATCCCAGATCAGTGAGCAGGAATCATTGCAGGAGAGTATTTCAGGGGATGAGTCTCCGGCCACGCAGAAGAGGCCTCACAGCCAGTCTATGACCTCTAGGCAACGGGCCAGGCCAAAAGGCAGAACCTCGGACTCAGCTAGCAGACGGCTCGAGTGGGATTATTCCGCTTTAACACTGACAGTCGGCACTGGCAGCGGGCCTGAAGTAGGAGGCACAGGTCAAACTAACGACACTGGCAGTACATCACCATCTCCGACACTGGAGCTACTGTACGTGACTCTCAAGCAAATGCAGGGCGAGGCCAGGCAGGAAAGCAAGAGGTCGCAGCTCGCTACTAAGAAGCTTCAAGGGGCAATCCGCAAAACAAAAAAGTTATGCTCTGACATGTCAGAGCGGATAACTCAAGTAGAAGCGCGAACTGGTGCTGTGGAGGAGAAGGTCGAGAAACTGCATATATTTAAAGCTGCACAGGAAAAACAAACACGGGATGTAGACTGGAAACTCGAGGATTTCGAGAACCGGCAGTGCCAAAACAATGTCCGGCTGCTCGGCCTTGATGAAAATGTGGAGGGAGAGAACATTCTGGACTTTGTTGTGAAGTTACTGAAGGGTGCTTTCCCAGATTTGGCCCACTGGAACTGGGAGATGGAAGTGCAGCGAGCACATCGCTTCCCAATGTTCAGGAGAACTCAGCCTAAAAATCAAGGGGAGCGACCAAGAGCGATATTGATCTTCATTGGCAATTTCTTGCTAAGGCAGGCAATTATAGACTGAGCCAGACACGATTTAAAAAGAACATCAGAGGGGCACACCTTCTTTGCTTGGCCGGACTTTTGCCACACAACGGTCGAACGGAGATGGAGGCTACACCAGATGATCCCCCCATTTCAGGGGGCGGGTTGCAAAGCTTTTTTGCTCTTTCCTGCACGGCTCAAGGTTATCCACAAAGGGAGGGTCAGAATGTTTTTTTCTGAGATAAAAGCCCAAGTGTTTCTCACAGAAATAACCGAATCACGAGGAGTAAGGGCCCTGGCCAATACAGCAGAAAGGGAAAGGGGGATACAGGGAAGGACTGATGTTTCCTTCAAGACGATAAATGTACACCCCAAGATGATAAATGTATAAATGTATATGAAGTTTAGCTTGGTCAGTCGCCATTCAGCTATCAATATACTATGGGCCATAGGGCACGGGGATAAGAAAGTGATGTTATGAAATGTACTGTTTGTTCACTGCTGAGGCATGTTTCTTTGCTGAAAACTGGGGGGTCGGGCCGTGGTTTATTACTTTTTGCCAGAATGATTTAAGGATCTATCCATTGGGGCTAGGAAGTATTTGGTATTAGGGGTCACTCTGGGGGAGGGAGCAGGCACTGCCTGAGAGGGAGTCTTCTCGGTCATACTTAGGTCATGCTTTACCTAATTCCCTGTAAGGGAGGTGGGGGGGGTGGGGGTGGGAGGCTTGGGGTGTCTTTGGAGTGGGTTGGTGTGGGTTCAGCACAGTGTGAGGTATCTCGATTTGCGAGGCTAATGAAGGGGCAGCAGAACTGGATTCAAGATGGCTTTGCCCGGTTATTTAAGGAGGTCCGAACAATGAGTATGAATGGAAAGGCGGGGTGTGAGATACTAACTGTAAGAAGGATTTATTGCAAAGAATTGAGAAATCTTAAGACATGAGTTTGCGGATTCTGACAGTGAATATTTGTGGGCTCAATGACCAGAATAAGAGGAATAAGGCAGAACTTGGTTGAAATCTCTAAGAGTAGATTTCCTTTTTGTGCAAGAGACACATATAGAGGGCAGTAGAGCTCGTATAATGGAACAGCTCGGGTTCAAACTGTTGGCATACACTACACGGGGTTCTCAAACTCGGGGGTGGCAATCCTTACCCGGAGGAATGACGTCAGGGTCCTCAGAAAGTCCGTAGACCAATGGGGCTGGTGGGTAGTGATCGAATGCTCGCTAAATAATTCGAAATTTACACTCGGTTCGGTGTATGGCTCAACATGTGACGATCCAGAACTCCTCAAAACCTTAGATTCTAGCCTGGCAATGTGGCCTGTTCCGATAAATATTTGCGGGGAGTTTAATATTATTGGTCTGGGGATACAATGGGGTTTGCTAGGAAGTAAGTACTTTGGAAAAAAAGAAAGGTTGATTCTGCCCTAACTAATCTAATGAGCATCAATGGTCTGACCGATGTATGGGCATAGCTGAAACCCTCTAATCCAGGTAGCACTTTTTTTTCAGCCCCGCTTAAGGCAGTATCCCGGCTGGATTATTTCTTTGTTTCAAATCCATTTATCACTAATTTTGGCATAGAGAGGCACCCTCGCATTATATCGGATCATAACCCACTAATTTTGACTGTTAATTTCATGATGACAGAGAAGTAAAATTTGGGATGGACCTTCGAACGGAGGTTGCTATATGATCCAGATTATATTGTATTTATGAAGGGGTGGATCAAGGAATTTTGGGATTTTAATCGGGGGAGAACTTGTGTCGGAATTGCTTGGGATGCTTTTAAAGCGGGGTGAGAGGAGAAACAATAAGTTACAGCTTACGTCGCCAAAAGAAGGAACGACTCTGGGAACTGGCAGTTCGGGAAGAACTAAATAAACTTGAAGAAGCCTCAGTCACTGCCATCTGCACTGGAGGATTGATAGACAGAATATTATGTCAGCTGGCTATAAAAAAGGCTGAGGCGGGAGACCATCTTGCTAAGAGAGCAGCTGAGATATATTTGTCTAAAAAAGAGCATTGCTATGAATTTAATGAGTGGGTGGGATATACTTTGGCCGTAAGAGCTAGGCAAAAAATGGCAGCTGGGGAGATTTCTGAAATCTATGACACTAACAGAAAGGTAATAACAGATACACTGGGTATTCGAGAAACCTTTAGGCTATTTTATCAGCATTTATATAGCAGAGGACCATTATTGGCGGTTGCAGATATTCGCAAATTTTTAGATAAGGTAGTTATACAGAATTTAAACCCTGCAGACAGGGAGGAACTCGAGAAGGCGTTTTCCCAGGAGGAAATATGCAGTGCCTTGCAAGATCTGCCCTCTGGAAAGGCAGTCAGTCCGGATCAGATCCCGCTGGAGTTTTATAAGATCTTTAAAGACTCTATCGGACCAGACTTATTAGAAGTTATGCTGCTAGCCCAAAAGGGTGGGCCAGCCCCCGAATCCTGGGCGGGAGCAGATGTTGTTGTTTTTCTGAAGAAAGATAAACCAGCTAGAGAGCCTGGCTCATATCGCCCTATCACATTACTGAATAGCAATGTAAAAATGTTCTCTAAAGTTTTGGCCACGCGACTAAATGATATTCTAAAAAGAACTATACACCCCTGTCAACATGGGTTCATAATGGGTCGGGGAACCACACAACACGTACGGCGTATGATCACTCTCTTTGATGTGACGGAGATCTCAGGAGACCCTTTGGCTGCTCTGATATTAGATGTTGAGAAGGCATTCAATAGGGTCTCATGGGATTTCCTGTGAGAATCAATGAGATGGTTCGGGTTGGGGGAAGGGTTTATTAAATCTATTCAAATGTTATATGTTATATGTTATATGTTATATGTTAAATGGTAATCATACTCTTCCTTTTAATATACAGAGAGGGACACGACAGGGGTGTCCGTCCTCACTACTGCTATTTGCTATCTATATGGACCCCTAATAAGGCTATTTGAGTCCAATATTGGAATTTGCCCAGTTGTAAGTCAGGGGGTTGAATCTAAAGTCCTTGCCTATGTCGACGATGTGGCTATTGTCACGGCAGACCCACTCTCGGCACTGGAAGTGGTCGAGTCAATTGCATTAGAGTTGGGCACATATACTGGATATGCACTCAACAGATCCAAGACTCAAATTATAAAGAATCGGTTTGTCAACTATGAGAATTCTTGTGTCGTAGACTCTGCAATATATTTAGGCATAAGGGTTACGTCAGACTTAGAAAAGTTGGTGGCTAAAAATATGGAACCTGTAATTAGGAAGGCGAGGCTCGACTTTGACAGGTTGAATAATCTTCATCTGTCTCTGGTTGGACGGTGTAACGTCATTAAGATGATGTTTTTACCAAAAATGTTGTATTTGTTTAGGGCAATACCTTTGGAATTTCAAAAATCTTGATTTATCATTTTGGAGGGTTTAGTTAATCGATTTATTTAGGCACACGGAAAAACTAGGAGGGCTTTACGGTTTATGTCTCTGCCACGGGAAAAGGGTTTTTTTCAGTACCTGATTTCCGTAGTTATTATTGGGCAGACGCTCTGCAATACATGGGGATCTTAGTTGGGTCATGCTCCGGGGATATGGAAGGGGAAATCGAGCTCCCAGATCTCTACAAATTATTATTGGGTGAACACGCAGAGAACTGTTTTTGGAAATTTACAGAGCCCAGCTACTATAAAAGGACCAAATTTAAGACCATGATATCGGCCTATAAGATCTGGGGGGCCCTAAAAAAGAAGATCACTCTGGGGAGACTTAATCATTACACAGTGCTTCACAAAAATCCCACCCGTCCAGAAATCTTCTCAGATGAGACCATGGCAGGATGGGCTATAAAGGGCGTTCGAAAGGCTGGGGACCTAATTTGGAATAAAGGGTTTCGTCAACTCAGAGATATTCAGACGGAGTACAGGCTGGAAAGGGGTAACTTTTTAAAATATTTACAGCTACATAGCTTTTTCGGCAAAAAAATTGGGGGGCTAGCGGGTTCAACAGCAATGTAATTATTGATATTATGCAACACAGTGCTAAGGGATCTATTAAGCTAATATATGCAGAACTGATTAGCTTAAAACAGGATGATTTAACTAAACATGAGAGTATATGGGCTGAGCGGGTAGGGGCTGCTCCAGACGCACTCACGAAATCGCTAGAGTTGGCTCAGACGGTTTGTGCTCTGCCGTGCTTCAGGCGCAACATTTTAGAACTGTTTTCTTTCTATACTATACTCCGGCCAAAATAGCACAGTGGGGTGGGCTATCGGGGACTACGTGTCCTAGATGCGGGGGACGGAAGCAGATTTGGTGCACAAGTTTGCATCTTGCCCTCGGCTGCAAGGGTTATTGGAAGCAATTATGGCATTTACAGATCGCTCCCTTGGGTTAAAAATTGCACTAACCCCTTAATTAATTTTGCTAGGAATCAGCAACATGAGATCCAACTAGACAGCTTATCAATTCCTTTTTGTCGCTATGGCGGTTCTAAGGATTAATATTGCTTCTGCTTGGTTAGATCCTCTTCCCCCTACCTTTAAGCAATGGTTGGCTCGGCTGCTCTCTATATACACACTGGAGAGGGCGATTTATGAAAGGAAGGGAAAGAAAGCGAAGCTATTGGGACGGAATAGCTGGGCTCCCAAAATAAGACGGAAGGAATCAGATTGACTGAAAATCACCATGGGATTAAATCCAACATGAGGCTGGTATAAGCTGGTCAAGTATAATTAAAATATGGGAAGTGTGATCTATGTTATATTCTATATTCTGTGTTGTTATAATTGTTTACTTCTGATCATTTACATTTCAGTTGTTGGTCTCCACGTATCTTGCTGAACTATCTGAGGGATTTTGTGTTTTTTGCTCCCCTCCACACCTTGCATTTCTGTTATTTTGTTTATTCGGTGACTTTTACGGTGCTGATACCCTGGGAGAAAAATTATAAAATCTCAATAAAGATTTTTTTTTTTTTAAAGATATCATTAGTGCAGCAGTTGCAATGGCTCAGGGGACTAAAGTGCCAAGGCCTCTCTGGTCCCCGCTTGCGTCTGTATTTCAATGTCTTTTCAGGAAATAGGGGCATTTTGTTCTTGTTTGCACTGGGGTCCCTTGGCATGCTTTCTATGCTAGTGGTTGAGATGGGCATTTCCCAAACTCCAGTGGGGGTGCACTTGGAAACCAGAAGCAGCCCTGCCAACAATTGATCAAACCAGCCCTGCTCTCTTCCTCCTCGCTCTCTCGTCTGTCTCTCTCCTTTTCACAATTTTTCCCCCATCTCTCTCTCCTGGTACCCCGCCACCAGCTCCCCACCGCCTGCGGTAATTACCTGGGGAAGTTTGAGAAAGTGAAAGAGGCACCAGTAGTGCCCCCCTACCAGGGTCGGATTGGCCTATATTACATGTATTACTACTTTTAAGTATGTACTTCGCTAGTATGGGTCACTTTTATTTGGTGCCCGGGCCTACTTTTTTTACTAATCCGACTCTGCCCCCTACCCCTAAAAAGCACCCTCTCAAGGCTTCAGCCCATCGGGGAAATGCCCGGTTGAAAACACGGGCAGTCCGGACCCCCCTCCAGTTGAGTAGGATAGGCGCAACCAACCCTATTTTAAGGGTAGGAAAATAGACTCCTCTATTTGTGATGTAAAAGATGGCTGAAATTGCGGTGCAGCAGGGGCGGCCTAAGGCATGTGCAAGCTGTGCACCTGCACAGGGCCACCAAACCCCAGGAGCCGCCACGCCAATATATATCCTTAATATAATAATCCTCTGAGGATGGATACATATTTGCGTGGCGGCCCCTGGCAGGGATTTGGCGGCCTCCGGCTCTGTTCCACTTCCAAACACCCTGACCCCCCCCTTCATTGGCCTCCGCGCTCCGCCCCGCCCGGACCCCCTCTTCCGGGGCCCCATCCTACCTACGCTCCCTGCCCAGGGCCGCCATGAGACTAGAGCCGCCCCTGGGTGCAGTGGCGTCTGTGCTGAATTGTGCAGGTGGTGTGCACTTTTGGGCATCAGGACTTATTTTTACTCATTTTCTTTTGAGAGAGAGAGAGAGAGCGGCAGCAAAAGGAGAAAGCCGGGATGAGAAAAAACCTTCAACATGTAGAAAAAGAGACAGGAAGTGGAGGGTGATGGAACATAGGGTCATGAAGTGGAACCAAGACCGGGCAGCCTTGATATTCGGCATGGCATCCGATTAACCTGGCCGGTTCAGCAGCGCCAGCGGTCAGCCTTGCCAAGTTTTCTAAGCCCAATTGTGATGTTCTGCTCCAGTCCAGGTTTCTTCTTCGATTTCTGGGACTTGTAGTCCCGTTTATTGCATTATAAAACAGGACTACAAGTCCCAGAATTCAAAGAATAAAACATGGACTGGAATAGCACATCACGCATGGACCTAGGAAACCTGACCTCTATGGCTCATAGAAAATGTTGGGGCTCCTGCACTGATTTTCCTAGCCGTGGGGCCCTGTGCCACAGCACCTGCTGCACTAATGATAGTCACGCCCGTGCCCACATCCAATAAGGGGCGGGCGCTCGGTGTAGTCTTCGTTTCAAGGCCTATCCTTCCGGGTGCCATGGAAACCGCCCATTCTGCAAGATTTGTAACTCACTTGTCCGCTTGTCTACAAATAGCTGCATTGAAGTGAATGGGATTGGGAAGGTGGGGGGCACGGGGGTGCCCCCGAGAGCTGGAGCCAAGGAGGGGGCTCACAATAGTGCACTGATGCTCAAAGGGGGGGCTGCGGCCTTGAGATGCAGCTCACGCCGCCCGGCCCTCGCGCGCTGCCGCCTTCCCTGTGAATGTAACTTTGCCCGAGAGGCTTCCTTTCTTCGCCCGGGTCTCAATGCCCCGGGGCACAAAGGAGAGATTCTTCCGCCCAGCAAACTCTTAAATGAGGTGCAGGGCTGAACATGATTGGCTGCTGTTCCCCCCCCCCTTCCAGTGATCTGTCTTCCTCACTTCATCGCCCCCCTGAGCCCCCATGAGAAAAGCAAAGAAGCAGGCCCGTGTGGGGGAGGCGGGGGTCCCCAGACTCCAGTTTCCTAGCTTCGCTCTCCTGGTTCAATGGGGTCGATCTACTAAGAGTAGGTAAAAATACTACTTACTACTCTGGGCCTCTTTTAGGTAACTCTTAGAGGCCTGGGTGAATTGGTCCAAAACATAGAACATGGGAATAAAATGGGAACATTCAGGGAATTGTGATAAACAAAAAGTACAAATAGAAATGGCTGTGCCCTCCTAGTAATATGAGTCAGATTTTTCGGCCGGATTCATAAAGGTGTGTAAGACTAAGTAAAGAGTGCCCCTGTAATGCAACTTCCCAACCGCAAATGCTTTTGTGTACTCTTATGTAACGTTATGTTGATTTGTATAGCACACTAATCATTCAAGAGGGTATCCAGATGTCCAGGCAGGTGTGTGAGTGTGAGGTCCCGAAGGAGCTTCTACGAAGAGCCAGGTCTTCAGATTCTTGCGGTACTGGAGAAGTGAGGCAGAGGCTCTGATGTGCTGAGGGAGGTCGATCCATGTCTTGGGTGTGATGCAGGAGAAAGCGCGACCTCCAGTTTTGCGGATGTGGGGTGAGTAAGAGTGAGTGTGAGGCAGAGCATAGGTGTCTGGTGGGTCAGTGAAAGTGTATGCGGCTGTTCAGGTATTCTGGTCCTGTGTTGTTTGTGGCTTTGTGTGCGTGAGAAGTTTGCATTGGCTGTGCTTGTCTATGGGGGGGTCAGTGAAGCTTCCTGGGGTGCGGTGTGATGTGGGTGGGGCGTGGCATGGGAGGTCGAGTTTGAGTCATGCAGCAGTGTTCTGGAGTCTGTATAGGAGTTGTTTGGAGACTCTGGCGTAGAGAGTGTTGCCGTAGTCCAGCCTGCTGGTGATGAGTGCTTGCGTGACAATCTGTCTGGTGTTTCTACGTAGAACATTTTGCAGTATTCCAGCCTGCTGATGATGAGTGCTTGCGTGACGGTATGTCTGGTATTTCGGTGTAGAGAGTGTTGCCGTAGTCCAGCCTGCTGATGATGAGTGCTTGCGTGGGGGTCCGTCTGGTGTTCCCGTGTAGAGCGTGTTGCTGTAGTCCAGCCTGCTGGTGATGAGTGCGTGCGTGGCGGTCCGTCTGGTGTTCCGGCATAGAGCATGTTGCCGTAGTCCAGCCTGCTGGTGATGAGTGCTTGCGTGACAATCTGTCTGGTGTTTCTACGTAGAACATTTTGCAGTATTCCAGCCTGCTGATGATGAGTGCTTGCGTGACGGTATGTCTGGTATTTCGGTGTAGAGAGTGTTGCCGTAGTCCAGCCTGCTGATGATGAGTGCTTGCGTGGGGGTCCGTCTGGTGTTCCCGTGTAGAGCGTGTTGCTGTAGTCCAGCCTGCTGGTGATGAGTGCTTGCGTGGCGGTCCGTCTGGTGTTCCGGCATAGAGCATGTTGCTGTAGTCCAGCCTGCTAATGATGAGTGCTTGCGTGAGGGTCCATCTGGTGTTCGGGTGTCGAGAGTGTTGCCGTAGTCCAGCCTGCTGATGATGAGTGCTTGCGTGGGGGTCCGTCTGGTGTTCCGGCATAGAGCGTGTTGCTGTAGTCCAGCCTGCTGGTAATGAGTGCTTGCGTGGCGGTCCGTCTGGTGTTCCGGCAACGAGCGTGTTGCTGTAGTCCAGCCTGCTGATGATGAGTGCTTGCGTGAGGGTCCGTCTGGTGTTCCGGCATAGAGCGTGTTGCTGTAGTCCAGCCTGCTGGTAATGAGTGCTTGCGTGGCGGTCCGTCTGGTGTTCCGGCATAGAGCATGTTGCTGTAGTCCAGCCTGCTGATGATGAGTGCTTGCGTGAGGGTCCATCTGGTGTTCCGGCATAGAGCGTGTTGCCGTAGTCCAGCCTGCTGATGATGAGTGCTTGCGTGAGGGTCCATCTGGTGTTCCGGCATAGAGCGTGTTGCCGTAGTCCAGCCTGCTGATGATGAGTGCTTGCGTGAGGGTCCATCTGGTGTTCCGGCATAGAGCGTGTTGCTGTAGTCCAGCCTGCTGGTGATGAGTGCTTGCGTGGCGGTCCATCTGGTGTTTCGGCATAGAGAGTGTTGCAGTAGTCCAGCCTGCTGGTGATGAGTGCTTGCGTGGCGGTCCATCTGGTGTTTCGGCATAGAGAGTGTTGCAGTAGTCCAGCCTGCTGGTGATGAGTGCTTGCGTGGCGGTCCATCTGGTGTTTCGGCATAGAGAGTGTTGCAGTAGTCCAGCCTGCTGGTGATGACAGTCCGTCTGGTGTTTCGGCGTAGAGAGTGTTACCATAGTCCAGCCTGCTGGTGATGAGCTCTTGCGGGACGGTCCATCTGGTGTTCTGAGGCAACCATTTGAAGATTTTTCACAGCAGACGTAGGATGTGGAAGCAGGAGGTCCACACTGCGTCGTGATGAGCTTGTCATCTAGGATCGTCCTTAGATCACGAGCGTGGTCTCTGGGTGTTGGTCCTAGCACCGACGGCCAACAGGTGGAGACCCAAGGCGAGGTCTTGTTGCCAAACACTAGTACTTCCATCTTGTCAGAGTTGAGCTGCAGGCAGTGGGTTCGCATCCAGTCTGCTGCCATGGTCATGCAGTTGGTGAAGAAGGTCCTGATGTCACCTTGTTGAGTGCTACTTGCTTAAAGTACCAACTATTACAAGAAAAGCCCCCGCGGGGTTTGTACTAGCACTTCCACTCCAAAGCCCCAGTGTTGTATTGAAATAACGAGAGATTCAAGGTACTGAACCAGATAGAACCTGCTAATCAAAGGTTACACAGAAAGGTCACACATTGTGGTAGACCTTGAAGGCATACTTTTTTAAAATAGGTTTAGATAGAGATAGAATTGCATAAAAAAAAGTAGTGGAACCCTCACACAGAGTGCAATATGAGCAGGGCCAGCGAGTTTAGTGACGTGGTTGGAGACACAACTAAAAAAATATTCTGTAACTATTTTGTTGGCCTTTCACCTGCAGATAACAGCGCATAAAACATAACATGCACACCTTGAATGGAAAATAAATGCAAGTTAAATTAATCTGTGGGAAATGCAATACACTAGAAGGAAATCTAAATTGGTTAACACAATCACTTCTGATGTGTGTGTGTGTAAACGGGGAAAGGGATTTGAATCCTGGTAGGTGCACCGGGTAGTAATGACGTATATTTATAGTTCTATGAAGTCACAGCTGGTAACAGAAAGCACTGTGAATTTGTAAGTCATTCATTTAAAAACTAGATTATCACAGCATAAAATAAGGCTGCCATGATTAAAGATCCACTGCACACAGTATAAGATAGGCTTCCACAAAATATGCAAAGAGGCTGTTAAATACTTACAGTGCTTTTTAAAGTTGGTCATTTAGTAATGAGCAATCAGACTGCATCTAGAGTTTTCCAATAAAAGGACATATTTAGACTTGGCAACACCCTTACATGACCTCTCCAAAAGAATAACTCTTAGTAACCATACATCTTCAAATGATTTCATCATTCAAAGCCTATACTCATTCCCAAGCAGCCTCTAGATTTGCTGATTAACCAAATGCACACATTTAAATTTCTTTCAGGTAGTAGTAGCACCCTGGAGAAAAGGATTGTTGTTATTTAGCTGTATGTTCCCTCTGTTGCTTCACAGTACTGGAGCCCCCCACCTCAACTTTAATCTTGAGCCAACTGAAGGTCGGCACAGGTACAGTTGTTTGGTAAAAATAATAGTAAAAGAGCTTTAGAATGTCATTCTCAATAGATCCCGGCCGTAGGGCCTGCTTCACTGAAAAAGCAGTAAATAGGTTCCTGCAGATTTACGTCTATGTGTGTTCCAGATTTACTACCTTTTGGGATTGGCAAACATTCCCAGAAGTAGGCCTGAAAAGCTGTGCCAGCGCAGGTTTCTAAGGCTACTTCTGGAATGTCTTATGATGATTCCCACGGGATCCAAGTCGCTCTCTACTGCAGCGGTAGCTTCTCCGCAATGGCGGAGGAGCGTCGCCCCACTGGCTCAGAGGAAGCAGCTGAAAAATAAAATTTGATTTTATTATTGATTTATTATTTAGCTGCTGGCTAAGCCAGTGTGGGTAGTCAGAGCCGGGCCATGGGAGGGAGGAGGAATGAAGTGGTATGTGCACTTTTAAGTGCGCATGTCTGTTGCCGGCAAAACAGACATGCGCGTTTAGGTTTCTCCAACCCAGCTGTATTGCACATTGGCGAAACAGCACAGACTCCCTGTGCCTGAGCGAGCGATAAACCAGCCCGCTCAGGCCAATCCCCGGGCAGCACTCGGATTGCCCCGGGAGTCTCTGATGCTGTCCCAGTGTCTGCTGGGACCAGGAAGTAGCGGAACACTGAGGCGCGAGGCGGCTGGCAGCTTCAGGTAAGTCTTATTTTTGTATTTTTACACCACCCCATGTGCTCCCTCTCCTGCGCTCGCCTGCGCCACCACCACTTGTGTCGGCTGCCCCTACTCTACTGTGTTCTCTATAGCAGAGAAGTACGCATGGGGGTAGTCGAAGCTCCCTAGCAAACGCACACCTTTTCTTTTTTTCTTCTTC
The DNA here is from genome assembly GCF_964261635.1 of Lissotriton helveticus. Lineage (NCBI taxonomy): Eukaryota > Metazoa > Chordata > Amphibia > Caudata > Salamandridae > Lissotriton > Lissotriton helveticus. The sequence goes on from NC_136073.1 coordinate 824,570,667, forward strand.
TTGGTAAAAACATTGTTTCCTGTGGAGAAAGCTTTTACCCTTTACTCCCACAAAAATGAGAGTGATACATCCCTATTCCAAACCAGGAAAGGGAGTTCTGCCAGCCTTGTACCGCAGACATTTCCACTCATTTCTAGGGAGGAAAAGGGAAAGAAGAGGTGTTTGGGAACATCTACAAAAATATATTCTTGTGGTCCTTCCCGGAATTTCAAGGTGACCTGCAACTTTGAACACTCACGTCCTAACTCTTGAGCATGTTTTACAGATTTCTCTGCACCTGTGCCAGAATTATCCACATGGCATAATGGATTTACCCCTACCCGGAATCTATTTGCAAATTCCTGGCAGGCATAAAAAAGGTAAATGTGGTAATAAAGTTACATTACTGACTACACTTACCTTTGCCAATTAGACCAATAGAGTATACAAAAGAGCAGTCAGTGCTTATGATTTGGTTAGAAGACAGCCTTTCCACCAGGTGCAATTCTCTGTGCACCCTGGTAATGCTTCTGTTCTAAGCTAATGTCCTTCTATGGAGAAATAATGCCTCTGGTACTGCATAATTTGCCTTTTATGATGCACAATTTAATGGATCATGTGACATAATTTGGCCTTGCATTGGCACTTGGGTAGCACTGCATATACTTCATAAAACACAAAGAAAATGTGTTAAAATAAATCTTTGCACATGGGGTGTTTATGTGGCATATATCTAAAGTGGGAAATAAATACTTCTCAGCATTTCCAAAATGTGCAGGTATCAGAAGATTGATCATAAAACAAATTTGACATGCAGAATTGTGTTTTTTTATGGAATGAGTGTGCAGTGACATTTAAGGGGAAGGGCTAAACCCAAATTAAACAGGAAACATCATACACAGCTTTCTATAACAAGGGATAGCTATCTAACCCCTTTTAAATCACTAAAAAGTTCATCTTAGAATTATGAACTGAAAATGTAATGGATGGGAAGAGCAATATGTAGCATAATGTTAAAAATCTTTAAGATGAACTATTAGCTTAACTATGAAGACTTCAATTGCAGGATTTATTCGGGTGACTGTGCAGTAGGGGGCTGGAGACATTAGACCAAGGTACCTTGGGACAAGCTAAAAGGTAATTACACAAAATGAACACAAAGGCAAAATCCACCTCTATTGGTGAAACTTTGCATGGGGGTGCCCAACAGAGATCCAGGACAGCTGCACCCAGGCCAGATATTTTTCAGGATACCCACAGGCTATTTGAGATTGGTGTCTTTAAATGTCTCTTTTGTGGCTGTCTAGAATATTTGGCTTGGCAAGAGTCCATCTGAACGTACATTAGATAAACCTGCAATGCACCAAGGAATATTTATGTACTAAGTAATGCATGAAAAAGATACACTCTGCAGTACTTAAATGATGGTAATGGTTAAACCTTCTAGAAAAAAATAACTATTTAAAATAATTTTTTGTAGTCACCAATAATCATATTTAAAAGGTGGCCGTATCAATCTCATTTAAATAAAACCTGTTACTTGTAGTCAAATGTACTCATAGTGAGGTAGAAAACCTAGCAGAAAATTTACTAGGGCTGACCACATGCTGGATACAATTATGGGCCTGATTATGATGTCGGTTGGAGTTGCCTCCGACCGACATCTCTGCGGTTTCGGAACCGACCGACCTCAGGTCGGCGTTCTAAACCCGCAATTACGATGCCACCGCACATGGTGCAAACTTCCATTTCCCTATGGTAGCCTGTGCGGCATTCGGAAACTGGCCTTAGCACAAGCTCCCATAGAGAAATGGGTGTTACTGTAAATCACAGCACCGTGCAGCAGGCACCTCATGGTGCCTAATGCAAAAAGAGCAATTGATGAACAGAATGCAGAACAATGTCATACATTCACCCGAGTCCAGAGATCTGGGCCTAAATCCATTGTCTTGTTGCTCACCATGCCATTCAGGTTTGGACCCAGCCATATGCAAATCAGTCTTGACCCTGCGCCCAATGGGAACAGTCCAGCCCGAACTGCCAGGCCAGGTCCTCCCTGGACTGGAAACAAGCATCCTAGGACAAGTTTCAGCTATCAACTCTCATCAGCCAGGATAGCTTGACTCCAGTAGCATGGAGAGCATGGGACCCACGTCTGGGCATACACAACCCACTCGAGGTGACAAATGCAAAAAGAACAAATGATGGACAGAATTCAGAACAATGCCAAACATTCACCCCAGTACAGAGATCTGGGCCTAAATCCATCATTTTTGTGCTCACACGGTGCATGGATTTGCCTCCTGGTCCACAACCAGAGGCCCAGGAAGGGAGGGGGCCTTCCTAGGGGCCCCCAAAGTAGCTTTCCAACAGGCTTTCCATGTCGCAAAGCCCAACATGGAAAGCCTGTCGGAAACCAACACCATAATCCTGATGGCGAAAACATCGCCTGCTAGGGATTATGATTGATTTCCGACTTGCTAACGAGTTCCTTGAACCCATCAGAATCCAGTCGGATTGACTGGCTGGTTTAAACTCTGACCACCTTCTTTGTAATAAGGCAGTTTGAGTTCAAACCATGGATGTCGGTCGGTCGGAAAGCCTCCAACCAGCGGCCGGAGGCTTTACGACCGACATCCAAATGAGGCCCTGAATTGTATTCATCGTGATTATAAATTAGATACATTTTAATGTGTTTTCCTTTTACATTTTATTTAATAACTAGCATTAACAGATGCACGCTAGCTTTAAAAACCTAAATATACCTGAGGCATCTTTTATGTATATTCTCTGGCACTAAGTGTAACATTACACATTATATTTTTTAATATAACTTCGGGGGTCATTTATTGTATAAAGGATGCAGGACATCCTCCAAGCAAGTGACCAGTGCCCCATCCACCAAACTCGTGGCTCAACATTTTTATTTAGAGATGGGTGAAGTGCTATGTTTCTGATGGCAGAACCACAGTTGGCTCTTACGGATGAAACCTTTGATCGATGGCCTATCTGCTGCAGGCCCATCAGTCAATATATAGCAGATATATATCAGGATGTCCACATTATTTACTTTTACCTACTTTATATTTTAAAAAAGAATTGGAGTGGGGGCCCAAAGTTTTTCTTGGGAACCTGTGGCAGGCACTGCGAATGCCTAGGTCGCCGAATACCAAGGCTGCCAAGTCTTGAGTCCACCTCATGCCTCTTTCTTCCACCAATGTACACATCCTGTATTTTTATCACTTGCAGGTTTAAATGTACTAGAGAAAGAACACAATTCCTGCTCAGGAAGCGGAAAACAAAGACATATACATCAGAAGGTAAAAGGACTACTTCTCATTCAAAGAACAGTTCCTGGTTATTTCAAAACTGTTTGAGCCAACCTTTTTTGTATTGGTCCAATCCCTTTTAAGGATCAGTGCGACAAAATGTCACATCTTAGTACTACGAAGTAAACTTCTCAGAGGTATAATCTTTTCTCCAAAAGGATCAGTACTTTCTATTCAATGACACAGGACACTAATAAAACTTCTATCTTTCACGTCTATCCATTGGACTCAAAACACATTTAGCGCATAGATATATACCTTAAACTTCGAATCTGAAGGTTTGTGACATTAACGTAGCCGGAGTTCATGGGCTGTCCTGTGAAAATAATCTCACACGTTGAAATGTGGCCAAAACATCCTTTAACCAGATCATCAACAGATGAACTGAAAAAAGCTCCTTCAGTTCTGCGCCTCAGTACCCAAGCATAGCCCATGAAAGTCAACGGTGTCGGGACCAGGGCAGACCTATTAATAATCTAAAAATGATACAAAGATGTCTGAACCTGCAGCAGTCAACTTGGCACAATGCACTTTAGTAAAAGGAATTTCCTCATTGTCACTTTTGTTTCAAACCACTAGGGTCAAATTTAGATTCTGGTGGATGGGGTACTTTGTCACTAATGTGATGGACATCTTGTCCACCTTACTATGAGTACCATAGGATATAATGCACTTGTAATAAGGCGAAGGGGATATCTGTGATGTTTGTGATGGTGTAAGCCCTCCTCCAAGCTCTGAATCCATCCCATATTGTCTGTGATTACGTCTTTCCTTCATGGGCGAGGCTCACCGTTTAACATACACCGACTTCTCATCAGATTCCAAGTCATGAATCACCCCCTTCTGCTGGACAGGCTCTTCTCGTTGGAGCCTTTACCTGTGAACACAATATAATGGGTTGAAACCTTACTGGCAGTGAACTGAACAATGCAACCCCCCCCCCCCAGAACCTCTCTGCCATCAGTAAATCTCTTCTTGCAATATCTCACCACTCACTACTCTCAAACATCCATTTTTTGATGTACGCCATACGCCCTTGGAGATAACACCCAGATCAGGAAGGCTCCTACACTCTCACCCTGATGATGAACAATTATGATTCAAACTATTTAACCCCTTGGGCGCGGCCGCGATTCTGCGCCTGTGCGGCACATCTAAAGAGTGGGCGGGATCATGACGGCCACCAGCCGTCATCAGCACACGCCCACCGTGTTGCATGACGGACGGGGGCCGTCAGCAGCATGGAAGGGGTTAAGAAAGACATCTATAAAAAAAATATGTAGTCATCCCCTATTATAGAAGTGAAAGTTTTCTAAAAGGAAAGTGATACAAAATATATATACTCTTCCGGCTGGGTCCTTAATTTGTCCATAATTTGCTGGGTGGGACAATGATTCATGATTTGTACGTGAAAGGTCTTTATTAAATATTTTAAAAGGTTTTCAGTGTTGATGTGGAGCAAATTGCAGAAAATAATAAAACTATGTCACTGAACCTATGTCATATTTATCATTTCTGTGCATTCTTTTAATGGATTCTTTAAAAGTTTCGGACGTTTAGAAAAAGTGTTTTCTTTGTTGACAGTATCACACCACAAAGTTGTAGAAGCTGACTTTTTCGAGAAGGCAGTTCAATTTAGGAGAAACCTGAAACTATTAGAATTGTTTTAAAGTCTGAAATGCGAAAGTCTTAAAAACTCTCACATAAGCCACATACAATGTCGCCCTTTCTGCGGGAGGGTTTTTGTAGGGGAAAATATTCTTGCAAAAGTGCAAAAAAAGTCCACGCATTGAATCTGACACTCAGTCCCACCAAGAGATAGAAAAAGAGCTGCCTCGAGCAGAATGACGGAGGCGCGATGCTCGTTCTTGTACTTATAGGTTTATGTTCTGCTGAGTTCCACATTGCTTCTGTCTGATTTCCTCCGAGAGGCGCCGGGGACTCGCCAAGGACACTATTAAAGGGCGGCGGGACTGTGCTTCCAAGCAAGACGAAACCATTAATCGAGAATGAATAACATTTGGTGCAAGATCTGCTGACTTTGTAGAGCTGTCTTTCTTAAAAATAAAAACGCAGTTTTATTGCTACAGCATTTGGGAACCTTTTAAGCCAATACCTTCCTGTGGTTAAGTATCATATTAGCTAGAAAATGCCGCAACTGGATGTGCGAAATTGTTTGACTACAGCCACAAAAAGTTCTGCATAATTTAGGTCTTACGTGCAACCTAATTCTGCTGACTTCCTACATGATTTACTCCTTCTGTTGCCATTATACACTGGATAGTGCATGGAATGCTTCTAAGTTCTGGAAGCATAAACTGTGGTTGGGCCTCGCTCCCGCCAGCTGAGATCGAGAGGCGTTTTATGTAGTTCCTGCCCGGGACATTCTAGCCGTCAGAGGGGAACATCCACAGTGGCGGTTCATCCACTCAGGCGGAGGAGCATCGCCTCACAGGAAACATAAAATGATAATAACACCATGTTATTTTTTTATTTTATTTTTCTCTATTTACTTTGAAGGTAGGGAGCAGGGCTGCCCACACAGCAGGGGGATGAGTGATGGGTACATTCTAAGGGGGTCATTAGGATCGCGGTTTTTCCGCATCCTCGGGGCCGGCGGAAGGCACCGCCGGCCCAGAGGATGCGGAAAAACCTCAGCGGACTGACCAAAGACCCACCGCCACATTAGGATGGCTGGTGGGTCCTGGTTTCCGTCCGCAGCTTTTCCGCCGCGGCTGGCTTACAACCGCGGCGGAAAAGCTCTAATATGGTGATGGTGTCTGTCAGACACCGTCCACCATATTAGGATGGCCTGTAAAGTATGCTTTTCCGCGGCGGGTTTTCCGCCGTGGAAAAACATACGGAACTTCACTGCGGGGGCCCGTAGCGGGCCCCCTAGGTGAAGGGGGGGTGGGGGGTGCACATGGGGGGTACCTATGGTACCCCCCTGCATTTGCATGCAGAAAGCGGCAGGCACCGCGCGGTGCCTGCCTCTTACTGCATGCAAATGCAATGCGTGCATTTTTAACATTGCGGCGGGTGCAGCTTGAAGCTCCACCCGCCGCAATGTTAAAAATAGAGGATGTGACCGCAACCCTTGCGGTCACATCCTAATTGCACAGGAGGGAACTCCGCATGCCATGCGGAGGTTCCCTCCTGCTCTGGGGTCGCGGACGGACGCAAGTCCGTCCGCGATCCTAATCGACCCCTTAGTGTGCATGACTTTTTGGCCGGCCGGTTTTGGCCGGCCAAACATACGCACAGGGCCGGACTGGCTACCGGGCAGTTGTGTGTGCTGCCGAGCTGGGGGCTGATTTCGTTGATAGGGACCTGCGTGTGAAACACGAAATTCATTTTGCTTTTTTTATTTCAATGCGCACGCAGGTCCCCATCAAAGAAATAAGCCCCCACCACAGAGAAATTAGCCCCCAGCTCGGCAGCACACACAAATGCCCGGTAGCCAGTCCGGCCCTGCATACGCAGCATCTTCTCCCACCGCCTGTATTGCACAGCTCGGTGGAGAACATGCACAGGCTCCCACTCCCCGTCTGAGCGCCGAACCCCATTACTCAGACCAATCCCAACGCTGCTGTCATGCTGGTGACAGCAGTGTTGTGATTGGCTTAGGGGAATCTGCTTCCTGCGTCGACCGAAGAGGGCGGAGGAGAAGCGGCAGTCGGCAGGTAAGAGCAATTTTCTTTTTTTCTTAATCCCCTGCCCACCACTACTGCCTCATAGCAGCCATTACTGGGAACAGGGCCTTCTCAATTGCAGTTATCAAGTTGTGGAATGCCTTCCCAGAGTCTCTCTGATGTACCCTCATGTATAACTGCCCTCTTACCATCTTGATGGTACTTTTCTCCTGGACTTCCCTTGATCTTTTGTGTTTTTGATCCTTTGAGGGATTTTTCTTTCTTAGCACCATGAAACTACGGCATATGTGTATTCTTGAAATAATGTATACATACATACCCCAGTATGTACAATGCCACTCCTGAGAGGCCTTCCAATTTGACACGACAGGCCTTCTACATCAAACTGTGTAACATGGTATTTGCACCACTTACTGAAATATAGGTTCACTATATCTTTCTAAATCACTTCACTTAAATACCTATCAGCCACTGTAGGAGGGTGGATGCCTGACTATGGTTACCCCAAACTTTTTGCCTAGTGTTTAGCTGGTTTTCGACTTAGTTGGCCTGGGATCCTGCTAACCAGGGCCCCAGGCTATCTGCTCTCCCTTAATATGGACTCCATGCACCCTAGGTGCATAACCAAATTGGTACAGGACACCTTGTCAGCCCCTGTACAGTGCACTATAGGTGCCCAGGGCATAGGTGCATCCAAGGCCTACCAGGGGCTGCAGCATATCTTTTGCCACCCCTGGCTGGTACTTAAATCGACACAACTGGCTGTTCACACAGCTGGGGCAAGGTGGTGTAATCACCCCTTGCTTAGATATAGTATACCTATGTCTAAACCTATATCTGGACACATATATACCTATCAGCCACTCCTATAGCAGGCCTTAACCTTTTGAATGCTATGGGGATTTTTCCCCTGTGCTGGAAATTTATGAACACCATTATTCATGACGAGCTGGGCTCGTCATGAGCGTAGCAGGAGGCTACTGCATGACGAGCCCAGCTCGTCATGAGCGTCGAAGGGGTTAACAATCCTGGAGGCAGAGTGCTTGGTTTTATGTGAGATAGTGCTCTGGCATGAGCTGAGCCTGTCTGCAGCTTGCGGGACCATTTCCCTATAGCTGTTCCAGTGATACTGCCATACCATATACTCTTAAGCGCATTATAATCCTTACGGTTATTGCACCTCCGGTTTGGCTTTATCAAAACATGTCGTGTTTGGTGTCATACAACGTGGAATGCTACCCCCTCGATGATTCTGACGATGGGGGCAGCCAGGAGGGGAAGACATGTTACTTACTGCAAATGCGGTTAATCCTAACCAGAGCCCCAGCATCACAAAATGGATGCTGCTGCCACAGACACATGTCTGACCTCCTGCTGCTGACCGAAACTTGGCAGTGGGGGCTTGGACAAAGGGTTTCCTGTCACAGGGAGGTGTCACACCACCCCAGACAGGAGATAGTGGATTGTAGCAGGGAGGGTTGAATGAAACTAGACACTGCCTGGGGCACACAAGGTGTCCCTGGGCAGATTCCAGTCAAACCGGTTCTGGGGCCATCCAGCCCCAGTCCTGGCGGCAAACTGGACAAAGGAAAGGGGTGTAACCGCCCCCTTCCTGGGTCCCACCCATAGGAGGGACCTAGCAGGTAATCCAGCCCCCAGATTTGGAATATAGGTGGGAGCAGTGCCAATGCACATCAGATTATCCTGACTGAAACTTATGAAATGAAACTCTGGACCCTTCGACATTCCACTCGACGTGGAAGACTGAAGAATCTCCCTTGTGGTCAAGGAGTGACCACCCTGTGCAAACAGGCACCATCCAGCACCTCGACATTTGCTTTGTTGCAGTTCCCGCCAGAACTCGAGCGACAGAGACGGATAAGAGCCAGCTTTCCTGACTTCCAACAGTCCGATCCACAGTCCATGCAGAGCTGGGACCCATGGAGGCGACCTGAAGTGTGGGAGCGGCCATCTTGAAGTAACTAAGAATCGCTGACCGTGCAGCACCCGAGGCTCCCTCGACGCTGTGCATTGGAGCGTGAGAAGCTCCAACCCTGAGCAGCTTTTGCACCGAAGCTCACCCCTCTACACTTGACGAGTGCTGCGTGGGGCCCTTCTGCATTTTCCCGCTCAACGCATTGGTCCGGTCGCTTGCCCGTTGGCTAGTGGCCCCTGAACTGACAAACCTTTAACTTTGAACAGCTGATCTGGTTGCTCCAGATTGGCACTTGCTCCCCTGAAAAGGAGCACCCGCTCAGACCTTGCTGGTTCGAGTGTTAAGCCTTCTTCGAATCCTGCGTGGGTTGCCCTTGCCAAGGCTTGTTGACTCCGATCATGAAGCCGACACCGCCAACAGCGAGAGCCTTTGTGGGACAGCTCGTGATTCACTCCAAGACATCCTCGGTGCCCCAGAGTCCACGTGGCAGTGGAGACAAGGCACCCGACAACGACCTGATTGCGCCCGACATTGCCTGGTTCCTTCCTGGTTCCTCCCTGATCACTGCCCAGTGACCCAGACTCTGTCTCCTCTGCTTTCAGGTACCCTTCAGCTTCGATCTACCCTTGGATCGCACCGGACACTTCTCTTCTGGACGCCTGCTACATCTTCATCTTCAGGCACCATCGAACTGCGTGACGAAACCCGACACACTTTGGCACCTATGCACCCGCTTCCTGTGGGTGAGGTAACTTACTAGCGCCGGTGTTCTTACACTGGTACACACCTCTAGTGCCTAACTCTAAAGTTTGGTAGTCCTAGTCCAGTCGGAAGACTCTTTAATCTGTAAAACGATAACTTTTACGCACCATTGACTTTACATTGGTGAAAGCCGTGCTTCCCGCACTGCTCCCGAATCCCGCGGGCTACTCCCGTCCTAACCACTGTTAGTCCACTGTACTCCAAGCGATTCCCAAGGCCCTAGGCCTTACCCCCGATCGATTAGTGATTGTTATACCACTTTTTTGATATACGGTTTGAGTGGCCACCGGCCTCATCCAAAAACGTGCAACTTGTATATGTTATATTGTGTTTTGTTTAAACGCTTGTGCTTCATTGCTCATAAAGAGTAGTGGGGATTATTCTGAGAATAAATACATATATTTTTATAATATATAACTTGTGTGGTGTCCTTTCATTTGATATTACAGGATTGCATATGGTAAAACAGCTTACTTCACATGCCCTCTTGAGTTAAGCCTTTAAAGCTGCTTAGTCCATGCTACCCCTAGGATAGCTTGTCTATAAGGTTGACTTACAACCATCACCATAAGGGATTGTTTGGACTGATACAAGGTGCCCACAAAACTGTGGACATCATACATCAGGCCAACTTCTCACAGTCACCCCTATGGCAGGCCTTATCAATCCTGAAGGCAGGGTGCTGGGTTTTAATTGAGAGGTTCTCCTGCATGAACAGACCCCCCTGCAGCCTTCGGAGACCATTCTCCAGGGTTGTCTGTGATGCAGCCAGACATACAGGGGAGAGAATGTGGTCTAACGGAGCTGGGGAACCGGGTTCGAGTCTCGGCAGGGACGCTCAACATTCTGTGTTTCCGGGCAAATCACCTAATCTCCCCGTGCCTAACAAAAATGAAGGTGTCAGTCTGAAACATAAGTGGTGCTCAATGAAAGCGCTCTGATACTTTCTGGTCAAGTTTGCGCTATATAAAACTCCAATAATAACAATACATACATAATTACATACGTACATATGCACGTACGTATGTACATACATACATGCATACATACATACATGTAGTGGCCTTGATTAGAAGAAACAAAGAGAAACTGATCACAAAGCCGATTGACAGTAACTGATGTTGGGGGAAATGTCATTTTTGCTCAAATTGAGTAGTCCTGGTACACCCAGATGTCATCTTCAGGAGTCACAACAGTGGTTCTAGTTTGACCTTCGGGTACATCAACCAGCATCCTCCAAAGAGCTCAGAAATACAGACCACCTTATACTTGGCATAAATGGAAGGAACACTTTATTTACCCTTAACCTGAATTCACTCTTCCGGCTGCCACTCACGCTGAGAGTCACATTTAAAACTCTGTGGTTTGGCCATAGACCCCCACATGGATTTGGATCAGGATAGCTAGCAAGTCAGAGGATCTGAAATAAAGTTGTTTTGTGGCCATTGAAATACAAACGTGTTTAGGGATCTGTAATGTTCTTGCCTCTTCCTTACTCTTCCGCATGGAGAGACTTTCTGTTGTCCTTTCGCCTCATACAAATTTGGATCAATTGCAAAACCAGTTGTAAGAAAATGTGCTGTGAGGTTCCTAGAGGCAACAACATCTCTGACGTTCCTTTTGGTGCGAGTGGTAGAGAAATTGAATTTGACCATTACAATGACATTATTTGGGGTTTTCTTTTCGAATTTTCTGAGGTTTGGTCTGAGAAAACGTGTTGAAAGGAATGTTCTCATTCAGTCATACTAAGTCTTTTCTGTTTGGTCTCACTGCTGAACTCACTTGCACTAGGGTAGCCTTGGGCAGGTAAGGGCTGTACCCATTGGATGAAAGGACATTGGCCAACAGGTTGAGGTGACTTTACTTACAAGAGTACAAATTTCATACATGCGTCATTCCAAAAGCTCTTGTTGGTGCAGAACAAGTTGCGTAAATTGAGTGTCTTAGGGTTTGTGCAATTTCAATATGGCAGGAGATCCTTCTATCTCTGAGATGCTCAAACACTAAACGCACCTGTAGACTGCTTCCATCCATGACATGATACATATGACAATATGAACGAAGAAAAGTTTGACTTGACCATGTGACTTTGCCATTTAAAGTAATGGCAAAGCCCAAACCTTCCTTTTTAGGGCGAGCCTAGCACAGCGCACATGCGCTGCCCTAGAACATAACCTCTTGGAATCACTTCAGCTTTTCAGCAAACTTGTGCGTGTGGCTAAAAAAAAACACGCACAAGTTTGCTGAAAAGCTGAAGTGACTGGCCATAGTGTGTGGCTTACAAAACTGAAAGCATGCAATTTGCCATGTCCCACCTTTCCCAGTAAATGTTTCCTTCCACGGCCTCCACCTTGTGGGAGCGAGCAGCGACTGCGCAGGGTGCCATCTGTTATGGCTCATATTACAAAGCACTGCTTTTACTTTCTCGGCCACGCTTGTCTTCCTTACAGCGCCCGCACCACTCGCGGGACGCTGCAGCTGCATTCCTCGCATCCCCCGGCTTTTTGCCTGCGGGAGCGAGCAGCTGCAGTGCCAACAAATGCTCCATGTTTGCACCCATTCCCACCGAGCCTTCTTACACAGCTGGTTCGGCTGCTTGCCCTTGTGTAAATTCCAAAGTTTATGACAGCCTGTTTTTTTTCTTTCTTTTTTTATAGCTTTTATGCAGTTTTGCTGATTTTGTTGCAACTACTATATGCGCACTGTTCACGTGTTGTTATTTCGCCTATTTCTAACTATCCACGCTTCAGCCTTTACAATGTTATCGAACCGAAGCATTACTTAACAAACCACGTACACCATGGGTCTCACGTTGCACCCTTTCACAGAGCGTCATCCTCCCTGCATCTGTTGATGCCAAAAATACACGCAGTAGACAAACATTCCGTCCGCGGGTAATGAAAGGCTTGCACGATGGATTAAATACTTTGGAACATGTAAATGCTTCTAAACATTTGTACTTTGTTTTACCAAATGCTGCCCAGACGCGAAGGCCACTGGACTTCCTTGAAATAAACATTGTCTGTCTCCAGGGCTGTGTCTCAGGAAAGGATGTGCTTGCTGATCCCCCCCATAAACGTAGCAGGCCCCCACACGGCGGCTCCAACTATGGCAGTGGGGCGCCTCGCAACACATCATTAACGCTGTTATACCAAATGAAAATACAGCAGAGGCGCCTCAAAGACCATCTCATCTCTATGTAGAATAGCTCAGTATGGCATAGAAATAGGTGCCATAAAATGCAAATGCCGCCAAAAGCCCCTCTTCACCATCTTTGTTCAACTTCTTATTACAAGCTGCCAATTTCGGAAAAACTCAAGATCGCAGAAGATGGATGGCAGAATTATTTAAACATATCTAAAGAAACTTTTCGCACTGAAAAGAGTTAAAATTTCAATTGGTTGGCTGCTTTTCATTGATTTATATGTGTATGTGTGTCACATACACACAAACAGATAGATAGATTGATAGATAGATAGAGAGATAGATAGATAGATAGATCTCTTTCTCTCTTCAATTTTAAATTACATTGTTTACCTTTATCCATAGTGACGAGTTAGGACAAGGGCGGGTGAAGACAGGATAGCGTGGAGAACGGAAGAAGCAGGCAGCATGCCATAAACTTTGAGCAGACATGCTATTTTTTTCATATAGACTTTAAAATTCCAAATAAAGGCCAATAGTTTAATTATCGGGGCAGGATGCCAGCAGTAAAGCAGTAAACCAGAAACAGCTACTTAGATATGCAGATGTTGGAAAGAGTATATCGAGAATGTATAATAAAAAAACGAAGGATTTTCTTTTTTTTCAGTTTTGTTTTTTGCTTTCAATACATAGAGTCAACTGACAAAAATCTAATAAATAAACTGACAACACACTTAGGATCTCTTAGGGTGCAGTCACACTCCACCCACCAGGCTCCCTCAGAGAGGGGGTGCCTTCCCATTCTTTACACTACTGGGTCTACATAAGAGATGTGGCTGCCACATTCTGCCTGCGAAGGCCTCTCATTCCCATTTATGGGCAATCACAGCTTCTCAAGAACCGCAGAACCTCCTTCTGTGCACTATAGGCAGGGCCGGACTGGGAACCCAAAGCAGCCCAAACGACCATTGGCAAAGCCATTAGCCCTAGCTTGTTGTACAGAAGCAGCAACATACTAGTCGGGCGGCACACTATGCTAAGTACAGATTTTTAGCCTGCGTATATTTAAGCCACGCCCTTAATTACATCTTCTCCCCACTCACCCTTTTGCTCCTCCCCTGTCATATTGCCAAAATGTTGAGTGTGTGGGCATGCTAATAGGGGATAATCTACTGCATGGCTAAACCTATAAGGTCCCAAAGGCGAGACCTATTGGCTACGCCAAAGCTTGTTAATATATGTAAGTCACCTCGAAGGTAGGCCTAACAAGCCCTAAGACAGGGTTCTGTATATTTAAAAGTAGGACATGTGTTTTTACATGTCCTAACAGTAAAATCCCCATTGTCTTTTATTCTACAGAAGGGTAGTAGCCCAATTGGCAAGTACAAGGTTACACACTAACAATTCAGCAGTGCTAACTTCTGAACGGGACTACTAAATATGACGCTTGATGGTACCAAAGAATTGTTGCATTAAGCTCGACTTGATGCTCATGTCGAATTTAATATGGTGCAGGCTTCTCCAATGAGTAGCTCGTGAGCTACTGGTAGCTCTCCAGGAACCTATAAATAACTCTCCTGTGTGCAGCCCGGCCTACTAAACTAGAAGCTTTTGTTTGAAAAGTGTGTATTTGAGACAAAAATATGTGTATTATTAGAACTTCTAAGCTAATGTTGGAGATACAATAGTTGAATTTCCAAAATATATTCAAAGCTGATATTTGATGATAAATTATTTGGTGTTTGAAAGACTTATTACTAATATTATTACCTTCTTGTCGGGAATGTTGAAGTTATGACTGTTATGTATTACTTAGGTAAAGACATTCCAAATGACAAATCCCTTTTGACGTAACTGCAGACAACCTTGCTTGATGCACTGAGGGGATCACTGGTGCTATTCTTGGGGAGGGTGGCCACTAGTGTAATACTGTCTGACGTGTCTCTATTACAATACTACAATACTAATAGTATTAGTAACTTGGGATGCTTTTCATTGAACAGAAGTCGCTCTTATTAAAGGAAAGGTTGGAGACCCCTGATATAATGTTTGCACAAATGGCAAAATTTAGAAAGTTGCCACTTTGTTGCCCAATGTTTTCCAGTGACGTTTATGGTTGCTGGCCATGAGACAGCCTTCTGTCCCCCAGGGGGCGAGGTGTGAATGACTCTCTGTGGTGACCGGATATTTTGTTCTATTTTCTGAGTGACTGTGGTCTACTACCATCTTAGTATAGTGGATAGATCCCTATTTGTAGCCTACTTTTAGGGTTTGCCTATTGACTTTGACATAATTCAGTGCCCCTTTCATCGTTTTCAGGACTGAAAACTTACATTAGGAGATGGATGCTTTATTCCTGACTCAATATTACCTATTGGTAGGGCTTGCCTATGTACTTTGACAGAGCTATGCGTCTCTTTCATCTTTTTCGGGCCTGCAAGGTCCAAACGAGAGAGACTCCATTTTCCTTTCCGCCTCGGCTGCCCGAGGCGCTTGTAGGTCAAAAGTAATATTTTAGTTATGAGCTGTTGTTCGCTGGAGAAGAACCGGTCAGAGCTGGCCCTTATCGGAAGAATGTAAACGGGGCTCGAGTTTAAGACGCAACAACAGGTGGCCACTGTGGGAGCGTCAAGAGCTCGGGGCCTGGTACAGAAATCTGATGGGCGGCAGGTTACTGTCTGGAAATTTCCACGAACGAAGGGCTCTCTATATTATCGAAATGCAGCAAGGTAGAGCAGACAGACGATCTTTGGAAGAGTCACGAGACAGATGATTTTCGGACAGGCAGATGATCTTTGGAAGAGAAACGAGGCAGATGATTCTTAGCCACACAGATGATCCTTTGGAGAGACCGAAGTTATATCAATCGGTCTGTTAGAGCAGTTGGAGTTAGTTTGTGGCCAGTATTGGCATAATCAGAGTGAAGAAGTTAGTCGACGGATGGTTCTCAGAATAGTGGAAATTATATCATTGTAGTGAAGCTTGGAGGTGAAGACAGTTCGTGGGAGAGAGGAGAAGTCAGTGCAGATTGGACGGTGTAGAGCTGAGAGGCAGAGACGAAGACCAGAGAAGGGTTCCAGTGCTTTGGAGGGGCAACGGAAGTGGAGGTGCATAGCGGTGCAGACGTGTATCCGTGAGTGCAGAGCAGAGTCTGAGATGAGCCAAGGCACAGACGAGAAAGGGACCCAGACGACAGCCAGAACCGGACTGCGTAATTATAAGGTGAAGTCTGTACTGCTATTATAGTGCGCAAATATATATTAACTCTTTCCTTTACTTTTCAGGCTATGCTTAGATTGCTAGGTGCTAATATGAATGCAATGTTTATTTTTATTGCTTAATAAAGGGACCCCAGTTCTTAATGAATGCATTTGAGTATTATTTCTATGATAGAGTTAACCTTTCTTTTTAGCCAGGTGCTGACGAACAGAAGGATGGGACATCCCCTTCTGAGAAGGTAACTGATGACAGGGGAGAGTGTAAGTCAGGTCATGTAATAATTCTTGAATGTAACAACTCGACCGTTTTTGTGTGTGAGGATTGGATCTCCTATCCAGCATACAAAGGATAATAACTCATGTGAGATAGATACTTCCAGTAGATATTAGGTACTTAGAAGATTCCCCAATAGAGAGAAGAAGGTATTAATAGGACAGTGGGAAGAGATCGCTCAAGATAGAGCGTTAGATATATTAGAGCTGCTCCCAGAGGAGCGAGGGGGTAGAGTAGTCCAGGCCGGATAGTCATGGGGCTACAAGTGGGGACACTATAAAGGGAGATCGCTCAAGATAGAGCGTTATACATTAGTGCTGCTCTCCGACACGAGAGTGAGTAGATTAGCCCGAGCCAGATTGTTGTGGGGCTATAAGGTGAGATTATAGGATGTAAGATGGAATTCCGTAGTTTCTCTAGGATTTAGTAGTATATTAGCTGTATAAGCTTGTGCATATTGCGGGTTCCCCATTCCCAGGTAAGTACCCCAGGTACTGTTGTAAATAGGGTCTGGGAAGGGATGAAGTTACGTGATGACTGGGTTTGTTTGGAAAGCTTTTATTCGATAAGCAAGATATCTTAAAAGCATACATACACATAAAACATTTATAAAACAGTGCAATGTACGTTAGACATTTAAATGTTAAGACAGCTAAAAGAGGGAATAGCCCAAGATAAATTAGCTAAAAATGAATTAAATTGAAACTGAGAGTCTCTTGCAACGAATCAACCATGAATGTTTTAAAAACTTAGAAACACCACAGACTATTAAAGGGGCGGAATCAGTCATTAGAATCCGTAATGCGACCAAATGCCTACGTGTTCCCAGGCGTTTAAAAAGAGGTTTGAGCCAATGTCTCCTAGGTTTGATGTAGTCTGGGCACTCAAAAAATATATGTGCTACAGTTTCTAGCCTAGATGGACAAAAAGCACAGAAGGACGTTCGATGTGCACCATTCCATTTTGATACAAAGGCCCCAATCGGAAGGGTGCCTACCCTGAATTTATAGTACAAGGACCTATCAGCTGGCAGGGAGATTAGGTCCAGAAAGCGTTCAAAAACAGCCACATCCTTTAGATCCAAAAAAGATGCAGTCAGGTTACAATGATGTTGGTTCCTGATAAGTTTGCCAGAGACCCACTCCCAATATAACTTTTTGAGGTCAGCCTTTGGAGGAGCAGATTTTGAGATCCAACAGTCCCCCAAGCCCAGCTCCCCCAAAAGATTTTTAATGTCCCTCAGCCACTTGATCTTGGCCCAGCCTCCCATGTTCATTATCTCTGCCAGGCCGTCGGCATAGGACTTTAGCTCCGGGACCCTCCAAATGCGGGACCAAAGAAGCAGGGGTCGGAGGCGAGCCTGATCTTTAATACTCTTGCAGCCAACGTCCAGGAGCACCGGGACTGTCGGGGTACTTGACGGGAGGGCTAGGAGATCCTTCAAAAGTTTGTTCTCGGCCTTAGTGAGCGGAGATGCTCGAAATTCCCTAAGCAGAGCACCTCCTACCTTTTTATGGTTAAGAACCATCTTATCAATGTGGGCGGACCAGTTCATATTATCAGTTATACGCAGCCCTAGGTAGTCGAATTCGGAGACTTTCTCCAAGGGGGCGGTGTTCAAGACAGGCGGATTTCCTAATTTCCTTGGGGGGTGCAAAATCAAATATTTAGTCTTTGCCATGTTTAAGACCAAACCCCTAGATACACAGAAATCCTGGAAACGGGCCAGTAGCTTCTGTAGGCCCTGGGGAGTTTTTGAAATAAGCAGAGTATCATCTGCGAAAAGCAGAGTAGGGATCCTTACTCCCCCCAGACAGGGTGCGTCCGCTGGTTCTTGCTGGAGATGCTCAACCACACCGTTTACGTACAGCGAAAAGAGTGTGGGAGCTAACACGCAACCCTGTCTGACTCCCCTACAGACCGATATCCTGTCCGTTGTTTCCCCATTTTTCCCCCATCGGACCTGGGCATAATTGCTGGTGTGGAGTTTAATGAGTAGGGATAGAATGTAGGGGGGCAGCCCCAGTCCCTGAAGCACCCTCCAGAGTTCCTCCCTAGGAACCAGGTCAAAGGCAGTCTTCAGGTCAATAAAGGCCAAGTAAAGACTGCCCTTGCCTAGCTCCACAATTTTCCAATTTAAGAGTGCTAATCTGAAAACCTGCTCGATGGTCCCCGTTCCTGAGCGGAACCCAGCCTGGAAGTCAGATAGCACTCTATTTTCTTCCACCCAGTTAAGGATCCTACCCAGAATTACCTTTCCTGCCACCTTTTGGGTAGAATCGATCAGGCTTATAGGCCTATAGTTCCCTGGGCAGTTCCTACAGCCCTTTTTATAGATGGGGACGACCACAGCCCCTTTCCATGAATCCGGTACAGGGCCGCCCATTAGGATGTCATTTAGAAGGGCGGCGATTACTATGCCCCAGTCAGATGGATATGCACGTAGGAGGTCGCCCGGAAGACCATCCGGTCCTGGGGCTTTCCGTGGTGCCACCCATTTTATAACCTCCTCGACCTCCCTACCTGTAAACAGGTCTAAAGTGACGTCCCCTAACGAGACGGGGGCAGAGGCAGGATCATTTAGGGGGCCGTCTACAGGAGCATATAGGGATCCAAAGTGTTTCGACCAACTCTGTGGAGGAATATTACAGGTCCTCAAGGTATCATCGGGTCTGTTTCGGGCACCCACCAGTTTCCAAAGCCCTCTGGCATCCTTGCATTTACTGGCAGCTAGTAAATCTGCCCAAAATATTTCCTCCCAGTCCTTCTTCGCAATTTGGAGGGACCTGGAGTAAGCCTTTCTAGCCTCTCTGATCTTAATTTGAGATTTAGATTTGACTGCTGCTACCAGTCTGGTCTTGGTCTCTCTACATGTATGAGTGTACCATCCCTTAGTTCCTCCCTGTCTTTCTTTGGTCACTCGTCTATTTAGGGGAGCAGTGAACAATTTGATTAGGGCCTCAGTGAGCTCGCTAAAGACTCCACACGCCATTCCCAGTCCTCCCTCAGAGTTCCCTAAGCTAAGTTGTGCTTGGGCTAACAGGTGCGTTATGACAGCAACCTTCTCCTCTGAGAGAATCAATTTTGTCCACTTTAATTTCCTCCCACACAAAGCTACTTGTGACTCGCCCAATTCCACTATAGAGGAGGGTACCAGGCTTCCCCTATCAACTAGCCACCAAGGGTCTAAGGTGAGGGAAAGTGAGTTGTGATCACTCTCTATTGAGGGGACCACAGCCATGTCCTTCACCGAACTCCACAAACACACATCAAGCAAGATATAATCAATTCTTGAAGTGTGCTTGGGCCTATTGTAGGTGTGAACCCCCCCTTGTCAGACTCTGTCCTCCCATTAAGAGCCCTCAAGTTAAACTCCAAGCTGAGGGTGTACACCTGCAGGGCCACCTCGGTCCAACTCTTAATGGGGGCTATTTCAAGGGCAGGGATTCCCCTCCTGACGTCCTCCTCATCCTGGTCCAGGGAAACGTCCGAGCCTAAGGGCTCGAATGTGCAGTTAATATCACCGGCAACCAGGGTGCAAGCCTTATGTGGAGTTGAAAGCAAGCGATCATCCAGGAGGGCAATTGTAGGGGACTGCCTTCCCCCCTTGGTGCCACGTGCATAAATGTTGAAGATGTTCAAAATGGCTCTACCCCTGGAGTCCTTCAAGGTAATATTAAGGAGGTCCGGGCAACCAGTCTGATGCTCCCTCATCCTACAATTCAATGAGGCAGCAACCCAGATAAGGAGGCCACCAGATGGGCGTCCCCTCCCTGATTCTGAACGAAAGGCTGGGATAGAGAAGGTAGAGTAACCCGCCCTATAAATGGGATCCATGCTCCAAGTCTCCTGGAAAATGCATATGGAGTGCTCGTCCACTAATGCATTCCAGTCAGGCAATGTCAATTTCCCAGAAATTCCAGCTATGTTCCAGCTGAGGACCTTAAAAGATGAGTCCGCCACAGCTGGGACGCCCCCGGATACCAGGTCGGGACTTGGGGAAACCTCTTGGAGGTCCATCGGGGAACCAATTTTGTCGGGTATCTCTATCATTCCCGGTACATCTAGTAGGGTGGAGTGGATTTCAAATGGGGGGGCGATGAGGGCTGCATCAAGGGAGGGGGCAAGGACTCTCTCAACTTCCCTACCAACGTCCCGCCCCCGCCGTCGAGTCAGTGTCCCCTGGAGCCCCAGGTCATCTCCGTCCATCCGGCTTGGGGAAAGAAGAGGGGCGCCACGAGATGTTGCGGGCTTCCCCTAGGGCCTAAACAAATATCCCCATTTACAAGCCTGGGCGGATTACCAGCAGACCTAGGGTAGAAATAGGTCAGATCCACTGCTCTGACTCCAGGGCCATCCCCCTCTTGTTTTTGGCCACAAATTATCTCAGCCACTCTACTATCCTGGAAGTTAATAATAATACAATCTCCCTCCAACCGCTTTTTACCCTGTCCCACCCAACCAACCCTTCGAACACCAAGGATTAATCCGTCCATACCTATTGGGAGTGGTTTGTTTGCTTTTAACCAATGGAGGCGCTTGTTTTTTAGAGCCTGGTGTGACTCGGGCTGGTTAGCTTTCAATGGTGGAACATTAACGAGAACTACTACAAAGGGGTGGCAGTCAGGGGGAAGATTAACCGGAGGTATCCGAGAGGAAACCTTTGGGGGAGCTATTGTGGCAGCAACAGGTGCCAAGTTAAGACTAGGCACCTTAGCTGGCAGTGCTGTCCCAACCCCCTTAGTGTTAGCACTCAGCTGAGCAGAATGGCTACTCTTGGCCAACCCCACGGCTGGCGGTGTGTGTACTTGAAGTGGTTTATTGGGCTGATTTTTAGATACCATAGGGGGGTTTGTGGTGTTTGGGTAAGCTGATAACTTGGTCAGAAAATCCAGTCATTACACTCTCAGGAAGGCAAACAAAGGGCCTGTAGTTGGAAGAGGTGTGACATCTCCCTGGCAGGAAGGACAAACAGGGAGTGAACCCTAAAGGCGAGCTTCAAAGTGGAGCCGCCTTTGATGGGCGCATGTTGGACACAAACAAGAGGGGCTACTCTTTTGTTTTTGCAGACAGACTGGCATTGGGGACAGAGAGAAGTAAGCCACTGCCAAACTGGTTTTCCCGTGGGTGTGTAACCCACAGGCAGCCACACCTCTGCAATGGGTTAGGGAACTCCACACACCAAGAGGAGGGTTCTGTCATGTTGGGGCGAGGGCAGAATGGTGTATTCCAGAGCTAGCTAGAGGCCACACTTTACTTGAAGTCATCACTAGGCAGGAGGGGACCTGATAGCCAATTGGCTAGTAGTCACCCCATCCCCGAGGGCACAACATAGCAATAAAACTTGCACTCCTGGCCCCCAGACCTTAGATCACCTCTGTGCTGGAGAGACGACCGAAGGACTGCCCTGCTGTTCCAAGTATCCAGCAAACAGAGGCTGCAACAAAGACTGCAACAAAGACTGCACTGATTCTCATGCTCCTTGGGCTAGCAAAGAGAGGATTGTGCCTGTCTGTGTTGCCCAGCTCAAGGAAAAGTCATCGAGAGCCCCAAACAGAAGAAGCGCCTTCAAGAGATGATGTGGCCTAACGGCTAGAGCGGTGGACCTCGAAGCTGGGGAACCAGGTTCGAGTCTCGCCAGGGACGCTCAACATCCTACGATTGTGAGCAAATCACTTAATCTCCCCGTGCCTAACAATATGAATGTGTCTGTCAGTAATGTTACTGGTGCTCATGTAAAGCACTCTGATACCTTTGGGTCGAGTTTGCGCTATATAAAACTCTAAAACAACAAAAAAAGGGTCAGCTGGCTGACCTCCTGTTAGAGCTACAGGGCCACAAAAGCTGAAGAAGCCTGTCTTGGTGAGTTGGTAGCCAGGAACGCCTGATCGCTGCTTAACACCAAAGTGCAGCCTGGGAGACTAAGTCCTTACTCTCAAAAGTTGCACCTGAGACTGCTGGACATGGGAGAGTCATCAGAGTGTAGTTTGGTCGCCAGCATGGAAGTTACCACCAGGTAACGAGTACGGCTGATTTTGTTGTAACTGGAGACCAGTAGACCATTGACAACTGGTTTTTGCCTGGACTTCACCCCTACTTCAATGGACATCGATCCCTGTGGCCACCTACCCCCCATCATGTTTGTGGACCAAGGAGTGGGTACAGGAAGACCCCCACCACTGGCTCAGCATCCTTGGGCATCTTCAGCATCCTGAATTGCTTGCATCAGGACCACTTCATTAAAGTCTGTGATGATTCTCCCATAGAGCATGGAACTGGATTGGCGGCTGCTTTGACTGAGAGCTAAGTGTTCAACTGGACGTGGATACATATGGATAGGATTCGCTATTTGGAAAGGATGAGTCCAACATGCCCCTTTCAAGTCATTATTTCCTATACATTTCTGAACCCATTTCAGGAGCTGGTAAAAATGTACCAACTGCTAAAATAGATGTAATACATTGCTAAAAGCAGTTCTCGGTCACAAACTCTGAATCGGAGCATTTACGGTAAAACAATCTGCTCTGTACATCAGGCTCTAGGTCCTCTTTAAATCTATTAATGATTCATGATGATTGATGACTACAACTCAATCATGATTGAGGTTGCTTATGAACTTCCTACACTCAAACTAATACAGCAGAAAACCAAAAACACCCAGTCTTAATGGTTCTTCTGAGAACTACAAGAACAAAAGGAAACTACCCAGAGCAAAAAAGAGGCTCCTCCAACTAACAAGCTCAAAACTGATCATCTTTGGAGGCTTTTAATGATTGTGAAGTGCAAAGACCCTCCTCTTAAAGTGCCAGCTTTCAAGAAAGGTAGAAATCTACATGAATCTTTCTCTGGGGTGGGAGCAAGAGACTGGATCTCACATTAGGACAAATCCTTGCATCATTGCTTCAAGAATGAACTCAAAGTCCTTCTCTTTCAGTGCCAGTTTCAAGCATGATCCTCTCCCCTTAACCCTCTCTGATCCTAAACTTTAGTTACATGCCACTAGAGGTTTGCTTTACTATGACTTTGTTGCTTGTTTTATTGGAACTTTTATTTTCTGGCATATGGCTCCACTTAGAGTTTGGCAGATGGGAAATTCCGTAAAAATGTGGTGGATATAAGTGCCATAAGCTATAATGCGCTCGTAATACGTGGGCTGATATTGCTACATTTATGAAAGAATATGCAGTTGCCAAACTTTAAATCTGGTGTTTAATCTCTAACCCCCTTCAATATGTGTTTATTCCTCACTAAATACCCCAGAATATCTGAATCACCGCCTCGCATTCCACACACCCACCAGACAACTCTGCTCCGCCCACCTCACCGCGGCCTCCGCCCCACGGATCCACAAGACCAGAGGCCGAGGAAGATCCTTCTGCTACCTCGCCACCAAGACCTGGAACACCTCAGGCAATTTTCATTGTTGACCCAATTCAGGAAGGACTTCAAGACCGGGCTTTTCGACTGAACCTCCACACCCAGACTGATCAACAGGCCTCTCCCCATCCCCCAGCGCCTTGAGACCCTCACCTGTGAGTAGCCGCGATATACACACCCCAGATTGAATGATTGACCACACTACACACTGGAGAAGTGTGGCTCACTGGTTAGAAGCGGCAGACCCTGAAGCAGAGGTCGACAAGGGACCAGGGTTTAATTCCCGTCGCGGCAGGGTCTTGGGTCAATGTCTGCGGACTCGATAATTCTCGCCTAGGTGCCTAAGCTAACCATGGGTCCCACTCTGCAACTCTGGGCAATAGCTTGCTTAACCCCTTCGGCGCTGATGACAAAGCCAGCTCGTCATCAGCGTTACCTGCGCTGCGCTTTGTCATAAACAAGCCTTTTTTTTTTTCAGCGCACAGCGGGAAAACGCGGTAGCGCGGTAGGGGTTAATCTCCACAACGGCCCTATCAGCGCCAGGGATGCCTGGCTTCACCTTGGGGGTGCCAAGGAGGGACCATCTCACAGGGAAAGCCAGGACGGGTTCCCCAGCGGTATACAGCGCCAGGACACTGCGTGATGGAGTAACAGTGCGCTTTACAAGTATACATTTACATTTACACCATTCCTCTTAAAAGTGGGGGCCTTCGTACAAAGTAATTAAGTTCTGTATATATCTTGCTAACTTTAAAATAATGCGTGACCCTTCTGGGCCTGGTTAGCATTATACAAAACTACAAATAAATGCATAGATGATGTTACTGCTGTTGCAGGATTAAGTCAGACATGAGTCAGAATAGTTTCTTTGTAAATCAGGCCGTTGATGCTGCCACTATGCATAGAAAACCTCAACAAAGTGTAACCCTGCTGAGAGAAATTCTATTTACATTTTAAAAGATGGAATTAACCCCTTGGGCGCAGCCGCAATTCAGCGCCTGTGCGGCCGTTTTCATGAGTGAGCGGGATCATGCCGGCCCCCAGCCGTCATCAGCACCCACCCATAGGGATGCATGATGGACGGGGGCCGTCATCAGCATGGAAGGGGTTAAGAAACAAATATGCAAGAATCATGAGTCTCTTGTGGCAGGCTACATTTGATTTTGCTGAGTTCAATTAGTGCTAACACGTTAAAGCACTTTGAAGAACAAATAGAAAACTTTGTAAATGCTAAAAAAACATAAATAAACATGGCGATAATCACCAGAAAGGACTCTTCCCTCCTGAGGCGGAAAGCCGGGAGGTCTCTCGCTATCACTTTCCCCTGGCACCATTGAAGTAGCGTTTTTATTCTGTTCACAGTGTTTACATTGCTGCTTGACTAAAAAGCGTTTTTTAACATTGTGTAATGTGTTTGTACCGTGTGTGCTTGATTACAAATAGCACTTTTAAATTGCTCTCAGCGGGCCTGACAGCGCTTGACCACTAAGCGCTCAGACCAAGAGACCCCTCAGCGCTCTTGAGCGCTCTGTGACCTCCCCCTTCCCTGAACCGCCCTCGGTAGAGCTTCGGTATTGGCGGCCATATTGAGTGTGGGCCAGGCCAATCGCGCGCTCTAGCAGCGCCATAAAAAGAATGGTCACGACTCCGCGCAGCGGACGCGTACTGCGGACGCGCCGGACCTGCGCCGGAGTCGTGCCAGAGTCATGCCCGTTTGCGCCCGTTCGTGACCTGTCGGGACTTCGGGCCATGTCCCCTGGCACTTTCACCCTATGCCCCCCATCATACTCCCGCTCGACACTCCTTTCATTGAAAGGGAAACCCCCACCCCAATGTTGCCACTCTGTTAACGTCGATTCCGGCTGTCTCTCCTGCATACACTGTCCCTTTAGGATAACGGAGGCCACCATTAATACCACTCTTGGCACCAAAAATACAAAAGGAGAGGCTGTCCTAAATATGGCTTTGGTTAACTGCCGTTCTCTACCAAAGCATGCCACAGAAGTTGCTCTATTAATCGAAAATTCCCAGTTGGATATTCTTTTTTTAACAGAAACGTGGCTTGGACCGTCATCTGGTCCCGATATCGTCCGTGCCTTACCATCTGGTTATTTGATCCAACATAAGGATCGAGGACCGAAGGTTGGTGGAGGGATTGCTATTTTGTACAGGGAACACCTAGCTTGTCGCCTGATCGATTGCCCTATCCCAGATTGTGAGAGTATACAATTCTCCATTGCACAATCCCCAGAAGTTTCTCTCTCGGGCTTTCTAATTTATCGCCCCCCCGGCTTGATAGGTCAATTCGCAGAAGGACTAATTGAAGCCACCCTGGATGCGGCCAGTAAGGTCTCCAATTTTATTGTGCTAGGAGACATGAACCTTCACTTTAATAACCCCCTGGATACTACTGCACAGGAATTAATTAAAGATCTAGCCATCTGTCATCTTAATTTGATCGTTCAGCTTCCCACCCACCTCAAAGGGAATCTCCTAGACCCTATTTTTTCCAATGTTCTAGACTTGTCCGCAGATGATCCATACCGGATCCCTTGGTCTGACCATATGGTGATTCCCTTCTCATGGAAAATTACCAGACCCATCCCAAAAAAATCTTTCCACAAAATTTTAAATAGACGCTGGACAAAATTGGAATCCGGTGATTGGATTGAATCGCTAAAGCAGAGCGAACCTCTGGCCAATCAAAACATCGAAAAGGCTAATGCAGATTTTAATCATTGGATTGAGTTGTCATTGGACAAAATGCTCCCCAAAAAAGAAATCGCACACAAAAAAAGTTCCAATAAACAGCCCTGGTTCAACTCAGACCTCAGGCTACTCAAGCAGGAATGCAAAAAATAAGAAAGGCTATGGCGAAAACATTTCGACAAAGAGAAGAAAATTATATATAGATCATCCATAAAAAAATATAAATCCGCCCTTAACACAGCTAAATCCATCTACTATGCTGAAAAAATTGAAAATTCTGCTAATGCCCCTAGAGAAATGTTCAGAATAGTAAAGACACTGATAAAAGCCCCCGACCCACCTTCCCCCGAACTCTCTCCAGAGGAATCTGGTGTGCGCTGCAATGAACTTGCAAGTTTTTTTTCTACAAAAATTTAAAACATTCTTCTCTCTCTCTCTCCCCCCCCTTCCTGTAACTGAACCAAACCAGCTGCTGATGGATGCTTCAAACGTCACCTCACCCCGCCTGGCATCTTTCCTCCCGCTTAATAGCGAACTCTTTCCCGCTCTTTTCAATTCCATAAAAAGTGGTTCTCCTCTCGATCCTGCACCTATGGCTATCCTAAAACTAGCCTCACCCTATGTAAACAATTATATCATTAATCTTGTAAATGCCTCACTGGAATCTGGTGTGGTACCACAAGATTGGAAACTGGCCATGGTAAAGGCCTTGCTAAAAAAAAAAAACCTTAATCCCGACGATTTTTCAAACTATCGCCCAATCTCCTTCCTTCCCGGTATCAGTAAGCTTACCGAAAAATGGGTAAATAAACAACTAGCATCATACCTGGAGACCTATGACTTGCTACACCCTACCCAAACGGGATTCCGAAAGGGACAAGGGACCGAGACAGCCTTGTTAAGAGTGGTCGAGGATTCCAGGAGGATTTTGGACGCAGGTGGCAGCGCGGCCATCATCCTCCTGGACCTCAGTGCCGCTTTTGACACGGTTAATCACCGTGTCCTTCTGGCTCGCCTCGAGAGGATTGGAGTCATGGGCAAGGCCCTTGAATGGCTTCGGTCCTTTCTTAGTGACAGAATCTTCAGGGTCTTCTCAGATACCAACTGCTCCCTCCCCGTGCCATTGCAGTGTGGGGTACCACAGGGATCTTCCCTTAGCCCCACACTGTTTAACATATATATGGCACCTTTAGCGGAGGTTGTAGCCCCTTTTGGAATCCAGCTGATAAGCTATGCTGACGATACTCAGTTAGTGGTCTCTCTAAATCGGGTGGACCACCCCCCAAACAATCTTCGTAGCTGCCTGGAGGCGGTGGCGAAATGGATGGATGCATCCCACCTGAAATTAAATGGGGGAAAAACTGAGTTAATGCTGCTGGGAAGGAAAGCTACTTTTAACAACACCATCTTGTGGCCTCCCTGTATGGGTCTCGGGCCCACTCCAAAATCTGAAATAAAAACCCTTGGCTTCTGGCTTGACACGGAACTGTCTCTCAAAATACAGGCAAGAAAGACTGTAGCCACTTGCTTTGGCTTAACTAAAACAATTCGGAAAATCCTCCCTCAGCTACCAGAAGCTGCAAAAAAAACCATAGTCCAGTCGCTTATTTTATCAAGGCTGGACTATGGGAATGCACTCTATCTGGGCGCCCCCATTTCAGTTATACGACAACTTCAGATCGCCCAGAATTCTGCAGCAAGACTACTTACCGGAACCAGTCACCGCATATCAGCTGCACCATCACTTAGGACTTTGCACTGGCTCCCCATAAAGGAGCGGGTGCATTTTAAATCTCTCTGTCTGGTCCACAAAACTTTTTATGGGAATGGCCCTCCCATCTTAAAAGACATGGTTATACCATACAGACCATCTAGGGATCTCCGTTCAAAACAGCAAAACCTCCTCACAATCCCCAGGACCTACAGAGCTCGAACAGGGGACCGCCTGTTCTCGCGTAATGCAGCTAGATTGTGGAATGCCCTCCCTCTTCCACTTCGCTTAGAGCCCAGTTTGACTGTCTTTCGGAAAAAGATAAAAACTATTCTATTTCCCAACACATAATTAAATTTGCCCAATCTACGTCAGATCTTTATTTCTCTCCTTCTCTTTCTGGTTAACTATCAAGCGCTGGGATGCTCTCGAGTAGCCATGCGCTATAGAAGAACCTTTTCAAATCAAATCAAAATCAAATGGCATGCAAAAAACCTTACAATTACACCAACTTTTGTGCAAGAAAACAATAATGACACAGCTCCAAGACAAAACTCTAAATCCCCAATTATGAGCAGGGGTTAAATTCGTATCTTTGCCCAAACGGGTGTCTACCAGAGGATTGGAGGCTCGTTGTTCCATAAATACCATACTCAGAACTAATGGCGTTTACCGGTGTGGTAAATACCCCACCTTGTTCCAGGAGAAGTGTGGCCCAATGGTTAGAGCGGCAGACCCCGATGCAGAGATCTAGCCCGGGACCAGGGACCAGGGTTCAATTCCCACCTAGGCGGGTCTTGGGCTCAATTTCCTCGGACCTGATCATTCTCGCCTCGGTGCCTATTCTAATTCATGGGTCCCACTCTGCATTTCTGGGCAATAGCTTGCTTAGCCTCCACACCGGCCCCAATAGCACTAGGATGCCTGGCTTCACCTTGGGGGTGCCCAGGAGTGGACACTTCACAGGGAAAAGCCAGGAAGGGTTCCACAGCGGTATGCGTACAAGCACCGAGATGCCTCATGGGTGATTCGTGCGCTATACAAGTACTACTACAGTTACACAACTTGTGATCAGGGCCTTGGAAGAGCTATTATCTCCAAATTATTCGCAGCCCTCAACATCGGCAGCACAAGGTTGCAGGGATCTAATTATCAGTTTTTGATCAAAGAAAAACCCACATTTGTGGGTACAGCACAACCTCTGTAGAATGGACGAAAAGCTCCAGACTAAAAAGAAGCATTGAGAGGCGAAATGGAGCCAAGAGAAAAGAAACAGCCAAAGAGTTTGGCTCATTTCCAAAGTTTCCCCTTCGCCGCAGGACTATCCTTCATCTCACCAGTGGTTATAAGAAGCGTCCAGCTCGGCTCATTTTATCTGCAAGCCTGCCTAGAATAGGGGGCACATTCCCCACAGAATGAATTTATTTCTTTAAATGCCGCCACAGCTTTCAGTTAAATGTTCACATCTTTAAAGGGAACATTCAGGCAAGAGAAATAAATAGTTCTCTTTGTCCAGCTCTGCATATCTAACAATCGCCTACAATAGTCATTCTAGAACGTTACTTTGTTTGATGACGTTAGCTTTAGATGTATAGTGACATCATTCAATGAATGGCGCCTTTAAGCGCTGCCAGGTCATCATGGCTGGAATCCATCTTAAAATGAGCCAGCAAGAGCCATTTTGTCTTGAGGAATCAATGCGTCACCACATGCAAACCAACTATCTCTCTGATTTTAAAGAGTTCCTTCCTGAATTAGTGAAGCTTCAAGCATTATATGGACCCTAATTCAAACACCTGGTCTAAGTACTTGCTATATACACCAGGATTGCCCAGGTTTTCTCTAATTTCATTCTTTTAATAATATTGATGAATAACTAATGTACATGTCCAGATTTTATATAGAACATGGCAGATAAGGACACTGAATCTCAGGAGAATACAGATTTGCCCAGAATGCCACAATTTGGCCAACTGATCACGGATTCATGTGTTCAAATCCAAAAAGCTAGAAACAGAGACACCACACGCTCTTGATCCTTCAGACACCGCAAGAAGTGACATAAAAACTAGGGGGTCCATTAGTATTGCGGGCAGAATGCCACCGCCCGTATGGCGGTGGCGATCCGCCCGCACAAAACCACCGCTCGCAGAAGAATTCCTCCCCGCCACATTACCATGGCGGGGGGGGACCCGGCAGACGGGAAGACCGCCCGCCGTTTTTCCGCCCGTAGGCAATCCGCCCGATTGCCTACCGGGCGGAAAAGCAATTTATTTGGTGGCGTGCCTTTCCTAATGGTCCCCTAAGCATTTAAAACAAGCATTTACAATGCAATGGTTTTGCCTTTGGAAAAATTAGAGCTATTGGCATTGTAAATGACAAAATTTGTATTTATGTGTTGGTTTTGAAAACAGATAAATAAATGGCATTGTCATCTACATTGCCATTAGCTTAATCTCTGCAGTCACTCTGCAGTCCCTAGCACTCCATAGCACTCCCTAGTCACTCTGCACTCCCTAGCACTCCCTAGTCAGTCTGCACTCCCTAGCACTCCCTAGTCACTCTGCACTCCCTCGCACTCCCTTGCACTCTGCACTCCCTTGCACTCCCTAGCAGTCCCTAGTGACTCTGCACTCCCTAGCACTCCCTAGTCACTCTGCACTCCCTAGTTACTCTGCACTCCCTAGCACTACCTAGCATTCTGCAGTCACTCTGCACTCCCTAGCACTCCCTAGCACTCTGCAGTCACTCTGCACTCCCTAGCACTCCCTAGCACTCTGCAGTCACTCTGCACTCCCTAGCACTCCCTAGCACTCTGCAGTCACTCTGCACTCCCCAGCACTCCCTAGCACACCCTAGCACTCTGCAGTCACTCTGCAGTCACTCTGCAGTCCCTAGCACTCCCTAGTCACTCTGCACTCCCTAGCACTCTGCAGTCACTCTGCACTCCCTAGCACTCTGCAGTCACTCTGCACTCCCTAGCACTCCCTAGCACTCTGCAGTCACTCTGCAGTCACTCTGCAGTCACTCTGCAGTCCCTAGCACTCCCTAGTCACTCTGCACTCCCTAGCACTCTGCAGTCACTCTGCACTCCCTAGCACTCTGCAGTCACTCTGCACTCCCTAGCACTCCCTAGCACTCTGCAGTCACTCTGCACTCCCTAGCACTCCCTAGCACACCCTAGCACTCTGCAGTCACTCTGCAGTCACTCTGCAGTCCCTAGCACTCCCTAGTCACTCTGCACTCCCTAGCACTCTGCAGTCACTCTGCACTCCCCAGTCACTCTGCACTCCCTAGCACTCTACAGTCACTCTGCACTCCCTAGCACTCACTAGCACTCTGCAGTCACTCTGCAGTCACTCTGCAGTCCCTAGCACTCCCTAGTCACTCTGCACTCCCTAGCACTCTGCAGTCACTCTGCACTCCCTAGCACTCTGCAGTCACTCTGCACTCCCTAGCACTCCCTAGCACTCTGCAGTCACTCTGCACTCCCTAGCACTCCCTAGCACACCCTAGCACTCTGCAGTCACTCTGCAGTCACTCTGCAGTCCCCAGCACTCCCTAGTCACTCTGCACTCCCTAGCACTCTGCAGTCACTCTGCACTCCCCAGTCACTCTGCACTCCCTAGCACTCTGCACTCCCTGCACATAGGAGACCTGCTCACAGGTGGCACGAGGGCGACCAGCAGCTCGCGAGCTCCTCTTTGGAGAAGACTGGTCTACAAGAAAATCAGTGGAGACAGAAAATGCAGGTATAGCTTCAGTTACAGTGTGAATGCATATAATGACCAAGCACAACTAGCCCCTATAATTAATGGGATGTAAAGCGCTTCAACGTCTCGTCAGGGAAAGTAAGTGCTGTATAAGTACAATTTAAACCCTCCTTGTAGCCGTTCAGAATCCATAGTCGTGCATAATTGCGGGTCAGATGTGCTTGTGATAGTGGTCACAGGCAGGCCGGGTCACCCATGTTGCAATACTGCCCGTACATTGCCCTAACCAGAGCACTTTCTTGGGTTATAGACTTTTATCAGAAAGTGCTTTCTAGTTTGGGTTTGAGTGGTAGTGCAAATAGTTAATACTGAGCTGTGAAGTGCGTGTTTTTAATTGAAATTATATAGAGTTAACTTCTCCTGATGAGATATTGAAAGGACAGGCATGTTAAAAAAAATGTATTACTTACAGTCATGGTTTTACTAAAATCTATATTTTGAAGGCACCATTTTATCTTAACCCTTTCTGCACATTTTGTAGCAGCCATTGTACTGTGTGTAATGCACGTTCAAAATAATGGCTCACAGTGCTTTATGTCGCAGACTGGGAACTCGTAGCACTAAACATACACAAGTCACTATTCTACACGGCACCAACCGGATTAAATTATATGCTCTCTGGTTACACACAGACCTCTGCAGTGCATCCACCACTAGAGGTTTTGTGGAAAAGTAAATTTTGCCATGTTGTATGTGCCTACGTGTTCCCCATGTTATGTCATATGTGCATGATCGATATGCATGTATTCCCCTCTGATCGATTAAAGACGCAATTACAGTTGTGTCCATCCCTAATATGCCAGTTTCCAGTTTTCGTGAATACAACGAATATCAGGCCTATGTAAAGCTACGTTGCCACGTTTTACAGTGTGCACGTTAATTCATTGAAAAGTCCCCGTTTCTAGGCCTCAAAAGGGCCCGTACTCAGATTCAGCTCCTGTTTCCTGAACCCTCTCCGAGGAGCGATACAGCCCCCACCTGTATCCCTGACCCTTAGCTTACTTTCATGCCTCGCAGTGCCCGGCTCGGCCTGGCTCTGCCTCCAGTCTGCCAAGAGTATGTTATGTTTCTAGTTATCAGTCCAGCCCTCCTTCTCTGCATTCCTAAGCTACTGAATCGCATCAATAGTTTCCGTCATGGTCTAGCCTTTATGTCTCCATGTAAGAGAAATACTGTATTAGTATTCATAGAATATTCCCCACACACACACTACATATAGGATTATGCATGCACCAGTCTTAATGTCTGTTAGCCTTTACCCTGATAACTTTTGGATTCTATCAACATGTTCTCTAAACACCAGATACTAGATAGGCTTTAGGTACATGTCGCTCTGACACTCCAGACTTTCGTCTCCTCTTCTAGCGCAGAAGTCATAGCCCCCAGTTCTCCCTAGTAACACGTCATTGTCAGTTTGTGCGCACCACTAGGTTAGAGGTCCCAGCTGCTCAGGTAGCCCCCTCCATGTTTCCGCCCCGTTTATGACATATTCTGTTACGTTTGCATCACATGTCTATGTATACGCCCTGTACACGCCTTCTTGTTACTTCATTCTGCCCTTATATTTCGCGACTGCTACAAACTCCGCCTACTGCTACGCCTACTGTATTGACTGTAATGTATTTTGTTTAACTATAAATATTGTGCACTGTTATTAAAAGTTTGCTAGCCATTCCCAGATCCTGCCCCGGCAGCTGCCGGGCCCTGCCATCCCATTCCCGTACAGGCTGTCCTGTTCCAGTCCTTTTATGCCTGATTAAAGCCTGTATACTCTAGCTACCTCGTATCTTGACTCTTATTTATTGAGCTACCCGTTTATTGATTATAGTCAAAAATAGATCAGGTAATTAATTATTTATTTACCACATAATGGCGCCCGAACAGGGACTTGCCCTTTCCCCATGCGCCGGAGAAGCCACGCAGGCCCCCTGATCCTCTGCAGCCGTGACGGAACCATACCGTGCACGTGCAGATATTTCTGCTTCAAGTATCCCTCAGGCCCATGGAGGAGACGGAGGTTGCGGTGCAGCGTCCAGACGAGGCGGTGGAGGAACGCGGCGAGTCCCGACCAGAGCCCAAGCCGAGAGTCCAAGGTCCGAGGTATCCGGAGGCCCACCTGTAACTGAAGTCCGAAGTTCGTCCGTCCGTCGTCGTAGCAGTCCAGTCCAGTCCGAGGCCTTCCGTTCTTGCTGCCCGGTGAGTACCGTTGCTGGGGTAGTATCTAGACAGGGTCAATTGATTTGTCTCTGGTCCGTGGGTTTGGGTACACAGATCCAACACGAAGTGTCCACTTAGGTGGATGCGGGTCCTGACGTGTCTCTTAATGGGACCGGTAAGTTTCGTACTGTTTTAGCAGTGCATCTAGTAAGTTTCGTTCTCGAGAAATTCATGTGTTCTGTTTTCAGTATTCCAGGTAGTATTCTGTCCGAACCGTTATTTTTAAATGTTATTCCATGTGTTTTCAATGTCGTGGTATGAGTGATTTGTTTCTTAAAGTTATTATCGTGTTCATTGTGTATTGTATTGTGTCCAGACTCCAGCCTAGTCATGCCTCTGTTCTCTAAGTTACGTCAGTTAAAAACTAGAAAAGGTCTGCTCGAAGAAGCAGTTCCTGTCCCGCCTAGGGACAGTCCAGGTCATTTTATGTATCAAAAGCATGGCATAAGTGCCATATTATATCTAGATTTATGGGTGGAGTACACCAAACAATTAGAGGAAAAGTATAGATGGCCCGTATCAGGTACGTGGGATGCCGAGTGCATCATGCGAGTTGAAGAAGCATTATGGAAAAAGAAAGCCAGACAGTCCCAGAAAGATGCCATCGTGTTATGGCGCAAAGAATCTCATAAAAGAACCGAAAAAGAAATCAGAAAGTCAGAATTAAGTAGAGAATCCTCTGAAAGAGCCCAAGAAAGGGAATTGATCGAAGTAGGTGAACGAGTTAAAGCCGAACAGTCGGACAGACAGAGAAATGCCCTTATTAAGGGTATGTATCCTCTTCTTGCCGAGGGCTTGCCAAAAGCAACCCCGGAAGCACCATGTAATTTTCCGCCGCCATTAGTTCCGATTAAGCTACGTCACAAACCGACCGCAGCTGATATTTTTCTCTCGTCCTATTTGGACGACACAGTCCCAGAATATGCAAATCCTGCTCCGCCAGCTCCTGTAAATAATGTAATTCCTGTTCTTCCAGCCACCGGGGCACCTGTTACAGCACCTGTTACGGTACCCCCGGTCCAGCCCATAGTACAAGTTCCCGTTACATCAGTCACTCTGCCAGCACGAAGAGTATCAGTCGACGATTCCAGTTTAGGGGCCGCGGGAGGAGGTCCTCCTGGTACCCCGCCGCCAAACAAACGTATAACGTTAGTCGAGTTACATGAATGTGCGTTACAGCGTACGCCCAAATATCAGTCCGTCGCAGATATCAGACGAGCTCTTACCGAATGCCGTTATGATCCAGTCCCAGGCGATGATAATATGGTCATATATTCATTGCGTATAAGACGGGTGACCGAGTATTTGGACACCCTACCGAATATGAAAGAAGATCTAGACAGAATATATCGTTTCATCCGTACAGGAGACGATCCAGAAAGGATTGGCGAAATCATGTCTCTAAGGAAAGCTGAGACCCAGCTCATGCTATTAAAATTTCTAATCAATTGTTTAGTAAGGGAACAAGATTGTCCGACTAAAGATCCGACCGAAATGAAAGTTCTGACAAGGTGGAGTGATAATATAGCCGAGGGTAAACACAGGACACTCAGTAGTATAGAGAGTATGTACAAGAAAATACGTAAGGAAATAATAAGGTTACACGACAATCGTAAAGCAGCACAAGTAAGCGAGAAAGAAAACAACTCTTCTACTGAAGAGGTAGACGACGAGAATACCGCCAGAATAGCGTATGTAGGTAAATCTAGATTTCCAGACCGACATTTACGCCTAGAACACAAGAAAGTTTTTCCTCCTCCAGCACCAGAACAAGATTCTCTAGAACAAGTATTTCAAGCTACCGATCACATTTTGAAATCACGAATCGGTTATAGTGAACTTAGTACCATGCATGAACAAGAACTAGCCCGATCAGCAGTCCGATGGATTACTGATTCTACCACTTTTCCAGACGAAATAGTGGCACAAATGTTTCTGAAACTGCCCCCAGCCGAGCAGCGACTGGTGGGTATGTATATGATCCAGCACCTCATTACACTGTATGAGGGTCAACATTCTGATCCAGGCCTGTTACATGATGTCCTGAACGAGTTACTCCAGTATAAGTGGAAAGGTTTAGGTACTGATTTAATTAGTGTCATTCTAGAACAGCGCCACAAATATAGAACGTTTCTGAATCCGCATTTTGTTCACGTCTCACCTCCAGAAAGTAAACCATTTTACATAGATAGACAGCATCCGTTACGAGAAGTACATCCAGTTAGGACACCGGATGGTGAAATGCAACGAGTATTTGTTTACACCCCTATCACAAAGATGGAACTCTTAGAGATGAAGAAATTAATTCCCTGTCACGACAAAGATCCAGCAGGGTTCCATCAAGAATTAAAAGACATGCTCCGTATGGGAGAGTACACGTATCCAGATATTATTAAAATGTTAAAGGTCCTGTTGCCCGCAGGGGTATATGAAAAACTCAAGGAAAAAGAATGGGAGGTGGGAGAGAAAAAGATTGATTGGACAGCTCTAGAAGCTGAAGATAAAATACGAGTACCAGGTACCGGTCTTGGGGACAAATGTAAAGAATTGCCAGAGTTATTGATTCAGGTTTTGCCAAGATTATTAGCCACGAAAAAGGAAGATTGGGATGCAATCTCAGCATGCAAACAGAAACAAGATGAAGATACTAGTGATTTTTATTCTAGATTCGAGAAATGTTTCATTATCAACAGTGGTTTAAAGACAGGTAGCGAGTCATACCCTCATCTTTTTGTTACTAAACTAGTCGAGAATTCAAGCCCACAAGTTAAAAATCGAGTTTTGAAAGTCTAAAGTACTTGGCAAGCTAGTACCCCGTCACAGATGCTCCAGATGCTCCAGTATCACCAGAATAGAATCAGGGAAGAGCAAGAACATGAAAGGAGAGGTATGAAAGACACGAAAATGAAAGTACTAGTTGCACAATCTGTTCCACAAGACAGTCAGAAGAGGGGTCCGAATCAAGCCAGTCATCCTGCAGCTCCCGTTAAAGGGACATGCAATTATTGTAAACAGCCAGGTCATTTTATAAACGAGTGTGCAGTTCTGAAACACAACATAGCCACTGGTAAAACTAAAGAAAGACCACGTCCGCCTAGACAAGAGCAGGTTTCACAGACTTCTCAGCCACCACAGAATGCACAACAGACAGTTCCAGCACCGCAGCCTATTGCTGCAACACAGCATGTTACACAGCAGATGTACCAGTATGCCCAGACAGAGTATCCAGAGTATCAACCGTATTCATGAAACAGCCTAGAGAGGGAGGTAGGCTTGCCTCTCATCGAGATACCTGTAGATCAAGAGGGTCCCTATGTACACAGTCAAGTATTGGGGAAAGACAGAAAGTTTCTGATTGATACAGGGGCAAGTAGGACTACTATCAGTCATGACGAGGTTCCAGGGGCTCCGCTCTCAGGCTCTAGAAATGTTTCCCTTGGATTTTCAGGAAAGCCTATTGTAAACGAGATATCAAAGCCAGTTACTCTAGAAGTTGGTCCATTGTCCCGAACTACTGATTTGTTACTTACGAAGTCATGTCCAGAAAATTTGTTAGGCATTAAAACACTGAAAGAATTAGGTGCAGTTATTTGCTGTTCCCCAGAAGGAATACGCTTGTTTTTAAGGGATTTTAAAGGTCACTATGTATTACGAGATTTTGATCCAAGATTGTCCAATGTACCGCAGCATTTATGGGCGCAAGGTCCAACTGATGTAGGTTTTATGCGAATCACACCCCATCGTGTGACTCTCAAGCAAGGTATAGTCTTGCCACGAATCAGACAGTACAGATTGCCACCTGAGGCTGTAGCAGCCTTATCCAAAATTATTGACGAGCTCATTGCTCAAGGAGTGGTTGTAGAAACTGACTCCAATGTATGTAATTCTCCTATCATTCCAGTCATGAAACGTACTGATCCAAATGCACCTCCAGTATATCGATTAGTGATTGACCTTCGAGAACTTAATAAATGTATCATACCCCAGTATCCAGTAGTCCCAGATATTTCATCTCTGTTGACAGCTATTGATTCTGAAGCTGTATTTTTTACTGTAATAGACCTCAAGAATGCATTTTTCAGTGTTCCCATTCATCCAGACAGCCAGTACCTTTTCGGTTTTTGTTTAAATGGAAGGAGCTATAAATTCGCACGAGCTCCTCAAGGTTTCACAGAAAGTCCTAGTATTTATAGTCAAGCACTTAAAAGACAACTAGACAATATTCACATGCCAGCTGACACTGCCCTGCTCCAGTATGTCGATGATCTACTGATCACAGCCCGTTCTGAACGTGACTGCGAGCGAGCGTCACTTACAGTTCTGTATTTCCTAGCCGAGATGGGGCACAAGGTGTCCCCTTCGAAGCTCCAGTTCTGTGTCCAGCAAGTGATCTACTTAGGCCACTTACTGTCCAAGTGGGGTAGGCAGTTGACACCAGACCGTATCCAGTTAATAGCGAGTCTTCCACAGCCCAAGACACAGAAGGAGGTACGTGCTTTTATTGGCCTCACTTCTTACTGCAGACAATGGATTCCTCAGTATGCATTTCTAGCAAAGCCACTGATACAGTTAACGACACAGGAGGCAGCCGTATCGACTGTCCTCCCTTGGACCCAGGAACATACACTTAGTTTTAATGAATTAAAGAAAGCCTTATGCCAAGCACCTGTTCTAGCTACACCGAACTACAGTAAGCCTTTTACACTTTTTGTCACAGAACGTGATGGTACTGCATTATCTGTTCTCACACAAGATCAAGCCGGACAGTACAAGCCTTGTGCTTATTTTTCGAGCACATTAGATCCAGTAGCCCAGGCTTTGCCTGCGTGCCTCAAGTCAGTTGCAGCCACAGCTCTAGCCATCAGACAAAGTGATTCTATAGTATTAGGACACTCCCTGACAGTACAAGTTCCACACTCCGTGGAAGTTCTTTTAAACCGAACCCAGACTCAGCACTTGACCATTGCACGTTTAACAGGTTATGAACTGACATTGTTCCAGCCACACATAGAAATCAGACGCTGCAACGTTCTAAATCCTGCTACACTGTTACCGTCAGTTACTTCAAATCCTGCCACACATGACTGCGTGGAAGTCATTAACACTATGACTAAGCCAAGACAAGACCTGACAGACATTGCATTACCTAATCCCGACCTGACACTTTATGTGGATGGTTCATGTATGAGAACTAGTACAGGAGAACTAGTAGCCGCGTATGCAGTGACTACTGACACTGAAGTTATTGAAACACACCGTATTGACACCCTGTCTGCCCAAGCAGCAGAGCTAGTTGCTCTGACCCAAGCCTGCATACGTGCCAAGAACCGGAAAGTAAACATATATACAGATTCACGTTACGCATTCGGAGTCGTACACGACTTCGGAGTACTCTGGCAGGAGAGAGGTTTCATGACTTCTCATGGAACCAAGATTCAGCATGGTCTCCTCATTCAAGCTCTGTTAGATGCAATACATTTACCGACAGCTATCGCTATCATGAAGTGCAAAGCACATACGAAAGTTACTGACATTATTTCCCAAGGTAATGATCTAGCAGATCGAACAGCCAAGCTTACAGCTCAGACACCAGACATTCCAGTTAACACGACACCGACATCCACTCCAGAACAGACTACTTGTATGACAGTTAAGGACCCTACACAAGATGTCATAGACATACAGTTACATGCTACTCCTGAAGAAATCAAGAAATGGTCCGAACAAGGAGGGGTCCAGACAGATCAGGGATGGGTGACGAAGGGAAAAGCCACATGGTTTCTCCCCGACTCTATGGTTCAAGTCATTATCAATACCGCACATAGTCCAGCACACCTAGGAGAGAAAGCTATGTTAGACAGTATACAGAACCTTTGGTTTAACAAGCACTTACGAGCTGCAGCCAAGCAGAAAGTCCGTACTTGTATGATATGTTGCCAGTTCAATCCAGGTAAAAGTGTCCCGGTGGAACAAGGTGGATTCCAGCCCCCTGACCACCCTTTTGAAGTCCTCCAGATGGATTATATTCAGATGGAGCGATGTCGAGGTTTCAAGTATGTCCTTGTAGTTGTATGCGCTTTGTCCAGGTGGACAGAAGCATATCCAGTTCCAGATTACACAGCAGCGACCACTGCCAAGCAGTTGGTTCGTGAATTCTTCCCCCGTTATGGACTCCCTAGGGTCGTGTATTCTGATAACGGCCAGCCATTCTCATCTGAGTTAATGAAGCATGTTTCCCTTTTGTTAGGG
Organism: Lissotriton helveticus; assembly: GCF_964261635.1. Taxonomy (NCBI): domain Eukaryota; kingdom Metazoa; phylum Chordata; class Amphibia; order Caudata; family Salamandridae; genus Lissotriton; species Lissotriton helveticus. The sequence goes on from NC_136073.1 coordinate 824,610,998, forward strand.
TACCAGTGGAAGTTCCATTGTGTGCGCCATCCTGAAGCAGCCGGTCTCGTAGAGAGACATAATCAGACCCTGAAAATCCGTATTGCCAAGATATGTCAAGAGAAAGGTGTAGACTGGCTAGTTGCCCTGCCAGTTGCTTTATTCTTTATGCGCATGGTCGCACATTCCAGATCAGGTCTGTCCCCTTATGAGGTCGTATTCGGCCGCCCCCCAAATATGTGGGGTACACCTAGACCCCGTAGTATTACAGATGTTTCCAGTAATATGTTGACAGATTACCTAGCTTCCTTGATGTCTGCCCTACACTCTTGTCGTTCACAGGTTGCCGCTGCATTTCCAGACAATACCGAAGTGAAACCACATGAGGTCATTCCAGGCGACCTCGTGTTGGTCCGGAATTTTGATCGTTCAAGTCCGCTGGAGCCTCGTTGGAAGGAGCCGAGACTTGTCCTTCTGACCACCCGTACGGCCGTGAAGTTGGAAGGCCGCAAGGGATGGGTCCATCTGTCGCATATCAAGAAATTCCATGAAGTCCGGAAAAAGACTTTTAATGACATTTCTAAAGACTGTTCCATTTCTAAGGACTGCCTAAAAATTGACTCTGAATTCAAGCCTCCCCTGTTAGAGGCAACTCCGCAGCAGGAGTATAAGTTAAAACTCCGGTCTAGAAAAATAAGTCAGCCAGTTTAATTGTCTAAGTCCCCCTCGGGTGAAACGGTTAGACAGGTATCTGACATGTATGAGATAGACCCCCATAGTGAGAGAGTTAGTCAAAACTCTATCCGATGTATCGTTTTTCTAAGTTTTCTATTGTTTCTAAGTTTGATGGTTACCTGCACAAGTTATGCATTGCATTTATGTTTTCCAATTTCGCATGTAAATAAGTTTTCTAATGCTACAGTAGAGCACACATTTAGTGATCTGCCTCCTCACGAGCTATCCTATCGTCTTGCTATGAGAAATAATACATTCATCAGAATGTTACACTATTCACACCAGACCAGCAATGCTACTAATTGTTGGGTGTGTGGTCGACTCCCCCCTTTCCAGACACCGAAGGGAGTTCTGCCACTCTTTCCTTATCCGTTCTCACATAATGGTTCGTGTGGAGCATGGTCCATGTTAACGTCATCTTCAAATGATATGTCCCTTCTGAATAGAACATGTTTTCCAGACAAGCAAGGTCTCCCCCATAGAACAGGGTTAGATCTAGAAAATGAAGTTTATGATTTAGGTAATTATTCTTCGAATTTTATGGTCCTGAATGTTCAGTCTGATACTACTCCAGACTTACCTGCTATTTCAGTACTACCAGTCAAAGGCGAATTATGTGTCAGAAATAATGGTTCCGCACATGTAGGACATAGTGATTGTACTACTACTGTCGAGTATAGTGACAGTGGGAAATCTATTTTCAAAGCTTCACGTCATTCTTATTTTGTTTGTGGTCAGACCGCATATGTTCGTCTGCCCCTCGATTGGGATGGAACATGTTATATTGCCTTCCTACTGCCACCAGTTTTTCTAGCCCCATCTGATTATCACAGAAACACACATCTAGTACACGTCAGACATAGACGGGAGATTGAGTCCCCAATTGTCGATCAAACTGAAACTGCTCTAGAACAGTATACAGATTTCAATAAAGGTTTCTTCTTCTTTATAGGACCTGTCCAGAATAGTAAGTTAATACGTAGATTAACCAGAACCCTTGAAGCAGTAGTGAATGAGACTACTTCTGCTCTAGGTAACTTAACCGAAGAGCAATCTGCTATGAGATTTGTCGTGCTCCAAAATCGTCTCGTTCTTGACGTCATACTGGCCGATAGAGGAGGAGCATGTAGAGTCATCGGATCTAGTTGCTGCATTTTCATTCCTAATAACGCGCCGTCTGTTTATTCGGCTATAACCAGACTTCATAAAATTGCCCATCAGTTACACCAGAATCCAGGCACCTGGACATGGTCCGGTTGGCTCTGGAGTATCATATCTGCCTGGGGATGGAAAGTATTGTCATTTCTAGGTATTGCAGTAATGATCATATTCAGTTGCTGCCTCTGTATACAATGTGGCCCTGCGATTTGCGGCATTTGTGCTACCTCTTGTATTCCTAGTCCTAAGTCCCGTTCCAAGACAATTCGAGACGAGCAAATGATGCTGTATGAAATGATAGATGGTATCATGAATATAGATGTTTCCTGATGGAAACGTAGGGCACAAGGAGGGAATGTGGAAAAGTAAATTTTGCCATGTTGTATGTGCCTACGTGTTCCCCATGTTATGTCATATGTGCATGATCGATATGCATGTATTCCCCTCTGATCGATTAAAGACGCAATTACAGTTGTGTCCATCTCTAATATGCCAGTTTCCAGTTTTCGTGAATACAACAATATCAGGCCTATGTAAAGCTACGTTGCCACGTTTTACAGTGTGCACGTTAATTCATTGAAAAGTCCCCGTTTCTAGGCCTCAAAAGGGCCCGGACTCAGATTCAGCTCCTGTTTCCTGAACCCTCTCCGAGGAGCGATACAGCCCCCACCTGTATCCCTGACCCTTAGCTTACTTTCATGCCTCGCAGTGCCCGGCTCGGCCTGGCTCTGCCTCCAGTCTGCCAAGAGTATGTTATGTTTCTAGTTATCAGTCCAGCCCTCCTTCTCTGCATTCCTAAGCTACTGAATCGCATCAATAGTTTCCGTCATGGTCTAGCCTTTATGTCTCCATGTAAGAGAAATACTGTATTAGTATTCATAGAATATTCCCCGCACACACACTACATATAGGATTATGCATGCACCAGTCTTAATGTCTGTTAGCCTTTACCCTGATAACTTTTGGATTCTATCAACATGTTCTCTAAACACCAGATACTAGATAGGCTTTAGGTACATGTCGCTCTGACACTCCAGACTTTCGTCTCCTCTTCTAGCGCAGAAGTCATAGCCCCCAGTTCTCCCTAGTAACACGTCATTGTCAGTTTGTGCGCACCACTAGGTTAGAGGTCCCAGCTGCTCAGGTAGCCCCCTCCATGTTTCCGCCCCGTTTATGACATATTCTGTTACGTTTGCATCACATGTCTATGTATACGCCCTGTACACGCCTTCTTGTTACTTCATTCTGCCCTTATCTTTCGCGACTGCTACAAACTCCGCCTACTGCTACGCCTACTGTATTGACTGTAATGTATTTTGTTTAACTATAAATATTGTGCACTGTTATTAAAAGTTTGCTAGCCATTCCCAGATCCTGCCCCGGCAGCTGCCGGGCCCTGCCATCCCATTCCCGTACAGGCTGTCCTGTTCCAGTCCTTTTATGCCTGATTAAAGCCTGTATACTCTAGGTACCTCGTATCGTGACTCTTATTTATTGAGCTACCCGTTTATTGATTATAGTCAAAAATAGATCAGGTAATTAATTATTTATTTACCACAGTTTCATAATGTACAATAGTGCATTTCACACGGAATAACAACTTCTCTATTTTTCATTTAAGCTCAGCATTATTTTATATGTAGCTACCTGACGGTAAAAGACCCCCCCCCCCCCCCAAAAAAAGTACAGAATATTTAGTTTTTTTAGCCACACCTTTGACCCCGCCCCATGCTCACTGGCCCCGCCCCATTGCATGCAGCATCACAGATCCCAAACTTTTTTTTTAATACACGTTGACAGCTTGGCAGCTGTGGTGGACAGATAGACAACCAGAATATATCCTGCTGGCTGGAACCCTTTGAACCCAGTGGGGGAGGGGCTCTAGGCGACAACATTACCTCACAGCCCGTGCCCCTGCATACATATTGCGCTTTCACTGTATTCTCTGAGCCCTGTCTTGTCATGCCTTCATGCTCACAGTGTCTCAAAGCGCTTTGAAACGGCAGACAGGCAGCATACGAGCGCTACATCACAATGTTTAAACATAAAAAACTGTTCAGACACTCTTTGTCACTCCTGTTCTTTACAATGCTGCGTTTGAAACTAGACCCCTGATCCCCCAACCACACACATAGCGGCAACAAATATTAAGAGGCGCTCAGTCCACCAGTCCGGTAAAAGCGCCAGAAGTAACTGAGGCCGGGGCCTTGGGGTGAGTTTGCATGAAAATTCATTTATTTCCCTGTGCGCCTCGCTGCGTTTTGTTAGCATTAAGTGCAAAATTCTAGTTTCACAGAGCACTGTATAGAAGGGATCGCTTCTGGGGGCTACATTTAAATGTAATTCTCTGAAGGATGTCCCAATGACAGCTCAGCAAATTAAATTGATAGAACGTAATTGCAGATCACACGCTTTTCAGGTTGGGCAGGTCCAGCCCCCTTTACATTCATTTCATGCTTTGCATCATGGTACTCGTAGTCACTCAGTTGTCATTCATTCATTCGCAACGCTGTAAGTTTTCACAAACAAATGCTGATTTTTCTTTAAGCTTTCTCAACAAATGCATCCACTCACAGTGTAGACAAGGACGCAGTTCAAAGGGCAAGGGACAGAATTGCCTTCCGGGGGCGCGCACCCTCGCGCAGGCAAGCAAGGCTCCCAGGACCACCTTCATATGCTTGAAAACGTGAGTCCTGCCTGCCCGCCTGCCCCCCCGCATGCCCCCAGCCTGCCTGCAAATGGGCTCGTTCAACAATAAAAAGTGATCGGACAGCGGGAGGGGGGCGGGCGGGCACACGGACAGCGGGAGGGGGGGCCGGCAGGCACACGGACAGCGGTAGGGGGGCGGGCAGGCACACGGACAGCGGGAGGGGGGCGGGCGGGCACACAGACAGCAGGAGGGGGGCGGGCGGGCACACAGACAGTGGGAGGGGGGCGGGCAGGCACACGGACAGCGGGAGGGGGGGCGGGCGGGCACACAGACAGCGGCAGGGGGGGCGGGAATGGGCAAACGGACAGCGGGAGGGGGCGCACTCACCTGGACATTGATCCGCCAAATTATCAAAACATGGCGTAAAAAAAAAATAATAATATCCGCCCACAGCCGCATGACGTGCTAAAAGGGGCAGGATGAGAAAAACATCCCCGGAACGCCCACGAATCGCCTCGGACCATGATTGACAGATCTCACTTCCAATGGCTAGCCTCCATTTATGGAGCTAGCCAATGGAAGTGAGAGGCGGTGAGAGGCGGGACTTTTGGCCATAATGGTAAACAAAAGTTTTCGCCTTGCGCGAAAGTCTGCTTGCGCAGCTTTCGGGGAGGCGAAACCTAAAAATGAAATCAATGACAGTGTTTAAAAAAAAATTAAACCAGAATTAAAACAGAAACACACACACACACTATAATGACTGCTCGTAAACGCCCGCGACCACTGGTGTTAGAAAATCACGCTAGAGAATGCTAAATTGCCCTTGGCAGCTTGCATTTTCTTCGAGCTTCGCCAGATAAAATTCCACCAAGCGGCGATTGGCAGAATTTGGCCAGAACTCTTCATCAAAGAATAACTTGAAATGACCAAAATTCCACCAATTCCAGGTGCGGAATGAAACATTTTATCCACCCCTAAGTTGTATCACACATTAATACTTTGAGACCAAAAGTTACACCTAATTAGTACAACTTTAACACCCCAATGGAAAAGTGAGGTACTGCAATTGGCAATTTAACCACCAAATGTTTGGATTATGTTGCAGAAATTGAATCCAGTACTATGTTGAACTCTCTGCAGCCACAAAATCACATCATTTCAGTTGTCCTGCTAGTCTGGAAGAGTTGGGAATAAAGAAAGGTTCCCAGGACTCCAATGAAAATCAGCGAGCTTTGTGGTCTCACCAGGGATATGAAGCGCTATACAAAACCTATAATTCTGTATACAAAAATGGAATATTGACACCACCCAAAGACCTCAAAGCTAGATTCAGAGCTGAAATGGAGCATGACAGTATGCAGCTGAGAGCACCAGGTTTGTGATAAAGTCTCCTTCCCGAGGGAGGCTTCAATCATTTTCTCCTACTAAATCTAGCAGGATTGTAGTAGGGAACAGGGAATCCCAAATAACAACGAGACTCGATATCATTACCACAACATTGAAGGATAAAGTATAGAAAGGCAAGTGCCTGATGGCAGGTAAGGATTTACTATTCTTAACTCCACATCTATGTCCTTTGAAGATATATCTCCCCGAGGTTCGTATATGTGGAGTTAGGTGTAGACCTGTATAGAAACGTATATTTTGATATTTTGTCCCACGACATTGTGATAAGATTATTCTGTCACATCGATATTTGGGATTCACTATTCCCAGCCTACACAATCTAACAGAGAATGAAAAATGTTTCTCGGAAATTAGCAACTACTTCATTGACAGCCTCCAGCTTCAAAACATCTCAACAGCTTTGAGATTCAATGAGACTGCATTTCAGCTACAAAATAAATTCTATCTGGAGCAACATTGCGGCTACTAACGACTTAAAACCAATGTCCAACCTATGAGCGGCCTCCTGACATCCATTTTTCATGAGTTCACACCTCTACAAGAAGAAGTTGGGGAGGGGATGTGGCTCAATGGCTAGAAAAAAAGACACACAATTGATGGACGGAATGCAGAACAAATCAAAACATTCCCCCCCAATCAAGAGATCTGGTTTAAATTCATTGTTCTTTTGCTCAACATGCCATCCCAGTTTAGACCCAGCCATATGCAAACCAGTCCTGACCCTGTGCCTCTTGGGAACATTCCAGACTGAACTGCCAAGCCAGGTCCTCCCTGGACCAGAAACAAGCATCCTAGGACCGGTTTTGTGCTCTCCATGCCACTGGAGTCAAGCTATCCCGGCTGATGAGTGGTGAAACCCCGAAACCGGTCCTAAGATGCTTGTTTCCAGTCCAGGGAGGACCTGTCCTGGCAGTTCGGGCTGGACTGTTCCCATTGGGCATAGGGTCAAAGACTGATTTGCATATAGCTGGGTTCAAACTGGAATGGCATGAGGAGCAAAAAAATTATGGATTTAGACCCAGAACTCTGTACTGGGGTGAATGTATGACATTGTTCTGCATTCTGTCCATCAATTATTCTTTTTGCGTTAATGGCTAGAGCGGCCGACCTTGAAGCTGGGAAACCAGGTTTGAGTTCGGCAGGAGGCTCAAGCATCCTGTGATTCTGGGCAAATCAAAACAAAAGAACAAACAAGGAGACAGACTTAATGGGTAGCACTTCACTATAACACAGCTGCTATATTGTTTATAATTGTGCACTCTTCAACACCTGTCACTGGTTACAGATTACAAAGCAAAATTGGACACACGGAGGTGCACCTAAGAAAGCAATTTTAGTCGTTATAGTTTTCCTCACATTCTTTCTTTATTCCATAATTTTTTCATAAAAACAGCCAACGTGTTTCATTCCCAAATCACAGTTTGTGGAACTTCATCAGAGTTTATGGAACGGTGTGGTGTTTGTGCCATGAGGATGAGTGATAAAACCAAAGGATTTCAAACACAGATGATGAATTCCAAGGTCAAGGCTTGCCACCTTGATAAGTGTAAAAAGCCTTCCTTCTGTGACGCCGATATTGTGCGCAAACACCATATCATTCCATAAGCCCTGCTGAAGTTCCCCAAACTGTGATTTGGGAACAAAACGCGTTGGCTGTTTTATGAAAAAATTATGGAATAAAGAAAGAATTTGAAGAAAACCATAAGGACTAAAATTGCTTTCTTCGGTGCACCTCAGTGTGTCCAAGTCTGGGCAAATCACTCAATCAATCAATCTATCAATCATGGCATTTGTAAAGCGCACTACTTACTTGTGAGGGCCTCAAGGCGCTGGGGGGTGGGGAGGAATGCTGCTACTGCTCGAAGAACCAGGTCTTGAGGAGTCTTCTGAAGGTCAGCAGGTCTTGGGTCTGCCGTAGGTGGATGGGGAGGGTGTTCCAGGTCTTGGCGGCGATGTGGGAGAATGATCTCCCGCCAGAGGTCGCTCTTCGGATGCGGGGGACAGTGGCGAGGGCAAGGTCGGCGGAGCGAAGCTGGTGGGAGGGGGTGTAGAAGCTGAGTTGTCTGTTGAGGTACGCTGGTCTGGTGTTGTGGAGTGCCTTGTGTGCGTGGGTGAGGAGCTTGAAGGTTATCCTCTTGTTGACAGGGAGCCAGTGCAGGTTTCTCGATTGGGGTGTGATGTGGCTGTGGCGAGGGATGTCAAGGATCAGGCGTGCAGAGATGTTCTGAATGCGTTGAAGTCATTTTAGGAGTTTGGCTGAGGCTCCCGCGTAGAGGGCGCTTCCGTAGTCCAACCTACTGCTGACGAGGGCCTGGGTGACAGTTCTTCTCATTTCGGTGGGGATCCACTTGTAGATCTTGCGGAGCATGTGGATGGTGTTGAAGCAGGAGGAGGAGACGGTGTTGCCTGCTTTGTCATGGAGAGGGTGGAGTTGAGCATGATCCTAAGGTTGCGTGCATGGTTGGTGGGTGTTGGAGCTGTTCCCAGTGTGGTCGGCCCACAGGAGTCGTCCCAGGACGAGGGGGTGGATCCGAGGATGAGAACTTCCATCTTGTCCAAGTTCAGCTTCAGTCGGCTGTTACTCATCCTCTCAGTGACGGCCTTCATTCCTTTGTGGAAGTTGGTTTTGGCGGTGTGGGGGTTCTTGGTGAGGGAGAGGATCAGCTGGGTGTCATCGGCGTAAGAGATGATGTTGAGGTCGTGCCGTCGGGCGACATGGGCGAGCGGTGCCATGTAGCTGTTAAATAGCATTGGGCTGAGGGATGAACCCTGGGGTACGCCGCAGATGATCTCGGTAGCTTCAGAGTGGAAAGGGGGAGGCGGACGCTCTGTGTTCTGCCGGAAAGAAAGGAGGTGGTCCAGTCCAGGGCCTTCTCTTGGATCCTGGCGTCATGGAGGCGTGTGCGTAGTGTGCGGTGGCAGACTGTGTCGAAGGCGGCTGACAGGTCCAGGAGGATGAGGGCCGCGGTTTCTCCGTTGTCTAGCAGGGCCCTGTTGTCATCGGTGGCTGCGATGAGGGCAGTTTCGGAGCTGTGGTTGCTGCGGAACCCAGACTGGGACGGGTCCAGAATGCTGTTCTCCTCGAGGTAGCGGGTCAGTTGTTTGTTGACGGTCTTCTCGATGACCTTCGCCAGGAACGAGAGAAGGGAGATGGGCCAGAAGTTCTTGAGGTCCTTGGAGACCGCCTTAGGTTTCTTGAGTAAGGCGTTGATCTCGGCGTGCTTCCAGCTCTCCGGGAAGGTATCTGTCTCGAAGGAAATGTTGATGGCTTTCCGGAGATGGGGTGTGATGGTTGTGCTGGCTTTGTTGAAGATGTGGTGTGGGCATGGGTCTGACGGGGATCCGGAGTGGATGGTGTTCATGATTTTGATGGTGTCGCCATTGTTTATGTTGGTGTAGGAGAGCAGGTGGTCGGTGCAGATGGTGGTCGTGAGAACGGAGGTCTCAGTGGTTGTCGGGGAGTGTCGTGGTGTTGAAGCTGTCATGGATGTCAGCGATCTTGCGATGGAAGAAGGTGGCAAGCGAGTCGCACCGTTCTTGCGAAGGTGGGATGCCATTGGTGTTGGAGCTGGGGTTGCAGAGTTCCTTCACGATGTTGAAGGGCTCTTTGCTGTTGTGTGCGTTGTTGTCTGGGCGGTCTTTGAAGGAGGCCCTTTTGGCGGATCTGATGAGGTGATGGTGCCTGCGGGTGGCGTTCTTGTGGGCTGCGTAGCTGTCCGGTGTTTGCTCGCGGTGCCAGTTCTTCTCTAGCTTTCGGCAGGTTTGCTTGGAGGCCTGGAGGTCTTCAGTGAACCAGCTGACTTTCTTGCTGATGTGGCTGCTGGAGGGTTTCTTGAGCAGGACGCAGGTGTTGGCGCAGTCGTCGATCCACTGTCTGAGGTTGCGGGCCAGATGTATGAACACATTTTCCCATAGACACTGAATGGGTAAATCTGCTAGATACATCTGGCCCTTAATCTCCCTGTGCCTAAAAATGAATGTGTCCGTCTGTAATGCAACTGGTGCTCGTATAAAGCGCTCTGATACCGTCGGGTCAACTTTGTGCTATATAAAACTGCAACAACAACAAACAAGCATTTGCAATGCAATAGGTCTCGCATTAGGAAAGTTTGAGCTATTGGTATTGTAAATGAAATTTTTTTAATTTATGTGTTGGTTTTGAAAATAGCGAAATTAATAGCTTTGTCATTTACAATGCCAATAGTTTTAACTTTCGCAAATGTGACATCTATAGCATTTGTAATGCAATATGTGTTGTATTTACATAACTTAGATGTATTGATATTACAAATAACAATGGCTTTTATTTTTTTTTAAATAATTAATACTTAAATAAAAGTTATTGTAATTTATAATGGCAATAGCTTAAACTTTTGTAAATAACTTTTGGGAAGATTATGTTCATTGTATTTTATTGTGACGAACATCCAAGAACAGAGGTGAAATATTAACATTTTTTTGGTGACATTTGTAATAAAGCTTGAAACATTGAGAGAACATATTTGAACCAGTTGTTGTTGAATTGAATGGTTGCACAGAGTGATGCTGTGGCGTTCAGTGGTGCTGAGCGATGCTGTGGTGTTCAGTGGTGCCAAGTGATGCTGTTGCGTTCAGTGGTGCAGAGTGTTGCTGTGGCGTTCAGTGGATGGATCCGTGGATGGATGGATCCGTGGATGGATGGATGGATGGATGGATTAGTGAGTGGATGGATGGATGGATGGATGGATTAGTGAGTGGATGGATGGATTAGTGAGTGGATGGATGGATGGATGGATGGATGGATGGATGGATTAGTGAGTGGATGGATGGATGGATGGATTAGTGAGTGGATGGATGGATGGATGGATGGATTAGTGAGTGGATGGATGGATGGATGGATGGATGGATGGATTAGTGAGTGGATGGATGGATGGATTAGTGAGTGGATGGATGGATGGATCAGTGAGTGGATGGATGCATGGATGGATCAATGAGTGGATGGATGGATGGATCAGTGAGTGGATCAGTGAGTGGATGGATGGATGGATGGATGGATCAGTGAGTGGATGGATGGATCAGTGAGTGGATGGATGGATGGATCAGTGAGTGGATGGATGGATGGAACAGTGGATGGATGGATGCATGGATGGAAGGCTCAGTGAGTGGATGGATGCATGGATGGAAGGCTCAGTGAGTGGATGGATGCATGGATGGAAGGCTCAGTGAGTAGATGGATGGATGGATGAGTGAGTGGATACACGGATGGATGTATAGATGAATGGTAGTCACCGAGATAACTCAGAGCACAAAGTACGCAATCAGTGCCTGCGTCTATGCAAGCCTCACTCACACATGCGATTATGCAGGATCTGGGTTCTGCCATTATGCTATCTGCGTGGCTCACCCGCCCCGGCTCTCCCTGCCCCCTCCCCTTTGTGCAGCGGGAGCAGCTGTGCGAATACATAAGCCTTGAATGAAGGCACTTTATGTCGCCCCCGCTGCCACGAGTCTGCTGTAGTGGCTGAAATCGGCCTTAGTACAATGGAAGCCGCTCTGCAAGAGTGGGATAACAAGCATCAAAGGGCCGAGAGAGGGAGAGAAAAGAAAGCGCGAGGGGGAGGGAAATGTAAACCGAGAGGAAATAGGAACCCATAGGCAGTTAGTTACAAGAGTGATATTCACGTTGTTTGGTCCGACAGGAATCAGGGTTCGCAGGGAGAGCAGGAGGGGACGGTTATTCAATGGCGCTGACGTGGGTATTAAGTAGTGAGCTGTGGTGGTTATAACTCACTTAATACTGTATGCAAGGAAATGTGGTATTGGGCAAAGCGCCCCGTGTTGGTGAGATCAAGCAAGGATTGGTATTATCGTGCAGGTATTGCTATAATGAACCTCAAGGTCTTAACACTGTCATAAGCGTGATCATGTGGGTGGAATTAAAAAGTTACGGCTAGGATCATGTCAGTATTTCTACGGTCTGCATACTGTATTGTAGCCATGATCCTGTGTGGTTAGTGTAATCGGGAGGTGAGATGGCTCTATGTGCCCTAGTATAACCGGCAGTGAAAAAAGCATTGCTGTGGCGGGGAGCATTCCTTTGACGACTGATGCGGCGGGTGGGGGAGAGGCATCCTTTCCTTGAAGTCTGATTCGGCGGGCACATGCAAGGTGACAAAGTTCGTGTTTAGTACCATGGACCAGTAACAATTAAAATAAGCATTTATATGGAGAATAAGATTGAAATAGTAGCACATGAGCATGGCACATAAAACACAAAAGAACATTCCATTCAGGACAATTATTTGAGAAAGAAGACATTTTTATATATAGTTACGAGTGATATTCACGTTGTTTGGTCCGACAGGAATCAGGGTTCGCAGGGAGAGAAGGAGGGGACGGTTATTCAATGGCGCTGACGTGGGTTTTAAGTAGTGAGCCGTGGTGGTTATAACTCACTTGATACCGTATGCAAGGAAATGTGGTATTGGGCAAAGCGCCCGTGTTGGTCTGTCATAAGCGTGATCATGCGGGTGGAATAAAAATGTTAAGGGTAGGCCTCGAAAACAATACGCATCGTGGCTGTGCCGGGCCGCCGCGCTGCCCGCGACGACCCGGAAGCGGTTGGGAAGCCGGCCAATGCCAGCGCGGCCCCAACCGGAAGTCCCGCCCCATCGCGCCGAGAGACAGAGAGAGCTGCCCGAGGAGCCACGAAGGCTCCGCATTGAGTCCCGGTCCCGAGATGGGGGACCGGGTGAAGAGCGGCCGGGCGCATGGGGAAGGCGGGGCTCTCATGTGGTGAGAGAGCCCCGCAAAGCGCTACCGCCACCCGGGAGAAGGAGCTGCCGCCGTGCACCGCCAGAACAGGTAAGTTGAGTGAGAGGAGGGGTGAGTGGGGGTGGGGTGTACGCGTGTGTGTGTGTCTGTTTGAGTGTGTTTGTGCGTGCGTCTGTCTGTCTGTGTGCGCGTGTGTATGTTTAAGGGGGGTGCGTGTGTGTATATGCAGTGTGTGGATGCCTTTGTTTGTGCGCATGCGTGAGTGACGACGTGCGCGCTCACGAGGTAGAATCTCCAGCAGGAGACGCTCGTAACAGTCTGCTGTCCACATTCCCCGGAATCCCTGGAAAGTGGCGACATAAGTAGTCTCCCTAGACAGCAAAAAGCTTCGCTTTTTGCTTTCGTCTAGGCGAGACCTAAAAAGTGTACTAAAATGTTGACACTGTAACACCAGTTCCCCAAACCCTGGTCTGAGGCAGTCCTCACTATCAATATCACAATGTTTGTTGTACCCTTCTGGATCAGGGAGTTTCCAGCTCCCCAACATAAAGTTTGATACGCCCTCTACCATTTAAACATAGAGTTCTCCAGAGTTACTTAATAACTATAGCTCTATTGCATGTGCCCACTGCCTTGACAAGGCCTTCAAGGCTGTGGTTAACAGCCATCTCTCTGCCTGCTGAAAGTAAGAGAGGAATTGCTCACTGGTCTTGACGAGGGCCAGCCCTGTGCCCCGATTCTTCTAGATCTCACTGCTGCATTTGACACAATCAAACACAAAATTATCCTGCTCATCTCCTAACATGCTATGATGCTAGAGGCAGGGATCGCAAAAGGTTCACATGGTTCCTGCCAGGTAAGTCGCACAAAGTAAAATCGATATCTTTCCTATCCTCCTAGATGACCACCTAATGCAGCGTACCACAAGGTTGTACCTGTGGGGGCCAGTGCTTAATTTGTGCTGGTGTTTTCCGGTGCTCGGCACTGGCACTTATTTTATATACACAGCACATATTTATGATAAAGCATCACATGGTGGGGCTGTGTGTGTATTTTTAATCAACATTCATTAGTGGAGCATTAAACTATACAATATATCTTAAAAAAACATGATGATTGACCTTAAACCTGCAGTTTAAGGGCAGGTTGTGCCAGCTTCAGTGGACCAGGGAGTAATACCTTGAGCCCTGGTACTTATTTTTTTACAAATTAAGCCCTTTTCAACATCTACATGGTTCCTTGGTCCACTTCTACAACAACCACGATATAGACTACCCCGGACTACTATGTGTATGCTGACGATACCCAGATGTGTATGAGAGTAACCAATGATCCTTGTAACTCAAAATTGACTTTGCTGGAACGCCTCCCTGGCTAAGGTCCCCCGATTGAGAGAAACATCAAGCAATAGGTGGCATGCTTGAACTATACTCAACCTGCGTTGCTGTCTGGAGGGGACCTGGGCTTGCACTTTGGACTGCACTATTCCTATAGAAGCATTGCCAAGTATGATCCACACAAGACCGGTCTCTGTCTGGTGGGGCAAAGTTGGCAAAAAATGGCAGACTGGAATGTGGCCCAGAGTTGTTGCTAGTATCTGAAACAGAACTCCGCAGGTAGGCACTAATTAAATTCAAACATAAAATAGAGGGGGGACTGGGAGCCAATAAAGGTCCAATACCCAGGCTCCGAAATCCTTAATATGACAAATTAGGAGGGTACTGTTCCTATCAGAAAGTAAAGGAATGTATGGGTGGATGGAGAAGTAGGAATCATTAGGGTTACTTCTTGATACCCTCACACATCCCTGGTGATGCCATGCTTCGTCATCGGGCGTGCTCCTCGTAGGGCTCTTCTATAATATTCATACCCCCTGCTGAGTCATTATTAGACTCAACCGCCTCTTTACATTTATATACAACGTCCGGTAACACATACATTCCAATACGACTGAAAGGAACAGTACCTCCCTAATTAGGCACTAATTAAAGCAATTTGTTTGAAGTAAGTTTCATTAAAAATTCTCCACTTAGTCATTCAAAGATGCTTCTTCCAAAAGTCAGTTATGGCAATGTAATCTTCATTTAATAATTCAACTGCAATTTATTGTTGAACATACAATCTCAATGTGGCATTCTAATTAAGTAGCTTTGGGCAACTAGCTTTTGGAGGCGGGCACACCCATGAGCGACATTGGACCGTTGAGATGAATGTATGACGTTACAACGCATACTTTTACAATGCATGCCTTTACAACGCATTTTTTACAACGCAACATCCTTTACAGCGCATTCCATTGCAACGCATGCCATTACAACGAATTGTCTAAAAACTACCTTTACAACGCATTCCATTACAACGCATACTACCTTTACAACGCATACCATTACAACGCACACCATTACATTGCATGTATGGTAAGTATTGGATAGTATAGGGGTAAAATTTACTATTCTAACTCCAGGGGGTGGAACAGTAGGGTAAGTGTTGGATAGTGTAGGGGTAAAAATGACTATTCTAACTCCAGGGGGTGCAACAGTAGGGAAAGTATTTGATAGTGTAAGGGCACTATGCGTTGTAATGGTATGCTTTGTAAAAACTGCGTTGTAATTGTAAGTGTTGTAGTGTCATGCGTTGTAATGGTTGCGTTGTAATGGTAGTGCGTTGTTAAAGTTGTGTTGTAAAGGTTGTTCCCCGTTGAGATTGTGCAGTCAGGGCCGGCCTTGGGCGAGCTGGGTCCAGGCCTGGGGCGTCAAATATTCCGCGGGGCACAGCAGGGAGCTGCCTGACTTAATGTCATGCAAACAGCAGCTCGTCCATCCCACTTGGTCTCAATAGGGTCCCGTTAAAGACTTTGTAGCCAGCCCTTAATGTACCTCCGCGTACTTTTTAGCACCCCATCAACCCCCATGCCCTCCTCCCATCTTCCTCACACCTCGTGCCATCACACCGCAAGCCCCCCGCCCCCACAACAAACATAATTTTTTTTACCCCCAGAGTGCTTTCCCAGCCAATCAGGCCCTGGGTGCAGTGTGATAGGTTGAAGGTTGTCCAATTATACTTTGAGCTTTTACAAGTATCTGAGAATAAATAAATCATTGCATCTGTCAATTTTTTGCTTCTTTTTAAGTGTGACAGATGTCCCAGAGCATGGGTCATATGCTCTCTCTGCCAGAAAACCCAAACTGCACTTCTCAAAGCAAAGCGAAAATGGCCGAAACCATTATTGGGTTGCTCATTCTCCAGCCTAGAGGGGGCTAGAACCTGTGAGTCAGGGTGCTCCTATTGGTGAGGGGCCTAGTCTGATTTGCATATTAGTGGTCTCTGTCTTGAGTGGCATAGTGTGCAAAAACAACAAAAACAGTGTGCAACTTGGTACTCGCCGTAGACTCTGAAGCGTCCTTGCTCCATGAGTGAACCATATTTACAATACTGCCATTCAAGTGTGCTCGAGGAATCCTATCTCAGCGACTCCTGTCTTTAGGAATGACCCTAGCAGAACCAGTGATTATCCCTAGAGTTGATGACTGCAAAAAGGGCCCCTGGCTGCAGTCTGAATTATAAAATACAGAAATAATCAGGATTCAGTGGACCCCGCAGGCCTCTGGGCCATGGAGTCACTGCACCTGCTGCACCAATGGAAATTACGCCCCTAGAACTAATTTACCATCACTATACTAAGCAGTGGCCATAAACATGTGGCTTGCTTGATAGGACACATAGAAGCGGCCACCAGAGAGGTTTTAAGGCAGTGATACTCAAGGTACAGCCCGGGTGGCGCTTGCCACCCTTGTTACCTTTACATGACCCCCCTCCCCCCTCCCCCCCACCCTTGGTGAACAGCAGCATGAGCTGCTGTTTCCCTGCTAAGCACTAATATTCAGAAAACATGTTAAAAAAACGGGCAAGCATTTATTTGCAGGTGAAATGAAGTAACTACTGCGGTGTCATGCACCACTTAATTTTAGTTAAACTGCAAATAAATGCTTGCCTGTTTATTTAACATGTTTTACTCCTCCTTACACAATCTCTGACCCACCCAGGACTCCCTACCAGCACAGTGCGGCCCCCGGTCACACCACAAGACCATACGTTGTGGCCCCTGGGTAAATGTTTACGAGTACCCATGTTTTAAGGCATGGCCAAAGCGGGAAATTATGCCAAGGAACCCCACCTTCCGGGCCCCCACCCCCTCGTGGGAAACTAAACTTTCTCTCTATTTGACCTCTCTAAACTTCTCTGCTTACCTTCACTTCTGACTCTGTCTATCTCTATCCAGTATCATCTGAAGGCGTTTTGGGGTCCCAGGCAATACATAGTTCAACACGGTTCAACTAATAATTCAATATCGTTGGCATCACGTGGGCTTGAAGTAGCAGAAAACTGGTAAGAGAATTCTAAAATTTTCTAACTGGGGTCCCCAAAGTATGTCTTGACCGAGCCTCCCAAAATCCTTCAAATGGCGCTGGCTGGTAGTGTAATGGGTACAATTTTAATTTTACATTTGCTGACTCACTCCTATAATTACTCTATTTATTGTGTGAGGTTTTAATATTGCTTTTGAATTTAAAGAGCTATCATCATATGACTACTGCTGACAAACCTGAGATCCCAGAAAAAAAGCATGTTGGCATAATACGCGTAATTGCGATAAAATCACAAATATTTCACACAACAAAGATTCGCGAATTTCACAACAACGTGTCCGTTACTAAACTACACGGTGGACAACCGAAGTGAAAAGAAGAATACACGGTTTTGCTTAAGGTGCTGTCTGTTTACATAGTGCACGCCGCATTATTAATTGGCTCTTGGCGCTTGCATAATAGCTGTTTTCATTATCCAGATCAATGACGCTCCTGCTATCTCCCTTGGAAAGATGAAAGGCTGAGTCAGCAGACACAGAGTACGACCCACTGAGCTTACATCCACGGTCGGTCCCGATGGCGGTTCTGTCCTGTTCTCAGTGCACACACCCCTTTCCCTACTACAGCAATGGGGCGGCCCTATGCAGCCCCTGCGCCCACCCCCCAGGACAGCGGATCGATTCTAACCCGGCCAGAGATCGATCGGACGGAACAGCTGAAGCGGCGACTGCAGCACTGCGCGGAGTCCTGGTCCCGGGGATGCGGCTTCCATTGGTGCAGCAGGTGCAGTGGCACCGGGGCCCACTGAACTCTGAATATTGGCGTATTTGATCATTCAAGCAGCAGCCAGGCGCTAATAACCCCCCATACAGTGGGGCCGATGGCACACTGGCTGCGCTACTGCCTGGGAGCGGTGAGGCCGGCTCTGGCGGAACGCTGTCCGCTCCGTGTCCAAGCCGGACCCGCAGGGGCAAAACTACCAGAAAAGATTCCCAATGGAGGCACTACGACTGGCTGGGTAGCTCAGTGGGTTAACGCGCACACCGCTAAATACAATGTTTTTCCATGCAGCTGCTGACTTGTTTTTCTGAACTCAGTTATTAGAGCAGCTTTGAATTTAACGTTTTTAAATAGCTTATTAATAAAAATGCGATTGCTGATCTGCACATGGCACATAAGCCTACAGAGCTTATTAATTGGGTAAATATTGCAGATGTACTCAGTATAACACAATTTACCCTTAATTAACCCTTAATTTAAAACTCAAGACGCTGGGTGCCACAGTCAATAACTTAGCCAGAAGACTCTATGCGCTCCACCTCTGCGGTGTTCTGCGGTTTACCCTTCCTCTCGCCATATATGCACAGTCCGCATCCCTTAGAGTACATTGTAGCAGTATTGTGTATATGTATATGAATGTGTGAGTGTGTATCTGAATGCTTTGCGATGCCTTGTGTAGATATGTTATGTAATGCAAGACTCTGCTAGGTTATTTTATGTTAAGTCTGAAGCTCAATATACTAAGTCCTTGTTATGTGGTGCTATGCTATGCTACGTTATGCAGTGTATGCTGCATTACAGTATGCAAAGTTATTTCTCTTATGGTTTTTGTGTTTCTTATATCATTTTATTTTACGTCATGCGACGTCATGCTATGCCAGCCTGTCGTAAGTTGCTATACGTGCATCTAGACAGTATTCTACAGCACGGGTAGAGAAGCAAGGTCTTAGTGCATTGAGTGTCAGACTTTATTTTGGGGCACAACTTCCAGAACTACTGCGTCACACTAGTTTCTTGCACTAAATAACGTCTTTCAGCTCAAATAGTTATTACTTTGTGTGTGGCACGGATATGCTGCATGCATATAGCGCAGTAAACTAGCGCCTAGCGCGCCCCGTGACGCCGGGGTGAAGAGACGCAACGCGCGGGTAGCGGGGTCTCGCGCCGGTCCCCGGGGCGCGCGACGCGGCTCACGCACCTGTCTCTGCGGACGCTCCTGGCTCCGGGCGGCTCGTGACGGGACGCTGCAGAGCCCGGCGCGCGCTCCCCGCTCCCTGCTCGCGGCTCCTTGCAGTGGGGCAATGCAGGGGCGAACTGCAGCTTTTGAGGAGAGCAGCGCGCGCGGGCGCTGACCCGTCCCACCGGCGCGAGGGACGACAGGCAGAAGACACGAGCGCGCGACCCGGCACAGACAGGACGTTGTTTGGGGGGCTTTGTGCACCTCTGCTTTTAAGCCTGTGAGAAAAGGGCATATATACGTCTGAGAAGTGGCTTGCGGGGTTTGACGGTTGCGTTTACAATTCGTCTCCAGACCGACAGTGCGGAAGCCCCCCCTTCGCCGGCCCCCGTCCCACTGCGGTTGACAAGGCGGACGTATATCACAGGGGGTGAGGGGAGGAGGGCAGGGGGAAGAAAGGTAGGGACGAGATGGAACCTCCAAAGGGGGCTCGCAGTAAACAGAGGCCTCAGAGTGAGAGAATAACTTATTTATGACTGGGGAGGGGTTGGGGCCTGGAGCCTGGCGAGAGGGCATTCCGAGGAGGAATGGAAATAGAAGGAGAGGAAAATACCTGCAAGTGGGGTAAAGGGAGATGAGGGGTGTAAGGTAGATATGGACGAGGATAACAGTTTAGAAGAGAAAAGATAAAGTAGAGACAACTCTGTAAGGGAGGATGTGTTCAGGGTATACAAGGTTTAAGGTGGATTGCAAGGGCTAGAGAAAATGTCTAAAGGAGGATTGGTGAGCAGGAGAGAATCTAGGAAGAAAAGGAGAAAGTTGTAAAATAACAAGGGAAGGTAGTTGAGAAAATGTTAAATAGAGACTGGAAGAGAGGAGAAAGAATCTAAGGGGAGGGTAGAGGTGAGAAAAATGTCTAACGTAGGAAGTGGGAAGAGGAGAGGATCTAACAGAATGGAAGACGAGGAGAAAAAGTTGTAATAGGGAAGGGAAGGAGTTGAGGAAATGTCGACTAGAGAATGGAACAGGAGAGAGAGCATCTAAAGGAGGGTGGAGGGGTGAGGAAAATGTCTAATGGCGGATCATAGGAGAGGAGAAAAGTGTAAGAATGGATACAGCAAAGGTTAGAATGAGATTAGTAGAGGAAAAAGGTCAAAGAAAGAAAGGAAAAAGATGAGGTGAGTGGCTCTAAGTGAGAAGGAACGTAGTGCGGAACACGTTCATGGGAGGGTGGCAAGAGTGAAATAAAGGTCAAATGGAGAAGGTAAGAAAAGCAGGAGAAAATATCAAAGGGGAATGGAAGGAGTCAAAAAGAGGCCCAAGGGAGAAGCGAGAAACGCGTAACAGTTCTAAAAAATAATGGAGCGTAGTGGAGAATAGGATTAATGAAGGTTGAAGAGAGGAAAACATGTCTTTTACTGTATGGATCTCTGGGACTGAACTCCATATCAGTGACAAAGTTAAAAAAAAACTGTTCATAAACTTTCAGGAGGCCGTTCACAACTGCATCTTGTAGTACATTTAGTAAATCGACAATAGTAGTACTTGCTTACTACAAAATGCTGTATACAAACCTATATGCAGAGGTCAACACCTCTCCTTCTGTGCCTTATCTGCGAGATCTTCAACTCGACTCCACGCAGATAGATGTAATTTAATAGTAAAAATGGGAGTGGAACGGGAGGAGTTGCTTGAAAATGAGGAATACTTACTATGAATACTGGAGAGGTTTCGGGAAAGTTAAGAAGGGGTTTAGGGAGGCTTTAGGGAGGACTCCGGCTCGGTCGGAAAACACTCCGGATCCGGCTTGGTCGGAGAGCTTCCCGACCTGGATCGGAATCAGCCCCTTAATTGTTATTGGACCACTGCCAAAATATCGACGGACAAAATGTTGTGTTCCCAAAATATCAGGACATAAATATCAATGTCAAAAACATCGACATCCTATCTTAAAATGGTAAGTACTGAAATGTCGAAAAAAAATATTGTTGTTAAAAATATAGAAGTAAAAAATATAGTTTTTAAAAAATGTATAAAAATACTGTAAAATAAATTAAATAATACATATAACTTACATTTTTTTCCAATTATTAGAAAATGTTAACAATTATAAATAATAAATGTAATGTTAAAATAAATTAAACATACATATATAAAATGTAATATATATTTACTTAATAATGAATACATTATCATTGTTATAAATTATAAAATGTTAGAAATATATTAAAAACTATAAATATATATATATATATACACACACCTGTAACATTTAAAAATAAAAATATATATTATAAATTAAAATATTAAAATATGTATTCGTTTTTAAAACTACATTTTACACTACATTAAGTGCAACAGTAGGGAAAATGTTGGATAGCAGAGGTGAATAAATTACTATTCCAACACCAGTGAGTGCAACAGTAGGGAAAGTGTTGGATAGCGGAGGGGAAAAAAATTACTATTCCCACTCTAGCAAGTGCAACAGTAGGGAAAGTGTTGGATAGCAGAGGGGAATAATTTACTATTCCCACTCCAGCAAGTGCAATAATAAAGAAAATGTTGGATAGCGGTGGGATAAAAATGACTATTCCCACTCCAGTGAGTGCAATAGTAGGGAAAATGTTGGATAGCGGAGAAGAATAGTTTACTTTTCCCATTACAATAAGTGCAACAGTAGGGAAAGTGTTGGATAGTGTAGGGGATAAAATTACTGTTACCACTCCAGGGAGTGCAACAGTAGGGAAAGTGTTGGATAGCGGAGGAGTAAAAATGACTATTACCACTCCAACGAGTACAACAGTAGGGAAAGTGTTGTATAGCGTAGGGGTAAAAATTACTATTCCAACTCAAGCCAGTGCAACAGTAGGGAAAGTGTTGGATAGCGGAGGGGAATAATTAACTATTCCCACTCTAATTAATGCAACAGTAGCGAAAGTGTTGGATAGCGAAGAGATAAAACATTGCTATTGCCACTCCAGCAAGTGCAACAGTATGGAAAGTGTTGGATAGCGGAATGGTAAAAATTACTATTTCCACTCCAACAAATGCAACGTTAGATAAAGTGTTGGATAGCATAGGGGTAAAAATTACTATTCCCAGTCCAGCAAGTGCAACAGTAGGGAAAGTGTTGGATAGCGAAGTGAAATAATTTACTTTTCCCACTCCAGCAAGTGCAACAGTAGGGAAATTGCTGGATAGTGGAGGGGATAAAATGACTATTCCCACTCCAGGGAGTGCAACAGTAGGGAAAATGTTGGATAGCGGAGGGGTGAAAATTACTATTCCCAATACAGCAAGTGCAACAGTAGGGAAAGTGTTGGATAGCAGAGAGGAATAATTTACTATTCCCACTCCAGCAACGGCACATTAGGGAAGGTGTTGGATAGCAGGGGGATAAAAATTACTATTCCCACTCCAGCAAGTGCAAAAGTAGGGAGAGTGTTGGATAGCGACAGGGAATAAATTACTATTCCCACCCCAAACAAAATAAAAACGCAACTATTTACAAAAATATTTATCAATGAATACATTAATATTAATAATCAGCTAATGATTAATTTATTTAAACTAAATTACCTTCCACCCTCCACCCCAATAAAGACCAAAATACACATAAAAATATTTACACAATATCCATAACTAGTTTTAGATTGATAAATTAATAACAATAAACAACAAATCAGAAATTAAATAAAAAATAAATCTTCCCAACATTTACAACTATATCCCCCACAACTCAGACATCAACATTTTCCACAGTTAGCATATTTAATTAATGAATTAGCATTAATTAACAAATATTTAATTATAAATAATTTCCCTCCCACTATATTCCCCTATAAATGACACAACCAATGCTGTAAAACATGACAGAATTAACATAATTAATTAACAATTAATTAATTTATTGATAACAATTGACAAGCAAAATAAAAACAATTAATAATAAATTACTTCACACAAGTAACACTATAAAATAACATTAAACATTTTATATTAAAAATATTAAAAAATGCAAGGACATACCACGCAGAGCACAGACATAAGTGCCCTACTGGGGTAGGCAAGGTCACCAGAATGATTATCAACATACACTGTTCTGTTGTTGGGACGGGTCTCACGAGGTCTTCCGCACACGCACCACATGAGCTCTACCAAGGGGGGGACATGTCAAGGGGCGGATTATATATCATGAATATATTGAAGATGTTTTGACGGCCAACGTTCGCTGATTACCAAATGTACTATATATTGTAAACAATGAAGATGCCACGATATGCAGTCTGTATGTACGATAACAAATTTATGTGTACTGTTACACTGAAAAGCCAATAAAAACTGTTTAAATAAAAAAAAAAAAAAAATTACAAATATACTAAAATTCAATTACTTCCCACCCTACTCCGCTATCAATCCACAACCTTCTCCTAAAACAATGACACAATTAACATAATTACCAATTAATTAATAATAATTAATAAGTAATTAACAATACAAAAATTGTAATTAATTACTTATAATTAAATTACTTCCCACCCTACTCCCCTATCAACCCACAACCAGCTCCTAAAAAAATGACACAATTAACAGAATTACCCATTAATTAATAATAATTAGCAACCACTTAATACATTCATTAGCACAATTAACAAAATAAAATATTAAATATATAAATATTAATTAATACAAACATTAGTTAATTAATTATAATTAAATTACTTCCCACCCTATTCCCCTATAAACCCACAACCCGATACGGAACTAAAATGCAAAATTTCATTAAAATAAAATTAATAACTTTTAAAAATTATTAATTAATTAATTATAATTAAATTACTTCCCACCCTATTCCCCTATAAACCCACAACCCGCTACGGAACTAAAACACAAAATTTACTTGAAATAACATTAATAACTTCTAAAAATGTAATACAGATATTAAAAAACAAATGCAATACATAGACAAAAAAATAGAACACATACATTTAAAATACATACTAAAATACATAACACTAACTAAAAAAGCAATATTTTTAATGACAATATTTTTGCAAATGATATTAATGACTTCGATATTGTTAAAAACGATATTACTTACCTTAGACTCGATATTCTTTATCACGATATTGACAGTCGATATTTTTGTAACCCAATATTTTGCACTCAATATTAGTGCAAATTTTAAAAAAAACTCGATCTCAGGACTGTTTAGCATTGTTATCCTCACAAAGAAACAGTTCCCAGTGTATTTATGATATTTGCAACTCTTAAAACATACCTCAAAATTCGTTCAATGTAAATTCACTCCATTTAGTCATCCTGAAGTTCCTCTCATCATCCCATTAGTGGGGAAGTTTTCTATAAAAAATATATATTCAAATTATATCTTCTTGTGTACATGTGCATTTGTTAACCCTCCTCCATTCCACAACCTGTGTCATCCCTGTGTCAAGCATTACCTGGTCTCCTCGGTGATTCCCGGGACAAAGGCCACTTATTACAAAAACTACCATGCTGTTCTGTCTGTATCAACTATCTTTAATTGATTCAAACGAATCCCTTAGAACTAGTTCCACATTGAACGGAACCCTTAATTGTTTAATTCTCATTGTATGCTTGATATTAGCAAAAAAAAACTCCTTTCAGAGCGATTCAGTTCAAACATACCAAAACATAAATCAATCCTCCCACACTGTCCCTAATGTGTGTCTACGATGACAGACCACACCTTCGTTCTAAACTATTCTCATCTTTTCAGTAGCGCATTTGCATCTAACGTGTCTGTATCCTGTCTGTACTCCATCTTTCAGCCTACATTTAAATACCTCGGGGACCAATACGTTCAAGGTATTTCGATTCCCCTCATTAACATACTCAAATGGTGGTTCCCTCTAAGGTCCTACCTCCTGCTGGGCAATCAACAGTCATTCACGACCTCGCCTGCCAATGGGCATGGCCTGCTAGGTCACATGTTTGAAAAATCGAGCTACCTCCTTCTTGCTGCAACCAATCAATCTACCCGCCATAGATTTCAATGAGTTACCATTGCCTGACTTGCCTGCAGCAGCGCGTAGCCTCATAGCTTGCTACCCCCTCAGTTCAGAATATGGTGTTTGTATTGTACAGTAATATTATGCGAATCATGTATAGAAGTACAAATTGATATGTATATTTTTCCTTTTTTCCAGCCCTGATGATGTCCAAGTTTGGACGAAACACGTAGGCTGTTTGATTTATGTCATATGAGGTTTTGGTTTAGTATTTTGAAAAAAATGTTTCTGAAATAAACAACAGAATTTTTCTACAAATGCAAGCTTGCCTATGGACTTGATTCTTTTTGAATGATTACGTCAACTTCTTAAAGACACTAAGGGGTCCATTAGGATGTAGGGCGGATCGCCACCACCCGCATGGCGGTGACCATCCGCCCTACATCCTTCCCCGCCTGCCACCCATTCCCCCCCCTCCATATTAGTATGGCGGTGGCACCGCGGCGGACGGGAAGACCATCTGCCGCTTTTCTGCCTGGTTGACAAGTCGACCGGGCAGAAAAGGGTTTAATATGGTGGCGGTGTCTGCTAGACACCGCCACCATATTAGCATAGGAGCGGAAACATGCCTTGCCACCACGGAACGGCATGCAGATTTTGCTTCCGGGGGCCTGTTGCAGGCCCCCAGGGTATTGGGGGCGTGGGGGATGCACATGGGGGTACCTATGGTATCCCCCTGCATTTTCATGGACATGGTAACAGGCACCTCGCGGTGCCTGTCACCTTGTGCAGGACATGCATGCAGTGCATTCCCAGCATTGTGGCGGGCAGTGCTGTGAGTGACGGGTCCCAGCGCAGCTAGGGTGACGGGCGGACGCAAGTCCGCCCGCCATCCTAATGGGCCTCTAGGTCTCATACATCTTCAGGCTGATCCAGCTCTTATTACTGGTATCATGGTTGCAATGGTCAAAGAAACGTTTTTAAATACAACATTTAATGCAAGTATTGACTCTGCACCCACATCCATACTGACTCGTAATTATTTGCACACAAAGCTTACTCTGGGTATGGAACAATACTTGAATGACATCAACCTTGACGCACACTTTATATTTAACATTTCGCTTAGGCATTTTACCTTTAAAATGTTACCTTGCCAAATTTGCAGACAATCATGTTGATTCAATCTCTGTGATTGCGAAATGGGTGGCCAGGAGACAATAATGCACTTCATGCTACTTTGCACAAAAACTAAACATCTACACTTTAATGACTCGCACCACTGTTTAAACAGTTTTCGATTACAACATGCATAGAAGTACTAACACTTTGGGCCGCATCACGGTATCAAGTATTTACAAGCCTGTGGCAAGCTACATCATGGGAGCCTGGTATGTGATGGGAGGACCGCAGAGAGCTTCCCCCTTGGCCCGGCCAGCCATAGTTTTATTGAACTGTTAATCAAGATAAGGACTGTCTTTATTATTTCATTATTTTAAATAGCTATATCAAGTGCTCTGATAGGTTTATTTTAACACGTAATGGCATATATATGCTAATAAAGATTGATTGGAATTTCAGTAAATGTCCAAAGGAGAGGAAAAGTTTAGCAGATAATGAAAACTAACTTAAGGGGGTTGAGGTAGAGGAGAAGTTAACTAAAACAGAATGTGTGGAGGGGCAAAGATATGCAAATGAGAACTGTGAAGGAGAAGAAAAGATCTAAGGGAGAGGAGAACATATTTGAGGTATTGGCTATTTGGACATGTTCAGACTTCCTTACACCTTCATACCGAGAGTGGGGCATTTGGACACACCTATTACAAAGTACTATTGGTGCATTTATGATATAATATTTACTCAGAATGTGTTCGAGACTTAATTATTTTTGTGGTCACTAATTCAAACGCCTCCCCAGACAGCACAGAAGCACGTCTGGAGACACCGACGGACAGAGCGGTGCTCCTCTATACCTGAGCTGTAGCCAGGTGGGGTGAGGTGCCATCTGATGGAGCGAGATAGAAAACAAAATTTTGTTTAAACTCGTGAAGTCACATTTCCATAACATGAATAATAATATTAATGATTTGTGATATGTCGTGCTAATACAACTTAGATTAAACTTTACACGTGGGGGGACTAACATGTGTGCTCATAAACGTGCATAATTGTTGCATCTTTTTGTTCGTGCAAAATAATAAAATAATTTATTGTTTTCGTTTTTGTCACTACTAACTGCTGCAAACTTAAAGGAAGCATGTGCTTGTTTTGCTTTTCCTTGTCTGTGTGATGTCATTTCTACTATTCTAGGTGCACATAAGTTTCATGGATTAATGAAGATTGGTAGATATAAACGCTGCTTTATTTGTTTGCATTTGCTAGGTAACATTTGATTAATCGGGTGGGTTAATTAATTAGTAAATCCTGGGGTGGATACAGAATCTACATTATTTCTTACATTAATACTTTTCTTGTGTTTGTTTTATACTAGAAAGCATAAGTTGCCTGCTTTTGGGCCTAGTTTGCTCAAGTTGTTAAAAGCTGAATTTTACTTCTGCAAAAGTCACGAGACGCCCATTCTGAAATAAAGTGATCGTCAAAAGCTGCATTCACAAAGCAAAAACTGACGTGCTATCATCATTCTGTCGGACGTGGCCAAGGTCGAAAAAGAACATTTTGTCAGCCCTTAACTTGGCATCCGCGGAAGTCAATTGGAAGCAATGAGAACATTATTATACATTTGTTGCAAACCTAGGAAGCTCCTGGTTGCATTCGGAAAAGACAATGGTCCTTAAGAAAAGTGACTTAATGGAAGATTTGAAATGTGGGTGACATGTCACTTGTCACTCTCAGCCAATGGGACGTCGAAGATTTCTGAAAACTTTCCTTTGCGTAGTTTAGTTAGTGTAGAAAGGTATAAAAAGTCAAGCCCCTAGGGATGGGCTGGCTGCTGCTTTCTGACTTTCCGATGAGGGTGAAGTGCTGTCGGACATTGCGTGGAGCACGTAAGAATCCTCAAAGAACTTTACTTTAATTTCTATCTATTTAGCTCAGTTAGGGACTTAGGTTTTAGAAATGCTAAATTTTAAATACTTATTTTAACTTCGATTCAATTGCTTAAATTGTATTTTCCAAGTTTCTTTACAATCATGTTTGCTTCAATGCTAATACATTACTTATATAAAACTATCAATTAAAATACCATAATTTAGTAAATAAAATCTTACTTTTGACAAACAAGCTGGTCTTGGTTATTCAGAAGTGTAGGTTATCATTAGCTAGATCCCATCGCCAATGGTGGTCGTTTAAATGGTTAGGATTTATTCTAATGACAATATTCTTTTCCGCAAATGTATAAAATTGTATATAATTTGTAGATAATGTGTATATAGATTTAATCTGACCACCTGATTCAGTAGGCCCAAAATATGTCAGGTTTATAAATGGGTCCATAATTTAGTATAGAATTTTGTTTATAGATTATGAAGTTGGGTAGTGTTGTTTATGATATATTTTCTATAGGCCGCTGGATCAATTCTCTGGTAGCAGAAATTGATGGTTGCTAAGAGTAACCAAGGTAATATGTTGGTTGCTAAGGGTTACTAAAGTGTTATGGTATGGAAATAGGATCGACGTTTTAACACATGTTGAGTTCGTTTTTCGTGCTATCTGTAAGCTATACCGGTATAGATTGTGTGGCGAGAAATTAGTCACGCAAGCCATCTGTTCTGTTTGTAGTGATATCGCCAAGTATCACAAGAGGTATCGCCGTGTACCATAGTGTTGTCGCCGAGCAGCACAGTTTTAGGGCTAGGTGTGAATCTTGTATAGTGAGGGTTTTCTAAGAAATTAGAGCAGCATGAGAATAGGGACAAAGCGCCTTCCATAAAACTCACTGTGATAAGAGTATTAGTTATATCCGAGCTTGAGTGAAGGGTAAAGTAGCGTCGGTGCATGATTATCTATAAACAGGTTAGAGTCCTGTACGGGTACATGTTTCATATCTATAAACAGGTGAGAGCCCTGTACGGATAACGTCGTTATTTTGCTAACGGTGCATGATCTCTATAAACAGGTGAGAGTCCTGTACGGATTTCATGTGTGTTCGAAATTAGGGAATTTTCAGTGTGAAAGTGCGAGTTTGATTTGTATTTTATGTTCAAGTGGAACTCTTAGAACTGTCACTTCGCGGTGCGTTCAGAGCAAAGCGAGTTCATAATTATACGTGTTAGAAGGGTGGGGTAAGGGTTACTCTACTGACAATTGGATATTATCCTTAGTGTGAATAGCGCCGTCTATTCCGAAGTGTGGATACTTGAATGTATGTAAACTATCCTAAATAGTGAAACGAACAGATGATGTCCTTATAGTCATTGTTAAGAATTAATTTACACTGAAAAGTGTTCTTAAAATGGCGCTGTGAAAAGATTTTGTGAAGGAGGGGTAAGCGCCAGGAGTGAGAAACGAGAAACCGCAGCTGCTGTGTACGTCACAGAGCCGCGCTGGGATTGGGTGACCTACGTCACAAACTGTACTCTGATTGGCTCTTGAGTCTCTGACGATCTGTAAGCTAATTGGTTCTTTAGAAAAACTCCATTTTTATTGGTTGAGCTGAAAAGTGACGTAGCTCAACTGTCATTGGCTTGTTGGTGTGTTTCGCGCACGGATTGGTTGTTTTGCGGAACATCCCGGAAATATTTTACGAACGATTTTGTGAATTAGATTTAACTCTTAAAAATGAGTTATCATTTTAAACATGTTGAGAAAAAGCCAACATTATTTCAGAAGTTTAAGAATTTATTTTCGCCTGACAAGAAAATCGAAACGCGAGGTGGTAAATTACTTCATAAGTATAAAACACCTGCAGCGTATATGGAAGGTGAATACGGATATCATACTGTCTTATGGTTTGATAGCTGGAAACGCTATACTAAGAACGATGGTGTTTTAACTTGGCCTGATGATGGTTCATTTAATGTAAAAGTCTTGAGAAATTTACGAGAGAAAATGAATGCTCTTGTTCCGAAACCGAGACCAACTAAATTTGAAGCTTTAGTTGAGTGGGAAGATGAGATGTATCAGTTACAAAGAGAAGCTAGTGGAATTAAAAGACCTTCTAAAAATCCACCTTGGAGAAGAGAAACTCATGAAGATAGATTGCGAATGTGGAGACAGGGAAACATGAGTGAAGGATTGTATTTAATTCAGGAAATGGTAATGGGTACTCCTACAGGGAAATCTATGGAAAGTGAATCTGAGGATGCAGTTATGGAAGAAATATATACAACAGCTAGAAAGAATCAGCCTTTAAGACCTCCTAGATCATGGTCTACTCCGGTGGTTTCTACTGAAACTTCACCGAGTGCACCTCCAATTAATGAAGCTCCTAAACTTTATCCAAATAATTGTGAAATCATTGAAACTCCTAGAAGACCAGAATTTGATAATGCTCGAAATGAAGGTAGACATTTTACAATGGCTCCAAGGGCAAGAGAAGCTCCAAAAGATTATACAAGAGAGGCAAGAAATGTTGAAGATGTCGATTATAATGAATATTTAAGATCTAAAGAAGAATTAATAAAAAGAATGACAAAAGGCATGGAAGCTGTGACAGTTCCAGTAACAATTGGTCCTGTTCAGCCTGTATTTGACCAAAAAGAAACAAACAAGACAGGATTAACTATTCCTTTAAATGCAGAAATTCAAAAGGTTGCTGAAAAATTTTATTCAGACTTATCTGAAATAAACTCTTCTAAATCGAGAATGCCTGATTTAACCTTTAATGAGGATTTATCTCCAAAAACACCAATGGGTGCTATATCAGATATAGGGAGTCCTGAAGTCAGAGTAACCACACCAAAACTTGATGTGGCCAAATTAAAAGCGAATATCGAAGAATTAATAATTGGAACAATTGGTCCAGATAGTTTAAATTACTATCGAGATGATGAACTACTGTTCATTTGCAAAAGCATTCAGTGGAAAACAAAAAATAAATATGATCAACTAGAAGATCTAGCAGCGGAACTTGAAATCGATGTGAGCAAACAAAAGAATTTTGCGAAACATTACAGATTAGACTTTTCAGAAAATGACATTGAGAGTTTGAACTCAATGGGAAGAATAATACATATAAAAGATTTGATTTTTTATATCAAAAAGCTAGGAGAACTGAATAAATGGAGAGTAAAATGGACGAAAAATAAGGAAGATGAAAGATTGGAAAAATTGTCAAAACAATTTCCAATGAGAGAAATTGCAGGTGGAGGATATGTTCATGTCCCTTGGTCGAGACAGGACATTCTGTTGTTTACAAATGACTTTCCTAAATTAAGGGAAAAACCAGTTGAGTGGTACAGACAAGTAGATAGATTTATCAAAGTGTCAAAAGTTCTGTGGATTGATTTAGATGGATTTTTTGACATTGTCGTTCCATCAGATCTTTGGACAGAATGTAAAATATCGATTAGTTGGCCAAAAACAGAACCTGAGCGAATCAAAGAAACAGGTGCTCCAAATCCACTTGTAATGGATTTTTATGAAAAAGTTATTGTTTGGATGAAAAACAAAATTCCACCCAAAGAAGTCGATTGGGTTAAAATAGAAAGGACAGAACAGGAAACAAAAGAATCAGTTCATTCTTTTTATGAAAGACTACTGTTAATCTTTAAACAATACAGTGGTTATGAAAAACTAGATGAAAAGGATATGAGCCATTTTGTCTATAGATTTGTTTATGGACTAAAACCTGAAATCGGAGAAATGATCAGAAATAGCATTGTAGGATGGCAATCACTTTCTGTAGATGATATTCTAAGAAAGGCAAAGTATTGCAGTGACGAAATAGAAGTGAAACAGAAGAAACTCAAGGAGAAAGCCATGTGGGCTCAGGTAAAAGTGGCTGAGCAACAAATTGCCAGCATGGGTAATAAGAACACTAATTTTGTTCAAACTGGAAATACAAACCAGATACAAGGAAAGTTTAAAAGTAATAATTTCCCAAAGAAATTTAGCCCAAAGATTGAGGAGTTGAAACAAAGATTACCTTGTTTTAATTGTGGCGAAATTGGACATTGGAGAGACGAGTGTCCTCATCCTCCTAAAAACTTAAAGAATCCCTTATTGAATCCACAGATGCAGAATGGTGTTGACCTGCAGCGACAGCTACAGATGCAACAGGGGTTAAACAAATTAAATATTCAGCGACAGTTGCAGCAACAGCAACAGCAACAGGTGAATAATCGTCAAGACCAATTGCCACAACCACCTTTTCCGAATTGTGGGGGAGTTCAAAAATATAATCCAAATGTGGGATTTCAGGGAAGTGAACAGGTAATAAAACCACAAAAACAGCAAAAGCAGCAAAGAGTTCAAATGCAAAATGCTTCACAACAGTTTTTATTAGCAGAAAGTCAAGACAGCGATTCTGATGATTATTGCTGACGGTGCCCGAGAGAGGAGGAAGAGTGTGTTGTTGGAGCCACTCTTGAGGTTGACCAGTCTGGTCCTTTTGTAAACGGGAAAGTTAATGATGTAGACATCACTTTTCTAGTGGACACTGGTGCTACCCGTTCTACTGTTAGATCAGTGGAAATTGAAAACCTACCTCTCTCTGGGGATACCATCCAAGTTGTCGGAGTAAGTAATCAACAAATTAAAACTGACTTAACTGATCCAGTTCCAGTTGAAATTGGAAATTACAGAGACAAACACAGATTTGTGGTTTGTAATAGTAGTCCAGTGAATCTATTGGGCAGAGACATCCTATGTAAAATGAATTGCAGAATATATTGTTCTCCTGATGGAGTTGAGTTACAAACAATGGAGGAAGATGGTTTATACAGAATGACAATGATGATGATGGAAGCAGAAGAAACAAAATTGTTTCCTGCTTTTGAAGAAAGGGATTTACCTGAAGAACTCAAGGAAACAGTGAAATCTGAAATATGGGATTTTACTGGGAACGAGATGGGTCTAATGAAAAATGTAGATCCAGTAAAAATTACATTGAAACAGGGAATAGAATTTCCTAACATTCCACAGTATAAAATGAAAACAGAAACAATTGAAGGTATTACACCTATAATTGAAAAATTAATCAAACAAGGCGTATTAAAAGAAATGGAGAGTAGTCCTTGTAATTCACCAATTATGGGAGTTAAAAAGTCTAACGGAACATTTAGAATCGTACAAGATTTGAGAAAGGTTAATCAAATTGTCGTTCCATGTTGTCCTGTGGTTCCAAATCCAGCAGTAATTCTATTCCAGATTCCACATGATGCTGAATGGTATACAGTCATTGACCTTTGCAATGCATTCTTTACTGTCCCCTTACATCCAGACAGTTACGAAATCTTTGCTTTCAGATTCCAAGGTAAGACCCTCGGATGGTCGAGAATCCCACAGGGCTATACAGAAAGTCCTTCAATCTTTAATGAACTGTTAAAAAGATCATTAGAAGACCTAGACTTACCTGGTAGGTCTACGTTAGTGCAGTATATTGATGATCTGTTGATAGCTGCAAAGACAAGAGAAAATTGTGTGACAGACACAATAATTCTGTTAAATCGCCTTGCAGAAGAAGGACATAAAGTGTCCCCAGCAAAACTACAGTTTTGCAAACAAGAAGTGAAATATCTTGGTCACAGAATTGCAAAGGGAAAAAGACAAGTAACAATAGAGAGAATAAAAATGATTCAAGCAATGTTACCACCAAGAACACAAAGACAGGTCAGAATGTTCTTGGGAATGGTTGGTTACTGTCGTCAATGGATAAGTGGATTTTCAGTAATTGCAAAGCCACTACAAAGACTGACAAAGTCAGATATAAAAGACCCAATTATTCTCAATGATGCTGAGATGGATTCTTTTGAAAACCTGAAAAAGAGCTTATGTCAAGCTCCTGCTTTAGGTATGCCAAATTATGAGAAAGATTTTGAACTGTATTGTAGTGAGAGAGAAGGATGTGCATTATCTGTGTTGATTCAGAGACACGGAAATTTAAAGAAACCTATTGCATACTTCTCTGCAGTTCTTGATCCAATTGCAAAAGCATTACCAGGTTGCTTAAAAGCAGTTGCAGCTACAAGTATTAGTCTCGAACAAAGTGAGGGGATCATTATGGGATTTCCTGTGAAAGTTTTTGTGCCTCATTCAGTGGAAATATTACTGACAAGAGGTAAAACTCAACACTTAACAAGTAGCAGATTGACAAAGTATGAGAAAATCATACTAGGAGCAGATAATGTTTCAATTTCAAGATGTTTGAATCTGAATCCTTCTACATTACTGCCTGATTCTGAAATTGTTGATGACATTGAAACAGAACATGAATGTTTAGATGTCATGGAATTCTGCACTAAACCAAGAAAAGACATCAAAGACAGACCTTTGTCTGAATCGGATTTAGTCTACTTTGTAGATGGCTCATGCTTAAGATCCGAAGGAGGTGTCTTAAAAGCTTCATATTCGGTTTGTACAGTCAAAGACGTCGAAGAAGCATCATGTCTTGAAGGAGTTCGTTCAGCACAAGTAGCTGAATTAATTGCTTTGATACGTGCATGTGAAATATCAAAAGATATAAGAGTTACCATCATTACTGATAGTCAGTATGGGTATGGAGTTGTGCATGATTATGGACAACTCTGGTCACAGAGAGGATACATGACATCAGCGGGATCACCAATTAAAAATGCAGTTTTCATTAGGAGATTAATTGAAGCAATACAATTGCCGAAAGAAATCGCCATTGTTAAGTGTGCAGCGCACACTAGAGGAATTGATTATATTTCCAAGGGAAATGCCTTCGCAGATGAAACAGCTAAATACTGCGCAAGGAAAAATTATTCTTACAATCGGGAGAGGAGTAAAGAAACTGATTCAAATTCATTAATGCTAACAACAGTTGTAGAAACATGGCATGAGATTAGAGATTTACAAAATGAAGCAGAAGATGAAGAAAAAGACTTGTGGTTAAGATCAGATTGTAGACCACGTGAAGAAGATGGAGTGTGGGTTTACAAAGATGGCAGAGTAGTCTTACCAAATTGCTTGATTGCTGACATGGCCAGATTATATCATGGTCCAGCACATCTGGGAAGAGATTCTATGGTTAGACTTTTCAGAGAAACATGGTTCAATACTAAGTTCAGAACTATTGCAGAATCTTTTTGTCAAGGGTGTTTGTCATGCCAACAAATGAATCCAAACAGAAAATCAGTGGTGGGGACAGGAATAATTGGTCGAGAGGGTGGTCCCTTTACCAGGTTACAAATGGATTTCATCGAAATGCCCTTACACAATTGTTTGAAATATGTGCTTGTAATTGTTTGCTTATTTTCAAGATGGGTAGAGGCTTTCCCTACACGACATTGTGATTCAATTACAGTAGCAAAACTAATGCTCAGAGAAATCATCCCAAGGTACGGTTTTCCAGTCACTATTGAGAGTGATGGAGGAAGCCATTTTGATAACAAACTGATGAAGTTAATTTGCGAAGCTTTGAGCATTGAGCAGAAAATACATTGTGCATACAGACCAGAGGCATCTGGGGTGGTTGAACAAATTAATGGAACAATTAAAAACAGAATTGGAAAAATGTGTCTTGAAACAGGTGTAAAGTGGACTGATGCTCTTCCACTTGTTTTGATGTCATTAAGAAGTACACCAGATAAAAAGACAGGTTTGAGTCCTCATGAAATTTTAATGGGAAGAGTTATGAGGCAAGCTTTTGTACCTGTAGGTAAACTGTTGAGCATAAATGACAGTGCTATTTTGGATTACTGTAAAAGGTTATCTGATATGGTAACTTCTGTGTCTAATCAGGTGGGAACTGAAGCACAATCAAATGAAAAGGTTTTGACACATGATCTGAGACCTGGCGATTGGGTCAGAACAAAGGTACATCGGAGAAGGAATTGTCTAGCTCCTAGATGGCAGAAGCCTAGGCAGATAATTTTGATCACTACTAATGCTGTAAAGTGCAGAGGATTGAAACGCTGGATTCATCCTAGTCATACTATTCCAGTACCAACTCCTGAGAGTTCTGATGTTGAAAGTGATACCACAGATGATTCTGATTCCGAAGCAGAAGGCGAAATAGAAGGTGAAATAAATCCAGATTCTGAAGATCGACAAGAAAGTCGACATCTGGAAACTGTGCCAGTGGATGGAAATTTAACAAGAAAAGACTTGGAAATCATTGAAATAGATTCTGAAGGTGAAGAGAATCTGTTAAAAGGAAAGATAACTGAGGATTCGGTTGTCTATATTGAAGACAAAGAAGCAGAACGAAAAGAAGTTTCAAACCAGGAGAGTATCGAAAGGCAGAGAACAAGCTCTGGAGTAAGGAACAGAAATCCAAAATCTGGGAAGTTGGGGGTAATTGAAGAAGAGGAAGAAGACGAATTACCGAGTACCAGTAATGGAAAACAAAGTGAAGTTCCTGAAGGAGTGAAATTGCCAAATAGAGAAGTTCCTGAGTCAATTGAAATTTCAGACTACGAAACTGAAGAAAGTGACGTGGAAGGTGAAAGTGAAAACAGAAAGAAAAGGACTTGGAAGTCAGAATCAAATAATTCTGAACCAAAGAAGAAGTACGTGAGAAAAGCAGACTACTGGCCTGGTGGAAGATTGAGAGTCAAGTTGATCAAGAAACCAAAAGAACAAGTTGAAGAAATCAGTAGTCAAAGGAGTCCTGGAAAAGAAGTTGGAGTTGGAAGGAAAATTGAAGTAATATCGAGAAAAGGAAAAAGAATAGTAAGACCAAACCAAAAATACAAGTCTCCTGAGTGGACTTACTTAGTAATTCCACCTGTTATTGACATATATGGTAGTAGTGAAGAAGAAGACGAAATCGAAGAAATTAGTGACAATGATTGAAGTACAAAAATATTAAATTAGCAAAAGGCTGAAGAAAATTTGTTAGTTGACACAAGGTCGAAGAAAAACTGTTTAGTTGAAGAAAACTTATGTATGACATAAGGTCGAAGAAATCTTGTTTAGGGTTTTAAAAAATAAAAAAATAAAAATAAATAAATATTTTAAAAGGGGGGTGTAAATATAAATTTAGATTTTAAAAATTTTTGTTTTATTTTATTTTGAGGCTAAACTAACCAAAAATGCCTTATGTTAAGGAGAGCACTTCAAAGTGTTCTGTTTTTAAGAGATGCTGTAAGATGACTCTGGTGTGTCTGCTCATTTTAATTCTGCTCTGGTTGGTTTTAGCTGTGATTATCCCTTTGGAGATGAATAGAGAATTACACAAAGTTAACATAACAAACAAAGCTCTGGTTAGCCAAACTAAACATAGTGCGTCTGCAAAAGTTATTGATCATCAGCCTAACATTCATCAAGATAAATCAATTAGTGATTTTTCAAGTAATACATTCACAAAGCTATTGAGTGAATATGTTAAGGTAATGGATGCAAAAGACTGCTACGTCTGCGTTAAGTTACCTGCTTCTGTTTCTGAGGGAGTAACATATAATATGCTTCCTCTCACTTATGGTGTAACATGTAGTGTGTTAACTAGCTTATTTTATCAAACTGGACGTTTAGAATATTACTATTCAAATTATGACAACATTTTTGCAAATATTAAGATTGAAAATGCTTTAAATAAGCATAAGAAAGCAAAGCAAATGAGAGAATTTTTCCTTGTTACTAACGAACTTACTTATGAGTATGCTTATAAAAATAATCTAACTTGCAAATTAAGTGCTGAAGGAAAGAAATTTTTGAATATGGTTGAGGAGAGAAGAGCAATTTATAAGAGGAATGAATTAGTCAAGCAGACTAAGTCTAATTTCTGGCAGAAAGAGGATGAGAAGTTAAATGGCAAAATGCTTGAAAATATTGCAATTCACATAGACAAACCAGTTAGTGGGAAACTTTGCATTAGAAGAGATAACACACTTTTTGATAATTACTTTGTAGGTGCAAGTAACTGTGAAGATACTTATCAGATTATGGGAGGTTGGGGATTCAAAGGTGGAAAGGATCCAATCTTTCCTGGGATTTATTTTGTTTGTGGTGACAAAGCCTACTACAACCTTCCAGACCACTGGTATGGAACTTGTTATGTGGGAATTGTTTTTCCTAAAGTGTTTCATGTTGACAGAGATTCAGAAGGATTGTTTAAAATTCATAATTATGTAAATAGAGTTAAAAGAGAAACTTTTACTGAAGTTCTGGGAGATATTTTTCAAGCAGTAATACCTTTTGTTGGTATAACCTTAAATGCAGGGAGAATTAGAAAATTGTCCACTATAGTTGATAGATTATCAACTGACACAGCTGATGGGTTTCAATTAGTAAATGTTGAAGTTATTGCAATTAGATCCATGGTAATTCAAGATCGCCTTGCTTTAGACATACTCCTAGCAAAAGAAGGAGGAGTCTGTGGCATTTTACATGTACAACATTGTTGCACATATATACCTGATGAAAGTAAGAATATTGAAATGTACATCAAGAATATTACACAAATGCATTCAGAGATAATTCCTTTAGAAGAAGAAGATTTTACAGGGAAACTTTCAAAAAGGTTTCAAGCAATTAAAAACTGGTTTCATAATATCGGAAGTTCAATTCTTGGCAAGATTTTGGCACCTTTGATTATAATAGTATTCATTTTTATTTTGACCAAAATAGGTTGTTTGTTACATAAAAGAAAGAAGCAGTTGAAAGAAAAGAAAAGAATCTATAAACTTAGAAAAGAAGAAGAAAGGGAAATCGAATTACAGGAGTTACATAGAGAGCGTTATGCTAATTCCAAAGATTATGCAGAAACTGACTTTTAGGTTTACTGATACAAATGAATTTGAATCGATTTCTTGGAAGTTTAAATTACCAAAATTTTGAGTGCTGGTGTGGTGATTTGTTAATCACCAGATGAGGGAGTTGATGGAGCGAGATAGAAAACAAAATTTTGTTTAAACTCGTGAAGTCACATTTCCATAACATGAATAATAATATTAATGATTTGTGATATGTCGTGCTAATACAACTTAGATTAAACTTTACACGTGGGGGGACTAACATGTGTGCTCATAAACGTGCATAATTGTTGCATCTTTTTGTTCGTGCAAAATAATAAAATAATTTATTGTTTTCGTTTTTGTCACTACTAACTGCTGCAAACTTAAAGGAAGCATGTGCTTGTTTTGCTTTTCCTTGTCTGTGTGATGTCATTTCTACTATTCTAGGTGCACATAAGTTTCATGGATTAATGAAGATTGGTAGATATAAACGCTGCTTTATTTGTTTGCATTTGCTAGGTAACATTTGATTAATCGGGTGGGTTAATTAATTAGTAAATCCTGGGGTGGATACAGAATCTACATTATTTCTTACATTAATACTTTTCTTGTGTTTGTTTTATACTAGAAAGCATAAGTTGCCTGCTTTTGGGCCTAGTTTGCTCAAGTTGTTAAAAGCTGAATTTTACTTCTGCAAAAGTCACGAGACGCCCATTCTGAAATAAAGTGATCGTCAAAAGCTGCATTCACAAAGCAAAAACTGACGTGCTATCATCATTCTGTCGGACGTGGCCAAGGTCGAAAAAGAACATTTTGTCAGCCCTTAACTTGGCATCCGCGGAAGTCAATTGGAAGCAATGAGAACATTATTATACATTTGTTGCAAACCTAGGAAGCTCCTGGTTGCATTCGGAAAAGACAATGGTCCTTAAGAAAAGTGACTTAATGGAAGATTTGAAATGTGGGTGACATGTCACTTGTCACTCTCAGCCAATGGGACGTCGAAGATTTCTGAAAACTTTCCTTTGCGTAGTTTAGTTAGTGTAGAAAGGTATAAAAAGTCAAGCCCCTAGGGATGGGCTGGCTGCTGCTTTCTGACTTTCCGATGAGGGTGAAGTGCTGTCGGACATTGCGTGGAGCACGTAAGAATCCTCAAAGAACTTTACTTTAATTTCTATCTATTTAGCTCAGTTAGGGACTTAGGTTTTAGAAATGCTAAATTTTAAATACTTATTTTAACTTCGATTCAATTGCTTAAATTGTATTTTCCAAGTTTCTTTACAATCATGTTTGCTTCAATGCTAATAAATTACTTATATAAAACTATCAATTAAAATACCATAATTTAGTAAATAAAATCTTACTTTTGACAAACAAGCTGGTCTTGGTTATTCAGAAGTGTAGGTTATCATTAGCTAGATCCCATCGCCAATGGTGGTCGTTTAAATGGTTAGGATTTATTCTAATGACAATATTCTTTTCCGCAAATGTATAAAATTGTATATAATTTGTAGATAATGTGTATATAGATTTAATCTGACCACCTGATTCAGTAGGCCCAAAATATGTCAGGTTTATAAATGGGTCCATAATTTAGTATAGAATTTTGTTTATAGATTATGAAGTTGGGTAGTGTTGTTTATGATATATTTTCTATAGGCCGCTGGATCAATTCACCACAGTTAATGGTCTGTGGTGGATTTATTCTGACCTGGATCTTGCAGGTGACATTTTAATTTCACTTTAAACAAGCAGTAGTAAACATCGGGTCCTGAAGAAAGCATTGGTACTATACCATTATAAAGCTGAAACATGTAGACCATCATTGCTCACAGATATTTTGTTAAATCTGTTTTTGCACTTTGTCTTTTAGATTTGGAAAACTGAGAAGTAAAATAAAGCACCACACTTACTCAGTCATATCCAATTTTAATTATTTTTCACTTGTTTGTTTTCACACTGCTTTTCATAGTCGCCACTCATATTTTAAAAGACAATATTTAGTATTGACGTCATATCACACCAAAAGGTTTTTGGAACAGCCTAAAATAACATCATGGCTTGTTTTCCTTTTTCCCTTTCCTCCTGGGCAAGGAGAACCCATATGATGTCAAAAAGGGCGGTACAGAGCGGCTACTGATGGGAAAAAGTACCCATGCCCTCGAGCTTTAGCTCACTCATTGGTGTCACACTTGGGAGCTGACTTGGGTCTTCACCTCTAATTTATACATTTACACACTTGTTGTCTTTCCATGCAGGAGTCTTGTGGTTACAGTGAGCTTAGTTTGTTGTTTTCTTGACCCCTAGATATAATTGTCGTTTTTGCCACTAATTCAAATCTCCTGACATCTTTGCTCCATTTATGCTCCTTACAGATCATCAAGAGAAATACAAAATATTTTTGTTCAATTTTCATAGCGCACAGAACACCTTGTATTAGTTTTCATTGTCCTGAACACTAGCAACGCATCAAACAAAGAATCAGCGCTTCCCATGGTTTCTTTTTAGGACTGCACATTTACTTTTAAATGCAGAACTTTATATGTATAAAACAAATTCATTTCCTTATTGATGTCCTTCTAATAAAGGTTTTTATACCGCTTATTATAATGCCCATGTAAAAAGTAGTGTTTGTTCTAGGTAGTCCATATTCTCCAGTATTAGGGGTGTCTTTCATAGATTCACATGCTTGAATATTCCCCGTCGTCGAAGTGGGAGTGGGAGTCCCACGGTACATACAATAGTAGTAAAATATATATATATATATATATACATCTAGAAAAATATCATAATTATACGTATACATATAAAATGTAATACATATAAAATATAGAAATAAAGTTAAAAGTACCATAGAACTAAAAAGGCCCATAGGAGCCTTAAAGGGAGAATTCACTTTAGTAACATATCAGAGTCATTATAATAGTCCACATTCCAGCCAATCAGGCAGCAGCACCCTCTAGAACCTTCTCCTCAGAAGCTCAAGCCCTCAGATTTTCTACCGCACGTCGTGTGAAGGGAGTCTCCTTGAGCTCTGCTCAGTTTTCTTCTACTTGTTTACTTCAATTTCTTCAAGATGTCTTCTACTAAAAAGTCTTTATTCAGACCATGTTCTTGTAGAAAGCTTCGCCTTTTTCATGAGGATCCTCACAGCAAGTGCATTTACTGCCTTTACCCGGACCACGAGGTGAGGAACTGCAAGTTTTACAGGACTTTTTCTTCAAAAACTTTAAAAGATAGAGAGGCCGTCTCCTTCTGTGGCAACAGAGGTTGAAGACTTCGGATAATCCAGCTTCTGATATGGAGAGTGTATCTTCTTTCCATTCTAAAGCCTCTTTTAAACGTGGGTGAGAGACAGAGATGCCTTCTCCTTTCCTGAAGAGGAAAAAGCTCGTCGACGCTTCAAAAACTGTCTCCCCACGGGATCTGCCAGCGTCTACGCCTAAGGGACCTGGTTCTCTGGCGTCGCAGTCCCAAGCTGTGCCCTCGTCATCTAAAACGAGCGCCGGCTAGTCGACGAGCTCACTACGAGATCCGTTGACGCTGTGACCACCGTGACGACGACATGTTCAATGTCGACGACGACGACGACATCTACCTCGTCGACGACGCTTCAAGAGGTGAGACCAATCTCCTCCATTATTAAGATCTCGTCGACGGCGACCAAACCTGTCTCGTCGACGGCTTTGGCTAAAAAGCATTCGTCGACGAAGGCTTCGTCGACACGTCCCTTGTCGACGCATCCATCCTCGTCAACGACAACATCCTCGTCGATGACACATCCCCGTTGACAACAACATCCTCGTCGACGACAACATCCTCGTCAACGGTGCCTTCTTCGTCGACGAAATCAATGACGACGACCTCCTCTTCGTTGACGGCGCCGTCGACGGCACGGAAAGCTTCATCAACGAAAACTAAAGGAAAGACACTGACTCCGTCGACGACTTCCAAATCTACGTCGACGCATGGTCCTGCTTTGACACTACCATCTACAATTGTTTCAACTGCGAGCTCGTCGACGGGATCGTCGACGACACGCCACTCACTTGCAACTGCAACTGCTTTCACAGTGGTGACGGCTTCCGTTATCAAACGCCCAGTTCCGCTGGACTTAAGTCCTATTACTAGTGGTGCTAGTCTTCCAGCTAAACTATTTGAGTCTGTAGAAGAGAACTCTAATGATGGTTCTTATGTTGATGACAATTTTCGTCCTGCGTCCAGTCCTTCAGAACTCAATATAAAATGCCAAGACTTTGATGACGATAACCATGATGACGGGAGTACTCTCTTTCCTGTCCATGAGGATCAGTTTAAAGCACCTCATGAAGTACCAATGACTCAAATACCGTTGTCTTTGGTGTCTAACCTCCAACACATGCTGGATGGTTACAATCGCAGATTTCCACCATCTGCGCCCAGTTCACCTGCTCATCTACCTTCGGTACCGGCGCCAGTACCTGTTGCAACGCAAGGGTCACCGGTTCGTCCACAGCCTGATACGGATAATGACGATGATGTGCACAAGGATACGGATCAGGATGATGATGACGTCCTTGCGGATTGGGATAACTATAGAGCGCAGACGCCGTCTACTCCTCCGACATCACCCTTGGCTTCCCTGCCGGTGGACATTGGGAGTTCCCACAATCTGATGGTGCGTGCTGCCGAGCGTTTCCATTTAACCCTGGAGGTGCAGCAACAAGATTGCTTCCTCTATGATTTCAAAGACCAGCCTCAGAAGCAAGTCCATAACATCCCAATTATTGAATTTATCTGGCAAGAGGGGCTTAAACTTATGGAACGGCCTAATTCCATCCCGGCTGTCCTTCCACGTCTTGACAAGAAATACAAGGCTCCCGCAGACTCGCCAGCATGCCTTGTTTCGCACCCTAAAGCGGATTCTGTCATCACGCAGGCGGCACAGAAGAGGTCGCGTAATCCGTCAACTCCGTTGACTTCTCCTCCAGATCAGGAAGGCCGCCGATTAGACTCTATTGGGAAAAAATTCACCACTATGGCTGCCACAACGGTCAGAGCGGCCAACTCCCTGGCCATCCTCGGATGATATGACCGTCAAATGTGGTCCGAAACTGCGGGTTTGGTTGCCCAGCTTTCAGATTCCACCTGAGCCGAGGCCCAGGCAATTGTACAAGAAGGGGAGAAGATCTCTTCAGAGATTATCGATTGCGCTGTTGACATTTCCTCAACGGGATTCAGACAACTTTCCGGTGCTGCTGTTTTAAGACGCCAAGGCTGGCTCAAATCCACCGCTTTTCGTCCGGAAGTACAGGCGAGGGTGCTTGACTTGCCATATGATGGTGATTCCCTCTTTCGCAAGCATGTCGATGACGCCATGGAATCCATAAAAAAGGACACGGATACTGCTCGTGCCCTAGGTACCCTCCAATACCGGAAGCGGCCTTTTCGGGGAGCACGTGGCAGAAGCACCTCTTCAAATTTTCGTGGCTCCTCCCAGTATCGTTCCTATGGTGACAACAAGCAGAGATATACTTATCAGTCCCAAAATCGACACTCCGATTCAAGACCTTATCGGAGAAAGAATAACTACAGAGGTGGTACAACCTCGAAAAAGCAGTGACTTCCCCAGGACAATGTGTTCTCCGGCTCTGAAGATTGGAGGTCGAATCTCCCAAAACTTCTACAATTGGTCACACAAACCTTCGGATCGTTGGGTCCTGGATGTCATCTTAAAGGGCCACGTTCTCGAATTTACCAAATTTCCACCCACCCGCCCACCCTCTGGCCACCCCCCCCCCAGCTCATTTGAAAGAACTGTTGGCTCAAGTCAAAATCATGTTACAGAAAGGGGCTGTCGAAGTGGTTCAACGCGTACAACAGGGCA
The DNA here is from genome assembly GCF_964261635.1 of Lissotriton helveticus. Lineage (NCBI taxonomy): Eukaryota > Metazoa > Chordata > Amphibia > Caudata > Salamandridae > Lissotriton > Lissotriton helveticus. Next base: position 824,655,623 of record NC_136073.1, read on the forward strand.
AGGGGTTTTATTCCCGCTTTTTTCTTATCAAGAAAAAGTCTGGAGAGTGGCGCCCCATCCTGGACCTCAGGGCCCTCAACAAGTTTATCAAGTCCCAAACGTTTCGGATGCTGACCTTACTGGAAATTTTACACTTTCTCAATCCCGGGGAGTTCCTCTCCACTATCGACCTCCAAGATGCATATTTTCATGTGCCAATACATCACAAACACCGAAAATATCTTCGCTTCGCTGTCGGATCGAGGCACTTCCAATTCAAAGTGTTGCCTTTCGGCCTTCGTTCAGCGCCGAGAGTTTTCACGAAGATCATGGCTCCGGTCGCAGCCTTCCTTCGATTGCAGGGCATTCAATTTTACCCTTACTTAGACGATTGCCTGATAAAGGCTCAGACTTGTCAAGCAACAAGACAACACACTCAGACTTGCCTGTCAGTCTTTCACACCTTGGGCCTTTCCGTCAATCACGAAAAGTCACATATCCGCCCATCACAGCAGAGAGTCTTTCTAGGAGCCTTAATAGATTCTCGTCTTGCAAAGGTGTTTGTCTCCCAGGAACGACAAGCTCGCATAATCAAGATGGTCGCTCTTCTAAGGTTAAAAAGGTCTGTTTCAGTCCGGATGTTGAAATCTTTTCTGGGCATGGCCTCCTCTTGCATACATCTGATTCCACACTGCAGGCTTCATATAAGGGTCGTCCAAGAGAAGTTGGAAAAGCAATGGAAACAAATCTCGGGGTCGTTCAACGACAAAGTCTACCTGAACCCCCGCATTCAGACGGCATTGGAATGGTGGACTCACCTTCCAAACATCGCCTCCGGACGGCCATTTCAGGACGCAGCTCCTACGCTTACCCTCACAACGGACGCCTTCTTGGAGGGTTGGGGGGCGCACCTCGACGGGCTGTCAGTCAAGGGCAAATGGACTGCAGTTCAATGCACATGGCACATTAACCTCCTGGAACTCTTGGCCATCTTCCTCGCCCTAAAATCTTTCAGGATGCTGGTACAAGGGCAGTCACTGCTGGTGCGTACAGACAGCACCACCAGCATGCACTAGATCAACAAACAGGGAGGTACGAGGTCTCTACTGCTCTCTAAGCAGGTGCAACAAATCTGGGAATGGGCGATTCACCATCAGGTCCACCTGACGGCAGTTCACATGCCGGGTGTCTCCAACACCCTTGCCGACTCTCTCAGCAGATCACATACGGACAATCACAAGTGGGAACTCCATCAACAGACTCTGGAGTACGTATTTCGCCAGTGGGGCCAACCACAGCTGGATCTGTTTGCGACTCCGACCAACCGCAAATGCCTACGCTTTGCAAGTCGGCATCCCCACAGAGAATCAACCGGGAATGCGTTTTCGATCAATTGGTCGAACAAATTTGTTTACACTTTTCCTCCACTCCCTCTGATTCCACACCTGCTACACAGGATGAGGCTTCAGCCCTGTCACGTCATACTGATTGTGCCCAGGTGGCCACGTCGTCCATGGTTCACGGATCTCCTTCTATTTCCCCAGTGCGATCCGATTTTTCTTCGCCCCCTGCCTCACCTACTCACCATGAACCAGGGACAAATTTGCCATCCGGATCCAGCGTATCTCCAACTTCATGCCTGGAACCTGAGCACAATGAGTTTGCACGTTTGAATATTGCTCCGGAGTGCAGGGAAGTGCTGACTCATGCACGTGCTCCTTCCACAATTAAGACCTATCAATTGAAATGGAAGCGTTTTGGTGTCTGGTGTCACAATGAAGCCCTCGATCCGATGCACTCCAAGCCAGAACAAATCCTGCCTTTTTTCCTATCTCTAGCAAAGTCAGGACTCTCTCATTTCACTCTAAAAGTTTTTCTGGCAGTGATTTCTCGCTTTCGTCATGATGGTTCCACATCACTGTATTCATCTCGGATCATCCGGCAGTTCTTCAGGGGCCTATTCCGGATGTTTCCGCCCATACGTCGTCCGCCGCCTGCTTGGCGCCTGAATCTGGTTTTGTCACAGCTCCTCCTACCTCCTTTTGAGCCCATCCATTCAGCTGACTTAAAATTCCTCACGTGGAAGGTTGCTCTTCTACTCGCTCTTACATCCTCTAGGCGAGTAAGTGACATTCAAGCATTCACCATTCAACCTCCATTTCTTCAATTTTCTAGGGATGCTGTTACTTTACGCACAAATACAAAATGTATCCCTAAGGTTTATACTGATTTCCATCTTAATGAGCCTGCCATTCTCAAGACTTTCTTCCCAAATCATCATTCTCTCGCTGAGCATTCTCTTCATTCTTTGGACTTAAAACGCTGCCTTAAATTCTATATTCAGCACACCGCTCCTTTTTGAAAATCAGACCAGCTCTTTGTGGCCTACGGCTTAATGCGCAAAGGATAGCCAGTCAATAAACAATCCATTACTAGATGGATTTCTTCTGCCATCTCTTTCTGCCATCAACGGGCTGGCAAGCCTCTTTCTGCTCCGGTGCGAGCACACTCGACGAGGGCTGTCGCATCATCTACCGCCCTCTTTGCTGGAGTGCCTCTGCATCAGATCTGCAGGGCTGCAACGTGGTCCAGCAGACACACGTTCACGAGGCACTACTGTCTGTTGTCAACTGACGCTGCAGACGCTGTCGCGGGTCAAGTGGTGCTACGAAATCTTTTCAACTAAGGTGAGCCTCTGTTGCTTCCCGCCTCCTGTCATAAAAGGTTTTGCCATATGTTTATATATATATATATATGCAATGTTCATATGTGCACTACATCTTACTTACTTTGGTGTTAAACTGCCTTTTATGACTCATGTATTGGTTTACTGCTTTCTATTCTTATTCAAGCATGTGAATCTATGAAAGACACCCCTAATACTGGAGAAGAACACTTGTTACTTACCTGTAAACTGTGGTTCTCCAGTATTGGTGTCTTTCATAGATTCACATGCGACCCACCCTTCCTCCCCTCAGAGGCTCTCTTCTCCTCATGCACTATGGCTCTCTTTGGTGCTACGAAAATCTGAGGGCTTGAGCTTCTGATGAGAAGGTTCTAGAGGGTGCTGCTGCCTGATTGGCTGCAATGTGATCTATTATAATGACTCTGATATGTTACTAAAGTGAATTCTCCCTTTAAGGCTTCTATGGGCCTTTTTAGTTCTATGGTACTTTTAACTTTATTTCTATATTTTACATGTATTACATTTTATATGCATATGTATAATTATGATATTTTTCTATATGTATATATATATATATATATTTTACTACCATTTTATGTACCGTGGGACTCCCACTTCGACGACGGGGAATATTCAAGCATGTGAATCTATGAAAGACACCAATACTGGAGAACCACAGTTTACAGGTAAGTAACAAATGTTCATTTGCATGTTCTAAATAGTCCATAATTTGCATGACAATTAGAAAATTTTACTATAATCTGGTCTTCTATCATTATCATATCCTTTTAAAAATATTAAAACAACAATTTCATATTATGTCTAGGATAATCCTGTTTAATTTATAACACAATCAGACATATACCATTATCAAGTCATAGTCAATAAATCCCAGGGCACTTATTTCTCCAGCAACAGACATATGCTGTAGTGAATTTACATTAGGGTGCTCCAAATTTTGTTAGACCTCGCTATATTTGTTACCTTAAAGTATGTTCTCTTCTTTCTTACCAACAAATTAATATCATTAAATCATGTCGTTCAACCAATCCATCTTAAAATACTTGAATTTTGAGATTTCGGGCAATAGTAACATCTGGATCACAGAATGACATTTTGATCAAATTGAGGAGGATTATATATGATTGCATCTCGAATTGAAGACCCAATGGTAAAATACATTTCTGTCTGGGGTCATTTTTTAGTGTCGCTAGAGCACAAGCAAGTACAAACATTTTGAATGACTCAACTTCAGATCTGAGTCATGAAAGTCACCCTTGATTATGTTAGTTTTAAATGTTATGCTCATTTAGATAGTCAATGAAACGTGAAGATGGAGACTGAACTGAATGTAGGCTGATATATAAGGACAGGTATTAAGTTATTCAAGTTTATCTGTAAGGCGAGCAAGAGTTGTTCAACTGAGTGATCATGAGTGGAGTTAATCTTGGTGACTCTCGAGATTTTGAAGCTTGACACAAGTCCTTTTCCAGTCACTCTACTTAGTTTTTGGCTCATGGACTACTTTTCAGAAATCAAAATATCCAAGATTGAAGAGTATTAATCTGAGGACCGGGATTCCACAATAAGCAGAATCTTGGTCTTGGCTGCGTGGATACTGAGCGACACTCAATGGAGAATGAATCCGAAGGGCTATAGAGGGAGGCTCGAAAGACAGATACCAACGATATGGAAGAGATTTACTGTGTGAAGAGTACATTCTTCTGTGCCAAGGAGACTTGTGGGTGGAGGAAGCAATTTGATTTTCAGAGTTTCATATAGGGTTGGTGGTTAGGTGAAGAAAGTAGGAATGATGACTTAATGGTGAATTGCTTAACTGTGTGATACGGATAATTACCAGGTTTACAATCACAGGTAGGACCAATAGAGCCAGAAAAAGATACAACAATCTACGGTCCTGATTACAATTACTTTGGTGCCGGTGAACCCCTATTCTGGGGGTAATCCAAGAGGAAAAACCAGCAATTATGACTTTACACCCTGGGCACCAAACTGCTGACATTTTCCCATGGCTCAAGGTAGGCAGAAAGTGTCCATGGGAGGGTGATGGGGTTTGAGGTAGGGGTTGGGATGGAAGGATGGACTTCAGTCTGTACGGGGTTGGGGAGCGCTGTCTGTTCCTCACATGCTACTAGAAGGGTAGGACCGGGGAAAGGGTGTGCTGCCACCCGCAACCCCAGTTCCTCCTATGTTTGACTACTGTATCCTGGCCTGGAATTATTTGGGCCGGGGTTTGTGGATAATTTCAATTTCTAGAGATGCTAGGAGTTACAGCTGGTGGAATTCCATCTGATTTATCATTCTTGGTGAAATTCCACCACTTTTAATAACGGCCGATGTGCTATGAGCGGGATTAAGACATCTCTGAGAGGAGAAAGTATCCTCCCACTAATAACAAGGAGGTGGGCAACACACAGCAATAACAGCATGCGTTATAGGAGGCTGGAAGAAAGTAACCACAATATCAGAAGGAGAAGAGCAACAAGCAACACCATACAATACAAATTCAGCCACATATAGTTCAGTGAACACTGCAGTTACTTTGGGCTTTGTACATACACCAGTCACAGGATATGGTACATCAGAACATTGGAAAGTTGAGAGTTCCATTGAAGGCAATATAGCAGCAGCAGGTTATTAGCACTGGTATAGATCATCTGCTGTTACCTGTACGATATCCCAATCTGCAACATCTGACTCTCCTGTCCCACTGGCCTCGCCAAGAAACGTGGGTTGCAGGGGAAAGAGAGTGGCCGAAGCAGTGGCACAGAGCACAAATCAAGCCTTTACCGCTACTTCCTCCTATATCATAGCTCTCAATGTCACTGGAGCTGCAGAAGGAAGGAGTGGGGATTCTCCAAGGCTCTAGTGTCTCCCTCAACTCTGCCGAACAAAGAAAGGCACTATTTGTCAGATTTGGGGAGCCAGGCACTGCCTGCTGACCACTTTCACAGATTCTAAGGTCCAAGTTTCACAGATAAATACAGTGGCCATTTCCCCAACAATCTAGTCTCATACATTCACAGCAGGAGCTGTAAAAAGCTTGGATGCTTTTGACCTGTAGGGGTTTGAAACCTCTGTGTCTTCCGGGAGTTGAATTTTAAAAATTAACACATTGCCGAACAACAATCAATCAATCAGAGTACTTGTAGAGCATGCTACTTACGCGTGAGGGTCCCAAAGCGCTGAGGGGAGGGGGGGTGCTGCTACTGCTCGAAGAGCCAGGTCTTGAGGAGTCTTCTGAAGGCGTGTGGGTCTTGGGTCTGCTGTATGTGGGTAGGGAGGGTGGTCCAGGTCTTGGCCGCGAGGTAGGAGAAGGATCAACCGCCGGAGGTCGTTCGTTGGATGCGGGGGACAGCGGCGAGTCCGAGGCTGGCGGAGCGGAGCTGGCGGGTGGGGGTGTGGCAGCTGAGTCTGCTGTTCAGGTAGGCTGGTCCGGCGTTGTGGAGTGCTTTGTGTGCATGGGTGAGGAGCTTGAAGGTGATCCTCTTGTCGACGGGAAGCCAGTGTAGGTCTCTCAGGTGGGGGGTGATGTGGATTCGGCAGGGGACGTTGACGATCAGTCGGGCGGGGCGTTTTGGATGCGTTGTAGTCGTCATAGGTGTTTGGCTGGGATTCCTGCGTAGAGTGCGTTGCCGTAGTCCAGTCTGCTGCTGACGAGGGCCTATGTAACCGTTTTTCTTGTTTCGGTCGGGATCCACTTGTAGATCCTGCGGAGCATGCGGAGGATGTTGTAGCAGGAGGAGGAGACAGAGTTGACCTGCTTAGACATGGAGAGGGAAGAGTCGAGGATGACTCCTAGGTTGCGTGCATTGTTGGTGGGTGTTGGTGCTGTTTCGCGTGTGGTCGGCCACCAGGAGTCGTCCCAGGCTGAGGGGGTGGGTCCGAGGATGAGGACCTCCGTCTTGTCCGAGTTCAGCTTCAGACGGCTGCTCCTCATCCCGTCGGCGACGGCCTTCATTCCCTCGTGAAGGTTGGTTTTGGCGGTGTGTGGGTCCTTGGTGAGGGAGAGGAGGAGCTGGGTGTCGTCGGCATAGGAGATGATGTTGAGGTCGTGATGGCGGGCCACTTGTGCGAGGGGGGCCATGTAGATGTTGAACAGAGTCGGGCTGAGCCCTGGGGGATGCCACAGATGATGTCGGTGGCTTCCGATTGAAAGGGTGGGAGGTGGACGCTCTGGGTTCTGCCGGAGAGGAAGGACGTGGTCCAGTCAAGGGCCTTCTCTTGGATTCCGGCTTCTAGGAGGCATTTCTTTAGAATGCGATGGCAGACCGTGTCGAAGGCGTCCGACAGGTCCAGGAGGATGAGGGCTGATGTTACGCCGTTGTCTAGTTGGTGCCTGATGTCGTCTGTGGCTGTGATGAGGGCTGTCTCGGTGCTGTGGTTTCGTCTGAATCTGGATTGGGATGGGTCCAGGATGTTGTTGTCTTCCAGGTGGTGGGCCGGTTGCTTGTTGATGATTTTTTCGATGACCTTTGCTGGGAACGGGAGCAGCGAGATGGGCCAGAAGTTCTTGAGGTCCTTGGGGTCCGCCTTGGGCTTCTTGAGGAGGGCTTTGATTTCGGCGTGCTTCCAGCTTTACGGGAATGTCTCTGTTTCAAAGGAGATATTGTTGACCTTCCGTAGTTGGGGTGCGATGGCTGCGTCTGCTTTGTTGAATACGTGGTGTGGACAAGGGTCTGATGGAGACCCTGAGTGGATGGAGTTCATGACCTTGCTTGTCTCGTCATCGTTGACGTTGGACCAGGAGGTCAGGCGGATGGCGCTGGTGGTGTTCACAGGGGCGGTGGAGTCTGGCATAGTCGGGGTCATCGTGGTGTTGAAGCTGTCATGGATGTCAGCGATCTTGCGATGGAAGAAGATGGCTAGTGAGTCACACAGTTCTTGCGAGGGCAGGATGTCGTTGGTGTTGGCGCTGGGGTTGGAGAGTTTCTTTACGATGCCGAAGAGCTCTTTGCTGTCGTGTGCATTGTTATCCAGGCGGTCTTTGAAGGAGGATCTCTTGGCTAGTCTGATGAGGTGGTGATGTCTGCGGGTGGCATCCTTGTGGGCTGCGTGGTTGCCAGGTGTGCATTCGTGGAGCCATATTTTCTCCAGTGTCCGGCATGCACGTTTGGAGGTCTGGAGTTCGTCGGTGAACCAGGTGGCTCTCTTGCTGGCGTCGCTGTTGGAGGGTTTCTTGAGCGGGGCGAGGGTGTTGGCGCAGTCGTTGATCCACTGTCTAAGGTTGCGGGCTGCTGAGTCTGGGTTGGTGGGGTCGGTGGGTGGGTTCTGGGCGAGGGTGGTGATCACCTGGTCTTCGGTGACTTTGCCCCAGCAGCGGCGAGGCAGCTTTTGGGTGCGGTGGTGCGTGGTTGGTTTCTTGAAGGTGAAATGGATGCAGTGGTGGTCGGTCCAGTGGAGTTTGGTGGTGTGGTCGAAGGCAACGTGGGTTCTTGTGGAGAAGACGGGGTCCAGCGCATGGCCGGCGGTGTGGGTGGGTGCGGTGACGAGTTGTCTGAGGCCGATGTTGGCGAGGTTGTTGATCAGGGTGGCGGAGTTAGCGTCGTTGTTGTTCTGGAGGTGGAAGTTCAGGTCCCCGAGGAGGATGTAGGATCGGCGAGGATCTGGAAGTGTAGGTGTTCGGCGGTGTTGAGGGTGTCGTCTGCATGGGTGGCGACCTTGAGGGTGGACTTGTGGACGATGGCTATTCCTCCTCCGGTTCCGTTGGTGCGATCCCTGCGGGTGATATTGTAGCCGTCCGGGATGGCTACGGCTATATCGGGCACCAGGAGTCGTTCCACCAGGTCTCAGTCAGGAATGGCAACGTCTGGGGCGGAGGTGCCGAGCATATCCCAGAGCTCGACGGCGTGTTTGAGTGTGGAGCGGTGTTGAGGAGTATGCAGCGGAGGTGGTTGGGTCCAGTCCTTGGAGGTTTGGTGGTTCGGTCGCAGGTGAAGTTGTAGGTGCGGCAGGAGAAGGGTCCGTGGATCCGTTTCGGGGTGGCCTGGAAGCATGTGTGGTTTAGGCCGGCGTTGAGTGCGTGGAGGCTGCTGGCGTCGTAGTGGAGTCTGGTGTTGTGGCGTTCGAGGGGTCCAGGGGTTCTGGCACTAGGCACGGTCCAGGTGCGGACGGGAGCAGACGGGCTTGGCTTAGGCGCACCAGCGGCGCGCCCGCTGCGCGGCTGTGCAGCTGCCATCATTTTAAGGGGAGGTGGGAGGGAGGAGCAGCTGGGAGGCAGAAGGCAGGGGTTAACAATGGTGTATGTGGGTGGTTTAGAGAGTCTGAGTTTTCTCCAAAGAGGTGTACTGAATGAGGATACGTTCAGAGAACTTCCAACCTGGCACATGTGCATGGTGGTCTGCATTGGCGATTAGGTTTTTAAGACCACACACCAACCCTGTGTCAACTACACCACTGTTGTCATGAAGGGGCAGTAGATGTTGTGTACTTCCAAATGACACGCAGGCAACTTGTCGGAATCTTTCTAAAAAGGTGTTTGTGGATCTTCTGTTCTTCATCTAAGAGGTGTGGTGCAGCGGCCAGGGTGCCTGACTCTGGACCATGGGGTTCACGGTTCAATCCCCAGCACCGGTGGCCGGTCTGCCCAGCACCATGTGACTCTGGGTTATAGCTCGCTTAATCTTCCTGAGGGCCCCCAGCGCCAGGAAACTGCTTCGGAGGTAGCTCTGCGCTTTACAAATTCAAGGTTATTATATATTATATATCTAGGATGTATACTTGGTGATCAAGTTTGTAATGGAAATAACGCACACTGTTTTTTCCTTTATACTGGTCCCTCTCATGCACCGCATCACTTATTTGTGGATGCATCGATTTATTATTATTGCATCAGATGTTTCCCAACCCAATGCCGCTCAATTGTGACAATCCTTCTGCACCCCTTTCTCATGCAAGCAATTTGTGACACAATCCCTAGCACAAAAAGGTTTTCTCACAACAACAGAAAATATAAATGAAATGGACTGTGACACCAGTGTTAAAATGCATTAGGAATTTTTATAATTCATTTAAAATTTAATGGAGGGATCCTAAATAGTCAGTGGGCCTCCATGACCAGTACTAAAGAGTGCCCACGAGCACTGACAGGGTGTAACCCTTGTTGGCACACAGTTATCAAGCGCCTCCCAGGCCATGGTGCCCATACGCCTGCAACAGGAACGTAATGCAAGAACTTGGGTAAAGGCATTTTTTCGTTGGCCTCTTATAAAGTGATGTAGCACAGCGGCTAGAGTGGCTGACTCCGGAGCGCAGGGCTCACGGTTCCATCACCAGTGGCAACTCAGCTCAGCATCATGTGACTCTGAGCAATAGCTCACTTAATCTCCCTAACGGTCCCCAGCGCCTTGAAACCTTAAGGGGTGATATGTTCGTGCTTTACAAATATGTATTATTATTAGACCTTGGCGGTAAATTCTGTTCCGCTTGCTGAATTGCCGCGGAGAACGTGGAATTGACTTTTTTGCTTGTTTGCGCTGTTAAAATGCGTGTTCACAAGATATTTCCCCCTGAGCATGCAAACAGTGTTTGCGAACAGGAAAAAAGCATCGCGAATGGGCGGGACAAGCAATTCCGCGTGTTCGTGGAATTTCTGCTCGATCGTGGAGATTTTTTACCGTTTCATAGAGCTTTGCGTAGCGTGACTACGCTAATTCCGTCCACCCCTATTTTATTGTTATGCTTTATAGAAAATATACCTAGATCCACATTTAGACCCCAAACTGCTCTCAGGTTTGCCTTGAGTGGGGTTCTGAAGTTCTACTGCCATTCCAGACTAATTTGTCTCCGGCTTACATTATAATCCATGCCAAGATCTCTCTTTTTCCTCAAATAATGGGAACTTGATCCAGCAACTTTAAGGATCAGAAGAGCCTTCAGATACGTATCGGGATGGGCATGGCTCTCCATGAGCAGTGTCTTAAAACTGTGCATCTGATACAGCCTACATCATTGCTACATGGATTGGGGCCTAGATTTACTAAAGCTTAGTGCCGGCCGGCCCACAGTCTTGCGAGGGCATTCACTACTGCATTGTTTTCCATCAAGATGGCATCACAATATGGGGCGGATCAGAGCAAATGCCCATAGATATTGAAGCACAGCACAATCTACTAAGACAATGGACTTAGGGCGATATGTATCAACATTCCGTTTTGCGATTCCTAAATAGCGATTTTTAAGGAATCGCTATTTAGAAATCGCAAAATGGTATGTATGTAGAAATCAGCTTCTTTTTAGCGATTTCTTAAAATTCCTTAATTGCGATTAGCAAATTGCTAATCGCAATTAAGGAATCATTTCCCATTCATTTCTATGGGCCAGGAGGCCCATAGGAATGAAGGGGAAATTTGCGATTAGCAATTAGCTAATCGCAAATTGAGATAATTTTCAAGGGTGCAGGGGTGTCCAAAGGACACCCTGCTGCACCCCTGAAAATGACATGTGTGCGCATATGGCGCACATACATGCCCTAAGGGCATGTATGAGCGTCACATGTCACCTTTTGTTTTAAAAAAAAATGCTTTGGTAAAGGAATTCGCAACTTACCACCAACTTGAAGTTGGTGGTAATTTGCGATTCCTTAGGAACAATTAGCAATATTTTTTTGCATCATACATTGCATTTAAGGAATCGCAAATTTTGCGATTCCTTAAATGCAATCGCAAAATGAGGAATAGCAAATTGTGCGATTCCTTATTTTGAACCACATTTGTTTCATACATTCCATATTGAGAATTCGCATTCGCAAAG